>NC_051068.1:124048243-125375062 GCF_004664715.2 Peromyscus leucopus | reverse complement strand
AGGTAGTACTGACGGGTGGGCGGTAACTGCTTTGAACATGCCTCAGCCTTAAGCATCAGGAGCATCTTCCCTGGGAAGACACAGTGTTAGCTGCTGTATATGAGCACAGTGAGCTTTCTGTGACACTGTTTTCTTATTTATGTCAGTACTGTATTTATTCGTTTGGATTCTGAATCTCACATGTGGCAGCGATTCTAAGTAAGTTCAGCTCTCAGAGCAGGCCACACTGAACATCTACTCAGCCATCTTCTTATTCATCCGAATATGAAAAATGCATCTTGGAAAAATCAAGCAGTTCCCATCTCAGCTGCTCCCCGGGTTGTGATGAGGAACGTTGAATGCTAACGCTGTCATTTACAAGGTAGAGAGAAATTGTGCTGAGACTGGAAGGAAAGGACATTGATCATGGGATTCGGCAGTGTGGAAGCTGCTGCTGTCCCTTGACAAGTGTAATTTTATGAATGAAATGATGGGGAAGAAAGCCTGATTGGAGTGGCTTTGAGGGAAAATGATGGCTTCCATAGAATGGTCTGTTCTGGCAAATTTTCTTAAAGAGCCCTCCACCAAATAGATCATGAGTAAAGCACTGTTTTCAAGAGCTTCGGGGCTTGCAAGAATGGAATAGGATCTCTACTGTAGCTTCCAAAAAGTGAAAAGTGAACCCTGTATAGTTCGGATGGAAAGAGAGAGTGGGTTATGTCAAAGGAAAACAACTTACAGTTTTCTTACAGCTACGACCAAGCTCTGGCTAATCATAAGGACGGGAACCGAGCTTAAGGCCTTTATATCAATCCAAATAAGCCACAGAGTGCCTAGTTTGGTAGCGTCCCAGGCTATCAGAACAGAAGGTAAATGCTAATTCACTATGACAAAATGTATAGGCACACATCAACCCCACAGATTAGCATCAGGTAAATATGACCCTATACTTCAAAAAAACAAAAACTAAAACTAAATGCATCATGAGTCAGGGCCAAACAACAAACTGCAGACTTAGAGCTGTTCAGAGTCCAAATATCGAAATTAACAACTGAAAATAAAAGCCTAACTGTGGGTAGTGGCAAGATGGAAAGAAAGCACCCATACACAAATGCATAAAGCAGGTAACCAGTGCACTGTGGTGTGGATGTTTTTTCACACATTCCACCAGCTGGAACCTTGACGTGCCCCACGCAGCAGTGTTGAGCGTAGAGCTTCAGGGGCGGGATTTGGGCGATGGTGCGCAGCTGTCAGGGTAGATGTGTGTGGATGGAGGGAAGGGGTTGGTTATTCTGAGGGCAGGTCCTAAGGGAGAGACAGTTCAGCTTCCTCTTCCCCTCTTACTTTTTGTCAGAAACAACCTCTGTGACCTTCTGCCCTGGACGACACAAGAAGGCCCTCGTGCTAGCCCATCTTTGTGGATGGAATAACAACATGTGAGCAAAGCTGAAAATAGACTCCACGATGGAAGATAAATGGGTTGTCCAGATGAAACACAGAAAAACAAAATTCAAAGTATTAAAGGAACACACAGCAATGCTGAAAAGATATGCTGGTCCCCTAGTCAATGTCCCAGCAGGAAACAGAGGAAGGGCATAACTGAAGAGGTCTATTGGGCAGCTAGTTAGATATTTAAAGGCCTGGAGGGCATAGAGGCTGGACCTTTCCTTCATGGTCAGCAGCCGACAGAGTACTAGAACTGTAAGACCTCAATTACTGGTGGAAAGAGTGGGCCCTGAGTCATATTTCTAGGTCTGGAAGGAGCCATGACATCCTGGATTATCTCTAAGACTGTGATTACATACCTGTCTAAACCTGAAATCATAATTCCTAAACTCCATGAAATCACAGCATAGTGGAGGGTTTCTGGAAGGGAACAGAGACAGACTTTTCTAGAATATGCACCACTGAGCCCCTTCTGGAAGTAAATGTAAATTCATCATCAAATTAGGTCACATTGTATTCTATTGGAAAACACTGTGGATGAGAAAACTGCAACTAAATAACCCTTACTGTAGGTTCCCTGGGTCCAAATTCTCCAGTTATTTTAAACATTGGCTGGAGACAAGCTGTGCAGGACCAAAGCCTGAGGAAAGCTGCTTGCTTTGGAGATTTCAGAAACTAATCTGTAATCCCTGGCCACTGTCCAGCGTCCTCTACCTCCCAAGTGAGCCCGCCACCCTGCTTTGTGATAAACTGTCTTTTACTCACACTCGGGATGTATTACCTGAATTCTTTCACAAACATGACCAGGCCCAGGGGAACAAAGAGAGTAGAGTTGAAAAATCCATGTTACAATAACGGCAGGAAATATCCTAAAATTAAAAATAATACCAACATATAGCATAACTAAATGAATGTAAACAATGGCACAGTCACTAAGCCAGTGAGAAAACAGCTGTATCTAAGGCATGCTGCAAGATTCTAAACACACACTAGAAGCCAGCAGGGAAAAGAGCCCTCTGAATTAACCATCAGCACACAATTATGAATATTTTCACTCATTTCTATTTATCTAGAAGTTACCTTTTGTTAGAAACAACACCAAAAGTATTGTCTTGGTGGAATTTTCATCATAGTGATGGGGACAAATAAGTCAGTGACTGTGTTGCAGACAAGAGCAAACGATAAACCAGAACAGCTGGCTGAACTAATGGGGAAAGCGAAACTCTAAACGTCATGGTGGGTCTGAGAAGGTCAAAACCTGTACAAAGACCTGGAGGGCGTTAGATAGAATGCTACATGGGTGGCTGGGAAAGGAAACAGTTTGAGAGGCCATGAGGCAGCTCGAGATCACTGCTCAGGACCAGCACAGTGGTGGGAGAGGAGGAGGAAACCAGGCTGTGGGAAGGCAGAGCTGGGGAGGGTACACCACATGGCCGATCCCCGTGACCAGAAGGACTCGCGCTTTCACTCTGGGGAAATGGAAAGCTCTGGAAGCACGCTGGGCAGAGCCAGTTCACAACCTGACTTACACATCTGAAGGACGACCTGAGAACAGTTTGTAAGATGGAGGAGGAGAGACGAGATGGAGCAGAATCTAGATTGTGGTGAGCACGGTGTTCGGTGCATGTCACAAAGATGACGTGGCGAGAGGGGTCATGTCCGCACTAGACAAAGGATCTGATGGGCTCTGATGTAGCTTCTGGAGGACAGCGGCAGACAGCTTGTGAGGGAGGATGCAAGACTGTTCCTCTGCAGAGGCGAACGCAGGCTTGAAGGGAGCTCCAGGGCTGGACCTGGACGTGTTGTTTGAAATGTGTGTTGCTCACTCTCATGGAAATGTCAGAAAGGACCAGGAGGCTGGATAATTCACGGAAAGTGTCTCTGGGAAGCTATTCCTGTCGGATGAGGCAGGAGAATTGAGTTTATATTCTAATCAGAGACTAAGTGAAGGCACTTACTGGTCAGTTCAGGGCACTTCCCAGAAGCCTTGAACTGTTCTTAGGATAAATGCAAGTTCATTATCAAATTAGACAGTACTGTAATCTATTGGAAAATATTCTGATGAATGAGATAATTGCATCTAAATGTGCATTACTGTAGACTCTCTGTTTCTAAATTCTTCCGTGTTATTTTAAACATTAGGAAATCAATTTAAGAAGTGATTACATTATGGCTGAGCACAGTGGCCTGTGTCTGTAACCCGAGTACTTGGAAGACAGAGGCAGCAGAATCATGAATTCAAGATGAGCCTGGGTAAAAGTGAGACCTTGGATGAGAAAGGGGCAGGGAAAGGAGGAGGTTCCAACGGAGTGGTCTTGGCCTGTGTTAGCCTGCTAGCATCCCTGTAAGCCGTCACTGTCAACTTGACGGTTGCTGTGCTGACTACTTAACAGGCACTCCATAATTTTATTCAGAATAGAAGCCACATTCAATATTCAGAATCCATTCCCTTTTCTTTGAAAAATCAGGACAAATACTTGCATTCAGGTTGCAAAGCCTCTTGTCTACTTGGTACCTCTAAGACTAACAAACTATTCCTTGTGTTATTTATCTATTTAAGTACCTGTTACCAAAGTATTAGAAGCTAGAACTTATGTAATATAAGTGGTCATTGTTATAAAAATCAACCCTGCATTACATAATATATGTTAAACTCTCCTGGAATTTTATTAAAATTTCCCATTAAGGGGCTGGAGGGATAGCTCAGCCGTTAAACGCTAGGCTCACAACCAAAAATATAAAATTTCCCATTAAGTTTAGAAAGAAAAAATCAATCAAGTATTTCAGTGTTTTGATTTTTGCAATGATATTATTTTTAAAACAGTCCTTGTATATGTGCCACATTTTCTTTATCCATTCTTCAGTTGAGGGGCATCTAAGTTATTTCCAGGTTCTGGTTATTACAAATAATGCTGCTATGAACATAGTTGGGTGTGTGTCCTTGTGGTAAGATTGAGCATTCCTTGGGTATATGACCAAGAGTGGTATAACTGAGTCTTGAGGAAGAATTATTCCCAACTTTCTGAGAAACCACCATACTGATTTCCAGAGTGGCTGTACCAGTTTGCATTCCCACCAGCAGTGGAGGAGTGTTCCCCTTACTCCACATCCTCTCCAACATAAGCTGTCTTCAGTGTTTTTGATCTTAGCCATTCCGACAGGTGTAAGATGGTATCTCAGAGTTGTTTTGAATTGCATTTCCCTGATGACTAAGGGTGTTGAACAATTCTTTAAATGTCTTTGAGCCATTTGAGATTCTTCTGTTGAGAATTCTCTAATAAGCTCTGTAGCCCATTTTTTAATTGGATTGTTCAGGATTTTGACGTCTAGCTTTTTGAGTTCTTTATATATTTTGGAGATCAGCCCTCTGTCAGATGTGGGGTTGGTGAAGATCTTTTCCCATTCTGTAGGCTGTCGTTTTGTCTTGTTGACCGTGTCCTTTGCTTTACAAAAGCTTCTCAGTTTCAGGAGGATGGCAGGGAGGAAGATACCATGATAGATGAGGACATCATGGGAATAGGAAGAGGCAGGGTACTGGGGAGGCTCTCAGGAATCCACAAGGTTGACCCCACCTTGGTCTGCTGGCAGTGGTCCAGAGGGTGCCTGGACCAGTCTACTCTGGTGATCAGCCTAGGAAATAACCTAGCTGTCATCACAGAGCCTTTTTCCAGTGACAGATGGAGGCAGATACAGAAATCCACAGCCATGCACTACGCTGAGTTCCGGGAATCCAATTGATGAGAGAGAGGAGAGATACTGCAGGCGAGAGATGTCGAGATCATGATGGGAGGATGTGCAGAGATGACCAGCCACACTAATGGAAACCCATGAACTGTGGACTGGTGGCTGTGGAGCCCCCATGGGACTGGACTAGGCCCTCTGGACATGGAAGATGGTTGTTTGACTCAAACTGTTTGGGAGGCACCCAGGCAGGGGGATTGGGATCTGTCCCTGGTGCATGGGCAGGCTTCTGGGAATCCGGTGCCTATGGTGTGACACCTTGCACAGCCTTGGTGCAGTGGGAAGGGGCTTGGACCTGCCTAGGCTCAGTGAGCTGAGCTCTGCTGACTCCTCATGGGAGACCTCGATTTGGGGAATGTGGGGATGCAGGGTAGCTTGGGAAGGAGGGCTAGGGGTGGGAGGAGGGAGGAGGGGAGTCTGTGGATAGCATGAGGAGTGAGTAGAAAATTTCTTAATAAAGAAAAAAAAATTCCCTGTTTTGAAAATCTAACTTTTTAAAAAATGTTTTGTTATTTGTGTGTGTGTGTGTGTGTGTGTGTGTGTGTGTGTGTGTGTGTGCACACAGAGATCAGAGGGTGAGAAGAAACCTGTGGAATCACTTCTCTCCTTCCACCTTTTCCTGGGTCCTGGGGACACAGGTGTCAAACCCCTGTCCTGCAGGTCCCAGCCCCCTGCTGCTTTGTCACTGTTCATCACTGTGCTCTTGTGGGACACCAGCTGGGGTAGCTCAGTGTTGGCCTCTTGCCTCACCGACACCTTCCCATATCTGTGTTTCATTTCCCTCGTCTCCTGACTTTACACATGATCGGCTCACAGAAGAAGACCTGAACTGCTGTCAGCTTTGGGTGATGTCAGCTTCCTTTTGTGGTTCCTCTACACAACGGTTCCTCTAGCGATCTCCATCCCCAAGAATCTAAGCCACAGATACCCAGAAGAGCCAGCATACACATCTCCCACTTTCTGCCCCACTTCATTGGGATCTTGGGCATGGATTTTGGACTCTAAGAATATTCCCTGCTTCTCTGGTCTTTTTCGATCTGCAGCATTCATGTAGAAATATTTTCACTCAGGAGCTAAGATTTGGTTAGGTCTGGCATTCCCTCATCTGTAACCTAAATTTCACTATGTTTGGCTAGTATTTTTCCTTATTTTGTTTCATGCCTATTTTCACTTGACTATAAATGCTTCTTGGACTTTTTATTCTTTTGTGGTTTGGGAGATGTTTCCCTCTCTTATTTCCACAAGTCTGTAGGAAGAAGGTAGCATTAAAATTGCTTCATTGTGTCATAGTTAACCAGAAACCCTGTAGCCGTGAGTAAATTCTGATGTGCCAGAAGGCTGCATCTGCTCATACTTTGGCTTTACAGCCCCAAGACAATGATTGCTTCAGCTCAGGAGGCACCATAGAGTCCATTTCAATAGAATACCCTCCCCAATAGAGCAAAGGATATTACAAAGTAAACTAATTATCTGTGTGCTTCTCTAATAGGTCAACACACTTTCTAATGAGAGAAACAGGCTTTTATAGAACACACGGGAAAATAACAGATCCTCCAAGCCTGTGAGTAAGCACAGATCTGAGACTATGAATTCTGAGTGCTTCCTGTTTTCCAAACCTCTTGTGTCCAATTCCTTTTTCCCAGATTCTGTACAGATTAACACCTAGAGCTCAGTGTAACACCTAGTAACACTCAGTGGCAGCCTGAAAGGTTAAAGTGCATGTCTGATCTGAACTGTCAAGGAAGAGGACCTGACGTGCCCCAGCCAAGCCACCATCTAAAAGAGCAGATAGTAACTGACTCACAGCGAGGAAGGAGGAGAGGACTCCAGACTCTGGAAGAGCATCCTCCTGCAGACCCTTGGAGGAAGAGCATCCTCCTGCAGACCCTTGGAGGAAGAGCATCCTGCAGACCCTTGGAGGTAGGCCACGGAACACTGAAGGAACTGCAAATGCTCTCTGAGGTGGGACACATGTGCTAGATGAGGCTGCTTATGTGGAAAGTCAAGAAGCAGGTCATTTACTGAGCACTTACCGTGCACCCAACACCAAGGACACACGGACTCTGACCTGACCTTACCCTCTGTAAGCTTACCACTTGATAAGTAGGCCCAAGACATGAAGAGAATTTCAATATTATGTGCCAGGTACCACCATAGAGGACACTAGGTCACCCTTGGGAGTTGGGGGAAGCTCACTGGAGCCCTACAGAGTGAGGAAGAAATAACTAGAGGATGGTGTGAACAGAATAAAGAAGTTGGAAGTACAAGCTCAGATGTGATAAAGAGTGCTGTGTGGGCTCCACTAAGAATAAGTAGTTCAGGACCGCTGGGCACAGAGAATGGAGCAAATGCTTTGGTCATTAGAGCAAGCAAAGGGAGAGAGAGATACCGGGGGACGGGTGTCCTGAGAGCTCCGGTGTCTTTCAGGTGCTTTGAAAGTGCTGCAGCATGTCAGTCAGAGAAGCACACTGGAAGCTGGCCACCAATAGCAGCATCACTGGTGGCCACCGATAGCAGCATCACTGGTGGCCATGAGGGAAACGGACCTGATCACGTGGAGGAGATCAGCAGACTGGAGGATGACCAAACAGACGCAGAGGGCTTAAGCTAAGGTACGATCAGCGGACAGAGATGGATGTAACTTGAGAGTGTTTAGGAGGCAAGATCGATTCCCAGTTCCCATATGGGACTCAAAACTGCCTGTAACTCCAGTCCCAAGGGACCCAGCACCCTCTTCTAACATTCTTCATGCACAAATATACATGCAAACACAATACTCATACACATAAAATTAGTAATTCCAAAAATTAAATATTCTGAAGCCTAGGACACTTAAAAAATAAATGAGAAAAAAAAGATTTAGCCCCTAAATACATACCTCCAATGACCTACTTCCTCCAGCTAGGCTCCACCTACTCCCCGCCCCCACCCCAGGCCAACAAAGCCACCAGTTCATGAGTCCTGGAGGAAATAACCCATCCATTGGGTCCAAGAATGTCTCATAGGCTTTTCTCAGTCCATCAAGTTGATAATCAGATTGACCAACACACACAGCAGCTGTAAGCTAAAAGCATCCATGTACAGTGCTCTCAAAACCAACATGTAGAAGTGGGGAATGACTCTTGTAAGAGCTGCTTTTGTAGCCAAGGTACTGGGGTAGCAGGTACTACTGAGAGTATTAACAGCTATACATGCACAGAACATAAAGTACACCAATCACCTGCACTGAACACACATTCCCTGTGCCATCCACAGGGCTGAGCATCGCTGTGGAGGCTCAGAACGTTTTTGTTCTTGAACTCTGGCACTCTGGCTACAAATGGGATTCACAACACCATGCTAATGAGAGGCGATATTTTAAGAGAGATCATCGTTAGAGCACTCTGCGCTTGTGTCTGGTGGCTTGCCTGTTTCCGCTCAACTTTGTGGGGAGTGGGCTGCAGTTTGTAGACCAGTGCTGGAAGCAAAAGCATGATTAGGACAATACATTCACAGAATGTGAACTCGGCTTTTGAGGGCTTTCAGCACCTCCTTTAAAAAATGAAACCTGTGCAGCACCATCAAGATGAAACCTTTCTTCCGAGATTTTCTTAATGGAACTGAAACGTCTGAACTGATTTATAAACACAAATGCACAGCTCCCTGCAGATTTAAACAGTTCACCTGCAATGTTTGCCATTTTATGAGACTGTACAGCTTCCAGACATCCTCAGAGTCTGTTCAACTGACTCAGATAAATTATTAATGGGGGACGGGTGCTGGGCAGGTGGCTCAGCTGTTAGGAACATTTCCTTCCTGAGAGTTCAATGGGTTCGGCTCCCATCACCCTAATTGGGTAACTCACAGCTGCCTCTAACTAAAACTCCAGTTCAAAGGGACCCAACACCTTCTTCTAGTCTCTGAAGCCATGACCACACAGGTGACACACATGTGCACACATGTTCATGTACACATGTACACACACACAAACACAAATGCACATATACACACACAAATCTGAAATTTTTAAATTAAAAAAAATAATCAATGGAACTAAAAACATGCATTCAAGACCTCAATAATGAAGGGATCTAGATATTGAAACTGAAATAGTCCCCACATGTCTGTTGGCCATTGTGGAGGTTTAAGTGAGTGATGTCCCCCATTGGCTCGTGCATTTAAACACTTGGTTCTCAGTTGATGGCACTGTTTGCGGGAGTTTTGGGAGGGGCAGCCTTGCAGGAGGAAGCAGGTCATTGGAGACAGGGTTTGAAACATACAGCTTCACCCGCTTCCAGTTCACCCTCTCTTGCTTTGATGTTAGCGGTTCAGGATGTGATCTCCCTCCGTTTCCTGATCCTGCTGCAATTCCTCCCCATTATGGACTTTTAGCAGTCTGGTTCATAAAACTGGAATAAACTCTTCCTTCTATACATTGCCTTGATCCACTAGTTACTTTTCTATTCTCTGCTGAAACATCACGACCAAGGCAACCTGTAAAAGAAACCGTTTAATTGGGGTTACAGTTCCAGAGCGTTGAAGTCCAGGACAGTGGAGTGAAGGTGTGGAGGCAGGCACAGTGAGCGCTCACATCTTGATCCACAAGTAGGAGGCAGAGAGAACATGTGGATAGTAGGAGGTTTTCAAAGCCTCAAACCCTGCCCCTGGTGATACTCCTCCAACACAGCCACACCTCCTATCCTTCCAAAACAGTCTCACCAACTGGACACTAAGTACTCAAACATATGAGCCTATGGGGGCATCTCATTCAAGCCGCCTCAGTCTTATATTGTTTTATATTGTCAATATTCTCACAACAGAAAACACTTCATGTCAACATTAAGTAAGTCTTTTCCCATCCTAAAGAAATAAAAACAGGTTGAGGAGGAAGCTTGCAGCTAACGCCCTTCTCTTTGGATAGTGGTTCAGTGTGGGGCAGAAAGCTGAACTAGTTTTCCACACTTAGGCAATTTATAATCTCCTTTAAAATCAAATTGACATCCTTGGGAAGTCAAAATATGGGAAGATTTTTCCAGTTATCTATCACAACAACATTGAAAGTTGTAGGGAAATGGAAGTACTCCAATATCCAAGAATAAGGAATGGATACAAAAGGCTGGCATGCTGATTATGGAAAATGTGCATTGTTTGGAAAGTCCAGGATGGAGAGTACGCAGCTATGTGAGAACAGCTCACACAAGAGTTCACAGAGATGCGCGAGGTCCCTCTGGTCCTCTCACTGAATGTACAGGTAATTAACATCCACCACAAGTTTATGTAACATTTGAAAATGTCCCTGTTTGCACTCACACCCTACTCATTACAAGAATATTAGTCAGAGCCACTTCTTTCACACATTTCACTGAGTCCTCGTAGTGCCAGAGCTATACCATGAATTCCCAGCCACTCCTTGAGAAGTAGTAATGCCCTTGAGTGATTCATCCTGAGAAGTTAGGTACAATTAACAACCTCTGGGAATCTCATCTCTGAATGTCACTCAGTCACCAAGTTTTACCAACTACAGTGACTTTATTTTTTTTTTACCAATGGAAATAAGAACTCATCGTTATCTAGACCCTAGCTAGAACAGCGCCATCCAATCAAACCACAGAGCGAGTCATGTGCTCCCTCATGGCTGGAGTCCACAGCACCCCACAGGCTGTGTTTGCTGTACTTGATCTCCAGCTGCTCTTTCTGGAGATTGTGGGGCCTTTGAGCATGAGACCTGGCTGGAGGATGTCAGTCAGCAGAGTTGGGCCTTCAATGTCTCTACTCATCCCTGGTTTATTGACCACTGTGATGTGACCACCTGGCTCACACTCCCAAAGACAGACAGTGGGCGACCCCTACCCCCATGCCTTCCCGTCACAGCAGACTGAAACCTCCGACATGATGAGTCGGAATAAAACCTTTCTTCCCTTCCATTGCTGTTGTCAGTTATTTACCACAACAATGAGAAAAGAAACAAACACATACAAAATCTCAAGTTTCCTGGAACCACATTAAAGTAATAAAAAGAAGCAAACGGACTGATTTTAATAGTGTCCCCTCTAAAAGACTATATTTTTATTTATGTGTGTGTGTCTAATTACATACGTGTGTAGGTGTGTGCAGGGGCCCTCAGAGGCCAGAAGAGGGAGTTTGATTCTCTTACTGGAGTTAAAGGCAGTTGTGAGCATCCAGTATCGGTGCTGGGAACTGAATTCAGGTCCTCTGCAAGAGCAGCAAGCACTCTTGCCTGCTGATCCATGTCTCTGGCCCTTTTAAAAATGGTTTTCATTTATATAAATTCAGATTATCCTTTCAACATGTAATTACCATGAGATGATTTATAGGGACAAATATGAAATATTTTGAATTCCTTTAGTGTTCTTTGAAGTGGTTGGCCAATATGTTTACATTTCTGGTTCATCCTAACCCAGGCCAGTCACATTCAACTCTTCAAAATCTGCATGTGGTAAGGGGCTTGGACAGCATGGTTCAAAGCTGGGTGACTAATTAAAAACCGCTGAATGGTAATACTGACCCAGGCACTGCACTGTCTCCCTCCGGTGGGTGCCACGTGCCGCTGGAGAAGTCAGACCTCCCATGTCTGGCGTTTAAATGCAGAGTGACTTCTACTCCCAGTAGAAAACAGTGAATTTATTTATTTTCCTCCCTTTTTCTATTCTTAGATCATCCTGAAACCAAACTGCACATAATTTAGTGAAAAATGTAGCAAAATATTATGGTGTAAAATGAAAAATATATTACACCATTGGACTAAAAAGTTTCCTGGTTATGAGACAAATAAAAAGCAGAATCGATGTATCCTGCCTCTTACACTGAAAAATGGCCCTTCCACGAAGAAGGTGGCTTTCAAGGATGTCTTACGAATTTCCAAAGCAACAAGAAGTTCCTTTAGAGGCAACTATTTACGAGCAACCAGGTCCTAAGACACCGCATTAAAGGTCTCCTATTCTATTAGATACTCCTGTAAGAACAACCATGGGGTGACCCAGGAAGGATTGGGAGTTTTAATAACAACCACCTTTTCAAACCAGTATTTAAAAGCTGGATGAGATCTATGAAGACAGCTAAAGGCTTTGGTTTTCAAACACCCGAGGGCCCTGGCTTAAAACAATGTGAAAACCACACTCAAATGGGAGAAAACAGGCACTTGAGAGAAAACAAGGGAGCCTACAGTTCTGTTCATCACCACCACCACAGCTAACATGAGACCCTATGAAACAAGTCTTCCATGACGCTATATTATACAAAGTCCTGTCGAACACAAGGGTAGAATTCACAGTCCAGTGAGGACTATTATGGTTTGGTAAATAGACATCTAAATCACTACACAGTGGCCGGCTGCTAAGACAGGCTCAGTGCAGGGGAGCTCACAGACAGGCAGGAGGGAAGATTTTACTCCCAGAAGATATTGAGCTCTAAACCAAACCTACATCAGGAGGAGTTGTCAACATAGCAAAATAAATGGGAAGCAGCTATTCTCCAAGGCCAGAGGGACATGCGGCCTATAAGCAACAGAGAAATGTGAGTGGCCAGGTGTAGAGAGACAAGTTTTCATCCTGTGGTCCCTTGTAGGCCACATTCATGAGTACAGCCCAATCTTCAGAGCAACAGAAAGCAAGAGCCCTCTGGCTGGCTGCTTCTGCTTTGACCTACTCCTTTGGGGCTTCTAACTCCCCAATTAATTGAAAACTCTGAGACCATGTTTCCACAGCTTTAAGAGAAAATGCAAAAACTAATTAAGCACAACTAAGCTTCAAATACAATAGAGCATTGTTTTTAAGAGGACTGAGTTGAATTCATTAATTATGCTTTTGGAGAGTTAGTGTTGTCTTAGTGATTTCTGAACCTTTTTTTTCTCCTCTGTTTTTCATGGTTTGACTGTGATTTGGTTGGAGTTTCATGAAATTAATGGCTTGTGACATTTCATTCCATGATGAGTCTAATAATACCTTTCCCAAGACTGTTTGAATTTTTGCCTTAAAAAGGGTCCCCAAGATGGGAGTTTTTCTGAGGTAGAACATTGTTCATTTGGGGCCTTCATTTTAAATCATCCATCTTATCCACGCACCTGAGCATGTGCATGGTCAAGCGCAAAGGGAAGAGAGGGAAGATGCCACAGCTTCATCTCCTCAGCTACCTGGAGCTCTGCCCAGTCACCGCAGGAGGAAGCCTCATCCCTCCGGCTGGCTGAGGGTCCTGAGAGGGTATGGAGGAAGCTGATGCCTCTTTTTTAGTTAAAAAAACAAACAAACAAACATTTATTTGCTTTCTTTTTCTGATTCCAGGTAGAGCCTCCCCCTGGCTTTCTCTTCCTTCTACAGCTCACTGGTTTTCCTCTGCCGTTAGACTGACAGTCTTTTCTATTTTCTGTGTAGTCTCTAAATCATTGTGTTCTTGCCCAAGGCCTTCTGCCTTTCCTCTGTGTGTGGAAAACCAGACAATCCAGTTGGCTCCGCCCAGAAGTTCTACCCTTCCTTGAGAACCATAACAGAAAACCCATGGGCCTCTTCTCCTTGCTGTGTCTCACCTCCCGCAACTCATCAAGAACTCGTTCAAGTTTCATTTCTGTTGCTGGGATAAAATGTCCTGATGAAAATCAACACGGGCAAGGAAAAAGGATTCACTTGGCTGACAGCTGCAGGTTAGAGTCCAAACTAAGGGAGCCAAGGCAGGAACTCAGCTAACCAGTCCACCTTACACCCACAGTCAAGGGCAAGGGAAACAGATACACCGTGACACCTGCTTGCTCATACCCAGCTAGGTTTCATCACTCTTACACATTTCAGGGCCCAGCGTAGGGAATGGTGTTACTCATAGTGAGCTGGGTTTCCCAATATCACTTAATCAATACACACCCATAGGCCAACATGATCTAGACTTCAATTGAGTCTCTCTTCCCAGGTGACTTTAGGTTAGGTCAAGTTGACAGTTAAAAAAACAACTCACCAGAACAACCCACTAGCCCCTGCCTTGCTTTGTGGTCTACCTCCTTGTCATTCATCAAGGAACCAATCATTCTTCTCCATCCTGCTCCGTGTTCCTCTTCCTAGTCTTGTTTCCCAACTTCTGATCTGTTTTGTGCCAAGTGCTAGAAAGGTCTGTGTGTCTGTACATACTCTCTGGCAGTACTCAATCACACTACATGTGTGTGGCCATACACAGTTCTATCAGGGCCCTGGCTCGAACCCAGGAAAACAGAGCCCATCTCCAATGTTTAAAAAATAAAAATAAGCCTGAACATTGTTTTTCCTCTTCTTGTGTCACTGAAAATAGAGCTCTCACACAATGCCCAACTAATATGAAGAGGAAGAACGGGAAGAGAAATACTCTGAGGAAAATCGAGATGAGGAACACAGGAGAGACGTGCCAAACACTTGCAGTGGTACCTTCCTGACCCAGTCAGAACATTCACTGGACTCATTGTCTTAAATGAAAGCCGAAGCATTTTGAGATGTGGATGTTTAGAAATTGGTACCCGTTCTGCAAAGTTAATAACAATGCTGAGGGTTCATTAATCTCCAGTCTGAAAAACCACATTTTCATGTTCTTCCTCTCCGATGATCATTTTGACAGTATATTTTTACATACATAATTGGTTATGGCTCAAATTAAAATAACTCTGACAATTATCAAGCAGGCTGAGGTTTTGAAGCTTGTGCTGGGATGGGAGATGGCAGCAGGGTACCTCAGGACCATGTGTGAGCTGATGATAACATTCAAGTCACTTCTTCTCGGGCCTTTAAAATACACGTTTTTCATCTAGCAGCTGAAATGACTGTGTTCTGTTTAGATAATGGTCTCTCACTGAAAGGCTGATCTTAATAGAAGTTTTCTAATTAAAGCATAAATGTAGTACTTATAAGGATTAGGATTGTGTCTCCACAGCAACTGGAGTGTTCTCAAAAGCATCATAAGCCCTGTCCCCACTGCACAAATTCCAGGCTGCTTTTCAGCCTGCTATGACCTCTATTCTCCAGCCCTCCTCACACACTAAAACGTGGCAAGCAATCATGCCTGCACACAGCATGGTCTGTTTTTGTGGCATGCACTAAAGACCTTGATGTGATGAATCGTCACCTCCCTTAACCTCAAAGGTAACTGGCTATAAAATTGCTTTATGTCCCTAGTATCCCTAGCCCTCCCGTAAAAACACTAGCTGTAACTCAGTGTTGGCAATAGAGTATTACTAATAAAGCATTCAAAATGTACCTTCCAGTTTTGAACGGCATCTGATCTTGCTGATGGAATTAAAGTCTGGCGTTCAGTTGGATGTCCTTCTACCCGCATGAAAACTACACGCATTTCCCAACATCTCCTGGGCCCACATTGATGCTCCAAAGGGGACAGTGCTTTACATAATCCTCCAAAAACCTCTTCAAGGACATTCAAGAGCAAGATTGGATAAAGCATTTAGAAACAATTCTGGTTAATGGGAAAAAAATCAGAGGCTGCTCTCAAAATGAAAATGTGTTGGGATTTTTCCAAAAGAAAGCAACTGAGAATTTGACTCAACCATGGCTGGCTGGTTCCCAAGCACACACACCACCAATGGCATGGCTTTAGCCTGGGTCTGATGGTTTGGGGTGAGGCAGGAGAGAAAATGGCACTTGGCTGCTTGCCTTTCAGGAAGTTTGAGATGGCTCGTTTCCTATTGCACTTCACTAAAAGCAACTTTGTGTTCCGATCAAACTCCGTTTACAGAGAGATGCGTCATTATCATTTCTTCCTTGGTTTGGAAGCAGCCCCATGTTTACTTTACTTTATTCAGTTTTATTTAATGTATTGAATTTGTGTGTGTTTATGTTCGCATGCGTGCACATGTGTGTGTGCACAGTGTGGAGGACACAGGCCAACCTTGAGTGCCGTTCCTCCAGAGCTACGCTCCTGTGTCCATCTACCACCGGGGACTACAGATGGGGCCACGCGGCCAGCTCTTCCACATGACTTCTGGGAATGAGGCTATTGACTGGGTGTCTCCCGGCTTTCTCTTTTTACTGTCAATAGATGAATTCACAGATTAAAGTTCCCCTTTTCATTCAGTCTCTCATATTCCAGTACCACAGCAACACTATTTTATAGCCTCTTTTCCTGGCTCCAGTCTTCCTTTTATTTTTATTTATTCGTCTTGTGTTATTCCTGTGGTTTTATAAGTTATCTTCCTTTTAACTTTAAAAAAAAGAAGTTTGTCCTTTTCCTCCATGGTGGCCTTGTGAGACACTGTGGAACACTCCGTGGAATAGGCAGCCATGAACGGGAACGGCTTGGCCCACTGTCCCTCTGCAATGTGGCTGCATCACAGGAGCTCAGAGAGCCACGTGTCTCCTCTGCCTGGAAATGTGACCAACGCTGTACCTGTGTCTCAGATTCTAAGACTTTCTTTAGACTCACTTTGTTTCTTCAAAACTATATGGCATAAAAATGGGAGAAGATGAGCTATTTCACTGAGTATTTTGTGTTCCTTTATTAAATCAGTCATCGTCAGATAGGACTTCATTCCAGGACTCACGGCAGGAGATGAACAGCAGACGTCTAACAGAAAACTTAACAACTTCTAAAGATCTACATTTGTGTTCATTACCACACAGTTTACTTCTTCCACTACTTTTTGAGCACTTACTGTTGACCATGAATCTGAAAAATCCACATTTAATAGATCCTTTTTGTGTTTGCTATTAAGTCTTTAAGATTCTACAAGAAAGCTAAACACAGCCTAGATAATGATGTACACATGGATCCACCAGAACACATGATCCTCCTCTGTTTTTACTATTTTGTAGATTGGTCATCCAGGTGACCAGCTGACTGTCACTCAGCTGACTTTGATAGAAAGGCATTTGTCTGACCCTTCACAGTATGATGTCTTGTTGTCTCTTGCTAGTGAGCATGTGAGCCAATAGCTATTTGCTTTACAGGGCACAGTTCCATTTTCAAACTTGCAATCAAAGATAAGAGTCATGATCCCATGGTGCTTTGTACCCAGGGTGTCTCTTATTTAAATACACATTTAACCAATAATCCTAGTGTGTTTCCTTTAGAAAAAAATTTCAGAAATATTTGCTTGTGCTAAGTTTACAGTAACAGTGTGATTGCTTCTGTCATATAATTTGGTGGGGGATACATCCTGTACCTGACAGCATTTTCACATGATTCTTAATTATTCCAAAGTGCCATTCTACTATAAAGACTCCTAGAAGGGCCCAGGACAAGGGACAAGGGCCTCTGAACAACCACCATCTCTGGATGCACAGAAAGATCTCTCAACACTGGACCTTCCAGTGGAATTTTTTCCTTCAATTTCTCTGCTTCACACACACATTTCATTTATGCTCTTCAGTGCGTAAGAAGTCACTGACAAGTCACTTGATGAATGATGGGCACAGAGTGAAATGTTGCACTTCACCTGGAGTTGGTCACACCTCAGCAAGAAGTTACACAATGAGATTGAACTCTGTGCCTTCCCTTCTCATCCTCTGCATCATTCCAGAGAGATCTACTCATATGAAAAGCAATGTCAATAATTCCTTTACATCTCATCTCTCTTAAGTGTGGTCCTTACATCCTCTGTCTGGGCAGCCATTGGAAATCACTGAGGAAACCCTTCAGAAGACACACAGCAGCCAAGTAGGAAGCTGTATCAGAAGTGAGGGATGTGGAGAGGAAGAACGGGGTCTGGCAGAAATGGGGTGAGCTGCACCTCGGTCACTTGCTTTGATCTATTTAGAAAGGTTCATCCCATGGCCAGATGGAAACCTCTGCACAACCCACCATCTCTGGATGCACAGAAAGAGCTCTCAACATTTAAAGTTCCTATCCATGCAGACTCTTACACCATCCTACCTCCCAAGACATCTCTGTACGCTACTTTCACTCTGTGGCTGCACTGGCTTCCTCCCAATATTGCCCCCATTACTCCACCGACACTCAGTCTAACATCCAGTTGGCACAGTTCAAACACTACGCATCTCAACATTTCAGAGAACATTCACAAGGAATTCAGGCACAGTCCTTGGCTCTACTGCTGGTCTAATCAGAGCTCTACCCTATCTCATGGGTAGTACGATTCTTACATGAAAGCTCAGATAGCTAAATGAATAGATACAACTCCCAACTTCCACATTTCCAAGGTGTATGACATGGGAACCTACTTGCCTTCCCTGGGCTTCTCTTATTTAAAGCTGATAATGAAAGTAAAAGCAGACACATCACAAAAAGGACAAAATTAGCAGGTCAGTGCCAGAACAGCAACAAGTAGGCTGAGGAGATGGCTCAGTGAAGAAAACATGTAAAAAGCATGGTGGCAAAAGAACATGGAGACTGGTGGATCCTGAGCACTCACAAGCTAGTCACATTAAAACAGAAAACTCTTGATTTGTGGGAAGACTCTGTCTCATAAAATAAGGTAAAGATACCAGAGAAACCAACCTCTGACCTCCACATGCAAGCACAGGTGAGCATAGCTGCACACATATGTGCATGTCTGTGTATACACACACACACACACACACACACACACACACACACATGTGCGCACGTGAAGAAAAGCATTTAGCATCTTACTGATGAACCTAAGTATTGGAAATATACTTCCTATTATTATCAGTATCTCTATATACATAACAAACACACATGTGCATGCACACAATGCTAGTAGAGGCAATTGATTCATGTTTCCATTTTCTTGTCTGAAAAATGATATTTTGATTAAATCACTCAAAAATTTCTTCTGCCCCTAAAACACCAGGAATGTGAGCCTGGTACAAACCCTCTGTTTGTTTAACCTCTATGTATTTAATAGGAAGTTGTGAAGAGGAAAAATGGAATATCCTAACAGAAATGTACAGCTGATAAACACTTTCAGTAATGCAGCAGAATACAAGATTAACTCAAAGAAATCAGTAGTTCTCCTATATACAAATGATAAACAGACTGAGAAAAAAATCAGAGAAATATCACCCTTTACAATAGCCACAAATAATATAAAATACCTTGGGGTAACTCTAACTAAGCAAGTTGAATACCTGTATGACAAGAGCTTTAATTCTCTGAAGAAATTGATGAGGATGTCAAAAAATGGAAAGATCTCCCTCACTCATAGATAGGTAGGATTAACATAGTAAAAATGGCAGTCTTACCAAAAGCAATCTACACATTCAATTCAATCCCCATCAAAATTCCAACACAATTCTGCATAGGCCTGGAAAGAACAATACTCAACTTCATATGGAAAAAAAAACAGGATAGCTAAAACAATCCTGTACAATAAAGCAACCTCTGGAGTCATCATCATTCATGACCTCAAGCTCTACTATAGAACTATAATAATAAAAACAAGCTGGGCGTTGGTGGCGCACGCCTTTAATCCCAGCACTCCGGAGGCAGAGCCAGGTGGATCTCTGTGAGTTCGAGGCCAGCCTGGGCTACCAAGTGAGCTCCAGGAAAAGTGCAAAGCTACACAGAGAAACCCTGTCTCGAAAAACCAAAAAAAAAAAAAAAAACAGCTTGGCATTGGCATAAATCTAACATGTGGACCAATGGAATTGAATTGAAGACCCTGACATTAATCCACACACCCATGAACACCTGCTTTTTTTCACAAAGAAGCCAAAACTGTACAATGCAAAAAAGAAAGCATCTTCAACAAATGGTGCTAGCATAACTGGATGTCAACATGTAGAAGATTGAAAATAGATCCATATCTGTCACCACGCACAAAACGAGTCCAAGTGGATCAAAGACCTCAACATAAATCCAGTTACACCGAACCTGATAGAAGAGAAAGTAGGAAGTAGTCTTGAATGTGTTGGTACAGGAGACTACTTCCTAAATATAACATCAGTAGCATAGACACTGAGAGCAATAATTAATAAATGGGACCTCCTGAAACTGAGAAGCTTCTGTAAGGCAAAGGACATGGTGAATAAGACAAAACAACAGTCTACAGAATGGGAAAATATCTTTACCAACCCCACATCTGACAGAGAGATGATCTCCAAAATATATAAAGAATTTAAGAAACTAGATATAGAAATACCAAACAATCAAATTAAAAGATGGGCTGCAACGCTAAACAGAGTAATCTCAACAGAAGAATCTCAAATGGTCAAAAGACATTTAAGGAATTGCTCAATATCCTTAGCTATTGGGGAAATGCAAATCAAAATGACTCTGAGATACCATCTCACACCTGTCAGAATGACTATGATCAAAACCACTGAAAACAGCTTATGTTGGACAGGATGTGGAGCAAGGAGAACACTCCTCCACTGTTGGTGGGAGTGCAAACTTGTACAGTCCCTTTGGAAATCAGTATGGTGGTTTCTCAGAAAATTGGGAATCAGTCTACCTCAAGACCCCAGCTATACCACTCTTGGGCATATACCCAAGGAATGCTCAATCAAACCACAAGGACACATGCTCAACTTTGTTCATAGCAGCATTATTTGTAATAGCCAGAACCTATAGTTGGAAACAATCTAGATTGCCCCTCAACACAAGAGGGGATAAATAAAATGTGTTACATATACACAATGGAGTACTACTCAGCAATAACATCATGAAATTCACAGGCAAATGGATGGAAGTATAAAATATCATCCTGGGTGAGGTAACCCAGACTCAGAAGGACAAACATAGTATGTACTCACTCATAAATGGATACTAGATGTAAAGCAAAGGATAACCAGACTGCCACCCACAGCTAGAGAGAAGTTAGCTAACAAGGAGGACCCTAGGAGGGATACATGGATCACCATGGGAAGGGGAAATAGAGGAGCTCTCCATGAGTAAACTGGGGCATGAGGAGGCAATGGAGGGTAGGGGATGGGGGACGAAAACATGAGGGAAGGGGTGGTCCAGCTAGAGCAGGAATGGAGTGGGGGAACAGTGAGGGAGATACCCTGATGGAGGCAGACATCATGGGAATAGGGAGAAACAGGGTGCTAGGAAGTTTCTGGGAATCCACAAGGATGACCCAACCTTAGACTACTATCAATAGTGGAGAAGATGCCTAAACTGGCTCACCTCAGTAATCAGATCAGTGAATACCATAACTGTCATCATAGAGCCTTTCTCCAGTAACTGATGGAAGCAGACGCAGAGATCCACAGCCAAGCACCAGGCCTAGCTCCAGGAGTCCAGTTGAAGAGAGAGAAGAGGTATTCTGTGAGCAATGGTCGTCAAGATCATGATGGGGAAATCTACAGAGACAACCAAACCAAGCTAGTGAGAACTCATGAACTTTAGACCAACAGCTGTGGAGCCTCCATGGAACTGGACCAGGCCCTCTGCATAAGTGAGACAGTTGTAGAGCTTGAACTACTTAAGAGGCCCCCTGGAAGTAGGATCAGGATTCATCCCTGGTGCATGAGCAAGCTTTTTGGAGTCCACTTCCTGTGGGGGGATGCCTTGCAAAACCTTGATGCAGGGGGGGGGACTTGGACCTGCCTCTACTGAATGTACCAGGCTCTGTTGACTCCCCACGGGAGGCCTTGCCTTGTTGGAAGAGGGAATGGGGGGTGGTTTCGGGAAGGAAGGCAGGAGGGGTGGGAGAAGGGAAGAGAGGGGGAATCTGTAATTGGTATGTAAAATGAATACAAGAAATTCCTTAATTAAAAAAAAAGAGTAAAATAGTTGGAAGAAAAAATATTTAACTAATATTTACTGAGAGTCTGATATCTGCTGGATATAATAAATTGTAACAGTCTTTAAACATCTTTAGGAGTGGAGGAGAAGAGAGGTAACACAGCTTCCACCTTGGGAGCAAAGGAAAACTGTACCCAAAGCTCACCGATAGCAAGCAAGCAGCTATTTGGAGGGAGATCAACTGCTTGGACTTAAGAAACAAACTGTTGAAATCCAGGCTGGTTTTCACTGCGATCCCAGCACTTAGACAAAAAGAGCAAGAATTTGAGTCAGCCTGGACAGCACAGCAAGACCCTGTCACCAAAACAATAAAATAAAGCAAGATAAAGAATACAGCTGAAGAACTCTTATATCCCAAATAAAAATAAAAATACTTTTTATAAAAATGCTTTTGTTAATATCAAAGCTCTAAAACTCGTGAGAAGTTTAAAGACATCTTGCTCTATAAACACACAAACTACCTCAGAGTATCCAGGTATATTAATTATCAACAGGACTTCACAGGCAGGGTGCCACTGAGCAGCAGAGTCTTGTCTCACACTCAAGAGGCCCTGGGTTCTTAGCTCCACCACAGCTTAAACAGCAAAAGCCCAAAATCAAGACAGATGAAATGTTGGGTCTAGCCAAAACTTTATAAATCTACTGAGAATCATTGAAATGTGGATAAATAAAACCCTGGAATCAAAGAAAAACTAACATGTCTAGAAAATTAAGAGATGAGAAAATGAAGTATTATTCTGTGTTTGAAGACTTACTTATATTTTCTTATCCAAGGAAATTGTAAAAATGTGTTATATAAATACAAGTTAATTGTGTTACTTTGAAAAAATAAATAAAAATGCGTGTGTTGGAGTAAGTTATCTCCAAGGAAACCTCTACTTTCAAAACCATATAAATTTATCATTTGGTAGAAAAAGAATAAAAGAGTGAAATAAGACATTTCAACAACAGAAAAAGAAACTTTTCCCATAAAAGGTTGCTGTGGATATCACTCTATATGAATAAAACACTGATGGCCAGTGACCAGGCAGGAAGTATAGGCGGGACAAGGAGGGAGGAGAATTGGGAAAACAGGAAGAAGGAGAGACACTGCAGCCACTGCCAGGACAAACAACATGTAAAGATGCCGGTAAGCCACCAGCCACGTGGCAAGGTATAGATTTATAAAAATGGGTTAATTTAAGATATAAGAACAGTTAGCAAGAAGCCTGCCACGGCCATACAGTTTATAAGTAATATAAGCGTCTGAGTGATTATTTTATACGTGGATTGTGGGACTGCGGGCTTGGTGGAGCCTGGAGAGAAGCCCTCCAGCAACAAAAGGCAAATTTGAAAAGCTCTATTAAAGACAGTCTATCAAGGCCACCGAGAGAATCTGAGGTCATGTGACTTCCTGTCCTTGACATGGAAGAGAAAGTTTTTTTTACACCTAAGTTAATAAAACAAGTCTCTAAGAAGACGTTGCAGGGTGTGTGTGTGTGTGTGTGTGTGTGTGTGTGTGTGTGTGTGTGTGTGTGTGCCCTTGGAAGCCGGAAGCTGGAGTTTCCAGTTACAGACTGTTGTGAGCCACTCTGTATGGGTGTTGGGAGCTAACTGGGGTCCTCTGCAGGGGCGGTAAGTCTCCCCAGCCTATAGAAACCCTCAGCATCTGTCTCTCCACTCTCCATGCTGTCTACCGCAGTGACATTCCCAAGGAGCCCTTAACCCATGCTTATTTTATGCTCCTGCCCTCATGTACAACAGCAATTAGACAGTTGTTGAGTTTAGGACATTGTGACGGTGAGTATCATCAGTTTACAGGGATTTAGAATAACCATGGAAACACACCTCTGGGTGGGTCTGTGAGAATATTTCCAGATGGATTAACTGACCTACTCTGAATATGGTAGCACTCTCCATGACCTGGAGTCGAGACTGATTTAAAAGGAGAAAAGAGGATGTAGCTGTTGATAGAGTGCTTGCTTAGAATGCTGAGAGCCCTGGATTCAACCCCAGAACCAACTGCCTGAGCACCACATACACCAGGCAGGATGACACAGAATCCCAAGTTGAAAGTCATCGTCTCTTGTACAGAGTGTGTGGCCAACCTGCATCACTTGAGGCTTGGTTTCAGAAAAGGTGGTGACATTCCAGCTACAGACACAAGCTCCAGACACCAGCTGCCTTGCATTTTGCCACCATACCTTCCCCGCCATGGTGTAGTGGTCCCTCCAACTGTGTGCCCATAAATCCTTCTTCCTTTACATTGCTTTGGTTGGGCATTTTTCCACAGTAACACATAAATTATGCAATGCAGACATACATAAGCTTATTTTCTATATGGGGCAAATATAGAAATAATTCAGTAAGATTTTGTAAACATGTAGACGGGCCTCAGTACAGTAGATTTCTAGAGATGGGAGATTCAATTCTGGTACCAACACCAGGATCATTCACTCACAGAAAAAAATTATTAAAATCTACTGCATGCCTCTGGTTATTGGAGTTTTCGATCTCTTGAAATCTGGGAGCAGGGAAAGGCAGTGAGTAAATACATAATAATAAATTGCTGCAGTTTGTGAGTGAAGGAGAGGATGACAGGACAGCATCCAGTGAAGGCTGTAAAGGGACAGCAAAGCACGGTGGCTGCAGAGTGGTGAGCTCAGCTCAGGCCGCAGCTATGGGCCAGAAGAGTGTCATACCCCTCAGTTAAGATCTTCCTTGAAATGCATATCATGTGACACATTTCAAAGGTCAGTCTTAAGAACTTGTGCTTTTAAACTACACAACAGGGGAAATGAAAGGAAAGCATCCACAATCAACAAGGACTCCATGGTAAGACCCCATCTAACACCTAAAGAGCCTGGAGTCAGTGGACCGCTTTAGTGCGGAGGGGCTAGAGTCCTCTTCCCTGTTTGCCTAGAAGGGGATTAGGCTACTGGGAGATGGCCTGACTACTTTCCCAGTGGCTCTGCAAAACTCTGTTGTTGAGCTAGCCTGTAACTGGAAGAAGTCAGGGTAGGCAATGGCTATCCTCTGGGCTAGCCGTTCTTAAGCACGCTTTGTTCTGTCTCTGGCAGAACTCTCAATTTTCTCAGGGTCCCTTAAAGATGCCATCACCCTCAGACAACAGGAGAAATTTTAAGAACACAATGCCCAAATTCCCAAGAGGTAGGGTGGGTGGTTTTTGGTCATTTGGTGGGTCATGAATGTTTGTCTTGTTTAGGGGGTTGGTTACAAGTTATAACCATTGGTTATGGTCAGAGAAAAAACTAAGCAAAGGAGATCAAATTGAAGGATCTTGTTCTGGAGGAAAAAAAAAAGGAGGATATAGTAATGATCGGATAAAAGGGTAGATTATTGAATCTACTTTTAAACTAAAAAAGTCACTACTAGTCTCAAATATTTCACATTGGTATGGATTTTTAAATATTGATACAAGTTTAAGGTAATTTTTGTTATACTGTATTATATGTTTCTACTCTTGTTTAAGGTATTGCACCTATGTAGCTCATTTAACAAATGTAAATTTCTAGTCCTTGAAAGCTATTATTAGAAACTATTTAGCATAATTAAGAAATGCAGGTTAGTAGTCACCTGTTACAATCAAACTTGTCAGGTACGGTATGTTTTCAAAGTCAAATAGAGATATATTTTAGATAAACAGGTGGTCTTCAAACACTTTAGAGACCTATAGAATAGGCATTTAAGATGTTTTAATAACAGAAGGCTTTTCATAACAGTGAGACGTCTGCTCCTGGTAGCACCAATCTATTTCAGAGAGGATGATGGACATCAAAGAACCTCCATATGGAGTTTGCTTTCTATGTGGCAAAGCTAGTCATTTGGACAAGAAATTGCCCTTGCCTCAACTGCTGACAGTGTGCTGTCCAATTGGACAAGCAGGACACAAAAAGAAGGTGACTGATGAACTTTGTTAAGACAAGGTAGGAAGGTCCTTCAAAATTTCCTGCTTCACATGAAAGTCTGTCAGATATTCTAGGCCTGTAGGCTGAAGATGGATGCCCCAACATTGCAGAGGAACACTGGGTGACTGTCCAGGCAGACAGCTGTCCCTGTCACTTCTGTAGTGTTGGAAACTTTTGTTCTATACTCCCTGTTTACTCAGGTAATATTATATCCTTCTCAGGTCTGTGATGGGGTTTAAGACTAGAGAGTTAGAGTTTTCCTTGTTACCGAATTCAGAAAAGACACTTGCATAAGAAATGTAAAGTTTATAAGGTTGTGTGTGTGTGCGCGTGCGTGTGTGTGTTGGGGGGGGGTGTATGAGAGAGGGAGAGCTAACTGGAAATGGTGTGGGCTTTTGAAACCTCAAAGCCCATCCCCAATGACACACCTCTTCTAACAAGGACTTACCTCTTAGTCCTTCCCAAACAATTTCACCAACTGGAGACCAAGCATTCAAATACATGAACCTATGGGGGCCATTCTCATACAAACCACCACATTACATGCACCAAATTGATAAGATGAAGAAGAACCCTATGAGATGGTATAAAACATTCGCACACAGCAGATGTAAAAGGAGGTTAATATCTAACATAAATAGCAAGATTAGAGAATTCAATCGTAAAAATTGAAACAGACCAATTGAAAGGTAAGCAAATGACTTGAGCATAAAAAATTTTAAACATATATAAATGACCAATGGGATGTGAAAAGGCATCCAATATCAATGGCATCTAAAAAATCCAGGTCCATTCACAGGAGTGTAGATGCATAGCCACCAGAGGCAGGAAGGGACACAGGAATTGAGAGATGCTGTTCAAATGACCGAGAGGTTAGCAATGTAAGATTAACAGTTTCTGCAGTGCTGATGTAAAGCACACTGGCCACAGATAACAATACTGTAAGGTGCATATGAGATTCAGTTGGAGAATCTCTCTGAAAGGTCTTCTTGGCTTACTTAACAAGCTTGGGAGGCTGAGGCAGGAGGATTACAAGTTCAAGGATAACCCAGGCTACATAATAAGGTCCTGCTTCTAAAATAAAGTCACACAAAAGGACATATTTTATCTGGAAGAAAAGTATATACAGAGGAATACTGGTAACCTGGTAGTCACAGAAAGAGATGTTTAAAATTTTCATTTATTCATTGTGTGTGTATGTGCACTCGGGCACACACATATATTATGGTGCTTGTGTGGAGGCCAGAAGATTTGTGGGAATCTGTTCTCTCCTTCTACTATGCAGGTTCTGGCACAGAAATTGGGTCGTCAGGCATGGTCATCAGTGTCTTTACCCAGGAAGCTACCTTTTTTAGTATTGCTCCATGTAATCACTGGCAGAAACTCATTTTATGTGCTTAAAAGAATGCAAAGTCAAATTTCTAGTCAAGATGAGAGGGTCAATAAGTCGTCATCTGCTAAGTGGGAGGATGCCGTGTGCAGCAGGAGGATGAGAACAGGAGTTAAGATGTTAAAAAGTGGGCCTCTGGAGAGATGGCTCAGAGGTTAAGAGCACTGACTGCTCTTCCAGAGGTCCTGAGTTCAATTCCCAGCAACCACATGGTGGCTCACAACCATCTGTAATGAGATCTGGTGCCCTCTTCTGGCCTGCAGTCACATATGCTGTATACATAATAAATAAATAAATCTTTAAAAAAAAAAAAAAAAAAAAAAGGGCTGGAGAGATGGCTCAGAGGTTAAGAGCACTGGCTGCTCCTCCAGAGGTCCTGAGTTCAATTCCCAGCAACCACATGGTGGCTCACAGCCATCTGTAATGAGATCTGGTGCCCTCTTCTGGCCTGCAGGCGTACATGCAGACAGAACACTGTATTATGATACATAAATAAATCTTTAAAAAAAAAAAAAAAAAAGAAAGATGTTAAAAAGTTATGAGTGACTACCTTCCAGGGTCCCTTCCTGAAAACCTGTAGTTCCAATTCATTCAATTATTTAGCAAATATTTTTAAGCCTTTAAAACTAGCATACAAAATAATGGGTTTCATTATGAGACTTGCACACATTCTTTCTGTTTGACGACTCCCTCCAACCCCATCCCTGTCCACCCCTCCCCTCAGCAACACTCCCTTTCCTACATCAAAATATTCTATTATCCTCTTTCCTCATCCCTCACCTTCTCCTAAAGATTTCTTTTTGCTCAAATAAAAGCCAATTATATGTTTAATGCTAACATTTCCTAGCCAGTATATCTACTCTTAATTAGGCTTCAAAAGTACTTTTCTCCAACATAACAATTTTATTAATTATTTGTGAATTTCGTACAATGTACCCCATCACACTCGCTTCCCATTCCTCCCAGGTCCGCCCTCCCACCCTCATGCCCCGCCTCCAAACAACCCCACCAAGTCCAGCTTCTGTTGCCCATGTCCTCACTGGAGCGAGCATGGTCAAACTGCCAGTGACCAGTCTCTCAAAGAAAACCGAGTCCCTCCTTCCAGACTCCACCCCCTCACCAGAAGCGTCAACTGTGAAGAGCTAGATTTCAGCATCTTTATCATGGTTTCTCTTTTTGGGTGGCGGGAAAGGTTGTCACAGAAGCCTTCGATGTCTCATTCTAAGTTATGAGTCTGCAGTCATCGATAGCACTGCAGAAGGAGCCTCCTTGTCCATAGCAGCCAGTAGCAGTATGGATCATGGGCTTCTACATGGTTTCTGGCAGCATTTCAGATGGCGGACATCAACCTGGTCCCTGGTGGCAGTACAGATCGCAGACATCAACAATATTTTTGATTCCATGGGACAATGAAAGCTTTTTATTCACTCCATGTCTCTCCAGATAACGGGACTGAGGTCAGACATGCTTAAAGGAAGAAAGCTCACATTATCTAAGCCATGTTCCTTAAGTCCGTGAGTATGTGACTTTTTCACAAAATGAATTCTGTCTAGTTATAAACATGGATTACTTTCAGCATGGGAGATCAGAGGGAGCTCTGCAAATACGCTCTGTCTTTCAAATGACGGAACTAGACACAGTACACTGAAAGTCAAATTTGTACTCTTAGCAAATATAATCAAATCAGGCTTAACTCACATTTTGCATATGTAAAAACACATTTTACATATTCAAATGACACGCAGGAGCTTGTAGCCACTGCCAAGTAGCTCTTTTGCAGGTCTCCTCTCCCTGCTCATAGGACAGCAGGAATAGTTTTCACTATCTTTGCAATTCACTGAACACATTTAGTCGTTTGTCAAACGGACAAATGTGGCCAATATAAACATGTTTTAGAAAGCATTTCTCACTGAGGCGGAGAGTGATGAGCTATTTAGTAGCCCATTATCCCTCTGTTTTCATCACACACGTCACTCCACTGTCTCCCTGCTCTTAGGTGTGCTCACAGCATGCCGTTCTGGGTACTGAAGTAGGAGTAGAAATGATAGTCACCATTACTAGATCCTGTCCATGAAACTCTCTTAGCCACGTATCAATGCACATGTGTTCTTAGAAACCACCTACTACACATGGCTGACTGATGGATGTCAAGATGCTTGGCTAACTACATGGATCCCAGATTCCATGAACTTGATTTTCTCCACCTCCAGCACACATACATACCAAGGGGCCCACACTGCTGTTGTAGTGGCCAGAAATAAACCCTGGAAATTCTCATGTTTGCTTGGTACATATAGTGAACTGTCAAAAAATATATGGTGTTTGTGGCCAAGTAGAAAATCATAGAGAATTAAGTTCAGAGACTAGGAAGATGGAGGTTCTGAGTATGAGTATCAACATACTTGATGTTCTAGTTAGGGTTCCTATTGCTGTGATGAAACATCATACCCAAAAGCAAGTTGGGGAGAAAAGGATTTCTTTGGCTTATACTTCCACATCATAGTTCATCACTGAAGGAGGTCAGGACAGGAACTCAAACAGGACTGAAACCTGGAGCAGGGGCTGATGCAGATGCCATGGACAGGTGCTGCCCACTGGCTTGCTCATCATGGCTTGCTCAGCCTGCTTTCTTATAGAACCCAGGACCACCAGCCAGGGATGGTTCCACCCACAATGGGCTGGGCCCTCCCCTAATCACTAATTAGGAAAATACCCTACAGTCAGACATTATGGAGGTATTTCCTCAATTGAGGTTCCCTCCTTTCAGATGACTCTAGCTTGGATCAGTTGACAAAAAACTAGCCATCACACTTGGTAAAATACTTGTTACTGAAAGCTGTAAGATAGATTTAGTGCCTCTTGAACCTGTAATTCCATCATTCAGAGATTACTGTTCCCAGGGGTGTAGTTAAGTGGATCACACTGCTACCTCTCACCAGAATGTGGCCTCTTACATCACATGTGTTTACAGTGGGAGCCCCACAAAAAGGAAGGAAACTGGACGCCTGAGTCACCTCCCTGGAAGAGAACTGTTCTCACCCACTAGAAATACGAGGTTGGCTGGGTTTCACTGCTGTTGTCTTCATCTTATGTGAAATGGAAATAAACATCTTAGAAACATTGGTAGTTAGGGGTTCTTTGTACAGAAAATAGCTTGCATTATACAAACACCCTGATGTTTATTTGTAGAAACAAAGTTAATAATTTTTCATCTTTTATCAGCACAATTATCAGTGACATCAGAGAATATGACCTTGGTAACCAAAACATCAAATCAATAAGCATTTCACTGCAAAGTCACTATGATGGGTGCCAAGAGCATTTCAGCAGGAGCTGAGAACTCAGTCCTGGGTGCTGCCTCCCATTCACTAGGTGTATGGTCTGGACTACAGGGATGCTTTTTAATCTTGATAATGTCTTGTTCTTGTGTATAAACTGAGGAGAACCTGGCCTCCGGTACAAGGTTGTCATGACAACACTGTGGCCTATCACACATGTTTAGGACAAGGCAGCCTTCCAGCATGCTCTCAGTTGATTCCCTTTCCTGATCCTACCCAAATTTTCATGGTGTTAGAAAAAACCTTTGAAAGTCTGTGTCAGTACCTGAGATACTTCTTGAGCATTTAATTAAATCCAAGATTCTAATCTTAGTTCAGTGAACAGTAGAAAATGAAACACAAGCACAGATGAATAGAGTCAGAGAAAGACCAGGGGCCGACCATCACAGGCTGTCTCAGCAGAAGTCTTTCTAGGTGTTATTTCCCGCTTATCTCCTGTCTCCTCTGTGTTTCCTCAATCTCATCCCCTTTTGCCAAGTGCTGGAAGCCTGAAAGGCAGTAACAAAACAGATAATAGACCTGAAATTTCCCCTTCAGCTAACATTCCCCCAACTGGCACCAATCTAAAGGTAGTAGCTCTCACACCCTTTCAAGTTAATCTCGCTTTATTAAGGAAGGTATTCTGGTAGATGTAACCAATAATGCTAGCAATACTTTCATGTCAGCTAAGCAGCCTGTAAGTTCAAAGCAGTCTCTCTGCTATTTTCTCATTATATTGAAAGAAACATGATGAAATAATGCCCACCAGAAGTGGAATCTTGCAAGAGTGAACTTCATGGGCCAAGAAGATTGTGACATTTGTGAGACTCATTAGTAAACCGCAGGCGTCTGCACAAGCCGATGCTCGGGGTTCTTGGGAAGAGGTTCCTTCTCAAACAGTCACACTTCTTCGATGTGTTATCTGAATCCAAAGCCCCAGGCGCGAGGAATGATGGCCACCAATAAAGAGTGGTGTCACCAAAGAGAGTTTCAAGCAGAATAATCAATTTCTATAGTTTTTTTTTAAAATTCTGCTTTCTCTGGCACATATGTGCCCCAAATGAAATTTGCTCAAGTCACAACCACAGATAATGCCTAAGACAGATCCCAAGGCCTGCACTCTGATGTGGCGATCAGTGCCTAGAACCCAGCAAGTGCCAGCAATAGTTTTTATCAGCAGAAAGCAACAGAAGGAAGACAGTAACTTTAATGTACCAGATAACTAAAATGCTGTGCTCTTCCCTCTGCCTCCCCTGTGGAGTGCCTCTGAGGGCTCCTGAGAGCAGAGTTCCTATTTCCAAAAACATGTCAAGGACACAGTATGTAAGACAAATACAAAAAATATAAAACACTTGGGACCTGCTTTTAGCAAGCAGCATTGTATTTTAACACAGGCTCATGGGAAATTTGGGCTCATATAGAATTAGTCACTTATGGAGTTGACTGCACTATGGACACTGACTGGATAATCAAGCAAAAAGTAGATAAAGATAAAATTCAGCATCTTTATTATTAATTTTAGTTAGTTTTTTTTTTTTTTTTTTTTTTTTTTTTTTTTGAGAAAGGGCCTTGTGTAGCCAAGGATGGTCCTCTTGCCATTGTTTCCTACGTGTTCAGTTTACAAGCATGTGCTGCCATGGCTGGCTCTATGTGATTTATGCCACCACGGATGGTCCTGTGTGATTCTGTGCCACCACAGCTGGTCCTTCGTGGTTCTGGGGAGTTGACTCTAGGTTTCATATGTGCTAGAGCAGCAGCTTATCAACCAGGCTACATTCTTAGCCCCTACCTTTTAAAATGGAAACCTAAGTTCTTTGGGTCCTACATAATGATTTACAAAGAATCACTCTTTAAAAAACAATCCAAATAGTGTTTTGCCTTTAAAAACAAACAATTCTAGGCAGTGTGATGGGTCGAGCCTGGCTGTGGTTTAACTGGCACCTTTGTCTGTCCTCAGAATTGCCAGTCTCGCTCAAGCTTTACTTTCTTCTCCTGGTTCATACTTCTCTTGCCTGTGACACACAGTTCCTCGGAGAATGAGATGAGATTTTAAAAAAGAGCATGTGACATTTAGAAGAGCTAGGTGAACCAAAGGTGTTGTTGCTGATAGGTTTTATCCTGTGCCACATCCACAGCCACAAGAATAATCACAAAAGTCCCAGGACCATTCCTGAACTGGTGCACAGAGGCTCAACAACATCCACTCTCAGGTAACACCAATTAATTCTCCGTAGTAATGTCAACACATAATAAGAATGTCTACTGAAGAGACCAGCCCATGAGTCACATTCTCATCAAAGAAAACCTTAGCCTCCAGAAATCTCTGGAGTGCCATGCTCATTACAATTGTCTGTTTGTAAAACAAGTTCTTACAGGCAGACAGACAGACGGTCAACCTGCCATTTGCTTTCAACTGCAACAAAAGAATGTGACTATGTCTGTGTGAGTGGTCAGAAAAACCTACATGACTGTACTGGTCAGTCAGGCTGAGCCACCGTGGTGCAGAGCAGGATAGCACACTAAGTCACCAAAAGTGACAAGGGTGTGAGGGACTCTTGCCACTGTGTGTACACACTGAAGGCATGAAGAGTCGAGCAAGAGTTGAAGGAGAATTATTGTATAATCTACATTTTGCTTCTCCATGTGTTCATTTTTTTTTTCTGAATACTGGGACAGAAATTCCTTTTCTAATCTCTCTTATGTTTCTCATTTCTAAAGATTCTTTTTTATAATTTACATAAGACAACTGAGCCACTTGAGTAGTATATAACTTTGTAAGTACTAGTCACATTTTATAATACTAAACAGGCAAGAAGGGATTGATGCATGCATGTGTATAATAAATTTCTATTAAAATAATTAACTTAAACTTTTTCCCTCTTCCTAGGGAACCTTCTGCCAAACAGAAAGTACTCACGTGTGTGCATGTGCATGTGTATGCACGTGTGTGCATGTGCATGTTTGTGCATGTGTGTGCACGTGTGTGCATGTGTATGTACGTGTGTGCATGTGCATGTGTGTGCACGTGTGTGCATGTGCATGTGTGTGCATGTGTATGCACGTGTGTGCATGTGTATGTACGTGTGTGCATGCACACGGAGGTCGGAGGCAGATGCTGACTGTCTTCCTCAATCATTTTCCACCCTCTTTTTGGGGACCAGATCCCTCACTTGGCCTGCCAGGGTTACAAACTCAGGTCCTCATGCTTGCAAACAAGAACGCTACCCACTGATCCCTCTTCCTGACCCCTGAATTTTCACTTCTGTAATTTCAACTCTTGGTCATAGAAAATGGGCAAAAATGATCCCTGCCAATGGGAATTGGTTATTTTACAAAAGAGGAAAGGGAGAGGACAGCAGAGGGATTCTGGGGACTGGCAATGCACATTTCCTGGTGGTGGCAGTTCACGAACACACTCCTATGTGACAGTTCGTAAACACATACACATTTCTGTTTGGGTCCCACAGGTCACAAATAATGATGCAGAAAACAAGAGCAGTGAGAGCTGGGATATCACTACCTTAACCTCATACTGACCTTATTTCTGAACCTTCACAGCTACAGTTGTAAAAACAGCCTCAAAATAAGTATTTTCTTACCGTTTTGTTGACTTAAAAATGAATCATCCATATAATGTAGCGTATGAATTCAAGAAATGAATTTGAAACTTCCACATTTAAAGGTCTGGTGGAAACTTCTCACCAAGCTTCTGATGAGTAATGTCATTGTCCTCTTTGCCTTGGGTAATGCACAAAAAATTCGTAATGACAAAGCAAACGGCCCTATGCACCAACCCCTATTTAGTAAAGAAATAATTATTTCCATCCTTCCTCATGTGAGGGAAATACATGGAGAAAGAAGCGTGAAATACTTAGAAGCAATGCCGTTGTTGAGCAGGTACCAATGAAAAATCAGTGTCAATAAAAACATCTACTATATTTGCACTACGCTCTTTAGGTGACCCACATTCTGAAAAGCTCAAGAAAACTGTCCTTGAAAAATTACAAGTTAATTCCCATCCTAACATCAATGACAAGATAAGGGCCATGGGAGTGTGTGCAGTCAGGGGGTAGTTTGGTCGAAGTGAGTTAGACCAACGTAGACACTCAACATGACTGACCTTCTGCAACACCTCCACGGCCAGGCCCCGGGCCTGGTGCTCCATGGGAGGCAAAGGATACATCGAGGGACTATCCACAGCAACTCCTTTGCCGATGAGAGACACTAAGACGTAGCCAGGTGGTATCATTTCCTCAGCATGTCCATTGAGTTTGCAGAGAAAAGCATAAAGAAAATGATTGATTGTGGCTTACACAATGTGATTTAAGTTTTTGAAATTTCCTGAGGTGGCAAATGATGAACTCCTTAGTTTGGACAAAATGTTCAACTCATGAAAACAGGAAGAATCAATACATTTGCCCAGAAATTTATAGCTTTAATCAGAAAAGCATTAAGTGGTAAATAAGTGTGGTACGGTGGACAGCCACAGTGAAAGCTTTGAAAATGGAGAAATTATGTTGGAAGACTCACAATGCAAGAGATGCCCAATAATTTCCAGGAGAAGCCATTTCTGAAGGAATTAAGAATTACAGTCTGAGATACCTGGGCTCCAGAGCACAATGAACAATAAGTTTAAGATTCACAGGGACCACACGGAAGTTGACTTGTTGAGTCATTGAGTGTGTGGTGAATACTGTTGATGGGACAAGCTGTAGTTCTACAGATGGAATTCAGTACCCATGAGCCTCTGCATCTATGACCCATAGCCTAGAAGAGGTGGGTTAGGGGGTGGGACATTATAGTATCCAGTTCAGATATGGGCAGAGGTTCACATAAATCACTGTGAAGTCTTAGATAAGGACCATCTAAAATATTGACAAACCGGAAGCCATAGAAAAATTGCTAGAGGAGGTGGCCCTGGGACAGAATCCTAAAAGGAGAGAAAGGGCAAGCATATTCTGGAAAGATCAGGAAAATGTGTGTTTCTCAAACCTGCTAGGATAAACTTGTTACTGACTTCTAAAAAATTGCTTTCAGAGGCTCTGGAGATGTCTCAGTGGATAAGGTATTTGCCATGCTGGCATGAAGACCTGAGGTAGGATTCTCGGTACCCACATAAAAGCAGGGTGGGCCTGGCAGCACCTTGAGCAGAGACAAGGAACCCTGGGGTGAGCTGGCTAGTTTGAGTAGCCCAATCAGCAAGAGATCCTGCCTCAGTAAATAAAGTGGAGATTGACTGAGGAAGACATCTGGCACCAACCTCTGGCCTCTACACTCACATGTCCATATAAACAGCCACATCAGGGCATGAAAACACACACATACTATAGCTGGAAATTTTTCTGTGTCCCACCCAACCCTGAGGTCCCACAGCTGCTTACAAAATAATCACTCAGATGCTATATTAATTATAATTATTAATTATATAATATGGCCTAGGCAGGCTTCTTGCTAGCTAGCTCTTTCATCTTAAATTAATCCATTTCTATTAATCTATGCATCACCACATGTTCCATGGCTTTACCTGCATCCCATTACATGTTACTCTTTGGATGGCAGTTTGGCATCTCTGCTTACTGTCCTTTCTCACACACATGCACACATGCACACACACATGCACAAGTACCAGTATTTCAGTGAAGAGAAGTGAGGATGGATGATGGAACAGTACTGTGGGTAGAAAACCAGAGGAAGGATCTAAAAAGAAATTTGAGACTATTCAGGACCACTAGGCCAGATGGAGACATGAATAACGCAAACAAGCTTAGCTTTGCTCTGTATCCATGGTGTAGCTACCAGACTATGCAAAACGAATTCTCACACACAATCTTAGGAAATAATATGGGAAGTTTTAATTATAGGAGGCTTTAAATAGCCTGTTTGCTAAAAATCTGGCAGATTCATGATGTGTCTTAATAAAAGTCCTCATTTGAGACGTTAGAAGAGAGAATGAAAAGACCAGTTTGAACTCAGTTCCGATGTGCAAAACAAAATCAACAGACGAAGCAAAAATGGTCAGAACATTGGGGAAAATCCAAATGCTATCTGAGGTCTTGCTTTAGTCAGGAATTTGTGTTCTAAAAATAATCAGGCTTGTACTGGAAAATAATTTCCAAACTTCTCAAGTACAGGGACTCCTTTTTAACACCAAACACACTGTTTCACAGGCTCACCTGATAGTTACATCATGGATTTTTAGAATACGCAAAAGGTATAGGAAGACAGGAAGACTGAACAACTGTGTGTGTGACATAACTCTTGGGACGTGCTTGCAGTAGGAAGACGGAAGACTGAACGAGTGTGTGTGTCACAACTCTTGGGACGTGCTTGCAGTAGGAAGACAGGAAAACTGAACCAGTGTGTGACACACAACTCTCGGAACGTGCTTGCAGTAGGAAGACAGGAAGACTGAATGAGTGTGTGTGACACACGACTCTTGGAATGTGCTTGCAATTTTTATCCAAAGTAACTGGAAGTGTAGAAAAATTTAAGTATCAACTCTGAAGTATTTCTTTACTTGAAAAAGTATTATCTTGAAAATCCAATTTAACATTATATTCCAAGAATAACCTCACCAGCATTATTGTGTAAGATTCTACCACTTACTATGACTAGTATATTCATTTGTGAGCTTACTCTTGTAGAGTGATTTACAGCGTTAACCGTCTACTCCTGCCAGCAAGAACACAACAGAGTTTTGCTATGGAGAAATGTGTTACATCTGTGAGACTAGTCTACAGTCAGTCATTTAGAAAACTATCATTCTAAGCACTACATAGTCTCTCACTTTAAAGAGTTTTAAGTCCCCCTCAAAAAGCAAGTGATTTTTCCTTCTTTCTCACCAGTAGGGGTAGGCCAATCTGTCTGTTCTCTCTCCATGCAAATGAGGCAGGGATGAGGTCCATGTTAAAATCCCAATCACATGACTAGGGTGCTGAAATCAAGAGGGCATTGCTGACTGGTATGAGGCCACAGAAAAGTTACATTCAGAGCCATGGCAGGAGCCCATGTTAAGCCACTGAGAAATCACACTGATCTGCTATGATTTGACTTCGGTGAATCTGAAATTGTACTCATGCCAATAAGCACTGTTCAATCAAAAAATAAAAGCCTTGCAATATGGACTCCCCTCTGAAAACATAAACCCAGCTTTGAAGAATTATTTAATCAATTGGTAGCAAGAATAGACTCAACATCTGTCTACAATCAGAAGATTTTTGGCGCCAAAGATGAATGCCCATCAACAAATAAGCAACAGTAAAACCTGAAGTCCCTCCCATGCAGCAGAGGAGGGTCACGGCATGATACAGACTGGGAATGTTCAGCATGGGCCAGCAAAGACCAAAGACAGCTAAACAGTTCGCTTACAGAGTGCGTCATCTGAACACAGCCAAGTACAGCTTTACCCAGAGTTTGTTCACACTATACAGTGGGCAAAACCAACCACGCAGCAGCCCCAAAGACCAGACACAAAACATTGCTGGACTTGCAGAAGAAAATATCAAGAGCGCTAATACTAAGTATGAATCTTTTTCCAAAGAGCTTTTTCTTCTTACATTTATTCATTCATTCACTCATTCATTCATTCATTCATTCATTTGGTGGGAGGTGCATGTGTGTGTGCGCGCACGTGCGTGCGTGCGTGCGTGCGTGTGCGTGTGCGTGTGCGTGTGTGTGTGTGTGTGTGTGTGTGTGTCCCAGGGTTTGCACCCAGGTCATCAGGCTTGACAGCAAGCAAATTTATCAAATTTCTCTTTAAGAACATAAAAATAGGAATGCACATGTGTTCCTCTTTTCATCTAGAACAATTCCAGTGGCCAGCCGCTCTCTTGGCAATGGATGATGCTCATCAGTGTCCCCTGGTGCACAGCTGAAGGGGATGAGGAGTCCTAATCATGCAAACAAAGGAGCCCGAGGAGGAGGAAATTACACCTTCCCTCTGGCTCCAGTGAGTGCAGGAATCACTGTAGGGCTGCATATAAAGAACCTTGCCATCACTGACACTCAAATTACACCTTGTCACAGCTACTGTTGAAAACTCCACATACACTGTTTGGCTCATGCTGAGTTTCTCATCTTACCATTTAGTAAACCAAATATCACTTGGTTAGATTTAACAGCTCTGTGATTCTTTGAGCCTCACCTCCAATTGTCTCTGTGCTGGTCTGCATTCTTGTGTCCTGGCCTTTCTGTCACCATGCATTTATCACATCAACATTCTGAGGTGATGACAGTTTATAAAAACATGCTCCATTTCCAGACCAGTCAATGCAGTCATCCTGTGAAGTTTCCAGTCTTCCATTGTGCTAAAGGAAGTGTTATCATGCTGACCACATCATCAAAATAGAGACGTGCAAGCTGAGAAGACACTGAATGTAGGAGACACCTTTCTTCTTAGCCTCCTTTCCCTCAAATCCGACATCATCCTTCGAATGTCCCTTTAATAGTAAAATAAACTAAATGCTGGAGAAATGACTCAGCAGTTAAGGGATTGTACTTCCCTTGCAGATGATCCAAGTTTGGGTCCTAGCACCTATGCCAGGTAGATCACCACAGCTCCACAGGACCCCACAACTCCAGATCCAGAGGCCTCCATGAGTACTGCACATACACACATACAGCACATAATCCAAAAAACTGTCAGTGGAGTGTAGCAGGAGTCTTAAAAGTTTTTAAATAAAATCAAACCCGAGGCCAGTTATTGGGGTGAACTCTGGAAGATCAGAGAGACAGAACAAGCCACAGCTAACCTCACCTGGCCAACTTCTCAGCTGATCTTGTTTTCTCAGACTGGAAGCCTCTGAGTCCTCATATCTGAATGGCTCTCAACTGAACTGTGCTGCTCAAAACCTAAAAGCTTAATCAGCCAAATGCTTAACCAGCCAAATGCTTCTAGTTCCTGATCTTCACACTTTATATACCTTTCTGCTTTCCGCCTCACTCCCTGGGTTTAAAGGCTCACATTCTGGGATTAAAGGTGTGTGTCACAGTGCCTGGCTGTTTCCAGTGTGCCCATGAGCTCACAGAGATCCAGAGGGATTTCTGCCTCTGGAATGCTAGGATTAAAGGTGTGAGTGCCACCATTTTCTAGCCTTTGTATCTAGTGGCTGTTCTGTCTCTGACCCCAGATAAGTTTATTAGGGTGCACAATATTTTGGGGAACACAATACCACCACATTTCCCCTTATTTTGTCTAAAATTTAAAAAAGCTTATAACTAATACAAGAAAAATTATATCCAGTAAGTATATACAATATACACAGTCAAGATTACATTAACGACATCTAGTCCATTAACATTTGACAGATTCAGACAAAAACTCCATTATATATACTAACAATGTCTAGTCCAGTAACATTTGATAAACTCAAACAAAAAATTTCATTACTTATCTTATTTAAAACAAGTAGTTCCTTTTTAAAAGTAGATTCAAAAATTGACCTTTTTATCTTATCATATTCAGTGGAGAAGAAAGCAACCTCCCCTGAAAAAAGAGAAAAGAAAAATGGAGGCAGTGGATGGCCACACACAGTGTGAAAGGAGATGCATGAGAGAGAGATGAAGGTTTACATTTAAGTGACGTTTACCCCAAGGGACAGTCGGCAAGAAGATCGGGCATGCCCTTGGAAGAAGTCGTCTCAGACAAGCAGAGGACAGGCTGCAGAGGTCATGGGATAAAAAGGGGAGAGGCTAATAAATAAAAAGAAAAGGAAAAATAAAAAGGCAGCTAAATCCAGAAATTAAATTTAATGAAAAAAAATCACTTCCCAAGCATCAATGATAGCAGAGTCTTCAAATATTTTAAAGATTTTCTTTTATATACTTCCTAACAATTGCTTCAAGTCACTGTGCACAGTTCAGAGAGAGATAGAGACAGACAGACAGATAGATAGGTCAAGCTGTCATGTTGAGTACAGAGAGATGGCTCAGTAGTTAAGAGTACTTGCTCCGTAGTCATACAGCCCAGAGTTCAGATCTCAACACCCACACAGCAAGCTAAGCCTCCTGTGCCTGCCCCCAGCCCCCAGCTCGAAGGGCGTGGAGACGGGAGACCCACGAGGGCTTGCTGGCTTTAGTAGAGCTGAGAAACTGTGAGCTTCTGCATGTGCATACAAGCACGTGTCCACACCCACCGTGCACACACCCATACCTTCACACACACACACACATAAATAAGTAAACAAATGATGATATCTTTTTACAGTAATTATCTCAAGGTTGTCAGTTGGATTCCAGAGGGGCCCAAGGACATGCCAAGGCTGTATCTGTCATCCCTGCTCCTTGATTTCCAATATCTGAACACAAAGCACTGAGAGAAATGCTACAGGAGCTGACACTTCCTTTATCTTCAGAGGCCATGAGCACCATGTCCATCTTGAACCTATGAATAGTTTTAAAGTTAATGGGCAGCTTGGACAGAAAATTCATATATTTTCACAGTAAGATGACTGAAGTGTTACGTTAATTTAGGGAATTCATTCTAATAAATTTAGTATATCTATCTACTGGAGAACTTTGGAGCCATGAAAAACAGCATTCTCAAAGAACAAAGGAATGGGGAAATAGTCATGACATTTTTTTTTTTTTCTTCAGTTTTTCAAAACGGTTTCTCCGTGTAGTTTTGGTGCCTGTCCTGGATCTCACTCTGTAGACCAGACTGGCTTTGAACTCACATAGATCACCTGGCTCAGCCTCCTGAGTGCTGGGATTAAAGCGTGTAAACCACCACCAAACCACCACACACCACCAACCACCACCACAGCAGCATCATGACAGTTTTTACAGTGGTGGTCTAATTTTTTGATCAGTTGGGTTTTTTTTTTGTTACTTTGGTTCTGAATTCAGGTACAGGCTGGGTTCAATCTAATAGAGATTTTGTCTACTTTCTGGAACTTTGGTTACAAGGCTGGCACAACCAAACATAAGAAACAAATGATGATTCACATAATTATTTCATTTGTTATTCGTGCAGAATCATTATCTGTCATCTGTCTTGATTTCAATATTAAACAAAGCACTAAAAATTATGACACTTCCTATCTTCGAGGCCATGAGCATTTCCATTTTGACTATTTTTTTTTTAGTTTTTCATATTTTTGTAGTTTTTTTGCATTTTTATCTTAGAAATTTACTGGCGAACTAATGTTCATTTCTTATTTGTTATCTTCCTAAAACTTTAGCAAGTGCAGCATTCTCGCGGAATGGTGTCTGCCGCAGTCAACGGTTTCTCGTGTAGTTGCCTTCCTGACTCCTGTCCAGCTGCTCAACTCACAATCCCCTCGCCCCGAGTGCTGGGATTAAAGGCGTGCCACCACCACCGGCAGTCATGACAGTTTTTAAGACAAAAAATATACTAAATTTATGTCATATTCCCCTAAGTACTTGAAGTCTGTCCACACTGACATATATTAAAGAAAGCTTTAAGGAAAAATTGCTTTACCATTACATGCTACAAAGAGCCCTGGGGTCCTCTGTGACGCTCATGCCAGTGGTTCTCACTTTCGTCCTCGGTGACTTTTAATCTGTGCCATTTGAATTTCAGTGTCTAGCACCCAGAAAGGTGTGCTTAGCCCTCAATAAACTCGGCATAACAAGTTGATTAGTAGCATAATGGACCAATCTAAAACACACACCCACAAAGAAACACACATACACAAAAGCGACAGCTGTTTTCTCTATGGAGACTGGAACTAACTAACTGTAGTAGTGTGAAAGAAAATGGCCCCATAGGGAGGCGCACTATTAGTAGATATGGCCTTGGTGGAGAAAGTGTGTCACTGTAGGGGGCGGGCTTTGAGGTCTCCTTCTGCAGATCAAGATGTAGAACTCCCATGGGATTCTGTGTCCCACACTGGGCATAGAGGAAGTGGGAATTGGGGGTGGGTTGGGGGAAAGGCTGGGCAGTAGGAGGAGGGAGGGAAGGGGGATCTGTGGTTGGTATGCAAAAGGAATAGAAAATTTCTTAATAATAATAATAAAAGGATGTAGAACTCTCAGGCCCTTTCTCCAGACCATGTCTGCCTGAACGCCACCTGCTATGATGATACTGGACTGAACCTTTGAACTGTAGGCCAGTCCCAATTGTATGTTTTCCCTTATAAGTGTAGTCTTGTGGTTGGCATGTAAAATGAACAAAAATTTCTTAATTAAAAAAAAGAGTTGTCTTGGTCAGGGTGTCTTTTCACAGCAATAGAAACCCTAACTAAGACACTAACTTTTTTTTTGTTTCTTTAAGAAAATTAATGCATGTTAAAAATTCTAAAATGACAATTTGTATAATGACAGAAAGTCATCACCAAAAGAGGTATTCCTAGAAAGAATATGTTGTAAGGACCACATTGTATGAGCCACTCAGAACAGGCAAATCAGTAGCAAACATATTAGCATTCACAGACGGCTGGGGGGTCACAGTGACAGGAAGTGAATGCTAGTGAGTTTTTCTGTTGGTGTGATGAAAATGTTCCCAATCAGATTATGGAGTTGGCTTCCCAACTGTGTAGATACTGTATAAAGCACTGAGCTGTGTAGTTCAAATGAGGAATTTTATGAAACATAAATTATATCTCAATAAAGCTGTTCAAAATATTGTCCATGCTGTAAAAAGTATTTTGTTACAAGCTGTTTCTTTTGTCATTTGAATCCATAAACAAGACATCAGACTGTGGCTCTGACTATCTCCCTGATATATTCAAAAACAATAACAAAATTATTTTTCTCATAGCATTGCAGCTACATACAGTTGTGATAAAGCTGGACAAACTCTGAGACCTCCACAAGATGTCCCCTCTTCTCTGTTCTTTCCATCCCCACTCCATTGCCCTTTCCTGTCCCTCTCACACTCCAGCTGACTTCCTTCCACTTCCCAGCTAGCATAAGAACTATTTATTTTTCATTTTCAGGGTAAGGGAGACTGGTCTTCCACATTTATATGTTAAGTCTCTGTGTTTGTGTCTGCACATATGTGCACATCATGCAGTATCCTCAGAGGCCAGAGATGTCAGATCCCTATGGACTTGGAACTTTAGGCAGTTGTGACCTACCCAACCTGGGCCATGGACACCAAACTCAAATCCTCCACCAGAGCAATGCACACTCTTAACCACCCAGCCATCTCTCCAGCACTGTAGTCTTTTGTCTTGTGTGGCTTTCCAAACAGAGTAGTCTAGACTTGCCTCAAACTCTCTATGTAGCTAAAGGTAGCCTGGACCTCCTACTCTTGTCCCCGCCTCCCAAGTGTTAGGATTTCAAGTGTGGGCCTCCACATATGGTTATTCTCAGATTATAAAATAGACTACCTGAAGTAGAATCCCTTCTGCTGTATTATATTACTATCCTCCCCCAACACACATACACAGTTCCTATAGGAAAACCTATTGACACATATAAAAATGTGGAAGGTTCTACACAATGACCTCATGGAGACTGATGCCATACTTCTCTTTATCCCCCTATAGTGTACATGTACGTCTCTATGATGGTCAGTATTGTCATCAGGAGTGTACCTTGGAGACAAATCTCTACACATATACATAAGGGGTTTTCTTCATTAAGTTAATTGACATAGGAAAAAATAAAAAGGAGGAAGTGAGTTGGGTACCAGCTCTCATGGTCTCTGCCTCCTGAATGTGAATGCAATGTTATCAGCAGCCTCCCTCTCCTGCCGCCAAAGGCTGTACTCTGTACAGTGCTGCACTGTACAGTGATGGGCTGTACTCTGTACAGTGCTGCACTGTACAGTGATGGGCTGTACTCTGGAACTGTGAAAATGTAAACCTTTCTCCTTCCTTCAGTTGCTGTGGTCAGGGTGGTTTGTCACAGCAACAAGACAGGCAACTACTGCACTCTCCTAACAGATCCCTCAGTGCTGAGTCTTGGTGGGTTTTGTGACATGGAAATGAATGCATAGAGTTTATAGATCAAAACATCTTTTTGGATTTCTGAAAGTAAACTCTCTCTAGCCAACTGCCTTTGTCAGAAAGGAGTGGGGAAATCTGGGGACCACTGATGACAATGACAGAGGGCAAGTGTCATAATGCCGGCAGGGCTGGTTCCATCGTGGAACAAAAGGGCATGGAGCCACCAATAGTATGGACATCAGGAGCACAGAGGTCCAATTCTAAACCATGTCAGGAGGGAGAGAGAAAGCACATCATCAGAATTTGAATTAATTTCGAACATCAACCCTTTCAGCGAAGGTTTCCTTGGGATCTTTGGTTCTGACATCACATAGCGCCTTATGGTGCCTAGTTTAGAGGACTGTGCCTAAAGGGTAAAAATATGACATTTAAAATACTCTAAAAATCAGAAAGCAGATCAACTGCAAACTCAATTAGCTTGATGAATTTAAGAAAAATAGTTATAGTTCAAATTCTAGGATTGTTCATCTTTCTACCAAAGACATCAAGACCTACTGATAGATAAAGAACAGTATATGAGAACTAATAGACAGATGATAGATGGTACTGAGATGACAGATAAGTAGTAGATAGATAATAGATACATACACAGATGATAGATACATAGGAATGCGGAGATAATGGATACTTAAAAGAGTCAGTGACAGAAGGAAAGAGGAGAAACAGAGGGGCTAAGAGAGAGGTAAGGAAGGAGACACAAAACACTGAGAATTTCAACTGGCAACAAGAAATCTGCTTAGGCAACATGGCTACCTGATCAAGCCTTTACCGAAGATGATGTCAATAGACATGCTAAGGTGGAGAGAGATGTATGCATATACAAGACCATGAATTTGAGAGGCAACAGAGATGGCCATGGGAGGAGTTGAAGGCAGGAAAGGGAAGGGGAATCGATGTAATTATATAATAAAAAACAGGAAAAAGAATATGTCTGTTTAGAGCAGAAATTAATTTGAATCTAAAGGCTTGTGAAATTAGAAACGGTGAAGAGGACAAGTTAAACTATCATGAGCTAAGGAAGTTTTCATGTCTTTCTTCTCTTTCTTCCTTTTTATGTCTTCCGAATAGAGGACATTGCAGGGAGAAGACGACAGCGGGAGGAAGGGAGAGAATTTTAACCATGCACTCTTGTTCAAATAGCTTTCCCAACTCCATCCTATCTAAGAAAACACTGCGAGGCGTTCAGCTCTGACTTGACAGGGAGGTCAAGGGTTTCTAAATTACGACTCTGCCATCCATCCTGGAGCTGAATCGTCCTGATACAGGGTCACAGAGGTTGATGCACAATAATATCCAGCCCATTAACCAAAAAGCCATCAGAAGTTCAAAAGTGTGAGGTGTGTCCAGCAGGAAACTGCCCAGCCTTTCACAAGAACACAACAGCAGTGATCATAAAAGTAGGGAATAGGGCTAGCATCCTAATTTCAGAAAACATGGGTGCATGTTCTAAAATGTGGTACTGAAATTAGGGAAGGCAACCACATAATGATCCTTTTAAATACTGTTCACATCGGAGTGATGTAAAATATTAAGGATTCTACACAACAGATTCATGGAGGCTAAAGCTAAAAGAAGAGAGAAAACCCTCAGAGCAGAGGATCAACTCGGTGTGGGAGGAGTGTGACAGAGGAAGATGTCCCTTCAGCTCTGGAAAGCAGAGTGGCCTTTGCCATTGCTCTGACGAATGTGTGACAAGAGCCGCTTAAAGGAGGGCGAGTTTGTTGGGGCTCCTAAGGGGTGTGGTGCTGGGGAAGGCATGGTGACTGGAGCCTCAAGCCGCTGGTCACATTGGATACACCGTAGGAAGCAGACAGGAAGTGGGGCTTGGGATACCAAACTTCAATGCGTGTCCCATGCAACCCCTTTCCTCTAGCAAGGCTTTCAGTCCTAAAGGTTCCACCTTCTTAAATAGCGCCACCAATAGGAACCAAGTGTCCTAAGCATGAGCCTGTGGGGAAGACCACATTCAAAACCCACTTTTCCATGCTTTACTTCATCTTCTGGAACATGAATGTTTAACCTGACCTTTGAGGATTCTTTGTAATGCCTACAGAGTTCATATGTATGAATACATTTAAGAAATCACGGTCAGGTGTGGTGTCACGTGTCTGTAACCACCGCGCTGTGGAGCTGAGGCGGGATTGTGAATGCTAAGCCAGTTTGGGGTGGTGCGTGAATCTGACCTGGACAACATAGTGAGGCCCTGCTGCCCAGTGATAAAACAAGAGCTGTCTAGTCGGCTCAGTGGGGAAGGTGTGGCTGCACACGCTCGACTCCTGAGCTCAGTCCCTGGGGCCCAGGTAAAGATGGAAGGAGCGGTTCACCTCCACAGAGCCGTCCTCTGTCTTCCACACACGCACTGGAGCCCATGCACGCGCATACATATCGTCTAAGTGTGGGGTTTCTATTGTGTCTTCCACACACGCACTGGAGCCCATGCACGTGCATACACATTGTCTAAGTGTGGGGTTTCTGTTGCTGCGAAGAGACACCGTGACCACAGCGACTCATAAAGAAAACTTTTTTTTTTTTTTTTTTTTTTTTTTTTTTTTTTTTTTTTTTTTTTTTGGTTTTTCGAGACAGGGTTTCTCTGTGTAGCTTTGCACCTTTCCTGGAACTCACTTGGTAGCCCAGGCTGGCCTCGAACTCACAGAGATCCACCTGCCTCTGCCTCCCGAGTGCTGGAATTAAAGGCGTGCGCCATTTAATTGGAGGGGCTCTTTTACAGTTTCAGAGGTTCAGTCCATCATCATCATGATGGGGAGCATGGTGGTGCGCAGGCTGATGTGGTGCTGGAGCTGAGAGTGCTACATCTGTCAGGCAACAGGAAGTCAACTGTGTGTCACACTGAGGAAAGCTCGAGAAAAAGAGACCTCACAGTGACACAGTGGCACAGTGACCCGCTTCTTCCAACAAGGCCACACCTCCTATAGTGCCACTCCCTTTGGAGACCATTTTCTTTCAAACCACCACACACACACACACACACACACACAGGAGGAGAGAGAGAGAGAGAGAGAGAGAGAGAGAGAGAGAGAGAGAGAGAGAGAATAAAAATTTTAAAAACAAATACAACAGTGAAAAATTGAAGCTGCAAACCTAGAGTACACTTTGAATTTAAGAGTAAGTCATGACACTGGGAGTCTGAGAAGCACCCTATCCCAGGCTGGTGCTCAACCAATAGTTATGAAATGTACTGCCCTAGACTTGAAGAATTATCTGGAATTTTCTAAATACTTCGCATGCTAAGAGAAGGGAACTGCACAAAACACACACACACACACACACACACACACACACACACACACACACACACAGTATTCAGGTGCCACTGTTATGAGCAGATGGGACTCTCTTTAGGTTAATACTGCCATGCCTCCACAGCCTAGCCTTCTAACGACAGTCCTGGGATTTAGAAACGGGCCTTAGACCTGAAAAACCTAGGGAATGTCGTGAACACTGCACAGCTGTGAGAGGACCTTCCCCAGCCCACAGCAGCCTTTTCTGGTCCTGCTGTCTGAGAACAGAACGGAGGGGAGGGACACACCCCAAGAGCTACCAAAACAAAGGAAAGCAGGTTGGGGGCGCGAGGAAGGAGAAAGTCCTCACACGCAGAGCCCAGAAAGTGCACTAAAGAAAGAGACGAAGAAACAGAACAGCATGGCAGCCACGTGGCCCGGCAGCTCAGTTGCAGAGGACAGAACGTGGCAGTGGCTGTGGCGTCACTACTGACCACTGGAACCTTCCACAGGACTTTATTTCTAACTGGGTCGGCCACCAAACATGCACTGGTTTGCTGAGGAAATGTTGTAAAACGTACAGTGATAGAGTCGTGAAAACAACTGGGCACTAAACATAGGGGAAATGGTTTACGAACACATGAGAAATGATGTATTTCTGCTTCAAAGCACTTTCTCCCAGTTTCTTTCCTGTTCTTCTGGGAGCCAAGTGATTCTGACATAGCACCTTTTTGTCCATTTTGTCTTTCAAGAGCCTCCACCGTCGCCAATGGCCGCAGTGAGAAGAAATCATGCGACTGGGTTAGAACCAGCTCCCATGCAGCCCTCCCCCCCCCCCCCGAGATTCCTGTGAACTGGAGCCAAAGCTCCCCTTGCAGTGTTAGGGGAGGAGAGAGCTGGCCACATCCCCTCTGCCACCCCGCATCATCAGGACTCATCGAAGTGCTGGGACGGAACTACAGAAAAGGATGATGTGAAAGATGTCCCCACCCTTGTCCTCCTCTGGCTCTCCGGTCCTGTGCTTGGCTGACAGCCTGTCCCCAGACAACCTGAAACCACTCTAGAGGATGCAGCCTACTCCTTCCAGAGCTTGAGAATGGTTTTCTTAATCTGCATCAAGTTTTTAGGACAAAAGGCAAAAGGAAGGCTCCATATTTCTTCCATGGCTTAAACTGTCTTCCTTCCCTCTGAGTTGCCCTAGAATCCGCTTGCCTTCTGGTCCTGTCACTCACATAAAGGATTCTCTTGACAGAATAAAGAGGATCATCAGAATGAAGGAGAGCTCATCAATTCCTCTTGTTTGGCTCACATTTAAGCCCTCCTCCCCAGTCTCATTAATAACCCACTGCAAGGACAGGTGCAGATAAATGCATGTTCCTGAGTCCACAGAGCCAACCTCACAAACAGGTGATAAAAAATAAATAGGACCTGTTTGGTGACAATCCAACAGACCCTAAATGATTGCAAGGATTCGCTGGAGAAAAGAACTCCTTTCTGTGGTGCCTGCCTGTTCAGCAGCGACAGGTGCATGACGGCAGTGCTGGCTGATGCAAGGCCTTCCGGTGCAGGACGCGGTGGGGGAGGGCGGGGACAGACCTGGCTTACATCGCTACTCAGTCTCTTTTGGCTATACAGTCTTGAATAAGCAGTTTCCAGGATGCTAGAGATGCAGCTCTCAGATTGGAGATCACAGCTCAATAAGGACGTGTCACTGTGTCTAGGCAGCAAGGGGAGGGACGCTTTAATAATATCACTCATTACTTCAGACTGTCACAGGCAGGTGAAGATGTACTGCTTCTCTGTGAAATGGGAACTTAAGTATGCTATATTGCTATTATAGAGTGGTCTGCAGTCAACAAAAATACCTTAAGCATATTTAGCAACATGTAAGGCCATAATAATAATAACAGCCATAAAATACTGAATTTGTGAACCAATTTTTATAAAATATTATTCTTATAAGTTTTTAAAAAGAATGTGAAGAAATGCACAATATTCTGAACAAATCACTGTTTTTCAGATCATTGCCAATGTGTACTTTTCCTGTGTATTCAAAATTGTCTGTAGTCATTTTATAAAATTATGAATGTAGGGGCTAGAGAGATACCTCAGCATTTAAGAGCACTGGCTGCTCTTGCAGAGGACTGGGGTTTGATTCCCAATACCCACACAGTGGATTACAATAAATAATTCCAGTTCCAGGGAATCCAATGTCCTCTTTTGAACTCTGTGGGCACCAGGCACACACAGGATGCACACACATACATGAGGCAAAACACTCATCCACATAGTTAAATAAATCTAAAAAATTAATAAAATTATGAATGCACCCTTGAGAAAAAATGTAAAAATGACAATAGAAAATTGCTCATCACAGAAGAATATAAATAATAAACACAAGAGAAATATGAGTTTTAAATTTGAGTAATTTTCACAACTCTCTATTAGATAAACCTTTTGGCAGGGATAATTGATGGATTTGAAAATCTCTAGTGAAAGATGGTTGGGATATTTGGAAGATGGTAAGATTCTTCCACCAATTCATTGCTAGTTACAAAGTGACTTAATTAGTTGCTTACTACAGAGGTGCCTCGGGTGCCTTTTCTCCCACTCAGGCTGGGCATGCTCATTACAGACCCACAGACTCCTTTCCTTCCCACAGGTAATCACCTGTGTGAGGCACTCTACACCCCAAAGGCCCCTCTGTAGAGACCACATTCCCTTCCTTCTTTACTGACCATGAACACACAAAGGTAAAATGTGCTCTGGGTTTGTATGGGCTTAATTTTTTAAGTGTGGTGTGTGTGTGTCTGTGTCAGTGTGTGTGTGTGTGTGTGTGTGTGTGTGTGTGTGTGTGTGTGTGCATGCGCGTGCATACGCAGGTACACCGGTCTGTGAATTCGTGTGTATGTAGAGTTCATAGATCAACTTTGGGTGTCTTCCTAAATCACTTCTCTACCTTATTTTTTGAGACAGAGGCCCTCAGTTAACTTGGAACTTGCTTATTCAGCTATATTGACTGACCAATGTGCTCCCAGGATCTGCCTGTCTCTGTCCCAGCCTCCAGAACTGAGCTCACAGAGTCATGCCCAGTGTGTGCCAGTGTGTGCCAGTGTGTCCAGTGTGTGTGTGTGTCCAGTGTGTGCCCAGTGTGTGTCCAGTGTGTGCCCAGTGTGTGTCCAGTGTGTGTCCAGTGTGTGCCCAGTGTGTGTCCAGTGTGTGCCCAGTGTGTGCCCAGTGTGTGTCCAGTGTGTGCCAGTGTTTCCAGTGTTGCCAGTGTGTGTCCAGTATCATGTCCAGCGTGTGCCCAGTGTCAGGTGTGCCAGTGTGTGCCCAGTGTGTGCCCAGGTGTGTCCAGTGTCCAGTGTGTGTCCAGTGTTGCCAGTGTGTGTCCAGTGTGTGTCCAGTGTTATGTCCAATGTATGCCCAGTGTGTGTCCAGTGTGTGCCCAGTGTGTGCCCAGTGTGTGCCCAGTGTGTGTCCAGTATCATGTCCAGCGTGTGCCCAGTGTCATGTCCAGTGTGTGCCAGTGTGTGTCCAAATGTAGCGTGGCCCAGTGTGTGTCCAGTGTGCGTAGTCCAGCGTGTGCCCAGTGTCATGTCCAGTGTGTGTCCAGTGTGTGTCCAGTATCATGTCCAGCGTGTGCCCAGTGTCATGCCCAGCTTTTATGCAGAGTCTGGGGGTCTGAGCTGAGGTCTTCATGTTTGCCAGCAAGTACTTCACCCCGAGCCACGCCCCCAGCCTTGTCTTGCTTTAGTGGTCTTTGTTACAATAGGGGAATAGCACGAGGAGCCTGGAAATCAGGCTCCTGGAGAAAGTGGCCTCCATCCGAGGGAGCAGAGTCTTTGTGGAACTTCAGTAAGGAGTCAATTGTTCTTGACCTACAGAAATACAAATGTCCTGTGGTTTATGCTAATGGTTCCTGTGCTTTTGAGGCTGATGAGAAATCCCTCTATTTTTGCATCTACATGCAAGCAACAATTGATGTCCTCCAGGGAGACTTAATCTCTGAGGATTTCCAGGGAGTAATGCCCATGCCTCCAGATCTCTATATATGGCAGTAAGCATGTTGACTTATTTACAGGGAAAAGTGTGAGTGGGTCAGGGCAGTGTGTTAACTCTTTCAGACCCTTTGGCCAGGCCTGCTGCACATCCCCCTGGTTCTTTCTCTTCCTTCACCTCAGGGGACATGTTGTGTTGTGTGTCGCACACAGAAAGATGCATTCAAACAGCCCACAGTTGAGGAACTAAGGAATAAAATGCCCAAAGCCATGGCACCCTTTCAAAGTGTTTCTCAACATAAAAATGCCACCGTGGCCTAGACCAGCACTAATTCCAGGAACAAACACACCCGTCCCTGCACGGGAATTCAGATCCCTCTATTTCTTCACCACCTATTGATTGGTAAGGACTTTTCTAGGGAACTATTTTAATTCCTTCATTTTACACGATGAAGCACAATGGTGCTTTTTGAAAATCATTTAATTTCCCTGTTTTGAGTCCATGCCCTCAAGGCCCTCTCCGTCCATTAGCCACCTCTCTAGGCTGTCCTGTGACCCGCTGCAGAGATGTTCTTGTGATGCTGTGGCTCTGGGTTAGCCTCACACCCAATATCTGTGCCATTTCCAAACTCCGAACTTCCCACCGCAAAGTCCTGGCTTCTCCTTCTGAGACAAGCATGTACTCTACACCTTGCTGCCCTTCATTACCCAGGATTTACTCACGCTGGTCTCTCTCCTAATCCTAGGGTCTTGACTCCTGTGCAAAAGCCTCCTAGCTCCAGGAGCACTATTTGTCTTCAAGCCATCTTTACTTTTCAGTCCTTCCAATTCTGAGAAACAGTCAGGTGTTGTTGTTTTTGTTGTTGCTGTTGATGATGATTTGTTGTTGTTTGTTGTTGCTGTTGATGATGTTGCTGTTGATGATGTTGCTGTTGATGATGTTGCTGTTGATGATGTTGCTGTTGATGATGTTGCTGTTGATGATGTTGCTGTTGTGATTGTGTTGATGATTGCTGTTTGTTTGATGTTGCTGTTGTTGATGTTGTTGATGATGTTGCTGTTGTTGCTGCTGTTGTTGATGTTGTTGTTTTGTGTTGTTTTTGTTGTTGCTGTTGTGTTGTGACTGTGTTGGTCTGCTTGCTGCTGTGTGATTTTCTGTTTTTTTCTGTTGATCCTCATTGTGCTTACTCTGTTCTTTCTGCATAGGAACGCCAGCCTATCCACCACTGCGGTGACTAGATATAGTCCCTAAGAGTCCTAATCACTTCTCCCTCAATACCAATATTCTTCACCTAAGCTTTACAAAGGGTAATAGTAACCAAAAGTCAAAAAATCTGTCAAGAGTAGGAAAGGCATTTTAGGAAATAATTGGGAAGCCACAAAAACATAACATGACAGATGAAGATATAAGAACTTTTTCTAGAAAACATATGAGATAAGAGGCTGAGTTGAAGTCTGCATGGCACTTCTTACAAAATGAGCACAAATAACATGATTGTCTAGTGTACCAGATGCCAGAACACCTGCTATTCACATGTCTGTGAATCAAGAGTACTGGCTCACCTAATGTAAACTTCTGTGACAGCTTCTTCCTTGGTCCCCCATTCCCTGACATCGCCTCCACCAAACTTTCCCAGCACCCCACCGGAGACCTTGCCATAAGACGCATCTCACGTTTCTTCTCCTGCCACTGGCTTCCCATTCCTTCTGATAATGAAAAGCTCAGCTCTTTACAACCCACCTAGCTGCCCCCTGTTCAACATTTCTCCTCATCTTTTTATCTTTGTAGTCCAAACAAAACATCCGTTATGTCCTCATCTGGACGCTTTTATGTTTTCCCCAAAATATTCTTAGCTTCATCAACTCCTCTGGGTCCATTTTTCTATTCATCTTTCATGTACATGCTTCTGTGTTTATGGCTTTGCTTGTTTGTACACAGAGTGTCTTATAGCCAAGGCTGGCTTTGAACTTACTGTATAGCCAAGGATGATCTTGAGCTCCTGATCAACCTGCCTCCACTTCCCGAGTGCTGGGAGCACAGGTCTGCAACACTCCATTCAGGTGGCACTAGGGACTGAACCTGAGGCTTCACAAATGCTGAGCAAGCATTCTCCAGAATGAGCTGCAAGCCAGCCCAAATGCTGCTTCTTACTTGACCCCCTAAGAAAGGGGAAGAACCTTTTCTGCATTTCCCAATCTCCATCCCCTCCTGCTACCACAGAACTCATTGCTAATGGTCGTGGCTGCTTGTTCACATCCCACTCTAGTCACCAGATGATAAGATAATAAGATGTAATGACCATGTTTATCTTTTCTACCTGGTATCCTAGCACTGAGCACTAAGCTTGGTACCTGGTAATTGTTGGTAAATGCTATATTGGATAAATATGGTACAAATATCTAAGTAATACAATCCTCTAGTAACCTACAAGGGTTAATTTGAACCCCTAGTCCAACCTTCTTGAAAATCTTTCTGTAAGAAGCATTGGCAGCACTTAGCATGTGTTAAATACAGCTCACCAGCAACCTACCCTTAGTGATGGTGGGTGGCTGCTGCCTCTATCATTTCTTCCCTACTGACCAATAAGAACTATGGTACAAGCTTCGCACACTTTACATCACCCTTCTGTTCTCTTCGCTGTTCAGATATAGTCAGTCAGCTATCACAGTCCCCATGCCCACTCAGTAGAATAACGATTCTCAGAGAGCGTCACCTCCCACTACTGCTGGCCTCAGCAAGCATCTTAGAAGAAACTATCCTAGACACCCAGTTTAGACTGTCCTAAAATGAACTGCTTTACTTCCCCAATGCCTCTGTCCATTTGCTTCTTTTTATGTTTGAGGACAAATGTTCCAGGGGATGATATGTCCTGTAACTGCCAATCAAACCTTGACTCTCACTGCTCCTTAGTCACACAGGAACGGCCCCCAGCCAGTCTTTTCCACGCTTAGTACCAGTGACACAGACATTTCCCGGTAGCTTCTCCTCATTCCGCCAGACACCACACCTAGCAAATAAGTGTTGAATACTTTTCACAGTCCACAGTCCCAGCCTATGAACTGGTGCAAAGAGGGCTTACTTACGAAACTGAATCAGAAATAAGGCCGATGTCTATGCTGTAGAGGGTGAGAAGCCACATTCATGTGGGAAGCGAGGCCGGCTTCCCTGGAGTTTACCAGAATGAGAGGTCTCATGGTCAGGCCTTGGGGTGGGAGTGAGAGCATTAGACAGAGACAATGAAACATATGGAGATCTAAACATGATGGGGTCTTGGGGAAGAAGAAGGAGAGGCTTCCCTTTAAAGCTGGGAGAGAAGCTCAGTGGAGAGAGAAGGGAGAGGGAGAGGGGCGATGGCCTGGTTGTCTAGAGGAGCCTCTTCCCAAGCAGCTTTTACAACGTTCTCCTCTGAGGAGTCACGCAGGAGAGAGCTTACTGCTTGCTACCTTTCAGAGCGGCAGAAGTTCCACATCACTCTGCCTGCACATGAGAGCATGACGAGTCAGGAATATAAAGTGAGAGCGTCAAGTCCGAGCACAGATGTCTTAACTCTGTCTGCACATGAGAAAGAGCATGGAGTCAGGAACTATAAAGTGAGAGCGTCAAGTCCGAGCACAGACGTCTTAACTCTGTCCCAGAGAGAGCTGCAGGGAGCAGGTCTCATGAGGCGTGGGGTCCAGCCTGGAGGTGTGGCCTGTATTCTAAAAACCTGGACACATGATGGAAAAGCTTGTGTGTGAAAAGAGAAGGAACGGCCGCTACAATTAAGAAGTAGAACTCGGTTTCCTTCCCCTGGTCTTAAAACCCTACTAAATTTGGAAAGCCACAGTTCCAAAGAATCTGCTACAGCTGTATCATGATGTGCTCCTCACAATATAAGCATAGGAAGCTACCCACACAATTCCTGTGATCAGTGAACGTAGAAGCGGCTACACAGGTCCCTGCTGGAGGACTGGGAAGGTACATGCACATTCTGAAGACATGAAAGAAGTCAGGCCATGAAAATGCTATCTAGCTTTGCTTGCCTGAACTTAACCTGCTGCTGTTAGCCAAATCTTTTCAATTTTTTGAGATTTATTTTTAACTGAAAATTTTTAAAGTGAGCATATTTATTGTGTTCAGCAACATGATTGCCAAAATGTTCTTGCCACTGAAGGTCTCTTAGTTCAATGAGCTAATACCACAAAGAACGTGTCTGAGGCACAGGTGACCTGCTCAGCCCTCTAGGGCAATGCTTGGAAACTGATCATATGCCCAGAAACAGCTTCTTAGGGAATATTCCCCATCTCCCCAGTCCCACCCCCACCTCCTACCCGTGGAGCTGAAAAACACACAGCTCTGGGTGAGGAGTTGGGAGGACCCACAGTCCTCATTCCACTGTAGGTGGGGCCAGTGCTGCTGGTGTCTGCCACCCTTCCTGCAAAGGCCCTACTGGTTCTCAACCTGTGGGTCGTGACCCTTTTCACAGGGGTTGCCTAAGACCACTGGAAAGCACAGATATTCACACTATGATTCATAACAGTAGCAAAATTACAGTTACGAAGTAGCAACAAAAATAATTTTATGGTTGGAGGTCACCACAACATGAGGAACTGTATTAAAGGGTCTCAGCATTAGGAAGGCTGAGAACCACTGCTGTCATGGGAGTGATCCTCTTGCAATCTCCAGGTTCCGTTTCTTACCCTCCTTAACAAGGAGCCTTCCTGAAATACTGCCTTGGCAATTGGATTCCCAATGGCAGCTAAAGCTTTCAGTACCCTCTTCCCACTACATTAATCACTCAACAATAGACATTTATTGAACCTTTTATAGGAGAAGTAGACTGACAGCCTCTGGCCTTATATAATCAAGAACCAGATAAATGAATACAAAAATGACGTGCAGAATGCTGAGCTCAAACACGGCCTGATTTCTTGAGACCAGTTGCCTTACCTGCAAAATGAGGATGGAAAGAGAGCAGCAGGTGTTTAACCCTGGCACACCATAGTCCAGAACACAGCCAGCCCCAATAAACCCAAGCTGAGCTCTCCATCTTCTGAGGGAGGCAGCTTGCAAGTGACTTCCTCTACACCAGACCAGTCATCCCCAGTGTCAACCACATCATCAGTGACAGCATCACATGAAGATGTGTTAGAACACAAACTCTGAGCTCACTCAACCTTTTTAATAAAAAGGTTGGGGGTACAACTCAGAAATCAGAGTTCTAACAAGCTCTCCAGGTGATTATCAAACACTCTTGAGGTTAATTATTATCATTTCATTTATTTAACCAGGGGCAAGAGCAGATGTACCAGGATATGCCTATGGAGGTCAGAGGACACTTTCTGGGGGTCTGTTCTTCCCTTCTATTGTGTGGATCCTGGAGATCGAACACAGCTTGTGAAGGCCTGGAGGCAAGCACCTTTACCTGCTGAGCCAGCTCACTGGTCACATTCGAGTTTTGACTGATCAATAAATATCCTTCCAGCTCTGAAATAAGAGCTTTTGGAAAACTTTTTAAAGCCTGATGGAAACTAGAAATGCAAGCTCTGGGAACCCAGCATTTGCTTCACTGTGGTCTCGGTGTGGTGGCCTGAAAGAAAATGGCCCCCGAAGGAAGTGGCACTATTAGGAGGTGTGGCCTTGTTAGAGTAAGGGTGTCACTGTGGGGGTGGGCTTTGGGGTCTCATATATGCTCAAGACACTGCCCAGTGTCATGGTCTACTTCCTGTTGCCTTTTGATCACGATGCAGCCGGCACCATGTCGGCCTGTACTCCCCCATGCTCTCTGCCATGATGAAAATGGACTAAATTCTGAAACTGTGAGCCATCACCTCAGTTAAATGGTTCCCTTTATAAGAGTTGCCATGGTCAGCTCTTCACAGCAATAGAAACCCTAACTAAGGCCCTCAGCCTTGACCATCACTTGATGTCCAGAGCTGATGCAGTTAAACAGTTCAGGAATGTGCTCCCTTAGCAGGGGGTATGACTGGTGGGATTTCAGCTTTGCCCAGTATTACCTCTTCCACCTAAAACTGCAACCACCACCCCACCCTGCACCACCCTGCCCACCCTGCCCACCCCCCTCCCAGCCCATTTCCTCTCCTGCTTTATTTTTCTTCTTCACCATTATTGCTGGCACGCTGCACACCTCACTTGTTGCTCTGTTTACAGTCTCCTTCCACGAGGATACCGCACTATCAGGTGAAAACTCTGTCCTTTTTGCTAAGAGCCATATCCCCAGTGTCTAATATGGGATCTGACATGTGAGAACCATCCAAACAGGGCTGATTAGGTAAAGGGATAAGTAAATGTTAACTTAATGGTATTTTAATCAGTGTTTCCTATGGAAACTTGACAGTTTCTACTTCCCATTTATCGTTACAAATTGTGCTCATGTCTTATTTCATGTTTTACTCAAATTCTGTCCCAGATCTAAAAGGCCTCTATCTAGTCAATCCATTTTCCTTTGGCCCTGCTCAAGGTCTCCATCATGAGATTCTTTGCCTACTTGTGACTCTACGACTGTAGACATCTGAATGTCTCTCTTCCTCACTGTGTCTAAGGCACAGCTCAGCTCTGACACCCGACATGGAATCAGTGCAGTGAGCACTATCTAAGGGGTTTGTGGAGGGAGGTGGTGGTATTCCTGCAACAAGAACTGCATGGGAAAAGACCATAAAGGAAGCAATAGAGAGATCTCACCACTAGTTACTCACATTGCCCTCACAAACTAAACATGGCAATTTACATTTTACAATTTACACCTTGATGCAGATCGGCTCAGACTTGCCCAAGATCTCAAAAAGGCTGGGCTTCCTTGGTTTCAAACTTCCAATCTCCTTAAGAAGAGTAGTTCCTGAGTGGGAAAAATAAGAATATATCACGAAAGCAGCAGCTAGTCAACCCAGAGTCTGTCAAATTCACAGGAGACCAATATTTACCGTCTTTGCCCCATCCCTCCTGCTAGCTGGGTCTGCAAGACACTTCCTTCCCTATCACTGTCCCTGCTCAACATGCTACAAAGACATGACCAGCCCATCAGGTCTGACAAAGAAGGGGACACCCAGCTATCAAGCTAGCATGGTATAACCACCTTTCTTCTAAAAACAAAGAAAACTGATGCTGAGAAATGTGGCTTCTCTCTCTCCTCTCTCTCTCTCTCTCTCTCTCTCACACACACACACACACACACACACACACACACACACAAACACACACATATACTCACACACATGCACACACAAACACACATATACACACATACACACAAACACACAAACACACATACACACAAACACACACATACACTCACACACATGCACACACAAACACACATATACACACAAACACACACACATACACACACATACACTCACACACATGCACACACAAACACACATATACACACATACACACACATATACCCACATATATACACACACAAACACACAAACACACACACAAACACACATACACACAAACACACACATACACTCACACACATGCACACACAAACACACATATACACACATACACACACACACACACACACACACACACACTGGCAGAACCAGCCTTGTGGCTTTTTATCCAGGAATACTTGCCCTTATATTTTAATCCATTTCTAAAATTCATAAATTCCCATTCCAAAGCAATCAAAGCATGAGCTACCAATGACAGAGGGCCTTCATATCAACGCTCATGAATACAATGTCGAAATGAAAAATGACAGCTTCAGTAGAGTGGCAGGCAGGGTTGGTCAGCCTGTCATTTTCCAGTTTAGTTTATTTACCTAAACCTAGAATGTGTCATGACTGGAAATAGGCAAAACAGAATATTATAACTCCACTGTTCCAGAAAGAGGTGAGGGAATCTTCATCATTACTAGAAACTGGGCTCAACTCCAGTCCTGAAGTAACATAGTTTATGTAGTGTTAGGTGATTTCTTCCTCTCAATAATCACAAAGCACTCTTTTGAACATGGTTTTAACACTAAATTTAAATTTTAAGAAAACTCACATTAGAGGGGAATCTAAAGAGCAGAGGGAGACGAACATCTGCCATCCTATAAATGAAGACCATGTCACCACCATGAAAACAACACTCACATTTTGGGGTTGTGACTTTTCCAGAGACCCTGTCCAAATGACCACAGTCACCTTCACAACAGAGCCGGGATGAGCCTGCCAAGGGGCACCTCACCAGCGGGTAAGTCCACTTCACGTTTGTAATTCCACTTCCTGGTTTTAGGTTCGAGATAACTGAAGCTGGTTTTCTGAAGAGACGAAACCCCACATCATCTCATACACCTAGAGACTGCATCTGCTCTAACCGAGGATGCCATGACGACCACCAACAGTGTGTGGCTTCATAGTCAACACATTCGAGCAGTTGTGTCTGTCACCTGTCACAGTCCTAGCAGTGGGTTCTAGCTGCAGACTTTTCACCCCAGGAGGGTGAACCCCACCCATCCTTAAGGGAACAGGAGGAGAGTCGCTGCTTTGCTGCAGGCACCTGCCACAAGGCCATAAAGGAATGTTGCAACAGCCTGCTGAGGCCCAGGATTTGCACAGTGCCTGCTCCATGGGAGACTGTCGTACCAGCTGGAAAGAGCAGTGAGAGTCCCAGTGGCCCTGAAATCATCCTACCACAAGCTCACTGGCTCAGAGAAAGAGAAGGCCATGTCAATTCTCATTTCACCAGCCCAGGATCACAGGGATGCAACAAAATCAAGAGTTATAGCCAAATCCCAATGAAGTTATTCAGGGCATAGACCCTTTAAACAAACAGAACAGTCATGGCTTCCAGACAGTAGGTCAGTCCTTCTTGAAGATGGACCTGGAGCTCTCCACTTTCTAGCCAAATGGTTCCCAAGCCCAAAATGAATCACTTTTCAGTCAACACACTGTTGAGAGACTCCTTCCTGAAGGACATATAAATAGCATCTACCCCCTCCTCCTAAAGTTCCGAACACAAACCAAAGTATGATTCCACCAGAGTTTATCATGTGGAAGCCATGAATTTATGGAGCTTATTTAGAGAGTGTGGACCAGGGGCTGCTGGCAGGAGTGTGGTGATCTCCAAAGCAGCCTCAACAGAAGGTCTTCATCCAGCGTGGATGATGACTTCCCCACAGCTACCTAGATGATGTCCCTTCCCATCAAGTTGTCCTGGTCTACACTCTAGTAGCTTCTGTGACCCAGAGGACACATGCAAGTATAACAGAAATGCACAGCTGGATGGAGGGCTGGATATTCAGGTGAAGATCCAGTGATGCTCTCTAGTCCTCCTAGTCTAAGAAAGTGTCGATAGTCAGCAGCTGTGATGATCTTCTGTAAGCTGGCCCAGCTGAGCCAATGACCATGGTGGCTGTTTTGCCCAGATGACCCAGTTCTGTGAAAGACAGCTGGAAAGGGGACAGACCCTGCTCACCCAGCAGAGACACTTCAGTTGTCACTTCAGAAACCATTCACAGCCACCAAAGGCCGTTAAGGTACTGCTGATTCCTTACAAAATCCAAGCTCTTTGAATGCATGCAGCTCCCCAACATGGCTGGTACAGAGATTTTTTTAAAATTTATTTATTAAATTTAATTTTACATATCAGCCACGGATTCCCTTGTTCTCCCCCCTCCCACCCCCTCACTCCCTACCCTTCCCGCCTTCCCCCCGGGCCCACCCCCCATTCCCATCTCCTCCAGGCAAAGACTCCCCTGAGGATTGAGTTCAACCTAGTGGGTTCAGTCCAGGCAGGTTCAGTCCCCTCCTCCCAGGCTGAGCCAAGTGTCCCTGCATAAGCCCCAGGTTCCAAACTGCCAGTTCATGCACTGAGGACAGGACCCAGTCCCACTGTCTGGATGCCTCCCAAGCAGATCAAGCTAATCAACTTTGTCTTATTTATCCAGAGGGCCTGATCCAGTTGGGGGCTCCTCAGCTATTGGTTCATAGTTCATGTGTTTCTTTCGTTTGTATATTTGTCCCTGTGCTTTTTCCAACCTTGGTCTCAACAATTCTCGCACATACAAACCCTCCTCTTTCTCACCAGTTGGACTCCTGGAGCTCCACCCAGGGCCTGACTGTGGATCTCTGCATCCGCTTCCATCAGTCATTGGATGGGGTTTCTAGCATGACAATTAGGATGTTTGGCCAGGTGGCCTTCGAATATTCAGAGATCTATTCAGAGGGCCTGATCCAGTTGGGAGCCCCTCAGCCTTTGGTTCATAGTTCTTGTGTTTCCATTCATTTGGCTATTTGTCCCTGTGCTTTATCCAACCTTGGTTTCAACAATTCTCGCTCATATAAACCCTTCTCTTTCTCGCTAATTGGACTCCCGGAGCTCCACCTGGGGCCTGACCGTGGATCTCTGCATCCGGATTCCTCAGTCCTTGGATGGGGTTTCTGGCATGACTATTAGGGTGTTTGGCCATCCCATCACCAGAGTAGGTCAGTTCCGGCTGTCTCTCAACCATTGCCAGCAGTCTATTGTGGGGGTATCTTTGTGGATTTCTGTGGGCCTCTCTAGCACTTTGTTTCTTCCCTTTTCTCATGTGGTTTTCATTTACCATGGCCTCCTATTCCTTGTTCTCCCTCTCTGTTCTTGATCTACCTGGTTTGTAATAGCCAAACCCTGGAAACAACCTAGATGCCCTTCAACTGAAGAATGGATAAATAAATTATAGCACATATACACAATGGAATACTACTCAGCAGAGAAAAACAATGATGAAACATGAAAAACATCATGAGGTTTGCAGGCAAATGGATAGATCTAGAAAAAAATCATCCTGAGTGAGGTAACCCAGACTCAGAAAGACAAATATGGTATGTACTCACTCATAGGAGGATACTAGAGGTAGAACAAGGATGACTGGACTGCTACTCACATCACCAGGGAGGTTACCTGGAAAACAGGACCCCAAGAAAGACACAAGGATTACCCAATGATGGAGAAATGGCTGAGATCTACATGAACAACCTGGACATGAGTGGGAGCAATGAAGGGTGAGGGTCGAGGGAAAGAGAGTCTGTGGGAGCGGGAGGTACAGAGATATTTTGAGAAGCCAAACAATTTGATTTAGGGTTGCTTCTCAGCTCTTATAGCCACGAGCAAATTAATTCCCATGTCTGAGGCCAATTTTTTTTAATTTACTCTGAAATAATCATGGTAAGAGTTCAGTTCCTGTAACCTGAGGATCGCAGAGAAATACACAGGAAAACTGCCCAATAAAAACACTTAACCCCATGATGTCTAGAAATCAAAAAAAAACACTATTAGTTCCATTTCTCCATTGCCTTTTTCTATCAAAGAAAAATAATCTATCAAAATGTATTTTGAAGGTAGTTGTGATGGCACTTCCTATAAGAACCTAGTGTTCTGTTAGCAGGAGCAGAAGGGTCATAGTTTGGGGGCAAATCTGGGTTACACAGGAAGACCCTGTCTCAAAACCCTGCTGGGTAAGGCTTAAGCGAAGCATGCCAATGGATCACCAGTGTGACTGGACTTTGACCGTTGATTGGAAACAGCTGCTATCCCCCTGTATGTAATCCCGCGTAGAGTCGGAATAGATTGTAACTGCAATCTCAGAGGTGAACCTTGCAAACTGATGCCATCATGAGGCTTTGGTTCTGCTGAAGCAGGCTGCTCCTTCGTTTCTGTTTTCACATACCCCACCATGGTAGAAAAGGGAAGGAGGAAGATGAGCGGCTCTTCGTTATCTGCCTTATTTGTATCAGATAACACGTGGGTCTCAGAATTGTTCTCCTCACCTGTCCAACAGCGCCTGGTTGTGCTCCCTGAAAGCACGCCATACTGTGTGGGAAGGAAATACGCGCAGTTTGGCAGGCAAATGGCAGGGACACCTGTTACCCCCTAAGAGAGTGGGCAGGGACAGTCCTATGGCCAGAGACAGTGGCAGACATGTCCTGCTATGTCACCAACCTGAGTGTAACTCCCACTGACCCACAGGAGGTGGGCCTGTGGGCAGGCCGTTGGGAAGACGGGGGAAGAAGGAAGGGAGGGAGGGAGGGAGGGAGGGAGGGAGGGAGGGAGGGAGGGAGGGGAGGATAGAGGAAAGGAAGGGAGGAAAGGAAGGAAGGAGGGAGGGGGAGGGAAGGAAGGGAAGGAGGAAGGGAAGGAGAGAGGAAACTCAGGCATTGTTCTACTCACTGTACACATGAGGACATGAAGATTTCTTTCTTTAGAATCCTATTTCATGAGGAGGACAGCAATGGAAACATAATTATAAGACAATAACAAGATGCAGCTAATGCACATGTGACATGGCATTAAGCCCAAAGAAAGAAGCAGTCAGCTAAGCCAAGATATGATGGTTTTACGTGTTCTGAAATAGGCCAGTGTTAGCATAAGTGATTAAAAAATAAAATCATATCTAATAGAAATAGAATTCTAAAGAAATAGAAAAAGAAGAATAGCAGCTAGGAGAAAAAAGAAATGGATCGAAATCAACTGTTAGTCTTGGAGTTGAGGAAAAGGTGTTCTAGTCTTTGCCTTCATTCCTGGGGCCCTTGTGTTTGAGTTTCATGATTTTTAGCCCTATTGAGTCTACCTAAACATGTGGGTTTCTATTTTGTATAACAGCATATTTCTTGAGAGAAGGTATGACTGCTGGAACACACACACACACACACACACACACACACACACACACACACACACACACGGAGATGGGGAGGGTGTTGGTTTAAATACACAGATGCACAGATGAATGTAGATTACAGGAAGATAGCTTCTTGCTTTTGGAAATACCACTTACGATGCTAATTCTTAACTTTTACACTAAAATGTCCTCTTCCCAGCGATCTCCTGACAGCAGTGAGAGTAAAGCACACAGCACTTAGCAAAATTAAGATGTTAATACAAATAAATCCTCAGTGGACTCTTAAGACTGCCATAATAACTTTCTTTCAACTGGAGACATAAAGAGGGAATTGTGGCATTTCCATTTAGCTAAAGTAGAAAATGTGGGAGGCTGCCAGCTTGAAAACCCAATTTAAATGTCTATTGCCTTTGTTGCAAGCACACAACCTCGGAACATAAAATTCACATCAATTTGGGCAAAATTTATTCTTTCTCTCTGAAGCAATTGTTGGTGCTAACTGGTTTGCCCGAGCCTCATCTTCATCCCCTCCGACATTAGCATTCCTTGTGTCCCTCAGACCATAGGTTGCCTGGGATCTCTGTACAGGACACTGGTGTCTTCTCTGTGCCCCTCCTCATTCACAGGAGCAATTGTGCATTCTGATGCACTGACCTGCTCTAGATGCTGGGACCACACTTACCCAGGACACCTTCTCCCTGACTATTCTCAAGACTTGTCCTGGTGGGCATTTATTATACACAACATGCCTGACAAATTCAAAAGACATATTCATGACGTCACCAATATCCACCAATCTACAGTGGCATCAAAATCCTGAATGTGTCTCTGTAATACACTCCAGTCACACAGCTAGAACTTTTTCCATGCCGCGGTTTCACATGCCCTGTCTTAGTTACCTCTCTACTGCTGTGACAAAACACCCTGACAAAGGTAACTCAAAGGTAACTGTGTTTGGGTCACACAATTCTAGCGGGCACACAGTCCATCCTGGCAGGAGTCAGGCAGGAGCAACTGGCTGGCCACATTGCATCCACACTCAGAAAGCCAAGAGTGACCAAGAAATGGGGTCAGGCTGACAGCTTTAATGCCCGGCCCCATTTCTTTCCAGGTGGCATCTCCTGAAGGTTCCATAACCTTCCCAAACAGAACCACCATCTGGGGACCCAGTGTTCAAACCTTGGCCTATGGGGGACATTTCTCATTTAAACTACAATACCTGTGAGTATTTACTTAGAATCTCTACTCTGCACACAGCCCCATCTGTCCATGCTGTATAAATCCCTGGTCACTGTTTTTGATGTGTTTCTCTTATTTCATGTCAAGGATAGCTGCACAGGTCACTTGTTGCTTACTGGTATTTCCTGCTGACACTGGATGCAGGCAGTAATGCTGGGGTCTTTGCCCTGCTCTAGTGAGTGTGGAAGCCCTGTCCTCTGGTCTGAGATCTTTGTTACAATACGTAGATTTCGCTACAGATTCCTAATCAATTTATTGTATGTATAAAAACTACCCCCACAAAAGGGGATTTTTAAAAAGAAAAAGAAAGATCTAAGAAGGGAGGTCAGTAAAAGATCAGTTTCCCAGGATATACATGGCCCCAATTTGATCCCCAACAGCACAATGAAATATCAAATAAACAAAAGTCTTCATTAAATAGGTTGAGCAATGACTCCATCCCAAAGAATGTGACTCATAAATGCTAAAGAGAAAATCATGGATCAGCTTAAAGTCAAAAGGCATGTAAACTACTTGACATTTAGCAGACACTAGCAGAGGCAGTGATTAGTGGGAGGTTTTTTCTTTTTCTTTTTTTAAAGCAGATGCTAAAGTGAAAATAAAAGATTTGTGTACAATGGTGAAAGTTATGATGTCTTCTACACTGTTAAATACTTGAAGAGAAGAAGTGAGCATTAAATAAATAATGGACAAGGCCTAGAAAAAGTTCCGATCACAGTCATACCCTGATTGCAGAGCTCCAACAGCATGTTTCTTTTTGGGGGTGGGGGAGGAAAGGGTTTATTTGGCTTACATTTCAACATTGCTGTTCATCACTCAAGGAAGTTAGGACAGGAACTCAAACAGGGCAGGATCTTGGAAGCAGGAGCTGATGTACAAGCCATGAATGGGTGCTGATTGCTGGCTTACTCCCCATGACTTGCTCAGCCTGCTTTTTTGTTTGTTTGTTTGTTTGTTTTGTTTTTTGAGACAGGGTTTCTGTGTGTAGTTTCAGTGCCTGTCCTGGATCTCGCTCTGTAGACCAGGCTGGCCTCGAACTCACAGAGATCCACCTGGCTCTGCCTCCCAAGTGCTGGGATTAAAGGTGTGCACCACCACTGCCCGGCCTGCTTTCTTATAGAACCCAGAACCACCAGCCCAGGGATGGCACCACCCATCGTGGACTGCCCATTGATCACTAATTGAGAAAATGCCTTACAGCTGGATCTCAACTGGGGCGCATTCCTCTCTGGTGACTCTAGCTTGTGTCAAGTTGACACACAAACCAGCCAGCACACACATTATCTGGCCTCTAGACACCCTGCTGTGTGGATTTATGTCTTTCATCTTTCCCCAATGCCTCTACCATCCACAAACTTCCCTAAATACAAGGCTGTACTACAGCCACTCTATCCGCCCCTCCTCTGTCACTCCAGACTTCTAGATGTTTGTCCACTGAGTCTGCAGCCCTGTTTACCCATCTTCTCTGTTCCAGATTCCAGATTCCCCCAAAGAGGCCTTCAACACATGCTGCTGTACCCCTCTTTTTTAGAGTCATTCACAGCTCATAAGTGGTCACAGCATCAAAATCAGCTCATGTTGTGGTCACTTTCTTACAGGACCATTGTCTCTACTCCCATACCATACATTGCCATACTAATGCCCCTTTGATGTGTCCTCCCTGCTGAAACTCAGGCATAAGCCTCTATACACTTTCCACACTGCCTCTCCTCCAATAACCCTTGGACTAACCTGGCCAATTGCTCCCTGCATGTCCCAAACCCTGTATCCAGTGTCTACCCCTAACCTGGGCTGGTGCATCTCCTGAGAATCCTCTGCCTCTCTGCTCTGACCTGAGAGGAATGGGTCAATATGCATCTTGTACATCTTGTGCATAGAGGAGGGAGAAGCTGCTGTTTGTCTATTCCCAGAAACCACTGCAGTGAACCCCAGTTGTGGGAGGGAAGTGGGGGGTCAGGTAGGAAAGACAGAGTCACTGCAGGCATTTGGGGGCACTCTGGGTGACACCAGGATGCATACTCATGGTTCCGCTTGTCCTTAGGTGACACTGAATGAAGACGAATAATTAACACAAAGATTCGGAGCAAGAGAGGCTTTGCTGGGGTGGGTGATTACCTGTGTCACTCATTAAGGTAAGAGGCTGTCTCTGCAGAAGGCCTGAACTGAACCACAGCAAACTTGAGTTGCTTAGAAAGGAGTCTGTGATAAAAACAAGTACAAAAACAGTTATCGAAAGCCAGTGATTTTCACTCATCCAGAAACAACCTCCCAGGAAGACACCCATCTCCTCCTCTGACTTGTGTATGTTTCCTAAAGCCCAGAAATTAACAAAGACAACACTGGAAATCTGCTGTCTGTGGAGGGGCAGCTTCTCTTTATTATGGAGCTGGGACGGCCTGTGCAGGCTGCTGAGCTCATCCCAGCCCCTCACACCTCACATGGCACCTGTGAAGTGTGGCCCTAACCCTTATGTTTCCCTGCCTTCCACCCACACACACCCTTTGTCTAGCACCGACACTGATTTTAAGTCTCGTTTGCCCGCTGATTAACACATTCATTGGAGTGAATGGCATTTACTTTTGACTTTACTGATTTTTTATTTTGGTGCATGTGTTTCCTTCAATTTTATGAGAAAGGTTTTTTTCTATTTTGATTAGTATTTACTTATTATATAAAATAATGACCTTATGATATTTACATACACGTAAATCATGGAACCAGTGCTGAAATTTTTGGGTTTTTGCCTTTCAGTACTTTTTTCTATATGCATCTCTTAGCTTTTTATTTTGACATAATTTCAGCAAAGTCACAAAAGTAGCAAAGTTTCCATCTGATATTCATCAGTTCTCACCTCCAACATTCTAGCACTTCCCATAGCACAGGGTTGTTATCCAGAGTGTCTGTGTGTTTCAACAAAGCTGAAAGTACATGTCTGGTTTGCTGCTTTCTACACTTAACATGACAGCATAAACTTTTGTATCATTTTAAATTCTTCACAACAATGGGGCTCAGCAGTTAAGAGTGCACATTGTTCTTTCAGAGGACCCAAGTTCAGTTCCCAGCACCTCATCTGGTGCCTCACAGCCTCTGTAACTTCTGCTCAGGATCTACTGCCCTCTTCTGGCTTCCATGGGTACTACACCCTCATGCACATACTCATATAGATATACACATAATTAAAAATAAAATAAGTTCAATGCATATATTACTTAACTGTTTCCATGCTACTGGATACTGAGACAGTTTCAAGGATTTTGTTGTTGAAAACACTCATCCATAACTTCTATGAAATCTAATTTCATAGGCCAGAAGTGGCCTATCATAAATTACTATTTTATCGGCTATTGAAAGTGAACACTTTTGTGCTGGCCTTTTTTACTTCATTTACCGTAGGCTGTTCATGTGGCCCTTCTGCCCACATACTTATCTGAACATGTTACTTACAAGCTTGTGTAAACTATGCCTATCAAGACTGCTGAGCTTTAAAAATCAAAGGTGATAATTTATGTTTGTTTAGCATTTGCTTTTCACTGTTTTGCTATCATTTTAATAATACAAACCAATTACAGCAATTAAAAACAAAATATCTCTTTTTTAGTAGCAAATTGTAAATTATAAGATGTTTTTATGAAAATATGACTCCATTCTGTCACTCAGTGCTCTCAAAGTGAGATCAGCCAAATAGGAAGTGCTCAAAGATGTGACTCACAAGAATTCTAAGAATTTCTGTTCTTAAAAAGGGGTTGTCTTCCTACTTCCATATCCAGAGGGCCTAGTCCAGTCCCATGGGGCTCCACAGCCACCAGTCCACAGTTCATGGGCTTACACTAGTGTGGCCAGTCATCTCTGTACGTCCTCCTACTGTGATCTCACTGTCCCTCACCTGCAGTATCTCTCCTCTCTCTCATCAATTGGATTCCTGGAGCTCAGCCTGGTGCCTGGCATGTGTCTCTGTATCTGCCTCCATCAGTCACTGGACAAAGGCTCTATGATGACAGCTAGGTTATTTGCTAGGTTGGTCACCAGAGTAGACCTGTCCAGGCACCCTCTGGACCACTGCCAGCAGACCAAGGTGGGGTCAACTTTGTGGATTCCTGAGAGCCTCCTCAGCACTCTGCCTCTTCCTATTCCTATGATGTCCTTATCTATCATGGTATCTTCCTCCCTGCCCTCCAATTCCGTCTTTGTTCCAGTTTGACCCTCGCATTTCCCTATGTTCTCATCCCCCACTCCTCGCCCTCTGTCACACCCTCACACTCAGAAAAAAAGGGGGGTTTGTCTTGTCCAAATGTGATCAAAACTGTAACAATGGCTGAGACTGCTCCGTGAGTAAAAGCACTTGCTTCACACACCCAATTCCCTGCATTCAATCCTTGCAACCCACAGCAGAAGAGAACTGATTCCGGAAACTTGTCCTTTGAACTCTTGTCCTTTGACCTCACAAGTGCCACAGCACACATGTGTCCATGCATACATACACATACCCAATAATAATAAATAAAAATACTAAAAATAAAGTAGTCAAGGAAGGAGTCTCATTTGTAATAATGATAGCAAATCATAACCAATTAGAGCAGTTCCCCAAAGGCCAGTTTGCACCATACACACTCGAGTGTTAACTTTTAGACTACCCTAATGTCGTATGGGTTTATATAACCAAACTAAAATCTTATCATTTTCTGTTATTTCACACTGAAAGTTGGAAGGCTGGGCTATACTTTTGTGACATGAAATGAGCCCCAAGCTCTTGTCTGCACCTGCTTCAGCTTGGTAGTCCCTTTGCATGGAACCCTCTCTCTACACCCCTCCACACCACCAGCCGGAAAGGCCCTACCTTCCTGTCGCGCCTCTCTACTGCACCTACCCCAAATTCATCTTGATTATTGTATCCACCGCTATTTTTCCATGTTCTCCTTGTCACATCACCCTGCCTATCCATCCCAGTAGTCATCTTCCCCAGCTGTCAATTCAAATGTAATTGCCATTTCAACAGTAGTAAGAGGGGGGTAAGCCATGGTTCTATCCTCATGAGTGGATGACGCTATTAGTCTGAGAGTGAGAACCTCACAAAAGGATTGAGTCAGGCTCTCTTGACCTCCTGCCTCTGTCTACTTCTTCGTCCTCCTCCATGTGGTGATTTCTACATGATATAATATGCAGAACAGTCTGGCGAGACACAGAGCCTCCGTCTTGGACTTCTCAGCTTTCAGAATTGCGAGTCAGGAAGTCTCAGCTCCTTGTACATGATGCGGCTGTGGCAGCTGCTACATGCCTTTCAGTCACATTCAGCAAAAGTCACCACTTCCACTACATGCGATTACCGTCTTGCCACATGAGCATGTGCATCCAAACACATGGTAACACACTAGCACACACACTAAAACACAGCACACTAACATGTATATACAAACATTAATATGCACACTACACTAACCCACAAGCACACGCTAAATGTATTAACATATATACATGAGCAAAAGCACACTGGACACAAAACATTTCCTGAGTTATTTCATAGTTACATCCGGAACTTTTTTTTAATCCATATATATTTCATTTATATATAATCCATATATATTTCATTTCCTAAGGACAAGGCCATTCTCATGCAAAGCATTTGTCTAACCCAGGAAGTTAACATCATACAATACACATATCCAGTGCACAGTCTGTATTCATGTGTCTGTAGTAGTTTCAATGAGGTCCTTTGTCAAAATTTTCTCTGTCGATCTAAGCTTACACATGACATGCAGTTGTCATGTGTTCTCAATCTCCCGAATCTGGACTAGTCTTGCATACTTCATTTTTAATAACACTGAAAAATTCCAAAGCAGCCAGGTAGCTATTTTTAAGAATGTTCCTTTTGCCCTGATATCTCTACTTGATTGTATTCAAAGCATGTATTTTCACTAGGAGTACTGAATAAATAATGTTAAACATTTCTCAGCTCTTGACAACAGAAATCACTGAGGTTACTAACTTTGACCCACCCACAAGGTGATAGTGGTCGGGTTCCTCCACTGTAAAGTTACCACTTTTTGCTTTTTAACAAGCAATCGTTGGTACATACTTGGATAACATGCAAATATGTTGTTCTCTAAGTTTAGCATCTGTCAGATGGTCCTCTGTGTCAATAGTTCCAAAATGGCTGCGAAATGGTGACTGTCAACCTTCCAAGTTCCATCTACATTTATCACTCCATACAATCATTCATTTTCTCCAAAGTTCCCCTAGCTTGTGACTTCATTCTTTGTATGTCAATATCTGAGACTTTGTAAGGAAGTTATTTAAAACTATTTTTAAACACCATCACAGTTTTACTCAATTTTGCATTACCAATGCTGCATGTTAAGAACCCAGTGCTCACATATGCTATTACCAACTTAATCATTTTCTACTTCACACAAATTTGAGAGTAACTTCTTGTTCTTGCTTCAAAATTCTAATTATAGCCTAAGATTAGACCTGTCTTATTGCAATACTAACTAGCCAGTCCTGAAAACTGACTCCTGCAAAGAATCTTGGGAATGTGCCTGTCTTAGCTAGGGTTACTATTGCTGTAACGAAACACCACTATCAAAAAGCAAGTTGGGGAGGAAAAGGTTTATTTGACTTACACTTCCACATCACTGTTCATTATTGAAGGAAGTCAGGACAGGAACTCAAACAGGGCAAGGACCTGGAGGCAGGAGCTGATGCAGAGGCCAGGGAGGGGTGTGCTGACTGGCTTGCTCCTTATGGCTTCTTCAGCCTGCTTTCTTATAGAACCCAGGACCACACCCCACAATGGGCTGGGCCCTCCCCATCAATCACTTATTAAGAAAATGACCAACAGGCTTGCCTACAACCCGATCTTATGGGGGCATTTTCTTAATTGAGGTTCCCTCCTCTCAGATGATCTTAGCTTGTGTAAAGTTGACATAAAACTCTCCAGCATGGTGCCTTTATCTCATTTTTTTGTTGTTTCATAGTGTCTTGAAGAATATGGGAAATTTAGACTAATTCTATAATTTGAGGGCCACTAGTTCAATTTCACATGCAGGTAAGAATCAAAATCCTCCGTGAATGACTGACCTTATACTTGTAATGAAAGAAGCTATGTTAACGTTCTGAAATTTAGAGACCTTTTATTTTACTATTAAGCAACCACTATGCTAAAATTAATTTAGACTATTTTGTACTAATATTGAAATATTTCTAAAGCACTTATTTCTGAAGTTCTATTTTTAGTTACTGGTCCCAAACACACAGTTTCACCAAGTCAAACAACCAAGCAGAACATGTCCTTCCATCTAAAGAGGGTTAATGAAAATTCACACTTCAAGAAACCATTCACCAGTGAGATCAAAAAGTGGGCAGCATCAATTGCATACAACAAGACTTGGAAACTATGGCTTCCCGGGTCACAGATCTTCAGAGCAGGAAAAGACCTTGGTGATTGCAGGCAGCTCGGTGCTGTCACTTTGCAAATGAAGACACTGAAGCGAGGAGGCATGGCGGAATCCAAGCACAGTAGCAAGGCAAGCAGATAAGGATGACACATTAAGGAAAGATGCAGACATAAAGCCAACCGTCTGGAAACCACAGGCCCACAGTGTTACTACAGGCTGGCCAGGCCCTGCCTGGTTCCTCAGATTCACATTCTTCCTCCCTACCACCATTGTAAGAGGACTACAATTAAACATCATTGCTGTCATGGGCTACTTCTCTAGGCAACCAAACACAGGTGCACCAATGTTCATGGCCTCATTAGTCACAATGACCAACCCAGATATCTATCATCTGATGATGGATAAGCAAGACATGGCGCAGCCACATGATGCATACCATTTGGCCACGAAAAGGAATGAAGTCCTAGCACCTGCTGCCTTGTGAATGAATTATACTGAATGTAGAAAGTCAGACACAAAAGGCCATGCGTGTGTGATTCCATTTACATTGTATTCCCAGAAGAGATGAATTTTTAGAGACAGAAGATAGTTTACTGGTTTCCAGAAGACCACCAGGATGGATAAAGCTGACCATAAATGGATGAGGGTGTTTTCTGAGGATCATGAGAACAAGCTAGAATTGTAGGCTGGTGATAGCTGCAAACTGTGAGTATACCGAAAGATATTTATAAATGTGTGCTTTCTAAAGGGTTAAAATAATCAAACCTACATTAGGGAAAATGTTACATCAATACAAACATTATTCTCAAGACAAGAGACTGGTTAGTAGGGAAGGCCAACTAGCTAGGTCAGGGACTGGTAGCCCACAGCTGGCCAGCATAGGCAGCAAAGATGGAGGATGGGGAAATGCCCACCGTGCGACTGGGAATGAAGCACACAGGAGCTGCTGATATCAGCACAGAGGGCAGGAGAGGCAAAAGCGAGAGATGAATCATTACCTAGACACTCCCAACTGGAGGAAGAATTAATTTCAAGAGGAAATAAAGTGTGCAAACATGAACACATTAGCCCTGAGGGGTCCATGCCCCATCTAGATAGCTCTCTGTTAAGAAACTACTTTCTAGGCATATTATTTTAATTGACATGCATTTACATTTACCATCTACAAAAGAGATATGTTGTTAACAACCCAATAGGGTGGTTGTAGGAACAAAATTTGAAAATTCATCTAATATTCTTAACTAGTTCCTCAAACACAGCAAATCCTCCATCAGTTTCTATCACCATGCTATGCTACAAACACTGCCCCGTCACGTCTTTATTCCGTATGTGGCATCTCTGACTCTCCTCTGCAGCACTTTCAATGCTCAGCCCACTCCAAAGCAGAGGTTTTGTACAAAGTTTCTGGCCCTCAAAATTTGCTCACAACTGCCGTAATCTGAATTGTACTAAGAGAGTAGAGCCTGAATGGCTGAAACAATACCGGGATCCCTTAGGCGGACGAGCAGATTTCTGTGGTGGACCGGCACATTCGGCTCCAGCACAGCATGACGATTTCCTTATTAAAAGCGTCCACCTCACTTCCCTCTAATTCTTACTCCCTTAGCATCCTGCAGCCCTTAATTTTGTTTCCCCAAGCTTTCGCTGCCCCAGGGAACAGAACGTGCTGACATGCCAACAGGCACATTCTCTTCTACTTGGCAGCCTAATTTCCCTCTACAGTCTGTAAACGGATGCTCTGGTCCACAGTCAGACGCCCGTAAATTTGTTTAGACAGAATCAATTTGCATGGGCCTGTTAACCTCTGCATGACCATGGTAACCCTGTTTCTGAGGCTGAGCAAAGATGTCCCCTGGGGAACAGCACACACACTGTGGCACCAGGCTGGAGTCAGTCCTTCAGATATGACAGTACACTACTCCACAGAGTTACAGTGAATACTAAAGAGTAAATAGACAGTAAAGTGTCCAGAGTATTTTAGAATCTCGATAATGCTCCCTTTTGTTTTCTTAAATCGCATGTTCCAGCATCATTTCTGTTGCTGTGAAAAAATACTCTGACAAAAGACAGCTTAGAGAGAAGGATTATTTCATCCTACAGCTCCAGGTTATAGGCCTACAGCAGACAAGTCAAGGCAGGAATTTCAAACAGCTAGCCATCTCTTCCATCGTCAAGAGTAGAGAGAAATGAACGCACGCTCACTTGCTTGTGCTCAGCTCCACTTCTCCACTCTTACACAGTGCAAGACCTGCTGCCTGCAGAATGGTGCAGCCTGCAGAAAGTTCCTGCCTGCAGAATGTTCCCGCCTGCAGAATGGTGCTGCCTGCAGAATGGTGCAGCCTGCAGAAAGTTCCTGCCTGCAGAATGTTCCCGCCTGCAGAATGTTCCTGCCTGCAGAATGTTCCTGCCTGCAGAATGTTCCTGCCTGCAGTGGACTTTTTCCCACATGAACTAAGATAATCCCCCCACAGACATTTGCCCAAATGTCAACCCAAGCTTGACAATATCACTGAGACTTGCTGTGAGATGGTCTGTATGTCAAATGCTCTGATTGGTCAATAAATAAAACACTGATTGGCCAGTGGCCAGGCAGGAAGTATAGGCGGGACTAACAGAGAAGAGAAAAGAAAGAACAGGAAGGCAGAAGGAGTCACTGCCAGCCACTGCCATGACAAGAAGCATGTGAAGATGCTGGTAAGCCACAAGCCATGTGGCAAGGTATAGATTTATGGAAATGGATTAATTTAAGATATAAGAACAGTTAGCAAGAAGCCTGCCATGGCCATACAGTTTGTAAGCAATATAAGTCTCTGTGTTTACTTGGTTGGGTCTGAGCGGCTGTGGGACTGGCGGGTGATAGAGATTTGTCCTGACTGTGGGCAAAGCAGGAAAACTCTAGCTACAGAGACTTTCTCCCCAGATGACTCTAGGCTGTGTCAAGTTGACAAGGCTAACTAGGGCACCATGTATGGTAGTTTCTCAAATGAATGGAAATGTTCCGGAATGTTCCTCACACTGTCTCACACTCTTCTAATCCTCCTCCTTCACAAAGGGTTTCCTTCACGATGTTTTCCATTCAGTCATGCAGCTGTCTTGTAGCATTAGCTGTCTGCAGGGTCTGTCCCTCAGTACGACCTCAGAGAAGGTGTTAGTGCCTGTGAGAATGTGCTTGGGAATGTCTTTCTGTCCTGCAGGGTGATCTACTCACACAGCCTGTGCTTGTCACGAAGTCTTTCTCCATGTCTGTTTCCTTGGCCACCAACTGTGCCTCAGCAGCCCACCCTGCAATGTCTCTAGTGGGCCCTGCATCTCTAGTAGTCTGTATTCACCATCACATCCTCAGACATGCCGCTGTGGAGGCACTAATGGCATTAATGCTGAATGGCTGAAAATACGTATACGAACAATATTTTGCTCACAAACCTCATAAATAAGCCAAATTTTACAATAAAGAAAGCAGAGATAAGTCAGTAACTATATAAAAACACTTAAAGTTCTATTTTAAGGCAAGATGATAAAAAGGTTTACCATCTACAGGTTAAGAGCAAGATTCTGGGTGGGCATTCTGTGAGCCACCATCAGAGGGAATAACACAACCAACTGGTTAAGAAATGGAATACTTTTTATGTACAAAACTAGACCTAGCCAGGAGGTGGTGGCGCACGCCTTTAATCCCAGCACTCGGTAGGCAGAGACAGGCGGATCTCTTTGAGTTTGAGGCCAGCCTGGTCTACAAAGTGAGTTCCAGGAAAAGCGCAAAGCTACACAGAGAAACCCTGTCTCGAAAAACCAAAAAAAAAAAAAATTGCTAAAAAAAAACCCAAAAAACTAGACCTTACTAAATTTCCTGGCTGGCTTCTTTTTTCATTTTCATTCTTTTCTCTTAATCTTACTGCTCAGAAAGCTCTGTTTACAGTGGTTAATTCAACAAATCTGTCCATGTTGAATTTCTGTAGTTCTGAAGAAATGATGGCACCTGTCAACAGTCACTATAAACTTGAAAGAATATCCCACTTGAGGATTCTGTGGTGCCCGTAACTTCCCACCACACCCATACACAGTTGTGGGTAGACAGTGATTGTTAGTGGTAACTATCCATTCCTTTCACTTTTGTGAATAAATGCTTAAAGATTCAAGATTTCTGAAAATTCTATTTCAATGTATCACTGTCGGCACATAGATGATAGCCTAAAAATAACATTGCCACATTATGAATGAAAAACATGACTTTCAGAAACATTTCATTGTGTTTTCTAATAAATCCCAGGTGTTTTCCAGAAAAAAAAAATGCCTGGGGTTTGCCATAATTTGAATGACATGGGAGCATTAGATGGAGATGATATTGATGACATGTTGGTTTCCAATCTTATTTGTCTGTTTGCTTTAGAGAAATATTGTAGACTCATAAGTGAGAGTTTAAGAGAAGAGACAAGGGGGGGAGCAGGAGGGGGAGAAGGAAGAGAAGAGAGGGAAAGAGAGCGCCTATATGTCAGGAGAGTTTTCTTATCTTGGGAGAGGAAGCCTTACTGGAAGGGCAGACAAGACAGTGAGACAGGTGGGAACAGGAACTTGCAGCTTAACTTCATACCTTATGATCCAACAACCTTGCCTCTCCTGTAGCTTGTCACTACAGCCCCAGTTCCTGGACGTCTCCTGTTGAGAGTGCTCTGGTGTCTGTTAGGTTAATGTTCACATTCTACACACGAATAGGACCCACGCTAGCCAGGATATGATGAAAATGAGCACATCTACAGGAAAGAGGCTACGGCTTGTATTCACCCCAGTCATGTGCAGCTGTGAGACCAGGTCAGGAACATCACACTTTCATGTGCACAGCCCATGCCCAGTACCGATCACTTAGAATGTGAACCATTTACTTAGAAATTCAATAAGTATGAAAAGCATTTTGTTACATGTAAAATAACATAAGACTATTAGTTTACTAGTATTAGTTTAATCCACTAATATACAATATTTGATCAGTGAATAAAACATTATGAACCCATTTTCCAATCTAGATTACTAAAACTTGAGGCCAACGGTTGTTCAGTGAGTAGTCACTTGCCACCAAACTTGACGACCTACATTCAATCAAGTCCCACATAGTGGAAGGAAGAGACTGACTCCCACAGGATGCCCTCTGACCTCCATAAGTGCACCAGGCCACATATGCACACACACACATAAATAAATATAAATTGAAGATATTTTAAATTACTAGAACTTGGTTATATATTAGTATGCTCTCACAGCTCTTGAATAAAGCTGGGCAGTGGCGGGGCACGCCTTTAATCCCAGCACTCGGGAGGCAGAGCCAGGCGGATCTCTGTGAGTTCGAGGACAGCCTGAGCTACTAAATGAGTTCCAGAAAAGGCGCAAAGCTACACAGAGAAACCTTGTCTCAAAAAAACCAAAAAAAAAAAAAAAAAAAAAAAACCCAGCTCATGAATAAACAATAGCCATTCACAGAGTGTCCACTATGAGTCACACAATGTGCTAGGGTCAGCAATAAATTAAAACATAATCACTATCCTTAAAAATTATTGTGAAGGAAATGTGATAACTATTCTAAAAAGTTTGTGTGATTGGCATATCAAATGTCCTTTTAGGTTTGACTCCACATTTTTGTTTGTTTGTTTTTTCCTTAGTAGTAAAGTATGGGTGATTCTCCCCTGAGGAAGTCATACCCCACCTAGGTATATCCAACTGTATTCTGTACACTTCTTTTTCCCCTAATGTCTTTAATAAGATCTCCAACTCGATAGTTGCGATCACTTCTGCAGACAATGCTCTACTCTGAGTGTTGCGGGAGTTGTTTCTGGCTCCCTGAGCATGGGTGTAAGTGTTACAGCTCTGAGGGAAAAGGCTTCCCCTATGGAAGAGCTGTGACTCTGAGGGGAAATGTTTCCCCAATAGAAGTTTGCAGCTCTGAAGGGAAAGGTATCCTGGCAGCTGGGAGCCAGAGAATACTACAAAGTCACACTGCACAACAAGCCTCACACAGGAGTTTTCTTGGGAGAGACCAAGAGGGTGGCTGCCTCTGCTCAGGTGAGGAGCAGTGGGGAACTGAGCAGAAGGCAGGTTTATATAGGGTTTCTTGCAGGCAGAGTCTCCCAGAGTGGAGATGACCAGGGTGGGAACTGGTGGGATTTCAAGGCAAGCCCAGGGATTGGTGGGTTTGGGGGCTCAGGCATAGATGGGTATAGGAACTCAGGAATTTATGGGTGTAGGGACCCAAGGATTAGTGGGTATAGAGGTTCAGGGATTGGTGGGTTTGGGGCTTAGGGATTGGTGGGTTTTTGAGCTCAGGGATTAGTGGGTTTTCAGGTTCAGAAACTGGTGGGGGGTTTTGGTGAGTTTTCAAACCAGGAAGTAGGCTCAAACCTTTTGCCCTACAATGGGGGCTGAGTGCTGTTTACTGCACCACACATCTGAACTTGCCATGATCTAGTCACACTGGACATTGCAAATATTTCAAGTGAAAAAGAATACCTAATTTGAAAGAATTCAAGTGTTTGCTGGAGAGATGCTCAGCCGTGAGGATGCTTGGTGCTCAAGGACACAGGTTCACTTCTCAGCACCCATGTCAAATGGCTCGCAACTGCCCGTAACTCCAGACACACCCAATGACCTCTTCTGGCCTCAGCACACATGTAGCATACACATATTCACACACATATAAATCATAAAGTCATTTTAAAAATTCAACCATGAAATAACCCCAGGTGTATGAGTCCAAACTGCAGACATAAAAGAAACATGAAAAATCCAGATAAAAGATAACTCCAGCAGCAAATTCCAATAAAAAAGATCACATAAAATGCCAAAGGATTCAAAGGCATAAGGATAAAAAGGTTTAATGAAATCAAACAGGATACAAATCAATTCCTAACTGAATTTGAAATAAATATAAATAAACAGCTGAATGAAATAAAGAAATCAATATAGGATATTAAAGAATAATTCAATATAATTTGAAAAAGTCAAATTGAAATTCTAGAAATGAAAAGCTCGTTAAGCCAAGCAAAACGCTGGCTGGAAAGCCTCGCCAATAGAGAAGATCAAGTGGAAGACTGAATATCAGGGATGGGAAAAAGACAGATGAATTAGAATATTCAGACAGTGACAAAGATGAAATAAGTATGCACAGACATATGAGCTCTACGGGACACCATCAAAAGATCAAATTTACAAACCACAGAATGGCAGAAGGGGAGTGTTGTTTAACAGTTTCCTCCGAGACTGCATCACTCAGTTCCTCAGGGAAGCTCCTTAGGCGGGAAGGTAAACAACTCACAATAGCTTCAGAAATCCCTGAAACTGACCAGATTCAATGAGCCCCTCCTCCCCAGAGTAAATAAACTAGCTGCTGAGAGTCCTGCTCAGAGAGCCAAGCTGCAAAGTTAGGTAAGCCAAATTGTTCAGAAGACTCCAAGGCCAGACCAGCTGCCTGAGAAAAAAAGTAGAAACTATCCGAGATGCCTTAAAGAGGTTTAGACCAACTGAGTCACTTGGAAAGGACACTCTCCAATCTACTGAGCTGCCTGCAGGTTGTGCGGTAAGCTCTAGGTTTCTAGCTTTGTGAGCTGGCACCCATGCTGGGGTGGACTCTGGTGATGCAGCTGTCTTTGAATCATTTCTGCTTCTGTAAGTGATGCCTAGCCCATATTCCTGTAAGTAACCCCAATAAAATTGGTTCAAGTTGGGCTTTGGTGGTATCCATACTTTGGTCATCATGGGCTCCCTACCTGGGGTGAGTCGACGCGTGTGGCATCTCCCTGGGAAGATTCCTGTCACACAACAGGGAGGAACTTTGGGTTGAAGACATAAATAATACTCAGTAAAATCAGATGAGTCCCCATATCTAGGGGAAGAGATGACCACCCTGATCCAGGAGGCATTTTGAACACTAGACAAGTCAAGAAAAGAACTTCCCTATGCCATACTATAGTTAAAACACTAGAGAACAATGAAAAGGTTTGAAAGCTGGTAGAGAGAGGAATTAAGCCACATACAAAAGGTAAACTACCAGAATTCCATCATATTTCTCAACAGAAACCCTAAAAACAAGGATAGTATGAAGTGATATATTCAAGACTCTGAAAGACAATAACTGTCAACCCTTATTATTATTTCCAGGCAAACTATCCATCATAATTTAAGGACAATGAAAAATATTTCATTATAAACACAAACTAAAGGAATTCAGGGCCACTAAGCTAGAGCTGCAGAAAATATTTGAAGGGATTCTCTGCACTTAAGAGGAGGTTGAACATATCCATGATGCTATACTAAAGAGTAAATCACACTAGAAGAGTAATAAAATAAGAGGAAAGCACCAAATACTACAAAATTACAGAAATTAATACACACCTATCAGTAATAATTTTGAATGCGACTGGACTCAGTTCACCACTCAAGAGATACAGGCTAGCAAGTTGGGTTTTTGAAAGCAGCTCCATCAGTTTGTTCCCTCCAATCAACACCACTGCTGTGGAAATCCGTTCCACCAATGGCTTTCGGGGTACAAACCCTAGGGTGTGGCCTTCTGTCTGCATATGTGACTCCTTAAGAGTGGAGGGAGTCGAGTGGTGTGCTCTCTCTTGGGTGGTGAAGACCGGGTCAGGCAGCATGAAGCAGCGTGTGATCGGTCCCCAGCTTTCCAAGGACTCTGCACCTGGACTTACCATGTCCTGTATTCGTAAGTGTGTTTCCCCATTTTGTATCTCAATAAATCCCTGATACCCCCTAAACAGACTTATACACCACCCCAACAAAGACAGACACAATCTTAGAATAAAGAGCTGGAAAAAAAGCAATCCGGGTAAATAGAACTAGAGATCAATTAGATGTGTCTGTTCTAATATCTGCTAAAACGGGTAACAAGCCAAAATTGGTCAGAAGAATTAGAGGTCTCTTCATAACGATTAAGGGGACAATCCAGCAAGAAGATATTACAGTTCTGAACAGCTTTTCACTGAACACTGGCAAACCCACGTACCATCTAACCAAACAAGAGAGAGAGAAGGAGAGAGAGAGAGAGATACTAATTAATAAAATCAGAGGTGAAAATGGAGACATTCATAAATTAAAGGACATGCCATAAAAAATTACAGCCAAGGGCTGGAAAGATACCTTAGTGGTTAAGAGTATTTGCTGCCAATGAATGGAAACACATGAACTATGAACCAAAGGCTGAGGGGCCCCCAGCTGGATCAGGCCCTCTGAATAGGTGAGACAGTTGATTGGCTTGATCAGGTTGGGAGGCAACTAGGCAGTGGGACTGAGTCCTGTGCTCATTGCATGAGTTGGCTGTTTGAAACCTGGAGCTTATGCAGGGACCCTTGGCTCAGTCTGGGGGAAGGACTGGACCTCCCTGGACTGAGTCTACCAGGTTGATCACAGTCCTCGGGGGAGGAGTTGTCCTGGAGGAGGTGGGAATGGAGGGTAGGCTGGGGGTAAGGGGAGGGGGTGGGACGGGGGAGAACAGGGGAACCCGTGGCTGATATGTAGAACTGAATGGTATTGTAAAATAATATATAAATATATATATAAAGAGTATTTGCTGCCTTACAGAGGACCCAAATTCAGTTCCTAGCACCCACATGGCAGCTTACAGGAGTAGTAATTTCAGTTCCAGAGCATACAACACACTCTTTTGGCCTCTGTGGCATGGTCAACATACATACATGAAGGTAAAAACGCTCATATGAAAATAAATAAATAAATCTTTTTAAAACTTACATCTTAATAAATTGAAAAATCTGAAATAAAGACATGAATTTGTAGACAGAAATGACCCACAAAAGTTAGGTGGAAACAAAAACTTAAACAGACTTATGGCAAACAATGAGACTGAACAGTAACGAAGAGGTGTTGTCCAGCAATAAAAATCCAGACCCAGACAGACTTGTGGCTGAACTCTCATCAGACCTTTCAGAGAAAAGGCAAAGCTTCTCAGGCTACTCCACAAAATAAAAAGGGCAGGAATGCTAACAAACTCACCTCAGGAGGCCAATATTAGCACTCTAACACCAAAACCAGATAAGGCCATAGACAAAAACTAAAATTATAGACAGTCTCTTGACTAATTATAGATGCAAAATTTCTCTATAAAAATAATTACAAGATGAATTTAACTGCACATAAAAAATACTATCAGATTGGCTTCATTCCAGGCATTCAAGACAGTTAAGTACACACAAATCAATAACTGTAATATATCACATAAATAGACTCAGGGACAGAAATCATATGACCAATTCAATAGACACAGAAAACACATTTGACAAAATCCAACATCCTGCCATGGTAAAATCCCAGAAGGCTGTAGTAATAAAAGTTAACATACCTCAGCACAATAAAGGCTAAACATGAGATAACTGTGGCCACCATTACACTAGATTTGAGGAAACATTTCCACTAAAATCGGGAGCAAGACAAGGATGCCCACTCTCTCCACTCTTAACCAATACAGTGCTTGAATTCTTAGCTACAGAAATAAGAGAATAGCTAAAGGAATCCAAAGAAGAAAGGAAGATGCCAACATATATCCGCAGATGACAGGATTTTACAATTAAAGCTATTCAAGAGTCAACAGAAAGCTCTCAGAATTGATCAACACTTTCATAAAAGGAGCAGGATAAAATGTTAACCTATAAAAAAATGCTGAGAAAGAAAACAATATCATTCACAATAGCCTGAAGAAAGAAAAAAAAAAAAACCATGATTCCTCAGAGTATACCTAACCCGGAAAATCAAATGTGTCTACAATTAATTTTAAAATGCCAAAAAAGTGATGACTCTAAAGGATAGAAAGATCTCCTGTGCCCATGGGTTGAGAGTCTTTGTGCTGTAAAAATGGCTATATTATTGAAAACAATCTATAGATCCAGTGAGATTCCCATCAAAACTACAATGTCATTCCAGAAAGAAAAGAAAAATCAATCCTAAGATTCTTAAGGAAGCACAAAGGACTCCAGATAACCAAAGCAACCCTGAGCATGAGCAAGGAGAACAGAGCAGGCTGAGTGTGTGCTGCGCTTGTAGAGGACCCAGTTCAGTTCCTAGCACCCATGTAAGGAGACCACCAGATCCAGAGCATCAGATGCTCCTGGCTCCCATGGGCACTTGCACTTGTATGCACACACTCACACAGAGACACACTCACATGGAGACATGCACACTAATTTAAAATAGTAAAAATATAAATATAACTATACCAGATTTCGAGTCGTACTACAGAGCCATCATAACAAAAACAGAATTGTACAAAATAGACACACTTGTCGATGAAGTAGAAATGAAGAATATGCTATGTCACTTGATTTTAGGGCAGATGGTAAAGAAATACTTTGAAGAAAGATTCTCTGATAAATGGTGCTTGAAAAATTCCATATCCACATTAGAAGAATGAGACTAGATCCCTATCATTTTCTTATGCAAAAAAAAAAAATCAACTCCAAATGCATCAAAAGCCTTAAGGCACAACCAGAAATTCTGAAACAGCTGGGGAGAGTGGGACAGGCACTGGGAGATGCAGATGTAGGTGAGGATGCTCTGGACACAGTCACTCAGCGGATAGTGACTTAATTGACAAGTGGTATTTCATGAAATTAAAAATCTCTGCACAGCAAAGGAATTAGCTGAGGAGAGGTGGTCTATCAAATGGCAAAAAAGTCTTCAATGATTCATGTGATGGAGGATCAGTATCTAGATTACACAAAGATCTAAAAAATCTAAATAAAAAATCAGACAATCTGGTCAATAAATGAATGAAATGACCAAGCAGTTTGCAAAAGATGAAATAAAAGTCTTCAATAAACATAAACATATTTTTTAAAGTTCAACCTCACTCACCAACAGAGAATTATGAATTAAAACTACGTTGAGATTCTCACCTGTCTAAATTGTAGTTATTAAGGAAACAAATAACAAATGCAGGAGAGGACTTAGACAAGGGGGATGCTTATAAGGTGCTGGGAGTGTAAACCGTGTCAGCCAGTATGGAGATCAGTGTAGAAATCTTTAAAACCGTCGCATAGAACTACCATGTGGCCCAGGTATGGACCATTCCTGTGTTTACTCCAAGGACTCTGAGTCAACGTATCACAGAGATACATGCATAGCAATGCTTGTTTCAGCACTATTATAATAACTAAGTTATGAAGCCATCCTTGGTGTCCTTCAAGAGAGGAACGGATAAAGACATGATATACACACACAGTGGAACTGTATTCTGCCGCAAAGAATGAAATTATGTCAGCTGAAAATAAAAAACTGAATGCATCTGGAGATAGTCACACTAAGCAAATTAAATCAGTCTCAGACAGATGCCATAAATTTTCTCTCATTTGTGAATTCTAGATTGTATATAGATGCATAAAATAGGTGCACACATATGACATAAAAGTAGCAATTAAACTATCTATGGCAACTGAGGGACCAAACAGGAAAAGAAAACAGAACAGCATGGGGGACAAAGGAGGAACAGGCTCAATGTATTGTGAATGAGAACTCCTGAACAGAAGCTGTGTCTGGCTGAGAAGAAAATCTGGAAAGAGTCCATGCTGCAGAGATTGATGGACCGACCGGAATGTCAGCGCTGTGGAGAGACTGGGACTTTGCAGGCTCAGAGGCTAACTACTTTGTGTCGGGCCAGTGTTAGCCTTCTGGAACAGGCATCCCTTGCCCCATTCTGCATCTGACCTAACACCTCATGATAACAAATAAAAACCTCTTAGGAGACTTAGCAGAACACTAGCCTCTGCCATCCGGAGCTTAGGATGTCAGCAGACAGCATCTTGGGCCTAGGGAACCACCCCTACCTCAGTTTACCTGCCTCTCTGGTGTACCCACAGTACATTTTAAACCTGTCTTCATTTGGCTTTTTTGCACTTTAAAGAAAGCTATAATGCTTCGTGAAACTGCTTCTATGTTGAAACATGGAATTTGGGGTAAACTAATCTGTGTTCCTGGGCCATGGTCACTCAAGGGCTCCAAAATAAACTCTCTCTTGTTCTCTTTATGAAGAGAGCTGTGGCCTTTACACTGACAGTTAATTACATGCTTGTATGGAAATGTTCTTATGAAACCGAGTATTATACACAATGAAAACATAGCAGTGATTTTTTAAATGAGTACTCTAGAGCTTCCTCCAACAGATTTTTGATAAAGATCATTCAAGACTTCTAATTGCTGATTTTCTAATTAATTTTCTGGGAATAATATTGCCAAAAATAAAATGTTCTGGTTATTTTATTATAAAGATAAATAGGTTACTTTCTATGATTTCAAATTGTCTAAAAACTAGCTGAGACATCACATTGCACTCAAAGCCACAAAAGTGGCTCCTTTTTTAAATACCAAACTAGTTTAATGTTTTCATAAGTAGTATATTATTTTTAGATAGTCACTTTTTCTTTGGGTATTTGACAAATTATATATCTAATTAGAGATACTTCTACAGAATATATAAATAGGTTTATATTTAACAATAAAAATGACAAACTAGCCCAGTAAAACAGGCTAAAGGATTTGAACAGACATTTATGGTAGGTACATTCCCTATCCCATGACAGGTATATATTCACAAGCACACAAACTGATATTGACCACAGAGGAATGCAACTCAAATATAAACTGAGATAATATTTCAGACTCTTGGGGTGGCCATCACCAAAAGAAAAGACAATGGACACAGGAGTGATGTGGCAGACCGAGACCCTTGAACATTGCTTGTGAGAGTGTAAAGTGCTACAGCCATTTTGGGAAACACTTTTTCAGATCCTCAAAAAAAAAAAAAGTAAATATGAGCCAGGTGTGGTGGCTCACACCTTTAACCCCAGCACTTGTGTAGGCAGAGGCAGGTCTCTGTGAGTTCAAGGCCAGCCTGGTCTACATGGTGAGTTCCAGGACTATAGAGAGAGACCCTGTCTTAAAGGAACAACCACAAAGTAAATATAGAGGCTAGAGAGGTGGTTCAGTGATAAAACACTTTGTCGTTATTGCAGAAGATTGGGGTTCAGTTTCCAGCACCCATATGGATGCTCAAAACTGTTTGTAACTCCAATTGTAAGATATCCAATGCCCTCTTCTAGTCTCCAAGAGCACTGTGTGCACATCACACACACACACACACACACACACACACACACACACACACACACACACGGAGGTAAAACACTCATACACATAAAATAAAAGAATAAATAAATCTTTTAAAGCAAACATAGTTACCATAATAGTCAGTGATTCTTGTTTTTAGCATATACCCAAAAGTCACGAAATATGTAGCCACAGGAAAATGTGCAAATTTGTTCATAGAAACATTATTCATAATAGTTAAACTGTGGAAACAACTTCCTGCAATCGACTGATACATAAACAAACAAATTCTGGTGTATTTCTATATCGTAGGATACTACATAGCTATGCAAAGCCAATGTAATATCCAAGTACACCCAAGCAAACTGCCCAAGTCTTAGGCAATACGGTGTTGACGATTGCCCAAGCCTATGACTATCCTAAATGAGCAATTAAATTGGATTCTTTAAATAGGTAAATGGTATAATATGCTCATTATAGTTTTAAAAGCAGATTTTCCACAAGTTAACATCCAAGAATTTTTAGGTAGTTTCTCTTTGCACACAAAACTGTGTCTGTGGTGGATTTGGTCTCCACTTTTTTGTGCCCAAGATTGAGCAATGGCCTCAAAAGACAGAGGCATCTCCATTCCCCTCAGACAGGTCCCTGAAGAAAATGTTCATTGGTCATCTGTCATATCAACAAGCAAAATGACATCTTCCCTGGACTTCTAACTTCATTCCACTTCATATGCATGACTCGTGTGCAGAAACCAACACAGAAATTAAGCTGACAAGTTGTGTACTCATTCTTAGTTAGCTTTCGTTGACGAACAAATTCTAACGAGGCTAAAATTACCTCTGATTAAAAAATGTTCTACCCAAGATCTATATGTCTCTGGGCTAGTGCTGCGCTCTGCTAACTGTTTAGTGGTGGCCTCCAACAGCACACATGTCAGTCTCAATTCCACGCATCGCTTTCATCTGAAGACTTTTTTCTGCATGATCCAAATTTACCGAATCATAATGTGTCCTTTGTAATATAAAAAAGTGGATAAATCAGTTATGTGTGATTATACATGGATTTCACAGCATACTTTCAGAGGTTATTATTAGTAAATTTACTGGCAAAAGAAAGGCAAGAAAAGAAATATTTTTATTATAAATGAGCTATGCTCAGATAATTGTTCAGATTACTCTTTTCCTACTGTATTATTTTCAACAGCATTTAATTATAACTGGCATACTTTGTGTGCACTGATTTCCAAACACTATCATCGTTTGTCTTCTGCCAGGAGAATGTCAGTACTGTGAGGACAGATACAAGTACTCTTTACTACTGTGTCTCAAGCACCAATGCATGCTCAATATTGACTTTGACCATTGAATTTTCCGTGAATTTAACACTGAGGTGTCATTGTTACTGGGGTGTCCCCGACAAGCAGCAATGGCCATGAGTCAGTGAGGAGAGGGGAGATCATTGTAACTGGGGTGTCCCCGATAAGCAGCAATGGCCCTGAGTTAGTGAGGAGAGGGAGACGAACCTCTCTGGAGATGGGCTCAGGGAACAGCATCTGCTTTCTTGCACATGAGGAACCACTTATATAATGGAAGCCTATCAGCTGTGGTTGGTTAGCACATCACATCTGATTAGATAGTGAGCCCTCCTATCACCAGGGTCTCTAGGTGGAAGATGTGGAGAGTGCAGACTCATCCACAGGCCAGCTGCTGGCTACTCACACTAGTTCAGAATTCAGAGTTCTGACTTCAGGAGCATCATGTACCATGCTTCTTATTTAGAAGTGCGGTGTGCCAACTAGGGTCATGCCTCCATTTTCTCCTATGCTGAGGAAATCTTGAAGAATCCAGCAATCATTGGCTGAATAAATTCAAAGCAAGGCCAGAGGTGTGGTAGGACACAGTTTTTTAATGGATGAGGCAACTTATTAACCCAGCATCCTTTGTTCTGGTGCTTCTCATTGGCAGCTGCCACCTGTCCAGTGATCCTGTCCAGATCTCTCTGTCCCTGGGGTGTTAGCTTGCATCTCCCATCTTGGTCATTTTCCACCATTTTCATCCCCTCCGGGGCTTGGAGGAAGGACCCGATGGGCCACAGTCTTGAAGCCTCTGCTGAAGTGGCTGGGTCTGACATCATTTCTCTGCTGACCTCTGTAGATCTTGGTCATGGAGTCAACCCCGGCACCACCTCGGAGGTACAGGTTCTGTGCTGTGGAAGCAGCTTCTCTGTAGAAACAGTTCTCATCAAAGGGGGCAAGCTCTTTATGTTTAGCCGGACTGACTGTGTCCAGGCATTCAGGGACTTTCAGCTTCCTGGACTCTTTGAGGAAGGCTGCCAGAGCTCTGAGGAACTCCTGCTGATTTACATCCTTTACAGAAACTCCAGGCATTGGGCTGCCAGCCAGGGGGAAGCACAGTAGCTCACGTCTTAAACCCAGCGTGGAAGGCAGACACAGGCAGGTTTCTGTGAGTTCAAGGCCAGCTTGCTTTACCAACCACATTTCAGACCTTGTCTCAAAATAAACAGCAACAACAAAATGCTGTACAAAGTCAAATCAAAATCAAGACCGGCGCCAAGGTTCAGCAAGGAAGGTTCACTCCACGCCTATAACCTGAGCTCAAGTCCTGGGACCCACATGGTGACAGGAGAACACCAGCTCCTGTGGGTGTCCTCTGACCGCCACACACATGCGTGGCACATGCAAACACACTAAATGTAATTTGAAAATATTTCCAAATTAGAACAGAATCAAATGCTTTGAAGTGGAATTATTTGTGTCATGAATCCCTCCCACTTCTTGCTGACCCATCTCCAGCGTACGTGAAGAAAGTTGTGGTACACTCAGCACAGTAAACAACATTTTGGGTTTTCATTTTCTGCCAACACATAATTTTAAATTTATTGCTTACTATTGTTATAATTTACCTTTAGGTTAATAGCTGTGGTAAGAAGAATTGCTAAATGGTCTTATTAATAATTAAAAAATAAAATCCAGAGCCAGATATTGAGGTGAAAACTGGGAGATCAGGGAAGCAGAAAGAAGCCAGCCACATTCTTACCACTAGAAATCCTCAGCCAAAGAGAGGCCTACTTCCTGTATACTTATGCCTATATACCTTTCTGTCCCTGCCATCTCACTTCCTCTCTCCACCCAGCTCATCACTTCCTCTTTCCACCCAGCTCTGTCACCTCCTGTCTGTCTGTACAGACTTCCAGACCTCTATGTTTAACTACTGCTGGGATTAAAGGCATGTGTCACCATGCCTGGCTCTGTTCCCCAGTATGACCTTGAACTCACAGAGATCCGGATGAATCTCTGACTCCCAAATGCTAGGATTAAAGGCATGTGCTACCATTGCCTGACTTCTATGTTTTATATAATGGCTGGCTTTTTCCTCTGATCTCCCAGTAAGCTTTATTTATTAGAGCACAAATAAAATATCACCACAAGCTATCAGATGATACATGTTGGAAAAAGTGAAAGGAATATTGTTACTTAGAGTTGCAGGTGTCCTTACCAAGTACCATCTTGATATAATATTTTTATTGTAAAAATGAAGGAAGGTATAAGGACAGGATGGGAAGATAAGTGTGCATGGGGGTGTGTGAGAGAGTGTGTGAGTATGTGTGTGAGCGAGTATTAATTGGTTGGTTGGTTGGTTTCTCTTTTCCCTCAATCCTCCTGTCTCAGCTTCCCAAGTGCTAGGATTATAGGCAGGTAGCCCTATACCTGGTAAATGAGTATAATGAACATTTTTAAGTGAGTAAAGGGGCCGGGGTATAATTCAGTAGTTGCAAAGGCCTCAGAAACACAACACAGACACACACAGAGAGAGACATAGAGACACACACAGACACAGAGACTCACAAACAAACAAACACACACACACACACACACACACACACACACACCACATTCCCCTAAACAACAGGTATTTTATTCAGAAAGTCTCTGTCTGGAATTATTTTATTTGTCTTTGTCTTTCCTTCTCTGACACCAAAACTGTGAAATACTCTACATTTAGATACTCTCTTTAATAATGTCTAGAAAAATTTTTACAAAGTAATAGCCAAGAAAACTTGTTCATAATGGTTGGATCGATACTTTAAAATAACACTGTAAAAGGCTAACCAAATAACCAAATGCATGGTTTCACAAGCTCTCCATGAATTTAAAAATCCACTTATAGATAAGGCACTTGTGACATTAGAGACAATAAGAGACCGTGCTATATTTATAGTGATACAACCATTTAATACAAGGTCATTTAATTACCAATATCATAATTGTTCCATCTCATTATGTATTGAGATATCTGTTTCTACTTTCATTTAGTTATCTATAAATTACATAAAAAGTTTACAACTCTGTTTTAAGTCAAATTTTGATAACTGCCTCCAACATCTTGATTGACAAAAGACATAGAGCCAATAGAGAGGGCAAGATGGAACCTGGGACAGTAGCACTGTGCTCTGAGAGCTTGGAAAATGTCTCTATTGGTAAAGTGCAAGCCATATAAGCATGCGGAGCCAAGTCTGAACTCCAGGACCCACCTTTAAAAAGCTGGGCTTCACTGCCACAGTTGTGACCCCAGTAATAGAGAGAGGTAGATGGCAGATCCCTGGGGTTCACTGGCCAGCCAGATCAGAGAGACCCAGGTTCAGGGAGAGGCCTTGTCTCAAAAAATGGAGAGAAAGGAAGACAACCCAGGTTGGACCTTTTGGCCACCACATATGTGTGCACACACATTCATGGGTAACTATACATGCCCACATGAACACATGCATATACTATAAATAAATTATTAAATAGAATCTGTATTTGCAAGGTTTTTTTGTTTGGTTGGTTGGTTTTTTGGATTTTTGAGATGAAGTTTCTCTGTGTAACAGTCCTGGCTGTCCTGGAATTCACTCTGTAGACCAGGCTGGCCTTGAATTCATAGAGATTCACCTGCCTCTGCCTCCCAAGTGCTGGGATTAAAGGTGTGCACCAGCACTACCTGGCAAGGATTTTGTTTGTTTGTTTGTTGTTTGTTTGCTTGTTTGCTTGTTTTTTAAGGAAGACAGAATATTAACCAAAATTGTATGAATTTACTTGCTTAACATTCTTGTTGTGGAAGATATTTCAACCTTACACATCAAAACACTACAAGTACACATCTGATATAATCTGCAATGAGATACGCCAGTCACTTATAAACAAACCACCCTGATGCAACAGAGATCACAAAATGCTCTGCAAACCACAACACTAACCCTGAAGCTGCTTCTGGGGAAACTGGAACTATCTCTCCATTTGGGAGAATTACATTCTAATTAACCATTCTAACTTTCTGCTGAAGTGATCCACTGGGGTGAGTTAAGAGCAAATTGGATTCTCAAGTACCAACAGGTGCTGTCAAAAGCTCTGGACACAGCAGTGAGGATTCTGCAGATAGACTGACTTCTTCACATATGACCCCCAAAGGGATCTCAGGCTCTTCAAATGACCTAGAAGCCTTTAAGAATGAGAGAATGGATGCTTTTATGTGTATGTTGTTGCCCATTACAAAAGTCTGCCTATGGTCTCCTGAATGTAAGTTTTGCTGAACTTACCCACCCACCAGTTCTCTAGGCAGCCCTGGCCTTTCAGATCCTCTCTGGTGAGGGGAACTCCTCCACTTCCATCTGAATACTGTTGAAATGATGCAAAGGATAAATTCCTCCTGAAAATGTTTAGCCAGACCCCAGCAGGAGACTAGTGGGGACAATCAAGCTCTTACGAACTGGGAACACTCCCTGAACTCAGAACTGCTGTTGGTGTGCCAACGACAGCAGCCCTATAGCCAATGCCTCACCATCAAGTGTGGGAATAACTTGTCACAGGGTGTCCACTGCTGTGAAGAGACACCATGACAACTCTTATAAAGGAAACATTTCATGGGCCCACCTTACAGTTCAGAGGTTTAGTCATTATGTCACGGTGTGAAACATGGTGGCGCTCAGGCAGACATGGTGCTGAAGAGGTAGGTAGCTGAGAGTTCTGCATCTGGACCAGCAGGCCGCAGAAAGTGGATGAGACACACTAAACCAACAGAGCCACACCTTCTGTCTCAGTGAGGTTTTTTTATTGCTGTGAAGAGACATCATGACCATGGCAACTCTTATATGGAGAGGAGTTGAGGGTGGTTTACAGTTTCAGATGTTCAGTCCATTATCATTATGATGGGGAGCATGGCAGCATGCAGGTAGACATGGTTCTGGAGCCAAGAGTTCTACATCTTGACTCAGAAGTAACAAGAAGTTGACTGAAACATTGGGCAGTATCCCGAGCATAGGAGACCTCAAAATCCTCCCGACAGTGACATACTTCCTCCAACAAGGCCACACCCACTCCAACGAAGCCACACCTCCTAATAGTGCCACTCACTATGAGATTATGGCGGCCAACTACATTCAAACTCCCACACCTCCTACTAGCTCCAGTCCCTATGGGGACCATTTTCTCTAAGCCACCACACCTGCCAAGGAAATGTATTCATATCCCCCTATTATATGAGGATGGGATTATTCTGTAGAGGGATTGAACTGGTGTAAAAGTTTGTCCAGGACAGGTGGATCACTGTCCATATTAGAACTAGGCAGACTCTCCTCCCAGATGGCCAGAGCCAGTTTGACACTTAGTGCATACGTTTTTCTGTCCTTCACTCCAGAAGGGAGAACAGAAAGCATTGGGCTCTCTTTGGTGTCCGATCTATGTTCAAGCATTGACTCAACTTTCACTTAATAATTTTGCTGACTCTTTTTTTCTTTTTGAGATGGGGCCTTGTGTAGCCCAGGTTGGCCTCGAATCTGCTATGTACTCAAGCCTGTCCTTCAACTACTGACCCTTCTGCCTCTACCTCCCAAGTGTTGGGATTACGGGCAAGTGCTACTGTACCAGTTCCTGTTTTCCTGGGGATTGAACCAGGGCCTCATGCGTGCTCGGTCCACACGCGCTCTGCCATCAGGGCTCCTCCCACAGGCCTCTGCAGAGTCACGCGTGCTCGGTCCACACCCGCTCTGCCATCAGGGCTCCTCCCACAGGCCTCTGCAGAGTCACGCGTGCTCGGTCCACACGCGCTCTGCCGTCAGGGCTCCTCCCACAGGCCTCTGCAGAGTCAGCTGCTCCCACCATCGCGTGCTCGGTCCACATGCTGTCCACATGCGTGCTCGGTCCACACGCGCTCTGCCGTCAGGGCTCCTCCCACAGGCCTCTGCAGAGTCACGCTGCTCGTCAAGCCTCGCGTCCTCCCACAGCCTCTGCAGATAGCGTGCTCGGTCCACACGCGCCTCTGCTCCGTCCAGGGACATGCGTGCTCGTCCACACGCGCTCTGCCGTCAGGGCTCCTCCCACAGGCCTCTGCAGGGTATCTCTTCAACTGACAGCTTCTTGTCACAGTGAAAAGAATTCCTGCCTCCAGGAGCTATCATGGGAGTCAAAGAGGACAATGTATGCCAGAAAGAGACGACATGAATTTAAAATCCTTTTCTTACCACAACCAGATACAACCTTAGAAATTACACAGTAGCATTTTAGTCACAAATTCTGGGGATTTAATTTGGCATCTAAAACCTATTAATGTAGAAGGTGTTACTTTTCGCATTGATGCATTATTCAAATGTTAAAAAAAGGAAAAAAAAAAACAGTCCCATCTTTAAATAGCATCCGTTCCACATCAGGCACATCTGCTCATGACAATGAGCCTGGAATGTTATCCAGTAATGAGACAGCTCTGAAGTCAGTGTGTGAGCTGTGAGAACCTGAAGGAAGTAGAGGCATTCCTCAACGCCTGATGATTAGCACTTCAACTTACAAAAATTTAAAAGGGACATGAGGAACCCCAATACTGGTGTGGTGGTTTGAATGAGAATGGCCCCCATAGGATCATATATTTGAATGCTTAGTCACCAGGGAGAGGAACTCTTTGATAAGATTAGAAGGATTAAGAAGGGTCAGAAGGGCTTCTTGGAGGAAGAGTGTCACTGGAGGGTTGGTTTTGAGGTTTCAAAAACCCAAGCCAGGCCCAGGCTCCCTCTCTGCCTTCTGTCTACAGAACAGGATGTGAAGCTCTCAGCTACTGCTCCAGCACCATGGTTGCCGCCATGGTAATAATGGACTAAGCCTCTGAAACTGTAAGCAAGTCCCTAATTAAATGTTTTTTTTTATATGAGTTGCCTTGGTCATAGTGTCTCTTCACAGCTATAGAACATAACTAAGACAATTAGCACTAAGTGAGGATAAAGATACATGTGGTAGTCATCTGAAGCCTACTTATAACACCAAAAGCCCAAGTGATTCAGAAAACACTTCTGTAGATCCACATAATCAATGCTAATAAAAATGCACTTAGTTTGCAAAAGTCATGTGACAGAGTCTGTGAACAAAAGGTTAACTCCAGGGCCGCTAAACCAGAATCTTTTGTTTTGCTCACAATCGAGCTAAGCAATCATTTTAAGCAGCCAGGCAGAACAGCACGACCTCTCGGATTCCAATCTCAGCTTGAAAATATATCATGTTGGGAGACGGTGCTTTTATCGTCTGTAACAACCTTTTATTAAGATCTTTGTGAGGATACAGCTAGGTTTTTAAAAACTCTCTCAAATATGTGCGTGTATTTGAATGGGGTCAAATCGCATTACTGCGTCAGCTTGAAACACTACAGAACACATCAGAGAAGTCAAAGGGTGTAACTGAACGTTGGAATGACCACAGGTTTGACTACAGCTGAGAAAGGGTTTCAGAATGAATGTAAGAAATACTTTTACATACTCCAAAAGAAATAAATAACAATATCTTACCTCTACTATTATTTAAGACATCCAAAGCCCCTCGGTTCTATAGAGTGGACATTATTGCTGTTTTTCTTCCAACATGGAAAAAGAGATTAATGAAAAAGGCGCTTAAGCAACCTGTCCAGCAGCACATAACTATGTGTGGATGTTGAGAGACTACTCTTTTATCTGCTCTATCACACTGCTTCATCCCTCCCTCTCATGAGTCAGTACTGAAGAGAGGTGTTGACTGGCTGCAATGGTGAGCATGTAGTCCACAAAGTCCCATTCCGGCTCCCGAGACCCACAGTTATATGATCTAGAAATAGGTGAGTATGCCTATAGTCATGATTTATGCAGGTATTTAGACAAGCCTGGTCTCCTCTATGATAACATGTTGATCTTTTTTTTTTCCTGCAACTAAATCTAGACATTAAAAAAAAAAAATGCCAGGACTACTTCCTTAACTATAGCTCCATGTTTTATATGGCAACCTCAGAATTTTCTCAGAAAAACTCCTGTCTGGAACTAGAAGCTTTTGCATAAGTTCTAATCAGAACTATCTGCAGCAGCCAAGCGGCAGAAGCCCGACTGCATTACTACAAACCATGAGCAGCAGCGCATTTGTCTACAGAGTGTGGGAAACCGGGAGCAAAGCATCCAGAGTCTTCTGAGTGATTCTTATTTCTAAGTCCTAAGGAAGCGGGATCCCTGTGAAGTTGTCTGCTTCTGTGTGGCCATAGAGAAGGAGCTCTGAAGTGAGTAAGCAAAGACGCAGAGGACTAGAAGGATGTGATATCTGCAGCTACTGCAGACAGCAAGGACAGGAGGAGAGAACCCTGAAGAGACACAGAGAGTGAAACAAACGTTTAACATTTAGGGCTTGTCTCATCAGAGAGGTTTCTACTTCCTTGCAGTAGACAAGCAGTTCATACAGAGACTCACAGCTGTATAATGCCCATATCCCTCCCCACAGAGCTCAAGGAATGTTATGGAAGAGGGTGCAGAAAAACTGTCAAAGCCAGATATGGGGAAGATTGCTTCAAAACAGTGCTGTCTAGATGATGGAAAACTATACTCAAGAACTCAGCAGTCGTGGTTGCCTGCACAAGACCTGTACTAGAACAATCCAGTCAACATGGAGAACTGAGGGAAATGGCTCAGGGGTAAAGCACTTGCTATTCAAGCCTGATGAATAGGGGATCAATCCAGATCCCCAGAACTCACAAAAAATAAGCCAGATAAGCTAGGGCTGGCAAAATGGCTCCATGGGGAAAGATGCTTCCTGCCAAACCTGATGACCTAGGTTCAATTTGCATGACCTCCAAGTAGAAGGAGAAAATCAATTCTCATGGGTTGTTCTCTGACCTCCATACACAAAACCATGGCATGCATATCTATCTATCTCTTTCTCTATCTATCTGTCTGTCTGTCTATCTTCTCTATCTATCTATCTGTGTGTGGGTATGAAAGAGAGAGAGAGATTAAGCCAGATATGGTACCATACATCTATAATCTTGCAAGATGGAGACAGGAGACTCACCAAGAAGCTCACACAACAGCTAGCCTAGAGGACAGCAGCAGAAACAAGACCTCACTGCAAAACAAAGTAGAAGTGAAAATAGACCCCAGCAAGTCTTCCTCTGGCCTCTACACACAAGCCATGGCACATAAGCACATGTACACATACAACATACACATACCATATACCACATACACACATGCAAATACAACATGCACAAAGCATATACCACACACTTACATATACCACACACATGTATATATACAACATACATAGCATATACAACACATACACATAATATTTTTAAAAAGAGTAGCATGAGTGAAAGATAAGGCAGTTCTTACTAAAGTTCTTGCCAATAACTAATAAGCTATCTAGTTAACCTGCCCTTCAAAGATGCTTTGAATTTCCACTCACAGAGTGCGTGCTTGCTTCCTGTCAAATCTAACCCAAATTGCATGACTTATTTATCACTAATCTCCATCCATATTCATAGGAACAGCTCCTACAGTTTCAATTAGTCCTGTGTATGTATCTGGGTTTTAATACTTCCTTCAACTTGTTTCACAGTTTTTCCTCCCGTAGGATGGCAAGCTTCTCTAGAGTCAGCCACTCCTGCTGAGCTGGGAGGGTCTATGTCCAGCCTGTTTTCTACAAGTGCTTAGCCCCATAATTTTGTTTTCAGATCTACTCCTCTGTCCATTTCAATGATGAACTCCTACTGAAGTCACTATCCACAAATAATTGCTCACACCCGTGAAGCCCATGACATGCACAGTTCAGTCTCAGCCAGGCACACAAACTCCCGACAGGCAACATTTGTGTCTATCTCACTATTCTCTCCCCCACGAATTCCACAGGCCCATAGTAAGTGTCCAGTACAATATTGTTGGTTAAGAGGATTCAGAGAGCGATAACGAAAGACCTTCTTCAATTTATGGCGTTCTACCTGAAATTTCATTAAAATGATAATAAAGAAAAGATTTAATCCAAGGTATCTTCATTTGAGGTCTCCAGAAGGAAGACTCTGAGATAAGGGGTCTTGAATAGAAGCAATTTATATGAGATTGACCCCTAGAAACATGGGCAGAAGGAGGAAAATGAGATATAGACTGTCAATAAAGGGTCCCTTAGCAAACAGTATCCCTGTAGGCATCTGGACCTAATGCCATTAGCACTGTTCCAACAGAGGTGAAAAAGCCAATGCTTACCAATTCCCACTAACCTTGCTTAAGGGGTCATTCTCGGGCTCCACAACCCTGTCCTGAGGGTGGGTGGACAAATCTCCAAAAATGGAGGTGTTAGAATCTAGAAGATGGCGTGAATGCTGGGAAGTAGAATTCAATGAAGAGAACCCACAGGTCCCCAAAGGGGTGGGGACGGTGTCAAAAAGACATAAATGTTTAACAGAGATGTGGAAGTCGATGGAAGACCAGTGACGGAGAAATCAGAGAATGTAGCTCAGAACATAAAGCAAAGGAGGAAGCCAGGAAGGATGCGAACAATGGAGAAAGACCCAGTCCAGTTTACAGAGTCCAAGCTGAGACCCTAGTCAAGAATAAAACAAGGATTAATGCAGAGGCTGTGAACTACAGCCCATGATCTATTTTTGTAAGTTTTCACATATTTGAAAGGTGGGGATCCTATTTTGTTTTCTCCTGGTTTGATTTTGTGATGCTCAGGTCCCGAAGCATGCCACACCAGCACTCTGTCACTGAGCTGCAACCCAAGACCAAATCATTGTTTCATTTGTTTATCTTTTGAAAATGAATATATAATCTACAAAACCTAAATTTAGCACCAGGCTATTACAGAAAACAATGGCTGAGCCTAGTTGATAGGGAGGTCAACAAACATACAAGTCTTGTTCCATCTTTGGTAGTGTACTGCCTGAAGCCAAGCACTAAACCCGTACACAAGATAGACAGGTGATAGATGATAGATAGATAGACAGAAGATAGATGATAGATGATAGATGATAGATAGATAGATAGATAGATAGATAGATAGATAGATAGATAGATAGAAGATAGATGATAGATAGATAGACAGAAGATAGATAGATAGATAGATAGATAGATAGATAGATAGATAGATAGATAGATAGATAGATAGATAGATATTTTCTCTAATAGTGCTAGGGAAAAGTAAGATAATGAGATAATTAAAGTCCTCTTTGGCCTGGTAACAAGGGATCCCCAAGATTAATAGCTAATACTCCATCCATTAAGCAACAGGCGGGGGTATTAATTATAAAACTCTCATGCCCAGAGCCCCTGGTTTCACTCTCACAAAGGAACAGTCCACCAAGAATACCAGACACTTTACTAAAGTTTGCAAGATATAGAAAATCTTTTTTTTTAAGATATACATGACCTAGCAGGAAAAAAAATAACACGCAAGAAGCAATGATAACATGGTCAATTTACATAAATTTCAAGATAATATTCTCAGACAGTCTCTAGAAAATGTTGACTTCAAAAACAGGATGAAGATATTGTAGAAAATAAACACCAGTAAATAAGAGTGTCGTTAGCATGTCTGTGTGTGTGTGTGTGTGTGTGTGTGTGTGTATAATTTAAAGGATATATTTAAAGACAGGATATAGACTGTTAAAACACAAAGCCAGATGTGGTGCGCATGCCTGCAGTCCCCGCACTTGGGAGGATCAGGAGTTCAAGGTTGTCTTCAGCTATGTAATGAGTTCCAGGGTAGTCAGGACTATGTAGAGAGACCCTGTCTTAAAAAAGGAGGAGGGGGAGGAAGAGAGAAGGAGGGAAGGATGGACACCAAAGTCCATACCTGTGTTACATATAAAAGTAACTAAATGGAGGTGCTAAAGAACAAAACAATATCGTGTGTCTGTGGTGGTGTTTGCTCCGCCCACAACCTTGGGCTATACAGGAGGCAGGGTTTCTTGCCTTTGTATGTGACCTCTTATCGCATGAGGATGGGATAACATGTGACCCTTCTCCCTTTCCTTTTAAGAGGTCACGTACAAGGGCAGGAAGCACCGCCTCCTTTGGACCGTATAGCCCAACCATGGGCAGAGCAAATACCACTGCACATGTCCTGTGTCCCACAACATCAGGCCTTGGGGCTGGAGAGATGGCTCAGTGGCTAAGAGCAAATGTTGCTCTTGCAGAGGACCTGGGTTCAGAACCACCAGTAACTCTAGTTCAAGGAATGAGATGCTCTTTTCTGAACTCTGTGGACACTAGGCACGCATGTGATACACATACAAGCAAAACATTCACACATGAAATAAAATGAATAAATCTAATAAAAATTTTCTCACACTGATTTTCTCACACTTTCAAGTGGTGTCGTAGATAGACTGCAGTGCAGGAACCTAACCTCAAGGACGTTCTGACAGGAAATACACGCTGAAGGCTGGCAAGATGGCTCAGTGGGTAAGGCCTTTCTGTGTGAGCATGAGGACCTGAGACTGAATCCCCAGGATCCACAGAAAAGCTGGGCATGGCTCCAAGTGCCTGTAACTCCAGCCTTGGGGATAAAAGTAGGGAAACCTGGAAGCATACAGTCCAGGCAGCTTAGCTGAAAGGTGAGTTTCAGGTTTCTGTCTTACTGTTTCTGTGGGAAACAGTAAATCAGAGAGCGACTCAGGAGGGCTTCTGATGCCTTCGTCTGGCCTCCATAAGAAAACACATGGACATATGCACCTACCTGCAAATGCACTGTACACACACACACACACACACACACACACACACACACACCAGGGCCTCGGGATAGACTTCCAGCACTGGGGCCACAGATGCACGCCACACCACTACACCCATCTTTTCTGTGAGTGCTGGGGATTTAAACTAAGAGCCTGGTGCCTGCACAGTTGATGCTTCACCGTGGAGTCATCTCCCCAGTGAACCCCTCAGGATGCTGTAGTAAGGAGTTATTCTGTCACAAACCTTTTCTTCTGCAACCCGAAATTCATGCAGTTGTAAAGAAAATATAAATCTTGTTAAATATTGATGATAATAGCTATTCCGGGTACTTAACTATGCCCTGGCAGTGCTGAGAAAGTGAACTGCTTAACACTGGAAGTCCAGAAACAGATCTGCCTCCGAAGCAGAACTGCCTTGTGAGTCAGCGCCAGTGGCCCCCACCTCCTTGAGCACATGTGATCCAGCTCCTGCTCCTCCAGCTCTCACACGGGGCCCTGTCCTTTCCCACATCAGAATCCAGGTGATGTAAGAAAACCAAACAATAACTGGGACAGAAAAGACTGATTATCCATATATGAACATTTACAAGACATATACTTAGGGTAAAACAGGATCACGGGCTGTGTGTGTGTGTGTGTGTGTGTGTGTGTGTGTGTGTGTGTGTGTGTGTGTGTGTACAGCTGTGCACAGTCCTCTGGGAACACGAGCAAGGACAATGACAACCAAGAGGAGGAAGGCAAGTACTAGGTGAAAAGGAATATGATTACTCCTACTTTCAGAGAAAATATACAGCAAGTAAACACACTAAATTCTAAAAGATGTTTAACTTACGTCTTAGTCAGGGTTTCTATTGCTGTGAAGAGACTCGGTGGCCACAGCAACTCTTAGGAAGGAAAACATTTAATTGAGGTGGTGGCTCACAGTTCAGAGGTTCAATTCATTATCATAATGATGGAGAGCGTGGTGGCCTGCAGGCAGATTACAGTGTTTCTCTATGTACTTCTCACCACATATATTACTATTTTGAGCATGAAATAGAACAAGTTTAGACTTTAGTACTTTAAAATCATGAAGTGATTCAGTGCACAATGTAAAAAGGAAAAAGTAGCTTTAAAGTATATTTGTATTAATCATTTGAGAATTTTGTACGATGTATTTTGATTGTATTCACACTCAACTCCTCCCCTTAACCCCCTTCAGACCCACCCACCCACCTCTAGAGTTCCCCAGATTTCATGTTCTCTTTTTGCTTGTTTGTTTTTGTTTGGTTGGTTGGTTTGGTTTTTGTTTTCATTTTGTTTGTTTTTTGTTTTGTTTTGTTTTGTTTTGTTTTGTTTTTGAGACAGGGATTCTCTGTGTAGCCCTGGATGTCCTGGGACTTGCTCTGTAGACCATGCTGGCCCTGAACTCAGAGATTGCCTGCCTCTGCCGCCCAAGAGCTGGGATTAAGGGTGTGTGCCACTGCTGCCACCCAGCTATGTCCTCTTTTCTTGAATAACCCATTGACTCTAAATTGTGCTCTCCCTATAGTCCTGGGTTTGGGGTCCTCCACATGAACACGATTGACCTAGGTCTCAGGAGTGAACCCACCATTATTATTTTGCTAAAGAGACACAGCATAAAAGTGTTCCCTGAATTCCTGTCCCCCTACCCATATATTAGTGAAGTTCTCAGTACTCATTAGAAGTTTGTAAAAGTGCGGAGAGTTTATATAAATAAGAAGGGTCAAGCTCATGATGGGGAAACCCACAGAGACAGCTGACCCAAGCTCATGGGGGCTCACAGACTCTAGACCGACAGCTAGGGAGTCTGCCTGGGACTGAACTAGGCCCTCTGCGTGTGGGTGACAGCTGTGTGGCTTGTTCTGTCTGTGAGGCCCCTAGCAGTGGGACTAGGATCTGTCCCTAGCATATGAGCTGGCTTTTTAGAACGTATTCCCTATGGAGGGATGCCTTGCTCAGCCTGATGCAGGGGAAGGAGTTTAGTCCTTCTTCAACTTGATATGCCATGCTTTGTTAACTCCCGTGGGAGGCATGGGGAGGGGGGCAGGTAGAAAGAGGAGGGGGAATGGGAGGAGAGGACAAAGGGGTAACTGTGGCTGGTATGTAAAATAAATTTTAAAAATTTAATTTAAAAAAGTACATAGAGTATCTATAGAGTTCTCAGTCACAAATAGAACACTTATATCATATTCTCTCTCTCTCTCTCTCTCTCTCTCTCTCTCTCTCTCTCTCTCTCTCTCTCCTAGGCTCATGGACCACTGTGTAAAAGGCAGCAAAAAGACTGTAAGAAACAGAGTCAGAGAGACCAAAATGAAACAGTGAACATTACAGACCCACTGTACTCATGAAAAATAGATTTTTTATAATGTCCTTATTCTGATGAGACCAACTGCCAAGTGACAAATGAACCATGTTATTGACTGTGAACCATGTGTACACTGACTTGGTGAATGTATTACTCAACAGTTAACAGTATGTCAGCCATTCATTTACAAATACATATTTATTCACAGGAATGTTGTGCCAATACATTAAATATTTCCTATGAGCTAGTAGGAAATGTATCCAAATCCTATATGATATTTGAAAAGTAAATAATGTTTGAATTCTCTAATTGTTGAGAGGAGTCATTTACAACAGTCTACATTAATGTGAGCCCATGTAGTTCCAAAGTATACACTGAAGTTGCAGTGATTTATCTTGCTGAGTTAAGAGAGGACATAGTACAACAGGTGTTAGCTGGCTGCACCTGCGTGGCGGGATTCATTGAAAAAAGCAACCTTAGCAGCTGTGTGCTGCATCAGCCATCATTACCATGACTGGATGGACGGAAGGACCTGAACACCCTGCATAGTCTGAGGCGACCTCGCTGAGATGGGGACACCTGCACAAAGATCTGAGAGAGGGATGAAAACATCTGGAAGAAGAAATAAGGACCTACAAGAGCGAAGGCCCCGAGGCAGGAAGATGTCTGCACAACAATTCTGGGTTAGCAGAGAGTCAGGGCAGAAGGAGAGCTAAAGGAAAAGAGAACAAGTGGGTGATGATCAGGAGATGCGGGTTTGATTCCCAGAGAGACAATAAGGGAGATTTGAGTGTAGAAATGGCACGGTATGAAATGCAGCCTTCTGCTTTTTCCTAGCTGCAGCTCTGCCCTTTCCTGAGAAGTATTTCTGATACATTGGAGCTGGATGTGGAGGTTCAGTATGGGAGGTTGAGGCAGGGGAATTCCAAGATGAAAGTCATCCTGGGCTATAAAGCCAGTCTGAGCTAAAACCCTGCCTTAAAATAAAAGGAATCTTCATTCACACATTCAGGCACATCCTGCTTTACTGTCCAATATCTCCCCTGAAGATTAACACTATATAATACACATTATATGATTTACTTACTGATTTTGATTTAAGTGTGTGCCTTCTTCAACTACAGTATAAATTACTCGAAAGGCAGAAATGTTCTTCTGTTTTTTGTTCCAGTGTATATCCCCAGGGGCCAAACTAATAGGGAAGCTATAAATGTGTATCAAGCAATAGAGTTGAACAAGTTAGCAGGTATCAAATATCAGAAACTCTGGGACACATGTAAGTGGGCAGTACGTGTTGCCCATTGCTTCCCCAGGAGACCTGTTTACACAATCACCCCACACTTTCTAAGTCTTCCCTTTACATGTTCAGCAAAAGTCACATCAGCTTCATGACTGTTTGTTGTTTCTTAATGTTTTCCTTTTTACCTTGTTTTTTATAAGCAATAATCCCACCATTAAAACTTCATGACCAGGATCTGAAAAGATGGCTGAGAGATTAAGAGCACTGGCTGCCCTTCCAGAGGTCCTGAGTTCAATTCCCAGCACCCACATAGCTGTTCACAACCATCTATAATTGTAGTCCCATGGGATCTGGTGTCCTCTTCTGGTGTGCAGATGTACATGCAAACAAAACTTCCACATACATAAACACATCTTTAATTTAAAAAAATCCTTCACATGGTCATAAAGTTTCAAAGAACTTCCCACAAGGATGACCTATTAGAAACATAGCTGAGATAATGAGCAAAGTCACAATTCTGACATTTTTATGTGGTTCTGGAGATGGAACTCAGGTCCTCTAGTTTGCAGGGTAATGCTTTACCAATCAGCTATCTCCCAGAAGGCAATCCTATATCATTTATAGCACTGATTAAGCCTAGAGAATTTTGCACAAGGTGAGTAAGCCAGTATAAGTGAGCATGATTTCACTGTTCGTAGACTGTGAAAAAGACTCTCGGAAGTAGAGAGGAGAACAGAAGTCATCAGGGGCCAGAGAGGGGTGGGCTGATGATCAAAGTATTCTGAGCTTTCATTTTACCTGAAGCATGAGCTGTGCTTATGCATGCAGCAAGAGACTACAGTTCACAGTAATGGACTATACACCAGAAAAATTTCTAAGAGACGATATACTAAGCATTCTCACCACAAAACAATATTTGAGGTGATGGATATGTTCCTTAGCATGGTTTATTTTTTCACAACATATGCACACATCAAATCATTGCATTGTACACGGTGAATGTACACAATTTTTATTTATCAATTTAAAAACTGTCTATATTATTAGGTTTGGGGTATTTAGAAATAGAAATGTACTAAGATTAATAAATCTATATTTGCTAAAATAAAACAGTCTGAATTCTGTTCAACAGTTGCATATTAGGAGAGAGAGATGAAACCAAATAAAGTATAGGACTCATATGTATGAATATGCCAAAATGAACTCCATTACTTTATATGCTAACTTAAAAATTAATATAAAAATGGGAGGCCACCAGGGAGATGACTCAGCTGGAAAAATGTGTGTTTGTGTAGCATGAGAACCTGAGTTCAGATACCTAGCACCCACATAAAAGCAAGACTTGGAGCCGGGCGGTGGTGCCGCACGCCTTTAATCCCAGCACTCAGGAGGCAGAGCCAGGCGGATCTCTGTGAGTTCGAGGCCAGCCTGGGCTACCAAGTGAGTTCCAGGAAAGGTGCAAAGCTACAAAGAGAAACCCTGTCTCGGAAAAAAAAAAAAAAAAAAAAAAAAAAAAGGCAAGACTTGGGATGCTTCCCCTCAAACTGTTGGACATGGTATCCTAGAAACACCCAAAATATTACAATCTATCAGCATTGTTCTATGTTGCCCACAGAACATGATAGTAAGACCCTATTGCTGAACATATCACACATGTTGGTCTCAGGACATGGAGAAATCAAGTTGTACCAACCTGCTTACTAGCTCTCCTAGTAACAGAAGGTGCCCTATAGGCTGCTGTAGGGGATTCTTGTGGACTGCAGGAATGACTGAAGTGGCAAGATAGACACAAGGGGCAACAGTGGCCCAAAGGTTATGAAAGTAACCAACCACTTTTGAACTGGACCACAGGAGACATATACTGTGGATATGTACGGGTACTGATCCTGTGAATCCGGCCATCGTTGGGAAGTTCATAGGCTCCAGGGGTAAACCTACAGCTACTTTTTTGCTAAATTGGTATAGTATCAAATTGCCCTCTAAATTCATAGCTATACTCATAAACTAGAGTAACTCTCCAACCTCATCAGAGAAGTTTCTTTGTTCATTAGATAGCAGTTAATGCATAAACTCACACTGGCCATTACGCAGAGAATAAGTATCTATGGATTGTACAGCCACAAATGGGACATCTATATCACATTACCTGCCCCCAAAACTCAGGGACCATCAGGAAAGAGGGACCAGGAAGATTGTGAAGAGCCAGAGGTCAGAGAAGACCAGTGTCATCTGGATATGACAGGTCCACAGATTCATAAACTCACAGAAGCTACTGTTATCTTCACAAGACATGTACAAGATCAATCCAGTCACCATTCTAACATGGAATGGGAAGGAATTCATGAGTCTCCACCCCCAACAAGGATGTATGTATAGTTGATGGCTTCTGGGAAAGGGAAAGTAGCGTGTGTGTGTGTGTGTGTGTGTGTGTGTGTGTGTGTGTGTGTGTTTCTAAGATGCAGTTAATTTTTAAAAATGTAAGCCAGCCAAGGTCTAGTGAATGGCCCCACATCCATGAGTATATAGGCATCACCAATTGGACTGGGGGTTATAAAAGAGATAATAGATGATAGATAGATAGATAGATAGATAGATAGATAGATAGATAGATAGATAGATAGACAGACAGATAGATAAGGGAGAGGGGGTGGAGGACACAGTTGGTAGGGATTAGAAGGGTGTGGAGGATCTGGGAAGAGTTGGGGGGAGTAAATATGATCAAAATATGCTGTGTGTATATATGAAATTCTCAAAGAAAAATATCTTTTAAAAAATCTTGGCATGATAGCACATATGTGTAAACCTAGCATTGGAAATCCAAGGATGGGAGGATAGAAATGAACAGATCCCTGCAGTTTATTGGCCAGCTAGTTTATACAACACAGTAAACTCTTGTTTCAATGAAAGATTTGTTCTTTAAAAATAAGGTGGAAGGCCAAGCATGATAGTTCATGCCTGTAATCTCAGCATTTGAGGTGTGGAGACAGGAGGATCAGGATTCAAGGCCCACTTCATCTACATAAAGTGTTTAAGGCCAACCTGAGATACACAGGACCCTGTCTCAAATGAACTAATAAATAGGTAGAGAGCAATTGAGGAAGACACTCGGCCTTCAACCTTTGACCTAAGCATACATAAAAATAATTAAATGTAATAGCATAGTGATTAAAATAGGCTTTAAATGTTAGTTATGAATGAAATAATTAACTCCACAGTTTAAATTGCTCAAGGTAGTAGTCATCACTCAAAAATGAAATGGACTCTGAATTATGATCATCATAATTTACCAGAGGAAGGGTGTCATGTTTGGGTAACAGGGAAAGGTAATACAGAACAAAAAATAACTCCTTGACTAATCAGCTGGATTGAGCCAGTATATAGACATTTACAACACTGACTGGAGAATAAGAATAAACTGTGGGTCACTGAGCAGAAGATCTCCTGCTTGTTTCCTTACACTAATGTATTCCTTTCCCTCATGAATCCTAAACAAATGCTCTTTTCTCACAGACCTAATACATTTTACAAATGCCTTCCCCATTAATTACACATCTTGTCAACAGTCACATGTTAAGACCTAGGAAAGCTTTTCAAAGAACAGAAGATGAAGAAAGTTTTTACAAAAGATAAGGTTTAGTTAGAGGAAACAGAGTACACAGATGGATAAATCTGAAATGACTCTACAGAATCTTACAAAGAAAAATGGTGAAGCCAAAATTCATCTGCCTATCTTTAAAAAAAAAAAGCCTGGCAGTAGTGGTACACACCTTTAATCCCAGCACTTTGGAGGCAGAGGTAGGTGGATCTATGAGTTTAAGGCCAACCTGGTCTACACAGTGAGTTCCAGGACAGCCAGGACTACACAAAGAAACCCTGTCTCCAAAAACCAAAAACCTAGGGGTGGGGGGGATAATAAATCCACCTATCTCAACCACCTATTCCCCGAAGGAAAAGTTCAGTCATTACCACAAATTACCAGCTTTTATCATCTCTGGTCAAATTTGGGGATGTTGTTAATAACTCAGCTTATAAAGAATATAGGCTGATGCATTTGCATTTTAATTAATAAGCAAGTCTCTGCACATGCACTCCTTTGCATAAGTGTCCACTGAAAAGATATTCAAAGCCTAGAAGCAAAGAGTCTCTTATTTAACTAATTCCAAAAAATAAAAATAGAAAGACTACCCATGGTGTGGAACAACAGTACTGTACAGGGGTCAAAATGTAAACTTAGGTCCCAAATATAACACAAATGCTATAAGAAGCAATAGTGTAAATTAATGAAATTTAGAACAAAATTCTTAGCTACATGCTAAAGGAGAATGTGATGGCTATTCTTGGCTGTCAACTTGACTACTAAACCCCAAAAATGGCAGGCACACCTGTGAGGGATTTTTGCTTAATTTGGAGTAGGAAGATCCACTTCTAATCATATCTTTTGGGTAGGAAGACATACCTTTAATCTAGATCTTCTGAGCTGGGAAAAAGACATACCTTTAATCTGGATCTAGAGTTGGGAAGGCACACCTTTAATCCCGATCATTTGAGCTGGGAAAGCCCACCTCTAATCTGGGCTACACCTTCTGCTGGAAGCCTATATAAGGACATGGAAGGAGGAAGCTTTTGCTCTTGGCCTGCTTGTTCTCACCTTGCTAGCAAGTCCTTTCCTTCATTGGCGTTAGAGCCTACTTCTTTGGCATACCAGCATATAATGAAGACCAGCTGAGACATTCAGCCCCATGGACTGAACAACTACTAGATTATTGGACTTTACATTCATTGGCAGTCATTGTTGGATTAGCTGGACCACAGCCTGTAAGTCATTCTAATAAATCATATATATATATATATATATATATATATATATATATATATATATATATATATAGTGTGTGTGTGTGTGTGTGTGTGTGTGTAGAAAGAGAGAAAGAGAGTCAGTCTATAAATTCTGTTACCCTAGAGAGCCCTGATTAATACAGATGATTATGGAATCTTAAAGGATTTATGAGCCTATCCATCAGGAAGAAAACTCAGCAGTGTGCTGAACAATGAGTTATAATTAAAAACAGAGAGGGCAAGCAAAGAGTCAGATGCAGATGCTGCACTGGCCATGATGCTTTAACCAGTGAATCTATGGGCCCAAGTTTATGTATGGAAATAAGCAAAGCCCCGAGTAACCAGGCTTAGCATCCGGGAGGGCCGGGGCACACTATTACTGTGGAAGATGTCGTCAGAATTAAAGAGGATAGTGAGTTATGACCAATGACTCATTTTTACTTTTAATACATTTTAATTAATTAATTATTAATTTAAACTGTTTTAAAGATATTTTGCTGTGCACTATTTGTAATAGCAAGAACCTGGAAATGACCTAGATGCCCGTCAACGGAAGAATGGATGAAAAAAATGTGGTACATATACATATTGGAGTACTACTCAGCAGAGAAAAACAATGAAAGCATGAAATTTGCAGGCAAATGGATGGAACTAGAAAAAATCATCCTGAGTGAGGTAACCCAAACCCAGAAAGATAGTCATGGTATGTACTCACTCATAAGTGGATTCTAGATATAAAATAAAGAACAATAAGACCACAACCCATAGAACCATGGAGGATATATATATATATATATATATATATATATATATATATATATATATATATATAGCATGGAGGTCCCTAGGACGACTGTGGCTGGTAATAAATTTTGGTTTTACTCAATTATTGAAAAAAAATAGCCAAACAAATGGAAACACATGAACTGTGAACCCCAGCTGGATCAGGCCCTCTGAATAGGTGAGACAGTTGATTGGCTTGATCAGTTTGGGAGGCATCTAGGCAGTGGGACCAAGTCCTATACTCATTGCATGAGTTGGCTGTTTGAAACCTGGAGCTTATGCAGGGATGCTTGGCTCAGTCTGGGAGGAGGGAACTGGACCTCTACCAGGTTGATCTCAGTCCTTGGGGGAGGCTTTGCCCTGGAGGAGGTGGGAATGGGGGGTGTGCTGGTGGGAAGGGGAGGGGGGCGGGAGGGGGGACAACAGGGGGAACCCATGTCTGATATGTAGAACTGAATGGTATTGTAAAATAAAATAAAAGGAAAAAATAAAAAAAGCAGAACTTTAAAAATAGTAATTTACTGTGATCGTTGAGAAAAAACTAGAAATATATAGAAACTTTAATTAAAAAAATACCTTACATAAAAAAAGATATTTTGCTGTATGTTTAACTATATGGATGTGTGTGTGTGTGTGTGTGTGTGTGTGTGTGTGTGTGTGTGTATGGGTGTATGTGCATGTGCGTGCAGGTGTCCATAGAAGCCAGAAGCAGTGTCAGATCTGGAGCTGGAGTTACAGGCAGTTGTGAGTCATGTGACACAGGTGACAAGAACCAAACTCAGGTCTTCTGCAAGAGCAACAAGCACTCTTAACCACTGAACCATCTCCCAGGTTGGCTTTGAACTTACTATATAGCAGAGGTTGACCTTGAGCCCCTGGCCTTCTGAAATCTACCTGCCAAGACCTAGAACTATAGGAATAGACCACCATACCCAGCCTGCATTTCTAAAAATCAGAACCTGCAAGCTTGCAGTCTGTTATGGAGAAGCTACTTTCTTGGATCCCTGCTACCCATGAAGCCTCGCTGTAAGAGAATATTAAAAAGTTAGGACCATTCTGAGTCAGTAAACTTTTTTAAAGTACTATTATTCAGTCTTGTCAATTTAAAAGTAAAACAGGCCAGTCCCTGGAGACTGATGAAAAGGAATAAATGTAACATCTAATGATTCCAGTGTTTTAATCTCTTCATTCCAAAAGAGGATCAAGAAATATGAGCCTTAGGAGATAGAGGCTTAAAAGAGAAATTGGGGGGGCCTCAGGCCTTACACGGCACTATACATTTGAGGTTTTTCAAAACCCAAAGTTCACTGTCTAAATATCAATCAGAGAGTCTGTTAAAACTGTTCTATGCTAAATCTCAGTTCTTAGAAAATGACGGAGCTAGCTAAATGAACTGGCTTATATCCAAAAGGCTTAAGTCATTTGGGTCCCCTTTCATAAAGAAATAAAAATGCCAACCACTAATACCACTATTATAAGCCACAATTTAAAAGCTGCATTGTTGGCAATGGGAAGTGTAATTTCAGAATTTTAATGAAAATGCTTCTATAATAACTCATAAAAAAGAAAGAAAGAAGATGAGACCGTAGGAAAGGCACACAGCATTCCACAGAAGAATGCTTGGCTCCCCTGTTATGTACAAAAGCATACTGAGATCTGACAAACCAGTTTTGGCCAGAATCTGTTAATGAGCTGCTGTCCTTGCTCTCAAGTCCCAAATCTATAGACATTTGAAGTCTAAAGGTATCAGGAAACTAACCGAGCCCTTGTCTAAATAAGCATCCCCACTGCAATCATTCTCTCAGTGGCTTATACTCCAGGCGGCATTCTCTTCCATCTTCTTCTTCTCCTTACAATGTATCTGTAAAAGTCATTGTCACTTGAGCTAGGCTCAGTAGCAATCGGGAAAGCGCTCCACGCCCCCATCACCACCTTCAAACATCCTGACAGGTCTCTCCTCCTCCGTCCCTGACAGCCTCTTTCAGATTTCTTTCTATGACAACAATTTTGCCATCAGCTATTAAAAAGTTCTGTCTTGTCTAATTCTGAGCATTAATCTAACATTCTGTTTGGATCCTCTCCCCTCCTGACAGCTCAGGGATGACTTGATCTGGAGAGAAGCAGGGGGAGACACAGGGGGCTCTGGCCTGGGGAGAGAAGCAGGGGGGACACAGAGAGGGTTCTGGTCAGGGGAGACATGGTGGGGGGTGTGGCCTGGGAGAGAAGGGGGGACACAGGGGAGCTCTGGTCTGGGGAGAGAAGCAGGGGGACACAGGGAGGCTCTGGTCTGGAGAGAAGGGGGGACACAGGGGAGCTCTGGTCTGGAGAGAGAAGCAGGGGGACACAGGGAGCTCTGGTCTGGGGAGAGAAGGGGGGACACAGGGAGGCTCTGGTCTGGAGAGAGAAGGGGGGATACAGGGGAGCTCTGGTCTGGAGAGAGGGGGGATACAGGGGAGCTCTGGTCTGGGGAGAGAAGGGGGGACACAGGGAGGCTCTGGTCTGGGGAGAGAAGCTTTGTGCTGCTTTTCTCCCCCACAGTCCAACCCAGCAGCCATCAGAATGTGACCTCTCACTTTAATTCCCAGTTGGCTGAGATATCCTCTGTCACTGGGACTAGCGGTGAATTCTGGGCAATTTGATAAGTTTCTGACCTAGTTACTTCCTACAAAGAATGGTGAACTAGTACTCCACCACTGAGCTGCAGCCCAGCCCAACAGTGAACTCTGTCTGTAAGGACAGTGCTCCACCTCTGAACTACAGACCAGCCCAACAGTGAACTCTGTAAGGACAGTGCTCCACCACTGAACTACAGCCCAGACCAACAGTGAACTCTGTCTGTAAGGACAGTGCTCCACCACTGAGCTACAGCCCAGCCCAACAGTGAACTCTGTCTGTAAGGACAGTGCTCCATCACTGAGCTACAGTCCAGACCAACAGTGAACTCTGTCTGTAAGGACAGTGCTCCATCACTGAGCTACAGCCAGACCAACAGTGAACTCTGTCTGTAAGGACAGTGCTCCATCACTGAGCTACAGTCCAGCCCAAAGGTCCACTCTTGAGGTATGCTCTTACACTCAAGGTATCCACAGCACCACCTGAATACACAGCCCTCTTACACAGGATCCACTCCACCTACAGGAATGAAGTGTATGTATGTAATGACAACCAACTGTTGGCCCTTCTTTGCCTACAGCCACAGGCAGCTCCATTCTGTCTCTTCACTGAGTCTTCCCAAGAGGAGAGACAGGGACATTATTCTCACACATTGTCCAGATCACATGAAGGCCACATGTCAGCTTCTCTCAAGAACAACAAAACAAAAAAAAAACAAAAAAAAAAAAAAAACTCTCTCTGCTCAGATAGACATAGGGAAACCCTCTAGTTTCTATAATCTTGCAAACATCCAGCCAGAAGTCATTCTATTTTTCACAAAAATCTAACCTCTTTAAGCAGTGGTTTTTTTACAAGTTTATGTGGCGTGTGTGTACGTACATACTCATTCAGGTCAGAGGTCAACATTGGGTGTCTTCCACGGCCTTTCTCCACATTACTTTTTAAAGCATGGTTTCCCCACTAAACTTGCCGCCATTGATTCCATCATCTGGCTGACCAGCCAGCTCCAGGAGTCGCAGGTCTCTAGCTCCTAAGCTCTGGGATAACAAGCACCGCTGACACACAAGGCTTTTTATGTGAATTCTGAGGGTCTGGACTTGGACTTTTATACCAACAACCATTTCCCTGGTGCCCTGTACTCTTAGAGCACCACAGCACCTGCTTAGTGGAGAGGGGAGACTTGGTCTCCCCTCCCGGTAACGGAGGAGTATGAGAACGCAGGGTTCTCTCCCATAACTCCCCTTAGTGGCTCTCTCCAGAGGCTGATGACAAGAATGGTGGCCTGGCCAACTTGCAGCAAGGAATTCTCTTGGGGCTAGGTCAGCACCTCTCTCTGTAGGGTGAGGGGAACTGTCATCTGTGCCCTAAATTGTGAGGTCCAATTCTAAGACACCAGTGTGTCTCTCCTTCCACACATCGCCACAGATCTCAGGAGCCTTTAAACAGGACTCCTCAAAGGAGAACTTGTTTGAATTGCCACCCACGTACCAGAGAGGAGAAATGCAAAGCAAGGGCTTCACCCATGGCTCTGTCCCTTTAGAACTGTCCTTCTTGGCCTCAGTGACGTGGCCCTGGGAAGGGCATTAGAGTCGTGACAGAGCAGGCAGAGCCCCTTCCTAGAGGCATTGCTCCTGGTATGAATAAATTGGTGTTCTGGTCAGCACCCTGCCAACCTAGTCCAGGGATGGCTGTCACACTGGAATACCAAATGTCTCCTCGGGAAAGTGAGAAATGGATTCAGAATTAACAAAGACTGGGGACACTACCAGTGTTTCTATGAGCTAATTAGAAAAACCAGGGTCCTGGCGTCTGGAAGAGAGATTAACATTACATGGACAGTTTGAGGAACAACACAAAATGCAACCGTCAACCCTGAGTTCAGGCTCTCCGCTCCGTTGCCTCTTTTGTAGTCATTTAGGAGATTTTGTTAATTTGTATTTGGTACAGTTTCTTTTCTTTTTTTTTTTTTATGGTTTTTCGAGACAGGGTTTCTCTGTGTAGCTTTGTGCCTTTCCTGGAACTCACTTGGTAGCCCAGGCTGGCCTCGAACTCACAGAGATCCACCTGCCTCTGCCTCCCGAGTGCTGGGATTAAAGGCGTGCGCCACCACAGCCCGGCTCGGTACAGTTTCTAAGCCACTTCTATAATCAGAAAGATAATTAATCTTGCAAATTTTATATTCTAGTTTGCTTTCCTGCCACTGTAATAAACACTATGACCAAATCCAACTTAGGGGAAGGAAAGGATTTACTTGGATTACAGGTTGTCTTAGTTATAGTTTCTATTGCTGTGGAGAGACACCATGACCACAGCAACTCTTATAAAGGGAAACATTTAATTGGAGCTGGCTTGCAGTTTCAGAGGGTTAGTCCATTGTCATCATGGCAGGAAGCATGGCGGATATGCAGGCAGACATGGCGCTGGAGAAGGAGCTGAGAGTTTCTACATCTGCAGGCAGCAGCAGGAGACCGTGTGTCGCACTGGGCATAGTTTGAGCATAGGAGCTCAAAGCCCACCCCAGAGTGACACACTTCCTCCAACAAGACCTCACCTACTCGGATTAGGCCACCTAATAGTGCCACTCCCTGTGAGCTTATGGGGACCAATTACATTCAATCCACCACACAGGTCACAGTCTGTCAAGGGAAACTAGGGCAAGAACCTGGAGCCAGTAACTGAAGCGGAGACCACCAAGGGATGCTGCTTACTGGCTTGCTTCATCTGTGCCCGGGCATTTTTCTGGTATATGGTAGGTACCATCCACCATGGGCTGGCCCCTCCTACATCAATTAGCGATCAAGAAAATCCCTCACAGACACGGCCACAGGCCAACCTGATGAAGGTGATTCTTTAATCGAGGTTCTCTCTTCCCAAGAGTTGACCAAGATTAACTGTTACACAACTCAAGCTCTTCATTCAGATTTCATGCCCAAACATATAACTAAGCAAGAGTGGGGAAAAAATGAAATCCAGAGTCTAGTTTTACACTCAGCCCAGGACTTGCTGTGATTTCAGGCCAATTATTTACCTCCATGCCATTTGCACTCCTACTCTTCCTCCTAGTGTTATTGTGTGTGTGTATGTGTGTGTGTGTGTGTGTGTGTGTGTGTGTGTGTGTGTGTAATGTGGTATAGTATAGTGCAGTATGTGGGGTGAGGTAGAGTGGGTGAGATAGTGTAGCATGGTATGGGTAGTGTGGTATGGTATGGCATAGTATGGTGTGGTGGTGTGTAGTGTGGTGTGGTGTGATTTTATGGTACAGGGTCTTGCCATATTGCCTAAGCTGACTTGGAATGCACTGCATAAATCAGGCTGGCCTCAAACTCATGGGAATGCTCCCTCCTTGGCCTCCTGAGTGTTGTGATTACAGGTGAGCTACCACACCCATCCAATCCTGTAGTTTTTAAGAAGATAGCATTGGCAGAGGTGATGCTTTGCAAAGGAAATGTAAATCACTGCAAATATTAGCCGTAATTCACCTTAACCAAGTATTTTACTCAGGCAAATCTATTTATAAATAGAATCTATCTGCATGGTTGGGAGCACAGCCTGGAATATGGGACAGACTGCGTAATCATTCACTGTCAATAAGCATCTGCTGAATCAATCAATGCTGTTCAGCCTCACCTTACATCACTACACCAGGCCAAGTAGGCATGCACTGTAAGCCTCAATACTGCTGCATGAAAACATATACACAAGACTATCCACTTCAGCGACACCCCCCCCCATCACAGTCCTATCAGGAAGCCTGCAGTTTCTGGTTTAGTGGTTCTAAGCAAGGCCTGGAAACCCAGCAGGATTACACAGATACTCAGAACCCTCAGCGAGGATCCACTGAGCTCCAATAAGAGGCTGCTGTGACAATCGAGTCTTTTTTAATACACATGAGCACATAAAATGTTATTTGAACCCATTTGTTTACTGTTGTTGTATAACACATCTAAGAATTTAGTAACGAGGCTGTGGGTGGCTCAGTGGTTAGGAGCACTTGCTGCTCTGAAGAGAACCAGAGTTTGGTTCCTGTCATCCACGGGGTGGCTCACAGCCATCTAACTGTAGGTGCAGGTGACCCAACGCCTTCTTCTGATCGCTCTGGGCATCAGGCATGCGTGAGCTGCATGTACATACATGCAAGCAAAACACTTTTAGACAGAAAATAAAAACAAATCTTAAAAAGGAAAAAGAATTAAGTAGAAGCCAGGCATGATGGCATATGCCTGTAATCCTGGCACTTGGGAGGTAGAGGCGTGAGGTCAGGAGTTTGAGGCCTGTCAGGTACATAAGAGCTCAAGGCCAGGCTGGACTACACACACAGCCCCCTCTCAAAATAAATAAAATAAAATAAAAATAAAAGTAGTGGATCTCAATCATGTGCTCAGCGTGTGTGCATGTGTGTCTATGTTTGTGTGCATGTTTGTATGTGTGTGCACGTGCATACACGTGTATGTTCATGTGTGTGCATGCATGCATGCATGTGCACCTGTATATATAGAGATATATACACCTGCAAGCAGAGGTCAGAGGAGGACACTGAGTGCCCTTTTTATCACTACTCACATTATCCCCCCGAGACAAGGTCTCTCACTGAACCTGGAGCTCACAGATTTTTGGCTAGGCTGGCTGGCCATCAAGCCCCGGTGATCCTCTTGTCCCCACAAGTGGTCACGTCCTACTTTTTATGTGAGTGCTGAGGATCTGAACTCGGGTCCTCATCCCTGTGAGCTCTTACCCACTGAGCCACCTGCCCAGACCCAAGAAACAAATTTCTAACAAGTTCCCAGGTGATGCTGGTGAGGTGGGTCCACGATGGGATGCTGAGAAACAGTGAAACAGAAAGCTGCACTGATTGGCTTCACCTGTCACCGTGACTGGGCCACCGGGCGCACAGCTACTTAACATTATTGCCAAAATTAAACATCACTCCGGGGCCTCTGAGGCTGATTTCAGGTGAGGTCAACCAGCCTTCTGCCTGCGGGTTTAGGTTTTTAAGATACAGAGTGTCACTATGTCGGCAGCCTGGCTTGGAACTCCTGGGCTCCAGTGGACATGAGCGACTCCTGCCTTGGCCTCATGAGCAGCTGGGATGACCACATTCCCTGCATCACAAGCCTCTGTATTCTGGCTTAGCTCTCAGTTTCCAGCATCAGGCACACAACACCAGTTCTCCTGGGTCTCCAACTTATGGAGGGCAAATCATGTGATTTCTCAGTCCCCCCAGTCACGTCAGCCCATCCCTGATAATGAAAACGAATCTGCCTAATTATCTGCTTCCTGTTGCTTTTTATTTCCCTGAAAATCTCTTACTAGTGTAGTATTAAATTATTAACTATAAATTTGAAAACATAAACTTGCCAGAGAACACAGAGAATATCAACATGCTCTATTTTAGACGTCAGGAGGTTAATTTTGTTCTGTCTGGTGACAAATAGCTCATTGCAATTGATCCCCTCCTCCAGGGTGAAGGGGAAGGTCCCACCTCTGCAGTCCTACTGTTGCAAAGGTGGTAACTGACCACAATCAACTTTTATAACCGGTTGTCAGTGTGTGTGTTGTGTGTGTGTGTGTGTGTTGTGCACTCACCTATGAATGTGTGTGCATCTGCAGTGTGCATGCATGTGGAGACGAGAGGTCAACACTAAGTGTTTTCCACCTTGCTGTCTTTGAGACGCGGTCTTTACTGAACTCAGTGCTCACTGAGTCTGCTACACTGGTTGACCAGCAAGCCCCAGTGTTCCTCCTGTCCCCTCCTCCCCAGCTCTGGGATTACAGGCATGTGATGACTGTGTCGGTGTCTGTGTGTGAGTTCTGGGGGTTGAACTTAGGCCCGTATGCTTATGGAGCAGAGCAAGTACTTCACTCAAAACAGCCATATTGCTAGCCCCACCCCCATAAACCATTTTGTTTGTTTGTTTGTTTGTTTATTTGAGGCAGGATCTTCCTATGTAGCTCTAACTAGCCTGGTCCTCACTATAGAGCCCAGGCTGACCTTGAACTCTCATCAATTCTCTGCCTCAGCCTCCTTAGGAGGACAAGTGTAAGCCACCATGCCCAGTTATAATCAACTGAAGTCTTACAGGACTCCGTGGGAAAGGCCAGGGTCTTTCACAGATAGTCACTCTCCTCTGTCATTAAATCAGGGGTTCTGAAGGCAGGTATGGGTGGGAATGTGCTTTCTGGAAGACACCGGCTATGTCAGGAGCCATTTATTACTTCTTATCGCAACTGAGGAGGGTCTAGCATGTAACGGGTTGAGACTGGGGAGGCCACTAAACACCTAGCAGGCTTAGGAGACCCTCCTGTAACAGAGATACGCAGCAGAAAATGCCAGAGGTGCCTCGCTGGGAGTCCAAACCATCTGCATTTCACAAAGTTAAAAAGTCATACATCCATTGTCTTTTGCAAACTTCCAAAATGAAGTTCTGAGGGAGGAAAATAAAAATATGCTTAAATGTAACATAAGACCCTTCTGAGCCAGATCCAACTGCTGTTAGTGTCTCCAAATGAAATGTCAAAAGAATTCCCCTATTGCTATTTTATCATCTGACTCCTATAAGGTAAACTCTAGTCATAGTTTAAACTCCTATCTATACTCCTATAATAGTCAAGACTAAAAGCAAAGCCTAATCTCAGGCTTAATAGTATGCAATTCATGGGTCAACCTTTTCTAAAAGTATCAATATGTCAAGTACAATATGACATTCAAATTATAATAAAATCATCGAGTGATGTGCATCAACAGTACACAACAAGAATTCTATGAAGTTGGAAAAAGAAATCCTTCAAATTTCCCATCAAATATTAATGGGTTAACATTCCTATTATTTTTATTATTTTGTATGCATGTGTACATGTGCATGTCATAATGCACATGGGGAGGACAGAGGACAGCTTGCAAGAGGAGGGAGAAAAGGGGAGGGAAGAAGTTCCGAAGTAGTCATACAATGATGACATGTGAATGATCCCTGGCACAGAGAGAAATTCAAAAACCAAGTGCACACTGACAGCGTTCACCATTTTAGAAAGTCTTGAGCAAAGACATGTTCTCATACTCTCTTCACAAGCCCCAGACCAGGCTTTACATTTCCAAACAAATCAGAAAACTCCCTGCTCTAAGCATTCCAATTTCCCATGTTTCAAAAGTCCTGTTCCAGAAGTTAATTATTCCCTGAAGATCATAGAGCCAAATTTATAGAACATTTTTAAGGCATTTTGTGGCAGGCTACACATGAACATAAATAAAAATGGATCTTTAAAGGCACTTTTAGTGAGTTGAACAGTTTCTTATTTGAAATCTTGAACAAATAAACTTCAATTATCTAGAACTAGATTCATGTCATAGACTATTTGGAAATGGCCTAGAATATTCTATATGGAAGAGTGAGAACACATTTGAGATATATCTATGAGTATCAGCTCACTCGTGTTCTCTCCCATTCCCTTACATAATTTTGAAAGAACTGTATCTTAACATTCATTTATATATTCATTAAACACTTTTCTTAAACACTTTTCTACATAAGAAAGTTTGATGGTCCTTAAATTAAAAAAGCTGATAGTTTGATTTCCGTGAACACCAGGACAGGGACAGATGATACACTGTCAGTGAACACCAGGACAGAAATAGATGATACACCATCAGAACACCAGGACAGGAGTAGATGACACACTGTCGGTGAACACCAGGACAGGAATAGATGATACACCATCAGTGAACACCAAGTCGTGAACACCAAGTCGGAAGAACAATGAGTGATACTCAAAAGCCAATTAGATGCCACTCATAAATGGAGATGGTTCAGCATTGCTTTATTTTGTTTATTTTTTTCTTAGAATTCAAGTTATAGTCATATATCTAACCTGTAGACTAACTCTCTGAGAATTTATAGCATATGTGGTAGTTTGAAAGAGAGTGGTTCCCATAGGGCTCATATATATGGACACTTGGTCCCCAGTTTGTAAAACTGATTGAAAAAGACCAGGTTGTAGGAAGATAAGGCCTGATAAGGCTTATGAGGTCAAAAGATGAGCCAACCTGGAGTCTGCCTAAGGGCCTAGCAACAGGTGCTGTTAGAGGTCCCAGCCGATGAGGGACAACCACGCAAAGGAACAGGCACGTCCAGAGTTCCTGATTGTGCAGAGTAGGCCTGCGAGCCTAGCAACAGGCACTGTCAGAGGTCCTGATTGTGCCCAGACAATGAGGGATGACCACACAATGTCACCAGATCAGGACACAGCCTGGGTGCTGGGAGGAGGGTATATAAGGCCTTCCCCATTACTGAATAAAGGAGTCTACTGTTTGCCTTCAACCGACTCCGGTTCTGTGTCATTGACTCCACCTTCTCACACCCTCCCCTCAGGGAGCCATTTAGACCTAGCAACATCAGGTGGTATGGTTTGAGGCAGGATGTGTTTTCACTAGGGGTGGGCTTTGAGATTACAAAACAACTTGTCCATTCCCAGCGTGCAGTGAGCTCAGCTGCGGCTCCAGCCAGCATGCCTGTTACTTGAAGCCTGCTTCCATCCTGCTCTGCCATGATGGAGCACTAAGCCAGTGACCAACTCCTAGTCAGGCTTTGGTTCCCTTCCAGAAGTGTGGCTGAGAAGCTAAGAGCTTTGAGGTGTGTATAAGGAATTGTGAAAGCAGAGAGAAACTGCTTCGCTTAAAGGCAGGGGCACAGACTGGAACGTGGGAAAGTTGTACAGGGGAAGTGATATTTCTACTGAGTCTTGAAGGATAATGGGAATTTTCAGCATTATAAAAACAAACATCATGGGAATTAGAAGCATAAAGAATTGATTGTCAAAATTAAAGTGAACACAGGGGATGGGAGAAAGCAAAGGATGGGTCGGATCCAAACCTTGCAGGATTTGCTGTGGAATGCTGGCTTTCTTTCCTGTGCAGCCTACAGCAAGTTGTTCTGGGATTTGGGGCCTATAAAATGAGCAGCTTCGACTTTCAGGAGTGTCATGTCTACAGCAGGGTGGAAAGGACTAGAAATCTAAGTCTACAGTGAGGAGATCAGGTGGTGGAAGGGAAGGAATTCTAATTACTCTAGAAGTGATGAACACCGAATAAAATCTGTGGAGTAGCAAGAGAAAAAGGTAAAGACTTGAGGCCAGTCACATGAGTGACTTAATCAGATAAGCAAGGCCAGCAAAGAGGATAGGGCCAGAGAAAATGGACTAGAGGACTCTCAACCTCCACAAGCAAATGAATGAGATGCAGTTTATAAAATAATCTCCATGGGAAATTATTTATTACCAATGATTAGATGGCAACCTGATCAAAACAATAAAGAAAGAGGAATTGAATTACAACAGTAGTATGTCCAAGTCTAGATAATAACTCTGTAAATTAAAGTTTATAATTTTTGCACTAATTTAATATCTGGGAATTTAGTCTCATCCAACATTTATTTGTTTATAAGTCATCTTGTTGCAAACAAGACTTGAAGTCATTTGTGAAATGCATATAGCCACAGAGAACTGTTAGCTGTCTCGTTTCCCCCCCGCAATGTAGTCCAGCTCCACACTCTTATCACAGTCCACGGGCAGAGTCAGATGGGAAGGCAGCTTTAAAAAAGACGTCCCGGGCTGGAGAGATGGCTCAGAGGTTAAGAGCACTGACTGTTCTTCCAGAGGTCCTGAGTTCAATTCCCAACAACCACATAGTGGCTCACAACCATCTGTAATGAGATCTGGTGCCCTCTTCTGGCCTGCAGTCATACATGCTGTATACATAATAAATAAATAAATCTTTAAAAAAAAAAAAAAAAAGACGTCCCTATGCAACGACTTGGGTGTGAAGACCAGTGACAAACAGAAGTCTGATCCTAAAACGGTCAAACATTTGACATCTCAGACTCAAATGCAGACAGCAACTGTCGCTCAAGCAAAATAGCCCAAGGACAAACATGGTCTCTGCTCCAGTCATGAGCCTGAAGTACGGTGGCTTCTCAGATGACCTGCAAATTGTGGACACAGCACCCCACATAGAAGAGGGATGATGAACCCTGTTTGCAGCACGTTCTCAGCATCACTTCTGGTTCCTGTAGCTGATGAATATGATCCTATGCTTCCCACTTGATGCCAAAAGACAGGGAAGCACCAAAGAGAGGGGAGGTAAAAAGCTGGAATGGAAGGGAGAGGAGCAAAAAGCCAACACGAAGACTATGGCTTTCAAATGGACCATGGAGATGGTCAGCAAGACGGGAGGGGAGAGGCAGAGTGGGACTGCCATCACCCCATCTGCTCCTGTGGAGAAAGACAGGGACTTACACCAGGATGGTCCTCGTGACAAGACTCAAGACCTCAAGCACAGTCCTGCAAGGTGGCTGTCCCTCCCTGGGTTATGAGGAATGAGGCAGACAGATCACCAACTGCCCTGTCTATTCTCCTTGGTACCATGGGATCCATCCAAGCATTTGATTCAAATCCATTCACTGGGCAAGTGTCCTACAACAGTCATTCTACTGTAGAACCCAGCAGGGGCCACAGAGGGTGACGGAGCCAAGGAAGAGCGAGAGACGTGGCAAACAGGAAAGTGTGAGATGCTAGAGCTTGCCTGTCTCCCTGATGATGAAGCAGTACAAGCATTTTTAGAATTTGAAAGTCCAACCAGCTGTTGACAATCCAGCTGAAAGCTATTTCATGAACAGGTAGTAAAAGCCTATTTCTACAATTTGAGCACATTCAGGATCTTGAATCTGATGGAATAAGTTTTATTTCAAGAACTACAGACATCTCCAATGATGCTTAAATGAGCTATGAACTGATCAAAAACGAGAAAAGCATCTACTTCACGGTTATTAGAGACAGGAATTCTTGAAGGCACATCTAAGATATATATTGATTGATCTTTTATTCTGTGGTGTTTTAATTTAGTATAACAGTCTTTCACAGCATACATATAATTTAGCTAAACAACGTATCTAAAGGGAGACAATGAAAAGAATCAGGTTATAAAACCAAAATGAATCCACAAGTGCTTATTGGTGACAGTACTAAGAGGTGAACTCATAAAGTTCTGAGTTTCCTGTGTGTCCACCCACAGTGGGGAACAGAATGGAGTCATGATGCCCATTGATGGCTAGACATTCCAGGGAAATTTCTCTGCCAGGTCCTCAAAATGCAGACTTTGGTAAAATAGCAACTAATATCCTCAAACTTGACACACCCTCAGAAGTTCTCTAGCAACTGCCTCATGTCGGGGGAGGAGCTAGCTCAGAGGCTGACTCTAGGGAGGTGTTAGCCCATTTCAGCGATGAAAACATGGAATCTTTTCTGAGGGTTTCACTAACCATAACCCAGGAACACATCTCACCACCTCCCCACCCCAGGGGTCTTCCCGACAATTCCTGAAGAAGACTGCTGTCAACAGCACCAGTGATCAAGATCCTCTACTCCATACATGTAGCTTCAACTCGTAGGAGCACAAGTTGGAAGGCAGAATCTCACCGATCCTCACCAGCTGAGGGAAAGTCTGGACTCAGTAAAAGTCCAAATATCTGAAAGATACTCCAGTACTTCAGAATCTAAGCAATTACCTATTATACTTCTCCAAAACTTTACTTTAATAAATGACTCTTCTATGAGTTCACTTATACCGTGATGGTGCCTAAAACTTGATCATGGTTTATCCTTCCTGCCAAGTTTGGTAACTGTCTTAGCCCACATAAGCTGACATAGTCTACCAGTTAGTCTCTTTATCGTGCCTAAGATAGAGTAACTCAAAATCATAGTAAGAATTTACCCAGGTTATAAAAAAAAAAGAGAACAACAGATTAGAAGTAGAACAGATTGGCCTTCCTGATGTTTCTATAGACTACTAAAACAAGTTCGCATCTGCAAAGCATGACAGTTATTTAGTAAAATTTCCAGAAAGTTTGAAAAAGTAATATATAAACTTTCTTGGTGGTTAAAGACAGGGCTGAGTTCCCAAAGCAATTTTTGATGGTTTCAAGTCCATCATACTCAGGCAGCCACAATGGCCCTGGACACATCTATTTATTATCAGCATTTTTTAACAACATAATGGTCCTCCTTTGCCACCAAAGCTCTTTCACGGAAGGTGTTGTCTGGAGAGTCAATGCCATGGCCTTTGGGAAAGGCTGTGATGGCATACTTGTGCAAACAAGAATTAAGAGAATGGGAACAGCAAGGGTAAAGAAAAACGGGCTCAGTTCAGTGAAGGATGCTGTTAACACTGGAATATGGAAGTATGTGTGCCCAGCAAGCAGCTTTTTTAAATTCTATATTTTTTATACTTTTTAACTTATATGTACAAAATATGTAAAGTCATCAGCTAAATTTAAGATAATTTGAACATTTTTGAAAGGCAACATGATAAATGTTTCATAGATATTAATGGAACATCAGTTTTAAAAATAGTATTTTGGTTTTGGACTTGAACATAAAAACACAATTCAGTGTACAATGAAATTTACATCCAGGGCTCCTTCAAGTTTTTGAAATGAACAGGTATGTGTGAGAGCTGAAGCAGCTGGTCCTAGCACACCCACAGTCAGGAACAGAGGAAGAACAACGCATGTGTGCCTGCTCACTTGCTTACTGTGCTCAGCTTGATTTTGTCACTCATACCATTCAGAACCCCTGCCTAGGGACTGGCACTGCCCACAGTGGGCCAAAGCTCCATACATCAGTTAACTTAATTAAGACGATCCCCCACAGGCCAACCCTCATTGAGACTCTCTCCCCAGAGGAGTCTAGGTTGCGTCAGGTTGACAATGAAAGCCTAATGTCACACCTGGCTTTTCTCTCGAGGGCCTTCCATTGTGTGGACACTACCCACCCTGCTGACATGCCCAGCTTGCCTCTGGCATCTTCATCAGCAGTGACCCTGGTTGTACTCTTGCTCTCACCACACCTCTCAATGTTAACCAACAACCTGCTTGTTACTGATCTGCCCTCCCCATCTGGCTTGCCAACTTCACAGAGTTCTTTGTGTTGTTCTCCGGCACATCTGAAGCATAATTAGAAGAGTGCCTAGCACAGAGGAAAAGACCAGCTAGTTTTTGTGAGTGAGTGAAATAAAGTAGACACATATCTGACCCAAATATCTTAGAAGGGCAGAAGAGATGGCCATTTTTCTTTCCTTTTCTTTTCTTTATCCTCTGTCTTGGTTTCTTTACTTTTCAAAAGTCATTATGTAGCCCAGGCTATCTTTAAACTCACAAGAGATCCTAGGCTGGCCTCGACTGTCAGAATTCTTTTACATCAGCCTCCCAAATAGAATTATAGATCCATGTCCCCATACCCAGCTCTCTGGGTTTCCTAGTCAAACATCAAAGGACTGGGATGGGGGAAAGGGGCTTCTTTTGTAGAAAGATGTGGCTAAATATGGTTGGAGAGGTTTTATTAACAGATTTTAGGGGGTTCTTCTAGGTTTTTTAATTGACAAACTATATACCTATATAGCATTTTTTCACAGATGGATATATTGTGGAATGGCCAAGTTAGACTATAATATATGTATTACTTCACAAACCTGGTTCATTTTATGGTAAGAATTGAAGGTTTTGAGATGTAAGGTGATTATCTGTAGGTTGGCTGTGGTGTGGAGCTGTAAACCTTGTGAGTTCTATTACTCTGGTTTATAAAGGCTGTGGTATCGGGCTGTAGGCCTTGTGAGTCCTCTCTATTACTCTGGTTTATAAGGACTGTGGTGTGGGACTGTAGGCCTTGTGAGTCCTCTCTATTACTCTATTTTTTAGCTTGGTTGCACTTCTAAGCAAGCTTCTACCTAGAGAAAACTGAAGATCAGGAGCAAGATTCCCCAGCAAAGGAGGAGGAGAAACCAGCTGCTAAAAGAAACTTGGATTTCAGATTTAATTCAGATTTAAGCAAAATTCACTAATTAGAAAAGAGAGCTAAGATTCAAAGCCAACAGAGTGCTAAAGAAGACTGTGAATTAAAGACTTACTTTTTTTTCTTTCTTTGGAGCCCAGAAGTAGCAGATGAGATGCCAGGGACTCTTAAAGACATGGTACAAATAAGCACACTAAAACCACTACATTGCAGGACCTTCTTAATTTTCTTTCACATACATAACACCTCCCCCAATATTTATACACCAGCAAAGAAAGAGGGCTCCCTAGCTCCCAAAAGAGAGAAATCCATAAACTGTAGCTATATGCATATTCATTATCTAATATTATGTAACAAATTAACACAAAATTCAGTGGCTTAAGACAAAAGTAATTATCTATTATCTCTTACCATTTCTAGGATTCTAGAATCCAAAAATATAGCTTGAGTGGTCCCAGTTCAGGGTGAATTATGAAATTCAGTCAGACGTTAGTGGAGGCGCAGATATTAGAAAGTTGGCAGAGGTGGGAACCCCTTTCTACAGCAGCCGCTCATGTACTTGGCACACTGGTGCTGGCTCTTAAGAGGCGACCCCAGTTCCTTCCCATGACGGCCTCTACAGCGAGTGCTCATGAGATTTCACAATACAGGAGCTTTTTTCTCCAAAATGCACACAATGTGTGATGGCAGGAGACACAGGAGCCTGAAGCAGCGGTGTGTACAACTCCACCTTCAGCTGTGTCCTCGCTTAGCCCAGACTCCATAAGGGGAGAACACACGGGGTGCATTCACCGCCGGTAAGCTTAAAACACTGAGGTGCTTGGTGACTCGCTACTGCAATGCTTAAATGACTTCAATATCAACACCAAAATGGCATCAGAACTCTTGCGGGTTGATTGAGATACCAATGTATGCATGGATACATACATAGTGAAGTGTGTCTATAACTTTACATGTGTACATGTCGTCCCATATACACATGTGTGTATGTCTGTATTCCTTGACTTGTATGGAATACACACTTTCAAGTGATAAACTTAAACAAACCCTTGCAGGCCGAGGTTGTCCATCCACAGCCTTCAGACTCACCTTGCACTGTGCTGTTCCTCAGTAACTCAACAGTGAACAAACACACTGTGACACTCACCACTGTGAAAATAAAATGATGTCACAAATGCATTGTGTTACAGTGTCACTAAGGGCCAGCCTCCTCTCTTGGTGACATAATGCTTGAGATTCTATCAGCCTCACAAGTGTCTGAAGAGTCACTCTGAAGTCAGAGAAAAAGTGGGAGGAGATATTTATCTCCTTAGCGTTAAGCTCTGGAACTTCAAAATTCATTTTTCATTAACAATCATTAACAAAGAAGCAGAGAGTATGAAGGTAGGAGTAGATAGATGTGTGAGGGTTTTAAAATAATCAGTCATTATTTATATCATCCCTAAATATCTTCTAGTCAGAAAGCTTACGATGGAGAGAAGCACCCAGGATGGCCCTCTCTCCCCTTGTAGCATTTCCACAGTTAGTTCTGAGGTGCAATGGCCAAATTCCCCCACTAACCAGCAGCTCCACCCATGACAATGGTAGTTATTCATACTCCACGCTATTCACATGTGCGGTCTGTGATCTGTAGGTACAACCTGGTCACAAGTCACTTGCTCTTTTAAAAGTCTATGTGCTTTTATGTGGCAATGCTGCATGATCAGCCAAGAGCATGGCTACCCTGACTGGGCCCACCCTCTGCGCTTAAATGACAGGATTTCTTTTGCAGCATGCTCACACCAGGCTCCCAAGGCTCTTGGCAAAATCATGAATTGTCTGGTGTCTAAGCGGCTTTCCATGCCCTCTCTCCCAACATTTCTCCCCTTTCTTGGGCTTCCTTCGTTGCCTAGGAGACATAAGCTGCCTTCCGAATTCCACTACTTCGCAGTCACATTCCAGACCCTCCTTCAGAACCCTTTCTCCCATGACAGTTTCCTGAGACTAACTTTTTGAGAGCTGCTCTCAGGAGGCAAGCCTAATCTAATCATATCCTCTCCATTGAAATGTTACCTTGGGACCTGCTGGACGGCTTGGCTGGTAAAGGCCTCTCAGCCAGTCTGTGTTGCTAAGTTACATGCCTGTGGCCCATATGGTGAAAGGAAAAAAACAGCTTCCATAAGTTGTCTTCTGACCTCCACATATGCCATGGCATGCGCACACATGCGTGCGAGTGCACGTACACACAACACACACACACACACACACACACACACACACACACACCACTTTTAAAAAATTAAAAGTAGTAAATTATTGACTTGGTCCTTGTTCTCTGTAGAATGAGACACCATATTTGAACCACAAATACTGTAGCTATTTTTGGTGCATTCTAAAAGGGAGTAGTAAGTATAAGTAAACTCTTAGAAAAGTGAGGTCTGAGCCAGGTATAATGGAGCACGCCTTTAATTCCAGTACTTAGGAGGCAGAAGCAAATGGATCTCTATGAGTTCAAGCCCAGCCTGGTCTACATGGTGAGTTCTAGGATAGCCAGCATACATAGTAAGACCCTGTCTTGAGAAAACCAACCCACCCCCACAAAAAAAAAGAAAAGAAAAGAAAAGAAGGAGGAGGAGGAGTCTGAGCGCACACATAATCCTAGCATTTGGGAAGCGGAAGCGGGAAGACTGCCGCTCAAGACTGAGCTCTATAGTGAGCTGAAGGCCAGCCTGGCCTGTGTAGGCAGACCCAGTCTCAAAACACCAAAAGCAGACAAAGTGGCCTGGGAACATGCTCAGTAGTATAGAACACTTGCTTGGTGTGTATGAAACCACGGGTTCAGTTCTCTGTACAAGAAGAAAAGGCAGGAGGTCAAAGTGAAGTCTTCGAGACTCTGCCTAGGGAGGTGATGTTGGGGAACTCACCCACCTCCCTGGAATCTAACTTCCTTCCTTTCTTTTCCTTTCCTTTTTATTTTAGAGAAGGTTTCATGTGGTGATATTGTATTCCCCAATATATTGTGTACCCTAATAAACTTATCTGGGGTCAGAGAACAGAACAGCTACTAGATATAGAGACCAGAAAATGGTGGCACACACACACCTTTAATCCTAGCATTCTGAAGGCAGAGATCCATCCGGATCTCTGTGATTTCAAAGCCACACTGGAAACAACCAGGCATGGTGGCACACATCTTTAATCCCAGCAAGTGATGGCAAGAAGCAGAAAGGTATATAAGGTGTGAGGACCAGGAACTAGAATCTTGTTAAGCTTTTAGGCTTTTAGCAGCAGTTCAACTGAGATACATTCGGATGAGGTCACAGAGGCTTCCAGTCTGAGGAAACAGGACCAGCTGAGGATCTGGTGAGGTGAGGTAGCTGTGGCTTATTCTGTCTCTCTGTCCTTCCAGTGTTCACCCCAATACCTGGCTCAGGTTTGTTTTTATTAATAAGACCTTTAGAAATTCATCTACAGTCTAAGCTATTCTGGAACCCACGTTGTGGATCAGTCTGGCCTCCGACTAATTGCAATCCTCCTGAGGCAGAGTTAGGGTTAGGGAATAGTTTAAGAACCTGAACTTGCCATGTGGTGGTGATACTCACCTTGAATCCAAGCACTCAGGAAGCAGAGGCAGGTGGATCTCTGTGAGTTCAAGGCCAACCTGGTCTACAGAGCTAGTTCCAGGACAGCCTGGGCAACACAGAGAAAGCCTGTCTTGAAAACAAAAAAAAAAAAAAAAAACAGACAAACAAAGAACCTGAGCTCTACTGGGTGTGGGCAGTTGTGAGCCTAGAACTCTCACCTCCATGTGCTATGCATACACACATATCCCTCTCTAAGCAATGTGCACATCAGCCTGTTACAGCCTAGCACCCACACACTGAGCTACATGACACCCATCTCCAAACAATGGGCTGTTTCTCCTTCTTTAATCACCGTCAAATGTGGGTAGCTTTCATTTAGTCACACTCCAGTTATCATGGGGGCGGGGCTCACCCAGCCTGGATGCACAATAAGGAAAATCATACCCTCTAAGTGAACTTCTGTGAGAATTCCCCGTTTACCATCTTACACCTCTGTATAACCAGGCTTGTATATGATTAAAACCAGATGCTCTGTGGAAAGGAACATGTGCAGTATGGAAATGGCTGTATAAGTTAAATCTGTCAATCAAACTAAAGAACTGCGCATGGTATGTTTCTTAGCAACAACACCTCCTTCCTCCTAAGACCTGGAGTCCTTGAGTGCTGTCACTCATGTGCCCACTGTCACTCTTGACAATGTACTTCATTCTGTAATCACCTTGCTTTTGATTAAGTTTCCTTACTGCATTGTAACCTGTGTGTGCCTTTATTCCGCTCCCTTGAATTAGAGCTAAGGACCTGGAAACATGGGGCATACCCTCTGACACTATAACATCCCTCCCAGCCTCCCAGCGCTGGGACTACAGGCCTGCAACACCACACTTGGCTTCCTAGCATCTTTAGAACTGTAATGTAGACAGAAACATCAAGTGAACAGTCAATGGCTTCTCACTTCACTTAAAATCTTGTTCTTCTTTATAATAAAAAAGATCTGGGCTCTCTCCACATGTCTCTACCTCACACATTTCCTCCAGGCACACTGGTCTCCCGTCTGAACCATTCCTTCCTGAGAGTACACAGGGCTGTGTTCCAGTTCTTAGCATACAAATCACTCTTCATCACTCCCTTCCCAATGTAAGTACTGTCTCCCAACAACCAAAAGTGGCCTCACAGTCACTTTAAAGTACACTGCCTTGCTTAATTTCTTCATGGTGGTATCCATCACTATATGAAGTTTTCTGATTCACGCATTACCTGCCCCTTCCAGGACCCCCTCTTGGACTCTTAAGGCTTACCATGGTCATGGCTGTATCCCCAATGTTTTTCACAAACCCTGGCACACAGTTAGTGCTCAGTCCATATGAGCTGGATAAACAGATAACCCCAAGCTTTGACCTGAGCTTTGAACCTCAGTGACTCAGAAAGAAGCGTCTTACTTTCTTCTTGTTGCTGTGATAAGATGCCTGACCAAAGGCAGCTTAAGGAAGAATGAGTTTATCTGGGCTTAGGGGGAGGCAGGGCAGCAGACAGCATGGGAAGCAGAGACACCACACCTTCAATAGCAAGCAAGAAGCAGAGAGAACAATCTAGAAGGAGGAGAGGCGGTAAACTCTCAAAGCCTGCCCCCAGTGAAGTACTTCCTCTAGCAAGGCTGTACCTCCGAAATGCTCCATAAGCTCCTTAAATGGTGCCATCAACTTGGAACCAAGCGTTCAATTCAGAGTTCAAAGCACATGGAGGTCTTGATTGATCTTACAGTGGAAAAGGGTTAACATCACCATAGCCAATTCAACTGCCTTGTGTTTATAAGACATCGATCCTGGATTCATTGAAAATTCCATTTGCCTTTTTGAAAGGCTGTTCTTTGGATGAGAGATTAAAAATGAGCACAGTGTTCTCCCGGGAGAGACTGCTGATGGCCTGACTCTTCTGTCCATGTGAATTTCCCTCTGCCCTGTTTCGAAGTCATGAAGATGAGGCGTCTCTACTGCTCCAGATCCCAGTGAGCACCCACCACAGGCCCCAGCGTGGCTTCTCCCCACAGTAGAGAAGCAGAGGGACAGTGTCAGCACAGCAGTGGGATAGTTACTGCTGAGGCATAGTTATTATCCAAGAAAGCGCACCCCAGTGGCCTGCCCCCCCCTTAGAAGTTTCCATTTCTACCAGGTGAGTAATGTGGTTGGTCTAACATCAGCTAGGCAAGCCTGCAGCCATGGGCTTTTGTTCAAGTCTTCCCTTGAAAGCCGAAACTGAAGCCTGGCATGGCTCGTGCCTGTTGTCTCAATAGCTGGAAGGCTGAGACAGGAGGATTGCCATGAGTTCATGCCTAGACTGGCTATATAGTGAGTTCCAAGCCAGCATAAACTACAGTAAGTCTTTGTCTCAGAAAGCAGAAAGGTAGATAGATGGATAGACAGATATAACTTTGACAAAAGAATTTGGATGACAACATTCTAGGTTTGAGTCTGTCTGTGTATAATATGCCAAACTAAGTCTGCTGACAAGAAACACAAAGGACTTTTAATGCGTCTTTTGTTCTAAGAAATAGAAAATGACCTGAATTTTAAAAAGAAAGAAGTTCAGCATTAGTGGAAGAAACAGGAGTCAAGGGAGCGTGAGCCAACAACCCTTCCCTTTATAAGAGTTATGTGAGGTCTTGAATGCATTGGCATAGGAGATCACTTCCTAAATATAACACCAGTAGCACAGACACTGAAAGAAACAATCAATCAATGGGACCTCTTGAAACTGAGAAGCTTTTGTAGAGCAAAGGATACAGTCAACAAGGCAAAGCGACAGCCTACAGAATGAGAAAAGATCTTCACCAACCCCACATCTGACAGAGGACTGATATCCAGAATATATAAGGAACTCAAGAAATTAGACATCAAAATGACCAACAGTCCAATCAAGAAATGGGCTATAGAACTAAACAGAGAATTCTCAACAGAGGAAACTCAAATGGCTGAAAGACATTTAAGGAATTGCTCAACATCCCTAATCATCAGGGAGATGCAAATCAAAATCAAAATCTGAGATGCCACCTTACACCTGTCAGAACGGCTAAGATCAAAAACACTGAGGACACTTTATGCTGGAGAGGATGTGGAACTCGGGAACTCTCCTCCACTGCTGGTGGGAATGCAAGCTTGTACAACCACTTTGGAAATCAATATGGCACTTTCTCAGAAAATTGGGAATAAGTCTTCCTCAAGACCCAGTTATACCACTCTTGAGCATATACCCAAGAAATGCTCAATCATACTACAAGAGCACTTGCTCAGCTATGTTCATATCAGCATTGTTTGTAATAGCCAAAACCTGGAAACAACCTAGATGCCCTTCAACTGAAGAATGGATAAATAAATTGTGGCACATATACACAATGGAATACTACTCAGCAGAGAAAAACAATGACATCATGAGGTTTGCAGGCAAATGGATGGATCTAGAAAAAATCATTCTGAGTGAGGTAACCCAGACTCAGAAAGACAAACATGGTATGAACTCACTCATAGGAGGATACTAGATGTGGAACAAGGATGAATGGACTGCTACTCACATCACCAGTGAGGCTACCTGGAAAACAGGACCCCAAGAAAGACACAGGGATCGCACAATGATGGAGAAATGGCTGAGATCTACATGAACAACCTGGACATGAGTAGGAGCAATGAAGGGCGAGGGTCGAGGGAAAGAGAGCGGGAGATCCCAGCTGGATCAAGAAAAGAGGGAGAACAAGGAATAGGAAACCATGGTAAATGAAGACCACATGAGAAAAGGAAGAAACAAAGTGCTAGAGAGGCCCACAGAAATCCACAAAGATACCCCCACAATAGACTGCTGGCAATGGTCGAGAGACGGCCGGAGCTGACCTGTTCTGGTGATGGGATGGCCAAACACCCTAATAGTTGTGCCAGAAACCCCATCCAAGGACTGAGGAATCTGGATGCAGACATCCACGGCTAGGCCCCGGGTGGAGCGCCGGGAGTCCAATTAGCGAGAAAGAGGAAGGTTTATATGAGCGAGAATTGTTGAAACCAAGGTTGGATAAAGCACAGGGACAAATAGCCAAACGAATGGAAACACATGAACTATGAACCAAAGGCTGAGGGGCCCCAGCTGGATCAGGCCCTCTGAATAGGTGAGACAGTCGATTGGCTTGATCTGTTTAAGAGGCATCTAGGCAGTGGTACGGGTCCTGTGCTCAGTGCATGAGTTGGCTGTTTGAAACCTGGGGCTTATGCAGGGACGCTTGGCTCAATCTGGGAGGAGGGGACTGGACCTGCCTGGACTGAGTCTATCAGGTCGATCTCAGTCCTGGGGGGGGGGAAGCTTTGCCCTGGAGGAGGTGGGAATGGGAGTCAGCTGGGGGAAGGGGAGGGGTCAGGAAGAGGGAGAACAAGGGAATCTGTGGCTGTTATGTAGAACTGAATAGTATTGTAAAATAAAATAAAATAATAATAATAATAAAAGAGTTATGTGAGGAAACCGTGTCTTTAGAAAACTGTGCTGAAATTTCTTGGGTACCTGTGTCTTGGAAAGTTTAATTATTTGTGTTTCTGTTAACATGTAAGTGACAAATCCTGTTCTTCAATCATTTCATTGTCAACCAGATTTACTCTGGAAAGGGCTATTGCTTCTTGACAGACAAAAGGGAGGGAGGGGAAGGGAAGGGGAGGGGAGGGGAGGGAGGGGGGAATAAAGGGAAGAGAGGGAGGGAAGGGGGAGTAAAGGGGAGAAAGGAGGAGAGGGAAAGGGGCGGAGAAGGGGAGGGATAAAGGGGTGGGGAGAGGAGAAGGGGGGCGGAGAGGGAGGGGCTGTCTTTCCACACATCTCTACCCTTAGCTCCCTGTCATTCATTTGGCCTCCTTTGTACCTTCCTGAGCCTTGGCTAAGAAGATTCATTCTGAGTGTAAGACTTTCCTCAGCTAGCATGTACTGTAAAGTGAGAATCTACACTTTCACGGCCCATTTGCAGTCTGCGAGGTCTGGGGTGGGTAGGAACTGCCTTCCTGCCAGGGAGAGCAACATCAGGCGGTGCTGAAACTCATCCTTCTGCTTGGTTCCGTGGTGCCATATGGTTTCATAAAGTGTGGCGCGTGCACCCTGTCAGTCTGAGGTTAGACAAATTCTGTGCTCTGTGGCAAGGAGAAAAAGGTGTCTTGCATGGATAAATTCTCTCCTTCCTTACCACTGGCCTCTATAGACTCTGGCTAAGCAATGATGGGGTGTGGGATCTAAGGCCTCTCCTACTGTCCAGGAGTCATAGTGTTTTTAAGGAAAGTCATTCAAAGACAGTTGTTGTCGGTAGGTGGTAATTTCAACAACTAAATACCCACAGTGTTTAGTGGTAATGTCGAAGGAGAATCTAGGATCACGATTTTTAACCCTTTCCAGTAAATCATTGGAATCTTCACAATCCAGACATCCAGACAGAGCACCTAAGTAAAGTTGTGTCCCCCTAGTGATGCCTTGGAGACGAGCTAAACTTCCGGGAGCAAGGCTTAGGGGAAAGGAAGCAAGAAGCAAGCCAAAGGCCCTTGCTCTGCAGTGGGCCGATGGATCTATGCTGTCCTGCCCCAGTTCTCATCTCCAGAGCGGTCCTCTTTTGTACAACCCCAAAGCATAAGGTGTCTCTGTCTCACAGGCTGTGGAGTCCACTGGGCTGAACTCCAACTTCAAACACCGCCCCTCCTTCCCGGCCACCACCCACGGTTCCTGTCTGGACAGGCAGTCCTCCTCACGCTGCGGGTGCCCGTCAGGCCTTCCCTCGGTCCGCAGGGCTGCCTCATCAGGGTGGCCTCCGCCAGCAAGGAGTCACTACCTTGCTGCTGAGTCCGCGCTAAGCGCACCTGTTCCCCAAGGCTCATGGGCGGGCGCCAAGCAGGAGGCAGTTTCCCCTGGTTCCGCCCAGGGCGAGCAGAGATGCCTCTAGTTACCCCAGCAACAAGCTCTTCCCACAACCTCCCGCCATCCTCTCCACCCCTCAACTTTCCAAGTTTTTGGAAGCCTATTTCCAAAGGAGCAACAGGGAGGATGACCCGCTGGAGTCCCTGCCCTCCTGGACAGCAGCCCGCAAGGACCCAGCTAGTAGCAAAGACCCTTGACAATAGGGTAGAGTTGGAAGAGAGAGAGCCAGAAAATCGTCTCCTCCCAAGAATGGGAAGGTTGAGAAAATGAATGTAGAACTTGTCACCCTGGGATGAAGGAGAGAAGGGAAAAGAGACAGATGAAGGTAGAGATGGAGGTTGAGGACTGGAGATGGAGAGAGACTGACCCCAGCAACCAAGAGAAGTCGCTTCTCCCCCTCCAGACACTGCCCTGGGGGGGGCCAGGCAAGAAGCAACAGAAACCCATTACCCAAGCCACGGTATAGGGAAGTAGTGTGGTAACGAGAGCCTCCAGGTGTCCCCAGGTTCCAAACCAGCGACAAACTCCTCCCCGAGAGTCCCAAACCGAAGGAAGACAACGTCGTGCAGAGGCACCCCTCCCCACCCCACCTCCGCAGAAGGCAAACTCTTGTCCGCTGCCACCTGCCACTTGGCTGAGCCCAGCTGCGATCCTGCGGGCCAAAGAGATGGATGTGGACGTGGGGACGAAAGGGACTCACCCTGGATGCTGGGGGGCTTTCTCTTCCGGGCCATCTTCAGTCTGGTCCCTTCCCCCCGGCCCGCAGAGCGGAGCCTCCTGCGAAGCGCAGCCCCTGGAGCTCGGCCGCCTGGGTTCAGGGAGCTCTTTGTGGCGGCGATGGCATGTGCCAGGCGGCGGCGGCCAGGCTGCGCGCTCGGCTCCGCTCGGCTCTGCTGCGCGGGCGCAGCCGCCCCTCCGCTGCCCGCTGCCAGCCCCCCGCACGCGCTGCGGTGGCCGCGGTGGCCCACTCTGCTGTGCGGCGCCTCTGCTGGAGGGCGCAGTGCGGGGTCCTCGGAGCGCCAGCCCAGCGCCCACCTTCCTCGATTGCGCGCCCGCCCTCCCCACGCGCCCTCCTCCCCACACGCCGAGCCCTCTGTCCCGCGGGCGCCGCTAGCCCCCGGAAAGGCACCCTTGTCCAGCAACAGTCGGTTGGGTCTGGGGACAGCAGAGACATTCCATTCTGCGCGGGATAGGAGGAAGCTGGTGAAGCAAGCCCCAGCCCGGCATTCCTGCCTCCCAAGGGCACCCTGGTCCTCAGCCAACTGAGACAGGATCTATCCATCACCTAAAAGCAACCTGCGAGGTACTCCTGTGGGATGGCCGGCCCAACTAGCACCTGGACGATGGGCCCAGGTCTCAGATGCTTCTAGCCCTCCAGAAGGAAGGGCTGGGGGGCAGAAGGACCCGCAGGGAGAGAGAAGTGAACGCCCACAAATAACCTGTCACCAGACCCTGACAGGTGACCTTGCTCAGGCACAGCTCTTCAGTTTGAGGGCTCAGCGTGGCTCTCTGGGGCTGCCAGGAAAGAGCTAAGACAGTTCACCTATCAGTGTTGGAGGGCTGCAGCGATTTCTTGACCGTGTATAGAAACTTTGACCCTGGGGCCCGTTCTTTCCCCTCTGGTTTGGAGCACCCCTCGACAGTTTCCTGCTTCTGGAGCTGTCCGCCTTTTGAGTGCCTGCTCAAAGGTGCTGATGAGGGACACGCGGGTATCCTGCTACTGGCCCCAGACAACACAAAAAGCTAGTTTAGGGCTGATCTGAAAACATAAAGGAGCCAGGGTTTTAAAGAATGGTAAAGCAGGCCTAGCAGCAGATGTCTGAGATAGATCCAAGCAACTCAGGAGGCAGAGGCAGGAGGATGGCTGTGAGTTCAAATCTACACTGTAGAGGTGGCAGTTTAACACCTGCAAATGCATTTCCAACTCACATTTTTCTTTCCATGCTCCTGAGTACAGCTCACAACCCAATCTGACTTTCTAAATATCCAGTGATTACAATTCAGTATCTATAGCCAAAGGTCATCTCAGCTCTAGTGTGGCATAAAGAAAGGACACCAGGGTCAAAAACCAGTGATAAGTTCTGGCCTTGTGATGTCACAGGTCTGAGAGGTTGGGTGAGTCTTTTAATTCTTCTGGTTTTGTTTTCTGGTCCTGTCAAATGTCATGTCAAAGATTCTCTGAGATATTTAAACCAAGCATGGTGACTCAGATCTGTAATCCAGCACTTGAGAGGCAGAGGCAGAGCCAGCCAGAACTTCATAGGAGTCCCTGTCAAAAGAGAAAACAAAAACTAATAACAGACTGTGGTTGCTAATTAATCTTGGTTGTCAGTTTGACTGCATCTGTAATCAACTAAAACCCAAGCTGCTGGGCAGGCCAGTGAGGGATTTTCTTAATCAGATAATGTGAAGCAGGAAGATCTGCCCTAAATCTGGACAGCACCTTCTGCTGGCAGCCCTGAAAAAATGACCTGGAAGAAGGAAGCTTTGCTTACTGCCTGCGTGGCCTCACCCTCACTGGCAAGTCCACTCGTCTGTTGCTGAGACCCGTATCAGAAACAGCCTCAGGATTCCAGCACAGACCGACACCAGGTTCTCCAGGAACCCTTGGCCCTTCAGTGTCAGATGGGAACTCCTGAGCATCCAGCCTGGTGACTGAGGAACTGCCAGATTCCTGGCCCCTCTGGCATGAGACAGCCATGGCAGGCTGTTTGGACTGCATCCTGTCAGCCCATCTAGTGAGCCCCATATCTAGCAAATTGTCCTTTCTTCCGTTCGGTTTCTTTAGAGAACCTTGACTTGTGCAGAGATAGATTCTCACAAAGGTGTGCACCATAAATAAAATGCAAGGCCTCGGTGCCCCTGCATGCTGAAGGCCTGCCTCCGGATGTGTGGCTTTGCCTAATATATGTAACTCTCCCTCTCATCAAAGAAGCTTCTTTGTGCAGCAGGAGGAGACTGTGACAGAAAGCCACAAATGGCCAGACCGCTAAGGACAACTGACCGTGTAGTATCCACCCCAACTGATACATCTACGGCACAGCCCTTACACCCAAGACTCAGAGGACCTTGTGGAAGAGCGGGGTAGAAAGACCGCAGAGGCAGAGGCCCAAGACTGTAATATTGTGTCTTCAGTCTGTGACAGGGAAGCTGCACCAATCTCAACTCACAAGGCCCCACCCCCAGGTGAGGAGCTACAGGTGATAAATGGCTTCTTAGGTCAGTCTAAACGCATGTGAGCAACACTAACTCAAAGGTTATCTTTGTGGATTTATAATAGGTGTGAGTATTTAACAGTAACGAAGTAAGAGGCCATGAGTTTGGGGGGAGGGAGAAGCTAGATGGAGGAAGAGGGTGGAATGTTGCAAAGTCAGTACTCACATGAAATTCTCAAAAAACAAACATTTTTAAAAACACAAACAGTAAACAATGGTTGTTAGCTCTGTTTGATTCTATCATCTACTCAGGCCCTCAAGTGTAGCATGTATACGTTCTGGTTTGGAGCTATGCCTCAGTCCCATGCGTTTTGGGTGGTTGGCTGATTGTGTTTTATAGTTTTGTTTTGGCTTTTGTGCTTAGGAGACAGGGTCTCACATGTAGTCTTGGCTGACCTCAACTAACCACTCTCCTTTCCCACCTCTGAGTTTTGTGGTTACAAGCCTGTATTATCATACCTGGATCTTCAATTTTACTTTAATAAACAAAATAGTTCCCTTCTTAAAATCATTCCACAATGAGATTCATCCACATTTCTTTCTCCCCAAACACTGCTTCTCACTTAACTGAAAGCCACTTGGTGCTGGGCTTAGTGGCATTTCACTGTGGTCCCAGCACTGACGAGGCTGGAGCTGGAGGACTACAAGAGCCTGGGCTCCACAGCCAGACCCTGTCTCCAAAACAGGCGGAAGTACTCCACAGAGCTTCACATCCTCACGTTATGCGAATGCTTAGGCTCTTTGGATATTCTGAGTCTACCCAGTGTGCTCACATTTTATCATTAGGTACGAATTATTATAATTGTTGCCTTATTAGAATAATATTTTCAATTCATTTATTACTTTCACATGCTGTATTTCCTTCAATTCTGACCATAGGTCTGTGGATTAGACAGTAATTCCTGTCTTTGATTTTAGATGATGGAAAGAGATCTGTGGAAATATGATGACCATTCATGGCTTCTAGTACTTCAACTCAGATTATGAAGACTGATTTTTCAATAAAGTGGCAGTATACAAGATCAACTCAAAAAAAAAAAAAAAAAAATCAGTAGCTCTCCTATACCCAAATGTTAAAAGGGCTGAAAAAGAAGTCAGAGAAACATCACCCTTTACAATAGCCACAAATAATATAAAATACCTTGGAATAACACTAACTAAACAAGTGAAGGACCTTTTTTATAAGAACTTTAAATCTCTAAAGAAAGAAATCGAAGAAGATAACAGAAAATGGAAAGATTTCCCATGCTCATGGATAGGTAGGATTAACATAGTAAAAATGGCAATCTTACCAAAAGCAATCTACAGATTCAATGCAATCCCCATCAAAATCCCAACACAATTCTTCACAGACGTGGGAAGAAAAATACTCAACTTCATATGGAAAAACAAAAGACCCAGGATAGCTAAAAGAATACCGTATAATAAAGCAACCTCTGGAGGCATCACCATCCCTGACTTCAAGCTCTACAATACAGCTATAGTAATAAAAACAGCTTGGTACTGGCATAAAAACCGACATACGGACCAATGGAATCGAATTGAAGACCCTGACATTAATCCACACACATATGAACACTTGATTTTTGACAAAGAAGCCAAAACTATACAATGGAAAAAAGAAAGTATCGTCAACAAATGGTGCTGGCATAACTGGATGTCAACATGTAAAAGATTGCAAATAGATCCATATCTGTCGCCATGCACAAAACTCAAATCCAAGTGGACCAAAGACCTCAACATAAATCCAGTTACACTAAACTTAATAGAAGAGAAAGTAGGAAGTACTCTCGAACGAATTGGCACAGGAGACCATTTCCTAAATAAAACACCAACAGCACAGACCCTGAGCACAACAATTAATAAATGGGACCTCTCAGAATTGAGAAGCCTTTGCAGGACAAAAAACACAGTCAATAAGACAAAAAGACAGCCAACAGAATGGGAAAAGATCTTCACCAACCCCACATCTGACAGAGGATTGATCTCCACAGTATATAAAGAATTCAAGAAACTAGACATCAAAATACTGAACAATCCAATTTAAAAATGGGCTACAGAGCTAAACAGAGAATTCTCAAAAGAAGAATCACAAATGGCTGAAAGACATTTAAGGAATTGCTCAACATCCTTAATCATCAGAGAAATGCAAATCAAAATGACTCTGAGATACCATCTTACACCTGTCAGAATGGCTATGATAAAAAACACTAATGACAGTCAATGTTGGAGAGGATGTGGAGCAAAGGGAACACTCCTTCACTGTTGGTGGGAATGCAAACTTGTACAACCACTGTGGAAATCAGTATGGTGGTTTCTCAGAAAATTGGGTATCAATCTACCTCAAGACCCAGCCATACCACTCTTGGGCATATACCCAAGGAATGCTCAAAATGTGGCAATACCTCAAAGATACATGCTCAACTATGTTCATAGCAGCACTATTTTAATAGCCAGAATCTGGAAACAACCTAGATTCCCAACCTAGATGTCAATGGAAGAATGGATAAAGAAAATGTGGTACATACACACAATGGAGTACTACTCAGCAGAGAAAAACAATGACATCATGAAATTTGCAGGCAAATGGATGGAACTAGAAAATATCATACTGAATGAGGTAACCCAAACCCAGAAGGAAAACATGGTATGTACTCACTCATAAGTGGATTCTAGATATAAAGCAAAGAACAATCAGACTGCAACCCACAGAACCAGGGAGGCTATATGGCAGGGGGGACCCGAGGATGACTGTGGCTTATAACAAGTTTTGGTTTTACTCAATTACTGGGCAAGCCTCAATGAAACATTTCGCTATCAAGATAAGAATTTGTATTGTATCAAGCTGATAATAGAAAAAAAGAAAATCAGAAATCCAGATTTTCAAGAGAAATGCCCTTTATGAATTAGACTAACATAAAGAAACAAGAAAGCATGAGTGTGGATAACTGCATATTAGTGCAAATACAATTGAGTTACAATAAAAGGAGGGAGGGAGGGAGGAAGGAAGGAAGGAAAGTAGGGAGGGAGGGAGGGTGGGAGGGAGGGAGGAAATCAAACTCACAATGTTTAAGGTAAGTTTACAGTTTTATGTTGGGCCACATTCACGACTGTCCTCGGCTGCATGCAGCCTCAAGTTCAGCTGGGGAAAATAGGCTTTGAGACAGAAAGTAAAAGAGCCCCACTCTCTAGATGGATTGTGCCTTCCTCAAAATAACAATGCCACAAGAGCCAATGGTGAGGAGCCCCTCAGCAAAAGGTTAGTAAGGAATTAACCATTCATTCGTTTCGGACTGAAACCACAAACATTTCACACCAGGAAATCTGAATTCTGATCACAACTTGTCTGTTAGTATGCAATTCTGACTTCAATGCCTTTCACACTAAGCCCCAACAATCAACAATCACTGAGTTTCTTAGAACTTTAGAGCCTTTTAGAGGACGAAGGGTCCTCTAAAAGCACGAGGGGTTACAGCGCCCCCCTAGAGGACAAAGGGTCACAGCGCCCCCTAGAGGACAGGGGTTACAGCGCCCCCTAAAGTACAAGGATTACAGCGCCCCCTAGAGGACAGGGGTTGCAGCGCCCCCTAGAGGACAAAGGGTCACAGCGTCCCCTAGAGGACAGGGGTTGCAGCGCCCCCTAAAGTACAAGGATTACAGCGTCCCCTAGAGGACAGGGGTTGCAGCGCCCCCTAGAGGACGAGGGCTTGGGAGGACAATGGTCACAGCGCCCCCTAGAGGACGAGGGCTTGCAGCCGACCTGATACAGGTCTCTTGCTATCGTTCACATTCTGGGCTCTTTCATGTAGCACAAAACCTCTCCCACCCCCCTTAGTTTCCTGGCCCCAACCTTCTGTAAGCACAGCTGGGCTTTCTGTCGTCATGATCTCGTTCCCAAGCGACACAGGTGGACACACATGCAGTCATTCTACAAACAGAAAGATGTTGGGGAAGCTTCCAGAAGCTTCCGCTTTCTTTTTAAAGCAGAAGATGGCGTTGTGTGCTGTGTTTGAGCAAGAACATCTGATCGGGACAGAAATGATTGTACCTGCTGTGGAAACAGGGGCAGGAGCAGCCAAGAAGTGCAATGAAGGACGCACTTGATTTCGTTCAGCCACCCCCGGGTCGGGAAAGGGAGTGCTAACACTGACTGCTCCCGCGTGTGATGAACTGAGAGGACCTCAAACAGCAAGAGACGGACAGAGCATGGGATTGGTGCAGAGCGGGAGTGCTGCTGGCTCACGCCCGCAAGTCCAGCATTCCCGGGCGCGGAGTGAACCGGCTGGGCGGCGGCGGACACGCCTTTAATCCCTGCCCTTGAGAGACAGCCTGGTCGGTGAGTTCCAGGACAGCCAGGGCGTCACAGAGAAACCCTGTCTCAAAAAAACAACAAACAAGCACAAAAAAGAGTGTGGGGTGAAGACCCCCACTCCATAGTAAGAGCAGTGGAGACAGTAGCTAAGGAGAGGTTGCTTATTTCACAAGTTTGTCAAAGTAGGGTGTCAGCCAGAAACGGCAGGGTCACTGACTGAGCAGAGGGCTGTTTCCGTAAACGCAGGTCCTGTCCTCTCTTCCTGGGCTGAGTAATCAGAAGGATGCGAACTTACTGCCTTTCTCTCTGCTACTAAGGGTTTCCTAGTTTGTCTGCTTTCCAACAAAGCCTGGGCGTGGCTTTTTCTCCGGCTTTAGGCCTGTTTATTTTGAAGCTCATCAGGCACATGACCGTGGCTTGGCTGCAGGTTGTTAGGCAACTTTGGCTGTTAACAGTTTTCTACTCTGTTTGGGTCAGTGCAGCTGGATGAGCAGGCATGAGCAGGGATCCGTGTAGTCTGTTCGTCCCAAACTAGACTGAAGCTGACTCAAATCACTGCTGTTTTGAAAATGACCTTTACTATTTTTCACTCCTTACGGGGGGGCGGGGCAGGAGGATTGCCGTGCGCTTGAGAACAGCCTGGGCTGCACAGTGAATTGCAGACCAGTCTGAACTAAGGCGTGGAGGACCTGGGTTTGGATGCCAGCACCCACGTCAAAAGCCAGGCACAAGCAGCTGGCACCTACGACCACGGCACAGGGGAAGCAGAGGCTCCCCGGAGCTCGGAGACCGCCAGGCCAGCAAATCAGGGGGCTCCGGGCTCAGTGAGAGAAAACACGGTCCTACGCGGGCATGCTGGGCTGGTGCGTTATAACTGTCCGCTTGACACGACCTACAAATACCTGAGAAGGGAGTCTCGGTGAGGCCCCGGCTGGACTGAGCTGGCCTGTGGGCATGCCTGCAAGGGATTTCCTTAGTGGGGTTCCTTGGGGAAGCATGAAAGACCTGCTGAACCTGGGCAGCACCATTTCACGGGCTAGACCCTGGCTTACATGAGTGAAGAAAACCGGCTAGCAAGCAGCTCGCGTGGAACGCTGATCGCGCTTCACTGTGGGCGTCACGGGACCGTCTCAAGCCTTTGCCCTTGTGAACTCCCAGGACGATGGGCTGTGACCTGCAATCAGCCCTTCCTTCCCCCGCCGAGCTTCTTGCTGGGGTGTTTTATCACGGCGATGGGATGAAACTGGAACATGGCCTTGAAGGTCTGACTCTTCCACCCAAACCTGCCGAGTGCGGGGGCTACAGCCGTGCACCGCCGTGTCCACACCACAGCACCCCAGGAACTACAGCCGTGCACCGCCGTGTCCACACCACAGCACCCCAGGAACTACAGCCGTGCACCGCCGTGTCCACACCACAGCACCCCAGGAACTACAGCCGTGCACCGCCGTGTCCACACCACAGCACCCCAGGAACTACAGCCGTGCACCGCCGTGTCCACACCACAGCACCCCGGGAACTACAGCCGTGCACCCCTGTGCCCACACCACAGCGCCCCAGGAACTACAGCCGTGCACCACTGTGTCCACAGCACCCCAGGAACTACAGCCGTGCACCGCCGTGTCCACACCACAGCACCCCAGGAGCTACAGCCGTGCACCGCCGTGTCCACACCACAGCACCCCAGGAACTACAGCCGTGCACCACTGTGCCCAGGTTTATCTGGTGCCGGGGACCAAACCCAGACTCGGTGTGTGAGAGTCAATCATTCTACTCACTGCCCAATAAGGACGCAATATTCTTACGATGAGCATGTGACGGGTGGCTGGCACCCTGAGAAACACGAGCTCGATACCAACATCAACGCTTGGGACACTGAGAAGTGTCCTGCCTCAGTCGTATCCATTTGTATCTAACCGTATGGAGCTTGTCCCATAGCCTTCAAAACCTCCTTTGCCAATTCACACGGGCCTTTGTCAGAGACCGCGCACCAGCCCTCAGACCCAAACTACGTCATCCCTTAAGTCACCTATTCGAAAATTCTGCCTCTGTTCCGTTGACCACCGGGTAGAATATACTGATTACAAGGTCTAGCTTCAAGTCACTTTATTCAATAAGCTGCATTTCAAGCAAAACTCTTAAATATTATGACTTTTTAATTTATACCAATGACAAGCAGAAAAGATAGTTCAAATTTTAAATATTAGAGTTCAGCCCAACCTAAAAATAAGATATCGCCCTCCCATCTCACTTAATTATATGAATAGCAAATGAGGCAAAGATTGAATTAGCTGAAACATATTAATAGCATTCACACCAGGGTCATGTCACGAGCTTTGGTTTGCTTTTGGAAGCAAAGTTGAAGTTAATTTTAAAAGGGTTTTAATATAGATTTAACTCAGACACAAAGCAAGGGGGTATGCAAGAGAAGGATAGCGCCCACCAGTGGGCAGGCCCTCTCCAGAGAGCGGGTGTACGTCACACCCTTTAAAAGCTAGTAGCCATCCTAAGAGGGGACAGAGCTTTGCAAGGGATGCTGAGCTTGGTGACACCCGTCCATGACCACAGCTGTAGCGGTGGAAGAAGGAAAACTGAGAGTTCAAAGGCACCCTCAGCCATGAAGTGAGTGTGGTGGCCATAGCCAGCCTCAGATACCAAACTTGTCCTACCAGAAAACAACACAACTGAGGCCCTCAGCTGGGAGGAGATGGTGGTGGTGGAGATGGGAGGGGGACTGGGGGGGGCGGAGAAACACCATAAATACCCAGAGTTGGTTACCTCCAGCAATAAACCGGGTTTTGCAGGAAGGAAGAAACAGGAAATGGAATTAGAACAGGAGTCTCTGAGGCAGAGGAAGTGGAAAGCAGGCTTACTTAGAATCAGACACAAGATCCAGGCTCTCCCCCCATTACTCCGTCCATTACCTCTCTTATCCCAAGGGAGCCAGGCAGGGGCGCGAGAGGAAGAGATTGTATTGGGGCTAAGTGGGAAGTATGCAAAAACAACTGGCAACTGGCAGGTGTGCTGGCCTTTGATCCCAGCACTCAGGTGTGGGGGTGGGGCAGCAGTGGGAGGACCTCTTTAATTCTAGGCCTAGAGGCAGGAGGATTTCTGTGACTCGCTAGTCTGGTCTACATAGCCAGTTCCAGGCCAACAGGGCTACTGCTGAACTGTCTAAAGCAAAGAAAAACGAAACAAAACAACAGTGGACTCAATAGACAAAAGAAAATTCTAGATAATTTTATCTGAGGGAAAAAGGGCACCCATGTGTGAAGATTAGAAAATATCTCAGACCAACAACAAAGTACAGTGCATAGAAATGCCATATTGAACTCGCTACTGCGCACTAAATGAAGAGAAAAAAAGCTCCCAAATGTCTCTTTAATGTGGTGAAAATAAAACCCAATAGATGGACAGACCCAACACAGAGAACACACACTCATAGATGGACAGACCTAACACAGAGAACACACACTCATAGATGGACAGACCTAACACAGAGAACACACACTCATAGACGGACAGACCTAACACAGAGGACACACTCATGGATGGAGGCTGGACACTGAGTTCTGGGTCAATATGGCAGCATGACATCTGGTCTCAAAACAACAAACAAAGCCACATATTAAAAGACCAGGAAGTGGAAGACTTCCCCCTTCCTCCTGGAGGCTGAGGTGTGGTGATACTGTGTTCCCCAAAATATTGTATACCCTAATAAATTTATCTGGGGTCAGAGAACAGAACAGCCACTAGATATAGAGGCCAGAAAATTGTGGCACACACGCCTTTAATCCTAGCATTCCAGAAGCAGAGATCCATCTGGATCTCTGGATGGATCTCTGTGAGTTCAAAGTCACACTGGAAACAGCCAGGCTTGGTGACTCACACCTTTAATCCCAGGAAGTGATAGCAGAAAGCAGAAAGGTATATAAGGCGTGAGGACCAGGAACTAGAAGCAGGTTAAGCTTTTAGGATTTGAGCAGCAGTTCAGCTGAGATCCATTTGGATGAGGACTCAGAAGCTTCCAGTCTGAGCAAACAGGATCAGCTGAGGAATTGGCGAGGTGAGGAAGCTGTGGCTTGTTCTGCTTCTCTGATCTTCCAGCGTTCACCCCAATACCTGGCTCTGGGTTTGTTCTTATTAATAAGACCATTTAAGATTCATGCTACACTGAGGGAACAGGGAAAAGCAAACAGAAGTTACCCACCTACAGCTGAGCAACTAAGGAAGTCCGTCCAAACCCCTCCATACAAAACAGAGAGGGTTGCCATGGCACACAACTCGAACCCTAGCACTCCCAGGCAGATGCAGGCAGATGTCTGAGCTCCAGGCTGACCTGGTCTATAGCGAGTTTCAGGCCAGATGAGCTACATGGGGAGACTCTGTCTCAAAAAATTAACAAAGAAAAAAAGACCACCCCACAAGCACAGCATCAGCAAAGATAAATAAATATGAGGCAGGTGGGATTCAAGGTGTGAGCACTCGGAAGCTGGGGCAGGGTGACGACTTGGAGTGTGATGTGACTATAAAGTAGCCCACGTGGGCTACAGAGTGAGACCTTGTTTCAAAGAAACAAAGACAATCAAAAAGAAGTTAATGGGAACATAAAATCCATTTAAAACACGCCATTAAAATGCAGATATAGGGGCTGCGGTGATGATGGGCACCCAGTGATGGCTTTTGCAGAGTTTGTGCCCAGCACCCACATCAGGCAGCTCACACCGCCTGTAACTCCCACTCCATGGGGTTCAGTGCCCCCTTCTGGCCTCTGCGGGCACTGCACTCATGTGCACAAACCATACTCAGTCACATAGACATAATTAAAAACACACAAAAATTACTTTATTTTCCTTCATTTTGAGATAATATAATTACATTCTCTCTTCCTTCCCTTTCCTCCTTCTGAACCCTTCCATATACCTTTCCTTGTTCCTTTTCAAATTCAAGTTCCTAAAGGTAACCTGCTCAGTCTGTAGAATGTTCCTCGCATGGGTTCTCAGGGCTGACCCCCTGGTATTGGGTAACCAGCTGGTGCGCTCTCCCCAGGAGAAGACTGTTTCTCCTGCCCTCAGATTTCCTTAGTTGCCTGCAGTTCTTTGTGCAGGGTTGAGGCCTCGGGGGCTTTCCCCGTCCACTGTGACACATCACTGTGCTGCCCTTGTTCAGCTCACCTTTCTGCATGTAGACGAGACTTTATGGGTGTGGCCTCTGACATTCCCTGGAGACAGTATCACAGAAAACTCTGGATCCCCCTGCTTCTTACACACGATTAAAAATACACATAAGTAAATTTTTTTATTTATTTTATATACCAACCACAGTTTCCCCTCCCTTCTCTCCTCCTGTTCCCTCCCCCCACCTCCTTTCTACCCCCACCATCCACTCTCAGAAAGGGTAAGACCTCCTGTGGGAGACAGCAGGACCAGGCTCCTCCCCCTGCATCAAGGCTGAGCCAGGCATCCCACCACAGGGAGTAGGTTCCAAAGAGCCAGCTCACATAAGTCATGTTAAATGGAAAGGTTAAAACGACAAGGAAGGAGCCGCCCACCGCCATCATAGAACTAAGAGCAAGTTACAAGTGTGAAGGCCTGGAACTGACTTTACAGACTCCATCTTAGGGGAGGGCCACCATCTTAGACCGCCTGCTGTACTCAGTTCCAGGGAGGACCTCAGGAACGTGCCCTGACAACAGATACAGGGCAGTGTGCTCCTGCACACAGTCTGCGATGTATGGCCCTTGAAGATATCCAAATAATCATGTCAGCAGGTTGTGGCTCCCCACCAAAAGTCTAACCCAATGGTTTCAAATATGGTTTCATGCCAAAAGTCTGGACCAATCGTTTCAAAAAATCACCTTGCCCCATATCCCTTCTACCCAATCCCCAAAACTGCCAAGGCATGTAATTCCCTGCTTGTGATTTTTTCCTTTAAAACTCCCCAACTTCTGAGACCTGGGCTGCCACATTTCCCTCCATTCGCTGCCTCGGAGCATAGGTTGGCAGCCCAGGTTCGAACCTGACAATAAAGAGACCCTTGTGTGCTTGCATCGAAAACTGGCTCCTTGGTGGTCTCCGGAGGTTTCGTGACATAGGTTCAACAGGAAGAGTTCAATCAGCTTCTTTTTCTTTCCTGGGCCCATGCCCCTAATTCCCTGGATAGTGTTTCTCAAAGCCAGAGGGCGGGCGGGCAGGTGTTGGGAATGGAGGCAGCTTTGCTGGTGTAGTTGTAATCCTCCGAGGTGCCTCTAGGTGGCAGTAGTGCAACATCTTGTCCTGTGGTCTTCCTCTAAGGGTTTCTCTGGAATCCCATGTGTTGCCCGGGTTGCCTCTTTTCTTCCTGGCTACTGGAATTTAGGGATCCTCGCCTCTGTCTGTGCCCTTCAAGCAGCACACTTGGTTAGGGTCACTTCCACAGAATCCTTCTGAAGTCTCAAAGGCTTGCAGCCGCACGGGGGAAGTGCAGCCCAGCCTGTGCCCCATGCCCACAGCGCCTCCCTTCAGAGCATCCACTAAAGATGCTCAAACTCCTGGGGGCCACACGAAACGCCCCGAGTGGCTGCAATAGAAACGCCTCCTTCCGCTGTGGAGGGGTCGTGCGCCTACCATATTCTGTCTTTCTAAGGGACTCACACTGACTACCGAGTCCAAGCTGGAGGACGGCTGAAATGACGCCAGCCTCTGCTCAGGCGTTTCCTTTTGTTGGCTCTCAAGCAGTCAATAAACTGACTGTGATAAAAAAAAAATAAAACAAAACAAACAGGAAGTGGCCCGTGCGCACAGCCAGACGGCAACCTGGCAGGTGTCCGGGCCAGAGCAGGATGCGGACTCGGTGCGGCACGCTCCTGTGATGCGGGTTCCCAGAAACAACCGAGAAGGTGTTCTCCTGCGGAGTCTCCCGTTCTCCACCTGCCGTGTGGTTTCCCTGGCTGATCTGGAAGTTTCTACAAACAGAATCCATCTACTCTTTTCCGGTGAAATGAGTAGTTAGGTAACGGAAGTGCAGATTGCCCCTCCCTCTCTCCCCCCTCTCCCTCCCTGTCTCTCTTCCTCTCTACCTCTCTCTCCATCTTCCTCTCTCTCCCCATCTTCCTGTCTCTCTCCATCTTCCTCTCTATCTCTCTCTCTCTCCATCTTTCTCCCCCCCCCACCATTTTCCCCTCAACTAGAAAAGGATTTGAGTTCAATCCCCAGACTCTATGTCCAAAAAAAACAAAAGAGAAAACAGAAAAAGTAGAGGGGGCAGCAAATGAGATTCTGGCTGACTCAGCAAGTTCCAGGACGGTGCTTGAGGTTGTCCTCTGGCCTACACACACACACACACCACACACACACACACCACACACACACACACACACACACACACACACACACACACAGGAACACACCACATACACACACATAGGAACACACCACATACACACACACATAGGAACACACCACATACACACACACACAGGAACACACCACACACACACACACACACACACACCACACACACACACAGGAACACACCACACACACACCTTCTCCTTCAACTTTTTGTGTTGATGGCTTCCACTACACCCGCGAAACCAGCTCAGGACCTCTGACGTTGCCGTGCCCGATCTGGTCCTCCCTCTCACGGTTTCCCGCTGGGGTTTGGCAGGGCCACCGCCTCTTACCCCGCACACTCTGCCTTGCACCTCGTTACTTGTGGTTGCACACGGCACGGCACCTGTCTGCACTGCACGACAGTGCTCACATTGACCCTCGGAGGCTAAAAAACCAAACACGCACAAATGCTTGAGAAGCTGAGTCCCCGGAAGGCCATCTTCCATCTGAATGTACACAACCCACGCAGCAGTCCACTGTCGGCACTTCAGTTCTTATCTATCTCGCGTCTTCACCGCCTTCTCTAAGCACAGGACTCATCTCAGCCATCTCTCCACAGCTGCTCCTAACGAACAGTCAATAATCACTCAGCACATTAAATCAGATTTTTAAACAGCTCAGTTATGTTATTTGAGAAGTAACTCATCCACTCTTTTTGTTTTTTGTATCGTGCTGAAGTAAGGAAATTCAGACAAGAATTCAGAGAGAATGTATAGATTATCCATTAAGTATTCCTTCCTCACAGCTTGTCCCATTACAAAATAGCAAGTGCTGCCTCTGTCGCCCTCTGGTGGCCATTCTATTAACTGCACTTTTATTTCAAGTTTACTTTGAGATTGTGGTTTGTTCGTTCATTTGGTTGGTTGGTTGGTTGGTTGGTTGGTTGGTTGGTTGGTTGGTTGGTTGGTTGGTTGTTTTTTTTTCGAGACAGGGTTTCTCTGTGTAGCTTTGGCGCCTTTCCTGGAACTCACTCTGTAGGCCAGGCTGACCCCGAACTCACAGAGATCCTCCTGCCTCTACCTCCCGAGTGCTGGGATTAAAAGCATGCGCCACCACTGCCCAGCAAGATTGTGTTTTAACCTCTCCCTTTCCTTTTCTCCCTCTAGACCTTCTGGTACACCCCTGCTCGCCCTCCTTCAAATTCATGTTCTCTATCTCTAATCAGTTGTCCTGGACTGCGTATATCTATTTGTATATACACATATATTCCTAAATATAACCGTTTTGTCCACCTAAGGTCACTAAGGTCACTGGCATGTGTGTTGTCGGGGCTGACCCTGGGGAGGGCTGCCTCTCCTGCTCCCAGCTTTCATAGGTTACCTGTAGTTCTTTGTGTCGGGCTGAGGCCTCTTCTTAATGACACTCAGTCCTACTTACTCCAAACTCGGGAAAACTTCAGTTCTTGAACATGCTACATAAAATATCACTTATTCACACTTCAAGAAACTGAGCTTCTGTTACTCAAAGGTAATATTCCTTTAACCCCTTGGTTCTGGGTGGGAGAGATGACTCAGTGGTTAAGAACACTGGCTACTCCTCCAAAGGACCTAGGTTTGGTTCCCAGCACCCACATGGCAGTCCACAACTGTCTTTAACTCCAGCCCAAGGGTATCTGACACCCTCTTCCGGTATCCACAGGCGCAGATATACATGCAAGCAAAACACTGAAACACACAAAAGAAAAGTAAATCAATCTTTTCAGAATGTTTAAAATATCCGTATTTTGTTACATGCATTTTATCATACTAAATTAAATGGGTTCAGCAGATCTATGGAGACGGCGTTGGAAAGAGCCCAACACAGCACAGGTGTTAAGCTCCTGCAACCTCACTGTGCGTGCGCGTGTGCGTGTGTGTATGTGCTTGATCACGTATAAATACCACATGTTCCATGTGTCCAGCTGACAGGGCCATGGAATTCCTAGACATGTAGCCACATATTATTCTGAGTGGGACAGATTCTGAAACAAAGTCTCCTCTACGATCAAGGGCGTCTCAAACTCACAGTGTAGCCGCAGCTGGTCTGAACACAGCTGCCTCGGCCTCTGCAGGGCTGGGACTACAGGCATGCACCACCATTCCTGGCTGGTGAGGGTATTTCTGGGTGAAATGAATATTTAATTGGTACAGTGGGTGAAGTCCACTGCCCTCCCGAATGCAGGTGGACCTCATCCAACCATGAGTGTGAAGAGAATTCTTCCAGCCTCTGACCTGGACTGTCAGCCTTTGGCACCTCACGTGAACTCTCCTGGGTCTCAAGCTGGCAAGATACGACGTTCAGGCCTTTTTGGCTTCTAGAATTGGGCGAGCACATTTCTTATAACAAATATTTAACAGATGGATTCAATGTGACTGCTTTTGAAGGAAGGGGAGCTCAACCCTTGGAAAGCTGAAGAAGGAAGACGACCACGAGTTCTAGGCCAGCCTGGGTTACAGAAAGAGACCAAGGCTCAAAAGAAAGAAAGAAGAAAGGAAAAAAGTTAATGGAAGAGAAGGTAGTGTAACAGAGAGGGATGATGAGAGAGTCAGGTGACCAGAACAGCACCTGTGATGGAGAGACACTGCCTGGTAGATCAGGTCTACAATCCCAGACTCCCATAGAAGAGGCCGAGGCAGGAGATGCCGAGTTCAAAACCAGCCCGGGTTAAGGAGGCCCTAACCGAACTGAAGCTGACAAGAGGGCAGAGCATGGTGACGCACACCTTTAATCCCAGCACTCGGGAGGCGGAGGCAGGGGGATCGCTGTAAGCTCGAGGCCAGCCTGGGCTATAGAGCGAGATCCAGGACAGCCAGGGCTACACAGTAAGACCATCTCAAAAAAACCCAGAAATAACAAAAGGTTGGCAACGTATAGGGCAATGGTCTAGCAAACACAAGGCTCGGGGTCCAATCCCCATCGTCATAAATGAACAAATTAATTAAGTAGGGAACAGGATTAAACTCACCTTGAATGACTAGACGATGGCAACTGGTGGAACCGCTGTGATGTGCTGGACAGTTGTAGGTAAAAGACCAGAACTCCTCTGGGTCTGTGTTTTACGGTGTTACATTCTGCTTCCTGGTGTGTAAGGCTGTGCAGTGAGGAGGCCATAGAGTGCTCTAGCCCTTCATTAGAATGTTGTCAGTGGTTTGTACAGTAATCACAGAAGAGGAAATTACTTAATTTGGCAAGCAGCTTCAAGAATTTCTCCAAAAGTAGTATTTGAACTGCCTCTTAAATGACAATAATCAGATGGAAGTCGAAGAGGCTGGATAATATGCACAGAAAGGCCAGAGTATGGCCAGCTGCCGGGGTACAAAAGAACAGGACCCAGGAGAGAAATATGAGGAGACTGAAAAAAATCACCTGCAGTCAAGCTGCCAGGGTCCCTTTCTGTTATCCACAAAACACTAAACAAGGCTGGAGGCGGGGGAGGTGATCAGTGGTTAAGAGCACTTGTTGCTCTTGCCCAGAAGCTGGGTTCAGCCCCAACACACACATGGTGGCTCACAGCCATCCGTAACTCCAGTTCCAGGGGCCCGGATGCATCTTGCAGCTTCTTCTGGGATGTGGAATACATATGCAAACATGCACACATAAGATAAAATAAGTATAAAAAAATTAAAAACAAATGAGCAAATAAGGCCGGGGGCACAGCTCATCAGTAAAGTGTTTGCCCCACACCCATGAGGGCTGGAGTTTGACCCCTGGCACCCCAAGATAAAAAGCTGGACATGGCAGTACACATGTGCAATCTCAATCAGTCCTGGGGAGACTGGACATGACGATCCCTGGGCCTCACTGGCCGTCAGTCTAGCCAAACCTGTGAGCTCCGGGTTCAGTGAGGGACCCTGCCTCAAAAACTAAGGTGAAGGATAAAAAAAGTCATCTGACATTGACCTCTACCCCTCATCTGCATCTGCACACATCTGCACACACATGCATGTATACCAGCACTCACATGTGCACACATGAACATGTACACACACAAAATTAGAGACAATTAATGTAGACTAAAACTTTAACTAGGCAAAGATGTGTTACAATTGCTATTCTGCAGAACATTCAATGGTGTAAAGATGTGTTATATTTGCTTATGCTGCAGAATATTTAAAGTGTAAAGATGTGTTACATTTGTTTAGGCTGCATTTGTTTAATGATGTAAGGATGTGTGTTTAATTATGTAAAGATGTGTTGCATTTGTTTCACCTTGCCTGCCTAAGACACCTGGTTGGGCTAATAAAGAGCTGAATGGCTAATAGCTAGACAGGAGATGGACAGGCAGAGTTGGCAGGTAGAGAGAATAAATAGGAGGAAAGATCTAGGCTCAAAAAGAATGGGAGAAATGAGAGAAGAAGGAGGAGGAGAGACGAGGGAGATGCCTGGGGCCAGAAGCCAGGCAGCCACTGACAGACAGACAGACAGACACGCGAAGCAGTGAAAGTAAGATACACAGAAAGAAAAGTAAAAAGCCTTGGGACAAAGGTGGATGAAGAGAAACGGGTTGATTTAAGTTAAAAGAGCTAGCCAGAAAAGAGATAAGCTAAGGCTGAGCATTCAAAACAGATAAGGCTCTGTATCAGGATTCGGGAGCTGGTTAGTGGCCTAGAAGAAAAGGCCTGGTACAGACAATCATGAATTTCCATTCCAGACAACTACATAGACAGCTATAAGAAGCAGAAGCAAGGCTCAGTATCTGTGGGCTAGACTAGGTTGCTCTGCCTAGATTCTCTCTTTAAGCCATGTCCCCCACACACACACACACACACACACACACACACACTGGCCCACATCTTTAATTTTAGCACTTGGGAGGCAGAGGCAGGGGGATCGCTGTGAGTTCCACAACAGCCAGGACTACATAGAGAGACCCTATCTCAGAAAAAAAAGAGAGTACTGGATCGTGACGGTCTCCACTATATCACCCCTCGTGTGAAATCACCTTGGCTGTGGGGACGGCCTCACACCTCACCCAGCACTTGCTCTATAGGCAACTGGAACAGGTCTCAGGGGCACCGAGTGGCAGAGCCTTCCCAGGGCTGGCTGCGGAGTGGCACCAGTGTTACAGACCAGGTCTCTGCCCACTGCTGTCTCCCTGGCTTCTTCGAGGTGTGTCTCCCAAACACAATCCCCCTAAGTCACCTGCGCATACTGTGAGAAGGTCCAGTGTAGGACATTGTGTGCACTGGATCCCACCGAGACTTATTTGTGTTTTTGTTTGCTTAGCCTGGTGTGTTAGGAGACAGGGTCCATGGAGAGCAGAATGGCCTTGAATTCTCTCTGGAATTCCTGGTTCTCCTCCCTCCACCTCCTGAGTATGGAACCACAGGCACGAACCATCATGCCTCGTTTGGACAGTGCCAGGGCCCAGGCATGCTAGGCAATCACTCTACCAGAGCTGAGTCCCCAGCCCCTCCACAGAGATTTAATAGGTAACCTAGAGATGGAGGAGTGGAGGAAGGAGACCTGGGAACATTGGAACAGGAAAAGAATACTAACAAGAAAGCCAGTGAAGCAGTCAATTTTAAAAGGAGGGGCTAGTTGGCAGTATTGAGTATCCTGATAAATGAAACCAAGAGGCTCATCAATCAGGCCTTTATCGTCTCAATTGCCTTTCTATTTTCTTAGATTGATGATTCCCTTTTATAGATAAGTGCCTTGGACACTTGGGACTGGTAGAACAAATTACCATAGGTGAGGTAGTTTAAACAGCAAACAGTTAATTTTTCACAATTCTGAAGGCTAGAAAACCAAGGTTAGGGTCCCAGCATGATTAGGGTCCCAGCGTGGTTAGGGTACCAGCGTGGTTAGGGTCCCAGCATGGTTAGGGTCCCTGTGTGGTTAGGGTACCAGTGTGATTAGGGTCCCAGCATGGTTAGGGTACCAGCGTGGTTAGGGTCCCAGCGTGGTTAGGGTCCCAGCATGGTTAGGGTTCCAGCATGGTTAGGGGGGAGGGTACCAGCGTTTAGTGTTAGGGTACCAGCATTATTAGAGTACCAGCATCTTTAGGGTACCAGCGTAGTTGAATTCCATTGCAATGAGTCTCGATCCCTTTTTCTTCCACAAAACTTAAAATAAAAGCCACTTCTGTAGCCACTATTTAGAAATCAGAAATTAAGATCCATCATGAGAATAACAAAGGACTCATTTGGAAATTCAGGAAGAGGTGTTCCAGGGAGTCACAGGGCAGCTGGGCAGGCCTTGCAACCATGCTGGCCACAGAACAGGCTCTGCCTGAGCTGGGTGTGTTCTAGTTTGTCTCTTGACAAAAAGTGAATGTGCTCATCTCAAAGCATTTTCCATTTGATGGTGTCAGTTGATGTATCAAAACTAAACATAATGTGACCAGGTAGAGGATTAAATTCGGTTTTTTTAAAAAAAAAAAAAAAAAAGCTTTCTATTTTGTCACCCAGGGACAGGCGCAGTGGATGGAGTGATATTGAGAAGCTCCCTGAAATCGTCACACTGCCCAGATCTGAAATGCAGCACCGATGTTTCCTACCACAGTCATCGGCAAATGGTGCCACAGCGTTGGATGTTAGTTTCTTCATCTGTAACATGCATGGTGGTTTGGATAAGAAATGTCCCCCACAGGCTCATTATTTGAGGTCTTGGCCCCCAGCTGGTGGCACTGTTTGGGAAGGCTATGGAAACTTTAGGGTTCGGAGCCTCAGTGGAGAAAGCACGTCACTGGGAACGGGCTCTGAGAGTTTCAGCCTCGCCCCACTCCAGTCCACTCCCTGATCTCTGTGTGCAGCTGAGATGTGATCTCTCGGCTTCTTCCTGCTCCTGTGCCCACGCCTCCTCTGCCGTTATGGATGTTTCTCTGGAACTGTAAGTCAGTGTGAACTCCTTTCATAAGTCACTTTTGGTCATGGTGTTTATCACAGCAACAAAAATGATGAATATAACACGGGCTGATAAGAGCACTCTGCAGAGTTCTCAGCAAGGTCACGTGGCCTGCTGGGCTGTACAAGCCTGAGGACTGAGTGTGAGCCCAGTGTGCACAGGAAGGCTCAGTTGGCAGCACACACTTGGAATCCCAGCTCTGTGGGAATGGAGACTGAAGACAGCCTAGCCAAATCAGCCAGCTCTGGGTTCAGGGAGAGACCCTGTCTCAGGAAATAAGGTGGAGGTTGAGGAAGGCACTGACATCAACCTCTCACTGCCATACATCTGTGCGCGTGCGCGTGTGCGTGCGCGCACACGTATGTAGACATACAAACATGTACACACATACAAACAAAAGAACACCCAACTTATGCATATAATTCAGAACAGTGTCTGTCAGACAGAGTTCAAGGAATATTTATAATAGTTACCACTACTGATAAATAATTAATAACAATAATTAAAACTACTGAGATCCAGTTATATGCCATTTTGAAGTGACAATAGTTTTTAGACCACACCTATATCCAATATCATTGCAGTCTTCTTGTCAATGGGTGTAGCTGGAGAGCTCATAGAAAACCGGTGTCTATTGCTTAGTCAGTGACAAAATGGGAACATTCCAGGCTCTCACAGAAGTCCACATCAACATCTGCTTGTTGACCAGTGTCAACTTCAACACTGTAAAGTTTGTTAATACTCCAAATCTCAATAGTTCTTTTGAAACACAAAACTGGTGAATAGGCTCCATGAATAGACCAGATAGGTTCAGACAGGTGTGATAGGTTGTTCTTTGTGGTTTGTTTTTGTTTGTTTGTTTGTTTGTTTGTTTGTTTTGGGAGCTGAGGATCGAATCCAGGGCCTTGCGCTTACCACTGAGCTAAATCCCCAACCCCAAATTTTTTTTTAAGATTTATTTTACTTTGTTTTTGTTTTTGGTTTTGTTTTTTGTGTTTTTGTTTTTGTTTTTGTTTTTGGCTTTTGGTTTTTCAAGACAGGGTTTCTCTGTGTAGTTTTGGTGCCTGTCCTGGATCTCACTCTGTAGACCAGGCTGGCCTTGAACTCACAGAGATCCGCCTGCCTCTGCCTCCCGAGTGCTGGGATTAAAGGCATGCGCCACCACAGCCCAGCTCTTTGTGGTTTTGTCCTTACTACTAGAACAGTTTTGTAATGGATCGATTTCACAGGACTATAAGGCATTTTGCTGTCTAATCCTATGGGTAGCTAAGAAGGTATTATAGCAGCCAGTCTGCCTTCCCTTCATTTCCTCCAAGAGAGGGCATCATGAGGACATCTAAAGAAGTTGAACAGAGCCAGGCATAGTGTCACATGCCTGGAGCCCCAGCTACTGGGGAAGCAGAGACAGGAGGATGTTTGGGGTCCCGGAGCGCTGAGCTGTAGTGACTATGACACCTGGGAAGTGCACTAAATTCTGCATCAACGTGGTGACCTCCACAGAGAAGTAAGAGAAAGCAGGTGGCCAGGTAGACAAATGGTATTTGCTGAAAGCACAAGACCACCTTGAAATCTTAGAACAGAGGTTCTCAATCTGTAGGCTGCAATCCCTTTGGGAGTTGAATGGCCTTTCTCAGGAGTTTCTGCATATCATATATTTACATTACCGTTCATAACAGCAGCAAAATTATGGAGTAGCAATGAAAATAATTTATGGTTGGGGATCACCACAACGTGAGGAACTGTGTTAGTGGGTCTCGGCATTAGGAAGGTTAAGAACCACTGGCTTAGAAGAAAGTCTCTGTTAAGGAAAGCGCCGGCTCTTTCAGGCACATGTTCTTGGGGAATGCTATATAGCCTGCTTATGTAGTCAGAACAAGAAGAACCAAAGACCGGGTTTGTAACAATGTATCACCACACACAGAAAATGCTTAGCTTTTCTCAGGTTCACAACACTGACAAGAGCTTGAGTAAATCTTAGCGGAATTACACCCAGATGGTAAATATAGTCAGTTAGTGAGTTTCAAAATTATCAAAATCTAGTTGCTCAACTAGGGTAGTAGCAGGCTTTCAATGGAAAGTCAGGTCCAACGAGAATTTTTGTTTTGGTTTTGTTCTGTTGTTTTGTTTTGTTTGTCTTGAGATACAGTCTTGCTATATAGTGCTGGCTGGCCTCAAACTTGCAATTCTTTTTTTTTTTTAGCCTCACAGGGACCAAATTTATTTATTTATTTATTTATTGGTTTGTTTATTTATTTATTTATTTATTTATTGGTTTGTTTGTTTATTTGTTTTACATACCAACTCCAGATCCCCCTCTCTTCCCTCCTCCTGCCTTTCCAGCCTTCTTCCGCGCAACCCACCCCCCATTCCCTCTTCCACAAAGATATGGCCTCCCGTGGGGAGTCAGCAGATCCTGGTACATTCAGTTGAGGCAGGTCCAAGCCCCTCCCCCTGAATCAAGGCTGTTCAAGGTGTCCCACCATAGGTAGTAGGCTCCAAAACGCCAGCTCATGCACCAGGGATGGATCCTGATCCTACTGCCAGGAGGCCCCTTAAGCAGATCAAGCTACACATCTGTCTCACTATGCAGGGAGCCTGGTCCAGTTCCATGGAGGCTTCCACAGCTGGTTCCCTCACCCCCACATTTCCCCAGAGTACTCTTGAGTAGAAGCAGCAAGAAATATTAGTTAGCATGATAGAGGGGGGGGAGAAACATATAGAAAATATAAGATAGCCTCGAGAGGGCCGGAATCCCAATCCATTGGGCCCTGACTGTCTCTGCCCTAGGGTATTTAAGGGAATTTAAAAGACCTCCCTGCAGCACAGCCAAGTGCAGACGGTCTCAGTGGTCCAACCATCCTCCTTATGCAGACCTGCTGGGTAAAGCCACTAGGAAACCTAAAAACGGGCTCCAATGATGGATGAAGGCTCTATGATGACAGTTAGGGTATTCACTGATCTGATTACTGGGGTAAGCTAGTTCAGACACCCTCCCCACTACGGCTAGTAGTCTAAGATGGGGTCATCCTTGTGAATTCCTGGGAACTTCCCTAGCACCCGGTTTCTCTTTATTCTCACGGTGTCTTCATTTATCATGGTAACTCTTTCATTGCTCTCCCACTCCGTCCCTGTTCCAGCTGGAACCTCCCATTCCCTTATGTTCCCATGGCCCATTTCCCCATCCTCCATTGCACACCCCTCACCCCTAGTTTGCTCATGGAGATCTCATTTATTTCCCCTTCCCAGGGCGATGCATGCCTCCCTCTTAGGGTCTTCCTTGTTAGCTAGCTTCACTGGAGCTGTGGATTGTAGTCTGGTTATCCTTTGCTTTACATCTAGTATCCACTTACAAGTGAGTACATACCATGTTTGTCCTTCTGAGTCTGGGTAACTGCACTCAGGATGATATTTTCTAGTTCCACTCATTTGCTTGCAAATTTCATGATGTGATTGTTTTTTACTGCTGAGTAGTACTCCATTGTGTATATGTACCACATTTTCTTTATCCATTCTTCAATTAAGGGGTATGTAGGTTTTTCCAGGTTCTAGCTGTTATGAATAAAGCTGCTATGAACATAATTTAGCATGTGTCCTTGTGGTATGATTAAGCATTCCTTGGGTATATGCTCAAGAGTTGTATAGCTGGGTCTTGAGGAAGATTGATTCCCAATTTTCTAAGAAACTACCATACTGATTTCCAAAGTGGCTGTACAAGTTTGTACTCCCACCAACAATGGAGGAGAGTTCCCCTTGCTCCACATCCTCTCCAACACAAGCTGTCATCAGTGTTTTTGATCTTAGCCATTCTGACAGGTGTAAGATGGTATCTCAGAGTCATTTGATTTGCATTTCCCTGATGACTAAGGATGTTGAGCAATTCCTTAAATGTCTTTTGGCCATTTAAAATTCTTCTGTTGAGAATTCTCTGTTTAGCTCCGTAACCCATTTTTAAAATTGGATTGTTTGTTATTTTGATGTCTAGTTTCTTGGGTTCTTTATATATTTTGGAGATCAGCCCTCTGTCAGATGTGGGGTTGGTGAAGATCTTTTCCCATGCTGTAGGCTGTCGCTTTGTTGATCATGTCCTTTGCCTACAAAAGTTTCTCAGTTTCAAGAGGTCTCATTTATTAATTGTTGCTCTCAGTGTCTGTGCTACTGGTGTTATATTTAGAAAGTAGTCTCCTGTGCCAATGCATTCCAGACTACTTCCTACTTTCTCTTCTATCAGGTTCAGGGTAACTGGATTTATGTTGATGTCTTTGATCCACTTGGACTTAAGTTTTGTGCACGGTGACAGATATGGATCTATTTGCAGTTTTGGCTTCTTTGTCAAAAATCAGGTGTTCATATGTATGTGGATTAATGTCAGGGTCTTCAATTTGATTCCATTGGTCTGTATGTCAGTTTTTATGCCAACACCAAGCTGTTTTTATTACTATAGCTATATGGTAGAGCTTGATGTCAAGAGTGGTGATGCCTCTAGAGGTGGCTTTATTGTACAGGATTGTTTCAGGTCCTCTGGTTTTTTGTTTGTTTGTTTGTTTGTTTGTTTGTTTTTCCATATGAAGTTGAGTATTGTTCTTTCCAGGTCTGTGAAGAATTATGTTGGAATTTTGATGGGGATTGCATTGAATCTGTAGATTGCTTTCAGTAAGACTGCCATTTTTACTATGCTAAGCCTACCTATCCATGAGCGTGGGAGATCTTTCCATTTTCTGATATCTTCCTCAATTTCTTTCTTCAAAGATTTAAAGTTCTTGTCATACAGGTCTTCCAATTGCTTAGTTAGAGTTACCCCAAGGTATTTTATATATATTGTGGCTATTGTAAAGGGTGATGTTTTTCTGATTTCTCTCTTGGTCTGTCTACCATTTGTATATAGGAAAGCTACTGAGTTTTTTTGAGTTAATCTTGTATCCTGCCATATTACTGAAGATGTTTATTAGCTGTAGAAGTTCTCTGGTAGAATTTTTGGGGTCACTTATGTATACTATCATATCTGCAATTAGCAAAAGTTTGACTTCTTCCTTTCCAATTTGTATCCCCTTGATCTCTTTTTTTGTCTTACTGCTCTAGCTAGAACTTAAAGTACTATATTGAATAAATATGAGGAAAGCAGACAGCCTTGTCTTGTTCCTGATTTTAGTGGAATTGGGTCTTGTAGATTGCAGGGTTCGATGGGGGTGTTGGTGGGAAGCCTTATGAAGACCTAAGTTTGGATTGCTGGCACCCAAATAAAAACTGAGTGCACTGATTTGTGTCTGTAATTCCAGAGCTGGACGCAGGACAAGAATATACCCCAAAATACTAATTTTAATGCATTAGTATTAAATACTTTGCATGTAGAAAGTAACCAGCAACTGTTTATATTATTTTATGTAGACATCATCTGCAAGTAATGCCCTTCCCCCTCTCCTCTTCCTCTCTCTTTCTGTGGTGCTGGAGAATGTATCTACAACCCTGTACATGCTGGACAGGCACTAAATCATTGAGATACCCTCTCTTACTTTTCTCTCCTCCTCCCTCCCCCTCCTTTCCTTCCTTCTTCTTTTTGAAATAGCCTCACATAGTCCCAACTGACCTCAAACTTCTGTGTGCTGAGGATGACTTTGGACTTCTTTGTGTGCATTGTACGTGTACACCCATGTCTGGAGGCCAGAGGTTGGTGTCTGCGTTTTCCACAACTGTGTCTACCTTATCCTTTGAGACAGGATGGCTCCTGGACCCAGAGCTTACTGATTGGCTCATGAGTTCCAAGGATTCTGCCACTGCTGGGATCTTATGTCTTCCAGCTGGTGCAGCAGGCATTTCATCAACTGCAAATGTCCCCAGCCTGCCCTTGAACTTGATATCCTCCTGCCTCAGTCTCCCAAGTGATGAGATTATAGGCATGAGCTACAAGAGCCACTTCCTGAAGTGCTGGGGATTGGACTCAGGGCCTCCAGGACACCAAGGCAAGCATCCTATGCCCTCTTTTATTTCCAATTCCTACAGTCCTTATTACTTTTTCTTATCACAGTACATAATCTGGAATTCCTCAAACCCAAACAGAATTAACAGCAGGTAACCTGCCTTGCTTCAGACTTAATAGCAGTACTTTCAATGTGGCTCCATATTTGCTACTGGCTTTTGGTTTTGTTAGGGAAATTTACTTGTTTTCCTAGTTGCTGAGATTCCAGTACTAGCTCTCATGAGTCACAGGGACATGATATATGCTCCATGGAGAAATATTAAACTACCTTTAATCTGATAATATAGACATGGTTACATTCTTGGACTTGGGTACATTTGGTCTTTTTTTTTTTTTTTTTTTTTTTTTTGCAACCTCCTACCTGGGATTGTAGGCCTTAACAACCTGGCTGCCTTTGAACTACTGATCCCCGACTCTTGCCTCCAGAGTGCTAGGATTATAGATTTGAGTCACCAGGCCCATCTTAAATGTTCAGATTCTTTTTTTTTTTTTTTTTTTTTTTTTTTTGGTTTTTCGAGACAGGGTTTCTCTGTGTAGTTTTGGTGCCTGTCCTGAATCTCCTTCAGTAGACCAGGCTGGCCTCGAAATCACAGAGATCCGCCTGGCTCTACCTCCCAAGTGCTGGGATTAAAGGCGTGCGCCACCACCGCCCGGCTGTCATTTCTGCTTTACTGTAGGGAACACTAGTGAGTCATGGGAATTTACTTGCTGAGTTTAATTTGTAAGTCCATTCTTTTTCAGGGGGAGGAGGATGGAAACAGGGTCTCGTGTAGCCCAAGCTAGCTTCAAATTTGCTGTATACCAAGGATGACCTTGAACATCTGATACTCTAAACTCCAGAGTGATGGGATTATAGGTGTCTGCCACCCGTGGGGCTTCAGTTCTCTTAGCTGTTCCTAACGTTGAGTTCTTTCTCTCCAGTTCTAGGTGTGTCCTGGCCTGACCTCCTGAAGGTCCATTCCATGTGAAGGCAGCATTTGCTAAGCAAAGTATGTCTGCGCTGCTCCTACATATGTTCTCTCCATCTCCCCTTCAGTTCCCAGAGCCCAGTCAACCCACTCCCGCCTTCCTGTGTTCGTTTCTGGCTTCACAGACTCACTGGACAGTGAGGGCTATTTTCCCACCTGAGGGCATCTCAGCTCCTTCATCCAGTGTGGTCCAAACCAAACCCCGAATCCATACATCTTACTTGGAGAAACCGATGATTTCAATTTTCTGTTGTTAATGTTGTGAAACAGTGTGTGAGAGGCCTTGGTGGGTTTGGACCAAGGCGCCCCACAGCGAGTGACACATGCCATTGGTGCTCAGTGGACGGCAGTGTGTCATGGTGGAAAGTTACTCACATGGCAGATGCAACATCTGTGTGGCAAGTTTTATTATTAAAGGGAGAGAAGGGGGGGGAAGAGAGAGAGAGAAGCATTTGCTACCTCTGGCGAGAGGGAGAGAGAGAGAGAGAGAGAGAGAGAGAGAGAGAGAGAGAGAGAGAGAGAGAGAGAGAAGTTATTCTTAAAGGCAATGTAGAATGGCCTCAGGACACTGGGCGGGTCCCCAAGGGATGGGTCAGAATACAACCATCTGTACCCGTAAATGTTTTTAAAGAGTCAAACCAGGAAGAGTAGGCAGTGCATGCCTACAATCCTAGCAGCCAGGAGGCAGAGGCTGCAGAATCAGTGGTTTAAAGCCAGCCCTGGCTTCATGGCATCCCAACAAAACAAAACAAACAAAAACAAAGGTGTGAAAGCCAGTATTTGGTTTGGTTTCAATGTGATTCCATCTCAAGAGCCCAGCTAAAAGGAAAGTATATTCCTCATACCTAAGGGGGGCGGGATCATAGTTTTGTTTTTCTGGTTGTCAAACTAAGGACCTTGTGCATACTAGATAAAAGAAAGGAAGAAAAATTTTTAAAATGTCACTAGGTATTGGTTCCAGGGATTTGAGCCAAACAGCTCATCTAGCGATCAAGGCAGAGCCGGTGATTTCTGGGTATGACTTTTGCTCTACAAACAGCAGCGTTACTGAGCATGTGCCTGGGTTTTCATTGGCAAGGCCAACGGTGTCAGAAACTACAAAGACAATGGGGGTGCAGTGTGTTCTCTGCCCTTTCCTCTTTCCTTTAAGCATTAGTGGGAATTGAACCTAAGTCTGTTGGGGTCCTCAGATCACCCCACAAAAGACCGCCACCACATATGCGAAAGAACATTTATTTCTCTAGAGAAGAATTCCTGAATGCCAGGATCAGCCACCCAGCAAAATGGTGATGACCCCCAGAGAAGCTCGCAGGCTCCTTTTATAGAGGGGATTAGGTCATCCTAAACATGATTGGCCAAGTGAGCAGCAGCCACATTAACATGTTTCTGATTGGCTGGGGCTGTAAGTGCTGAACCGTGCCTGGTAGGCAGTATCTCCTCCACCTGCCTTATCAGAAACTGAAACTTAACTGAAATTCAGGCCTAATGCAGGTTGGGACCTGGAGAAGCCCAGCATGGTGCTATGGTGGCCTCTCAAGTCTGCATTCATGTCAGGCAAGCGCTCTACCAGTGATCCATGTTCCCAGCCTGTCTTTAACTTTTATTTTTGACACACAGGTCTTGTCGAGTGGCCCACATTGGGCCCCATAAGGCCCGGGTGTGAGGCCCAGTGTAACTTCCTGAGCCTAGCTCGAGTTTGGTGACCTGTCTTTGGACATGTCTTCCACATGAGTGACTCAGCACTACCCAACCTAGAATCGCCCCTGCCTAGTAACTGCTGAGATAGCATCATCTCATTGGCCCACTATCCTCACCCCATCCCAACACCCCTCTACCCCCACCCCCGGTCACCCCAACCTATATAATAAGCCCACTCCTGATGCAATAAAGCAAGTTCCTGCTTTGACAAGACTCTGGGCCAGTGTGCTTGTCTCCGGTGGACAGGGGGTATCTGGGCCATCGACACTCACCATCCTGCTCAGCCCTAAGGAATAGACCGGCTGGACAGGCCCTGCTTCTGTCCTACCTGTCCGTCAGACCGACAGCCCAGACTTGCCTACACCTGCTTTGTGGTCCAGGCCTTGAACTTTGCAACCTCCCACCTCCTACCTGGGATTGTAGGCCTTAACAACCTGGCTGCCTGTGAACCACTGGTCCTCCAACCCTTGCCTCCAGAGTGCTAAGATTATAGATTTGAGTCACCAGGCCCTACAGGCGGCTACTACAATTTCCTCCCTGATGCTGCCAACTGCCCAAGGCCCCACCTAAGTGCTAGGCTTTTGACCATACTTGGGCAAAATCCCAGCTTGTGGCGGACACACCATCACCCCTCACCTACAATCTATAAAACCTCCCTGCCTCACTCGACTTCTCTGGCCTTGTTCTCTGAGACCAGTGAATCCGCCCGGGAGTTGCTTTGCTCCATATACCTGTTGTTATACTTTTTAAATTCAGCTTGAGCTGGCTCACTGCATTGGCATAGAAACCTATTATCTTGGAGTAGAAAACCTGTTAGTTACTTCTGACTAGCCAAGGGGAAACTAAATCTTTGCCATAGAATGAACTGACACGTCACCACTTTTGTCAAGTAACTAAACTTATCATCAGGACTCAAAAGTGACATTAAATGCTTCCTAATGTCAAGCAATATGAATGGCCCGGGAAGTGCTCAAGTCTCTAGTATCTTGCAACTTAAAGAGAATTCAAGATCCAGAGACACAAAATGAATACACAACACAAGGCATGTTTCAGGCAAGTGGCTTGGCCTCCTAAAGGAAAACAAAAGGGGACTGAAGACATGGCTCAGCAATCAAGAGCAGGTACTGCTCTCGCAGAGGACCTGAGTCTGGATCCCAGCACACATGGCCAGTGGCTTGCAACCATCTGTAACTCCAGTTCCAAGAAACCTGATATCCTCTTTTGGCTTCAATGTGCACAGAAACACACATATGTACATATAATTTTTTAAAAATAGCATTGTTGAGAAGAAACTGATTTTTCTTTTTTAAACAAAGAAGTTAAGACCAACCTGAGATACAAAAACATTCATGGAATCCTGGTTTGAAAACAAATTACATGTAAAAGGCACTGTAGCTAGAGTTTTCCTGCCTTGCCCACAGTCAGGACAAATCTTTGTCACCTGCCAGTCCCACAGCTGCTCAGACCCAACCAAGTAAACACAGAGACTTATATTGCTTGCAAACTGTATGGCCGTGGCAGGCTTCTTGCTAACTGTTCTTATATCTTAAATTAATCCATTTCTATAAATCTATACCTTGCCACATGGCTAGTGGCTTACTGGCATCTTCACATGCTGCTTGTCATGGTGGCAGCTGGCAATGTCTCTCCCTGCCTTCCTGTTCCCAATTCTCCTCTCAGTTAGTCCTGCCTATACTTCCTGCCTGGCCACTGGCCAATCAGTGTTTTATTTATTGACCAATCAGAGCAACAGATTTGACATACAGACCATCCCACAGCAAGGCACTGGAAAAATACACATACTGACTGTAACTGGACGGTAGAGAATAAACATTCAGACAGGTGTGATAAAGTACCTCACAAGACAAGGTGTTCTATAAATATTTAGAGTTGGAGTGTTAAGTTCAAATTACTTCTGAGACAACATATCAACCTCTCAGAAACTGATCTCACTCCAAAGTTCCAACTCTTCACTTGTGCTCAAAAGGGTAAATGTCTGGTGCCTTCATTTGCATCTGTCTTTTTAACTTGGGTCTAACTCCTGATTCACTCTCCACAAGCAAGTTAATTACTGTAGTGTTATCCAAGCCCTGTCACTGCAGTTTGAGGATGAGTGTGCAGAGTGAAGTGAACATCCTGTGACAGAGACAGGGGCATGCTTTCTGAACATCTGCCTGGGAACAGAGATTCAGGTTACCACAAAGCCCATATTCCAGAGAAGCAAGCAATTCTAAGACGTTCAGTGGAAACAGACCAAAGAAAGTCATGCATGCATCACACACTTTTCAAGTTCATTGGTGGGAACACTACAGAAAAGAGGGGGAGGTCTCCACTCCAGCTTCAGATGCTGTCTGACAGAATCCCTAGCTTTTGACTGGTGGGAGATAGGTTTACGTTTGTACATGCTAAAGGAGTCGGTCACCTTATGGTCACAAGGCTGTTAGATCACACATACAGGAAGGCAATAAATGGCCAATAAGGGGGCTACAAATGCCCAGATAATGTTGACTCTGGACCTGGAACATTCCAGTCTCTCCACAATCAGAGGTCTAAACAGTTCATCAGACTTGCAGACCATTCAGTGGAAGGGGTTCTTTTCTGGAATGTTCCCTTGCAACTATTAGAAGACTATCTCTCAGGAAAGACTGTTTATTGTTATTATTATTATTATTATTATTATTATTATTATTGAAAGATTAATCTTATAGTTCTGACCATTTATCTCACAATGGAATCCTCATACCGTTTCCAGGCTTTGGTATGTGTGAGAATGCTACAGGCAAGATAGAGAGAAGCTGAGAATTTTTGTTGTTCATTAGTGGCTCAAAAATAAGTTCTGTCTCCCACTTGTTTGAAGCTGAGAGCAAGAAGACTCTAACAGCATACTTTTCTTAAGCTTTGGCAGCTGAGGTACCCAACACTGAGAAGTTTTATAATCCCTCACCTCCATAAGACCCCAGCTACCACCTCAGACACTAGGTCTAACTGGAAGACAATACGACTTTACGCTGAACTCGTGAACAAAATGTTTACTCCCAATGTTCACTGGCAGGGGAGTTCATGGATAGGCTCAGCTGGCGTTTCCAAGGACGCTTTCCACTTCCCCAGGGATGGATAATCGTGAAAATGTTCAGAAAAGTAGAAGTCACTGAACCTGTTTTGCTTTTGTTTGTTTAGGTGTTAGGTCTTGCTACTTAGCTCTGGCTGGCCTCAAACTGGCGGTAATCTCCCTTCTCCGCCTCCTGGCATTGGGCTTACCTCGGCTACGCAAGCAATTAAATTCCTGTTTAAAATTTCAGAAGCACGGGCATCCTTTCGCCCTAGTCCAGCGTTTGAAGCTACAGTGTACACTGAAGCCACAAAGTACAAGGGTTTGGTCGGATCTGACCCTCCGAGGAAAGGTCACAGCCGACAGCAATAAACATCCGCCCGCGCCCTCTGGCCTGGATTCGGGTCCAGCCCTCTCGGAGAGGGCGCGACCTCTGGGAGCTCGGGTGGCCGGAGGCAGACAGCCTTCTCCCGGGACGCGCGGTGCAGGAAGCTCCGGCCAAGGTCGCGGGCAGGGCGCAGGCGCGCGAGCACTCTAGGCCCCCCCTCTTCTGGCACTGGACCAGACCCCAGACTCTGCCAACACCCCTGAATCTTCAGCCGTGCCCACGCCCCCGACGTCTTCTGCTGGGGCAGAACACGCCCCTCGCGTCTCCCCGCGGACAGCGGTCCCTTCAAAGCCGAGGTCCAGTCCGCGGGAAAAGAGGCGCTCCACGCCCCGGGTCTCCGACTTTGATCCGCCCGCCCTGCTCTCCGGCTAAGGACCGCCCCCTGGGCCCCGCCCCCGGCTCCACGCCCCGCCCCCGTGGGCGGGACCCCCGGCCGCCGCGCACACTGCCCTGCGGTGGTCGGAGCGAGCCGAGCGAGGAGGCATCATGGCAGCGGCGTTCCGCAGAGGCTGCGGGGTGAGCCGGGTGCGGGGCGGGATCGGAGGGTCGGTCCTGCGCGGCCAGAGGAAGGGCGGGAGCCCGCGGGCATCGACCTGACCTCGGGCCGCTGACCCCGGCAGGCGTGGTCCTGGGGACCTGCTCCGCTTTCGGCCGGAGAGCTCCAGATAGTTCTCCCCTCTTATCCACCCTCTCCGAACTCGGTGGGAGCCCGGTGTCAGAACCACGTTCTGGCCGAGGGGAGTACTTCCAGAAAACTCTCACTACAGTCCCACCCAGAACGGCATCTAACACTGCGCAGTTTGTTTGCAGCTTCGGGGGTGAACAGGTATTATTTACAATCCAAGCAGGCTGATCCTGAGTGTGCATAACACAGAACTAACTAATCCTGACTGAAGCAAAGGGAAGTGGCTGCTGCTCGCGGAATAGGTTTAGTACGCCTATGGTTTTGTAATGTGCAGGCACTCTTCCAAAAAACAAAAGGGAGAAGAAAACTTCATGAAGTCTGTACACCCCAGCATTTTGTCTTCTGAAGTCTGTTTTATTCACTACTTTGATACTTAAATATTATCGATGTATCCGTACAGGACTTTCATTTATGCCACGTAAAACTGGATTAAAATTGCATTTGACCCCAAAAGATGTAGTTTTAGAATTTACATTGATTTTATTGTAGTATTGATTGCCTTGCCTTTTCCCCCTGGCCATCATGATACAAGTTAGCAGGCTCTGAAAGCAGAACTGGAGCTTTAATTCTGACAGCAGAGCTAAAAAAGGCTTCTTGGCACCTCCAAGGACAGATGAAGGAAAGTCCGACCCCATAACTAATCAGAAAATGCATTATTCTTTATCTGTTGTTCCGCACTGCTGTAAAACAAGACTTAAATTTCTGAGAGATTCGTTATTTAGTTGTGCTGTTGTTGCGGATCTGAGGACTAAAGTTACTCTTGTTCCATATGTGGAATTCCGTTGTTCTTGGCAGAGAGCCAGGAATAGTAAACACAATATGACTGGAATTTCAGAACATCGTATTTATTATATCGGGTCTCACTCTGTTGTCCAGGCTGGTATAGAGCTCACACCTCTACCTCCGCCTTCCAAGCACTGCTACCTTCAGTCCTGGTTATCTTGTTTTAATAACATCCATTTATCGTCTAGGATCAGTGAACCCTGTGTTCCAGGTGTGAATACAAGTTGTGTGTTGGCAGTTTTTCCAAGATGGGCATTTGGGAAACTTGGACTCAGTGTTGCAACACTAACTTCTTAACCTTTATTCTGTTTCTACTAAGCTACTTCTACTCGCACGCACGCACGCACGCACGCACGCACGCCTGCTCATCCTGCACAGCCAAGGAGCAGGCCCATGTGTTCACTACTCTAATTAAATGACTAACATCAATGTTAACCGCCCCAGCAGTAGGCTCTCCACTTCAGCTGTATAAAATACAGCTGACTAGTTCTGTAGAGCGGTGATCTTCGTCTAACCTCAGAAGGGAAGGTTGAAAAATTGGGATCCCAAGGCCAGCCTGGATTCCACAGTGGGTTTGGGGCCATCCTGAACTGCCTCAAAAGAATTTGTCCTAAAACCAACACAAACCTAATTACTACGGCCTGGAGGGTGGCACATGCCTTTTACCCTGTACTTGTGAGGTGAAATGTAGGTGAATCTCTGGGGTCTCAAGGCCAGCCTGGTCTACACAGTGAGTTTCCAGGTCAGCCATGGCTACACACTGAGACCTGATCTCAAAAACAAAACAAACAACAACAGCAACAAAAACTGTGCTCAGACACACACACACACACACACACACACACACACACACACACACACACGGTTGTGGTTTGTTTCCTTGTTTGATTTTGTTGTTCAGTATTTGCTACTCCTGCCAAAGACCCAAGTTTGCTTCCCAGCCCTGATGCTGGCTGGCTCACAACTCTCAATAACTCCAGCTCTGGGGGATTCCACACCCTTTGGATGTCCCACACATATATGTAGACACATACATAAATGAAAATAAAACATTAAATAACATTTCCTTCATGGATAGGTGTCCACCCAGCTTGTCATTGACTTCTGAATTATAAAGTATTTAGTAATGACTATAAAAACATAGCTCTTGAATATGACCATATAGATACTGTGCTCATTTTGGATGGTCAGTATAAATAATTTACTCGTGCATCAGTATGTCTGTGCAGAACTCTCAGAGTACACAAAGCAGGTGTAGAGGTTAGAGGACGATCATGAGGGTCAGGTTTCTCCCACCATGTAGGTTCCAGGGGTCAACAACTCAAGTCATGTTTATATGGGAGGTACTTTTACCCACTGAGACACCTCAGTGGCCTGGCCAGCCTTCTTTCATTTGATTGAAACTTAATTTGTCAGATTTATTTGTAATATGCATATCTTTTCCAGGTCCTAAGAAGTCTTTCTCGTTTTGAGTGGCGAGCCCAGCACACGAAAGCGTCTCTCAAGCAGGAGCCAGGATTAGGGTTTAATTTTGGTATGTTTTATGTTCTGTTCTTTGACTTGAAAATGTATGTTTGGAATATGTTTGTAAAAATGATGGCTGTCAATGGATAGAGGCAGTCACCACCCACAGATGGTTCTTCACATCGGTTGTACGGTATCGTGTTCTTTCGTACAGTCCTGTACATCCATCAATGTGGACAGGCTATGTGTACAGTGTCCTTCCTCTTTTGCCCAAAGGGGTAGCCCAAATAAATGAATATCTACTAATATATATGAATTGTCTTCAACTTACAAATTAAATGTAACAGATATTTTCTTTTTCGTTGGAGACAGTCTCACTATGTAGCTCTGGCTGGTTTGGAACTCTCTGTGTAGATAGATAGGCAGGCCTGGAACTGACAAAGATCTGCCTGCCTCTCCCTCCCTAGAACTGAGATTGAAGGTTTGAGCAGCCACACCTGACTGGACAAATACTTCTCAAAACACTTGCTGGATTCAATGCTGGATGTTGTAACAAGCTTAAAAAAAATTGGCCTAATTCATCTGACTACAGTTTGATGGTATTATATGACACTCTCAGTCCTAAGACCAAGAAGCAATGTGGTATTGGAGAGAATAGAAGCAAGATTCTGGTCAGAAATGTGAAATATAGCCTATTTTTGGTGTTCTTCACCCCCAAAGGTCTTTTGCTTTGAGTTTGTACCTTTCCTCTAGATAGCTTTCTAGGGTTATTGGTTTTATTCAAGTATACTTGAATAATAAATTTCTTAAGCTGGAATTAAAGCATTTTAAAATGGTGTGAGGATAGCAGATTGGATCCGTGGGCATTTGAAGATGGTAGCCTTTGCTCTGCCCTCTGCTCTCCGCTTCTTACATACAAACACTGGCAAGAGGCTGTGGCAGCTGTGAGTGCCAGAGGGCGAAGGAGAGTGAGGTCTTCCTCACCACGCCCCCATGGGCGGGACCCCCAGGTGCTGACAGAAACGCAGATAACACATGGGGCCACTCAGTCTGGTTCTGATGAATAAAGTAGATCCCATGTCTGCAGTAGGAAAGTTCTGAAGATTACCACACACGGGAAAGCAGTTTGCCGGGTAATAATAAAACACTAGACCTTCCTTTCCTACCTTCGACCCGTCCATAACCACCACAGGAATTGTCTCCAAACTTAGAAGTGAAGTTGTGTTTCAGAAAACACTGGGACTAAGCTCCAAGCCCCTCTTCTGAAGCATCACTGTGAGAGGGAGTCACCTCCTCTCTCTGCCTTAGTCTCCTGCTCTTTTTAATTGTACTCACTTTTAGTAACAATAAACCATACAAACCATGCAGTCATTTAAAGGAAGACATTACTTTTTTGTTTGTTTGTTTGGTTTTGTTTTTGTTTTTCAAGACAGGATTTCTCTGTGTAGCTTTGTGCCTTTCCTGGGACTCACTTGGTAGCCCAGGCTGGCCTCGAACTCACAGAGATCCACCTGGCTCTGCCTCCCAGCGCTGGGATTAAAGGCGTGCACCACCACCGCCCGGCCTCTGTGTAGTTTTTGTGCCTGTCCTGGACCTCAGTCTGTAGACCAGGCTGGCCTTGAACTCACAAAGATCCACCTGCCTCTGCCTCCGAGTGCTGGGATTAAAGGCGTGTGCCACCACCGCCCAGCTCTGGAAGACATTACTTTGTATGGTGTCTGTCTGTATAAATTACTGACTGAAGTACACAGTGTTCATCCATGCCTTACAATGAGACTGTTACAGTCTAACAGTGAGACTTGATCTGTCTTTTACATTTTACCTCTCATGTCACTGTAGAAATGATAACTGTAGTCATAAATACTCCTTTTTTTTTTTTTTTTTTTTTTTTTGTATTTAGATAGGCTCTCACTCTGTACCTCTCTTTGTCCTGAAGCTCACTGTATAAACCAGGCTGGCCTTGAACTCACAGAGGTTCTCCTGCCTCTGCTGCTTCAGTGCTGGGTATAAAGATATTTGCCCCCCCCCCACCACCTGGCTCATTCTTGTGAGCTTTGGCTCTTACTCTACTTCCTGGAATGCCCAGTTCCACCTTTAACACCCGCTCCCGTGTGGGGGATGGAATCCAGGACCTCCACAGGATAGGCAAGGGCTCCACCAATGAGCTCCAGCCTCAGTTTTCACATTGATGCACACACATTGAAACAGGCCCAGCACTCAGGAGGCAGAGGCAGGTGGATCTCTGTAAGTTCGAGGCCAGCCTGGTCTACAAAACAAGTTCCAGGTAGGCTCCAAAGCTACACAAAGAAACCTGTCTTGGAAAAAACCAAAAAAAAAAAATGCAGTTGGCAATTTACATTTACCCCGAGGGTGCGGACAACATAGTCATCCCATTAATTTTACAATAACTAGTTTTATTTTGTATGAATGGATTGTTTGAATGTTGCCTGTTAGTAATGCAGAGGGTTTTATGTGGTTATTATTTTGGAGAAATTTCTCATCGTTTTTTACCAGTGTATTTGTGGGAACTTATATTCTTAAATTTGTTGGAGTTTAAAAGAAGAGTGAAATTTAAATGATGGTGTTCACGTTCTGCTCTCATTCTTTGAGACAAGTTTTATTACTGTATGCTGACTGAGTATGCCTTGTTTCTTTAGGCTCCTTCCTGAGGTCAGAAGCATGTCTTATGATAAATATAAATGCTTACATACCAACTTCATTGGGCTCTTTTCTCTAACTTGATTTCTTCTTGATGTTCCCAAAATAATTTTCCTTTAGAGTTGACTGAACAGCAGAAAGAGTTTCAAGGAACCGCCCGGAAGTTTGCCCGAGAGGAAATCATCCCAGTCGCTGCAGAGTACGACAGGACGGGAGAGGTGGGTGTCGCCCCAGGGAGAAAAGCCCTGTGCTGTGATGAGATCGTGTTACCATAGCTGTGGCCTAACTGTGTTGCTCTTCTTTTTAGTACCCATTCCCCCTCATCAAAAGAGCCTGGGAGCTTGGCTTGGTCAATGCACACATTCCCGAGAATTGTGGTAAGCTTCCTTCACGTTTTTAGCCATAAAATTAAAAAAACAAATGTCCTGTCGTCCTCTAAAACGTTTGTTGCCGCTTGGTGGCTTTTTGCCTTTGTTTCCCTCTTTAGACGACGTAGTATTAGCCAGCTCTGGGGAGACTTTCCTTAGACAGAGTGCAGGCATTTTCCCGTGTCTAGCAGGTTTTGAATTTATGGACTTGTTCTTCCTGTTATAATGCTCTGCATATGCTGTGATGCCACAGGTGGTCTCGGACTGGGAACTTTCGATTCCTGTTTAATTTCCGAAGAGTTGGCGTATGGGTGTACAGGGGTGCAGACCGCTATTGAAACAAATTCTTTAGGGGTAAGTTACTAAGAAAATAACTTACCGTGGGCCTTGCGAGATGACTCGTGGGTAAAGTTTCCTGACGGCCTGAGCTGCACTCCTGGAACCTACGTGGTAGAAGGAGACAACTCTCCCTAGTTGCCATCTGGCCTCCAGAAATGGGCTGTGGCATGCGCAGACACACATAGAAGCCGAACTGTAATTTAAGAAATGTTAATTGTTTGCCTGGGCTGTTAATGAGACACTAACAGTGAAGTTAGGTTAAACTCTGTAAAAACTATAAGGGAGATTTGCTAGCCTGGCTTGGAGATGTAATTGCACAGCTTGGTCATGGTGGTTCTGTTGTCACCAGCGCTGGAGTTCTGGGTGTCCTGGTGAGGAAATTGTACACTTTGGCTACAGCTTCCATGGAAATTCTTGGGCAAGGGTAAAGGCCGGAGGTGGCTGAGAAGCCGTCCTGTTGGCCTGCTGCCCACTTACTGAGCATCTGCTCATACGTACCGTGTCACATGTCCTAGGTGAGCTTCCTACTTGTAGTCAGTTTTTGTATATTACCAATGAGCCTGCCTATAACTTGAGGAGCTCAGACTCAGAGACACGTCTTCTTGCTTGTTAGCTTTTTAGTTCAGAGCAAATGCTAGTTCTTTGAATTTACTCCTTCTGGGAGGCAGGCAGATCTTTCTCGTTCATTGCATTGTGTTCCTGAAGCTACACAACTCATAACATATCTTGCTGTCTCAATGTTAATTTTCCTCGACAGCAAATGCCTGTGATTCTTGCTGGAAATGATCAACAAAAGAAGAAGTATTTGGGGAGGATGACTGAGCAGCCAATGATGTGTGTGAGTATGATTAGCTTTGGACTCCTGTTCCTCCTACAGACATGTGCTACCACATGTAACTAACTCAGTTTATGTGGTGCTGGGATTGAACTCAGGACCTCATGCTTACTAGGCTCTGTCCTCAGTGCTGTTCTGTTTTTTAATCCTCATCTCTCGCAGTTACCTCTGCTGAGAGTACATATTCTCTTTTTTCCCTCTTCCTACAGAATATCCTTCCTATTTGAGGTTTGACTTAAGCATCATCTCAGGGAAGCTGGTTTCCCAAGTCCTGGTGTTAATGCCGACTCTTAGCGGGGTTACCCTGGTACCCTGTAAAAATCTCAAGGGCAGGCTGCCTTTTTCCTCTCTGGTTTTATAGCTTACTACATAGCACATACTCAATGATATTCAATAAATCAGTTTACATTAAGTTGAATTTAATGAATTTGTTTGGATATACCAAATATTTTATTTCCTATAATTCATTGGTATCCTATGCCCAATTTTATTTACATATTAAATATTTTAACATTTGAGCAATTTATTTGGTTTTCTAAGAACTGTAATTTAACTAGCTCTTATAACTTAAATTAACCCATTTATATTAATCTGAGTTTTGCCTCGTGGCTTTTTACCTCTCTTCCATCTTGTACCTCCTGTTTCCTCTCAGTGTCCTCTGGCATCTCTCTCATGCCTCTCAATGCCCACCCCCATCTCTCTTGGAAGTCTTGCCTATACCTCCTGCCTAGCTATTGGCTGTTCAGCTTTTTATTAAACCAATCAGTGACATATCTTTACACAGTGTAATCAAATATCTTGCAGTTTTAGACATTCACTTACATACTACCTTTAAAGATAAAATGCAGGGGATAGAATATAGCTCACTGTAGAACACTTGTTTAGCACACTCGAGAACCGGGGTTCTATCCTAGCACCACAAAACAAACAAAATAATAACTATTATCAGATATTCACAATGTAATCATTAACGTTTATTTCCTTGTGTCCGTATGTCCTAGGCCTACTGTGTTACGGAGCCGTCAGCAGGCTCTGATGTGGCTGGTATCAAGACCAGAGCAGAAAAGAAGGGTGATGAGTACGTCATCAATGGCCAGAAGATGTGGATAACCAACGGCGGGAAGGCGAACTGGTACAGTTCCTGGTTACCGTGTCTTCCAAGTCTTCCCTTTCTTCTCTTGTTTCTAAGCATCTCTGTTAAAGCAAGCCACAGTTTGGCACTGGAAGGTCCATATGACGTTATAAATAACTCAGTGACTCAGTAACTATTTTGAGCCCTTGAGCTGTTTCTTCCAGATTAACTTACGAAGCCTAATGTGTAAAGTGTAGTAAAAATAGCTAATCTTACTGAGTCGATCAGCTAGGTTCTAGTTCCATCTCCTACGCTGGCACTTCCCCAGGACCCTAAAACTCTCAGGAAAACAGAAAGCTGTTTGTAGGATGTTGTTCTGGTTCTCAGTAGATTTGTGGTTCTGGGTTGATCGTAGAGCTTTGTGCACACCAGGCAAGCTCTGTGCTGTGGTGCCCATCCCCAATAGAGGCATTCTTAAAACTTGAGTGGCCAGGAGTAGTAGCACACGCTGTTAATCCCAGCACTCAGGAGGTAGAAGCAGGCAGATCTCAATGAGTTCAAGGCCAGCCTAGTCTACAAAGTCAGTTTCAGTACAATCAAGGCTAGTACACAGAGAAACCTTCTCCCAAAAAAACAAACAAAAACAAAAACAAAAAAATCACTTGAGTCATGAGGCTTGGGATGTAACTCATGGTGGTTAGAGTTCTTGCCTAGCTTGTACAAAGCCTTGGGTTCAACCCTCAGCATCATATAAAAATAAGAACCAGACCATTCCTGGTGGTGTGCACCTGTATTTCTAGTAGTGGAATAAAGGTAAAAGGATCAGGAAGTTAGCTTTAGCTACATAGTTAGTTCAAGTCAGCCTGTGCTACATGAGACCCTCTCAAAAAATTAAGACAAAAACCTCAGTTTATGCACAAAAGTGGGCAATATTTGATATTAGTAACATCTAAAACTTAAAAGTGTATAGGTCCAAAAACAATAACATAAAGTTCCATTAAATACCAAAAATCATTTACATAAATATAGAACGTTCAGGAAGAAAGTTTAATAAACAGCTCTAAGTGGATTTGGCAACTGAGGGGCCAGAGATGCACTTGAGTGGTGGAATGATTGCAGACTGAGGGAACATGTGGAGCACCAGCTCGGAGTGAGCACACTTATGACAAGTCTCAACAGAAAGGACATCCAGATGCTGCTATGTTGGGGAAGCTGCTGAAACATGCTTAGAAACATAGTCTGGGTTAGTTTGGAATACGCTTAGAATTTCAAGTTTGAAATAATATTTCATGGAAAGAAGAACAGAGCTGTGTACAGTAGCACTTACTTTGAGCCCCAGCACTTGGGAGGCAGGTGGGAATATCAAAAGTTCAAGGCCAGTATAGGCTCAAAGGTAGATAGATGGAAGATTCATAGATAGATAGATAGATAGATAGATAGATAGATAGATAGATAGATAGATAGATAGATAGATGCCTTCTTGACCTTTTGACTAAGATCAGATGGAGTAGGCTTGCATAGTTACTGAGTGAAGACAGTTAAGAATTAATGAATGAATTGAAAGTTAGAAAAATATAAACTCTAGCTCATTATAAGGACAGTCTTTCCAATCATAGGGCCCATATGTGTTGTCTTAGAAAGTAAGGTTTTTACCCATTACTTACTATATGGCAGAAGACTTCTTAAGAGGGTCTTAGGGGATGACATAGTTACCACTTTATGAAGAGACAGCATAACCAAGGCAGCTCTTATAAAAGAAAGCCTTTAACTGGAGGCTTGCTTACGGTTTCAGAAGATTAGTGCATTACCATCATGGTGCTGGAGCAGTAGCTGAGAGCTTTACATCCTGACCAAAGGCAGCAGCCAGAGAGGGAGAGAGAGACTGGACCTGGCATAGGTTTGGAAACCTCAAAGCCTGCGACATACTTCCTCCAGCAAGGCCACACCTCCAATAAAGCCACACCTCCTAATACTTCTCAAACAGTTCCACTCTCTGGTGACTAAGCATTCAGATATATAAGACTTATAGGGGCCAGTCTCATTCAAACTACTATAGGAGATTAGGGTAGTAATATTCCTGTTGGGGAAAAATTTTTTTTTTTTTTATTGATTGTGATACAATTTGACGTTGTAGCTCAGGCTGGTCTAGAAATCACAGTGGAGGATAGTCTGAACTCAAGTTCATGGTGATCTCCTGACTCCCAAATGCTAAGATTACAGGTCTGAGCCAGCACAGCTGCCTCTGAAAAGGTTCTACATCATCAGTATATTTATGTGATGTGCAGTGTGGAAAAGCATCCCAACTTGGTGGACTGTGCAGCTCTCAAAATGAACCCTTGTCATGCACAGGCAGCAGGGCTGGGATGGGAACCTGGGGAACTGTGTATTCTAAGTGTTTGCCAGTCCTGCAGAGTATCCTGATTGAGTCCGGTATACATTCAGTGTCCTGACTCAGGGTCAGCTAGTTACAGCATCATTTAGTATCCTCACACCAGCAAGAAATAAAGAAATAAAGGAGCCATGAAAATTGAACAAGCTAAGAGAAATATAATAATGCAATTAAATAATCACAGTTTTAAGAACTGACCATAATTCTTCCTGGGAAAGACAAGTTCTGTGAGTCATGAAATTAGAAAATAATTTTGTCTTTTCCTATTATCGAATAAAACCATACTCAGTGATAAATTGATAAATTATTGGAGATTTAGCATAAAAAATTAATTCATTGCATAAGGAAGAATAAAACACTCACTCACTCTCTCTTTCAGTGCTAGGACTAACACCAAGGCTCAGCTTGGACTCAAGCTGTATGGCTTTTTGTCCTTTTGTAAAGGCTCAAAAAAAAAAATCTGTATCAAGATATTTAGAAAACTAGTTTGCATCTGAAAATTCAAAAATGAACTTTCTTTTTTCCCTCCCTTATGCTGTATTTCTAAATCTTTTGGGGAAAAATCTTTTGTAGACGAATTTCTAAACAGTCTTATTAAATAAGGAACACAGAGCCAAATACAGGGGTGCAAGCTGTAGAGATCAGAGAATCAGTGAGAGTCACCAACTAACCTTAGCTCACCATGCAACCATAGCTTCTCCAGAGACAACTCTTCTTCCCGTCTACCTGTGCCTTTATTGCCTTGCTGTTCTGCCCTCTCATTGGCTCTTAGCCCAGCCACCTCACTTCCTTGTCACTGCCTGTCTGTACAGACCTCCAGGTCTCTATGGTTGGTACTGGGATTAAAGGCGTGTGTTACCACGCGGGTGGCTGTGTCCTTGAACACACAGAGACTCTGCTTGCCATGTGATTGGATTAAGGGCGTGTGCTACCACTGCCGGACTTTTGTTTATGGCTCAATATGTGACCTCTGATCTCCAGGCAAACCGTATTTATTAACATACAAATAAAATATCACTACCATCTTTCTATGGGAAACCTGTAAATATCCCTGGTAATTCAGGTACACCGTGGACACTGGCTTCGCCGCATGCAGGTGCCATCCCTCACAGCAGCAGGAGTCGCGTCTGTTTACAGCTCACTTGTCCTGTGAAACAGAAGACTGGCTCAGAGAGGAGCATTCCGACTCCAGCACATACATGCTTCACTTTCCTATTGTCTTTGCTGAGGAATTTTCACTAATAGCTCATATTCACCCTAAAGATAAGACCACATTAGCTAAGAAACAGATGGTTGAAAAGTCTAGCCACAGTCGGATTGGTATCTGTGCGAGTTCACTTCCTTTGCTGTCAAGTGGGGGTGGTAATGCTGGGTGTGGTTGGGGTGGGCTGAGATAGTAATCAACGTGTGTTAGTCGTTGTCATTATTGCGTCATCGTGGGTTTGTGTGCCTTAGGTATTTTTTATTGGCACGTTCTGATCCAGATCCTAAAGCACCTGCTAATAAAGCCTTTACTGGATTCATCGTGGAAGCTGACACCCCAGGAATACATATTGGGAAAAAGGTAAACAGCATGTTTCTTAACATTTGCATCCATAAGTGCAATTTCAACTGTAACTGTCAAAATTTTTATTTAATTCCTTTAATGAAAATACTTCAAGTTGGGATAAAAATCGAGTTGTGTCTTGATGATATTGGGGACATAGTCTCTATGTCACTTAATCTTTCAAGTCATTTTGAAAGATGGGCCCTTTGTGCAGAACACTTTGATGACTGACAGGTGTAGCTGTGGACAGAAGTCACATGTGGACAGAAGCCATGATTGCTGACTCACCATGGAGTGTAGTATTCTCAAAGGACTCCTTCCTCCTTCCCAGTGAATCTGCACAAACTTTGGTTAGGATAGTTAAAGCCATGTGATGTAGATGGATTACACACAATCCCACAGTATTAACAGAAGCAGCTGTACCTTGGAAACATGAGGATGTCAATCAGTGTCAATTAGTGTTGGGTGTGGGGTGGGAGAGTCGTTAAACAAGAAAGGCAATGACGTGTCTGAATGTCCAGTCTCGGTGTGTGCAGATAATTTGGATCTTAACATAGGCCACAGAGGTTTAAAAGGCAACACAGCAAGGGAAATGAATATCGTAAGAAGTCCTGTAAGAGCTTACAAACATGAAGTGCTTTTGCAAAGTGGAGTTTTTTTGTTTTTGTTTTTTTGTTTTTTTAAGCTTTTTTACTTTTTTTTTTTAAAGATTTTATTTTTTTATTATGTATACAGCATATATGACTGCAGGCCAGAAGAGGGCACCAGATCTCATTACAGATGGTTGTGAGCCACCATGTGGTTGCTGGGAATTGAACTCAGGACCTTTGGAAGAGCAGTCAGTGCTCTTAACCGCTGAGCCATCTCTCCAGCCCCGCAAAGTGGAGTTTTTAAAGAAAACTGTTAATGACGAAGGATGTTTGCAGCTATGGTAAAAGAGGAATTATAGAAATCAAGCCAGAGTTCTAAAGGTTACCTAAACAAATTGTCTTCCTCCCCATGTGGAAAGGTTTGGATTACCTAGTCAGATGTTGGAGCTGGTCTCCTTAGGCTGAACTGAAAAAACAAATTTGAATTAATGGTTAATATAAAACAGATTCCTAAGTTAACTTTCTGTGTTTATAGAATCTGCTGTTGTGTCCAGGTCTTTAGAAATGTGTTGAGTATGCAAAATGGTTATAACTTCTGCCTGTAATCAGTCTCTTTCTGCCCCTCCAGCCAGCTCCCAAATAAGGGCACAGAGACTTGTATAAATTATGAGTGTTCAGCCTTAGCTTAGGCTTGTCCCTAACTAGCTCTTATAACTTAAATTAACCCATGTCTTTTATTCTACGTTCTACAACATGGCTTCCTACCTTTTTTATTCTTACCTACGACTCCTTTTGAGTCTGGCTGGCAGCTCTGCCTTTCTTTTTCCCAGAGTCCTCTCTGCCCTGAAGTCCCACCTAACCTCTTCCTGCCTAGCTGTTGATTGTTCAGCTCTTTATTAAACCAGTCACAGTGACACATCTTCACATGGTGTACAAGTACCCCACAACATCTGCCAGCCAAGGTAGTGCACACCTGCAATCCCAGTACTCCAGAGGCTGGGGCAGGAGGACCACAAATTCTAGGTCAGCTTGGACTATGTACTGAGACTCTGTCTCAAAAAAGGAGGCAAGGACAAGACTTCTCTTTTAGGTCATGGAAGTTCCAAGTCTGACACCCTACGTGCTGTTTACTTCAGCATGTTTACTGACTCCAGAAACCAAGGTCCAAATAAATGATTTACTGACAGTCTCGGTGGTAGAAGCTGACCTGAGACCAGTGGCATTGTGTCTTTTACTAATAGATTCTTGTATGGTTTGGGCCTTTGCAATTTCTGATGTCATATAATGCTATATTTTTAAGAGAAGATATTGAAGGCAGACTGCACTTTACTGACAGACTACTAACACCATGTGTATAACAGAATATGAGTGCTATGAGTAGTCGAACTTTTCCTCAGAGATTGGGGTGTGTGTGGCAGATCATGCTCTCCCACTTAGAGATGGTTCCTGACAGACTCAGGGCCAAGTCTGACCCATCTCAGTTAAGTGGAATGGAGCTCAGAACTTGTACTTTACCAGTGGCAAATTGGTATGACAGTTGATGTTGTCTCATTGTTTCTAATCTCATTCTCACTTAAGAAAACTCTGAGTCAATATTTGCTACTGAATGCATACTGTATGCTGGGTACTGATAAAAATCTCCACACATGGGCACTTGCTTTCTAGTGAGGGGTGTAGATATTTTTATTATTAGCTACTTAGTTCCTAAAATGTTCTTTTAAACAAATCTATGGGATTCGCATTGTCAAAAAAAATTTTTTTTTTCGTCTTAGAAATTGTGTGCTTTGAGATGAGTCTAAGGAGCATTTTGGTTTTTTGTGTTTTGGGTTTTTTTTTTTAAAAAAAAAAAAAAAAAAAAAAAGTCTCTGTGTAGTTCTGGCTGTCCTGGATTCACTCTGTAGACCAGGCTGGCCTCAGACTCACAGAGATCACCTGCCTCTGCCTCCTGAGCATTGGGATTAAAGTCATACACCACCACACCTGACCTTTTTCTATCTTTCTAACATTTTACTGTTACTAATTTATAAACTGGGTTTTATTATAATTATATGAAAAAGCATTGTATGTAAACGACCTACTACCATACACAGTTTCCAGGATCCACTGAAACTCTTGGAACATACTTCCCATGGGCGGGGGGATTAAAGAGGGACAAAGTTGGAGGAGGACCAGCAAGACGGCCCAGTGCGTGAAGGTACTTCTTCTCAAGCCTGATGGCCTGAGTTCTAGTCCAGGTCTCACGTGATGGAAGGAGAGAAGCACACACTGTGCCGGGCTCTGCACCCCCCACAGCATAAATAGTAAATAAATGCCCCCCAAAAGAGGAAAGTGAAGTCCATTGTTTGTTCAGTAGATCACTTTGCTAATGATTACAGGCTCTAAGATTATGTCTGCAAAATAACTTCTCAGGCAGAGGAGGGCGGCTTTCCGACACGTACGAGGTGTGGTTGATATGACAGCTTTAGGCTAGTACTGTTTGCAGTTTGTTAAATACTATTTTTGACCAGGGGCTGATACAAATTTTAGAAAGAGCCAGATTAGACACACGTTAGGCTTTGCAGGTGTGGGATCTCGTGTGAAGCGAAGCTCTGCTGTTGTAGTCTCAGGGTAGCTGCAGATGAGCAGAGATGGGTGTGTTTGTATTCTATGCAAGCTCAGCTCACGGAACAGGTACTACAGGCCCTGCATTGTGGCCCCGGCTTTAGGTAACTGAAAAAGGCACAAAGGAATGATGGACAGCAGCAGCGCTGTAACTCCTAAGTGTTTCTTATGTGATCTTATTGCTAGGAATTAAACATGGGCCAGCGATGCTCCGATACCAGAGGAATCACCTTTGAAGATGTCAGAGTGCCTAAGGAGAACGTTCTAATTGCTGAGGGAGCCGGTTTCAAGATCGCAATGGGGGCTTTTGATAGAACCAGGCCCACAGTGAGTCGTCTCGCAGAGTCCTTTGTTTGTAGTTTTCAGTGAGCGGGTTTGTTTTAACATCGCATGTCTTTTTTTTTTTTTAAGTAATGGTGGAGAGATTGTTACTTGTACTATGTATATTTCAACTTCTTTTGCTGCTCAGCATAGAAGCTAATTTAACAGGTGCTAAACCTGTTGGCTTTCTCCAAAGCTCACTCCCAACTTGATCATTCTTGTTGATTGTGGATCACTGCATGTTCTGCTGCTCACTTAGAATGTGTCTATGGAAGGCTCCCTGGTTAAACAGAAATGACTTTTCTCTAGGCCTCGGCCTCATACTTGGCCAATTTATTTATTTACTTACTCATTGCATGGCAATGGGGATAAACTCAGGGCCTATTGAAAGCTAAGGATGCACTCTGCCACTTAGCTGCGTTCCCAGCCCCTGCCATGACCTTTAATTAAAATAAATAAACCCAAGTTCTCTTCCCTCCACTGCAGTGACACCACTGTCTGCGTCCTTTACTGAAAATCTTAGACAGGTAGTGATATGCTGTGTGTCTTGATGACAATTGAACTTCTGCATCACGCAGTGTTAATATTCTAGGTAGCCGCTGGTGCTGTCGGGCTAGCCCAGAGAGCTCTGGACGAAGCCACAAAGTATGCCCTGGAGAGGAAAACATTTGGAAAGCTGCTAGTAGAGGTAATCTCTTGTTCTCTCTCTCTGTGTATGTGTGTGTGTGTGTGTGTGTGTGTGTGTGTGTGTGTGTGTGTTCATGGGTGAATGCACATATTTGCACATTTATTTGGAGATCAGAGGAACCTTGAGCGTCCTCCTGTTAGCTTTTTTGTTCTGTGTTGTTGAGACAATGCCTCTCACTGACCTGTGGCTCCCCAGTTAGGTTAGGTGAGCTCAAGGGATCTGCCCACCTCTGCCTCTCCGGTGCTAGGATTCCTGACACGCGCCTCTGCACCCAGCTTTTGCACATGGGTCCCGAGGACCTGAACTCAGTCCTCATGCTTGTGTGGCAAGCATTTGACTGACAGCTGTCTGCCCGGTCCTTGAGGAGGCCATCTTAGTGCTGTGTTTGCTTTGCTGAAGTTTGAGTACACTCATTTTCTCTAAATATTTAGAAATTACTTTTTGTTTTGTTTAATTTTAGTTTTTGTTTTTCAAGACAGGGTTTCTCTGTGTAGCTTTGTGCCTTTCCTGGAACTCGCTTTGTATACCAGGCTGGCCTTGAACTCACAGACATCCGCCTGCCTCTGCCTCCTGAGTGCTGGGATTAAAGGCGTATGCCACCACCGCCCGGCAGAAATCACTTTTAAAGAAGGAAATCATCTGGCTTCCTGTTGGTTTCATCTGACTCTGTGACTTTGAGCTTTTCCGAGTGTTCTCTCTCTAGCATTGACTTCTGCACTGAGCTTCGTGCTAAGATTTAAAGATGGCTCCTTCACATTTGTAGGTGATTTCCAAACCTAAGGTCAGTTCCTGTCCCTCTTCTCTTTCCCTCTTCCTCAGCATTGTATTCTCAAAATTCAGGCAGCAGGTAGAATATCAATATCAACCACAACATACGTTTTGTGTTCTCTCTACCTTTCATATACTCTTTCATTTCTTTCAAATTCCACTCACTTCCTCATTGATTTCAGAAAAGCACCTCCCTGTGTTTGTTCTACACTGTGACACTTTACGTCTCCTTACATTGTATATAAGCCATTGTGTCTCTTACTGTCTCACTGGAAGCTGTTCCATGTGAGATGGAGTTTCTGTGTTTAGAAACCGTTAGCTTTAGTCTCATTTGACAAGTAGTCACTGAATATCTCCCACATGGAAACACTTGGGGTGCTCTCTCTGTGGCAGGCATTCTGAGTGTGTCACACGCATCAGTTCTTTTCACCACCCCCCCCAGTACTGTGGAGTAGGCACTGTAGTTTTCATTTATGACATGGCAACATTAGGCCCAACTGATAAATGATGGAACCAAGACTTGAACCCAAAAAATCACTTATTTACAGATCCTATCCTCTGTATGAAAAAGAGGCTTGGCGTTTTCTACTTTCAGGAACATTTACTTTGGAGATCAGTTACTCAACATAGAACAAATACTTACTAAGAATACAGAGCAACATTTAAGTCCCCAAATGAAACCTATAAGATGGAGTTAACAAACTCAGAAGGAGAGAGGCTACATGGGTTGAACATGTTTCAGGGAAGCAACCTTTGTGAATCACGTTCAACCATCAATAAAAGCATCTGCTTTGGGCCACATAAAAAAGGTAACCCTAAGCTATGATCTGAATCATCATACTTACCCTTCATCTCATCATCATGCAAAAATAACCAAACTACTGATCATTCACAGTCAAGAGATGGCGCCTGTGCAGCCACAAAAGCTAAGACAATTCTCTATACACTGATACAGCTGTGTATAATTCACCGACAAGAAAAGCAAAATGAAAAGCCATCAACCTCATCAGCCTCGTAGGTTAGCATGTGTGTAAAAGCATGGGAGACATTTGCATTTGTGCATGTAAACAACCTCTGGGAAGATGAAACACATGCTAAGACCATTGTTTACCTCCTGGGAGGGGTAGGTGGGGGGCTGTAGGGAGGAACCAGAGAAGAAGGAAGGGAAATGTTCACTGTATATCCCTTTGTACTTTTGGAATTTTCAGTTGAAGGGTATTCTGTCTATTCAAAACTTAACTCTATCCAGGCATGGTGGTGCCTGCCTTTGACCAGCACTCAGGAGGCTGAGGCAGGAGGATCTCTGAGTCTGAGGCCAGCCTGTTCTACATAGTGAGTTCCAGAACAACAAGGGCTACATCCAACGACTCTGTATGGGGGAAAACAACAACAAAACGAGAAACGTGAGCTGGCGAGGTGGCTCAGTGGTTAAGAGCATGTGCTGCTCTTGCAGAGGACCTGGGCTCTGCCCATAGGGCAGCCCACAACCATCTCTATCTCCAATTTCAGTGCTCTTCTGCCCTCTCTGGTCTCTGCGGGTACTGCATGCACATGGTGCACTATATACATGGAGGCAAAGCACAACACATAAAATAAAAGTAAATCTTTGAGATTAACCCCAAGCTTGGAGTGGTCCTGCTTACTAAAACTCAGTAAGCGTTTTAGGCAGCTTGAACTACATAACATGACCCTGTTCAATAATTAACTAATTAATTAAAAACAACAAGATGTGCATAGTGACACACACTACAATACCAACATTCAAGAGGCTAAAGTGGGAGGATTGCTCTGAGTTCAAGGCCAGCCTGAGTTACTTAGCAAGGCTCAGTGGAATGGGCACAGTTCAGACAGACAGAGACAGGAAGGCAGGGGCTAGAGAGATGGCTCAGGGATTCAGAGTGCTTGTTGCTCTTACAGAGGATCAGAGTTCTGTTCCCAGCACCCACAGCAGCCGGCTCCCATCAGTCTGTAAGTCCAGTTCCAGGAGTTCCTCTTCAAGAACCTTCATGCATGTGCGCACACACTTGTATGCTGCACACAGCACACATGCACAAACCAAGTCTAAACAGGGAGAGTGTCACTCTACATAGGAGTCATGCACACTGGCCAGTTAAGCCTCCTGTACAACCTAATCATCCTACCAGTCTCTGGCAACCTGACACACTCATTCACAAGCAGTGTAGCCAGGCTTAAGGTATGTAACAAAGGCCTGAGTGTCTGTTGTTTGTGATCTGAGTTTGATTCGTGTTAGACTCTACTGTTGTAGAATTTATGTTTTTTATAATCTCTAAAACTTCAAATAAACCCAGTTTCCAACGATCTTAACATTTCCAAATGCCTGTGAGACTCTTTTCAATCTGCTATTTTAAGGCACATGCCCTGTTTTATTGCAAAATATCTTCTTATGATGACATGAAGCTAAATACTAAAATATCTGTAATTCTATCATCCAGAGATATAGCAAATATTTTGCTTTATTATTTCCTTGGCCGTATTTCTCTAGCATGGTCTCGTACTGGTTGAAACTTCATGTAATGACATGTGGTAAATGTCCTTCCACTGCAATGCCTGTTGGTATGTCAGTCATGATACAGCACTTGCCGACTCTTCTGGGAGGTGTTGGGTTTTGTCTCCTGTTCGATCATGACAAGGACAGGAAGCATCACGTGCCATTTTCTCTATCTGTAACAACTTCCTTTTAAAAGCCGCAGCAGGGCAGAGCTTGACAGAGCACATCTGAAATCCCAGCTGCTCCAGAGGCTGAGGATCACTCGTGTGAGGCCCGTCTGGGCCGGGCTGTGCAAGGTCAACCTGGGCCGCTTAATGAGTCTTGTCTGATCTAAGGCCCTAGATTCAGTAACATATTCATTCATTCATACCCTTACCGTGTCTGAATCTCTGCAGGTACTTGAAGCACAAAAATGCTTATTCTAATAATGAGAAAATATTAGATAAACCAAACCAAGGAGCAATTTATAAAAAAAAAAAAATCAGTATTCTTTGAAAGGACAAAGTCAGAGGATAAGACAGGAATTAAATAGTCTGGGAGGTTCTCTGAGGTAGTAACTACAGCAAGGCGGGTCTTGAGTGAGTTCAAGATCAGTGTCAGCTATATAGCAAGACTTTCTTAAAAATAGAAAAGTGGGGGCTAGAGAGATGGCTCAGTGGTTAAGAGCACTGGCTGCTCTTCCAAAGGACCAGGATTCAATACCCAGCACCCACATGGCAGTTCACAACTGTCTGTAACTCCGGTTTCAGGGGATCTGACACTCTCATACAGACATATATGTAGGCAAAACCCAAGTACAATAAATAAATAAATCTGTTTTAAAAAATGGAAAAGAGGCAGGGTGCGATGGTGCACTCCTTTAATCCCAGCACTTGGAGGCAGAGGCGGGTGAATCTCTTGAGTTTGAGGCCAGCCTGGGCTACAGAGTGAGTTCCAAAACAGCCAGAGGTACACAGGAAAAACCCTGTCTCGAAAATCCAAAAGAGAATAAATAAATAAAAAGCTAGAATCAATATGTGATCCTTAGATAACAGGATTTGGTGGGGAACTGGCCAATTTGACTGGAGTCTAGGTAGTTTTGCAAGTCCATGCAGATTGCCTTAATTATTGCACTGTGATCATGCCTTATCACTGCACTGTGGTTTTACCGTTAGGGGAAGCTAGCTATAACTTTTCTGCAAGTCCAAAATTAGTGAAAAATAAAAAGTAAAAAAGTGTTAAGAAAAAAATTACAAATATTGCCAGTAGATTTCCTTAACTGTTTTTTCGCTTTAAATCTAGCACCAAGGAGTTTCATTTCTGCTCGCAGACATGGCGATGAAAGTTGAACTGGCCAGACTCGCTTACCAGAGAGCGGCCTGGGAGGTTGACTCTGGCCGCCGGAACACATACTACGCCTCCATTGCAAAGGCTTTTGCTGGAGACATTGCCAATCAGTTAGCTACTGATGCCGTGCAGATTTTTGGAGGCTATGGATTCAACACAGAATACCCTGTGGAAAAGCTGATGAGGGATGCCAAGATCTATCAGGTAGGCTCTAATCTTGTTTCTGGGGTGGACAGAATATTCATAAATGACAACAGTATATTTAAGACCCTGGTAATAGTGACAGTTGGACCAGCATAATGGCTCAGAGGGTGAGGGTGGCTCACTTGCCACCGAGCCTGAGAACCTGAGTTGAATTCCTAGAATCCACCTGGTAAGAAGAGAACTGACTCCGGAATGTTGTCCTATGAGTTCCACATAAGTGCCACGGCATGCATGCACCTACACAGTACATGTAAAACATTTTAGATAAACGATAATTATAGATTGGTGTGAGTCAGATTTTGTAGCTAATCAACACATAAAAAGAATATTTTTTTATTGAGCGTAGCTGCTGAGAGGGAAGGATCGAGTGATGTATCACCTGCCTGACTCGGCCATCTTTAGTCTTCAAATGTTAACTAACTATAACCTGCATTTCTTGTCCTCTGAAAAGTATCCATGCCTTTTAAAATTATCTTGTCTTGAATGTTGCCTAACATTTTTTTAAATTAATTGAAACTGTGCTTATAGTCAAAAGCCACGTGTCCTTGAGAACTGCAATTTGACTCTGAAGTTAAGTTGGCAATCAGAAAGTTAGGGGAATGTGCATGTTCTCCGTTGTGGGTTAGGTACAGCCCATGCCTCGTGACCCCCGCCTTGTCTGCACACCCCTAGCCAATGATTGGCAGCTGCTTGTTGGAAAGGCAGAAGCAGAACACATGGGCAGCTGGTCCAGTTGGTTTTTCTTTTCTTTTCTTTCTTCAAAGATTTGTTTACTTACTATGTATACAGTGTTCTGTTTGCAGGCCAGAAGAGGGAGCCAGATCTCATTACAGATGGTTGTGAGCTACCATATGGGTGCTGGGAATTGAACTCAGGACCTCTGGAAGAACAGCCAGTGTTCTTAACCTCTGAGCCATCTCTCCAGCCTCCCAGTTGTTGTTTCAATTCAGATTTTGTTTTGTTTTGTTTTTAATTGGAATTATCCAATATTTTGTGTTTTCTTTTCATGTTTGCCTTTTCGGATGTTCATCACCTAATTTTTATACAACAGAAAGGCCTTGTGTCCCTAGCCCTAGAAAAAGAAATGCTCAGGAATTATAACACTATCAACACTGCAAAATATGGGGCTGGAGAGGCAGCTCAGCAGTTTAGAGCACTCACTGCTCTGGCAGGGGCCTGGGGTTTGATTCCCTGCACCCACATGGCTGCACCCACATGGCGGCTCATAAGCCTTCTGAAACAACAGTTCCGGGGATCCAAGGCCCTCTTCTGGTCTCCACGTGCAGCGGCACACATGATGCACATCCACACACAGACAAAACACTGACATAAGTAAAGCAGAAATAATTCATTCAGAATTTTGTCTTCACGGTGGTCTGCCCCACAGGCCAGTCTTTATTTAAACCCGGGAGAAACGAACACTGGAGCTTGCATCCTCTCTGAAGTCACCTGTCTTTGTAGAGCTTTTCACCTTTCCCAGAGGCTGTAACTATTATAAATACTAGTTATGATCAACCCCTTGACCTCCAGAGCCTGTAACTATTATAAATACTAGTTATGATCAACCCCTTGACCCCCAGAGCCTGTAACTATTATAAATACTAGTTATGATCAACCCCTTGACCTCCCTCTACTTCCCAAGAGTGACCTAACGACTGGCTGAGATTAGAAGCTGAGACAGGGAAGAGCGTGGATCGCCAGGGATTAAAGCCCCACGCTTCCACTGCCTTGATTTCTTTAAGTTCTTGGGCAGCAGTGGGGGAAATCATGTGTAAGAGCAGAGAATGACTACAGGACGTAGCTGAAACAGAAAAGTTAGGTAATAAATACCCTGGTAACACTAAACCTTAGATTTCCCAAACATTTTGAAATGTAAATATCATTTTCTTTAATGTTTTAAGCCTGCCTCCAATTTTGTAAACGAAAATTTTACGACTTAAACTGTTCTCATAAAATAACATTTCAGTTTGGTGCTGCACTGGAGCTTACTGTTGTTTGAGACGGCAAATGAGTCCAGGTGTTTAAACCAAGTTATGTTTTTCTTTCAGATTTATGAAGGCACTGCACAAATTCAGAGGCTGATCATAGCCCGTGAGCACATTGGAAAGTATAAAAATTAAAGGAAATTGCAATTGAAAAGATGTTTCATCCTCTGTAACTAAAGCTCAAAGCACTATTTATGCTTATGCGGAAAAAAGGGCTTTATCATCTTTATGTCTTTCCAAGGAAATAAAATAAAAGCTGAGTAACACAGGTCTGTGCAGTTTATTCCAGTGGTGGATTGTACCTCAGTTCAACTCCACGGTGACCTTTTCTGGATAAATTTAGATTATTGGAACAATGAGTTGTCCTTAGTACACCTGCCCCTGGATTATGTTAATTTGTTCTGTGATCACTTAAATTAACCACAGTTGGAGAAATACACTAGAGTTTTAAGGCTCACTCAAGTGACAGGAAAGGAGGCTTATTAAGAAAGAACTCTTGGTGAAGATTCTAAAATATACGCTGAAAACATGGTAGATTTAGACCTGCCAGACTCCAAAGACTTAACAGCATTTCTGTACTAAAATGTTAATTTTATAATTTTGAATATATTTACTTTGTTTTGCACAAAAGAGTAAAAATTTTATATTCATTTTCTTTCATTCTAAAACTAGAAGAAATTTCTGAAAAATCTTAATGCTGAACCAACATTTCATGTCTTGTTTAAAATAACTCAATAAAGCTAACCTTAAATTATTTTTCTATGACTCTTAGGGTTTGTATAAACCCTTTGGGTTGCTGTACACAGTTGTGTTTCACACACAGGACTTTAAAAAGGAAATAAAACGTGCTGTGTACTGTTCCATGGTGTCTTGTCTGTGTGTTGTTTTATTATATCTCACCATTAAAGACCACAGGGACACAAACATGAAAGAATGCCCACAATTTGTGAATTAGGTATTAAGTGCTACAAAAATAAGCTAAGTGGAGGTGTTTCCTGATTCTCCTGCTCTTTGATATCATCCTGTTTTCTGACCGACGACCAACCTGAACCATGGCCAAATAAATGCTTCCTCCTATTGCTTTATCAAGGTATTTTATCACAGCAACAGAGAAACAACTGAGACAAAACTATGTCACATTCTGGGGTCTCAGTCTACCTGTGCTCTGCCCAACAAAGCTACAAATTCAGGTATTCCGTGGTTGGTTTTTCACTCTTGGGGTCTACCACCCAGTTTTAAATAAATACACACCATGTTGGGCACCAGATAAAGTGAGAAATCCACAGAGTCTGCTTAAATGGCAAGGAATTTGTTAGGAGATAAAAACTCACTGCAACACAGGAGATTTATCATAAGGTCCTGGAAGCTGAGCTATGGTCCACACTGTTCTTCTGCCTGGTCCATCTCAGCATCCAAAAACATGAGGGAGAGAGCTATGCCTATCTGCAGCCCAGGTCTTAAGGGTCTGTGAGGTCACATCCCAGGGTCATGTACTTCAAGGTCATAGGCAGGTAGAGCAGTTACCTGCTCCCTCTCTAGGGGTGATGCTTTAACAGCTACCCACTACAACTTATTCTTACTTAATGCCTGGCCTTAGCTTGGCTTGTTTCCAACCAGCTTTTCTAACTTAATTTATCCCACATCTGTTTACTATGTTTTTCCTCTGGGCTTTTTACCTTTCTTGATTCTATGTCTTTCTTTCCTTCTTACTCTGTGTCTGACTGGGCGACTGGCCCCTGGTGTCCTCTCTCCATCCCTTTTTCACTCTTCACCCTCTTCCCTAGATTTCTCCTCCTACTTATTCTCTCTGCCTGCCAGCCCTGCCTGTTTCTCCCTCCTGCCTTGCTATTGGCCATTCAGTTCTTTATTAGACCAATCAGGTGTTTCAGGCAGGCAAAGTAACACAAGCTTTACAGAGTTAAATGCATCATAAAAGAATGTAACACATACACACACACACACACACACAAACACACACACAAAAGAATGTAACACATCATTGCATCATTAAACACATTCTACAGTGTAAATGAATGTAATACATCTTAAACCAATATTCGACAACAGTTCCCATGACCACACCCTCAACTTTAATAATATGCTGGAAGGGCTAATTCTATCATATATATATATATATATTAGCGTGAGCTATCATATCAAAATACCATGCAGTGTATGGCTTATCAACAACAGAAAGGTACTTCCCTCACTGCTGAGAGCTGTAATTCCCAGATCAGGCTACCTGTGCCGCTGGCTTCTGGTGATCGTCCTCGTCCAGGCTTCAGGCTACTGTCTCTTGTGGTGTCTTCTTAAGGCAGAAAGGACCAGGTGGGGGCTGGCCTCTGGTAAGGGCACTCACCCACTTGTTAGGGCTCCACCCTCAGGAAAATAGCTCTCAAAGATTCTCTCTCCCACAAACAATCACAAATGGGGGTTAGACTTAAAGACCTGAGTTATGAACAGACACAGCATGCTGTTTATAACATGATTTGTGTAAAACTTAACACCAGTAAAACCCATAAAAAGTTTAGCAAATTGTTTTGTTTTGTTTTGTTTTGCTTTTTTACCTTTTGAGACGGGTCTCACTATGTAACCCTGGATGGCCTGGAACTAATTCTGTAGGCCAGATAGGCTCTAACTTGGAGATCCACCAGCACACCTCGTGAGTGCCACAATTAACGTGTGCAGCATCACACTTGGCCTGACATTTGAACTTTTAAAAGATGTCTCTGAGCTAGCAATTTCTATAAGAACATTTTCCCCTTTAAAATGTAGCTTCTTTAAAAGATGAGCTGTTTTTCTGAGACAGTCTCACTATGCAGCCCAGGCAGCCCTCAGCACTGCGGCCCTCCTAGGACAACATGCAGGCACGGCACATCTGGCTTAGAAGTTAGTGTTTACAATTCTGCAAGTTCGGGGACTTTCTTTAACAGACCTGCTTATTTCCCTCTACAGGTCAGCCAGAACAGAGGTCCCCATTGTGAGATAGACTAGTAAAGTCCATTAATCTGTTCTAAAGTGGGGAAACACTTCATCCGTGTGCATTGGGAGGTCAAGGCACATGAGTTCAGATCTACAACCTGTTTCAGGTAAAAGTCAGCTTCTAGGATTTCAACTCCTGTGGGGCTATTTTTCTTGGTGTACATAACATTCTTGATTTATCAGGACTCACAGATACACAAATACAAACTAATCAAGTCTATTAGGCATCTCATACCTAACAGAGAACTGATTTCTGTAACTGATTATCGAATGGACCATAAACACAGTCCTAATCATTGCTGCTCCTAATGTATGGGCCTCGTCTGAGCCTGAACAGTGGTGAGGGGAAGGGTCCTTGCCTTTTGAAGCTCTTCCAGAAAGCCAGGAAAGGACAACAGTTGGCCTAGGTAGGCCTCTCGGTACTGATCTGCAGCAGTGCCCTTGATGGTGAGTCTGTCTAGGGTAGCAAAGTACATGCCCTCCCAGACTGATCAGATATCATTTTCAAAAACATGATACATATAACCACAAAATGAGTAAGTCAAAAATTATTTGTAGGCGAGATAACTCAGCAGTTAAGAGCACTGGCTGCTCTTCCAGAGAACCTGGGTTTAATTCCTAATTCCTAGCACCAACATGGTGGTTCACAGTTGTTTATGACTCCAGTCCCAGGGGAACCAACATCCTCTTCTGGTCTCTGTGGGCACAGACATACATTCAGGCAAACACTGATACACATAAAGAAAAAGATGAATAAAATCTAAAAATAAAATACTCTAAATAAGCCGGCTAATTTCCAAAGTCTTTTTCATTACTCATAAAGGACAGACTTTTATTTTCATTTTTTGAGGCAATGTCTCATTTAGGACATTACCTCCAATCTGCTGTGCAGTCCAGGATAACCCTGAACCCCATCTTCCTACCCATACCTTCCAAGCACTGGGACAGAACTAAACTTTTAAAATATCTTTCTATTCTTAAATTCATCTTTGAAAGTATTAATGGAAGCCAGGTGGTGGTGGTGGCCCATGTCTTTAATCTCAGCACTTGGGACACAAAGGTGGGTGGATCTCTGTGAGTTTGAGGCCAGCCTGGTTGGTCTACAGAGTAAGTTCCCAGCCAAGGCTACACAGAGAAACCCTGTCTTGAGAAAAAAAATTATTAATGGAGTTAGAATTCTACTTTTACAACTGCATCTGACCTGGAGAGCTCTTGTCATTTCTGGTTCTACTGAAGCATGGAGTCCTGCACTAGATCAGATTCCACTCACAGGCTGGTGAGATGGATCCATGGGTACCGCACTTGTCACCATGCCTGCATCCGGAGTTCAGTACCTGGATCCCAAGCGTTAGGAGAGAAGAGACTCATTCAACTTGTTCTCTGACCTCTGCAAGTGCACTATGGCGTGCATGTGTGCCCACTGCACGTGTGCCCATACACAGCACAAGACAAATAAATGCTGGGGAAGGAGTTCATGGGCTGGGGAGATGGCTCAGTTTATAAAGCACTTGCTGCATAGCCTTGAGGACCCAAGTGAATCCTTCGTTCCCATGGAAACATAAGGTTTGGCTGTGTGTGCCTGTAATCCCAGAGCTGGGGAGGGAGAACAGGGTATGTCCCTGGGCTTGTTGACATCCAGTCTAGCCAAATCTGTGAGGTCTAGGTTTAGTGAGAGACTGTGTCACAAAAAATAAGGTGGAGAGATTGAAGAAGACACCCAACATTGATCCTTGGCCTTCACACATGCATACATCCACATACAATGTACATATGTATAAACACATACACAAAAATATTTTTATATTAATGAGGGTTCTTTAGAGGAACTGAACATGTAGAATAGATAGACAGTAAAAGTATTTAATAGATTGATTTTCAGGATATCATCTGGTAGTCCAACACTGGCTCCTTCAGTGTGAAGAAATCACAACGTGGTGCTGGCAGTCTTCACTCTATGTTAGAGGCTTGAAGAACTGGGTTCTGCTGTCAGTGAAGGACTGTGGCAGCGAAGCAGTGGCTGCAACATAAACCCGACAGTCAGATGAGAAGGCAGTGGAGTGAAAAGCAAGGCTCTCTCCGTAGTCCCCTGCAGCTGGGTTACCCCTGGAAGGTACCTCCCACACTTAGTGTGGGCCTTTCCACTTTCAATAAGTAAGAAAACCTCTCCCAGGCATGACCAGGACTCTCTCTTAGTTGATTTCTGATCCAATAAAACTGACAAACTAGATTAGCCTACACAATTTCCCTCCATTGAAAATGAATGAAAAACGACAGGGTAAAGAAATCAGAAACTGTGAAATATCTAGCCAGTGCCTTTTTCCTTTAAGTGCTGGGAATTGTACCCAGGGTCTCACATACTGAAAACAATAAAAGGTCCAGCCTCTATTGTTTTCTCCCGGAGTCCATGGAAGAGTCTACCAACCAGCTGAGGATCCTAATCTGAGGGATATCAAATGAATCCAAGCTCACTGAGTTCTTTAGTCCATTCACTTTATTCTTCTCAGTCAATTCTATCTCCACAGTTTCTTTTCTGTTCTCATACTTAGCTCCTCTCAGTCCCTCCTGCTCTCAGTCCCTTCTGCTGTTCTCTCATATCTATCTAGTTCTTTACATCTCTGTCCTCATCTTTGTTCTTCTCAATCAACTCTCTTCTGGTGTTCTCTCGTAACTATCTAGTTCTTCCCATCTTCCTCTGTGTGTGTGTGTGTGTGTGTGTGTGTGTGTCCATTCATTAACAACTTGTTAGTAAAAACTACAAAGTAAACTCTCAGGGACAAGTATTCTGATAAGAGTTACACTTGGCAAAGACTTGGTCAGCTTAATTGGTGATTGACCACAGCTGTAGGTAGTAAAAAGTTCTGACTATCTCTTAAAGGGATAGCTGCAAAGGTTACAAGGAAAGAAATTAAACCAATGAGAGATTTAAGGAAAAGGCAAAGAATATGTGTACTATTTTATGTGATTAATAATATCCAGACATAGTTAGTCAATTAACAGCCTTTTTCTGTTAGTCACCTGAATCTCAGGACCTATACATAATGAGTCTACTGAGCTGAAAATCTTACATTAAAAACAGGTGTAGACCTCTGAATAGGTGAGACAGTTGATTGGCTTGATCTGTTTGGGTGGCAACTAGGCAGTGGGACTGAGTCCTGTGCTCATTGCATGAGTTGGCTGTTTGAAACCTGGAGCTTATGCAGGGACACTTGGCTCAGTCTGGGAGGAAGGGACTGGACCTCCCTGGACTGAGTCTACCAGGTTGATCTCAGTCCTCAGGGGAGGCTTTGCCCTGGAGGAGGTGGGAATGGGGAGTGGACTGGAGGTAAGGTGAGGGAGTGGGTTGGGGAGAACAGGGGAACCTGTGGCTGATATGTAGAACTGAATGGTATTGTAAAATAAAATAAAAGGAAAAAAATACAAAAAAAGAAAAAAAAATCTCAAAATCAGAAAAAAACAGGTGTAGAAATAAGTACAAAGTATTAATTGTTATTTGAATCAGAGTGGGGGAGGTGCTGGTGGAGGAAGCTTAGGGCAATAGTTGCTATTGATTTCTTGAAGGACTGAGATATACCAAGGCCAGACACATGCACTATCACTTCTGGTTCACTATAATTCTTCTGAAGAGTTTTGATTTAACAAAGCCAGGCACCTGCAATTCCACTCTATGAAAGTTCTACGAAGACACTTTGTCTGGCCAGTATTTACCTTGTCCGTGGCTAAGGATGGAGAGTAAGACCTCTAAGTGTCTACAGTCCACATGGAACAGTAGATCTAGTATGAAGCATATTTTAGTGTGTTTCTATTCACAAAAATTGTTCAGTTAAATAAGAAACCATCTTATAGACTATTCACAATTATGTGTGCCCATAAGATTGAGATGCAATTGTGAGAGTACATGTACTCATAACATGAAGATGCATGGTAAATGGGGAGACTCATAGCTGTTATTGCATAAGAAGTTTACAAGAGACAGCCAGTTCATTCAAAAGGCAGTAATTCCATAATGCCTTGCATGACGGTTTCCTCTAATGGAACCCTGAGTTCTGATAGGTTGGCCTTCTGAACTCTAGTTGTCAAGTATATTTCCATGGACTATTGCTACCGTGGCTCTCATAGTCACACAGGCCAAGCAAGTGTTCTTCTCCTGAGCTATCTACCCCAGCCCCGAGAGCAGAATTTTCAACGTACCGCTTCAAGAATCTTTCTATATTTGTTGTATTTCACTGATTTGGAAAAACACACTTTTCCATAGTAACATCCCAGAAAGCCTGGATAAATAATAGATGCTGGCTACTCTTTACATTTCTCATCTTTGCAGCTCAACTGTGTCTTACAGCTGAAATGAGGTGTTCTTGCCCCATAGGAATGCTGTTCCATGACACAGTCACATGTCCAGGCTGGCTAGGGACAGCCTGTATACTAGATGCTAGTGAGCTATGTTTATAGTTCCAGCAGTTCACACCATGAACGTTGATCAAAACTGTTATTACCGGGGCCTGGAGAGGTGGTTCAGTGGTCAAGAGCACCAGCGGAGCTGGGTCCAGTTCCTTGCAACCACATGGCAGCTCACAACTGTGTGTAATTCCAGATCTTGGGGACCCTACGTGCTCTTCTGCCCTTTTCAGGCACCAGGCACACACATACGTGTGGGCAAACTCAATACTAAATAAAAATAAATCTTTTTTTAAAGATTTATTTATTATGTATATAGTGTTTTGTCTGCATGTATGCCTGCATGCCAGAAGGGGGCACCAGATCTCATTATGGATCATTGTGAGCCACCCTGTGGTAATTGGGAATTGAACTCAGGACCTCTGGAAGAGCAGCCAGTGCTCTTAACCTCTGAGCCATCTCTCCATTCCCAAATAAAAATAAATCTTTAAAAAATATTGTTAATAACAAAAATTAACAAAATTTTGGGGTGGAACCACACTATGTAGCCCAAGCTGACTTCAAACTGACCAAGCAGCCCAGGCTAGCATTGAATTTGTGATCCTCCTGTCTCAGCTTTCCACGTGGTGGGATTATAGGCATTTTCGACCATGTCAAGCTCAAGAAGCTTTTATCATTTACAAAGTGGCAGGTGTGTCTCTGGGCCTAACAAAGTAGACATCCATTAAACAATAACAATATAATGCGAACCCTATAGATTGTTTTAAATTTTCTAAGTCACATTTTAAAAAGTGAAAATAGATAAAATTAATTTGAAAATATATTTTAACTCAATATATCCCAAATATTTTCTTAGCCAGCAATGCTTCTTTGCTGTTCTTTGACCATTTCATACATGTATGTAATTTGTTCTGACTATGCTCACTCTCTGTCTTTTCCTACTTCCCTCCCCCACACATCAGCCTCCCCCTCCTCCTTACAACCCGGTTCTCACATTCATGTCTTTTTTGTGGCCCACAGAGTTGTGTGACCATGGGTTTGGAGCAATCCGCTGATGCCTGGTGGGCTTACCAGTGTGTACACAACTGACAAGAGTCCCTCTCCCCACTGTGTGTCTGTACCCAATAGGCCAGCAGGCAGGGGCAGGGCCCTGAGTCCCTCCCATCTCTGACTGTCGACAGGGCCAGCTGTGTGCAAGCCCAGTGCAGACAAACACAGCTGCTCTGAGTTCAAGACTGCAGGGCTGTCAGGCCCAGAAGATGGCATCTCGGCCTTCTTCCTAACTTCTCTTACATTCTTTCTGCTCCCCTCTTCTATGGTGTTTAGAGGGGTATAAATGTCTTGGTTAGAGCTCAGTCCTCAGCCATCATATTCTCCTGATAACTTTGGGTAGTCAAGAGTCTCTGTAACGAAAGCTATTTGGGTGCCTGCCCCAACATTCATCATTGTTCATTGTACAGAAAGGCTTATCTGATTAAGGCTTGGAGTAGCTTTTGTATATGGGTAGAATATAGATATTTAGAAGGCAGTCAACACACTTTAAAATGAGCAGCATGTCACACAATTTGTATTTTACAATTACAGCATTTTCCAGTTTAGATTGGCCACATTCAATTCCTCACTTGGCTGTATCTGACATCTCAGCTTTGGAGGGATAGATGAACTTATAATATCGTTGCTCTACAGTTCTTTGAGGGAGCATATTGTATTCTTTGAAGGTGCAAACTGGGCTGGGGAGATGGATCAGTGGCAGATCACATGCTAGCTTTTTCAAAGCTGTGAGTTCAATTCCCAGGACCTTAAAAAGGAAGAAGAGGTTAAAACGAAAAGGTTAAACCATATTAATTTATCAGTACAGAGTTATAGTAAGCCTTATTTTTGTAGTTTTGGAATCAAACCCAAGGGCTAGCCCGTGCTAAGCATGCATTTTTACAAAGTATCTTTTAAGCATCTTTCCTTAACAATATATGTGGCGCTTTTTTTTGTTTGTTTGTTTTTTGAATAACTGGGTAACAGATGTACTATAATTTATCTTTTTTTTTTTTTTTTCAGGGAATTTAGCCCAGGTTGGCCTCCAAATGCCTACACAGCTGAGCATTTGAACTATTGATCCTCCTGCCTCCACTTCCCAAGTGCTAGGATTACAGGTCTGCACCACCAATCTCAGTTTACACAGCGGCTGAAACCCAGCCCAGGGATCCGAGGACGCTAGGAAAGCACTTGGCAAGTTGAGCGACAATTCTAGCCACGGGGTCCTTCGGGCAGAAGCGTGGCCTGCTACATCGTGACCGCGGAGTCCTTCAGGCAGGAGTGTGACCGGCTAAATGGTGGCCGCGGGGTCCTTCGGTCTGAGCGTGACGGGCGTGGGCGGGCGGGCGGACGCGAGTGCGCAGGCGCGCGGGCCCTGACTCCCGGTGCTCGCGCGCGCTTCTGTCTTTCGGCGGCCGGACATGGTGAGAGCGGGGTCGCGGCTGAGCGCGGGGCCGGGGCGCCCGGGCGGGCTCGCTTAGCACGGGGAGGCGGGCGGGCCGGCCTGCGAGGCCGATGCTTGAGACTCCTGCAGGCCTAGAGCTCCCAGCAACGCCCCTGCCTCGGGCTCCTGGAGCCGGACTTGGTTTCTCGAGCGGTTGCTCAGCGTTTTCCGCAGCTCTCGAGGCCGCTCGTTTTATCCGCTTGTCCCCTGGGCGAGCCTCTCCCGACTGGGCGGCCTGATTTCTTTCTCTGCAGCAGGGACTTAGGCGTGCCTGTTTTTTCCCCCGGTTACATGTAATTGTGAATTTTTTTTTTTTTTTTGTAAATAACAATTTGGAACATACAGATTCTTGAAAATGGTTAGAGATATTGTTTCAAAGTTACACATTTTAACTGGGATGGAAGAGAGCCAGCCTTGGCCCACACCGAAGGCAGAAGCAGGCGGATCTCTTGATTTCGAGGCCAGCCTGGTCTACATAGGGAGTTCAGATCAAGCAGGGCTTCATAGCAGAGACTGATGAATTGGTTTGGTACTTGGAGCTGATAGCAAGCATTTGGGGACTGCAGGAGGTGCTCTGAAACTCAAGCGTCTGCGTTGCGCTTCCTAGGGATACTTGAAAGTGACGGCCATTTCAGGTCAGTGATGAGCTGGCATGTATTCTGAATCTAAAGCTGATTATTAACCACTTTAGCTCTAGAATTACTCTGAGACTTGAAAGATGCCGGTCACATACTTGGTCGGGGATGTCACGTTTTCAGACCGTGTAAGTAACCGTGAAATCTCTGCTTTTTCACCGCAAGGGCACACCGCAGAAGGATGTTGCCATCAAGGCAGATGCACCCGACACCCTGTTACTGGACAGACATGCCGATTATATCGCCTCCTATGGCGCAAAGAAAGATGACTATGTGCGTATGATTTTCTGCTGGAAAGTTTCCAAGACGAACAGCTGCCGTAGTGTTTGGCCTGTTCTTTAAGCACTGTCTAATGGCAGAGGGCTGACATGTTCCCCTTGGAAGTCCCATATGCTAGGTGTGCCTTGCATGCTGGAGGTTGATACTTGGTGGCATCCACGACACCGGTGCATAGAGGCATTTCTGGAGTAGGCTAGGATTTGCAGGCAGGAGGGGTGTGTGCCTTTCTGGCTGAGGTATAAACCTTTAAGGTCAATGATGTTTTGGCATGTATTATCTGAATTATGCTGATGTGTAATAACACCATAGCTCTAGAATTACGCTGAGACCTTGAAAAGGTTTTGCCTAAACTTAATATGGTAGTGTACCTGGGGAAATACTGGCAGGAAAAGTTACCACGCCCCTGTGATCTCAGCATCAAGGGGCCGAGCAGGATCACTGAGTTGGAGAAAAGCCTGTGCTAGGTGGAGCGACCCTCTCCAAAGAGGAATCCCTTGTGTGAAAATATTTTCTATACAGCAGCTGAATGTCTGGGTCTTAGAGAACATGTGGTGTTAGTACACACTTGATACTTGGCAATTTCCATAACTTTGGTTAGGCACTCATTAGGGGGTTACAGGCCTAAATGTCCTGTGGATCCTCGTCACCTGTCTACCTACCCTTTTAAACTCTGGGCTTGGCTTGCCAGATGGCACTGAGGTCCTTGCCTGAATGCTTGTAAAATAATGCTTTATAGCTGCAACGAGAGGTTCTGGGATCCATGGAGGTCTCCATCTTCAGCAGGGTTAACCAGTTACAAACACTAGTAAACAAGAGTAGGAATGCTGCTGGCTTTTGATTAAATCACCTGCTGTTGGCACTTGGGAGACTAAAGCCTCATTTAAAGGTGGTCCCAATTGTCCTAAAATTGGGTGGATTATATGTGAAATGGACTCTTTAGGAGTTCAGATTGACCAATTTCGGAAACTTCTATCCCTAGGAATACTGTATGTCCGAGTACTTGAGAATGAGCGGCATCTATTGGGGCCTGACGGTGATGGATCTCATGGGACAGCTTGATCGGATGAACAGAGAAGAAGTCCTGGTGTTTATCAAGTCGTGCCAGCACGAGTGTGGGGGGATAAGTGCTAGCATTGGACACGATCCGCACCTTCTCTACACTCTGAGTGCTGTCCAGGTAGATGCTGTGTTTCCGTAGGGTTTGGGGATTATAATTTACGGGGAGGCAGAAATCTGTATCTCCTGTCAAAGTTACTTCTGTCCTTTTGTGTGAAGTCCTTCCTACAAGGTCAGTGATGTCATGGCATGTATTAGCTGAATGCTAACATGATGCAAATTCTCAAGTGATACTGAGACCTTGGAGGGTAATTTCACTGTATGGAACTGGAACTGACTCCAGTTGAAATTTGTTTTTAGTGAAGAGCCAGAGCTTGAGTTTCTCAGATTATCAATGGTTTATGTAGTAAGACATTGTGGTTACGGGTTAAATGCCTGTGCATTTGAGCAGTTTATAGTAAACGTGGAGGGGCTTAATTGGTGACTTATAGAACAAATCTGTGATACTCACTTGTCTTTCAGATTCTTACTTTGTATGACAGCATTAATGTTATCGACGTAGATAAAGTTGTGGCATATGTTCAGAGTCTACAGAAAGAAGATGGTTCATTTGCTGGAGATGTGTGGGGTAAGACTGGTTTTCGTCAGCTACTCCATACTCAGAACATCTTTGTCTTGGTAGTAATCATAAGATTTCAAGTTGTTCATCTTTTCAGGTCCCACTAAGCAGTTGGTCTAACTGGAGTAAATGGCCTGCTGGAAGTCCCAGCATGCCGTGCTGGTTTGTCAGCACACCACACTCTAAAAGATAAGGTAGGTTCAAGTTTTATCCCCAATATTTGGTAGCTTTGAAGGGCTGAACTCCCTGAAAAGAGGACGTCTTTAAAAGTTTATGAAATTAGTAAATATCTGAGTTGGGACATAGAAAAAATTCATTTGATTAATGTAGATGATTTGTTTTGGGGTGGAACAAAATGCAGGCCTGAGACCAGCTGCTTTGTGGGATGTGAACCTTTTAACATACTGGTAACGAGTTCATTGGCATATAATAGTCCTCCCGTTTTGTAGGTTCCTTCCCTTTTGGGCATCTCTAAGCTACTTAGAAGGGCTGTTGCTTTCTATTTTTCTAGCTGGTTTCCTTAGCTTTTAGGGGTAAACATAAGCTAGCCTGGGCTTTGGGGAATTGAATCGGCATGGTTCTCGCTCGGTTTGTTCTTCAGAAACTTGTAGCTTTTACGTGACTGCCTTGGCTCTTTTTGTCTTTTAGGGGAAATTGATACCAGATTCTCATTTTGTGCAGTGGCAACTTTGGCTCTCTTGGTAAGCTTTAAGTGTTGTGTTGAGGGGCCTGATGAAGCATTTGTGAGTGCTCTGGGCGTTTGTAATGGGTTTTACTTCTTTTTGTAGGGCAAGCTTGATGCTATTAATGTGGAAAAGGCAATTGAATTTGTCTTGTCCTGCATGAACTTTGATGGTGGATTTGGGTGCAGACCGGGCTCTGAATCTCACGCCGGGCAGGTAAGTTTGCTATTAAAATTTAGAGGAGATAACCAATATTAAAAGACAAATGATATTTTATAGTAATTGTTGTAAATGGCCGTGCCTTGTTACATAAGGAAAGTGGTTTGGGGGTGTGTGCTGTGTACACAGCTTCAGTCCTTATAAGTAATGCCCTCCTATCTATATGGGCTGTCTACATTTGGTACTTTAATTGTCAGTTACAGGCTGTTGGGATGGCAGACATGAACCTCCACATGTGACTTAAATTATAACAATGAAAACATTCTAACCTGACCCAATGTGTCTAAGTTAGGACATATTTTTTGTCCTGAGAACATTGTAGAAGTTGTAAATTATTTGGCCATAAAGAAATTCCAAGCATAATATTTCACTGTGACATTGAATCCTAATGTAACCTGATACAAGATGGATGGAGTTTGAATAATTTTGGTAGTGTTTGTAATTTACTATAAAATTATACCTGTGTACTTTATGTCTGTAATTTTAGATCTATTGTTGCACAGGATTCCTGGCCATAACTAGTCAGTTGCATCAAGTGAACTCGGACTTACTTGGTTGGTGGCTTTGTGAACGACAGTTGCCCTCAGGTGGACTCAATGGAAGACCTGAGAAGGTATTGTCTGTAGTGGCTCCTTGAGTGGGTGGTGCTGTGTACTTAAAACTGAGCTTTTCTTTTTTGTAGTTTCAGTACTCCTTAAGGGGAGAGTGAGAGGTCATAGTGAAAATAGAACTTGGGGCTCTCATTGACCCTGGGAGGCACAGACATGAGATATTTGAGTTTGAATGAAGCCAGTCTGGTCTACTTTGGGAGATCCAGGATAGCTGGGGCTACATAGAAAGACCCTGTCAATAAAAGTGCTAAGGGCCATAGTGAACACTGAACATTGAATCTCGGCTGCTCAGGTAACATGGTAGCCACAGAGTAAGTAGGCTATTAAGTTAGCATACAGGCACAGCAAAAAAAAGTTAACCTGAATGAAGTGTCAGCTATCCCATCCCAAAGCTGTTGCAGACACTGAAATCTTCTGAGAGTAAACCATAATTAGTTTTTCAGAGCATTTCATCTTGTAGCCATGTAATTTGTTTGCTTATGGAAATTAAGAAATACTTCCAGTGAAAGTAAACGGGCATTTGCATTTATTGACAGGACTGACTCCATAGTTAGTTAACCGGTAGCAAGTGGAGTTTGCTATGTGTGAGGGGCAGAGAAGCTGTATGTGCTAGTTTCATGTGCTTGTGTGAGTGATGGGCAGGGAGGTGTGCCCGCAGGTAATATCTAAGCAAGGCCTCAGTTTATGCTAGTAATTGAGCTTTGGCTGAGACAGAAACTTAACGTGCCTATTAGTCATTCTTGGAGCTCAGTAAAATGCAGGCTGAACGATCTGCAGGGACAATTCTTAGCGGATGTGTGTCTACCTGGACAGCACTAGTTGAAAGTGGTCTGCCTAGAAAATCTTGTCTCGTGGTTTCATGAATCTATACTAATGGCCTCAGCTGAAAACTGAGTAGAATATTTAAGTTAAATCAATGTATGTTTGCCACCCAGTCCTGAAGTGTGAGTGTCAATATGTGGGAAGTAGTCTCAACTTGCCTGTTGATCATTTCTGGGTTTTCATTGTTACCGTCTTGTACATGCCTGGAGTGAGGCTACAATGTAACGGTTTTGCTGCCTCAGGCTCCTTAGTTCTGTCCACCATTCCTGACCCCTGTTCACTTCCTACTGTTGGAGCATGGGGTTAGACATAAAATAATTTCTAAGGAAGTAGAGCGGTAAATAATAGTGCCAACAGTCTGACTGGTTTCCCCCACTTCTAGTTACCGGACGTGTGCTATTCCTGGTGGGTTTTGGCCTCCCTAAAGATAATTGGGAGGCTTCACTGGATTGACAGAGAAAAGCTGCGCAGCTTCATCTTAGCATGTCAAGATGAAGAGACAGGAGGCTTTGCGGACAGGCCAGGAGATATGGCAAGTACAGTTCTGTGATTTGCAGTTTTTCACTGTTGGTTGATCTATGCTTCTGGGCCTTTGTTTGGGCTGTAGAAATAGTTCTTCATAAGTAATAGTCCAAAGGCTGCTTTGAGAGTCTGAGACTGGAACTTATAGGAATACTGTTTGTTGGGCTGGAGAGATGACTCAGAGGTTAAGAACAGTGGCTGCTTTTCCAGAGGTCCTGAGTTCAATTCCCAGCACCCATATGGTGGTTTACCAGATCTCATTTGTAATGAGATCTGGCTCTCTCTTCTGGCCTGCAGGCACACATGCAGACAGAACACTGTATACATAATAAATAAATCTTAAAAAAAAGAAAGAAAAATACTGTTTGTGAGGTCCTGCATGTTAAAAGCACTGGAGTCTTTCAGGAAACTTGTAAAGCTGTATACAGAAATTGAATAAACTTCATTCTGTGGGTCGGTTATTGAGTTTGTATATCTTAACTGTTTATACACTTCCACAGGTGGATCCTTTTCATACCTTATTTGGCATTGCTGGATTGTCACTCCTGGGAGAAGAACAGATCAAACCTGTTAGTCCTGTCTTTTGCATGCCTGAAGAAGTGCTTCAGAGGGTGAATGTCCAGCCTGAACTAGTGAGTTAGAGTCAGAGACAGGTGCAGTGTTTATCAAACCTGGAGTGACTGTTAATATTTTGTATATCACATGCTAATGATAATATATAATTATATGTATTGTAAAGTAGACATGTATTTAGAATGTTTCTGATATCTCCATAACAGCAAATGAAAGAGCTAGTATTTAATTGGTACCTCCATGTCCTGTTGACCTGAAACAATTGTGATGGCAAATGATTTTGTTAACTGATAGAGTAAAACTCAAGATTTAAATAAAAGATGCACAAATTAATTGAGTGGCTGTTGTGTATGTAGCTGTTTCTTTAGAACTGAAACATTCCCTTTGTGGAGATTATTTCCAAGGCTGTAAGTCATAAACAACTGGTGAGAAGGATGCAGGGGTGGGCCTTGGGCACATTTTTCAGGGAACTTCAGTCTCTGCTGTTGGTTTGCACTTTGTAGGCATGCAGCTGAGTCACCTACAGCCCCAAAAGTCTTTTTTTTTGCCCCCCCCCCCCCATCATTCTTAATGAATTGGTTTGCTTCTTGGGTTTAGGTGGAATTGTTTCTTGGGTCTGATGAGCCCCTGTCTGGACATTTGTCATAATTGGGTTTTGAATTGATTAGTGTGGATTGGTCACAGATTGGGTGAACTGTTGGTATAAATTTGGACTTAGTATATATCTACTTCTGGGTTGAACCTCTGCCCCTTTCCACACAAAAGGAAACAAGCTAATCCCCTCCCCTTTCTGAGATAGTCACACTTGGTGCTAGAATTCCACATCATCCCCAACCAAGTGCTAGAGTTCTGGGGATCCACCTGCATTCCCAGCAAGTAGCCTGTCAAATGTGCACACCTGATAGGGTAGTGTTCGGGTGTCTTCCAATGTCCCAAGAAGGGTTGCTTAAGTATTTCAGTCACAGTCCATGATGCTACACACCTGGTGTACTCTACATGCATGTCTCTATTGTGAAGCCTGGTTTTCAGAGGTGTAGTCCATTAGCATGGTGGCCTGCAGGCAGATGTTGCTGGAGAAGTAGCTGAGTTCTAATATCTGGATTGCAAGAGGGAGAAATTGGCATGAGCATTTGAAACCTCAAAGCCTACACCCAGTGACACTTCCTCCAAGGCCACACCTACTCAAGTGGTGCTGCTCCCTAAGAATTCGAATATAAGACGACATGTGGGGGGGGGGGGGGGATTTGCTTCGTAACTCAAACCACTACACTGCATATGTCCTGTTAACTGGAGAGCATTTATCCTCAGTGCTGCCACCTGGGAGTTGCTATATTTAAGGACTGTAAAGAGTTTTCCAGAGGTTAAGTGCAAAGCTGTAGTTGAAACTTTTCCCCCTACTCTGAAACTGCTGGCTGTAACTGCCCGTGTGATGTCACGGGTGTTCGTCTGGTCGGCACTGTGCCATGTGTACCATACACCGTCATTCTTAGACACTGGGTACTGGGCACGGGGTGATGAGCTAGAAATCAGGGGTAAGTGTATTGGGGATGTATCAGGCATGCGTTTATTATGCAAGACCCTGGGTTCAGTCCCCAGCAAGGTCCCCTCCAAGTGCTTGGCTAGTGTGAAAATTATTAAAAACAAATTTCGTAATAAGAGAATGCGCTGTTGTGACAATTGACACCCCAAGTTGTTGGTCACTGGTGGGCCTTGAATTGTGGGTGCTGACCCGTGCTTCTGAGACCCGTGCTGAGACAGGCTAGGCAAGGGGGACGGCGGCCCGGGCCGCGCCTGCGCTGTGCGATGTACGCGGCTCCACGCCTGCGCCGCGAGCGCACTGCGCCTGCGCCTGTCCTCCCGCCTTTCGGCGCATGACCTTGCGGTGCTCGACGCCGCGCAGATCCTCGCGTCGCAGAGGCCTGAGGGATGCTGAGGCAGGCGGCCTCCTCAGCCTCGAGCTCCCCACGCGGGACCCCGCGCGGACATCTCTCGGCCCCGGCCTCCGCGTCCCGGCCCAGCACGGAAGGCGCCGCGGCCGACAGGAGCAGCAGCAGCAGCAGCAGCAGCAGCCCGTGCGGCCCGCGCCAGGCAAGGCTGCCACGGCGGGCCGGGGTCGGGGTACCACGGCGGGCCGGGGGCCCGGGTGCCACGGCGGGCCGGGGACCGGGGTGCCACGGCAGGCCGGAGGCTGGGGTATCTCGGCAGGCCGGGCCTCGGGTACCACGGCGGGCCGGGCCTCGGGTATCACGGCGGGCCGGGGGCCGGGGTGCCACGGCGGGCCGGGGGCCGGGGTGCCACGGCGGACCGGGGGCCGGGTGCCACGGCGGACCGGGCTTCGAGTGCCACGGCGGGCCGGGGGCTGGGGTACCACGGCGGGCGGGGGCTGGGGTACCACGGCGGCCCGGGCCTCGGGTACCACGGCGGGCCGGGGGCGGGGTGCACGGCGGGCCGGGGGCTGGGGTGCCACGGCGGGCCGGGCCTCGGGTACCACGGCGGGCCGGGGCTCGGGTGCCACGGCGGGCCCGGGCCTCGGGTGCCACGGCGGGCCAGGGCCTCGGGTGCCACGGCGGGCCGGGGGCTCGGTGCACGGCGGGCGGGGGCTCGGGTGCCACGGCGGCCGGGGGCCGGGGTGCACGGCGGGCCAGGGCCTCGGGTGCCACGGCGGGCCGGGCCTCGGGTGCCACGGCCAGGCCAGGCTCCCACGGCAGGCCGGGGAGTTTGACAGTCACTACAAGTCTTCGCTAACGGGTGCAGGGGCCGGTGCTTCGTGCCTTTGACCTCAACACTGGCGATCACGGTCCCAGGCTAGCCTGGGCTCCACAATGAGCTGGTCTCACAATTGCAGACCAAACAAAGCACGGCGGCTGTAAGACGCTGAAAGGAAGTGTGGCTTAGCGCTGCCTCCTCTTGTTTGCTCAAGGCAGGCTCTCGATGGCCCAGGCTTCACTTACATTCACTGGTAGAAAAACCTGCCCCGAAGTTCTTCAGCAATCCCCCTGCCTTAGCCTCTTGAGTGCTGTATTATACCATGAACCACCATGCCTGACCTTCAATTTCCTCAAAAATGTTTTTCACCTTTTTTCCCCAAGCCCCTCTGAGTATGTGAGTGGGTCGGCATGCAAGGCTCAGGGGTGGAGGTCAAAGGACAACATTCTGGAGACAGCTCTCTACCTCCACCAAGTGGGCCCTGGGAGTCAGGCTTGGTGGGGAAGGCCTCCACCCGTCCGGTCATCTCGCTGGTCCCCTACTTCTTAAAGTATATGGCGAATGGGAGATTGTGCGTACGTTTTCTAATGAGCGCCGAGCTTTGGCTGACGGGTTTTAGTCGTTAAGTTCTAAAATGGGATGATAATAGGTTAAAGTGAACATCTCATCTAATTCAGATGCTCAACTGTTAAAGTTGGTCCTTCTGGGGCTGGAGAGATGGCTCATCGGTTAAGGGCACTAGTTGCTCTTTCAGAGGTCCAGTGTTCAATTCCCAGCATGCACAGGGGCTCACATCTGTCTGTAACTTTGATGCCGGACGATCTGATGTCCTCTTCTGGCGTCTGTGGTGCACAGGCATACATTTAAAGGGGTGAAAGGTCCTCTAGGGTGAGTTCAACTCGTATGGAGGATAAAGAGAGGATTGGTTGGCTGATTTTGTGAGTGAAGAAGTACTTGTTGAAGTCTTCTATGTTTAATATTAGGTTAAAAGTGGTTAAGAGAAACAAGCTTAAGAATTACAGAGACATGATTCCATAAATCATGATGATAAACTATCTGACAATTCTGAAGTGGGAATCTGGAACAGAACTGAGCCACAAGACACGGTTATTTATTTTGATGTGTCTGTGGTGTGTGTGTGTGTGTGTGTGTGTGTGTGTGTGTGTGTGTGTGCATGCATGTTCAAATGTGTGGGGGCTTTTGTGTGTGAGCATATGTGTGAGCATAAAAGGCCCAGGTTGATATTAGGAGTCTTTCTTTGTTACTTTCCACCTTACTCACTGAGGCAGGGTCTCTCAGTTGATCCCAGAGTTTATCAATATGGCCAGTCTAGCTAGCCAGGTTGCTCCTTGAACCCCATCTTGGTCCTCCAGGAACTTGAATCACGATGGGTTACATTGCCATCTGGCATTTGTGTGTATCCTGGGAGTCAGAACTCTGGTACCCCCACTTGCACCTTATCCTCTGAGCCTTCTTCCCAGCCCCCAAAACATTTTTTTTTTAAAAAAAGATAGTGATTTAGCTGAATATGGTGGGGCATGCCTGTAATCTTTCTGTTTTCTATTTAAGAGGCTAAGGCATGAGCATTTTGAGGCCAGCCTGGGCTGCAGATTAAGACCGTGTAAAAAGAGGAAAACTATTTGACATATTTATAGATTTTCAAGAGTTAAGTAAAGTAGATGAATAAAAGTTCAAAATAGTTGGTAATAAAGAAAGTGAACACTGGTAGAGAGACAATGTGTTCACCCTTTGACATTTAGAAATTCTTGGAAGACATAAAAGTTTATGTCCAAGAAGTTGCAGACATTTCTTTATTTTTACTTTATAGAGTTATCTACTTTTTATGTGTATGAGTTCTCTGTGTGTAGCCCAGGAGCCTGGTCTCAAACTCCCTATGTAGCTCAGTTCAGGCCCTTGAAGTTGTGATCCTCCTCCTCAGTCCCTCAGCACTGATATGAGAGACATGAGCACTACACCTGGCTGGTGCATGATCTTGAATATTTTTTATGAGTGTGTATGTTTCCTATCAGATGGAGCCATCAGGAACCCTCTTCCATTGCTTTCTATCTTATCCCTTTGAGGCAGACTCTCCTTGAACCTGGAAGTCGACTTCATCAGCTAGGCTGGTGGAGGGCAAGCCTTGTGCCTAGACTGTTGGATTGTAACCAGCTGGGATCTGAAGTCAAGTCCTCATGGCTGCACACAAGTGTTCTTAACTCCTGAGCTGTACCACTAGCCTCTAACTTTAGAAATTTTCTTTGAGATAGGGTCTCTGTATATAACCCTGTCTGTCCTGGAACTGGCTATGTAGACCAGGCCTGCCTCAAACTCACAGAGTTTATTTTGTTTTTGTTGCTGTTTTGAGGCTTCTTTTGTTGTTGTTGTTTTTTTAAGACAGGGTTTATTCTGTATCCCTGGCTGTCCTGGAACTCAGAGATCTGCCTGCCTCTGCCTCCCAAGTGCTGGGATTAAAGACATGCACCCCCACCCCTATCCCATTCCACCCCCAGCTACATCACCTGAAATCATTTATTTATTTATTTATTTATTTATTTATTTTTAAGATTTATTTATTATGTAGACAGTGTTCTGCTTGCATGTATCCCTTCAGGCCAGAAGAGGGAGCCAGATCTCATTACAGATGGTTGTGAGCTACCCATGTGGTTGCTGGGAATGAGATGCCCAGAGTAAATAAATGTTGATTCAGTGAGTGAACTCTGTAGGCCGACAGTCAAGAGGAAGGCAGAGAAGGGGACTTGGTACAGGAAACTGCAGGCAGTGTGAGGAGGACAAAGACACGTGGCCTAGAAGTCAGGGGTGGGAGAGCCCTGTGTTTTCATTTGCTTGTTTGTTTCTTTGGAGCTTCTGTGTTACCAGACACTGTGCTGGGCTATTTATGTACACTGTGTGAAATGTTATGACATGGCTCTAAAGTAGGTAACATGTTGGTAAGCAACTGTCTGAAAAAGTACTGAAGCCAAGTGAACCTGAAGCCGACTGTCTAACACAGTTTGCACAGGAAGAGACTTTCAGATGAGGAGGTTAATGAGGGAAAAGACACTTAATTATAGTGTAAACTACACCTGCTGGCTGAAAGGAAACCTGATTTTAGCAAGAGTAGTCTCAGTGAACTTGTAGAGGCAAGAGCCATATCAGAATATCCCCTTAATCAATGAATTTATTTTTTGAAGCAAAATCCCATGTGTCTCAGGCTGGTCTCAGCTCACTCTGTAGGTGAGGATAACCTTGAACTTCTGAACCACTTTCCTCCACCTCTCAAGTGCTGAGAGTACAGGTATGCATTACCACATATGGTATGTGTGCTGGGGGTGAAACCCAGGACCTCATGCACACCAGGCAAGCACTCTGTCCACTGAGCTACACCCCCAGCACTGTGTCAGCACCATGTGTTAGTACATGATTATCAAGCCAGGTGTGGTGGGTAGCACATGCCTACAATTCCAGCAATCAGGAGGCGGAGGCAGGAGGACCATAAGTTGGTGGCAACTCTAGGCTATAGAGTGAATTCAGCTGCAGCCTGAGATACATAGTGAGATTTGCTTAAGAACAACAAACAAACAAAAATTGTCAAAAGAGACGTAGAAGTAGAAGGAGGCTGGCCCGGAAGAGGAAGGGTCGGTAAGAGTAGCAGGGGCACAAGAGAGGATAATAATGGAGGTTGGAAATGATCAAAATACAATACATACGTGTATGAAAATATTAGGGAACCTACTATTATGATAATACAAACTAATAAAGCCATGAGCACAATTGTCAATAATTATTATGATTTTTAAATTATCAGATTAAATTTACAGAAAGTAGATATGATGTCAGTTTTAGGATTAATACATAATTCCTTAATGCTTATCATTAAGAATTATTCATAATTTTTCAAATTTAGGTTCATCATTTGGAAACAAAAGATCTTATGCAAAACACACAGTTGCATCCAGTTTTCCTATTGGTACAACAAGCTCATCTTCTGCACGAGATGCCAATTATCCACAAATATATAGAACTCCGTTATCTGCTGGAAATCCCCAGAGATCAGGCTATAAAAGTTGGACACCTCAAGTAGGATATTCAGGTAAAATTGGTGAAAGAGTAACCCTGATGTTCCTTTGAAAATTTTAAAGTTTTGTAAATTATAAATTGGGTGGTTAGCTCATTTGCACTTCTTCCATCACTGATATGGAGAACTGGAAGATACATCTATCATTGACCCATGTGCAACTCAGGGTAGGCTGACATGGCTACGTGCTTCCTATTGTTGGTTAATATGTGTAACCTTGCATTATCTGAACTTATTTTGACAAAAGGGAAAAAAATCTCTTTCATGTGATATTTAAGTGAAAACTTTGATCCTAATAGTACTCTTGAGTGTTTTTTCTAATACGGAAATTTTAATTTTTATTTAAATGTACTCAGTTTTGTTGAGGGATCAGTGAGTGGATGTTTGGTGTGCACCAATTCTCTAAGGCATATATAAGACTACGTCTTGGCTACAGGGTGCGTAAATGTTGCCTGATTCTTCCTGGGAAGATAAGAACAAGCATCTGTCCACCCTAGATAAGGCATCAAAAGCAGACCAAAGAAAAGATCCACCCAACTCTAGCTTGAGATCTCACTCACTGAGATTTTGGGGGTAGGAAAATGGGTGACTCAGAACAGCGACAGTTCCCCCGGGCATGGGTTCCTAGAGCTTCCTGCCCCACCTAAAGGTAGCTGTCCTAGTCTCCTCCTGAAGAAAGTGTTCCTGCTTATACTACCTAAGAAGAAATGGAGCCTCCAGGAAGGAATGCTTCATTCAGAAAGAATAGCTATGTAACATATGTTTATGGTGGTAGTTACATCTACATATGTGCATACATTTTAAGATGCTACATTATTTTTGAAGCACATAATGATACATAACGGCATTTCAGTGGAGACATACTGCATATACGATGGTAGCCCCATCATGATTATAATAGAGGTGACAATTCATATTGCCCAGTGTTGTCATTACACCTTTAAAAATGTTTAGATAGCAAACACCTACCTTTAGTACTCAGTCACCATTTCAATAGCACCACCTGCTGGGGGCCAAGTGTAGATGGAAATTTCTTCGGTCCTGCCTTACTCAGCAGTCTGGATGAATCTCTCCCACCAGCAGTCCCACAGAAGCTTATAAAATAATTACTCAGAGGCTTATATTAATTACAAACTGTGTGGCCTATAGCTTTAGCTTCTTGCTAGCTAGCTCTTTCATCTTAAATTAACCTATTTCTATAAATCTGTATGTTGCCACATGGCCCTGACATTACCTGTCTGAGGGCATCTTGTTGCTCCTTTGGCTGCAGATTTGCATCTCTCCGGACTCCACTCATCTCTCTGTATCTCTGCTTGGATTTCCCACCTGGCTGTAAACTTTCTTGCCATAGGTCAAAACAGCTTTACTTTTTATCCAATGGGAGCCACACATATTCACAGCATACAGAAAGACATCCTATAACATTTCTCCTTTTCTATCTAATCAAAAAGGAAGGTTTTGTGCAGTGGTGGCACACGCCTTTAATCCCAGCACTCAGGAGGAAGAGATAGGCGGATCTCTGTGAGTTCAAGGCCAGCCTTGTCTACAAAGCGAGTTCCAGGAAAGGCGCAAAGCTACACAGAGAAACCCTGTCTCAAAAAACTAAAAAAAAAAAAAAAAAAAAAAGGAAGGTTTTAACTTTAACATAGTAAAATTATATATACCAAAACAGTTATCAAGCAAGAATTACAGTTACAATATCTAGTCTATTTGTACTTGGCAAAATTAAAGAAAATATTCTGTCATCTATCCTATTTTTGTGAGTCTGAAGTTTTATATCTAATTTATCTTTTATCATGACTAAGGAAAACTATATTTAGTCTTTAATTCCATCAAAGACCCCAGAAGGATATAATATCATCTGAGTAAACAGGAAGTGCATTGCAAGCAACTTCCATAATTCTAGAAATGACAAAGACATCAGGCTACCTGGACAGTCATCCAAAGTTCCTCTGTAATGTTAGGGCATCTGTCTTCAGCCTACAGGCCTAGAGTCTCTGGCATAGCTTTCAGTGAAGCAGGAAATTTTAAGGACTGTTCTACTCATTCTGGCAAAGTTCATCAGTTGCTTCTCTCTGTGTCCTGTGGAATGTCTGGTAGTTTCTTCTGTGAAGCAGGAACCTGAAGGACCATCTTTCCTTATAAAGTCCTATGGGTCCTGCATGTCTAGTTTATATAACATATTGTCAAGCAGTCAAGGCAAGAACAGATTTTTGCACAAATGGCTAACTTTTGCTGTAAAGGAAGTAAACTCCATATGGAGTGTCTTCGATGCCCATCTTTCTCTTTAAAGTAAATTAGTGCTGCCAGGGGCAGACATGTCTCATTGTCCAGAAAAGTCTAAGTTTTTAAAACATTTTAAATACCATATTTTGTAGGTCTTTGAAGTATTTGAAGATTACCTACCTAATTGAAATATATCTGTGTATACCTAGAAAACTTAATTAACATGACTATAAGTTTGATTATCATAGATGACTAATTATTAATCTGTACTTCTAAATTATACATTACAATTTTAAATGAGTTGCATAAACATAATAACTTAAACAAGAATGCAAATATATATGCAGATAACAAAATTGACCTTAAATTTGTATTAATAAGCCAAAATCCATACCAGTATATTTTGAGATTAACAGTTTAATCTCAAATTAACAGTTTTTTTGGATTAAAATAGATTCAATAATCTACCTTTTTTTCCATCATTTCTATATCTTATTCTCCTTTCTTATTTTAGAAAGAGATTGACTATGACCAATAACAATTTGTAACCAAACCCCTAAACAAAGACAAACATCCATAATCCATTTTTTTCTGGGTGAGGGGAATGTGGACATAGTCCTCTAGGCTACTTCGTTCAGCTCATGACTGGGGATCATCTCACAGCCAACCACAAGACTTATGGTTTTTATGCTTATTGTACTTTCTTTTAGAAACTACATTATATATGTATCTTATTGATCCATTTTGTGTTCATGTACTGTATTCATTTTGCTGGGTTGTCTACAACAAATACAAGTTGATTGCCTTAAACATTTATTTTCTTATCTGACTCCTCTCTATTTGTCTTACTCTTGGCTATTTTTTTTTTGGTCTCTTCCCACAGTATCTCTGTGCCCTAATGTTCTCACGTTTGTATGCCAATAACCAGCAGCCGCTTCCCAAATAACTGACTTTGGAGACTTAATATAAATTATAAATGCTTGGCCAATAGCTCAGACTTGTTACTAACCAGTTCTTACAACTTAACCCATTTCTATTAATCTGAGTGCTGCCCCAAGGTTTATGGCTTTTTCCACTATCCCATTTTGTGCGTCCAACTCATTCTCTATCTAGCTGGTGACTCCTCTATCTAGCTGGTGACTCCTCTATCTAGCTGGTGACTCCTCTGACTCTGCCCTTCCTCATCCCATCATTCTCAGTTTGGCTTTCCCCCCTAACTTTATCCTGTTTAGCTATTGGCCAGTCACCTTGTTTATTAAACCAATCATAGCAACATATATTTACACAGTGTATAGAAGGATCGTTCCACAACATTTATAGAGTAAGGTGAACAATATGTGTTTTAACCCCAAATTAAAAATTCCCTTAATGACTTTATTCCAGTAAAATTAAAAAATAAACCAATGTATAAGTGTATCCTCTATGTGTAAAAGTAAGGATTGATGTGGGAGCTCAGCCCAGAAGTCAGAAAACTGTAGCCAGACACAAGGATAGCCACCTCGGAGTTTGCAGAACCTCACAAGCCTGCAGACAGCAGTTGGTAGTGTAGGCCTGCAATCTCAGCATTTTTTGAGAGGCAGAGGCAGGAGGATTGCCTCAAGTTGGAGGCCAGTCTGTTCTCCTTAGCAAGTTCTAGGTAGCTGGGGATATACATCCTGTCTCACAATTAAGGCAAAAAATCCTTAATGTGAAGTTAAGTTTTGACATAAAATTTTTTTTGTTTTGTTTTAAGAGACAGGGTTTTTCTGTGTAACAGTCCTGGCTATCCTGGAACTTGATTTGTAGACCAGGCTGGCCTTGAACTCACAGAGATCAGACTAAAGAATATTGGGATTAAAGTTGTGCACTACCACGCCCAGCCTGACACAATACTTTAATAATTTTATTTGTTTGGTAATGGAATTTTTGTTTTGTTTGTTTATTTTTTGTAAATAAATGTTCACTGGGTGGTGGTGGTATGTGGGAGCCCGTTCTGGGGTTCCTCGTGGCTTTACCCAGCAGGTCTGAATAAAGGATGATCAGGACCACGGGCCCGAGTGCAGGTGTCTGAGATGGTCTGCACTTGGCTGTGCTGGGGGAGGAGGTCTTTTGCCCCACCCCTTGGTGTCTCTAGAAAGACCCTGGGCCAGAGAAAGTCGGGGCCCACTGGAATAGGTTCCAGGCCCTCTCGAGGCTATCCTTTATTTTCTATCTGTTTATCTCCGCGATATTCTCCTCAGTAAATCCTTCTATCTAATGTTTCCTGCTGATTGCACTCAAGAAAACTCTGGGGAACTGTGGGGGTGGTGGGTAAACGCCCCACAGAATGGCACCATGAACAGGGACTAAAGAAAAAGAAAAAAAAGGGGGGGACTAAAGAAAAAAAGGGGGAACAAAAAAGGGGGGCTAAAGACAAATGAACAGGGACTAAAGACAAAGTAATAGGGACTAAAGATAAAGGAAAATAATAGTTTTAATACAGAGTTTTTGGTGAAAGTGCTTTCAGCCCTGCCAATGGAAAGGCATGCCGGTGTTATGAAAAAAAAATATATTTTTTTATATATATTTTTGGGAGGCAGGGGTTTTATCCTCGAGAGAAAAGGAAAGCGGACTGGAAGGATGTCTGATGCTGCAGCGAAATTCTCTTCTGTCAAAATTTTCTATCTTCTATCCCTTTCTCAAATTCTATCTGTGAAAAATAAGTAAGGTATAGGATAGTAATATAGTTTAGGAAAAACTTAGAAGTGTAAGATTGTGTAGGAAAAAGTAAGGTAACTAGACAGAACAACTCTTCAATTTTCTCACTTTGGGAGCTATAAACGCAAACTGGGGGAAAAAATCTTTCTTTGGACTTTACAGGTAGTTAAAAACCTCTTCTCTGAGCTTATGGGGAAGAAAAAGTTTCCTATGGAAGCTTTTGACCCGGGGACAGCTGAAATGCTAAGTCCAAGCTGCAGGAGAAAGTAACTTCTCTTTGAGGCAAAAATGGGGGTGTAAAAAGTCAAAGTTTAAAGTTGGGAAGTTTTGGGGAAAGCTGGTCTTTTTCTCTTGGGGGAAAAATCTTTCTCTTAAACTATAAAGCTTTTCTTGGAAAATTTGGGGGAAAATCTCTCTAAAAAGCCTTAATCTTTCTCTCTTAAGAAACTTAAAAACTAAAGCCTTTCAGAACGCTCTCTCAGAAAGACAAAAATTAGAATCACCTGAAGATATTAGTATGGGGACCACCTATGATTAGCTCTAGGGGAAAACAACAAACCTCTTAAGACAGCAAAACCTCTAAGTTCTCTTTCAAGCTTTAACAATCCTCCCTGCAATGCAGGAGGCAAGGACAAGTTTCTAAAAACCTCTTCTAAGCTACGTCTCTTCAAGCTAGTAAAAGACAGTGGGTCAGAGTATCCTGAGGGAAAAGCTTGGGAGAGTGTGGGTAAAGAGCTACAGAGAGCCCAAAAGGGCCGGAAACTTTACCTGAGAAAAGCAAAAAAGCCAAATTTTTCAGTTACAGCCGAGCTGAGGCAACAAGGGTTTTGTTTGAGCGATTCAGAATGAAAAGGTGCTCCTAATCGTCCTAATGAAGCAATGCAAGTTGTTAGCATTGTATCCTGGCTTCTGACCAAAAACCCAGGGGTGACTGGCCAGTGTCTCTGAGTTGGAGTGCATTTCGGGGATACTACGATTCCTGCAGTGGTAAACTTCCTGGAGCACAGAGCTGAGGCAGGAAGGTGCAGGACCCGGGGGAAGATTGCTAATGAACAAAGCTAAAGCCGGTGGGAACGGCACAGTTGCACGCTTTCCTACAAGTCCCGGGTTGATAGGTCCACAGCTGCAAAAGGAAAGCTTTTTCTCAGATTTCTTATTAGAGAAAGGACCTTTCTGGGAAAACAGTAAAGCTGAACTGTGTCTGAAGCAGTCGTGCTGCTGAGTCAGAACGCTGTCTGGGGAAAGAGCCCAGCCAGGGCAGAACAGAACTATCCTGGAGTAAAGCTTTCTTTTCTGTCAGAGAAAGCACCTCTTTGAGAAAAGCTTTGTTTCAACTGACTCCCTGAGATGAGGGAGTGTAGCCCTGAGGGGTGATTGCCTCTGGCATAAGCTCTGTCCTTGAGCACCCAGACAAACCTAACCCACTGGGGGACTGGGCCAGGTGAAGGCCTGATGAGGCAAAACACCTGTCCAATGGGAGTTTAGAAATGGCAAAAACCTCCCTTGTTAGATTTTCAGTCTGTACGCAAACCACACAGACCCCGAAAACGAACGGACTAAAGCCCCTACCTTCAGTAGCAGGGAAAGCCGCCACTGTAATGTCGGAAACTGTTTCTGGGGTAGAGGGCTAAACTGAGACCAAACTGGATACTGTCAGGGAGAAAGACTCTGAAGAAACAGAGGGGATAGACTTCTCCCCAGAAAATGCATGACCTGACAAAGCTGCTAGAGTTTGAGGCAGATTGGGGGGGGGAGCCCCTACCTCCAAAGGCAGCTAGCAGAGGAACAGAGCCGCAGACAGATACCTGAAGCTCTGCATCTGGGGGGGAACGAACAAGCAAAATGAGATAAATCAATGGGAGAAAATCTCTCTGAAGGAGCTATGGAAAAGCTGTTGTACATGATCTTGTTTTTCACTGACTGGCTAAGGCAAACACAAGCCCCGAGGAAAGTTGCTATCAGAAATGCCAGCCTCAATGCCGGCTAATGAGGCAGGTGCGGTTCTGATCCAGGGCCAGTGTCAAATGAAGGAGAGAGACCTATTAAAGCCAGCTGAGAGACCAGAAACCTCCCAATGTGCCATAGCTGAAAATGTAAAGTGCTTGTTCAAATCTCCCATTGCAAAAGCAAAAAACTTTGTTCAAACCTCCCAGGCAAGAATTTGTAAGCAAGTCTGGTAAAAGAGAACCAGTTGACTCTCAGACCCAAAAAGAACTATGGGAAATGACTGATATAAGGGAAATGATATAAAGGACTGATATTATTAGGGACTGATATTATTAGGGACTATGATATGAGGGAAATGCATTCTGGGTAAGGTAGTTTTTCTGCTAAAGATGGCGACATTGCCCTGAAACACTTTTGTCAGCTCGAAAATACGTTCATGGTAAACTTAAAATACAGCCTTTAAAAGAAGAAGGAAAGTCGTCTAAGTTTAAGTATCAGTTCCAATGAAAAATTGAAAGGATACGGAACTAGGTGTTTCGCGGTTTGGAGGTTGGTAAAATGCCTTATTTACCCTAGTAGCTGTGCAAAGTTCTTCCGGTAGTTGGATGACAAAAGCTGTTGGATGATAAGAGCAAACAAGCCACTTTAAAATCCTTAAAACAAGGGAAAGCAGTTTATACACTGAACGTTGTCTTAGATATGAAGAAACTTATGTTGAAATTAAAAAAGTTCTTTGCCTTTTGAACAAACTGCCTGCAATGAGTAATTCTTTTGCAAATCTAATAAGGAGACAAGGAAACAGGCATTCAAAAAAGAAATGACTGCTTTATAGATGGGAAACAAACTTCAGAAAATCTAGCTGTCTTACAAAAGAGTTGCTTTACCTGAAAGTTCCTTATAAGAAATCAATGCTAAATATCACAACTGCTAATCACATCCGGAGTTAAAGCTAATGAAGTGAAAATACTAAATCCTGAAACTCAAGTGAAATGGAAAGATCCCTGCTCGGCATTATGGAAGGTTCCCCGATCCTGTTTTAATATGGGGTCGAGGACATGTTTGTGTTTTTTCACAAGAGGAGAATGAAGCTCGGTGGTTACCGGAGCGTTTGGTAAGGAGCGTGGAACTAAGGAAGGTCAGCTCCAATGAGGTTCCTATAAAGGAACCAGAATGAAAGTGGCCCGATTAGTGTTTCTGAGGTTTTGTCACTGGTTAATGCAAACAGTGAGGAAATAAGAGTTCAGAGCTGTGCCGCTTTTGGCTTTACTAGCTCCTTTAGAAAAACACCTTATATCACCTAATAGCTGTGCAGTATTGGCGAAGAGCTTTACAGAAGCTAAATACGGTAATTTCACCCTCAGCGTGAAGTGAAGTTTTTCCGTAGAACAAACCAAAAGTGTTGCTGTAATAGAAACGTTTGTCTGAATTGAGGCATTTAGGGGAGCTATTAAGAATTTGGGTTAAGGGACAGACTCTAGTTAAAAACTGTCTACTGCTGACAGTACATCTCTGCCGGTCCGGAACGGCTGAGAGAACTTGGCAACTTTGGGGTGTGGCTTTGTCCGGAGAATGTTACAGCCCCCTAGCAACAAGTATCACAACTCTATAATGACAACACTTACTAAATCCCAGTGCTTTATAACAAAGCTGACTATAAACTCTAAACTTTAGAAATGATGTACATACTTCCTGTCTAGTTAAGAGAATCTTTCTAATAGAGATGGTGATAATAATTAAGAGGAAGAAGTAGAAAGACGAAAATAGGATATGTGAGTTTGTAAAAATTCTGTCGTTAGATCTGTGTTAAGAAATCTTTAGGTGTTTGCTAAGTTAGATATATGCTAATGGTAGCCTATATAAGTTTGTAAAATAGATCTATAGAGTTCCTTTAAGAATATAAGCTTGTAAGAAGTATCTAAGGTAGTCTTAAGACATGTAGTAATAAGCTTGTAAGATGCTAGTTGTAAATGTAAGTTTAAATAAGAAATAAGATGGAATGAATATAAGTATATAAGAATTAATAAGAAATATATTTGCTAAAGTAGTTCTATAGTTTCCTTAAAGTATAAATAAGTAGATGTTAATATGTTGTATGTGAGTTTGTAAAAACGTGTAAATGTTGAATATGAGTCTAAATGCTTTGCAAGGCAAAAAATGTTATATGTGAGTTTGTGAAAAAGTGTAAATGTTAAGTGTGAGTCTATTAATGTATATGGTGAAAACACCTGAGACACAGGAGATAGCGTCCTAGTAGACTGCAAAGTAGGCAGTCTGAATGGTTTCAAAAGCTCCAGAAGCCGCTAAGAAGCTAAGAATGGCGGACGCCAGAACCAGCACAAGGCATCCGCAGCTGAGATCCGTGGAATATCAATGCAGCACAGAAAAACCTGAGCTAACAGCAAAAATGGTGCAGTTTAAAATATTACTATAACTAAAAAAGGTCTGTGAGAACACAAGTTGCAGAGACGCTTGTTTGAACAAAAATTATTAACTGCAAAAAGTTTTGGTTGAAAAAACGTCTCTTCATATTTGGAAGTGAAAGCCTGATACCAGAATTTTTCTTGTTTGAACTTTTTGAACTTAAAAATGAGATAAAATTACAAAAAAAAATTTTGTTATGGATTTCTCATATTTGGAAGGCTAGTACCAGAATTTATCATTTGAATTTTAAGACTTAAGTGAAATAAACAATAGAGATTTCATTGCAATGGGACAGTTTTGAGTAATGACCTAGGAACAGTTTTCTGGAATTAGGTTAAAAATGGAACTGTTTAAATGAAGAAATGTATTTCTACTTAGAATCAAGATGCAATTTTGTGTATACATATATGCTTTATTAACTGGTGATTCATGAATTGTTTTGTGGAACTGTTTATGTAAAAATGGAATTACTTATGGAACTGGTTTTGTGTTACAAATGGAACTGTTTAAACAGAAAAGTTTGGGTTTTCTAACTAGGCTTGAGATTTTGCTTAAAATTATAAAGAAAAGCGAGAGTTAATATTCCCTAGTCTGTTTAATTTAAATTGTTGTTTGAGTGGATTAATGTCATGTTTTGTTAGTAAGAAATGCAAATGGGGTATACTAAGAGACTACTTTTAAAGTGTGTAAAGAGTTTTATTAAACTGCTTTTGGATGTTTTACTAAAAGTTTTCAAAGTGTTAATGGTTAGATTGAAAATATTGCTTTTCAATATGGGTTTGTAGGAATTGTATAAGTTTGGGTTCTTCTAACTAGGTTTGAGTTTTTGTTTAAAAAATTATAAAGAAAAGGAGGAGTTATGAGATTGAATTATGTTCGCAGAAACCTATTGATATTAATACACCCTGGTTTTATGGAGTTAAGGGAATGTTTAAGTTTGATGTGAATACATCGAAGTTTTTCCTATGTTCTGTTAACAAGAAAATTCAAATGACTGAATTAAAGTTGTAAGACGGAGAAAATTGTTAACTATATATAGCACCATATATGCTAATTCAAATGGTTCTGTTAAGAGTTTGCTTTGAGTTGTAAGATTGAGAGAATTGTTACTATGTATAGCAATATTTATGTTAACCTGTTAATGGTAATGATGAAGCTAAGGGATTCTTTAAGTTTGTAGTCACCTTAAGAGTTTTTTGTTTAGAAAGGGCTTGAGGCAGCTAAGACTGCTGTGGTCACCTTGGACCTAATTCAAGAGAGAAATGCCATCTATATCATCCTCTACTCCCATACTGGGAGGTGTAACAGCTATGGAGATTGCTGTAAGCCATTAATAGTTATTTTTTTTATATATTAAGAAGGGGGGACCTGTGGGAGCCCGTTTTGGGGTTCCTCGTGGCTTTACCCAGCAGGTCTGAATAGAGGATGATCAGGACCACGGGCCCGAGTGCAGGTGTCTGAGATGGTCTGCACTTGGCTGTGCTGGGGGAGGAGGTCTTTTGCTCCACCCCTTGGCATCTCTATAAAGACCCTGGGCCAGAGAAAGTCGGGGCCCACTGGAATAGGTTCCAGGCCCTCTCGAGGCTATCCTTTATTTTCTATCTGTTTATCTCCGCGATATTCTCCTCAATAAATTCTTCTATCTAGTGTTTCCTGCTGATTGCACTCAAGAAAACTCTGGGGAACTGTGGGGGTGGTGGGTAAACGCCCCACAGTGGTACACACCTTTAATTCCAGCATGTGGGAGGCAGAGGCAGGTGAATCTCTCCAGTACAGCCTGGGCTACACAGAGAAACTCTGTCTTGAAAAACTAAAACAAAGAAGCAAACAAAGGTTCCTCTTTTGAATGTATTAACTAGATTTGGTACCTGTACAAGACCTGTACAAGGTCAAGGCCACAGACCAGTCACCATTCCTGCAGGCAGCACTAGTACTCAGTAGGAAAAAAAGATGGAAGGAGACATGTTGGAGTGGGAGTGTTCATGGACTGAGAGAAGAGCAGGGTTGATAGTGGGTGTGATCAATGATCAATATACATTGTGTTTCATGTATGAAATTATCAAAGAATAAATAAAAGATGTAAAAATGATAGACTTAGGGCTTTGAGGCCTTATATGAAGTAATTATAAACAACTACTAACATTTATGTGTGTTCTTGATTTGCAAACTGTCACCAGCCACATCTTCTGCAGTGTCTGCACACGCCCCGTCCGTCATTGTTGCCGTGGTGGAAGGAAGAGGGCTGGCCAGGGGTGAGATAGGAATGGCAAGCATTGATTTAAAAAGCCCACAGATTGTATTGTCACAGTTTGCAGACAACACAACATATGCAAAGGTAAGTTCTTTTACAACTCAGAAATTTGAAGTGATTATAGGTGCACAAAAGAAAAAAAAAGTACATTAATTTAAAAAATATGTATTGAAAATAAATATTTGATAAACTCAGATTAATTTTGAGTTTAGACTGGTAAAACCAGTGAGTGAAATATGGCCTATTGTGGGAGCCCGTTCTCGGGTTCCTCATGGCTTTACCCAGCAGGTCCGAATAGAGGATGATCAGGACCACGGGCCTGAGTGCAGGTGTCTGAGATGGCCTGCACTTGGCTGTGCTGGGGGAGGAGGTCTTTTGCTCCACCCCTTGGCGTCTCTATAAAAACCCTGGACCAGAGACAGTCCGGGCCTGTTGGAATAGGTTCCAGGCCCTCTCGAGGCTATCCTTTATTTTCTATCTGTTTATCTCCACAAGATTCTCCGCTATAAATCCTTCTATCTAATGTTTCCTGCTGATTGCACTCAAGAAAACTCTGGGAAGCTGTGGGGGTGGTGGGTAAACGCCCCACAGCCTATGTTTCTGATATTTTTTGTATTTAGGTAGAGATGTTTAATACATCAGCATTTGAAGTACATTTTAACTGAAACATTGAATTAGAACTTGGATTTTTATCTGCACACCTTAGTAATTTACTTCTTAGAATAATATATAACTACTTTGGAAGCTGTTCTTTGTTTACATTTACAAAATAATTATTTTAACAATTTCAGGTGATCACTAAACTCAAAGTTTTATCACCTTTGGAAATAATAATGTCAAATACTGCTTGTGTTGTGGGAAATTCAACCAAATTGTTTACTCTGGTCACAGAAAATTTCAAGGTAAGAGATTTTCATTCTGGTAACATTCAAAATGTAATTATTTAGAATCCATTTCATATTATAAAAAGCAATTATTTGACTAGCTATATATTTAAGGTCCTAAGGTAGTCAATTCATACAAATTATAGTCTAATATATTACTAAAAATCATAAAAGCTATTGAGAATACCCTTGATTTGGCACTTGTGTTCTTCTTTAAGCAAAACAGAAAAATGTATCGGGTAGTTAAGAGGTGTTCTAGTTTGATGTCTGCAACTGTGGTGTAACACTGACCAAAAAACTGCCTAGGAGAGGGAGCTAAAAGCTACTTCAGTTTACAGTTGCAAGGTAGAGGCCAGGTGTGGTGGCAGAGGCAGGTGGATCTCTGCTGGTTCTAGGCCAGCCTGGTCTACACAGTGTTCCATGACATCTAGGGCTATGTAGAGGGCCCTGTCTCAAAAACAAGCAAACAAACAAAATTTTGAAAAAATTGTAGGGAACAGTCCATTCTCACTGGGACATAAAGGCAGGAGCTTCAGCAGCTAATGGTTATATACTAACAAAATCCTGAATGGAGTAAAGGAGCAAGCCACGAAAATATTTCAGAAAGAAGTATTACAAGAGAGAAAAATCAATGTGTTATTGTTCCTATTATAACCCACTGACCATACAGAGAGCTTCTTAAGTCAGAATCAGTATGAAGTGGAGGGAGCATAAATCTCAGAATGCAAGAAGTCTAGCTCTAAACTGGATGATATGTGAGCAGTGACTTGACTTTTCAGAATTTTACTTACAGAAAATTGGGATAAAAAGACTTGTGTTGTAGAGTTGTTGTGAAGATTAAATGATACTTAGAAAAGTCGCAGCATGTGTGTTCCTGCCTGCTGAAGTTTCCTGTAGCCTTAACAGAATATACTCCAGAGTCCATTGGTCCATTCTTTCTTGTACATTACTTTCTGGGGGAGAGGAGCTTCTTTGAGCTAGGATCTCATGTACTACTGTAGGCTGGCCTTGAACTTGCTGTGTAGTTAAGGCTGACTTTGAACTCTTGATTCTCTGCCCTCACCTCAGTGCTGGGATCGTCTGGCTTTATCCTTTTTTTTTTTTTTTTTTTCCCAAAGTAGGTAAACTCTTAGTTCACAACTTTATTTTCACTTTCCTCTCTGTTTCATTAAATAAAGAGAGGCACTATCACTGGACATGGTACCCAGGCCACCCTCATGTTATACCTAGCCAGTTAATGCACCATGAGGAAGGAAAGAGACAACACTTATGGGTTCCAAAGACTTTAATAAATCACCATATGAATGGGTAATCGGGCAGGGCTACAAGACAGAGACCCAAGAGCATTGTTTCTCCTGACAGCCCTGAGCAGTGGCAGAAATGGGGTTATAAGCACAAAATCACAAACATTTGTTGCCAAGTTACAGTTAATGATTTCCACCAGTCAGGATTTAGAGATTAGGTGCTTCCTTGGGTGTTCCCTCATTGTCAACCAATCTATAATGCAAGCCTTTCAATCCAACCAACCAGATTCATTTGTTCTTTGTTAGAAATACTATTTTTAGAGAACTAAAGATGCATAATGACTATTTCTATGGTTTAGGGAGGAGGTTGACTCAGCCATTGGAAAGTTCTCAGCTCCCCTGGGGCTTGGGAACCTGAGCTTTATTTCACCTTACAGGTAAAATGGAGTATGAAGTCAAAATGGTAGTTCTTAGGTCAAGCTGCTTTTGGCTGCTCCCTTCAGACTGAACAAGGACATCTAGTCTCAAGAAACAAAAATAAACAAACAATAAGATACCCAGGAGCTACTATCTCACTTTTGAATAATTTTCCCCATGTAGGTTTGATGGTGGAATTGACGTATTTCTATCATTGCACCACTTAGATCTAAGGGTGTGCCTTTTCTTAGTTATTTTAACTTACAGAGGACCTGAAAAACCTGTGTGATGTTTCTGTGGAATACAAGTCCTAGGTGCCAGAGATTCTCATGCTTGTTGTTTTATTATTGTCCTTAATATATTCGGTTAAGTTCATGAAAGTAATTTCTAATTGAGAATTACATGTTGTTCTGTCATTCACAGAAAGATGGACAGCCATTTTCTTTTTCTCTTCTTTCTTTCTTCTGTTCTTTCTCCCTCCACCCCCCCCTTTTCATAATAGCATCTCACTATATAGTTCTAACTGTCCTAGAATTCACTCTGTAGACCAGGCTGGCCTCCACCTCATGGAGATCCACCTGCCTCTGCCTCCCAAGTACTGGGATTAAAGGCGGGTGCCACTACTCCCGGATTCTATTTTCATTTTATATATTAGAAAAATTTACTTAAATATTGGAAACAATAAAAGTAACTTTCTACAATATTTAAGATACCTACTTATATACTACAAAGTGTTTAAGAAATCAGAGTTACTTTTGTGGAAGTTTTTTTGTTTTTAAGACAAGATGTTACTTTACTTTGAACTCATGAAAATACTCCTGCCTTAGCTTCTCCAGTTTTGGAATTATAGATATGATCCACTAGCTTTAGGTAAGAGATCAATATTGAACAACAGCATGACATTTAATGATTTATTTGAAAATTAAAATCTCTTTTCAGAACGTTAATTTCACTACAGTCCAAAGGAAATACTTCAATGAAACAAAGGGCTTAGAGTACATTGAACAGTTATGCACAGCTGAGTTCAGCTCCGTCCTCATGGAAGTTCAGTCCAGGTGGGTTACAGCAGCTCTCTGAGTGCTGGTTCCTCACAGGGGAGATCTCTTCTCTGTCCTGTTCTGGCTGTATTACTATCTACCATCTAGAAGAGGACCTGACCCACAATACACATCCAATTATTACTGAAATAAACTTTTCTACAAGCTATATATTTACGATTTAATTTAGATTTTCTCCAAATGAATTGTCATTTATTGCTCTGATAGTAGCTGCTCATTTACCTCATAGTGAAAATCTTGATTAGCTACAGGATACTAGAAATTTGAGTCCCAGAAGAGAAACATAGTTAGCCAGGCATGGTGGCCCATGTGATCTTAGCACTCTAGGGAGCTGAGTCAGGAGGATTGCTGCAAGTTCAAGGCCAGTTAGAGCTATCTGGTAAGTTCCTGGCTAGTCAGCCCTACAAAGTGAGACTGTCTTAAGAAACAAACTACACTCGGGAGGCAGAGGCAGGCGGATCTCTGTGAGTTCGAGGCCAGCCTCGGCTACCAAGTGAGTTCCAGGAAAGGCGCAAAGCTACACAGAGAAACCCTGTCTCGAAAAACCAAAAAAAAAAAAAAAAAAAAAAAAAAAGAAACAAACTACAGCGAGACAGTGGTGGCACAGGCAGGCAGGGGATCTCCGAGTTCGAGACCAGCCTTGTCTACAGAGTGAGTTCTAGGACAGCCAGGGGAACATAGAGAAACCCTGTCTTGGAGAAAAAAAAAAAAAAGCAAGAAAGAAAAGAAACAAACTACTATTATTCTCCCTCCCTCTCACCCGCCCCCCCCCCCCCATATCTCATTGTGTGCCCCTGGCTGGCCTGGAACTTGCTGTGTAGACCACGTTGGCCTCTGCCTGTTGAATGCTGGGTTAAAGACATGCACCGCTCTGCCCAGCTTATTATTCTCTATAATAAGCAGTTTGTTGAAGTATACTATCCTGTAAGTGACAGACTTGAAAAACTGCCTTTTACAGCTGAGTGTGGTGGCTCAAGTCTCAGCACTTGGAAGGGTGATGCTCAGAGGCTGTGGTGGATTCCAGGCAGTCCTAAGCTAGGGAGACCACTTCAAAACAAGCATTGTTTGTCCATTGTCCAGTGTTCAATCAGTTTTATAAGAGTATTTACTTGGTTTCCAAAATTTGCATTCTCAATGTCTTTTTCTTTGGACTTAAGAAATGCTGTCTAAATGTTTTTAATTATCCTGATATCAAGGTGAATTAAATGTCTCTTTCTGTAGCAGCAGCTGTTTATTTACCCTGGTTTTACACTGCTTTACTGTGGTCACTCACAGGTATTACTGCCTTGCAGCTGCTGCAGCCTTGTTAAAATATGTCGAATTCATTCAAAATTCAGTTTATGCACCAAAATCGCTGAAGATTTATTTCCAAGGTAGTGAACAGACAGCTATGATAGATTCATCATCAGCCCAGAACCTTGAGTTGCTCATCAATAACCAGGACTACAGGTAAGGCAATCTGAGTGGTTCTTATAAAATGTCAGCGATTTCTGTGAATGGTTATTTGAAAGTTTTAATTAAGTTATTGGTGGAGAAATAGTAATTAAACATTTTAAATCACTGCCCTATTTTTGCTGAACCCAGATTTTTCACAAAATCAGGTTTTCAAAAGAATTGAGTTAACTAAACAATAAAAAACAACCCTTCAATTGCCAAGATTGGGTGAAGGACCGTAAACAAAGTAGTTAAACAGATGCTCAGTGTGAGCAGAGTTCCCAGGATGACGCTGTGCCTTCCACTGTGACTTCCGCAAGGCTGAATAACTGATTAGGCTGCAGTGGTTGTGGAGAAGCTGGACTATTGCATTCGAGGAGCCTGGTTACAGTTTATCTTGAACTATCCTAAGCCTTTAACAGGCATTCCTTGCCCACCTCTGTATCGTGTGACAAACAGATAAAAACATTTTGAAATGTATTAACAAAACTATTTTCTATCAACCAGAAGGCCAAGAGTCATCAGATAGCATTTCAGGCCTATAGCTGAGCTATCTCTGCTTTGCTCTTTCCCCTACTGTGTATTAACAGCATATTACAAAGTGCCTCAATTTAGGACCTTCTTTGTTCTGTTACAATAAAAAAAAAATTTAAACTGCATCCATGTTGGAACATGGAATTTGGGGTAACCTAAATCTATCTGCATTTCTGGGCCATGGTCACTCCCATTTGGTTCCAGAATAAACCGTCTCTTCTCCCCCATGAGGTAAGAGTTGTATTTTTGTGTGGACACCAGTAAGTACATGGATAGATGCTCGTGGTCACTAGTCTAGAGGAAATACAGGTATGTTTACATTTAGCTGCCACTTGACACCACTAGCATGTCCACTGAAATTGCTCTACAGTTACTTTTCTATTACTCTTCTTATGTTATCAGAGCAAAGAAAGTCAATGACCAATTCTGATAATTATTTAAATTTTTCGTTTTACATTGATTTAATTGTGTGTGTGTGTGTGTGTGTGTGTGTGTGTGTGTGCGCGCGTGCGCGCGCACGCGCACAAACTTACATTCTTTAATGTGTGTAGAAGTCAGAGGACAGCTTGCAAGAGTTTGTTTTCTCCTCGTTCCATGTGGGCTCCAGGGATCAAACTCAGGTCACCAGTCTTGGTGGCAGGTACCTTTACCCACTGAGTCATCATGCTAGATCAAGATTATTTTTTATATGATTAAGATTATTGTCTATCTCTCCCCACTCTTTGTTTTGTCCATAGTCATATCAGTAGCTTGATAAAAATTTTTGGCCATCAATCACTAGCTTGGTTAGGGTTTTTATTGCTGTGAAGAGACACCATGACAACAGCAACTCTTATAAAGAAAACATTTAATTTGAGTGGCTTACAGTTTCAGAGGTTCAGTCTGTTATCATCATGGTAGGGCATAGTGGCATGCAGGCAGTCATGGTGCTGGAGAAGGAGCTTAGAGTCCTACATCTTGGTCTGTAGGCAATAGGAAGTAAACTGTGACACTGGGTGTAGCTTGAGCATAGGAAACCTCAAAGCCCACCCCTACAGTGATATACTTCCTTCAACGAAGCCACAGAGTTAGGAACCATGTCTGCCTTGTGTGTTCAGGCTTGGCATAGGAGATACTCTTGATCCTTATTAATCAAAATGTGGTTCAGTGATGTCATATTTGGGATGTAGCAAGTAGGCCTCAAACCAGGCATGGTTGCATACTAAACCTCTAATACCAGCACTTAGGAGGTAGAATTAGGAGGATCTTGAGTTCAAGGTCATGTTGTGGTATGTAACAGGTTGAAGGTCAGCCTGTGTTAGAGGAGACCCTGTCTAATGAATAAAACATAAACATAAAACAGCGTGTAGGTTTTAGGCCTTAACTCAGATTTATTGAATTAGGATTCCCATGTAATTTGTCTGTATAATAAAGTTTGTGAACCACTGATATAGATTATAGGATAATTTAATTACAAAGTTAAAAGGAAATTTTCTTGAATTTTTCTTTTTCTCCTTAATGATATTTATAATTTGTCTTTTGGAAGGAATAATCACACTCTCTTTGGTGTTTTAAATTACACTAAGACTGCGGGAGGGAGCAGAAGGCTGCGCTCTAATATACTGGAGCCCCTGGTTGATGTGGAAACTATCAACATGAGGCTGGACTGTGTCCAGGAGCTGCTTCAGGACGAGGAGCTCTTCTTTGGACTCCAGTCGGGTAAACAGATTTTATTACTTATTTATTGAAGTGTAGCCCAGGTTGGTCTTAAAACCTTCCTGCCTCAGTGTCCAAATGTTAGGATTACAGGCATGCACCACTATGTCTAGCTTCACTAATTTTATAAATTAAAGTACAGTCAGTTTATTTAAGCTGCTTCTGTCTATTGCCAATCCCTTCATCTGGCTACATACACATCAGTCCAACTGGCTTGTCTCCTGAGTTTTTCTTCCTGTGTTTATGAACTTCTTCTGTGGGGACTTGAACTCTCCTTGGGCTTCACCTTCTCTGGCTCTCACCATATTTTTCCTTGTGGTCTTAACAAACTTGGTGGAAAACTCAGTGTCCTGTCATCATCGTTTCCCATCTGAGACGCTTGTGTCACAGGCAGCCTTGTGGGTGTGGGTTGCTCTCTGAGCCTCTTGGATCCTTTTACATTGCTGTATGCTTTTGCTTCTGGTGTCACCTCTAGGCTCTTCTGGAGACTGCCCTTGGCAAGCAGAGCCCTTTAATGGCTGGATGCTGTGATCACCCAGCTCTCCCACACTGATGTAGTTAGTGTAACTGAACTCCAGCACTCCTTTCCAGGATCACTTGAACCACCTCCAGGCTTTTTTCCTGATAGTGTTTCTCTACCCGCTCTGCGTTCTCTCCCTCCTGTGTTCCTCTGTCTTGCTCTTCCTCCCCTTCCTTTCTTTTTCACTACCCTCCCTTTTCCTTCCTTCCCCTTTTCTCTTCCCTTCTCTCCTTTCTTAAAGATGTATAGATGTATTTTTAATTGTGTGTGTGTGTGTGTGTGTGTGTGTGTGTGTACACCAGCATGAATTTATGTGCACCACATACAGGTAGTTGCCCTCAGAGGTATTGGATTCCTTGGAACTGGAGTTACAGCCCCTCCTTTCTCTTTGAGCCAAGATCTGCTCTATAATCCAGACTGGCTTCAGATTTGCAAATCTGCAGAGTGCCTGTGTTATGGGCAAGCATGTGCTACCATATTCAGCCGAAGGTATACTTTTGCAGCTTTCTTTTCCTTGTCTCATTCTTCTTGGTTTCTCTTTGATGCATGTCTTTGCACATAGTCACTTGCATATATATCTTCATATGCTAACATTATCACTAACTAAATTATTGTTAAATTTAGTGGGTTCAAATTAGATCACCGTTTGATAGTGAACATCTTCCTAATCCCTATTGAGTCCTGTCCCATCTCCCCGCCCCAGACAGGTTTCTCTGTGTAGTTTTGGTGCCTGTCCTGGATTTCGCTCTGTAGACCAGGTTGGCCTCAAACTCAGAGATCCATCCACCTGGTTCTGCCTCTCAGTGCTGGAATTAAAGGCGTGTGCCACCACTGCCCCAGCCTCTATTGAGTCTTAAAAAATATTACAAAGCTAAGGGTTGAACCCAGTGCTTTGTGTATGCTGGGTGAGCTGGGTGAGCACTGAGCTAAATATATATTCCCAGCCCAGAACTTGAAGTTATTTACTTGTGTGTGTTTGTGTGTATGGTATGCATGTTTGTGTAAGTGCACGTCACATGTGTGCTCATATAATGTATGCATGTGTGTGAAAGCCAGAGATTGACATCAGGAAGTTTCCTCAATTGTTGTCAGCCTTATGTATTGAGGCAGAGAAATGGGTTCTTTGAGAGGAACAAATCCCTTCTAGGCCCTTAGTGGGTTTAATTGAGGAGCTGGGGTCCCAGAAATTTAACAGCTTCTAAAAACACTGTGAGCCATTGGCTTCAGAATTTATTGCCTCTCACCCAAGAAAAACACAGACAGGGAGGAAGTAGAAAATCCTGTTTACTAAGAAAAAGTAGGAACTTTGAAGAGTCAGAGGATCTCCAGGGGAGGAGTACTGCTGTGCTGTGTGACCAGTGGGTTTTGTGGAGCATATGGCAGGGATTGGAGGAAGCCTGACTGAGGTAATTTCTACTGGGTGATTCGTAAATCTAATTAATCTTATCAATAAAAAATCAGGAGTCAGATATCGGGGCAAAAACCTGAAAGATCAGAGAAGCAAGGGAGCAGCCACAAGTCCCTTCCTCTCCAGTTCCTCCGACCAAAAGAGCTATGTTTAATTAGTGGCTAGTTCTGCCCTCTGACTCCAAGCAAGCTTATTTGTCAGAACACAAACAAAAATATCAAACAATTGGAACTGCTCATTTTTTTTTTTTTTTCACATTGTGAGCTGAACAAGTTATGCATCCAGAGGCCTTAGTGCATGCCCCCACTGGCCAAATGGGGAATTATTTGTTCATTTGGGATAGGGGGTTACTTGTGCTACTTAGATAACACATGGCCATAATCAGCTATCTCATGATCCATCATGGGCCTGAAGCAGGCTAGCTCTGATCAGACACATGAGTTAACACTGTCTTGTCAGGGGAGGTGGCCATTACAAGATCATGGTTCTTTTCCTTGCCCCATGATTATATAGGATATAAACAATTGACTGGGGTTTGGCTGTGCTTAAGTCACCACAGACTTCCCTGTGGCATAGTTGTCTTATATTGTCTGTGCTCCTGTGAATAACCCCAGAACATCTTTTCCTTGATTACTCCATGAAGTTCAAATGCTCACTTTCTGTTTCAGTCATATCAAGATTCCTGGATACGGAGCAGCTGCTTTCTGTTTTAGTTCAAATCCCAAAGCAAGACACGGTATGTGTTACTGAGCACCATGTGCTATGTTATTATTGTGAGACACAGCTTGTCTTGATGGATAGTGATGGGAAATAAAGAAGTTTCCTGGGTAAGTAATCCTCACTGATACACAGAATAGTTTTATGCCTTAGGGGGGCAACTTTTAAAAAATTTGGCTTTATATTACAGTGTAGTAAAAAAGCATCTTAGGTAGTTGAAAGATTAGCATATTTAAACTAATCAAATATTTACTTAAATATATCATTTATATACTTTATAACCTATACTATTTACCTACAATATAACAAGATTATGTTAGTTCTAAAGAATATCTATATTCTTTATATATATAATTGTTTTGTATATATGAATATATATTTATGTTTCTTCCTACATATATAATTCAGGGTAGACTGAAGAATATGTAATTAAGTGAGTGTGATGACTTATGTAAATTCCTTGGAGCTTACGGCAGTGTCTTAGAGAGCAGAGTGCTTTTGCAGTGGGAGCACAGGAGACGGGAGTGTCAGTCACAGGCGTGACAGAGCCCCTCACTGGAGAGTGAGGGGACCTTTGTGAGCCAGTCTGGTGGCTCTGCCCCTCCTCGGTGTCTGGTGATATTTGTGTGGAGCCTTATTCTTCCTCCCTTACGTGTTTGGGAGCTCTCATAGTAACGGCCATCATCAGAACCTATACTCTTTAGGAAACTTTAAAATCTCCTCAAATAGATGCGGTGTAATTCAAATCGAATGAACTTTTGTGCCTCTCAAGGACTTTATAAACTTATTGGCATACAGTTGTTCACTCTGTCCCCCTTATTATCCTGTTCCTGTGGCGTCTTCAGTGATGTGCTCTCAGACCTGAAATGGTGACTTGAATCCTCTCTTCCCTGTTCTGCAAGGGATTATCACCTCCATAGCTCTTCTTGGAATACTAGCTGCTTTATTTCATGTTTTTAACTAGTGTTGTGCTCCAAGGCCACCTCCAAGGTAATGCAAGAAAATCCACGAAGGCTGCAAGGACTAGACTTTTTCTATCTGAGGGTATTTAGAAATAAGTGTCTGTCTATCTGACTTGTAAAATAAGAAAACACATACTTTCTGATGTTAGCTTTCTCTTATACTTCATCTTAAAAATAGTCTCTTTCTGTCTCCACATTGCTATATATCTCCATACTGCTACATTCTGTACATACATACATATGGTCATACATCTCTATACACAGTTACATCTGTTTTCACATGGCTACACATCTTTTATATACATTTCTCTTCTATATCTCTTTTCTATATAGCTTCATCTTCCTTGTTTCCACACAGTTACAAATCTCTTTGGTACAGTTATATCTACACATTTCTTCTCTCTACTCTGTTACATTCCTTCACATATTATTACATCATTTATTCACTCTTTACTCTTTCATTCATTTACTCTCATCTTACTCTCACACTTCTTCTCTGCCCAACTTTGGACAATTTTATGTTACATTTTCTCTCCACCCATTCAGCTTCATCCCTCACTTAGCATGCATACCTACACACACTCACATATTCACTCTTACCCTCTGCCTAGCTCTTACACCATTCCTTCACATCATTCGCCATTGTTCATTTTCTCACCTTCCCTAATGCTTCTTCTTCATCTGTCACTCAGCACACACACACTTCACTCTATTTCTGCATGTCTTCCTCCTCCTCTATATTGCCACTGCCCCCCCCTCTCTCTCTTCTCTCTCACACACACACACACACACACAACACACACACACACACACACTTTACTCACATTCTGCAGCAGCTCTCATATAACTTTACACAGCTGTCTCTCTCCGTACTCCTGCTCTCTCATGGAGAAACTCTGGACAATTGTAAGTTACATTTTTAGGGCTCTATCCATTCTCATAACACAAGATAAGTCACATAGTTTCTCTTAAGCTGGTATTGTCACATTGACTCATGGTGAAGGGATCCCAGACAGTAAGTAAACAGTTGGTTGAACCCTGAGCCTTTAGCATCTACTTAGGCTAGGACTACATGCAAAAAGTCAATTACTGAGAAAGTTATGTCTAAAGTTGCTATAAGCTCTGACCTTGAATAAGCAAAACAACACCTGGAAAAATGACCTTGTGTATTTGTCTCTAGGGGCAACCAGCCTGCTTTGAATCTGTTCTGAAGTCTAAAGTTAGCTGTCTGTGTAAAAGGCTGCCTTTGTGATTGAGAATCCTATATCTGTCTGAGTAGTATAAAATGTAGACGAATTTCTAAACGGTTTTATTAAATAAAAAACGGGCCGGGCAGTGGTGGCTCACGCCTTTAATCCCAGCACTCAGGAGGCAGAGGTAGGCAGATCTCTGTGAGTTCGAGGCCAGCCTGGTCTACAGAGCAAGATCCAGGAAAGGCGCAAAGCTACACAGAGAAACCCTGTCTCAAAAATCAAAACAAACAAACGAACAAAAGAACATGGAGCCAAATATAGGGGTGAAAACCTTAGAGACCAACCATCTTACCTCACCAGCTCTGTAGCCTCCAAAAAAGTGAGCTACTTCCTGTCTACCTGTATCTTTATTGCCTTGTTCTGTCCTCTCATTGGCTCTTAGCCCAGCTACCTCACTTCCTTGTCACTGTCTGTCTGTACAGACTTCCAGGTTGGTACTGGGATTAAAGGCATGTGTTACCACACTTGGCTGTTTCCTAGTGTGGCCTTGAACACACAGAGACCCTGCCTGCCAAGTGATTGGATTAAGGGCATGTGCTACCACAGTCTGACTTTTGTGTTAATGGCTTGCTATTTCCTTTGATTTCCAGGGAAACTTTATTAGCATACAAATAAAATATCATCACATTTCCCTTTTTATGTCTAATAAAAGTAAAAAAAAAATAAAAAAGTTATAACTAATATAAGAAAAACTATATACAATAAGTACAATAACTATATATAATATATACAAGCAGTAAATAAATACATCAACAATGTCTAGTCCATTTGTATTGACAAATTTAGAGAAAATATTTTATTATCTATTTTATTTTGATGAGTCCAAAATGTACCTAATTCACTTTCTATCCTAACTTGTATTACCAACAGAAAACTATCTTATGATGTCTTTTAAATTTATACATTCAACACCTCTTGGTGAGTTTCTGTTTTTAATTTCTTTTTTTTTGGTTTTTTGAGACAAGGTTTCTGTGTGTAGCTTTGTGCCTTTCCTGGAACTTACTCTGTAGCCCAGGCTAGTCTCGAACTCACAGAGATCTGCCTGCCTCTGCCTCCCTAGTGCTGGGATTAAAGGCATGTGCCACCATTACCTGGCTTTTTTGAATTTCTTAACAGGGAAAATTGTTACTACAACTATCTAATCTTCAACTCCCTCAGGGAACCAAGAAGGAAATAATATTACCTAGTAAAACAGGAAGTACAAACAAGTGACTTCCAAAAAAAATTTGAGTTGACAGAAACAGCCAGCTGCCTGGACAGTCACTCGAGGTTCCTCTGTACATTGGGGCATCATCTTCAGCCTACAGGCTTAGCGTATCTGACACTCATTTGTGAAGTAGGATGTACAGAAGACATACAGCTCGACCTCACATTTGGTGTGAGTATTCCATGTACCAGATAACCTGAATGATGGGGCCCCATAACAATGATTCCACATGGACAATAATAATACCACTAAGCTGACAAACATCACCTAAAGATCAGCTATGGACCACAAACTGCTCAGAACAATTTCAAGATGGTTAGCTGAGATAATCCAGCTTCACAGACAACTCGAACAAGGACTTGAGATAAGCCCTGTACTTTGGAATTATGCAGAGACTGGACAACAAATGATATAGCTACCTCTTCTGGAACTTGATAATTAACCCCAAAATTTTCTTTTCAGGATCCCCTAAAGATGCCTTCACACACAAACAACAGAAAATAATTTTTTTTTTTTTTGATTTTTCGAGACAGGGTTTCTCTGCGTAGCTTTGTGCCTTTCCTGGGACTCACTTGGTAGCCCAGGCTGGCCTCGAACTCACAGAGATCCACCTGCCTCTGCCTCCCGAGTGCTGGGATTAAAGGCGTGCGCCGCCGCCCGGCTTCAGAAAATAATTTTAAAACACGATATCCACATTCCCAAGAGTTGGTGGGTCGGGTGGTTTTTGGTCTTTCACTGAGTTTCGGGTTTGGGATACTTGTCATTGTTTAGGAGGTCAGGAATGGTCAGGAAAAGGGCTAAGGAAAGGAGATTAGATTTAAGGTTCTTGTTTAAAAAAAAAAGAAGATATAGATAAGAGGTAGATTATTGAATCTACTCTTAAAAAAGATAAAAATGATAAAGGGTAGATTATTGAATTTACTCTAAAAACAAAAAAGAGAGGATATATATATGATATAATAAAAAAGGTAGATTATTGAATCTACTTTTAAAAGACAACTACTAGTTTTAAATACTTTACATTGGATTGGATTTTTATATATTGTATACAAATTATATATATTGAGATTGATATTGTTAGAAAATGCTGTATGTATATTTATAATCTTGTTCAGGATATTGTACCTATACAGTTTATTTAACAATGTAATGCAATTTGCTAATCCTTGAATGTTGTTATTACCAACTATTAGGATATAAAGAAATGAAAGTTAGTAGTTAGACATTATAATCGAACTTGTAGTCATATTAAGCATGTTTTAAAGGTCAAGCAGAGATATATTTTAGATAGACAGGTCATCTTCAAACCCTTCAGAGATCTACAGAATATGTCACTTAAGATGTTTTAATAACTTAGAATTTTTTCTTTTTTTATGATTATGAGACATGTCAGCTCCTGGCAGCATCAATCTCCTTCAGAAAACATATATATATTGAAGCAAAATGCATATGGAGTTAACTTTCATTTTGGCGAAAGCTAGCCACTGGGCAACAAAGTGCCCTCGCATCGACTGCTGACAGTATGCTATCCAAAATGGGCAAACAGGACACAAAGGACTACTGATCCTTGCCAAGACAAATGTGGTTGCAGCTTTAGCAACAGGTGTCCTCTGAGGCCAGGACAGTATGGCACCATCACTGGAGTGGCTTTGCAATCCAGAAAAGGTACAGTGTGCCTTTCTTCAAAGGCAGCTGAAACAGTTCTTCTTGAAAGAGTAACTAGGCTGATGGAGTCTAACCTCTCAATTGTAGACTGGCATTTAATAAAGGAGATGAAGCCACTCACAAGCGGAGAACAATGGGATGCAAAAAAGAATGGGATGCCGAGATGAAACCACCCACAAGCCAAGAAGAATGGGATGTGGAAAAAAAATGGGACGCTGAGATAAAGCCATCCACAAGCCGAAAAAAATAGGCAGCCAAATTCCAAAAACACCAACAATTTCCAAAATTTAAAATCCTGAATCATGACAGGACACTGGTGGAATTCAAGTTTGGAATACTTGCACCGAATGTGAGGTTGAGCTGTAGGCCTTGTGTACATCCTACTTCACAAATGAGTCTGTCAGATATGCTAAGCCTATAGGCTGAAGATGATGTCCTAATGTAGCTGGAGAGCTTCTCTTTGGGTCCCACCAAGCCCCAGCAGTCCGACAGCCCACTTATAAAATAAACACACAGACGCTTATATTATTTACAAACTGTATGGCTGTGGCAGGCTTCTTGCTAACTGTTCTTATATCTTAAATTAATCCATTTCTATAAATCTATACCCTGCCACGTGGCTTGTGGCTTACTGGCATCTTTATATGCTGCTTCTCCTGGCGGTGACTGCAGTGTCTCCTCTACTCAGCCTTCCACTTCCCAGAATTCTCCTCTCCTTGTCCCGCCTACTTCTGCCTGGCCACTGGCCAATCAGTGTTTTATTTTTATACAGAATGATATTCACAGCACCCCAACATTGCAGAGAAACCTTGGGTGACTGTCCAGGCAGCTGGCTGTTTCTGTCAACTCCTACCAATAATATCCCATAGTTGTGTAGATCAGCCAAGCTGTGATGTTAGCCTGCAGGGTGGTTAGAAATTACTGAGCACACTGTAAACCCATTACAATGGTATATTATTCATAGGAGTTGACTGTTCATGAGGAAAACCTATCAGTGTATTGAAATATGGGCTGTTCCCATTTGTCTTTTATCTTGTCAGGTTAATGCAGCTGAATCAAAGATAACAAATTTGATCTACCTGAAGCATACTTTGGAACTCGTGGATCCTTTAAAGGTAATTCATATGTGTGCTGCACAAAACATATAAAGCATTATTTTTAGACATTTTCTTTAGAAAAAAGTAAACTTAGAAGTTGTGAGAACCGTGTATTTTTTCTCTTTACATATATGGAATATATATACATAAATACACATTATTGCCCATGCTCTTATTGATCCATTTGAAATAAGTTATAGTATCTAAGTACTAAATCATGTCTTTCCTATGAGGAAGGGTGTTCTCTTGCATAAGCACAATATATTTATCAAATTCAGAATACTTAACATTCATATAATATATATATATATGTGTATATATATTATATATATATATATATATATATCCCACATTCATTTTTTCAGTTGTTTTAATATTAGTGATTTTATTTATAGTTTTCTAAAAGGGTTCTGCCCATAAGGATTCATCAATGTCTTTTTTTTTTTTTTTGGGTTTTTTCGAGACGGGTTTCTCTTTGTAGCTTTGCGCCTTTCCTGGAACTTGCTTTGGAGACCAGGCAGGCCTCGAACTCACAGAGATCTGCCTGCCTCTGCCTCCCGAGTGCTGGGATTAAAGGTGTGCGCCACCACCACCCGGCCATCAATGTCTTTAAACTCTTTTAAAAACATTTTTTATTTATTGAAAAAAAATTCATACAATGTATTTTGATCAAGTTTTCCCCTTTTTCAGTTCTTCCCAGGGCTCCCCCCCCAACTTTATGTCCTTTTTCTCTCTTTAAAAAAAAAACAAATAAACAAGCAGAGCCAGGCATCGTGGCATATGCCTTTAATCCCAGCACTAGGGAGGCAGAGGCAGGCCGAGCTCTGAGTTTGAGGCCAACGTGGGCTACAGAGTGAGTTCCAGGACAGCCAAAGATAGCCAGAGAACTCTCACCCATTGATTGATGGAAACAGATGCAGAGATCCATGGTCAGGCCCCAGGTGGAGCTCCAGGAGTCCAAACGGTATGCGCGCGAGAGAGGAGGGATTATATGAACAAGAGATATTGAGACCATGATTGGAAAAAGCACAGGGACAAATAGCCAAACTATTGGAAACACATGAACTGTGAACCATTAGCTGAGGAGCCTCCATGGAACTGGACCAGGCCCTCTGGATAAGTGAGACAGTCGATTAGCTTGAACTATTTAGTAGGTCCCCAAGCAGTAGGACCGGGACCTGTCCTTGGTGCATGAGCTGGCTTTTTAGAACCTAGGGCCTATGCTGGGACACTTTTCTCAGCCTAGGTGAAGGGAGGAGGGGACTGGACCTGCCTCAGCTGAATCTACCAGGCTGAGCTGCATCCCCAGGGGAGTCCTTGCCCTGGAGGAGATGGGAATGGGGAGTAGATTGGGGGGAGGACAGGGGGTCAGGTGGGGTGGGCAGGAGGAGGGAAGACAGGGGAATCCATGGCTGATTTGTAAAATTAAATTAATTATAAAATTAAAAAACAAAAAAAGATAGCCAGAGAAACCATCTTGAAAAACCAACCAAACAAACAAAGAACAAGCAGACAAAAACAAAACAGAGGAACAACAACAAATAAACACACACAAAATCTCCACAAAAATGAAAATCAAAACAAACAAGCAAAAGACCAGTTAATACAAAAAGATGCCCAAACAAAGCAAAGTGAGACAAAAAGTCTATAAAATAATGAGTTAGTTTTCTGTTGGCCAACTGCTCATGAGTGTGTACTGCGCCTACCCTGAGGTTAATAGACCCAGTGACAATCGAGTGGAGAAAACTGATTTTCCCTTTGCTCATGGGTATCAGTTGTAGATAGCTCACGCCCACTTTCTCTTCTCAATGCTAGCACCCATCTAGCTTGAACATGTGCAGTCCTGTGCATGTTGCCATAGTCTGTGAGTTGTTATTTGCATCAGTCCTATTGTGTCTGGAAGACCCTGTTTCTTGGAGTCATCAGTCACCTCTGACTGTTACAATCTTTTTACCTCCTCTTTTGCAAAGATTCCTGAGCCTTGAAGGGAGGGCTTTGATGAAGACATCTCATTTAGGACTGAGTACCCCAAAGGCTCTCTCTACTCTCCGCACATTGTCCAGTTGTGGGCCTTTGTGTTAGTTCTCATCTGCTGCAAAAGGAAGTTTCTCTGATGAGAGCTAAGTGAGACACTGATCTATGGATAAAACAGTATGTCATTACAAATCATTTTTTTGCTGTTCCTTCAGCAGAATAATAGCATTATGTCTCTTCCTAGACCTGTGACCTCTCTAGGGCAGGTTCTTGTCCACTTTTTCAGTGTCAGGTATGGGTTTCATCTCATGGAGTAGACCTTACATTCAGTCAGAAAGTGCTTAGTTATTCCCACAACATTTGTGCTACCATTGTACCAGTATATCTTGTAGGCAGGTCACTGTTGTAGGTCACAGGGATTTTAGGTGGGAGATACTGATGACTACCTTTCTCCCCTGGTAGCAGGTAGAGTACCTTCTAGTACCATGAATGCTACTCAGTAGGGATCAAACCTCTAGTTAGGCACCAGCTCAACTTCTCCATGTTCAATGACACATGTAAGTGTTGTCTTTAGTAGGAAGGCATACGCATACCATCAGGTTGTGGAGAGCAACCAATAGCCTTGGAAACAGGCTGTAATGTTTGGGGGTTTCCATGGAGATTGGCCAACAACTCAACAAGATTTAACACATTCCTGACACTGGAACTTTAACTTAGTGGCATAAGATATCTAGTTGGGGCACTGTCTTCCCTAATTTAGTGACTCCCTTTAGTTTTCTTTCATGTATGCATGTATTTTTGGGAAGCATCTACAGTAGTAAGTTTCTATGTGGCTCTTCAGATGGCCTCTAGTGTCTGTTGTCCCTCCCTACACTCCCTCCTTTTCCTTTCTTTACTGTCCCCTTCCTAGCTAACCCTCCTATTCTAGTTTTCTGTTCTCTCTCCATAGTACATTTTATCTCCCCTTCCTCAGGAGAGCCTCTCCTCCTGCCTACCTCTTCCTAGGTGCCTAAGTACCTAACTTCTGTGACTATTTGGATTGTTGTGTACGTATTGATAGCTTGAAAGCTGACATCCACATAGAAGAGAAAACATACAATATTTGTCTTTTTGAGTCTGGGTTACTTCACTCAGGATAATTTTTTTCCAGGTTCATCCATTTGTCTGCCTATTTTATTTTTCTTAATAGCTGAATAATATTCCATGTGTAAATATACCATATTTTTATTATCCATCCATCATTTGATGGACATCTAGGCTGTTTCCACTTTCTAACTACTATGAATAGAACAGCAGTGAAAATGGATGAGCAGGTATCTCTGCATAGGATGTAGAGTCTTTTAGTTGTATGCCCAAGAGCGATACAGCTGGATTTTGAGGTAGATCTTGTCCCGGCTTCTGGGGGAACGTCCATGGAACTGATCTCCACAGTGGTGGTGCAGTGGACATGTGTCCCCTCATTCCACATCCTCACCAGCATGTGCTGCCATTTGTTGTACTTGTCTTGGCCATTCTGACTGCTGCAAGATGAGATCTCAAAGTAGTTTTGAGTTTCCCTGATGACTACGGATAGTGAATGTTTCTTTAAGTGTTTCTCAGCCATTTGTGTTTCATCTCTGAGAACTCTCAAAAAGTTCTGTACCTCATTTTTTAGTTAGGTTATTTGTTTTTTGATGCCCAGGATTTTTGAGTTCTTTATATATTTTGGATATTAATTCTATCAGATGTGTAGTTGGCAAAAAATCTTTTCCAGTTCTGTAGGCTGCCATTTTGTCCAAATCATGGTGTCCTTTGTTCAGAAACTTTTCAGTTTCATGAAGTCCCATTACTTAACTAGCTAATTAATCAATATTAATTGTTGGTCATAGTGCCTGTGCTATTTGTGTTTTGTTCAGAAAGTCCTGTCAAGTTCAAGACCATTCCTCACTTTTTCTTCTAACAGATTCAGTTTATTTGGCCTTATGTTGAGGCCCTTGATCCATTTGGAGTTTAGTTTTGTGCTGGGTAATGAATATGCATCTATTTGTATTCTTCTACATGCAGCTGTCCAGTTTGACAAGTACTATTTGTTTAAAGTGCAAAAGTTTCTCAGCTTTATGATATTATAATTTTGTAGGAAGGAGAAATCAGTGAGACAGACAACTTCTCAAACAGCTAGTTGGAAGGCAAACTGCACTTATTTTAAAGGAGATGCTCAGAGTGTACATCTTATTTTGGGAGGATGTGCTAGGGATTGAAACAGGGGACTTGCACATGCTAAGCACACTGAACTACACCCCCCCCCCGTAGCATTCACCTTTTGATATTTTTTAATATATATATATATATTTTATTTTACAATACCATTCAGTTCTACATATCAGCCATGACCTTTTGATATTATAATGCTAGTTCTAGGAATCTGTTGAAAAGACATTGCATCCATTGTAGCTCATTCACATTAGTGAGAAAGTGTTTGAAGAAAAGCTACAGTAATTAAAGGAACTCTAGTAATTAGAATTCAAAGGTGGAATATTGGAAATTTAAGCAATTCCTTTTGGGCTGACAAGATGGCTCAGTGAGTTAAATACTTGTTACCAAGCCTGACAACCTAGTTTGATTCCTAAAACTCACATGGTGGAAGGCAAGAACTAACTCCTGCATGTTGTCTTCTGACCTCCATACATGTGCTGTCATGTGCACATGCCCACACACATACACACAAGACCAAATAAACATTGCTATGAAAAGTTTCTGATGTTCATGATGTAGTACTGAGGGCAAAGGGAACATACAATTATATAATTTTTAAATTTCAGATGAAGACAGCAAATGTACCATAATATTTAGAGTATATAATCATTGGAAAGGAAATTGAATTGTGAGTGATTGAATGTTTTAATGTTCCTGTGGACTCTTTAGTTTTACTACCATGACATACTATTTCTCCATTCAGAAGCAACTCAAATTATAGCCATCATCTCTCCCCAAATTGAAATGGCCAGTGAAAGTAACTGGTTTAAAAAAAAAAAAAGAAGAAGAAAGTAACTGGTTTATTCTCCCTGTTTGCCCTGTTCAGTTGGTGACAATTTACAGTTCCCATTAAGCAAAAGAAAATTCTTAATCCCATTTTTGCTGTATGGGAAAGGAGAAATTACTGTATTTATAAATATATAAACCCAAATATTGAAGTTATCTGTAGGGTAACTTTAGTTGTATAGCAGTGGCTGTTTAAATGCCTGCTGCTGCTGTAAGAAGGTAGGTGTTATTTTTTTTTTTTTATAATTATAAGGGTATTTATTACACTACATATTAAAATAAGGGCATTGAATGTCCCCAAAAGTAAAGGTAGCAGATGAGGGGAGTAGGTACTTCAACCAAGTAAAAGCTGTACCTACATTAAAAAAAAAAAACAACTCCATTGACCCTGTTTCCCTCTGCATTTAAACTTATTTTTACTCTAAGATAGTCTACTTCATACTTTTGTGGGGTTTTTTTGCTTTTGGCCCATTTAATCTCATAGCTCTAACCTCCTGTGCAGTGGTTATCTCTAATTCTTAGGAAAGATTGTTCTTGAATATCTGACTTATTTTAACTTCTTGTGATAATAGCCATGTATCCTATTGTCTGTCTGCATGCCTTATTTTTGTTGATCATGCATACAATTTATAGAAGGTAGGTGTTATTTAGGAGACAAAATCCAGAAGCCATCACCTTGAAACGGTGATGACTTTATTTCCCATGTGCTTTTCCCCTGGAAAGCTGCAGTCTGGCTGCAACTTCATACATGTCTGAAGTCTTCTCATGAGAATAAAGATGAGAACATGGAGCAACAGCATCTGACCAAGTGTTAGATGGAATGTGTTGGATCTGAATAGTGCCACAGGTTGCTAACTGCTGACTTTGTTTTAACAGGGCACATTGAAGAACTGTAGCACACCTTTGCTAAGAGCTTACTACGGCTCCTTGGAAGACAAGAGGTTCTGTCACCTATTAAGAGATTATACTTTTCTTCCAGATCATAACTGATTTTAACAATTGTGCCTTCTATAGAAAAATTACTTGATCTGGGTGTGGTGGTACATGAGTTTAATCCTAGCACTCAGGAAGCGAAGGCAAGCAGATCTCTGTAAGTTCAAGGCCAGCCTTGTCTACATCACAAGTTCCAGGCAAACTGGGGCTGCGTAGTGAGACCCTGTCTCAAAACTAATTACTCAGGTTTCTTCAAAGTATCCATTAAGTATCAATTACATATTAATCCTGCAAGTACAGTATTATAGGTTAATAACACAGTGGCTGTTTTTAGGTCAGTGTTTCCTTTTTAGTCATTCTCCATGGGGACACTTGCCAGTATCAAAGAAATATCCTTTTTCATTAAATCATGGAAGGCCTAATAAAGGAAAAAAGAATCCCAATAGACAGGAATGTAGAACAAGTTCTAAAAACAATTAATATTGTTAAATTATTAGCAATAGCACCTTGGTTCTTGACCAAACAGGTTATCAGGCTCAATAGTTGCCTTGTTGGGTGAGGATTTGCATCTCATGTGGTGCCACAAGCTGAACTTGATAATCAAAGCAGCTTAGTTAAATGTGACATTCAAGAACAGAATAGCTGCAAAGTTAGGAAAATTGATATCACCAGGACTACAGCTTGTGTAGTAATTACTGTGCTTGGTAACTAGTGGTAACAGGCTTCTGTTCCAGTGTCCCACATCAAATGTTCAGTCACATCTCCCTTCCTGAGGGGGCCATATTTATGGACCCCTGTGCCTCATGCAGCTCTTGCTGTGTGGCCCACTTACATATGGAATGAAGGAACATGCGGTCAGAGTATATGTCATTTCTTGGGGGTCAGGTTGCACTACCGGCCATAGTGCTGGTGTGTGATCTGGGAGATGTCTGCATCAGCAAATTTTAGAGTTTTATTTGGTAGTCTCAAACTATTTTTCAATAATCCTGACTGCAAAATCGTTTTGAGTCAGTGATAGCCCTAACCTAGGTAAATATAAACATTAATTATTGTAAAAACCTCAACGAAAGTTTGCTCTCTTTAAACAGCTACTGTGGAAGTAGCTGTTTGCTTATCACCTGCTTATGTTTTGTCTTAATGCTAGGTTTGGACTAATACTTGAAAAGATTAAAACTGTGATAAACGATGATGCAAGGTACATGAAAGGCTGCCTGAACATGCGGACTCAGAAGTGCTATGCAGTACGCTCGAACATCAGTGAATTCCTAGACATAGCTAGGAGGACATATACAGAGATAGTGGATGACATAGCAGGTAATTCCAGCATGTGTTCATGGCTTTCACTAATATTTTATCTTGTGCTTTACTTTTTTACTGGTGGTAGAAACTAGCTCTGTCTTTCTCTGTGATCTATATATATAAAATCTTACTACACACACACACACACACACACACACACACACACACACACACACACTGCTCTTTAAGAAGCCTCCTTTTTAAAAAATGATGTCACCAGGCTTGGTGGCACACACCTTTAATCCCAGAACTCAAGAGGTAGAGGAAACAGATCTTTAAGAGTTTGAGACCAGCCTGGTCTACATAATAAGATCCTGTCTCAAAAGAAAACAAAAGAAGAATGATGATGTTGAAGTGTTAGAGTGACCTCATGCACATGGGCAGTTCTTTGAAGGATGAAGAGTGTTGACACTAAAATGCCTTAGCAGGGGATGGCACTGATGTCATCAGAGGTTTAGGGTCTGAGAGGGCTACTGATCATTAAACATGTTCTCTGGACTCCTATAGCCTGTGAACACTGACCTGTATCTGGAAATGATAGTGAAAGATGATAGAAGTCAGTGTGAGACAAGAATGCCAAGTGTGCTGGCTGGTTTTATGTCAGCTCCACACGGCTAGAGCCAGTGGGAAGAGGGAACATGAACTGAACAAAATGTCCTTATCCATTTTCTTGGTTGATGATTGATGAGGGAGGGTCCAGCTTGCTGTGGATGGTAGGTGGTCCTGGTGCTCTAAGAAAACAAACTGAGCAAGCTAGCAAGACCTCCATGGTCTCTGCACAGTTCCCACCTCTAGGTTCCTGCCCTGCCTTCTCTCAGTGATGGGCTGTGACCTTGATTTTGGTCATGGTGTTTTATCATTGCAAAAGGAACCCTAACTAAGACACAGAGTTAAAGGAAGAATTGTCACTAATTAACAAAGTTACTAATTAGTAAGCAGACATGGCATGGTAAATGTAAATTTGCTTCCAGTGCTAAGTGAAATTTCCAGCCCCAAATGGTGAGACCACTGAGAAAGCAGGAAAGCCGGGAGGAGGAGCTAGTCTCGGAACATGTGTTGGTGTTTTACAGGAACGTTCAAGATCAGGTGCTCAAGTGGAGACACAGACTTCTGACTCTAGTTTGTGAGGCTGACAGAGAGATTAGAATTACTTTCCAAATTATTTGCTATCTTTCTTTTTGGGGATACCCGGGTAAAATTGAAGTTGCAGCAATTGATGTAACTTCTGTTTTACTAAAAAGTTGAATGAATAACACATCAGAACTCTAATATTCCTAATTTTCAGAGAAAAATGCAATTCTTGTTCTTGTTTTAAGTTTTACAATATATTTTCCTTTAAAAATACATACCAGAGAATATCTTCTTTTTGGGGGGTGGGTTTCGAGACAAAGTTTCTCTTTGTAACAGCCCTGGCTGTCCTGGAACTCACAGAGATCTGCCTGGCTCTGCCTCCCAGGTGCTGGGATTAAAGGTGTGTGCCACCATACCCAGCCAGAGAATTATCTTTTTAAAGGATACTTACCCACATCTTTTGGACGTTAAATTTTTTTTTTTTTTTTTTTGGTTTTTCGAGACAGGGTTTCTCTGCATAGCTTTGCGCCTTTCCTGGAGCTCACTTGGTAGCCCAGGCTGGCCTCGAACTCACAGAGATCCACCTGGCTCTGCCTCCCGAGTGCTGGGATTAAAGGCGTGCGCCACCACCGCCCGGCTTTGTTTTGTTTTTTGAGACAGGGTTTCTCTATGTAGTTTTGGTGCCTGTCCTGCATCTCACTCTGTAGATTAGACTGACCTCGAACTCACAGAGGCCTGGCTCTGCATCCAGAGTGCTGGGATTAAAGGCATGTGCCACTGCCGTATGCTAATTTTTTTTTTTTTTTTTTTTTTTTTTACTGTTTACTGTAGATGTAACCAATCGTCTTTTTAAAATAAGAAACACAGAGCCAATGTAAAAGAGAAAGCCGAGAGGTCAGAGCTCACAGATAAAATCTTACCTCCTGCAGTGCTCCTAGCTTCCCCGAGAGAGAGCTTCTTCCTGTTTGTCTGTCTTTAAATAGTCTTTCTGTTCTGCCTTCTCATTGGTTGTAAACCCAACCACATGACTGCCTTGTCACTGCCTGTAAGTACCGCCCTCCAGGTCTTAAAGGCGTATGTCTCCAATACTGGCTGTATCCCTGAACACACAGAAATCTACCTAGTTCTTCTAACCACCACGCTCTTGCTATGGCTCTAATAGCTCTGACCCCAGGGCAACTTTATTAACATAAAATTAAAATCACATTTCAGTACAAATAAAATATCACCATAGTTTACAAAAACTAAAAAGAGCTTCTTGTTTGCGTACAAAATAATAAGTAAAAAGCCTATGACTACACAGAAATTCCCACCAGAAAATGCTTGTTTGTTTTTTTTTTTTTTTTCCTGTTCTGGTATCTAGGAATGATATCACAGCTTTCGGAGAAGTACAGTCTTCCATTACGGACCAGCTTCAGCTCTTCAAGGGGCTTTTTCATCCAGATGACTACAGACTGTGCCGCGCTCTCCAGTGACCAGCTTCCCCCAGAGTTTATCAAGGTTCCTGGTTTTATGGGACTGCATGGGTAGACTTTGCAGCACTCTTGAGTTTCTGCTTGGTGCATGGCTTCTGTACCCCGCTTGTTGACCAGCCACACCAAGCACAGTAGACAGGTGTGAGGGGACAGCCAAAGGAGGTGAAAGGCAAATTAAGAAACAAAGTCTAAAAGGTGTTTTTGACAAAAGAATTTAGAAAAATACTGACTACCTTTTGTTTAAATTTTTTAAACTTCATTGTTTTGTGTGTGTGTACACTTGGACGTCAGAGGACATCTTGGGGGAATCAGTCCTCTCCCTTCCACCACGTAGGTCCCAGGGATTGAACTCAGGTCTTCAGGCTTGGCCATAGCTCTTCACCTGCTGAACCACCTTACCTACCTTTGTTTCACATAGTTTTCCAGGTGCATTTTCCTACTGAAGATCTGAGAATTTCTGCAGAAGGAAATATGTTTGTTTAATGTAGTGTTTTACTTGTGAACCGTGTAGTGCCTTTTCCTGTGCACATATCCACTCCTCTACTATAGCAATTATTGTCACTTTTAATGTTTCATTTTTTTTATGCTTCTCAGGAGTAGAAAAACAAACGATTTAGTGTTCAGATTTGTTTATATGTACATATGTCTATAGGTGGAGGCAGAGCTTTCTGTCCCATCTGCCTGATTACACCTGGATGTTGCTTCCCAAATTACCACACAAAGACTTGTATTAATTATAAATGCTTGGCCAATGGCTCAGGCTTATTACTAGCTAACTCTTGCATTTAACCTATTTCTATTATTCTGTGCATCGCCACATGGCCTGTGGCTTACAAGTTCTCTGGCATCTTGGTCCTTGGGTGGCTGGCTGACTTCTGCCTCAACTCTGCCCTTCTTCCTCAGAGTCCTCAGTTTATCTTGCCTTCCACAACATTGTGTTTATGTTCATAGACAGATACATATCTACACTAACAGTCCATATGAACTCTATCTTATGGCAGTGAGGACTAGACAAGGTGGTTGTGGAACTAGAGACTGAGGTTCAGGTAGAGGACAAGGACTAAGGGGAGTCAGACAGAAGGAGGGCTACAGGGTCTCCCTGTCCACCATGCATGTCACCTGCTGCTGAGATGTAGTCTTCTGACCTTTCTGCAGGGCCATTGCAGAACTTACCAACCAGTTACACTGGAGAGATTGAGTAAAAATACCTCGCTTTATCCTTGATGTAATCTTGCTTTTATTTTTCACAGATATTATTTAGAACTTTTTTGTGATATTTTATCTCAGAAATTAAAGTGCTTAACCTCAAAACCTATCTTTCTGTCCTATGAACCGCATGTTTTATTTCACATGCATATATACATATCTTGACATTTGCTTTTAACTTCCTGCAGATTTCTAAAGTGAAAAACTCATATAGCTTTACATCAGCAGATTTAATTAAAATGAATGAAAGATGCCAGGAGTCTTTGCGAGAAATCTATCACATGACTTACATGTAAGAACATTTGAAGTATTTTAATACTGAATTAAATTGGTTTAATTTGAGGAACTATAATAGATTTAATTAATTGACTCTGTCTGATTACAGACAGTTCAATTTTGAATGTTAGAAGTCTGCCGTCATGTTGAGAATGAATGAGCCTCATGGAGAAGGTGAAGGGACATCTGATGGAAGACTTAGCTGTATTCCCAGTGCTTCTGCCTATGCACAGCACCATGGTGTAGGGCTCACATCATATGGGCTTATCTTGGGCTTAATTTAGCTTCTTCCTTTCCTGTGGTCTGAGAGCCTTGGCGTCTCACACTCTGGTATTTCTAAGATAGCATCCTAATGGGGCCAGCCCTTTTCCTGCTCATGGAACAGTACCTTAGAGTTAGGAGAGACAGGGCATTTTGAGTTGGAAGGCCAAGATAGAAGGGAAAGAGTAAGTTTTTTAAACAGTTTCAAGTCCTGGACCTCAGATACTAGTAATATAATGTAAAATTTGGGTACACATTCATCCTTGAAAGGGGAAAAAATCCCTGGAGTGTGTTACATTATAACCCTGCTCATGAAAACCTAAATAATGACATGATCTGAACATGATTTGTGCATCTGTATGTGTGTTTGTATTTGTGTGTATGTATTTGTTTCTGGGTTTCTGCCCCCCATGTGTTTGTGTCTTTCTGTGTTTCTTTTTTATGTCTCTGTCTATATGTCTATATGTATGTCTGTGTTTTTGTGTCTGAGCACTTGATTAGATCTATATACAATATTTTATGCTTTCTTTAATGTAACATTTTATTGAAATTGTCTATTTTGCTTATATTTAATGAGGCTGTCAATTCAACAATGAATATAAAATATAGAAGAAGATGTTTATTTTTACCTGGTAGATGTGACCTTAAGCTGAGTTATCAATAGCCTCAGTTTTTCTAAAATGAGCCAACCAAACAATAGACTTTTTGTGTAGTGTACAACTCAACTGTGAATATTATTTTTCTCATGCAATTAAAACCTGTGTATCTTCTTTTGAAAAGCATCATCATGTCTTGTCCAACATGTGCTTTCAGGATAGTGTGCAAGCTGCTTAGTGAGATTTATGAGGACATTCATTGCTTATACAAGCTCTCAGACACTGTGTCAATGCTGGACATGCTGCTCTCTTTTGCTCATGCCTGTACCCTTTCTGACTATGGTGAGTCACTTTCTTTGGAAAGAAAACATGTTGCACACTGAAACTTGTATCTTACTCAATTTCATATAAGCGTTGTGAATATTTTACTCTTTTTACTTGAAATAGTTTCTTGTCTATGACCCTAACTAACACACAGAATGGAGATAGTGAAATGAACCTTGAAACTTTGTAGGGCTGGATAGATGATGGCTCAGGGACTGAGTGTGCACTGGGTAGATGATGGCTCAGTGACTGAGTGTGCACTGGATAGATGATGGTTCAGTGACTGAGTGTGCACTGGATAGATGATGGCTCAGGGACTGAGTGTGCACTGGATGATGGCTCAGGAACTGAGTGTACACTGGATAGATGATGGCTCAGGGACTGAGTGTGCACTGGATAGATGATGGCTCAGTGACTGAGTGTGCACTAGATAGATGATGGCTCAGTGACTGAGTGTGCACTGGATAGATGATGGCTCAGGGACTGAGTGTGCACTGGGTGATGGCTCAGGGACTGAGTGTGCACTGGGTGATGGCTCAGGACTGAGTGTGCACTGGAGGATGGCTCAGTGACTGAGTGTGTACTGGATGATGGCTCAGTGACTGTGCACTAGATAGATGATAGCTCAGTGACTGAGTGTGCACTGGATAGATGATAGCTCAGGGACTGAGTGTGCACTAGATAGATGATGGCTCAGGGACTGAGTGTGCACCGCTTTTACTGAGCACCTGGGCTTTATTCCCAGCACCAGCCACCACTTCTAACTCTAGCTCCATGACTGACACCTTCTGGCCACCTCAGGGACTGTGCTCACATGCACATACCCAGACACAGACACACAAACACATAATTACGATAAAAATCTTCAAAACATTTTTAAAAAGTTAAATTCAAATAATAATCATTAAAAATTGTCAAGTCAAAAGAACAAAGCTGAAGGAATTTTTAAAGATTTCCCAAATAAGAAAGACTGCCAAGCTGTCTCCTTGGTGAAATGGCCATGATCCAAGTTCTAATCTGAATACTCATTAGAAGCGGTGCACTGGATACTAACAGAGCATCTCTGTGCTGTGAGTTCTCTCGGCTCTGGGGCTCACATGTGCACTAATACAGGACCTGTGCTGTGCTGTGCTGTGTGTGTGTGTGTGTGTTCATATCCCAAGTCTGTACAGAGGTTTTCACACAAACGGGCAGTCCTTTCCGGTGTCACACCACCACTTCAGGAGAGCTAGCCCCTAAAGTTCCTTACACAATCTGTCGGTCAGTATCACACCAGCATGCCTAGGACTAGTGTATGGTAATTATGGCTGAATAACTGCAGATATAATAACATTAAAATTAACATTTGTAATCAAAATTAGCAACAACATTTCTGATTTGTTACATTGATTGATTAATTTTTAAAGATAATTTTTGTTTTATGTGTATGCATAAGTGCCTGAATGTATGTGTAGGCACCACTTCTGTGCAGTGTCTTTGGAGCCAAGAAAAGAGGATCAGATCCCATGTAACTGAAGTTACGGATGGTTGTGAGCCACCATGTGGGTGCTGGGAACTGAACCCAGGTCTCCTGTAAGAGTAGAAAGTGTACTTAGCCATTGAGCTATCTCTTCAGCACCATTACATTAATTTATTTTATATTTCTAAATGTCTAAACTTAAATATTAATAAATAATACCAGATGATAACAGTAACAAATGACTATAACAATGATCAATGTGAACTTTTCACTGCTGTCTTTAGACTGAAATATTTACTCTTTCATATTTTCTTTATGATCAAAACTTTACCTTGGGATCCACTATTGTGTTATTTTTGTGGGGGGGGGGGGGGGATGGTCCTTGTGGTAACCATGTCTCATGTATTGCAGACTGATCTCAAACTTGAGTTAGTAAGAGCAGATGACCTTTACCCTCAGATCTGCTCTGCCTTACACACACACAACACAGTGTCCAATTTATGCAGTGCTGGCATGGAACGCCAGATGTGGTGCATGGTAAGCAAGCACTCTACCAACTGAGCCATGTCCCCAGCCCAGGATTTGCTATTCTTATAGCAGTTTTATTAACCAACATTTCACTCTATTTTAGTTTGAGACATATCATATCTAAATTCCAAAATTGTAGTAGTTTTTTAAACTTTAACTTTTCTGGACCAACTTAATTTGTGATGAATGTTTTGAAGTTTTTCCATGCAGTCCATTTCTCAGTGTGCAGTATTTTAGTTCCCCCTTCGGATGGTATCTCTAGAGATCTTTCTGTGAACCAACAGATATTTAGTACTTGGTTTTCTCCATTTCCAAAAATTGATTTTTAGACATATTTTTCAAAGGGTGTAGGAAAGAAAATTCCTTGTGTTTGGCTTTACCATTTAGTTAACTTCACTTCGGACATTAAGTCTGCTAGAGAAGCACTGTGTAAGCTGCATTAGGTAAACTTTCACTGTAGGAAAGGTATTACCAATGGCCATGTGGTTCTTTTTGTCTTTACAAATGTGAAATTTTTATGAGCTGTTTAGGAATCCAGGGTAGTGAAAAGGAACTAAATTTTAGAGTTCTCTGAGTACAAATTGAAATAATGAGAATACCCATTACAATTAGAGATTTAAGAGTGTGTTTGGGATAATATAGTAACTTATTGTCTCACATTGGCTTCATGAAATTACTAAGGTCAGCCCATATGTATGCACTGCAAGGTATGTAAATATAAATATACTCAATTTAAAACACCTATTTTTTTTTTCAGTTCGACCAGAGTTTACTGACACTTTAGCAATTAAACAAGGATGGCATCCCATTCTTGAAAAAATATCTGCAGAGAAACCTGTTGCAAACAATACATATATTACAGAAGGGAGTAATGTTCTGATCATAACTGGACCGAATATGAGTGGAAAATCCACGTATTTAAAACAGATTGCACTTTGTCAGATCATGGCCCAGATTGGTAAGTTATACTTTTACTTTATGGTTACTGATTTTGGTGGTTTGAGCAAGAATGAACCTCATAGGTTCATCTATTTGGTTGCAGAAGCTAGCCTAGAAGCTAGCCTTTAGCAGCTGAGCCATCTCTCCAGCCCTAGGCTCATATGTATATTTGAATGTGTGGTCTCCAGTTGGTGGAGCCATTTAGGAAGAATTAGGAAATGTGACTTTGTTGCAGGAGATGTCTCACTGGGGGTGGACTTTGAGGTTTCAGAAGCCTATGCCTTTCCCAGTTAGTTCTCTCTCTGCCACCAATTTAAGGGTTTGACATAAGGTCTCAGCTCCTACTCCAGCACCGTGCTGGCCTGCTACCATGCTCCTTGCCATGATGTCATAGACTTACCGTCTAGAACTGTAAGCCACTGTGAACTCTTTCTTCTATAAACTGCCCTGGACATGGTGTTTTTCATGGCAATAGAAAAGTAACCAAGACACCAAATCCTGACTAGGATAAGCTGATGTCTTTAGTGACCAAGGGACATTTTCCAAACATTACAGCATTGGACATAGAAACTTTACCCTTAACTTGAGTGGTACCTACCCACAACAATTAGTAGAGATAGATAGATAGATAGATAGATAGATAGATAGATAGATATGTAGGTAGAGTCTGTCTTTCTGTCCATATGTGTAAATATCTGCCACGCTCTAGCACTGTTACATATGTCTTCATGTGCAGGCCTAGCATTACTCCTATGTCTGGTAACTGACTTTCCTGAGAACTGACCTCCAGACATCAGAAGCCAACACTGGGGAGGTGAGAGGATGGGGAAGACAGAATGATCTTGTCTTCTTAACGCTATTTGTTCAACTGTCTGAGGGCAATTATTTTATTTTTCATCACTGTCCATCTTGAACTTGAGATATGTCTAAGTATATATGTGTGTGTTTCATCAGGCCTGAGTCAAAGTAAACTGAAGCTTAAAGGCATGTGAGCTAGCATGGAGACCATGCAATCTTACACAAATTATGTCACTCTTAAGTCTTCTTTTTCTCATTTGCAAATGGTTATATTAATGGTAGTTACTCCTGAGAAGTGCTGTGAAGACTGAAATAATGCTACAGATAAGAAAGACGACTCTCCAGGCAGAGGTCAGCACCTATACAAAAGCACAGATGGGAAGCAGTATGGTGCGCCCTAAGAACTGCAGACAGCAGAGGCCTCCTAGCCCGTTGCCTTGCTTACCCAGCACATTAGGAACTGCTGGAGACATTGAGGCAGAGACACATGGGTAGACTTGGATTAAGAGTGCCACCTTATTAGCTATAGATGAGAGCCAGAGCAGAGGCAGGGTTTTGGCCAGGAGCTCCTGTAGCCATGTAGGTGGGAGATTGTGAGAACCTTTGTAGTGGAGGTTGAGAGAATGGATAATATAAATATATGCCAGCTAATAGTGTATGCTGTATTCTCTACATGGCCCTTTGGCTTAAATGGAACTTTACTCCTTCAGAAAACTCATAAGAGTTGTTTTTAATAGATAAGTGAGGTTTTGTTTTGTTTTTTGTTTTTGTCTGAGAAAGGCCCATTTCTCCTATATTTGTTATTTCCACTTGAACACATAGTAGGTCTCCTTTTTTTATTCTTCTCTCACATATTACATCCCAACTGCAGTTTTTCCTCTCTCCTCTCCCCCAACCTGTTCCCCCCATCCCAAAGCCACTCTCCTTCTGTCTTCCCTCAGTAAAGAGCAGGCCTCCCAGGGACACCAACCAAACAGCATAACATGCTACAGTAAGACCAGTTACATACCATCACATCAAAGCTGGACGAGGCAACCTAGTAGGAGGAAAAGGGTCAGTGATTGCCTGCACTCCCACTGTTAGGAGTCCCACAAGAACACAAAGCTACTCAGCTGTAACATATATGTAACAATATATACAGAGAACCTAGGTCAGACCCCTATAGTCTCCCTGACCTCTGTGAGCCCCCATGAGTCCCAGTCAGTTGATTCTGTGGGCCATGTTTTCATGGTGTCTCTGGCCCCTCTAGTTCCTCTGGTCCTTCTTCCCCCTCCTCTGCAGGACTCCCTGAGCACCGCCTAATGTTTGGCTGTAGGACTCTGCATCTGCTTCCATCTGCTGGATGAAGTTTCTCTGGTTTCTTTGATGAGGATTCTGCTAGGCTCCAGTCCCAGAACACCCTGCAGACAGGACAAACTTTAGGTCTAGGTTTTGTGGCTGGATTGGTATCCTATTTCCTCCACTTGAGGCCTTGCCTGGTTGCAGAAGATGGCCAGTTCAGGCTCCATGTCACCCATTACTAGGAGTCTTTGCTAGGGATACTCTCATAGGGTCCATGGAGTTTCCATTGCACTAGGTTTCCACCTCACCCCAAAACAGCCCCCAATTCCAGTCGTTTTCTCCAGTATTTTCTCCCCTACTACTTGATCCCTCCTGTTTCCAACCCTTCCCAACCCCAGTCCACTCATGAAATCTATTCTGTTTTCCCTTATCAGGGAGATCCTTGCGTCCCTCCTTAAGCTCTTCTTGTTACTTAGCCTCTCTAGGTCTGTGGACTATAGCATGACTATCTTTTACTTTATATCTAGTATCCACTTATAAGTGAGTACACACCATGTTTGTCTTTCTGGGTCTGGGTTACCTCATTCAGGATGACCTTTTTCAAGTTCTATTCATTTGCCTGAAATTTCATGATGTCTTTGTTTTTAACAGTTGAGTAATAGTCCATTGTATAAATGTACCATATTATCTTTGTCCATTCTTCAGTTGAAGGACATTTAGGTTGTTCCCAGTTTCTGACTATTATGAATAAAACTACTGTGAACATAGTTGAGCAAGTGTCCTTGTGATAGGATGGAGCTTCCTTTGGGTATATGCCCAAGAGTAGTATAGCTGGGTCTTGAGGTAGATTGATTCCCAATATTCTGAGGAACTGCCATAGTGATTTCCACAGTGGCTGTATAAGTTTGCACTCCCACCAACAGTAGAGGAGTGTTCCCCTTGCTCCACACCCTCACTAGCATAAAGTGTCACTTGTATTTTGATCTTAGCCATTCTGACAGGCATACGATGGAATCTCAAAGTCATTTTGATTTCCATTTCCCTGATGGATGAGGATGTTGAACATTGCTTTAAGTGCTTCTCAGCCATTTGAGTTTACTCTGTTGAAAATTGTGTTTAGATATGTATTCCAATTTTTTAACAATAGTTTTTTGTCTTTTTGTTTTTGTTTTATTTTTAAAGATTTATTTATCTATTATATATACACTGTTCTGCCTGCATATATGCCTGCACACCAGAAGAGGGCACCATATTTCATTGTAGATGGTTGTGAGCCACCATGTGGTTGCTGGGAATTGAACTCAGGACCTATGGAATAACAGCCAGTGCTCTTAACCTCTGAGCTATCTCTCTAACCCCTGTACTCCATTTTTTAATTGGATTATTTAATTTGTTGATGTCTAGTTTCTTGAGTTCTTTATATATTTTTGATATTAGCCCTCTGTCAGATAAGGGGTTGGTAAAAATCTTTTCCCATTCTGTAGACTGCCATTTTGTCCAATTGATAGTGTTTTTTTTTTTTTTTTTTTTTTTTTTTTTTTTTTTTTTTTGCCTTACAGAAGCCTTTCAGTTTCATGAGGTTCCATTTATTAACTTTTGATCTTAGTATGTGTACTATTGGTGTTCTATTCTGTCTCCTGTGCCACTGCATTCAAGGATATTCTTCATTTCTTTTCTGTCAGGTTCAGTGTATCTGGTTTTATATTGAGGTCTTTGATCCATTTGGACTTAAGTTTTGTGCATGGTGATAGATATGGATCGATTTGCATTCTTCTGCATGCTGACATGCAGTGAGATCAGCACCATTTGTTGAAGATGCTTTCTTTTCTCCATTGTATATTTCTGGCTTCCTTATCAAAAATCAAGTGTCTATAGGTGTGTGGATTTATGTCTGGGTCATTGGTTCAATTCCACTGATCATTGTGACTGTTTTTATGCCAATACCAGGTGGTCTTTATTACAGCTCTGTAGTACAGCTTGAAATCATGGATGGTGATATCCCCAGTTCTTTGGTTGTACAAGATTATTTTAGCTATCCCGGGTTTGTTTGGCTTGTTTTTTTATATGAAGTTGAGCATTATTCTTTCAAGGTCTGTAAATAATTGTGCTGGAATTTTATTGGAGATTGCATTGAATCTATAGATTGCTTTTGGTAGGGTGGCCATTTTTACTATGTTAATCCAACTGATCCATGAGCATGGGAGATCTTACCATCTTCTGATATCTTTTTCAATTTCTTTTTTCAAAGACTTGAAGTTTTTTATCATACAGGTCTTTTACTTGCTTAGTTAGAGTTACCCCAAGATATTTTATATTATTTGTGGCTACTGTGAAGGGTGGTGTTTCCTTGATTTCTTTTTCAGACCATTTGTTATTTCTATATAGGAGGGCTGCTGATTTTTTTAGTTCATTTTGTATCCAGCCACTTTGCTGAGGGTGTTTATCAGCTGTAGGAGTTCTCTGGGAGAAACTTTGGGGTCTCTTATATATACTATGATATCATATGCAAATAGTGATTCTTTGACTTCTTCCTTTCCAATTTGTATCTCCTTGATCTTTAGTTGTCTTATTGCTCTAGCTAGAGCTTTAAATACAATATTGGATGGATATGGGGAGAGTGAGCAACCTTGTCTCTGATTTTAGTGAAATTCTTTAAGTTTCTCTCCATTTAATTTGATGTTGGTTGTCAGCTTGCTGCATATTGCCTTTATTATGTTTAGGTATTCCTTGTATTCCTGACCTTTCCAAGACTTTTATCATGAAGGGGTTTTGGATTTTGTCAAAGGCTTTTTTAGCATCTAATAAGTTGATTTCGTGTGTGTGTGTGTTTAATTTCAGTTTGTTTATATATTGGATTACATTGACAGATTTTTCATATGTTGAACCATCCCTGCATCTCTGAATGATGAAGCCTACTTGGCCATGGTGAATGATTTTTTTGATGTGTTCTTGCATTCAGTTTATGAATATTTTATTGAATATTTTTGCATCAATGTTCATGAGGAAAATTGGTCTATAATCCCCACCCTTTGAGTCTTTGTCTCATTTGGGTATCAGGGTGACTATGGCCTCATAACGTGAATTTGGCAAAGTTCCTATTTTGTGGAACAATTTGAGAAATATTGGTATTAGCTCTTCTTTGAAAGTCTGGTAGAACTCTGTGCTAAAACTGTCTGACCCTGGGCTTTATTTGGTTAGGAGACTTTTAATGACTGCTTATATTTCTTTTGGAGTTGTAGGTCTATTTAAATTGTTTTTAACTTTGATAAGTGGTATATATCAAGAAAATTGTCTATTTCATTTAGATTTCCAATTTTGTGGAGTACAGGTTTTTGAAGTATGATCTAATGATTCTTTTGATTCCCTCAGTATCTGCTGTTATGACTCCTCTTTTTGTTTCTGATTTTTGTTAATTTGAATATTCTCTCTCTGCCTTTTAATTAGTTTGGATAAGGATTTGTCTATCATGTTGATTTTCTTGAAGAACCAACTTTTTGTTTCATTGATTCTTTGTATTGTTCTCTTTGTTTCTATTTTATTGATTTCAGCCCTCAGTTTGATTATTTCCTTCCATCTACTGTTCTTGGGTGTGTTTGCTTCTTTTTATTCTAGAGCTTTTAGGTATGCTGTTAATTTGGTACTATGAAGATCTCTCCAATTCTTTATAAAGGACCTTAGTGCTATGAACTTCTTCTTCACATTGCTTTCATTGTGTCCCATAAGTTTGGGTATGTTGTACATTCTCATTTGTTTTCATTGAATTCTAGGAAATATTTCATTCTTTTATTTTTGCCTTGACTTGGGAGTCATTCAGTATGTAATTGTTCAGTTTCTATGAGTTTGTAGGCTTTCTGTTGTTTCTGTTATTGTTGAAATCCAACTTTAATCCATGGTGGTCAGATAGGATACAGAGAGTTATTTCAGTTTTCTTGTATCTTTTGAGACTTGCTTTGTGACTGAGTATGTGGTCAGTTTCGGAAAATATTCTATGAGGTGCTGAAAATATATATTCTTTTGTGTTTGGGTGAAATATTGTGTAGATATCTGAATGTCCATTTGATTCATAATGTCTGTTAGCTCTATTATTTTTCTGTTTAGTTTTTGTTTTGATAACCTGTCCATTGGTGAGAGTTAGGTATTGAAGCTTCCCACTGTTAATGTATGAGGTTCAATGTGAGATTTAAGCTTTAGTGATGTTTCTTTTACAAATGTGGGTGCCCTTTCTTCTGAGGCATAGATGTTAAGAATTGAAACATTGACATATACAGGCCTGGTGGCAGCCGGCAGAGACACACAGGCCTGGCAGTGGTGGGCAGAGACTTACAGGCCCGGTGGCGGGCCGCAGAGGTAGACAGGCAACAAGCAGAGGCAGGTAGCCCCGCGGCAGCGGCAGAGACATACAGGCCCGGCGGTGGCCCAGTGGCCCACAGAGGTAGACAGGCCCTGCAGAGGCAGGCAGGCCCGGAGTGGAGGCAGGCAGGCACAGCGGGCGGCAGCTGAACCACAGTCACAATAATAACCAGAAACAGAGCTATTACCCGCTGAAGAGCTAGTGAAAACAAACTCTTAATCAAAAGCTTGGAACAGGAACGCCTCTAACCCCAGCACCGGGGGAAGAAGCTATCTCCATGGGACGGAACCAGAACGAATCTAAACACTCCATATCTTTCACCATTTACAAAATTCAAGTCCAAGTGGACCAAAGACCTGAACATAAATCCAGTTACACTAAACTTAATAGAAAAGAAAGTAGGAAGCACTCTTGAACACATTGGCACCGGAGACCATTTCCTAAATAAAACACCAACGGCACAGACCCTGAGCACAACAATTAATAAATGGGACCTCTCAAAACTGAGAAGCTTTTGCAGGGCAAAAGACACAGTCAATAAGGCAAAAAGACAGCCAACAGAATGGGAAAAGATCTTCACCAACCCCACATCTGACAGAGGATTGATCTCCACAGTATATAAAGAACTCAAGAAACTAGACATCAAAATACTGAACAGTCCAATTAAAAAATGGGCTACAGAGCTAAACAGAGAATTCTCAAAAGAAGAATCACAAATGGCTGAAAGACATTTAAAGAAATGCTCAACATCCTTAATCATCAGAGAAATGCAAATCAAAACGACTCTGAGATACCACTTTACACCTGTTAGAATGGCTACGATCAAAAACACCAATGACAGTCTATGTTGGAGAGGATGCAGAGCAAAGGGAACACTCCTCCACTGTTGGTGGGAATGTAAACTTGTACAACCACTGTGGAAATCAGTATGGCAGTTTCTCAGAAAATTAGGAATCGAATTACCTCAAGACCCAGCCATCCCACTCTTGGGCATATACCCAAGGAATGTTGATTCATACCATAAAGATACATGCTCAGCTATGTTCATAGCAGCACTATTTGTAATAGCCAGAACCTGGAAACAACCTAGATGCCCGTCAACGGAAGAATGGATGAAAAAAATGTGGTATACATACACATTGGAGTACTACTCAGCAGAGAAAAACAATGAAAGCATGAAATTTGCAGGCAAATGGATACAACTAGAAAAAAATCATCCTGAGTGAGGTAACCCAAACTCAGAAAGACAGTCATGATATGTACTTACTCATAAGTGGATTCTAGATATAAAATAAAGAACAATCAGACCACAACCCATAGAACCATGGAGGCTATATATATATATAGCATGGAGGTCCCTAGGACGACTGTGGCTTATAATAAATTTCAGTTTTACTCAATTATTGAAAAAAAAAATAGCCAAACGAATGGAAACACATGAACTATGAACCAAAGACTGAGGGGCCCCCAGCTGAATCAGGCCCTCTGAATAGGTGTGACAGTTGATTGGCTTGATCTGTTTGGGAGGCAACTAGGCAGTGGGACCGAGTCCTGTGCTCATTGCATGAGTTGGCTGTTTGAAACCTGGAGCTTATGCAGGGACGCTTGGCTCAGTCTGGGAGGAGGGGACTGGACCTGCCTAGACTGAGTCTACCAGGTTGATCGCAGTCCTCGGGGGAGGCTTTGCCCTGGAGGAGGTGGGAATGGGGAGGTGGGATGGGGGAAAGGGGAGGTGTGGGAGGGGGAAGAACAGGGGAACCCGCGGCTGATATGTAGAACTGAATGGTATTGTAAGATAAAAGGGGAAAAAAAAGAATTGAAACATCATCTTGGTGTTTTTTTTTTCTTTGATGAATATGAAATATCCTTCTTCATCTCTTGTTTAATTTTGGTTTGAAGTCTTTTTTGTTACATATTAAAATAGCCACACCAGCTTGCTTCTTAGATCCATTTGTTTGGAAAATCTTTTTCCAACCTTTTAGTCGGAGGTAGTGTCTATCTTTGATGTTGAGGTATGTTTCTATTATGCAGCAGAAGGATGGATCCTGTTTTCATATCCATTCTGTTAGCATGTGCCTTTTTATGGAAGAATTGAGTCCATTGATATTGAGAGATATTAGTGACCAGTGATTATTAATTCCTGTTATTTTGTTGTTGGTGGTGGTAGTGATGGTGTGTGTGTGTGTGTGTGTGTGTGTGTGTGTGTGTGTGTGTGTGTGTTTCCCTTGTTTGGATTTTGCTGGTGTGAGATTATTTATTGCCTGTGTTTTTGTGGGTGTAGTTAACTTCCTTGAGTTGGAGTTTTCCTTCTGTAGGGCTGGATTTGTGGATAGATATTGTTTAAATTTGACTTTGTCGTGAAATATCTTATTTTCTCCATCTATGGTGATTGAAAGTTTTTCTGGGTATAGTATTCTGGGCTGGCAACCTTGGTCTCTTACAGTCTTGAAGATAGCTGTCCAGGCTTTTCTGGATTTTAGAGTCTCCATTGAGAAGTCAGGTGTAATTTTAGTAGGTCTGCTTTTGTATGTTACTTGGCCTTTTTTCCTTGCAACTTTTAATACTCTTTCTTTGTTCTGTATCTTTTGTGTTTTGATTATTATGTGGGGCAAGAACTTTTTTTCTGGTCCAATCTATTTGGTGTTCTTTAATTTTATTGTATCTTTATAGGTATCTCCTTTAGGTTAAGAAATGTTTCTTCTATGGTTTTGTTAAATATATTTTCTGGATTTTTGAACTGGGATTCTTCTCCTTCTTCTATTCCTATTATTCTTAGGTTTCATCTTTTTATAATGTCCAGATTTCCTGGATGTTTTATGTGTTAGGATTATTTTTAGATTTAACATTTTCTTTGATTGGTGAATCTATTTCTTTTATTGTATCTTCACCGCCTGAGATTCTCTCTTCTATCTATTGTATTTTCTTGGTGATACTTGAGTCTATAGTTCCTTTTCACTTCCAGAATTCCCTCAGTTTGTGTTTTCTTTATTGCTTCTATTTTTGATTTTCAGGTCTTGAACACTTTCCTTCACCTGTTTGTTTTTTCTTGGCTTTCTTGGCATTCTTTTAGAGATTTGATTTCCTCCAAGTTTTTTTGGTTGCTTTTCCTTGATTTCTTTAAGGAATTTTTTTTTTTTCATTTTATATTTAAGGACCTTATCATCTTCATAAAGTTGTTTTTAAGGTCATTTTCTTGTGCTTCAACTGCATTGGAATATTCAGGTCTTGCTGTGGTAGGATAGCTGGGCTCTGGTGGTGCCATACTGTGCTGGCTGTTGTTGATTATATTCTTACACTGGCATTTAGGCATCTGGGTTTGAGATGATTATAGGTCTAGGTGCTGATTTCTAAGTTCATCTTTGTTGGATAGATGTTTTGTTCCTTGGTTGCTGTTTGCTCTTTGGTCTTCTGGTCTTTGTAGCCTGGATTTCTGGCCAGTGGCATGGCCTCTGATCTAGTAGGGACTCTCTGTCCAAGTTGGGGGCTGACCTTCTGGTGGTTGGCTTCACTTTTGGTGCAACAAGGGGTCTCTGTTCTTCTGACTGATGTGGCCTGCACCTGAGCAGTGGAAGTCCTCCAGAGTTGGAGAGGGGGCTGGCCTTGGGGAGGGTCATGAGGTGGGAGGGCATGGGCAATGGATCTTTGGGAACAGAATCTAGGGGTTAGGCAGTTCAGCTGGCAGGCAGGTCACTCACCTGTTCTTCTGTCTGGTGTGGCCTGCACCCAAGCAGTGGAAGTTGGACACAGAGTAGGTCTTTAATGAATATTTGCTCATTGTCTGAATAATGAAGGTCAGGATGCAAATGTTGGCTACAGTCATCCAGGATCAGTTCTTGGCTGTAGGCTACCATACTTGTTCCAGTGGGTAATGTTGAGTTCACTGTGCTGGACACTTTCTTCTGTACTGTGTTTATTATCATAAAGCATAGCTTCCTTATCTGATTGATACTCATCAAAGTCCAATAAGTGTTATTATTGCCTCCAAATTATAGGTGAATAAATAAAACACTGAGGGTTATTTGTCTAGGGTCTTGGTCTCTGAGAGACAGTGTCCTGATTCATACCCCGGTCCTTCCCTAAGCTAGTACCTTTTATAAACAACAGAAACATAGCAAGTTGCTCCTACATTTTGGAGGAATAGTTTGTATTTTGTTTTGTGCCACATACTTCTGAGTCAAATTCTAGCTCTGTAGATGTAACCAACCGTCTTATTAAAATAAGAAACACACAACCAATGTAAAAGAAAGCCGAGAGGTCAGAGCTCAGAGCTAAAATCTTACCTCCTGCAGTGCTCCTAGCTTCCCTGAAAGAGAGTTACTTCCTGTGTGTCTGTCTTTAAATAGTCTTTCTGTTCTGCCTTCTCATTGGTTGTAAACCCAAACACATGACTGCCTCATCACTGCCTGTAAGTACCGCCCTCCAGGTCTAAAAGGCGTATGTCTCCAATGCTGGCTGTATCCCTCAACACACAGAGATCTACCTAGCTCTTCTACCAAGTGCTGGGATTAAAGGTGTGCGCCACCACCACCACGCTCTTGCTATGGCTCTAATAGCTCTGACCCCCAGGCAACTTTATTTATTAACATACAATGAAAATCACATTTCAGTACAAATAAAATACCACCATATTTCCCCTTTTCTATTTTAATAAAAAGAAAAAAGGCAAAAGGTTATAACTAACAAAAGAAAAACTATATACAAAAGTACAATATACAATATATACAAGTAACAAATACCTAAACGATGTCTAGTCCATTTGTGTTTGACAAATCAGAGAAAATAATTCCCTTATCTATCCTATTTTGGTAAGTCCAAAATGTATCTAATTCACTTTCTATCCTAATTAATCTTCAACTATAACTAACTAACCTTCAACTCCCTCAGAGACCCAAGAAAGAAATAATAGTAGCTAACAAAAATAAAAACAGGAAGTGCATGCAAGCGACTTCCAAAAAATTTGTGAGTTGACAGAAACAGCCAGCTGCCTGGACAGTCATCTGAGGTTTCTCCACAGTGTTGGGGCATCATCTTCAGCCTATAGGCTTAGCATATCTGGCAGACTCATTTGTGAAGTAGGATGTATACAAGGTCAACAGTTCAACCTCACATTGGGTGAGAGCAGTCCATGTACCAGAAAACACCTGAATTCCACTAGTGTCACGTCATGATTCAGGATTTTAAATTCTGGAAATTGTTGACGGTTTTTTAATTCAGCTGTCCATTCTTCTTGGCTGTGTATATATGGCTTCATCTCAGCATCCCCTTCTTCTCCACATCCCTCTATTAAATGCCAGTCTACTATTGAGAGGCATGAGCTTTCAGCTGCTGTTCCATTGCACAACAGAAGCCATCGGCCCACTGCCTGTTAAGCTGCCTTTAAAGAAGAAGGCACTGTACCGTTTCCGGATTGGTGAAGGCCACTTCAGGGAAGGTGCCATATTGTCCTGGCCTCAGAAGATGCCTTTTGATAAAATAAAGCCATAACCAAACTTGTTTTGGCAACTATCAGTAGTCCTTTGTTTCATGTCCTGTCTGTCCATTTTGTCCTGTTGATTCAAGGATAGATACTTTGTTGTCCAGTGGCTAACTTTTGCCACAATGGAAGTTAACTCCATATGCAGTTTCTTCAATGCCCATATTTTTTCTGAAGTAGACTGGTACTGCCAGGAGCCGACATGTCTCAAAAAAGAAAAATTTTCTAAGTTATTAAAACATTTTAAATGCCATATTCTGTAGATCTCTGAAGGGTTTGAAGATGACCTGTTTAAAATATATCTGCTCAATTTTTAAAACATATCTAATATGACTACAAGTTCTATTGTAATGTCTAACTACTAACTTTCATTTCTTTATATCCTAATAGTTGGTAATAATAACATTGAAGGATCAGAAAATTACATTACATTGTTAAATGAATGGTATAAATACAATTAGAAATATACATATAGCATTTTCTAACAATATCAATTTCAAATTTGTATACAATATAAAACAATCCAATCCAATGTAAAGTATTTAAAACTAGTAATTGTCTTTTCTTTCTTCTTTCCTTTCTCTCTCTCTCTCTCTCTCTCTCTCTCTCTCTCTCTCTCTTTCTTTCTTTCTTTTCTTAACAAGAACCTTTAATCTCCTTTGTTTAGCTTTTTTCCTAACCCTTGACAACAACTTGTAACCGACCCCCTAAACAATGAAAATTATCCCAGACCCAAAACCCATTAAAAAGACCAAAAAACCACCCGCCCCACACCACCTCTTTGGGAATGTGGGCGTCGTATTCTTAAAATTGTTTCCTGATGGGTATGGGCGAAGTTATCTTTATCCTGAAAAATTTTAGGTTAATTGTCAAATTCTAGGAAAGGTAACTATATCCTTCATTATCCAGTCTGTGTATAATGCCAAAGTTTAGGGTTTATCTCAAGTCCTTATTTAAGTAGTCTTTCAGACTGGATCATCTCAGCTAGTCATCTCAAAATTGCTCTGAGCACCTTGTAGTTCAAAGCTGATCTGTAGATGATGTTTGTCAGCTTAATGATATTATTATTGTCCACGTGGAATTGTTGTTGTTGTGGGGCCCCATCTTCTTTCTGGAGACTTCAGTTGATGTTAGGCCTGGCCGTGATTTCCTGCAGAAAACTGATAAGAGACTCGAACAGAAAGACATATATATGCAGCTAATTGAAGCCTTTTTTTTTTAGAATTAGTTAGTACTCTATATGACCATTCATATCTTAACAAAGTTTAAAATGTATATATATATATTAATCTTGTAAATTTTGATATAAAATTTATACTTTCAGAAAAGTTTAAAGAATCAGAATAGAATCAAAGAGTTGAGATTAGTAATAGGATAGTCCCTTAATTAATTTGGCTTTTGTCTTGTCCCACAGCAGAAGATGGCTCTTTTATTCTGGCATGATACAGGGAGTTTGCATTTTCCTTTTAACAACATGCTTGAGTTTAAAGAAGGAGAGAGCCATTCTCCAACTCCAAAGTCAGCTTTCAATTTTAATTGAACTGGGACTATTAGAAGACCAATAGTGTTAAATCTTTAGAGAAAAGCAGAAACAAACATTTAGGAAGACATAAAATTTTTTAGATAATAAATACCCATACGCCGTTTCACTCTGTTTCCTGGGATAGATGATTTTTCCCTTTTCTTCAGTTGTCTCATTTGTCCTGTGTTTTTCAGATTCCTTAACCTCATTATTTACTTTCAGCACTATTCATTATATCAGTATAAAGTATTAGAGCCTACTCTAGTTTTATAGTCCCTGCTCTGTGTATGTATGTGTGCTCCCTGCATGTGTGTGTTTGTGTTCTGTGCATGTGTGTATGTTTGTGTGTGTGTGTGTGTGTGTGTGTGTGTGTGTGTGTGTAGGTGCACACAACCACATGGGAAAGCTAGAAGATGGATGTTGGATGTCATCCTCTATCATGCTTTGCCTTTTTTTGTCTTGAAATAAGGCCTCTCATTGAACCAGAAATCTCTGTTTGGACTTGGCTGGCCAGCCAGTGAGCTTCCAGGATCTACTTGTCCTTGCTCCCGAGTGTTGGAGTTACATCACTGGGTTCCCTAGCTTGTCACATGGGAGCAAGGCATTTAAACTCAGGTTCCCATACATGTGCTCCTACCTACTGATGTCTCTCTCCAGCTCCTAGTGTCTGCCTTTAAGCTAATTTTAAAATGTGGCAGTGTGGAAGAGCTACATCCTCAGAGCTTTGTAACCCTGACTTCCATGTTCTCTTTGCTAAAATGAAGAAAGCCACACCCATCTCAGTGGGCCACTTGGTCAGAGGTAAGCATAGAAGATGCCTAGTGTGAAGAGAGCGGGCTGCTGGTGCTGTTAGCACTTGTAATGTAGACCAGTCACCTGACGATTGCTCTTTTCCCCTGTGGTCTCACTCCTCAGCCAGGCCCTGCTCTCCACCCTTCTCTTACCCAGATCCTGTGGTGATCTCACTTGCTTTCCTTCCTGTAGCATGAATCTTAAATGGCCTTATTATTAAAAATAAACCTGAAGCCAAAAATAAACCATTGGGGTGAATGCTGAAAGATCAGAGAAGCAGAATAAGCCACAGCCACCTCACCTTGCCAATTCCTCAGATGATCCTGTTTCCTCAGACTGGAAGCTTCTGAGTCCTCATCCAGAATGAATCTCAGCTGAACTGCTGCTCAAAGCCTAAAAGCTTAACCAGCTAAAAGCTTCTAGTTTCTGGTCTTCATGCCTTATATACCTTTCTGCTTTTTGCCCTCACTCCCTGGGATTAAAGGCTCATTTTCTGGGATTAAAGACGTGAGTCACCATGCTTGGCTGTATCCTTGAACACAGAGATCCAGGTAGATCACTGCCTCTGGAATGCTAGGATTAAAGGCATGTGCTATCACTGCTTATCCTCTATGTTTAATATTGTGGCTGTTCTGTTCTCTGGCCCCAGATAAGTTTATTAACGTGCACAATATTTCGGGGAACACAATACCACCATACCTTCCTTCCATTATATCATTTTTATCCACATGGGGCTCTGTGAGATACGTTTCCCATTCTACATTCTTATTTTATCTTATGATGTTAGAATGACTTTCATGTCACATAATGCAGAAGGATGGGTGACATCACTCACTTTTTGGTTATATGTTTTATTGTCCTGTTTTGCACACATTTCTTCATGTTTGTAGAGACAGACATTATTTGTATGTTACAATAATTTTCATCAATTCGACCCTCATCCACATGTCCTTCAATTTCATTTATGAGCTTCACATGCATGCCTTTGAGGTTTCTCTTTTGAATGTTATCAGTTAACTATATAACCTAGTCATTTAAGAAGTTTAAAGTGATCTCTTTCCAATGGAGTTGAGCATCAGATCAAATACTATCTATCCCATTTGGGTTTGTAGATAACTTTGTATGGCAGGCCCATCTCCCCTATGGGAAGGGGTAGTTTAAGCACTAGCTTATGCAGAAAGCAGGAGAGCCAACGCCATGCTCTGTAACTCCACCTATGTCACTCTGTGCACCACACAGTCCTACCCTAGAGCTGAGAAGCACGTTGTTGTAGGATCTGGTTTCTAAAACACTTCAGTACTCCTTTTATTTCACAGGTTCTTATGTTCCAGCAGAATATGCCTCCTTTAGGATTGCTGAGCAGATTTTCACAAGAATCAGTACTGACGATGATATTGAAACAAATTCATCAACATTTATGAAAGAGATGAAAGAGGTAACAAAGCTTCCCTGGTTTGAAAGTGTGTGAAGTGTCCTGGCATCCAGAGTTGCTGGTGCACTTTAGGTCCTGAGAGCCAGAGGGCAGTCAAAGACAGCTTCTTAGTGTGTCTTTGTCGAGTGGAAGCCAATGCTTCATAGGAAGTACAGCTTTAGAAGGCTGACGTGCCCGTACCTGTTTCTATGTGGAATATCTGACTTTTCAGAAGGCAGTGGCTGCTTTACATAGAACTGGTTGTTCTACTTTAGCTGAACTTTGAAATTAAAGATTGTGTTAGAAGGCTTTAAAATGCATTGTCTTTGCCTTTATAAACAAGGAGAATGAGAGTGCTCATTTCCCACCAGTGTGCATGCACCTTTCTGTTTCTGGTCTGGCAAACACCGGCTCTGTATGAGACTAAAAGAAGTAAACAGAGTTCTGAGGACATCTGCATTTAGGTAGGATGTATGGGTCACTATGCAATTAGATTTCCTTTCTGCATGTGTATATAAAATGGGGCAAATAAACATACAGTTGCTTAGTGTGTATATGATGCTTGTGGGGATTCTAGCAATATTCTACATACACGAAGGTATGTCTTTTATTTTATTTTTAATTTATTATTTGAGAAAGGGTTTCACTATATATAACCCTCCCAGGCTGGCCACCAATTCACAGAGATCCACCTGCCTCTACCTTTTGGGTACTAGCATCACAGCTGTGCACCACTATCCACCAGGAAGTGTGTCTCTTTTGAATGGAACCCTTGTTCCATAAAAAGCTACTATGCTATGATATGATTAAGTGGAATTCTGTATTTTTAGAAAGAGATTGATATTCTCCAAGGAGGAAGATTTCTATCAATTTAAGTCTCGTTTGTTGGTCATGGATTTAAACTTGTTAAATCAATGTATTGTCCTCAATATCTTGTTCTGTTTTTAGCAAATACAAGTAAGTTTTGAAGTAAATAAGTTTTGAATTGGTTTTCAACATTTTATGATGGTGATTGGTCATTTGTGGAGAAGGATATGGCCATCTTTATGTTTTATTTCAGCATTTAGTTCACTGCTTTGCTTCTCTGTATTATAGATAATACTGTTGTTGTCTCATACATTTGTAGATGTCTGTCTTTATATATGAGTTATTTGGGTGGAATTATTAGTCATGAGATTTTTCTGAAAGAAAAGCAATGTGTTATTTTCTCCTCAGCGGGATTTCCCTATTATAATACATTTCAGATAGATGTATTAATAAAGAAACTGATTTCACTTGTTTTCTAGGAGATTGGCACCGGCTTGGTTACAGTGTGTAGTATTAAAATTATGTCTTCCAGATAGCATATATCCTGCATAATGCTAATGACAAGTCACTCATATTAATTGATGAGCTTGGTAGAGGCACGAATACAGAAGAAGGCATTGGAATTTCTTATGCTGTCTGTGAGCATCTGCTGAGCATAAAGGTATACTTCCCTGTTCATTCCAAACGGTGTGTCCCATATATGTAATATGACTGGATCTTATCAGCACCCACAAATAGCTTTTTAAACAATTTTGGATAGAAAATTCACACTGAATTTTTGTTTTATTTATGCTAAAAGTATAAACAATTACTATTGTGTGTACATGATACAGACAAGGAGTAAAATTGAGAACTACAAATAATGCAAAAGTCAGTTGGCTTTAATTTAATCAAATTGGATAACAAAATATGAAGGTATTTTCGGAGTTGTTTCCACATGTAATAATGTCAGTGGCATCACAGAACAAAATATGGCACTGAACACTTGATGTAATGCCATAGGAAATATGCATTACCTACCTAAAGAAAACAGGCTCTCACAAATTATGTAAAAATTAATTTTGCTCTATTAGTAAGCTAATTTAGAAAATTATTTCTTAGATGGTCACTCAAATATATACAGATATGAGAAATGTAAAAAACACATTCTCATAATTAAAGTACTTTAAAATGTCCCTAAGGAGGTTTTTTTAAAAATCTTAAACAAGAGCTCCCCAATGATTCATTATACAAAATGAGAAACTATTCTAATTTAAATAAGACTATGCAACAAGTCAGAAGTGATGTTAATATTAATACACAATATTTTAGGTAATTTCAAGTGTCAGCAGACTTTATCATGTGAACAAGATGTGTGTGTACTCAAGACAAAAAGTGGGTGTGTGTCAGTGTCAGTCTGACTAGCCACAAATGGTGGACGGTTGGTTAGACGTTATTTGGAGAATGTCTGTGGGGTATTTCTAGAAGTGAACAGCTGAATCGCAGACTGAGCAGACAGCCTTCCCTGACGGGCATGGGCCTCCAGTAAGCTGAGGGCCTGAACAGATCACAGAGGCTGACTCCCCCAAGCATTAGAGGAACTCTCTTCCGGCTGCTGTTAGTCTACAGGATGGGTTTCTTGCTGTCTTCAGACTCTAGAATGCCATTTCCAAATTGAAGCCTGATAGCATTCAGCTAGAATTGCCTCATAGCTCCCCTGAGTCTTTAGCTTACCAACTGTTGGTTACAGAACTTGTTAGCTTCTGTGATCATGAACCAAGTCTTTGTAATGAGTACATGTGCATAAGCACACACATGCACACACATACATGGGCCCTGTGGGTCTGATTCTTTCAAGACCCCTAACTGATATAGTACCCATTTCTGTGATAGCCTGCAATATCTAAGAGTAGTTATCTGTTACAGGATATTTGATTACACTAGAAACACTAAGGTCTCGTTATTTATTGGAAAAACCTGTTTCTAGTTGTGGTGTGGCTCAGTCCTACATTACACCTTTAATCCAAGAGCTTTCTGCTTGACTATTGTAAACAGGATTAAATAAAGTCAACCATAGGTCAAGAGGCAGAGGAAACAACTACTTGACAGGAAGTGGACATAGGATTAATAATAAAGAAACAGAGAGAGTAAGAGGGAGTCAGGAGGGCAGACACAGGAAGGAGAAGGGAGGGACATTGAGTTGGGGGAGACTTGTTTGAGATGGTAGGAGAGAGGAGAGGCTTCTGGGATGACAGTGGAGGAGGAAGGTAAGCTGGGTGCTTTTCTGAGCCTCTCTGAGCTAGCAGGCTTTTACCCCAGCATCTGGCTCCTGAGTGTTTATTGGTAAAATGGAATGATTGAGATTTTGTTTAAAATGACAGTTATCTCCAGCGACACTTTAAAATGCCTCTTCTAGTAGAAACTCAGAGGCTTGTGTTCCCTCTTACTTTAAGGTGCTCACAGTTGTTATCTCACCTAGGACCAACCCTGGATGTCTAGTGCAGTGTTTGCCATCCATAAGCCCTGAAAACCATGTTCATGTTGAATAACCTAGTAGAGTTTATCAAATTTTGTTGTTGGTGGTGATGATGGTGTGTGTGTGTGTGTGTGTGTGTGTGTGTGTGTGTGTGTGTGTGTGTGTGTGCGCGCGCGCGCGTGCGCTGATAAGGATCTAACCCAGGGCCTGGCACATAGTACCTGAGTACTCTACCACAGAGCGACATCTGCAACCCTTGATGCATATTTCTAAGCACGTTATTTTCAAACACAGCTGTTAGCCTCCAAGCCATGCAGAGGCCAATTAGCCACCAGCCTTGCTCTTTTATATCAGTGCCCTCCCATGAGACTTGCTCCACAAGACCAGACTAACTCCTCCCAAGAGCTGTGCCCATGACCTCTCACTCATCCCTCCTCTTAAAGGTCCCCTGTCTCTCTGTATTGCCACATGGAGGCTCAGATGCCAGCAGTTAACCTGTGCGGAACACATGCCAGCAGTTAACCTGTGCGGAACACACCCCAGCAGTATCCAGACCACATTGGTCATAGATTGTGGAGGATTTCCATGTTTAATCACACACCAAATCTTTCCTTTCTTTGTTATTATCTTTGGTTGAGAAATTTCGCCAACTAAATATTTAATTTTCTTTCTTTTGAGACAGAATCTTGCTATGCAGCCCTACTAGATGGCCTGTTACTCTTTGTGACCCAAATTGGTCCCAAACTCTCAGCAGCCCCCCTGCTTCAGCTTCTCAAGTGCTGGGATTTCAGAAATGTTAATATTTAAATTTTAACCAATCCTCTATCAGTTTCTCATGTGTGATATCTTAAAACATAACCAGTTATTCAGATCTCTCTTTTCTTTATTAAAATTAAAAACTTCAAGGAGTTTCTCCTTGGATTTAATCCCTGGCACCAAGAAAGAACACAAGAAAAAACAAACACAAAGTCAAATCTTTGAGAATCCAAATACCTAATATAACTGATTAATACCATGTCCTCATACTCCCTGTAGAAGTGCAAAGTCTGTAAAATGTTAAGGAAAGTTCTGTGAGTATGTGGGCAGGAGAGCTGTGGTACCTCCCTAATAAGTGACCACCTCCCTTAGTAGCTTTATCTCTGGTAAACTTCATCTCTTTACTTTGGAACTTATTCTCTTTCACACAATATACTGTGCATGTACAAAGTTGACCTTTGATTGGATATAAACTTCTAACCCATGAACTGATCATGTTTGCCTCCAAGATGCTGGTTTCATTCCTGTGTCTTTGCAAAGCTAGTTGGAAAGATAAGCTAATGTGTTATGTTTAAATAGTTAAAATTGAATTTTCTAGATAATTTAGAAGTACTGATCCTTACTGTCTGTTGTATGTTCTAGGCATTTACACTGTTCACGACCCATTTCCTGGAACTATGCTCCATAGATGCCCTGTATCTTAATGTAGAAAACATGCATTTTGAAGTTCAACATGTAAAGAATACCTCAAGAAATAAAGATGCAATTTTGTATACTTACAAACTTTCCAGGGGACTCACAGAAGAAAAAAACTATGGTACTGCATATAGAATTTACATGTAGACATCGAAACAGTACATGTCTCTTAAGGCAAACCTCCTTTCCTCTTTATTTGGCTGTCGCTCATTCTTCCCAGTGTTTATGTGCTTTCTAAGACTCCAGCGTCTTTGTCAAACTCAGATTATAAAAGTTTATGTTCCTTGATTTATATTTATATCAACTGAACTGAGCCAGTAACTGTAGAATTACAATAATACCTGAAAGGCCTAGAAGTATTGGCTTGTTAGAAAGTATAATTTTTTAAAAAGAGATTTGTTTATTTTTATTTCATGTATATGAGTGTTTTGCCTGGGTGTATGTGTGTGCACCACTTGTGTGGCTGGTGCACAAGGTGGACAGAAGAGAGTGTTGGATCCTCTGGAACTGGAGTTACAGGCAGTTGGAAACTATGATGTTGGCACTAAGAATTGAACCATAGTCCTCTGGAAGAGCAGCCAGTGTTCTTAGCCAGTGAGCCCTCTCTCCAGCCCCAGTATAACAGTTTATATTTACAAATTATATAATTGAAAATATTGTACTTCCTACACACTCATTGCCACAGTCTTTTTGTTTTCAGTTTCAAGGTATTTTATAATTCAATCTAAAAATCTTAAAATGGATTAAGATTCTCAAACTCTTATCAACTACTTTCCAGGTAAATCATTGTGTAGCATGCACATTTTCAGGTCCTGGAGGTTTTCAACTTACCCGTGCACTGAACTCTCCAAAAATGGCTCTTCTCTATGTGTATGGCGCCTGTGAGAAAGAAAACAAAAACTGCTTTACTTTTTAAAGTGGGAAATGAACTAGACAACTTCCTTGCTTCTAATCCTTATTATTCTCAATTCCATTATCTAGGAAATTGGGTAAGATAGGGATAATTTGTCATGTATATGGAGTCATCAGGATTCAGTGAATTGTCACAGGTCAGCCACTGTTTTAGTAAGCCTAGCAATCAGTATTTTCTCAGTGAGCATGTGGGCTGCTCCTGTTCCTTTTAAAACCATAGAGACAGTAAACCGTTAGCACACAGGCAGCCTATAGAACGGTATTTGCATGGAACAGGTGCGTGCTGCGGGGGGGGGGGGGGTTGTTGGCACTTGGAATTTGTGTAAGGCATTCATGGAGGAATTTTGGTCTGCTAGATGGAGGAGCACACAGCTGAGACTAGATAGAAATGATTTAAAGTCTGTTTTCTGTAATTTTAGGTTTAAAAGCTGCAGAGGCCTCCTCACTTCCACCATCGATTGTCTTGGATGCCAGAGAGATCACAACACAAATTACAAGGCAAATTTTGGTAAAAAAACAAAAAACAAAACCACAGTTAAAGTCTACATTTCCTTACTATATGGCATACTTTGTTGTACACGTAGCCACTCAAATAAGCCCTTGCCCAGACCCAAGGTCTGTATATACCCCGTGACCCTCTTGTACTGTTCTGATGCCATGAATGCTACAATTTCAATCTCAGTGTTCTCACATACTCTGACTCCAGCCTCTGCATGTGTGTGTGAGCATAGGTTAGCATGCAGAAGGAGGGACAACATTAGGTGAAGAGAGTGTCAGTCACTAAAGGATAGAGAATTGACTGTTTCAATTTAACTCTGTCACTTTTTTGGGGGGGGAAGTTATAGTAGATTAAGTGTATGAAATATTTCAATATATGTTTTATTATAGCTTTTGATCTAAACATATTCATAATCAAAGTATTTAAGATAGAAAATCCAATTCCTAAGTAAAGACAAGTTTTGTTTTTTGTTTTTTTTAAATACTAGATTGTTATAACTTTTCCTAGCAGACCAACTGGTAACAGACAAATTCTGTTCCTGTAATTGCAGCTAACTTTATTTTAAGAAAGTAAATCTATTTGAAATGTGCATTTTAAAAAAATTGCCTGTGCTTGGCGGTGGTGGTGCATGATTTTAATCCCAGCACTTGGGAGGTAGGGGCAGGCAGATCTTTGTGAGTTTGAGGCCAGCCTGGTCTACAGAGCGAGATCCAGGAAAGGCACAAAGCTACATAGAAAAACCTTGTCTCAAAAAATCAAAAAAAATTGAAAACTTTCTTTATTTCATAGTGTTTCAAAAAATCCAGTGTTCAGTATATTAAGCTAAATATAGGGTGAAAATATTCTACAAGAATAGTTGTCTGTATTTCACTCTTTTTGTTATTGTTGATTTTTTTGCTTTAGATTTTTGTTGGTTTGGAGATGGCGAGGTAGCTCAGGGTGGCCTGTTATTCCAGGTCCTTCTGTCTCAGTCTCCTCAGTGCTGGGATTTGCAGGCATGTAACAGCATCAGGTTCATCTGTCATTTTTTAATGTGTTTGTCCTTTGATTTCCTGGACTGTCTGTGAGTTCACTTGCCTAATCATCATTCAAATCCCTTTACCAGCCATTTGGACATTGCTCTCCTTCTGAAGAACTTTCATCCCCTTTTCCTTCCCTTTATATGTTGTCAAACTCCAATTACCAACCAGCTCTCGGTTAGTCTTTCGGGCTTTAGCTTTCCTAATGGTGTCCAGAAGTGTTCAAGACAGGTTCGTGTTGTGCACTGTAAATCTGTATGTTCTAGCTTTGCTGCATAATTGATGTCGTTCTGCTCACTGACCTGACTTCCTTAGGTAGCTTTGTCAAGACATGTCCATTTGTTTTGAGCGTTTGATGCCCTCAGTCGCTGAAGATAATTTACTGATGGGCATTAGAAGAACTTGGCGTCATCTTCATAGTTCTTTGTAATTCCCGCACCTCTGTGGTGTTTCTGCCTTACACTCACCTTGCACCTCCCTTGGTTGTGTCTCCACGTAACACATATGTGTATCTCCTGACATCACCTGATAGAGAAACAGCATGTCGGGTGTTCTAATGCCTGTTCGCTCCTTTGTTGTCCGCCAAGACCCGCTCTCCTGGCTGCTTTCCTTTCCTTTCGCCCCATGTTTTCTTCACTTGGTTTTCCTTTCTCTGAATATACTTAGTGCTTCTTCACAGAAATCTTTCCCGCTGGTTCTTACAGTTCTGTCTGTCCTCCTCTTACTCTAGAGTGATCTTCCTTGCTTCTCCCATGACTCACGTACAGACTGAAACATATCATCCCTTTATTGAACTTTCTCTGGAACTGCACCTAACCGGAAACCACCTGTCCTTCCTGTACCCTCGCCCACCCGGCCCTCTCGTGTCGCTCCCACTACTTCTTTCCCTGTCCCCAGCTCTGTGCTGGCAGCTGTTACTTATTTTCCTGGAAGGTTTGACTCTGCGGGCCTTTCACCCTCCCTCTCTCCTCTTCACTAAAGCCTTTCTTTTCTCACTCAGTATGTCTGCAAGGGCTTTGCCCCAGCCCCCTTTGTATAATCTGTAGTGTTAGTGGTCTTTTTTCCATGTATTTTCTCCATATTTCCCATAATACCTTTTGAGATGATTTTTTAAATTATATTTATTTATTTGTGTGTGATATATTGGAGGGCACATGCCACAGTCTCAATCAATCTCCCCCCCCCGTGTGTGTGTGTGTGTGTGTGTGTGTGTGTGTGTGTGTGTGTGTGTATGTGAGAGAGAGAGAGAGAGAGAGAGAGAGAGAGAGAGAGAGAGTGTGTGTGTGTGTGTGTGTGAGTGAGTGTCAGAGGAGTTAGTTAACAGGAGTTTGTTCTCTCTATCATCTGGGTCCCAGGGATTAAACTCAAGTCATCAGGCTTGGTGGCAAGCACCTTTACCTGTTGAGGCATCTTGCCAACACTCCTTTAATATATTCACCTTTTTTTTAAAAAAAGATTTATTTATTATATATACAGCATATATGACTGCAGGCCAGAAGAGGGCACCAGGTCTCATTACAGATGGTTGTGAGCCACCATGTGGTTGCTGGGAATTGAACTCAGGACCTCTGGAAGAGCAGTCAGTGCTCTTAACCTCTGAGCCATCTCTCCAGCCCCATATTCACTTATTTTTAAATAAAAATTTGAATTATCTGTTGACAAAAAAATCTCTTGTCTGTTCACTTCCAAGTATCCCTCCCCATCATAGCCATATGTGACTCGTACCTCACAAGCACATCTCATTAAGACCATTTGCTAATTCTTTTTCCTGATTCATCCTATACACATTCCACATTGTCTCTCAGTGCATAATTACTCTGCCTAATCAGGAGCTGTCAGTCACTTCTTATCAAGTTAAAGTTGAGCCTTTAAAGTCTTGTATAATTATTTCACAAAATGCAGCTCTAGGACACTTAGGATCCTGGGCACTGCCTTCATCTCCCAAGTCTCAGATGGCTCGGGATTTGCCCTTTTGCCCAGTTTTGTTTTAGAGTCTCCTTTTTGTTTCTTTATGCCACCCTTATCTCACATCAGTCAGTTTCACATAATTTGCATCTCTGTCACTTATTATTTCCCTGGTTGTGTTCCAAGTCTCTCCGATGCCTGCTTTAGCTGTTTCTCTACCCAGAACCCTCTCTTCATGGCTTTTCTACCAATCAAGATTGGCTCCAGATTCTCCATCTTATGTAAGCTTTGCCTGATCTGAGCTGGAAGTGGGCTTCCCTTCTCTGAGCATTGCACATCTCTCTTACAGAACTTTCCATAACTGCCACAGTCAGTTGGTTTAGACAGGCCTGGAAGACTGTAAGCTGCTGGAGTTCCATTATCACATTAAGTGTGGACATGGTTGTAGGCCCAATAGACACCCGGACACAAGCTTTGGTGCCTGGGACAGATATAAATGAGAGTAATTAATTAGGTACCAAATAGATGATTAAACATATGATAATCTTATTCTATCTTATAGAATCATACTCATTTTACTCTAGTGAAAGAAGGGAAAATAGAGTCATAGAGAGAATTGTCTGCCATGGAAAAAGAGTTGAGGAGATAATACTTCTGGAAAACTTACTAGGATTTCCCAAGTAGTTAGTGTTAAAAACGTTGATTTCCTTATCTAGCTCAGTCAAATATGTAAATTATAAGTTTAATAAATTCTACCCCCATTCCCAAGTCCATCTTCTAATCCTGTTGGAAGATAGTACATTTTAAGTATTATTTTTGGATGTCCTTAAGTATCATTGGTTAAAATCAGTCATCATTTTATATCTCAATTTATGTTCATTTTTAAAATGTATTTTACTTCTCTGGCAATATTTTCTGTTAGGCTCCAGCAGTGTTTTTGTACCATTTGGGCAGGTGGTTTTCTGATGACTCCTCTTATCCCTGGGTGACATTTAAAATCACGGCTGCTGCACAGCAGTGAGCAGTGCTGTTGTCCCAACATCTTTGAACACAAGTGTGTTTGCACACCCGTCTCCTTACTGGATTTTCTATTACTTTTCAGTATTTTGTTTATGAATTTGACTGATTTAACAAGATTTTTTTCTTTAAATATTGTTTGCAAAGAGACAAGTCTTTCAAAAAGTAGTAAACGTTAATGAGAAATTTAATTCTCCAGGATAGCCCTTGTGTGTGTGTGTGTGTGTGTGTGTGTGTGTGTGTGTGTGTGTGTGTGAGTGTATAAGATAGAGAGACCTTGAGTTCCTATTTTTATGGAAGGAGATAGGATAGTACCAAAATATGAATTAAATGCACATTTATGGTTTAATTTCATATGTTTGAATAACAGCAAAGTCAAAGGAGTTCCCCTGAGATGGATGGGTGGAGAGTTGTGTATCATCTTGCCACAAGACTTGTCCAGGCCGCCCGAAACTCTCAGCTGGAACCAGACAGACTACGGACATATCTGAGTAATCTCAAGAAGAAGTACGAAGAGGACTTCCCCAGGGCTGCAGACCTTCCAGAGAGGACCGAGGAATAAGAGCTCACAGCTTATATACCAACTGCGGCTCAGTTGCTTAGTTTTAGATTTTAATTGAAAATTACAGTATATTAACTTCAGAATTTTACCTTTGCATTCTAGATGGACAATAGTCATTAGAATAACTTTAAAAGTGACAACCCTTGAAAGAAAAGATTTTTGGTTTTTGATTTTACTTACTTTTTTTTTTGTCTTGTTTTGATTTGTTTTTCAAGACGGTGCTTCTCTATGTAGTCCTGTCTGTCCTGGAATGCACTCTGTAGATCACTGATCTTGGACACAGAGATCCTCCTGCCTCTGCCTCTTGAGTGCTGGGATTAAAGGTATATGCCACCAACACCAGGAGAAAGAAAAGTTTTTGTTAGAAAAAATGTACAATAGTCTTCATTTGTGAAGTCAGGTTAAGTTTGTGCTTCCCTACATTACAAGTTACAGTTCAGAATATTGATAGAAATGTTTTAGCTTTAAAAATAACCTTTTTAGGTCTGAAAAGCTACTTTTTTTTTTTTTTAAAGATTTATTTATTTATTATGTATACAGCATGTATGACTGCAGGCCAGAAGAGGGCACCAGGTCTTATTACAGATGGTTGAGAGCCACCATGTGGTTGCTGGGAACTGAACTCAGGACCTTTGGAAGAGCAGCCAGTGCTCTTAACCTCTGAGCCATCTCTCCAGCCCCTGAAAAGCTACTTTTAAACTTTTATATTCTGTTCTAATGTAATGCTCTATGACTCAATCACATCTTAGCCAGGTAGCTCCGAATTCTGACATTAAATGATTCTGAAGTTCATTAGAACGATGCTGGGAACTAGTCTTTGACAGTTACTAGACAGTCAGTATAGTCCTAAAGGTGAAAATAAACACCTTATAATGCAGTGAGTGATACTGGAAAGGCTTGTTGACAGCCTGCTTCTAACAATCAGGAGTCTGTGTTCTGCTTGCTGGCTTGTTCCTCTTTCCGCTTTTCATTCTGGCTGCCCGTTTTACATAAAGGCAACAGAGAGACAGCACTAATCTGCCTCCCTTGTTTATTCCCAGGGAACCGGCAAGACAGTAGGCAAAGGCACTTGCTGCCAACCCTGACAGCATGAGTTCAGTTCCTGGAACCCATGTGGTGAATGAGAGAATCAGTTCCCTCCAGTTGTTCTCCGACCTCCACATACACACTATGGTTTACATGCCTGTGTGCATATACACACAACAAATGTGAAGAATTATTATTATTTTTAATATCAATACAATCTGTGTGATATATGAGTACAATACTGAGGAAACAACAAGAATGTACACACTCAAATGACATCCTTTATATAACAGTGTCCTCACAGGCATGTGGCTTTCACCACCACATCAGAGTGTACCAAAAGGTCATTGTTTTGTAAAAGAGCAAAAGAAAACAGTCATTTCTTCACTGGAAAGAGCTCCTCTCTTTTTCAACATCTCATTTTACAGTTCCATCTCAGTGGGTGACTTGCTCATAAAGTCATAATTTACAGATCTGCCCTGTAGACTTTTGTTTCCTTGAACAGCTAAGTGCCTGGAACTCGGGTGCACACTGAACCGAACCATTTATTTAGTAGTTGAAATATTTATAGAAATTTGACCAACGGAATTATTCTCACAGACTGTTTATGCTGTAGTTTCTTTGCTTATGTGTAATTGCTTGTTTCTGTATGAGTATGTGCCACATGTATGTGGCCTCTGCAGAGGCCAAAAGAGGGCATGGGATCCCCTTGAACTGGAGTTAGCAGGTGTTGTGGGTGTTAGGAATCTAACACAGGTCCTCTGGAGTAGCAAGAAGCATTCTTAACAGCTGAGCATCTTTCCAGTGTTCCCATGGTTTTTTAATATGTGGATTTTTTACAGTATTTATTGGTAATATAAACTGATTTCATTAAGCTTGGTTTGGTATTCCAACATTAATAGCCAACTATACTAAAGAAGTCATAATTCAAATGATATACAGATTTTTAAGAAGCAAATTATCACTATTGTGTATTATATATACTGTCTTGTTTGATTACTTATATATTCCCTATTTCTCTGTCTTTGAAAGAGAGTATCAATATATTTGAACTTTACCATTAATTGCATTTTAATTAACATTTGCAATATATTATGTACAAATTTCTAAAACCAGATTATTTGGGTTTGTGGCAGCTTTGTATAGGAGCAGATTGGGAGAACATGAATCAAAAAGGCAGAGACATGAGAGGCAGAACAGGAATGGGCAGTGGAGAGGGAAGTGGTCCAGCAGTAAGGTGAAACAGCAGATATACTCAAGGCCATTCCTCAGATACAAGTCACTCCCTTTTACACTTAACCTCAGTTAAATTCCACTAGACTTCTAGGAATTTTTCATCATTTAAAGCTTTTGCTGTAAAACCTTCAGCCAACTAATCAATTCATTTTATTTTTATTTAGATATTGAAATAAAAGGTTTTATTATTTCTGGGTGGTGGTGGTGGTGCATACCTTTAATCCCAGCATTTGGGAGGCAGAACCAGAGCCAGGCAGATCTCTGTGAGTTCAAGGTCAGCCTGGTCTACAAAGCGAGATCCAGGACAGGCACCAAAACTACATAGAGAAACCCTGTCTCAAAAAAAAAAAAGTTTTATTATTTCGTAAAATTACTTTCTCTTAAGCTATTTTGCATCTAGCAGAAACATACCACAAAGCAAGTGAAATGAAAAATTACAATGTCATGAATACAGATGAATACTGGGAAACAGTCCCTTCTTGGTTTTAAGATCTATTTCTATCATTGCTATTTTTCTGTGACTTCTTTATGTTATACATAAGTACCCCACCATCCAGCCTTTCACTGTAACTGCTCACAATGGCTTAGCAAGCTCCCTGTGGTATTTGGAATGAGAAATGTCCCCCATAGGCACATGCATTGAACACTTGGTCCCTAATAGGTGGCACTATTTGGGAAGGTTACAGAACTTTGGGGATGTGGAGTTTGGGAGAGGAAGTATGACACTGAGGCTAGGCCTCTCAGGTTTATAGACTTGCCCCACTTTTACTCTCTCTGCTTCTTGTTGGGGTTGAATGTGATCTGTCAGCTCTCTTCCCCTTTGACCGCCCTTCCTCACCATTGTGGATATGTAGCCTCTCTGGAACTGTAAGCCAAAATAAACCTTTCCTTAAGTTGCTTTTGGTCATGGTGTTTCATCCCATATTTCCACCTCAGCAGGTTGTCCCACAGAGTAGATCCTACATTGCAAGACAGTACCCAGGTCTAGATGGAAAAGAAAGGGAGCTTACCCACAGGCCTAGGAGATGTGTGTTATTTACAGTAATTGTGGTACACCGAGTTACACATTCTAGCACACTTACAGATGTGTTTGGCCTTCACAGGTGAGTGAGCTCTTGTCCCCAGACACTGCCTTGCTGTGGTCTCAACTGTAGCTAGCCAGACACAGACCTAATTCCTCATGAGGCCTTTCTCCAGAATGTCCAACAGATGGGTTAGTGCATAGCCTTTTGAGAATTGCTGTTTTCATTTTGAAGTGAATCCTTGTGCCTTTTACTGATGACAAGTGCCCATTGGGGTAGATCATAACTTGTTTAGCTATTCATTCACTGAGGGGCCTTGAGTTAAAGTCATTTTTTCCATTCTTTTCCATTTTTTTATTTTATGTGCATGGCTGTTTTGCCTGAATATATGTCTGTGTTCCACATGTGTGCATTGCCTGTGGAGGCCAGAAGAAGAATCGGATCTCCTGGGACTGGAGTTACAGATGTCTTTGAGCCATCTTGTGGGTGTTGGGAATCAAACCTTAGTCTTTGAAGAACAGCCAATGATCTTACCTGGAGCCATATCTTCAGCCACAGTTTTCAATAATATTGATTAAGGTTATAAGCCTTCTTTAGGGGGTTTTATGATGGCATTTTCATGTGTGGATTACACAGAGTTCTCTTATATTTGAAGTATATCGTTGATTTCATACACAGTTGCCAATCCCTGAGTTGTATCAGCTATGTATGAAGTGCCACTGTTCCTTACTAGTTCTTGGTACTGGTAGTTTTCTGTTTAACATTTAGAAATGATAACGTTTGTGTTATGGTAGAAGCATACTTTAGCATACTTCCTCTAAAAGCACATTTCTAAATTTTTTCCTTCAAGCAAAAATGTTTAGAATAGGTCTTACTTTTAGAAAGCTACAACACAAATCTAATTCAGTAAATATTTTGAGGCAGGTAACATGTTAGCAGAAGAAAAGGTAGGCTATCGTACTCTAAATACTTCAGGGTACAGTCCAATTATACTGTAACATATTTAAGGTAATAGCACAGTGTATAACCTTTATTAGTCACAGGAAGTTTAAAGGATGGCATGACAGGTTTAGAAAGGGCATTTTAAATAGAGGGATCGACATATAAAAGCAAAGCAATGTGAGATGGTAGGCAGGTTGGTGTCCCTGGTGGATGGAGAGCATGTGAGTAGCAAAGGAAAAGGCTAAGCGCGGAGTTGGAAGGTGTATTTATTGTTGGAGGTTCAGGTGGGTGCATTAGTGGTGATGCAGGTTGTAGGATGATTCTATTATCATTTTACTGAGATCACGAGTGGTAGAATGAATTGATCTGAGGTAGCTGTGGAATGTAGAGTTGAGGAGACCAACAGTTTAGATCATTTCAGAAGAGTTGATGGTAGCTCCAGGTTGAACAATGAGAAAGGGCAATGTGTGCAGGAGAGGAGTAGAAAATGGCCAGTGAAGAGAACATACTGGCTTAAAAGACACGAGGTTTTGTGGTTTAACCAGATTCAGTGACTGATCTATCAACCAGGGAAACTTTTTGTTGAATGTGCAAACATATGTTCAGTTTCCAACCTATTACCACCAGCACAGCGAGGTCTGTTAAGTCCACTTATAAGACACAAAGTAAGTCAGGTACATTTGTGTCCCAGAGGAGCAAAGACCTTGGGGACTTTCTACCTTTTGAACTTAAGCAAACCTATTCAACCTTGGCCCTGGAGGAAGATGTAACCTTTGCTTTGATCACACAGTAAGTAGACCCACACTGTTCAGATGAGACCATATCTTAATACCCAAGGCTCCCTCAGTACAGACATCCTGATTAGCTCATCTAGTGAAGGAACAGCAGAGACCCCTGAAAAATTGTTTCTTATTCTGCCTTTGTGTGACAAGCTAGACACACACTAGAAAAGTCTAGTGCCCTAGGTATTTTTAAGCTAAAAATATGTTTTGAATACACTTAATTTTTTTATAATGTTAAAATTTTTATAGATGAAAATTTTATATATCATACCAAAATAGATCTCTTTTATCTAATGCATATAATTTATTTCACTTCATGGAAGATAATAGTTACATTGTAACTACAGTGTTGGACTTAGGACATATAAAAGTATATCCTCTTTAAAATATTTTTTAAAGATTTATCTTATTTTGTATATACATTTTGCCTGAATGAACATATGTATACCACATACATGTCTGATGCCCACAGAGGTCAGAAGTAGGCATCAGATCTCCTGGAACTGGAGTTATAGATGGTTACTGGCTACCGTGTGGGTGCTGGGAACTGATTTCAGATCTTCTGTAAGAGAAACTAGTGCTCTTAACCACTGGGGAATCTCTCTAGCTCTGAAAACATATCTTCTAACAGATTATCCAGTGCAACAAACTTGCGTGAAGTTAATAGTTTATTAACTTCTAAATTGTACAATGCTATCATTCTAAAGAACAGCATAAAGATGCATGTTAGCTTTCTAAATTCAGGAAGTTTTGTAGACGAGCAGGAATTAGAAGTGAAAATATTCCATTTGGGAGCATATTGTTGGCTAACAGTTGGGTCCTGATGGTTAGTCTGCAAAGGTGGACGAGTTCACATGGGTCATTGTATCTTGTTGGAGGGATGTAGTCCAACCAATTTTGAATAATTGGACGTCTTCCCAAGCTCAGCTGTGTCTGGAGAAAAGGAAAGATTTTATTTACCCTTGGAACAATATCAGGTATTTAGCACTTTTAAAATTTTACTTCAATTCAGAAGAGATCCTGAATTTATATAACTCTCATAGCCTTTATCAAAACCTTTTCACCTTATAGGTGTTTTATTCCAATTTTGTTCTTCCAGTGATAAAAGCACAGTATGTGGGAAGGCAATAAGCAAAATTTAAACTATGGTCAGGGAAGTTCATTTCAGATGGAGCATACTTCTGCATTATCACCTCTTTTGAGGTACTGTCTTCAATACAGCCACATGCAAAGACCATCCAAAAGCTAAAGGTACCAGTGCTCAGGTCTATTCAGAAAGTTGGACTCCAGAAACAGATGATGTAAATCCTACATGCTCCCCAGGTGGGCCCAAGCAATGAAGATCACCAAGACCTCAGTGGAGGCCTGCCTGCATCAAAGGAGGTCTTCTAGAGTTTAAGAAAACCATCTTTTTAAAGAGTCTGTTCTGGAGATTAAATGCCAAAGAAGGATATTACTGCATTAAGAGAGATTTCCTTAGGGACTCACACAGCACAGGAAGAAGAGAACCAGCTCCACAAAACTGCCCTCTGACCTCCATCTTTCCCCCATGGCACATATAACAGTTAAAAAAAAGCAGCAAAAACCGTTGTTCAGGCCTCTTGACACCTATCCAGCTATATGAGATATGTACATATATTCATTATTTATTCAGTTATCAACTATTTAAAGAATATCTAATGTAGCCGGGCGGTGGTGGCGCACGCCTTTAATCCCAGCACTCGGGAGGCAGAGCCAGGTGGATCTCTGTGAGTTCGAGCCAGCCTGGCTACAAGTGAGTCCAGGAAAGCGCAAAGCTACTCAGAGAAACCCTGTCTCGAAAAACCAAAAAAAAAAAAAAAAAAATCTAATGTATATTAGTACTAATATACATACTAGTAATATATGTATACTACATACATACTAGTAATATATTAGTTGATACTAATGTATATTAGTATCAACTCTAGTAGATGCTTGGGATAATTATTAGGTATGCAAAGTGGACAGTGTTTATGCCTACAAGGTTCTAGAAACATCCAAACATACTTAAATATGTGTGCCATATGAAGAGAAGGGATGGAGGCCCAGAACTAACTAGCTCCTCAGACAATGTGGACCTGGTCCCACACCTTGCAGAACACTACTCCGCTGTAATATATGAACTATAATTGTTTGGAGCCTGGATATAAATTCTGTCTCTCCCAGGTGACTTTGATCAATTTTATCCTGATACTTTTTGTTACAGTTTTACTTGGGGAATTTTAGGCTGGTCTAAATTCATGTGTTCTGTAATAACCATGCAGGGCAGTTACTACAAAACAAAGATGTAAAAAAAAAAAAAATGAAGACATTAAAAACAATTTAAGGATGTTCTCTTTTAAAAATGGGTTGTCAATTATAATCCAACCCATTTGTTTGCCTTACAACTGGCCCATACATTAGTATTTCTTATCAAGGCATTCAAAAATCAGCAAAATATATGCCTTATGAATCTATTTCTGAAGTTACACTTCTAAAAACTAGAGGAACTGTTGATTCCTTATTAAGCTGGCTGGCTAAATTTGTAGGACTAACTTCCCCTTATACAGATTAATTAACTTCTTGCTATTAATGAGCATGATGTAGTTTGATACTGCAATTTGCAGTTCATTTTGAAGAACGAACATTCCCAATTTATGGTTGATATATGGGTGATTTTTTTTCCTCTAACTTGGTCTAGTCCAAAAAACCTTATTAAGGAGAAAGTCTCCATATTTCCGAGAGATATTTTCAGTTGAATAAATATTTTATGTCTATATTTCTGTAATGCTTAAAATTGCTTTGGGATCCTGAATGGAAAAAAATCTATTTCTTGGTATGTGATTGTATTTGTGGGGTGAAATGGAGCTGTCATTTTGAAATATTCTACTGGAAAGAAGAGTTGTTAAAATTTTAACTTATTTTGTTCTTATAAGATAGAAATATTAATACACAGTTTGTTATTGAAATAACAATTTACATCTGTTTAACACTAAAATAAACTATAAATTTAACTTTTGGAGTCCATGGTAACAAAATCAACATTTGAAGGATTAATTTTAGCTAATTTTGATTTTGCCTCATTTTTAATTACTCAGCATATGAGCAGTGATTAATTCATCATTGGAAATAATGCATACATTAAGAACATTTCACTTTTGCCATCATAAATATGTCCTAACACTCACATATTGGATTGCACCCTCCAAGAGCTAATGCTCTGCTCACCTCCCCCAAGAGCAATGTGGGTCCACCAAGAGCTATGCTCTGCTCACCTCCCCCAAGGGCTGTGCTCTGCTCACCTCTATCTCCCGGACTGAGATTGCAGAAAGCACTCTGGAACATAGCATTAAACATGTCTTGGCATCTTCTTGAATGTCAATCAACTCATGATCAACCATTATTCTCACTCTCGAAGGGTAGAGTAGTATTGTTAAAACAATGTTCATAGGGTTTTTTTCTCTTTCTAGGATTCCATACTGCAGGAGAATTTTTAAGATATTTGACTGTCTTGTCTGAGCCACATAGAGCAGAGGTGTGATTCCACTCAATGGGCTAGGGCAGTACACGGGTGTGAAGGTTCTGAAAGCCAAAGGCAGATTAAGCAATATCATAAGCACTCTGTCTTTTTTTTAATTGAGAAAAAATTTCATTCATTTTACACACCAATCAAAGATTCCCCTCTTCTCTCCTCCTGCTCCCCAGGCTCCCCCTCCCAACCCACCCTCCACTCCCCCCCCACAAGAAGGCAAGGCCTCCCATGGGGAGGCACATCCAGTAGAAGCAAATCTAAGCTCTTCCCCCTGTCTCAAGGCTGCCCAAGGTGTCCCATCATAGGTAGTGGGCTCCAAAAAGCCCCCTCATGCACCAGGGATAGATTCTGATCCTACCGCCAGCCTCCCCCCCCCCCCAAGCAGATCCAGCTACATAACTGTCTTGCCATGCGGAGGGCCTAGTCCAGTCCCATGCAGGCTCCACAGCCATTGATCCAACTTTCATGAGTTCCCACTAGTTTGGTTTTGTTGGCGCTGCAGGTTTCCCCATTATGATCCCGATGCACTTGCTCATAGAAACCCTCTTCTCTCTCTGACTGAACTCCTGGAGCTCTCTGGAGCTCTGCCTGGTGTTTGGCTGTGGATCTCTGCATCTGCTTCCATCAGTCACTGTAGAAAAACTCTGTGATGACAGGGTATTCACTGATCTGATCACTAGGGCAAGCCAGTTCAGTTGAGGCACCCAACTCCACTATTTCTAGTAGTCCAAACTGGGGTCAATCTTGGGGATTCCTGGCAACTTCCCTAGTACCAGGTTTCTCTCTATTCCCATGATATCTCCCTCTATCATGGTATCTTTTTCATAAGCACACTGTCTTAACAGTAATGGAAAGGGATCTATAGTATCAACTGTTCACCTGTGAGCATTATGTAACTAACATTGTAACTATAGACCAAACTACAGAAAACTCCCACCAAATGCTGAGGCCCCCTTGCATGCCAGGTGCTCACTTTCACTCACAGCAGCTCTCACTGCTGTGACTCCCACACTGGTGGAGGGTATAAACCTCACCAAGTTCTGGAAACATAAAATGGAAGGGAAAGAAAAACAGTTTTATATATCTTTTTTTTTTTAAGATTTAATGTTTTTAAAATTATGTGTGTCTGTCTATGTGAGTTTATGTTGTGTGTGGGAGCTGAGGAGGCCAGGAGAGGGCATCAGATCCTCCGGAGCTGGAATGACAGGTGGTTGTGAGCTTTGTGTCCTTTGAAAGGGCAGGAAGCCCAGTTTACGTTATTAATAGAAATATTGATCATTTTGATATATTTTTGTTCTTGATCACATATTAGACATGAGGTTGAATTGAGAGTGGAGATTAGATGTTATTCCATTTTAATAAAATAAGAAATGTAAGTTACGGTGACACCTGTTTGAGGGCCCTCAGGAGAGAATGTTATTTTCCTCCTTCAAGAGTAAAGTTTAGGACTGGAGAGGTAGTTCATCCAGAGGAGTGCTTGCTGTGTGAGCAGGAGGACTGGAGAGGTAGTTCATCCAGAGGAGTTCATCTGATGTTCTGGTGGCATGTGTTTGTATCTTAGTGCGGGAGGGAAGACAGGAGTATTTTGGGGCTCAGCCCCTGGCCAGCTAGCTAGCCTGCTTGGCGTGCTCCAGGTTCAGTGAAAGATCCTATCTCAAAGAAGAGGACGTTCAAGTTTGCCCTCTGGTCTACACACACATTTTTTAAGCTTTAGAATTTCTAGCTAGCCAGGGTTGCATTGCAAGATTGAGTTTTTAAAATGGGGTGCAGCTAGAGTAATGGCTCAACAGTCAAGATCAAATGCTATTCCTTAGGAGGCCTGAACTTGTTTCCAAGCACCCATATGGCAGCTCACAGCTGTCTATAACTTCAGTTCCAGGGGATCTGATGGCCTCTTCTTGACTCCAGGAGCACCAGGCATGTATGTGGTATAAAGCAATACATGCAGGGAAAATATCCATACATATACAATAAACTGAAGTCTGTATCTTGGAGTGTCACCTGGTAGCTAGATATCAATATTTCAATTCTCTAAGACATAAATGAAATGTTACATAGCTTTTGAAATTGTTTCATTTAGTTCACTTTTATGTTCCTTACTGAATTAGTTACTATAAAGGTGAGAAAACATGATAGTGTCTCTGATCATAGGATAGTTGATATTAACAGATACTTAATTTTGTCAAGTAACGTGAATTTTGAGATTAAGCAAAGAGGAATTTTATTAATAAAACTTGCCTCTTAAGTTCTCTTGAGAAGTCTAATCAAATATTGATACAGTCTACAGACTGTAAAGGAGAACTTTAGGATTGCATGTGGTGGTTTGAGAAAGTCCTCCGTAGTCTCATGTATGTGAACATTTGCTCTCCATTTGTTGGGGGAAGTATGTCATGGAGGCAGGCTTTAAGACTTTGAAGCCTCACCCCATTTCCAGCTTCTCTCTGTTTCATGCTTGTGATTCAAGATGTGAGCTCCCCAGATTCTGCTCCAGCTGCCATGGCAGCAGCTTGCTCCCATGCTTCCCTCCCATGATTGGCTCTTAGCCCACTGGAACTGTAAGCTCAAACAATCTTCTAGAATTCGCCTTGCTTACTCTTATGGCTTTTATCACAGCATCAAGAAAGGAACAATAAAGACTAGGGAAATGGTCCAGAGGGTAAAGGCACCAAGCCTAGAGACCCCAGTTTGGTCCCTGGAACCATTTTGTGGAAGGAGAGAACTTTCTCTCACAAGTTGTCCTCTGATCTCCATATTTGTGCTGTGGCACAGATGTACCCCCCCACACATGTGCATACGAAATAAGGTGTTTAAAATTGCATATACTGGATAAGATGGGAGCCAGCATGCTCCAGTGGGCTATGAGAAGCAGCCCTGAGCCTCTGCACTCTTGCCTCTCAGCCCTAAGCAGCCATGTGGCTTGGGTCAGCAGTCTCGAGGCTTGCTTCTTCATGTGGATATGCACTGGTTTGCCCCTTCTTTCATTAAGTGCTTAGAGTTGCATGTCCAAAGTGTGCTGAAGAGTAGGCATAGAAGTGAACAATATAATACAGGATGGCCACTACTGTAGTAAAAGTTTGCTCGAGCCACTGACACCCTGAGGAGTGGCACTTAACTCTCCCTGGGGTAGTCATTTCCTGTCAGATACCTAAGATGAAGGCTTGGAGGATTGGCAGGTGCTTTCCAATGGAAAGTATAGAGTGTTCTGGGTACAAACCTATGCTGGCATTGGAGTATTGTTCCTAGACACTAAAGGATGGGAACATCCCTGGTAAAAGTGTAGTCCTCTGTCCCTTATCAGATTCCTAGACAAAAAAAGCTGAAAGTATAGTTGGAAAATCACTGGACTAATTTAACTCTAAAGCTTCATGGAGCTCTAGATGTCAGGGCTTTGTCAGTTAAAGGGACGTATGCCATAGTGTCATGTAGCATTTAGACATCAAGATGTGACCTTGTCTTCATTCTGCTGCTAACACTGTGTGTGCACACCTGTTGATCCTCTTTCTCTCCTGAAATCAGTATTTCCTGGACATCTTAACTTTTTCCACGAGTACTTCCAATATATACCAAAGATTGAACTCCAGCTTTTTTTTCCCTTGGATTATCTCTCATTACTAGTCTGATTCCAAGATCACTGTTGTATCAAGGGTTTTCACCTTTGTCTTGTGTGTGTTCTCCCCTCCAGTTTCAATCCTGAGACACGGATAGCCTGTCGTAGGAGACTGTCCAATAAGTGAAGAGTTCCTTGGTCACCCTGAACCTTCTCATGAGGTCCTTTGACCTTCAACCCTTATGCTCTTATTATTTTCTAATTTCTGAAAACTTGGTTAGTGTTTTTATGTATTCATTTTTTTCTTTAAAAAAAGTGTTTTTTTTTAAACCACTCTCTCCTCTCTCCCTTCCTGTGTGTGTAAATAAGATGACAGCTTACAGGAGTCAGCTCTCTCTGCACCATGTGGGCTCCCGGGATGGGACTCCGGTTGCACAGGCTGGCAGCAGCTGCCTCTGCCTGGTGAGACCTCGATGGTCCAGGGGAAGAAATTGTCGTCGTTTTGGCTCACTACTGTACCTATGAGTGCTTAAAACAATACTGACTCTTTAGGGGTCAATCAGATTTTGTGCAATTTACTTCAAAGAGAAAGATGGGCATTGAAGACACTCCATATGGAGTTTATCTTCTTCTTGACAAAAATAGGCATTTGGGTAAGAAACTGTTCTTGCCTGGACTGCTTGACAAAATGTTGTATTGACTAGACATGCAGGACCCATAGGAAGGTGGCCACTGAACTTTGCAAGGCAAAATGGTCCTTCAGATTCCTGCTTTGTAGAAGAAACTGCCAGCTATTCTACAGGACACAGAGAAAAAAGTGACTGAGAGACTAGGCCCTATTGGCTGAAGATGGATGTCCCAACATTACAAAGGAACTTTGGATAACTGTCCAGGCAGGCAATTGTCTCTGTCATTCTAGATTTTTGGGAAGTTGCTTACAATGCTCTTCCTGTTTACTTAGGTAATAGTATATCCTTCTGGGGTCTTTGATGTAGTTGAAGACTAGATAGTTATAATTTTCCTTGTTTATGATAAAAGATAAGTTAGATATGAAACCTTAGACTCACAGATATAGGATAGATAGAATATTTTCTTTAATTTTACAAAATACAAATAGACTAGATATTGTAGCTGTAATTCTTGCTTGATAACTGTTTTGTTATATGTAATTTTAATAGGTTAAAGTTAAAACCTTCCTTTTGTTTAGACGGAAAGGGGGAAGTGATGGGGGAATGTCTTTCTGTATGTATGTGTTGTTCTGATTAGTTGATAAATAAGGCTGTTTGGCCTATGGAAAGGCAGCTTAGAGGCAGGCAGGAAATTCAAAGGGAGAGACAGAAAGAAGGCTGGAGAGACACCAACCAGCCACCCAAGGAGCAACATGTAATGTGATGCAGGTAAAGTCATGGAACATGTGGCAATACATAGATTAATAGTTATGGGCTAATTTAAGATATAAAAGTTAGTGAGAAGCTTGAGCCATGGCCATGCAGTTATAATTAATATAAGCCTCTGTGTGTTTACTTAGGTCTGAGCAGCTGTGGGACTGGCAGGTGAGAGAGATTTGTCCCAACTGCTGGTTACCTGGGACAGAAAAAGTTCAGCTACATACTCATTTAAACCTTTTAAAGGCAATGTAATTCTTTTAGCTTGCTAGTTCTTAAGAAGATATTGAACTTGGCCTTCTAAGTATGGGAATCCAGGAAACTCAGAGCAAGAAGCAAGTGGGCATTGTTAAGATTTAGGAGATTCAGATATATTAAACTTTACATTACCTCTAGGAGATATTGATTCAATATTGATTGGAAAATGTTGAAAACATGACTAAAACTCAAATAGGTTTAAAATGTGATTTAAACCTCTAATCTGTATCCACATGATGTGTGATTAATCCTTGGGTTTAAAGAGTATGGAACTGTAAACCAAAATTTGCCTAATCTATTCTGACAGTTAATTATAACAGTGCTTATGTGGATGGAGTGAGGCAAGTAAAACAAGGATTGGTTTTTAAATGTGAGGTTAATGAACTGAGCCTTCTGTCTGAAAGCTTGTCAGACTTGTTAGGTAATGAGGCATACTATTTCTATACAGTCACATAGTGGGTGACTCTGCTTTGTAGATAGACATATTTCTAATTTGTCTACATCTTCCTTTGACTGACAAATTGCAGACTTTTTTCATAATAATGTGATCTCTGGTGCTCACATAGTATACTTTCTTGAAGCTTTGTTTTCCTGGTCAGACCAGCCTGAGGTTCCCCGGTAGCTTTGTGATCTGTTCCTCAACCCAGTGTCTTCCCACTGCCCTCAGCATCTAACAAGGTGTGCACGCCATGTTGGTCAATATTGATTTGACCATTACTATGCAATTTCATCCATAACCATAGTTTTAATTACTCTTCATTTATTTCAACAGATACTGAATGTGCACTAAGCGAAAGCCACTGTTTTAGGTACTTATATTGGTGAACAAAACAAAACTCTTGTTGCTTTTCTTAATGTTCTATCAACTACAAATGATACAGGGTCAACACAGCAAATGGAATAAGTAATACAAATGCACTGGGGGAAGCATGACCTATTGGGCAGGATGTTGCCAAGAGGTTACATCTGGACAAAAACTAGGAGGCACATTTACTTAGCTGTGCCAGCATGGAAGTGCCTGGAACAGTGAAGGAAGAATAAAATCGTCAGTGTGGATCAAAGGGTAAAACTGAGATGGGGAGATGGGGAGCCACATGTGAAGAGTGTCATAAGGTATGTGAGGAAGTCTTTTGGCTCCACTCGGAATGGATATGCACAAGAGGCCTGGGCTGTATGAGCAGCATGGCTGTCAGTTGTACAACAGAAGGAAAGATGCTGCTTAGCTTAGGACAGAGTGACAGCAGTGCAGACAGCCATGTTTTACCACTGCTTGCAGGTAGACAGAACCAGCAGATATCATAACAAATTAGATGTAGAAATAAATAAAGACATCAAAGATGGCATTTTGTATCTAGCCACTTGCTACAAATCTCTACCTGAATGCCCCCTGGGCAGCTCAAACTTTTTTTGTCTAAAACTGATTTAGTAGGTTCCTTGTTATTCTTGACAGATTTGCATCAGGACCGTTGGGGCAATTGGGCCCATCGTTATGATAAAGGGGATTTCTGGAGCTTGGTGGTATAAATGGCTGTAAATATATGTAACTAGAGATTACCATGTTAAGTCAAATAAGCCATACCCTGAAAGTCAAATGTCATGCTTTCTCCCTTATGTAGAATCTACACTCAAATATATACATTTGAACAGTAATGGGAGGAAGACAAAATATTATGTGTTTTCTCTCATAAGGAATTTAGATTTAATTCTGTATGTATATACACATGGCAATGTGGCATGAACACAAGAGAGAACACACTAGGAAACATGGTAGGAGGCAGCACAAGAGGTAGCTGCTGCAGAGGGGTGAGTATGAGAAAGGCACAGTGACACCAGTGCTTGAACATGTCATAATGAAACTATTATTTTGTGTACTTGCTTTCAAAACTTACATTAATAGAGTCTACTACTGTTGTCTGTGGGAGATGACAGTGGCTCCATCTGGAGTAGACCTGAGGAACTAAGGAGGGTGTGCTTTTACAGGCAGTCAAAAGGACTCATTGCTGTGATGGCAAAGGGAGGAAAGAATCAAGAATAAACCCCAGATGTCTGCCTTGAGCAATAGGGTCAGGTGCCACTGAGGTGAGAACCAGATTGGCTTGGAGATGGATGAGTCTGGTTGGTATTCTGTTTTGTCCCATGTGGCAATTTCAGGTATACAGAGAAGAAGGCGAGGCCAGGGCTAGAGATAATTATTTGGAAGTCACTGACATGTACATAATAATTCAAGCCATGGGACCTGGTAAATATTTGAGGGAAAGTATATAGTCCACTGGCTATTAAGAATAATTTATATCACAACATGTATAATGAAGATGCTAGCAGCAGAGAGTGGTGAGCTGGTAGTCTGGAGTGCTCTACGCAAGGTTGCCACACGTAGAAAAGCACCAAGAGATTCTCAGGCTTCTTCAAAATCTAAAAGTCTGGTTCTAAAAACAAATCTAAGTAAGGTTTTGTGCTAAGTGGGATTGCCTGCAATGACTTTCATCCTGTCACTGCATTCACATCAGAATTTATCAATTAAAAACTCTCCCATACATAGTGAAGAATGAGCAAGGCAGTTCAGATGTAGCATGCTTGCTCAGTGAGGGCATGGACATGGGAGTGGGCCTGGGCATGGCAGGCCTTGAGTTCCATCTCAGAAAGTGTGAATGATCTTCTGTCAATTATGATTCACTGTTTCTCTTTCATTTTCCGTTAAAATTTCCTCCTGCCCATATTTAATACTTAATTTACTCCTCTATTTTATTACACTTTTCAAGGATACCCCTTGTTATTAGAAGCTGTAACTACTCCATAAAACACATAAAATGACAAGGCCTATGGGGAGTTTTGTTTACTGTTTCCAGCCCCGACCCTGGCTACCCGTTTGTGTGCTGGGGGGACCATTCAGGGACTCTAGTGGGCTCTTGGGCAGAGTGATGCAGCCAGGGATCATGGCTACTCAGGCAGGACCACACTGCCTAGTCTCTGACCTGGGTCTTGTGTTTCACTGCCCACCTCCTGTCACTGTGCATACAGAATGTTTTATTGAATGAAGAAGCCAATGCACAACTGTTCTAATCAGGCTAATACCCGAAGCCAGGGAATTAATTGACTGTTGATCAAACTCTTGAGCAACAGAAAGTCACCTGGGGCTTTCGCTCTCCTTAAATTGTCAGATAGATTGACAGGTTCAGGCTGTAAAAACTTAGCCTGTAAGGAACATGGTTTTCATTGAGCTCAGTTGTAGATTTGAAATCAAATTTACTATCATCTGACAGAGAAAGGGAGCTCTTGTGTTGACTGTTGACCACGAGGTGGTGAGTATATTCTGAGTTGTATTTGAGGGAGTGAACTATATGCACGCACTCCAAGTGTGCAATCTCAGTAGCACCAAAAGAAGCGACCATAAGTCATAAGGCAAGGTCTGTTTCTTTTTAAGGGATTTTTAATACACTTGCTAACATCTCCTTACTTGAGCAGAACCACTATGACTTGATAGTACATAATACAGGTAAAATTCAGAATCCATAATGAAGCCAGTGACACATCCCCACCATGAAAGCTGGTACAGTACTGTACTCTCTCGAGACACACTTCTCTCTCACAACAAAGCATAAGAGGATTACCTCCATATCAGTGCCAGGCTGCAGCTTCTATCTTGGACATAGTCCTTTGTCTTCTTGAGAAGCAGTTCCACAAAGTCAGGATTGCCTTTTCTGGCGAAAACCCAGTACAGAATGGTATTCACGCAAATTTCAGTAAATTCGAGATTAAAATTGAGTTCAAAACGGTGTCCTGACTTTTCCACAAATGCAATATAGTCAGTGAGGAGTATGTCAAAGCCATCCAAGTCAACATACCTCAGAATTTTTGCCAGTGTTCTGTAAATCCTGGGTTCATAGCAGTGGTACCCCCACTGACCCAGAAACTGCAAAGAGGGCCTCTTGACTATCTTGTCAATGAGGTTGCAGAATATATTGCCTCTTGGAAAAGAAGTCTTACGGCATAATTTAGAAGAGTTATTCATTGCTTCTTAAGGGTAGAAAGGGAACCACGGGCAATCATACTGTGATCCTTCAGTTACATATTTTGATAATGTGGTAGGCTCTACTCCACACACACACACACCCTTCAGAGCAGCCAGAGAAAGGCAGTGCTGGGTGACATCACAATACTTGCAGAGCTGTCATCAGCACGGGTCAGAAAATTGAGGCAGTTTGTGTAGTTGGTGACATTTGACAGACCTGAAGGACAGCAGTGGTGTGCAGGAGAGCTGAGAGGAAATGCATTTTACTTTCCAAGAATTCCGCTCAATTTATGTGTATCTCTCAGGTGTGAGAAGCACCCTGATACATCACACTGCATGTTAATAATAGTTAGTTATGGGAACCTAGTCAGGGACAGCTCTTGAGTTCTGTGTAGGTACTGCCCACCCTCAATTCTCACAAGTTCCATCCTCCCAGGTTCTTTCGTAGTTGAGGCTGATGACATAGGTTACTCAACTTGCCAGTGGGCACTCTGCCACCCCTGAATGCAACATCCTAGTACACAAAATCTAGAAACTTGGTTCTAGGATTTTTAAGTTTTGTGGATACTATTCCTCTACACACCTGGCACAATCTATGTAATTGGAGCGTTAAGGAAGCTTCAAGAGTCTCTGTGGCGTGGGTGGGGTGTTGGTAGTGTAGGTCTCAGTGCTGTGTGCAGTTCTTACTCCATTTTCTGGAGGGAATGCCATTTACATGTGAATCCAGTTCCAAGGGACCTAACACCCCTTTCCAGCCCCCTCAGTCACACACACACACACACACACACACACACACACACACACACACACACACACGCTCCACAGATATACATGCTGGCAGCACACCCATACAGACAGTAATAACAAAGACAATAAAGAGAGCAGGGCTCCCTGCCAGGAAGTAACAGAAGACCAGCCTCTATTGCCAGGGCAGCTAGGACATAAGTAGCTCTGCAGGTTTTATAAATCTCACTCTGGAGCAATACCTTGCGGGTAGGAGCACTTGCTGCTCTCCCAGAGGACCCAGCTTCAGTTCTCAGCATCCACAGCAGGTGGCTCAAAACAACCTGTAACTCCAGCTCCAAGGGACCAAAGACCCACATCTGTGCATACCCTCTGTGGTAGTATGAATGTAATTGGCTTCCATAATCTCATAGGAAGTGTCACTGTTAGGAGGTGTGGCTTTGTTGGAGTGGTTATGGCCTTGTTGGAGGAAGTGCGTCATTGTTGGGGTGGGCTTTGAGGTTTCCTGTGCTCAGGATACCGCCCAGTGTCTCAGTCAACTTCCTGTTGCTTGCAAGATGTAGGACTCTCAGCTACTATTCCAGTACCACGTCTGCCTGCATGCTGCCATGCTTCCCATCATGATGATAATGAACTGAACCTCCAAAACTGTAATCAAGCCACCCCAATTAAATGTTTCCTTTATAAGAGTTGTTGTGATGCCGGGCGGTGGTGGCGCACGCCTTTAATTCCAGCACTCGGGAGGCAGAGCCAGGCGGATCTCTGTGAGTTCGAGGCCAGCCTAGGCTACCAAGTGAGTCCCAGGAAAGGCGCAAAGCTACACAGAGAAACCCTGTCTCGAAAAACCACAGGAATAAAAATTCTGAGACACCCTCCTACATATACAGATAAATAAAATTAAATATTTTTAAACATAAAAACAATATCTCAAGATACATGACAAAGTGACCTTTTCCAAGCTGAATGCTTTATTTTCCTGTTTATGAATTGAGGAGGTCCAGGAAATGTTAGACTTCAGCTCCCTTAATTTGCAAAGAACTGAAGACAAGTTGTCCCTCCTCATGGTGCCTACTCACATTTGTAACAGGGTTTCTGAACTTAACTTAAACTCAATTTTTAAAAAAAGATTTATGTTTTGCCCATATGTGCCTGGTGCCCTCAGAGGCTAGAAGAAGGTTTAGATCCCCTGGGACTGGAGTTAAACAATTGTGAATCACCATGTGGTGCTGGGAAACAAAACCAGGTGTTGGAAGAGCAACCAGTATTCATAAGCATTGAGCCATCTTCCCAGCCCTTGCCTCAAAATTTTATATGTGAATTTTCCTTGGTCTCAAGGAAAATTTTCCTTTCCCCAAGGTCTGTCATTTCTGGCAGGGAAAGCAGACCATAGAATATCTAGCATATCATTACACTTAAAAAATAAACACAGATGATTAGATCATAAGAATGTTAGACATATTTACAATTACTTGGGAAATATAAGGACATGGATGAAGTTTTTTAATTACTTTTTTAAAAGTTTTATTTTACACACCAATCCTAGTTCCCCCTCCTTCCCCTTCTCCCCGCCCCCACTTCCCCAATCCCATTCCCCATCCACTCCCTTGGGTAGTCAAACAAAGTCTGATATACTAAATTGAGGTAGGACCAAGACCCTCCCCACTGTGTCAAGGCTGAGCAAGGTATGAACGTGTTCCAAAAACTACTTCATGCACCCTAGATAAGTCCTGGTCCCACTGCCAGGGGCTCCCCAAAAAGATCTAGTTACATAACTCACCCACATTCAGAGGGCCTAGTTCGGTCCCATTCATGTTCCCCAGTTGACAGGCCAGTGTCCATGAGCTGCCACCACCTAGGGTCAGCTGTCTCTGGTTTTCCCCATCATGACCTTGACCTCACTTGCTCCTGTAATCCTCTTCCCTCTCGTCAGCTGAAGATTAGGATCTCAGCCCAGTGCTGAGGTAAGTTCTGGCACCCTCTCCATTATTGCTAGGAGTCTTATCTTTGTGGATGCCTGGGGATTTCCCTAGCACCAGGTTTCTCCCTAACCCCCTAATGGTTCCCTCTACTAAGATATCTCTTTCATTGCTCTCCCTCTCTTTCCCTCCCTCCACTTGGCCATCTCAGTCCCTCCTGTTCCCATCCCTAATCCCTTCACTTCTACCCGCCCACTCCCAGTTTACCCAGGAAATCTTAACTATTTTTCCTTCCCGAGGCCCTCCATGTGTGTCCTTCTTAGGGTCCTCCTTTTTACCTAGCTTCTCTGGGGTTGTGGATAGTAGCCTGGTTAATGGATGAAGTTTTTAGCCCTTTAAAAAACAAAATCACCGGGTGGTGGTGGTGCACTCCTTTAATCCTAAGACTCGGGAGGCAGAGCCAGGGGGATCTCTGTGAGTTCGAGGCCAGCCTGGTCTACAGAGCGATATCCAGGACAGGCACCAAAACTACACAGAGAAACCCTGCCTGGAAAAAACAAAAAACAAAACAAAACAAAAAAATCTAGGCTGGACATATATTTCAGTGGAAAACATTGATTTCTGTATTTTAGAGAACAGAATTGGTCTATTGTTAATCTGGTGTCTTTATGGGAAAATGAAGACCTGGGGCTTCCTATTTTGTTACTTTGCTGACATCATACCCCATTTCTATATCTTAGGTGAAGCCTATAACACAATAAATTAACAACTCACTGAGCCTTCTCAGTGAGTAAGGGTGAGTGCTGCCAAGTCGGCAACCTGAGTTTAATCCCCCAGAACCATATGGTGGAAGGAGAGACTTGATTTCTGCAAATTATCCCCTGACCACATGCACACAGTGACATGTGTGCGCGCGTGCACACGCGCGCGCGCGCGCGCACACACACACACACACACACACACACACACACACACACGACAAAGTAAAAACATCCATCCATCCAAAAATAAAATACAAATCAACATCTCAGGGGACAAAAAAAATGAGGTTATTGGAAATTACCACTTGAAGGTCTTAGTATGACATTGACTTCTGAGAGGAAAATCCATGGGGTGGGTTCATTGGTACTTCTTTAGTTTGGTTTATTTCTGCAAAGCTTCCTAATATTTTGTTAAACCATGGTCATGTGCTCCTTTTATTGTTTTTATGCCATGATGAAATGCTTCACGTTCATCAGTAACCATACTTGATGTATGAACATCTTTTAAAAGATGTTTAATGTTGAATTTTTTCATTTAGAAACTTAAGATGGGCATTCATTTATTTTTAATTAAGAATTTTTTTTATTCATTTAACCTACCAATCACAGATCCCCCTCTTCCCTCTTCCTGCCCCTCCAGCCTTCCGCAACTCACCGCCCATTCCCTCCTCCAACAAGGTATTGATTCCCATGGAGAGCCAGCAGAGCCTGGAGATTGAGTAGAGGCAGGTCCAAGCCACTCCCCCTGCCTCCAAGCTGTGCGAGGTGTCTCTGTTAGTTATTTTGGCCGCGTTGTGTTCTTACCCTGCAAGGAAATGTCATGAAACACGACAGAATCCACTAATAAGAGTTTTATTAGAGATAAAGGGACAGAGAGTGTGCAGGCCTATGGGAGAGACACGTGCGTGGAGAAGAAGAAGGAACCGGGAACATGGCGCTCGTTTTTTTTAAAAGGCTGGGCGTGGCCAGGTCATGTCACTACTCCATGCATGTGCATAGATCACATGGCCATGTTGCGCGCTTACGTCGCCATGAAATGTCACGGATCCTGGTCACGCGAGACACCTTGACCTGGAAATGGCTATCTTGACCTGGAACTGGCTAGGCAGAGGTGTCCAGGGCTGCCGGGCATCCTGGTTATGAGAGATGTCCTGACCGGAACATGCCTATCCTGACCTGGACCTGGCTAGGCAGAAGTATCTGCCTGGTATATGCGACCATGGGGCATGTTGTGAACCCTTTAGTCTCACCATAGGTAGTGGGTTCCAAAAAGCCTGCTCATGCACCAGGGATAGATCCTGATCCTACTGCCAGGGCCCCTTAAGCAGATCAAGCTACACAACTGTCTCATTTAGGACATCCATTTATTTAAGCCCCTCTTTTAGATAAGCCAATTAGGACTTCTTTCTTTTTTAAAGAGATTTATTTTCTTATTTATCTGTGTGTACATACATACAAAGTCCAGAAGAAGGCATCCAGTGTCCTTGTCTGTCACACTGAGCCGATTCCTCTGAGGCACAGTCTTCTCCTGAGCCCCACTGGTCCTCCTGTCTCTGGGATCTGGGCTCCAGTCCTCATGATTGTGCAGCCAATACTCACCTGTTGAACCATCTCTCCAGCCTCAAGTTTTCATTGTTATCCTCATTGACAGCTTTGATGCAAATCTCAATACCTTTGTTTGTTCCTGTGTATTTTATATTGTTTGTTTATATTTGACAACCTTTGTGCATTTCTCAATACATTTGTTTCTTAAGTGTTTTATATTGTTTGTATTTGGAATCGAACTTTACCAATATATTTTATATCTAATTATTTATTTTTGAAATGTTAGAAAATCCTTGAATTCTCCATATGGATTTTATTACCAGAAATCTTATATCTTACTAGACTTTCTTGATAGCCATATTATTTTCTAGTTTCTTCTTTTACATTTTCTCCAGAAATAGTGTCATCTGAAAATAAGAATAATTTTGGCATTTTGAGTACAGTGAAGCTTTAGATCCACTTTTGTTTCCTGCCTTGCTTTCTGGGTAGGAATTTCAAGTCAGTGTTAACTAGCTGTTGCTAGACATTCCTTGCTTTTCCCTTGGCTTTCAAAGGAAATGCCAGTATGTTGTGGAATATTACTTTAGCTGTGTAAAAGTGTGGTACATTTGTTTATGCTGCATTTGTTTAACTATATAAGGATATGTATTTAATTATGTAAAGATGTGTTACATTTGTTTATGCTGCGTTTGTTTAGTTATGTAAAGATGTGTTGCATTGGTTTCATCTTACTTGCCTAAGGCACCTGATTGGTCTAATAAAAATCTGAACAGCCAATAGTTAGGCAGGAGAGGGATAGGCAAGGCTGTCAGGCAGAGAGAATAAATAGGAGGAGAAATCTAGCCTCAAAAGAACGAGAAGAGAAAAAAGAGGAGCAAGGGAGAAAGAGAGAGACACGCCTGGGACCAGAATCCAGGCAGCCGCCAGCCACACATGAGAAGCAGTGAGAGTAGGATGTACAGAAGGAGGAAAGGTAGAAAGCTCTGAGGCCAAACGTAGATGAAGAGAAACAGGTTAAGTTATAAGAGCTAGCTAGAAACAAGCATAAGATAAGGCTGAGCATTCAAAACTAATATTAAGTATTAGGGACTATGGGGGTCCAGCCCCTCGATAGTCCCTCCCAGGGTCCGGGAAGAATCTACAACCAGCTAATAATCTTTGATGAAAAGAAATGAATCTATGTACCCGAAACTCCTTAGTTAATATACTTTATTATCCTGCAATAGTTCTCTCTCTACACAGCTTCTTTTCTGCTCTCATGTCTAGCTCCTTTCTTGCCTAATTACTCTATATTTATCTACTGTCCCCTCTAGGTTCTATCTCAATTCCTTCATCTAGTTCTGTCCCTTCTAGGTTCTCATCTATCTAGTTCTTTCTCCTATCAGCTCCTCTCCCATCTCCTCTCTCATCTCCTTCTTCTTCATCTTGTTCTTCCCCATCTGGCTCTTCCTCATCTTCCATCTCGTTCCTCTAGTCCTCTCTTTTAGCCCTTCAATCTAGTTCTTCCCCATCTCAGTTCGTTCCTCTCAAATTCTTACTCATCTAGTCCTTCCATTCTCTTTTCTCTTCTCCACCTTGTGCCCTGGAAGTCCCGGTATATAAAGGGAGGGTCCGAGCTAAATTGTGTAAAGCTATTACTTAACGTCCACCTCTCCTAGGCGTGTCTCCTTGTGGAATTTACCGTAAGTCAGGAGACTTGCATGTGGGCTGTTATCATTGTTAGTCCTCGGAAGTTGCCCCCCCCCCCCCCCCCCCCCCCCCCCGTGGTGTTTCCTGTAGTCCTTGAAAGTGGCTAAGGGAGATAATCTGATTCCAGAGAAAGCCTTTCCTGAGGCTGTTCTCCAAATGCCTGGAATGTCCAGAGAGTGATCAGTCCACACTGTTAGCCCTTCTTAGGGGAAAGTCAACTGGGAAAACTATGAAGGCACACATGATTTTCATAACAGAATACAGCTGATATATAACAAGCCAAGTAACACCAAACACTCCTTGGGATTTTGCTTCCTCTGGAGGAATTCCCTGATCCCTCCAGGTAGTGACTTTGCCATAACCAGATGAGTTCTTATGATATATTCCTGCGGCCCTCAGCAATTAAGTCTCTATGTCATGATGTGGGAGCTGGTTAGTGGTCCCCCCTCCCCACCAAAAGCCTAGTATACCAGTGGCCATTTCCTTCTGAAGTCATCTTCCTCTCCTGTGGCACATGTTGGTCTTGGCACCATCTCCTGCTGACCTGGAAGAAGTTTAAGTCCTTCACTTGGTGCTGCAGGTAGCCATGGCCAGTCAATGGAGAGAGGCAAGGATGAGAGGCCCTGTATGCTGACCTCTGCTAACAATGTTTCCTTATTGAGTGAGATCGTGGCTAGGCCTACTTAATGAAGCATTTGCATCAGGAATGTGTACTAACTTCAGTCAATCAATCAATCAATCAATCAATCTATCTAATATTTATTTATGTATTGATTATGATTTAATTAATTTACTTATAAATGTATAATATGTATATATTTAAATATAAATTTAATCTATTGATTACATTCAGTGAGTTTTTACCCAATGGCCCACTGATGTGATATGATGGTCCTGTTGCAGGGTATTTGTTCACACCGTGAACCACGAGATTGAGTTATTTACTGGAAAAAATCTGTCTCTAGTTGTGGTGTGACTCAACCCTAGCACACACCTTTAACCCAGGAGCTTTCTGCTTGAATATTGTAAACAGGATTAAATAAATTCAACCATAGGTTAAGAGGCGGAGCAAGCAACCAGTTGACAGGAAGTGAACAAGAAAAAAAAAGAGAGAGAGTAAGAGGGAGTCAGGAGGATGGGGAGAGAGACACAGGGGAAGTAGAAGGGAGGGACATCTGTTTGGAGTTTTGTTTGAGATGGCGTAGGAGAAAGTTCTTTCTCTGAGACAGTGGTGAAGGAGGAAGTAGTGCTTTCTCTGCCTCTCTGAGTTTTGTTTGAGATGGCGTAGGAGAAAGTTCTTTCTCTGAGACAGTGGTGAAGGAGGAAGTAGTGCTTTCTCTGCCTCTCTGATCAGCAGGTTTCCACCCAGCATCTGGCTCCAAGTCTTTATTGCTAACATGGACCGATAGAGACTTAGTTAAGACCACTCCTGTGTGTGCTGTATGTATGTGTCTGTGTGTGCACCCACCCGTCTGTACGTGTTTGTCCAGAGGTTGGCATCAGCATCTCCCTCTACCACGTCCCACCTTAGTTTTTGAGGCAGCTTCTCTCTTGCTGAACCTGGAACTCACCTGCCTCCAGATGGCATATCCTCAGCCCTGGTAATGTTACAAAGAATGTGTAACAAGAAGGTATGATTCACCTAGTCAGAGAATTTTAGCTGGACCTACCTGAAGTGGGAGAGAACTCTTTCAATTTTTAACTTTTTATTGATTTGTGGATTTCACATCATGCATCTGAACCCACTTATCTCCCCATCTCCTCACCTCCGCCCATTGCTCCTGTGATTCCCCCCACAAAAAACCCCACAAAACTTAAAAGTATAGCCAAAACAAAACAACAACAACAAAAAAACAAAAACAAACAAACAAACAAAAAACAAAAATCTCAGTGTGGAAGCTGTGGTATGGCCCAGTGTGTCACACAGTACACCCCCTAGTCCATACATCTTTACTTGCAAGTATTCTTTGAAATGGATCATTGGTCTGGCTTGAGGCCTCTGGTTTCTGCTACACTATTGATACTGGGCCCTCACTGGGACTCCTCCTGGATATCCTGTTGTCTTGTGTCATGGGGATCCTGTAGCTTTGGATCTGCAGATCCAGCCCCTTCGCATGCTCATAGATAAGGTGGATGTTGGTGTGAGCTACCTCGTAGTCCTGGTTCTGGCCCTGGGTGGTAGCTGGGTTGTTAGCTCACCAACGTCCCCTCATTGTTAGCACCAGGGTGAGTGCTCCAGCACTGCCTCACTTGCTCACCCAGTGCAGCAGGCAGCAAGGGGTAAGGCCAGTGCTCCTGCTCTCAGCCCCTGGTGCTCCTGCTCTCAGCCCCTGGTGCTCCTGCTCTCAGCCCCTGGTGCTCCTGCTCTCAGCCCCCCCTCTCAGCCCTGGTGCTCCTGCTCTCAGCCCCTGGTGCTCCTGCTCTCAGCCCCTGGTGCTCCTGCTCTCATGCCCCTGGTGCTCCTGCTCTCAGCCCCTGGTGCTCCTGCTCTCAGCCCCTGGTGCTCCTGCTCTCAGCCCCTGGTGCAGTTCTCCCACACTCAAACTGCCAGACCAGCTCTACTGCTTTGTCCATTCTCCCAGTTGCTACAGTTGAGGAAGGACAGGGCCAGTTGTTCCGTTCTCATGCCCCCAAGACCTGCTCTCCCAACTGCCACAGTTGGCAAGGGGGGCATATTTCCCCCACCCATGCCACCACATGGTGTACGAGGGAGGGAGTAGGTGCCGTTCTCTTCCTCTCATGTACAACAGGACGAGCTTCTGTGCCCTTGCCAACAGGGTCAGCTCTAGTGTGCTCCCCAGGTGAGATGCAGGATCTGCTCTCCAATGAACTATAGCCTGTGAAGGGCAGGGCCAGCCCTCCTGCTCTCATGACCGGGGACCAGCTCTCCTGTCTGCCAAGGGGCAAGGGCACCTGTTGTTTGAATCTTAGATGGTCTTTTAATAAAACAAAACAAAAACCCAGAAGCAGTTATCAGGGTGAAAGCTGAAAGATCAGAGAAGCAGAACAGCCAGCCACTAGTTCTTACCTCTACAAAATCTTCAGTCTAAAGAAAGTGAGTTCCTGTTTCCTCACTCCTTATATACCTTTCTCTGCCCTGCCATATTATTTCCTGGGATTAAAGGCATGTGCTTCCCAAGCAAAGGCATGAGATCTCAAGTGCTGGGCTTATAGGTGTGTGCCACCACACCTGGCTCTGTGTCTAATCTAGTGGCTGGCTCTGTCCTGTGGTCCTCAGGCAAGTTTATTAGGGTACACAATATATCACCACAGGCATCTTTCCCTCACCCATGCCACTACAAGGCTGATGAGGTGTGTGGGGGGGTGTTGGCTCTCTGGTTCTCACACCTTCCGGGCCTGCTCACCTGTGCCTCTGCTGAGAGGGTCAGCTCTACTGTGCTGCCCAGGCGAGGTGCCGTGACCATTCTCCCACTCTTGTGACCCCAGGGCCAACTCTTTCACCCACCGCAGGTGGTGAGGGTTGGGGGAAGGGGAGGTCTTCTCTCCCTTGCCCACTCCACCATATGGCAGATGAGGAGTGGGCCCAGATCTCCCATGAACTTTCCTGGGGTTGGATCACCTACACCCCCAGTCAACAGGGTCAGCTCTACTGTGTTGCCCTTGCAGGGTACAGGGCCACTCTTCCAAGTGCTGCAGCCAGTGAGGGGCAGGGTCAGCTCTCCTACTCTTGTGACCCCAGGACCAGCTTTTTCTCCTTGCCATAGGTGGCAAAGGACGAGGGGCGAGGGATGAGGGGGATGTCCCTCCCTCATCCCTGCCACCACATGACAGACAGTGGGGCCAGCTCTCCCACTCTCGTGACTTCAGGGCCAGTTCACCTGCATCCACACCAACAGAGCCAACTCTACCTCACTGCCCAGGTGAGGTGCAGGGCCTGTTCTCCTGAGTGCTGCAGCCGGTGAGGGGCAGGACATCCAACTTGGTGCAGCTTTATCCTGTTTTTGGTGGCAACAGGAGCTATGGACCTTACCACAGACCTCTGTTGTGGCACAGCCATAGACCCAGACATGATCCCCAGCAGCAGCCCAGGCCCAGGCAACACCATGGCCCCGCGTGGTAGTGCAGCCCACTCAGATCTATATGACCCAGAAGATGCTCAGCCCTTGGGCACTAAGATGGCCCTAGGTGGTGACCCAGACCCCTGATGTCCACATGGTCCTTGGTGGCAATATAGGCCATGAATATCCACATAGATCCTGCAAGAATTCTTTGAAAATGATTTTTTTTTTCTGGATGTCTTTCTTGTTAGCACACTTGATACTTTCTAGCACAAAAGCTTTTATCTTGCCTCTTTTAGATAATTATTAACTAAAAATCATCATTGCCAACCACAATAACTAGATATTTTAAAATTCTTATTCTTACCACATTAACCTATTCTTATATAAAAAGCATACCATATTGTATTAGTCATTGGAAAGCTGTAGGTTTTTAATTCTCCAGGGGAAAGCTGTTACGTAAAGGTAAAAGGAGTGGACTGTTACATTTCTCCGGGTTTGCAGAGCCGAAGCTCTTCTCCCTTTCTAGAAGGGGTGACTTCTGTGACTTTTCCATTATAATTCAGTGTGAAGCTATCTTTAAATACAACTTGATGTGATGTGCCTGCTCCAGGCAAATGACATTTCAAATTGTGATTCTTTTCACCCTCTAAGCAAGAAGGTCTGCTCTTTCTTGTCGTTAGAGTTATTTAAATGAAGTTAATTTCCCAGGTCAGAATCTAAGTAGTGACTTCTCAGACTCTTTCATTTCCATTACAAATTAGGTAACACAGAGGCGCCTCAGACTAGGACTCTGAAGAAAGACTGGAGTAAACTTTGTTAACTTGAACTCCCTTGTTTTTGAATTGCTGGTCATGTAAGCAAAGGACTTAATTCTTCTGGGCAAAATAATCTGCAATGGAAATCAGTGAGTGTCCATGAGGGAGACACTAGAATGGCCTTTCCCACCAGTGTGTCACCCCAGAGAGCCCAGGCCACCACAGCTCATTCTGTGGAGCATACATGGGCTGCAAAGAGGGTGCTGAGAGAAATTCAGATAAATAGAGCTTAAGCTTTAAGGTGTTCACGCAGAGAGTGGATACAAATAGTGAGAAAGAAAGTTAGCTCAAGTTATTTATGCTAAGATAAGATACTAAAAAACAAGAGATAGTGTCAGGACATAAACAACTTGTAAATAGGGTGCCCTTTAAAATGATTGGTTGGTTCCTTCATCCCCTCCTAGGGTTCTGAGGTTTTCTGGTATAAAAGAGGCTTACTGCCTATCAATAAATGAGTTCTTGCTTGACTTGACTCCCTGCTGCGTCTGATTGTCTCTGGGTAAGAGGGAGGCTGGGGAACAGGCAAGCGGCCCTTTCCTGGGTTCCAGGCCACCTCTTCACAGGTGACCTAAGTTCCTGGTGGGGCAGGTCCCCACACCGTTCACCATGTCTGAACAAGTGGCTGTGGATCAAAAAACAGAGACAAAAGACAGCGGGTCACTTGCCTCAGCAGAATGCCGAATGCCATTTATTGAAAGAGAGAGGATACCTTAAATACAGTCTTATAGCACAATGGGAGAACCCCAGAGGGCAGAAGTTTGCTACTGATGTTTACAATCTTGCATCTAAGCTGTTAACGCCCAATATGCAGGATATACAAACAAGGAACTTCCCTTAAGCATTCAATGTTGGCAAGCAGGCAACAGCTTACTCAAAATGGGAGGGCCCTACAGATAGGCAGCTTTCTGTTTTCCACACAGGGATGGAAAAGTGGAGCCAACACGTGCTGATCATTGCCCACCCCCAACCCTTCAGGGTGTTTCCCCTGCTTTCCAGTGAACTCTGCCTGTCTGTGTGTCTCTCCTGAATTTAGAGATTACAAGGGCTCCAGAAACAGTGAAGACCAATGACATAGCTCTCATTATTTATTTTTAAACTGATATATAGAAACATATTTATTTGTAAGATACTATGTGATATTTCCATATATTTGTGCATTGTATAAGTTTAAATCAGATTAAGTACCTGAGGGCTGTAGCAGGCCCAAGCATGGCAAACATGGCTCTGGCAGCCCCACCCCCCACCCCGTTCTCTCTGCTTTGCTAAAATCCATTAGATGACATCCCTAAAGCTAGCCACCAAGGCCTAGTCCCTTATTTGGAAACTTCCTACTCCTGAGGCTGACTATCAAGGTCCAGCTGTCAAAGTATTGAAGTCCAGCAACCAAAAGTCCCTTTTTGGATAACCTAATTAACATGCCTAATTAAAATAAACCAACTCATCCTAACCCAGGTTTATTATAAACTGCCATTCGCCTATGGGTCACTCTGTCTCCTCTCTATCCCTCTGGGGCAAATACCCCTCCCCCCCAGTTTCCTTCCCCTTCTCCCTCACCCTCTATCTCCTGTCTTTGTCCCTTATTCCCTGCCCTTTGTTCCTCTGGGGCAAACAAATCTCCTTTGTGCTGAGAACATGGTCTTGATCTTGATGATGTCCTCTGCTACTCTGGTCCTTTCAGTATCTCTTTCTCGAAGTATTTATCTTTTTGTTGTTCCCAAGATATCTTAAATATGTTGAAACTTCAGATCCAAATCTCTGGTCTACCCGATGTGTATATAGATAACAAATTAGCAGCATAATTATGAAATCAGATGTTTCAAAAAGTGAATGTGTCTTATTTCTTTTATTGATGAGTTAGCAACTGTGGTGGATAGGAATGGTTCCCATAGACTCATGTGGTTGAATGCTTGGCCATAGGCACTGTTGGGTTATGTGGCCTTGTTGGAGTAAGTGTGTCACCATGGGGGAAGCTTTGAGGTCTCCTATGCTCAAGCTATGCTCAGTGTGGCACAGTCTCCTACTGCTGATCCAGATGCAGAACTCTCAGCTACTTCTCCAGCACCATGTCTATCTACATGCTGACATGCTTTTCTTACCATGATGATAATGGACTAAACCTCTGAACCGTAAGCTAGACCTAATTAAATGTTTTCCTTTCTAAGAGTTGCCATGGTCATGTTGTCTCCTCACAGCAATAGAACCATAACTCAGACAGCAGCTAATGGCTTGGGTAGGAGAGCATCACCTCTTTGAGCTCCAAAGTTTCACATTCAGATTTTCCTGTTTTTCAGAGTGCTTAGCCATCTTGGAAGGCATTTCATGCTTCATAAATTAGGATATCTATATAGAACTAATACATCTTACTCTTACCACTCTATAGACTTGTTTTAACCTTAAGCTAATTTCATGTCTTTCACATAAAGCCCCCAAATCTGTGTATCCAAGCCCACATTTCTCTCTGAAGCTCAGTCTCCACAAACTTCCACTACCCATGGCACCTCCATTCTCCTCACCCCCATAGTGAGTTTCCTATACAATATGCTCCTTAATGTTTTCCAAATCAGTCCCCTTTTCTCCAGCATCTCAGGGACCGATTTGAATAAGGCCCCCGTGTCTTCTTCCTGGATTCTTCAGTTATACCTTTTCTGATGCATTTTTTCTTTTGCAATTAAGAATGCAAAACCAGATTAGTTTGCCTTTGAAATTGTCATTAATTTTCTGGTTACTCTGTAGGACATAATCAGATTGTTTGAAGTGTTTCACAGTGGTGTCTGGGCCAGAGTAGATGAAGAGAAGTCAGGAAAGCACCAAACAGCCACTGAGGACTGGATGAAGCAGATGCAAAGATCCAGCAGAACTTCCAAGGTCAGACATGAAAGTGGGATGGGCTACTGCAGAAAGGATGGGGACCAGCAGAGGGGACCAGAGGTGTGGCGAGGAGGAGCAGAGTATGAGGACCAACAAGCACAACATATGTCTGAAGCTGTCATGGTGGAGGCTATCGCTTTGCATAGAGATCACTCCCTGGAACTGGTCAAGTCCCTCTGAAGACAAGGCACATGACACACGCTAGCGTAAAGATGGCGGCAAAGAAAGAACACGTGTGTTTTTCAGTTGACTCCTCATGGTCTGTACGTGTTGGTGCTGGTACAGAGTGCAGAAGTTCTGGCAGACAGAGTGTGGATAAATCCCAAGATCTTTATCAGTGTGTGGGCAGGGTGGTGTGGGCAGGGTAGTGTGGGCAGGGTGTGGGAGGACCAGCTATGGCAGTGTGAGGAGGGCTAGAAGACCTTGTACTGGGAATGCTTAAGTTTCAGATGACGGAATTGTCTAGTCATATACATACACATTTAAAAGAATTGATTAGCACTATATTTTCTTATTAAATCTCATTTTAGTTATCCATCTTGTTTGTGTGTCAGCTTATAAAGTATAGAAATAAATAACTCTGACAAATTCTTAGAGAAAATAAGGGTGATTTAAAAAAAAAAAAAAAAAAGCTAAACCAACCTATTAGAAGTACTACAAACTATCTTAGGTCCTCAGAGAATAACTTACTTTATTTGACTGTTTCTTGATCTCTGGATCAATACATATTTTAACAGTTTTAACAAAGGAATATAGCCGGCATATTAAAAGGTAACCAGAAAATTAATGATGATTTCAAAGGCAAACTAATCTGGTTTTGCATCCTTAGTTGCAAAAGAAAAAATGCATCAGAAAAGGTGTAACTGAAGAATCCAGGAAGAAGACACGGGGGCCTTATTCAAATCGGTCCCTGAGATGCTGGAGAAAAGGGGACTGATTTGGAAAACATTAAGGAGCATATTGTATAGGAAACTCACTATGGGGGTGAGGAGAATGGAGGTGCCATGGGTAGTGGAAGTTTGTGGAGACTGAGCTTCAGAGAGAAATGTGGGCTTGGATACACAGATTTTGGGGCTTTATGTGAAAGACATGAAATTAGCTTAAGGTTAAAACAAGTCTATAGAGTGGTAAGAGTAAGATGTATTAGTTCTATATAGATATCCTAATTTATGAAGCATGAAATGCCTTCCAAGATGGCTAAGCACTCTGAAAAACAAGAAAATCTGAATGTGAAACTTTGGAGCTCAAAGAGGTGATGCTCTCCTACCTAAGCCCATTAGCTGCTGTCTGAGTTATGGTTCTATTGCTGTGAGGAGACAACATGACCATGGCAACTCTTAGAAAGGAAAACATTTAATTAGGCCTAGCTTACAGTTCAGAGGTTTAGTCCATTATCATCATGGTGAGAAAAGCATGTCAGCATGTAGATAGACATGGTGCTGGAGAAGTAGCTGAGAGTTCTGCATCTGGATCAGCAGTAGGAGACTGTGCCACACTGAGCATAGCTTGAGCATAGGAGACCTCAAAGCTTCCCCCATGGTGACACACTTACTCCAACAAGGGCCCCCCCAGTCATCATAAAAAAAGTTGAAATAAGCTTGAGACTTGTGATGAAATTACCACAGGGTCTGTCTTTTGATGTGCATGGTGCTTGTCTGCTAGGTGAGGTGACCACATGGTTATGATCCGTATGCAAGGCTTAGCAAGCTTAACTGTTGTTCAGCGGGGTTGTACAAGAGTTTCCCTTCCAAATCTCAGGTTAGGTGTGATTTTTATGTGGCTATATTTCTGGAATTAGGCAGTTTGTTCCAGACAGAGTTTTTATAGCCAGAGTATGGTGGGAAATCCTGCTGTGCCTGCAGGTCAGTCAGTGACTTTCCCCTGCACTTAACTAAGCTTGTAGTGTGACAGAGACTCTGGACTTGGGGTCAGCAGCCCTGGGTTTAAGAATGGGCTCTGCCACTTACCTGAAGAGTGACCTTGAGCAAATCCTTTTAGTCTAACCTTACCCTATTTGACAAAGTATCCAGAGCTGGGTGGTGGTGCAGGCCTAGAACTTCAGTCTTGCCACTAGAGAGATGAAGGTGTGATTGTCTGGAGGTGAAGGCCATCAAGGGATTCAAAACACAGGCTTGTCCCAGATGACTAGTTCATAGTGTTGTTGTAAGATGCACCAAGATAACGTGGAAACTTTTTTATGGCTTCTAAAACACTATTTAAATTAAGCATTCCCCTTTGAGGCTAGTCTGAGCTTTAGACTGAGTTTTAGGCCAATCAGAGCTACAGTGCGGGACCTTGTCTCAGTAAAACCAAAAAGGTTTTCAGGAGCTGAAGAATTGCTCAGAAGGTAAAGGTCCTTGTCACACAAGCCTTTTGACTTGAGTTTGATCCTCAGAACCCAATGGAAAGAGTACTAATGCCACCAAGTCTTCTGAACTCCACATTCGTTATATCACCTCTGCTGCTGCCTCCCACGTCATACGCACAAACATACTACAAATAAATGAAAATCAAAGAGACTCTGGGGCCCAGCTTCAGACAAGTAAAATCTATTTTTTTTTTCAAGACAGGGTTTCTCCATGTAGTTTTGGCACCTGTCCTGGATCTCACACTGTAGACCAGGCTGGCCTCAAACTCACAGAGATCCCTGGCTCTGCCTCCTGAGTGCTGGGATTAAAGGCATGTGCCACCACCACCCAGCCTATTAACCTTTTCTAATTTCTAAGGAAAATTATAGCCACTTTTTTTTTTTGGTAAAAATTTCTACTTCAAAAGCACAGGAAATTTTAAATAAAATATATTTAGTTGACTGCTTTTTTTCTTTTTATAGAGATCAATACGGTTGGAAGCAAAGGAAAGATGTTTTTGTTATTTGTTCCTTTTCAGTCATATATTTAATTGACTTTCTGTCTGACCTTCAGGCCTTCTACATCATGGCTTTGGGCTTTGGAAAGGTTTAATAACATCCTTATTTTTTACAGTGATCTAATCCCAGATTTCAGCACCAGTTTTACTCACTCCCAGCCTCCCTGTCCTGACATCTTTCCTCTCACTGTGCTGCTGTAAACATTCAGCCAGTTAAAACACAAGACTTGTGGGAGACCTGCTCTGTAGAAGTAATCCTTGTCAATGCAAAAACCAAAGGGTTTTTTTTGTTTTGTTTTAACTCTTTGGGTGCCTGCCACCAAGCCCCCAAATAAATACTCAGAGACTTATTCTTACTTATGAATGCCCAACCTTAGCTTGGCTTGTTTCTAGACAGCTTTTCTAACTTAAATTATCCCGTTTCTCTTTAACTACTTTTTGCCTCTGGTGTTTTCACCTTTCTTTATTCTATGTATCTTTCTTTCTTACTCTGCGACTGGCTGTGTGGCTGTGTGGCCCCTGGCATCCTTATCTCCTTCTTCTGTTCTTGCTCCTCGCTCTTCTCTCGAGACTAGATTTCTCCTCCTGTTTATTCTCTCTGCCTGGCAGCCCCTGTTGTCCCTCTCCTGCCTAGCTACTGGCCATTCTGCTCTTTATTAGACCAATTAGGTGTTTTAGACAGGCAAAGAACACAGCTTTCCAGAGTTAAACAAATGCAACGTAAAAGAATGCAACATATCTTTGTATCATTAATATTTCACAGCATAAACACATCTTAAACTAATATTCCACATTTCCCCCTTTTTGTCTAAAAGAAAGAGTTTTAACTTAAATACAGTAAGACTATATACAACAAAAATAGTTATCAAGTAAGAGTTACATTTACAGTATTCAATCCATTTGTATTTAGCAAATTCAGAGAAAATACTCCATTATCTATCTTATCTTAGTGATTCTAAAGTTTTATATCTAATGTACTTTCTTTCATAACTAAGGAAAACTATAACTATTTAGTCTTTAACTCCATCAAAGACCCAGAAAGATATATTACCTATCAACAGAGGCATCTGGTTGCCTAGACAGTCACCCAAAGTTCCTCTGCAATTGTAGAGCATCCATCTTCAGCCTACAGGCCTAGAATATCTGGCAGACTTTTCTATGAAGCAGGAATTTTGAAAGACTGTCCTGCCTTGTCTTGGCAAAGTTCAACAGTCCTTTTCCTGTGTCTCGCTTGTCCAGTCTGTACAGCACACTGTCAGCAGGCAACAAAAGAGCAATTTCTTGCCCAAATGGCTAGCCTTGCCACATTGAAAGCAAACTCCATAAGGAGTTTCTTTGATGTCCATCATCCTTTTATGAAGTAAATTGATGCTGCCAGAAACAGATGTGTCTCATTGTCAAGAAAAAAACTTAGGTTATTAAACATCTTAAATGCCATTCTGTAGGTCTTTGAAGTGTTTAAAAATCATCTATCTGTCTAAAACATACCTATTTAACATTGAAAACATATCTAATGTGACTACAAGTTTGATTTTGTAGATTAACTACTAGCCTCATTTCTCGATTTTACATTGCATTTTTAAATGAGCTGAATAAGCACAATACCCCAAACAAGAATAGAAACATGCATTCAGTATAACAAAAATAATTTTTAATTTGTATCAATATGCTAAAATCCATGCCAATGCAAAATATCTGAGATTAATAGTTGTCTTTTTGCCCTATATTCTTATATCCTCCTAAATGATAACAAACATTCATAACCTACTAAATAATCAACAAACACCCACCCCATCTCTTGGGAATGTGGACAAAGTCTTCTCTAGACTGCTTCCTATTGACTGTGGGTGAAGGCATCTTTAGCAGTCCCTGAGAAAATTGAGATAATGGCCAAGTCCTGGGAAGACCGGCAGTAATCTTTGTTGATATATATCACCTGTCAAGATTCCTGAGGTCTCCCCAGATCAAACCTAATCCATATCAACTCTGAAGGAATCCATAGCCTCTCATTTCCTGTGGGAACAAAAGCATAATCTCTTCCCCAAAAGAATGCATTTTTGAGTTCCATTTTAAAGTTAAGGCATTCTTAAAATATCTAGGCTGGTTTATTTTATCAGTCCCCCTTTCAATCCCAGGTCTCTTAGCAGCTGTTATTTGCTTATTAACAATAAAAAACTTCAAAGATAACATGATACGATACAGGATCAGACTCCCTGTGTATTTTTCATCTTTATGTGGCTTCTATTTTTATTACTTTACTTCTCTCTTTAAAGACTTTATTATTTTTAAAAATATTTTTTCTATATCGATCTATATCCTTTCTATTTTCTTTCCTAAGCCTTTGCATTTTTTTAAACACATTGGAACCTGTTTAGAACTCCCCCGCCCTAATCTGGACCTTTTTTTAAATTGTATATTTCTAGTCTTTTTTATTAACCACATGAGCCTTTAAACTGCCAAGTGGTATGGCTACGGCCTCTGCTGCGGCTTTGGTGACTGGCTCCACATGTTTCTCAGATCTTTGAGAGCCAAGCCAAGCCGAGGCCAGTCAAATGTAGGTGACTGAGAACTTCATTCAACCCCCAGCTCTGGAATGCCAGTGCCCTGCACTGTGGCAGGCGGTTTTTTGTTTGTTTGTTTGTTTGTTTTGTTTTGTTTGTTTGTTTGTTTTACTTAGCAAAAGGGTTGTTTAAGTGCTCTGCTGTACAACAGAGTTTCTTAGAGGAGCCATATCTTTCTTTCTTTTTTTAATTCATTTTTTAGCTTTCTCAGGCTCTATGTGGAAATTCAGGCCCCACATTAGAACTTACTCTTTGGGGGCCCAGCATCCAACCCCCGAATAAATACATAAAGACTTGTTCATACTTATGAATGCCTGGCCTTGCTTGGCTTGTTTCTATCCAGCTATTTTTGTTTTCAAGACAGGGTTTCTCTGTGTAGTTTTGGTGCCTGTCTTGGATTGCTCTGTAGACCAGGCTGACCTTGAACTCACAGAACTCCACCTGGCTCTGCCTCTCCAGTGCTGGGATTAAAGGTGTGCGCCACCAACCGCCCAGCTCTAGCCAGCTATTTTAACTTAAATTATCCTGTTTCTCTTGAACTACATTTTACCTCTGGGTTTATATTTCTTTCCTTCTTACTCCATAGCAGGCTGTGTGGCTGGGTGGCTGGCCCCTTGTGTCCTCCTCTCCTTCTTCCTTCCTCATTCCTCTTTCTTCTCTTGAACCTAGATTTCTCCTCCTACTTACTCTCTCTGCCTGGCAGCCCTGCCTGTCCCTCTTCTGCCTCTCTATTGGCCGTTCAGTTCTTTATTAGACCCATTAGGTGTTTCAGCCAGGCAAAGTAATCACAGCTTTACAGAGTTAAACAAATGCAACATAAAAGAATGTAACACGTCTTTACCCAGTTAAAATAATATTCGCCAACAAAAGGCATGGTCCATGCTGTGGTGTACTGGGCAACGAGCCATCCCAGTCACTACTTCCATGAGCATATAAGACGGCTGTTGTCCCAGGAAGTCTTCGTGCTGCTCTGGGAGAGACACAGAAAAGACTGTCATGATGAAACCGGATATGAAGAGGAGAGATAAGAGATCAGAGAGATGGGCTCATGCAGGAGCCACTTCCAGGGAAGGGAAAGACTTCACTGTAGACGAATTTACTAAAAGGTCTTATTAATAAAAACACTTGGGAGCCAGGTTTGGGATGAATGCTGAAAGATCAGAGAAACAGAACAAGCCACATCCAACCTCACCTTGCCAACTTCTCAGTTCATCTTGTTTCCTCAAACTGGAAGCCTTTGAGTCCTCATCTGAATGGATCTCAGCTGAACTGCTGCTAAAAACCTAAAAGCTTAAAAAGCTAAAGTTCCTGGTCCTCATGCCTTATATACCTTTCTGCTTCCTGCCATCACTTCCTGGATTAAAGGCATGAGTCTTTCCCAAGCAAGACATGAAATCTCAAGTGCTGGGATTAAAGGCGTGTGTGCCACCATTTTCTGGCCTCTATGTCTATCTAGTGGCTGTTCTGTTCTCTGACCCCAGATAAGTTTATTAGGGTGCACAATATATTGGGGAACACAATATCACCACAATTCATTGTAAAGTGCAGTGCTTTCATTACTAGTGAGTTTTATTCAACCAGTGTTTAGAAGTGGGGGCAGGATTAATGACCTGCTGTGGAGTAATCACCTAACTTGAAGTAAATGTTGGACTCTTTCACAATATTCTACTGATAGAAGCCACTTACAAAGGGAGGGGACTAGACTCTATAGTGCAAGGACTATTACGGAATGTCGGTCTTGTTTTAAAAGTATCACACTGCCCTCTAGACCGATTGTGAAACTGGGATACCTTCCCCAACCTTCTTGTTCTCTGCTACATCTCACTCTCTTTATGGAAGTATTAAAGGAAGAATTGCTATCAAATAATCTCTGCTGGAAGATTACAGTATAACAGAGCATATGGAGGAGAGGTTACAGTGTAACAGAGCATATGGAGGAGAGGTTACAGTGTCACAAGGTATATGGAGGAGAGATTACAATGTCACAAGGTATATGGAGGAGAGATTACAGTGTCACAAGGTATATGGAGGTGAGATTAAATGTCACAAGGTATATGGAGGAGAGATTACAATGTAACAAGGTATATGGAGGAGAGGTTACAGTGTAACAAGGTATATGGAGGAGAGGTTACAGTGTAACAAGGTATATGGAGGAGAGATTACAATGTCACAAGGTATATGGAGGAGAGATTACAATGTCACAAGGTATATGGAGGAGAGATTACAATGTCACAAGGTATATGGAGGAGAGATTACAATGTCACAAGGTATATGGAGGAGAGATTACAATGTCACAAGGTATATGGAGGAGAGATTACAATGTCACAAGGTATATGGAGGAGAGATTACAATGTCACAAGGTATATGGAGGAGAGATTACAATGTCACAAGGTATATGGAGGAGAGATTACAATGTCACAAGGTATATGGAGGAGAGATTACAATGTCACAAGGTATATGGAGGAGAGATTACAATGTCACAAGGTATATGGAGGAGAGATTACAATGTCACAAGGTATATGGAGGAGAGATTACAATGTCACAAGGTATATGGAGGAGAGATTACAATGTCACAAGGTATATGGAGGAGAGATTACAATGTCACAAGGTATATGGAGGAGAGATTACAATGTCACAAGTATATGGAGGAGAGATTACAATGTCACAAGGTATATGGAGGAGAGATTACAATGTCACAAGGTATATGGAGGAGAGATTACAATGTCACAAGGTATATGGAGGAGAGATTACAATGTCACAAGGTATATGGAGGAGAGATTACAATGTCACAAGGTATATGGAGGAGAGATTACAATGTCACAAGGTATATGGAGGAGAGATTACAATGTCACAAGGTATATGGAGGAGAGATTACAATGTCACAAGGTATATGGAGGAGAGATTACAATGTCACATCACAAGGTATATGGAGGAGAGATTACAATGTCACAAGGTATATGGAGGAGAGGTTACAGTGTAACAAGGTATATGGAGGAGAGATTACAATGTCACAAGGTATATGGAGGAGCAGCTAGCACAACAGACTAAGGAGCTTTAAAACATCCTTTGTTCTTAGCAAGAAGACATAGCTGAAATCCATCACACTGTCATGCTGGATTAATGCTGTGCTGGTTTTAACTGTCAACTTGACACAAAGTAGAATCAGCTGAGAAGAGGGTCTTTAAAAGGTATCGTTTGATCAGGTTGGCTTGCAGGCTTGTCTGTGAGAATTGTCTTGTGAATTGTGACCTGAGTGTGTGCAGCACCTCTGGTAGTGTTCCAAGCAAAAAGACCCAGAAGGAAAGCGTTGCTTTTGTGCTCACCTGAACTTCACTCTTCCTGGGGAGTTCACCTGCCCTGCTGCTGCTGCTGCCGCTGCCGTCAGTGCTGTGGGAATCAGCTTCTTCTGGTTTCCAACAGGGACCGAAGACCAGGGGCTCTCCAGGAATCCTGCAGAACTTACAGTGCCAGATTGGGGTGCTTAAGCACCCAGCCTCATGGACTGAGCAACAGGGTCCACTGCCTTTCTGATATGAGACAACCATTGTTGGACTACACTGACCTAGCCATACCGTGTAAGCCAATCCAATAAACATACATATTGAATACATATTCATTGTTTCAGTTCTGCACCCCCAGAGAGCCCTGATGAATATAGACACAAATGGTCTGCATTAGCCACCTACATCCCTGTGCATGATGACACTGGACACCTTTGATATCTGAGCGTACCCTCCCTTGTTCTGTGCCTCGCCTATGCTCTGCCTGCCAGGGAAAAGTATTGTCCGTCCCGACACAATCACTCTGTGCTCTGGAGCCTTTTGCCGCCCTGCTCCTCAGCCTTCCTCCTCCCTGTTCAATTGAGTTATCTGCTACTTCCTGTCTTCTGGGAAGAACTGTCCCCCTTTCTCCATCCCTTCATTAAACCCCGAACTCTACACTGAGTGGAATGTAGACTGTGATCTCAAGGGCAGAGAAAGTGTTTCATTCACCTTTACCTACTTGGCACTGTGGTGGTATTGTGTTTTCCAAAATATTGTGTACTCTAATAAAAATATCTGGGGTCAGAGAACAGACAGCCACTAGATACAAAGGCTAGAAAATGGTGGCACTCACACCTTTAATCCTAGCATTCCAGAGATAGAAATCCCTCTGGACCTCTGTGAGTTCAAGGCCACATTGGAAATAGCCAAGCATGGTGACACGCCTTTAATCCCAGAAAGCCAGCCTTTAATCCCAGGGAGTGGTGGTAGAAAGCAAAAAGATATATAAGGCGTGAGAACCAGAAACTAGAGGCATTTGGCTAGAAGATTTTGGCTGGTTAAGCATTCAGGCTATGGAGCAACACAGTTCAGCTGAGACCCATTCCAGATGAGGACACAGAAGCTTACAATCTGAGGAAACAGGACCAGCTGAGGAATTGGCAAGGTGAGATAGCTGTGGCCAGTTCTGTCTCTCTGATCTACCAGCATGGACCCCAATAACTGGCCTCGGGTTTGATTTTATTAATAAGAACTTTTAAAATTCCTGCTACATCTGGCGCCCAACGTTCGTGTTACGAATTCATGAAAAAGCTGTTTGCCTGTGGCCTTGTGAGCCCCAGCTCAGGCCCAAGCTACACTCAGGCGGTTGTGGTGGCGCACGCCAGTAGGATTTGCTGAAGGAGACAGAGACAGGAGGATCCGGAGTTTGAGGCCGGCCTAGGAGGCTTGGGAGAAGCTTTGGCCCGGACGGAGCCACAATCAGTGGTGGGACCATGGAAGCAGTGGCTACTGCTCCACGTTGCCAGCTCCTTCTCATCATGTTGGTGACTGCGGTGATGCTGCTACCTGGGACGAAGGGTTTACTGCTGCTGGTTCAGAGAAGAATTGCCAGGACCATCGTGTTACAAGAAAGCATCGGCAAAGGTCAGTTTGGAAAAGTTTGGCAAGACAAATGGTGGGGAGAAATTGTTGTGAAGATTTTCTGTTCTAGGGAAGAATGTTCATGGTTCCGAGAGACAGACATTTATCAGACTGTGATTGCTCCAAACCACAGAGGCGGCAAAAAAAAAAAAAAAAAAAGTCTTGAGTTCGAGGCCAGCCTGGGCTTCAAAGCTAGTTCCAGGAAAGGCACAAAACTACACAGAGAAACACTGTCTCAAAAAAACAAAAAAACAAACAAACAAAAAAAAGTCTGCAGGAAACCATGACCATGCCTAACAGTGACTTTGAAATCTTCAAAAAGATGACAGGATCCTACAACGATGATTCCACATGGACTATGATAAAGCCATTAAGCCGATTAACACCATTGAAAAATCGACTTTGGACTACAAACTGTTCAGGACAATTTCGAGAGAGGACTAGCTGAGATCATCCAGCCTGACAGACTACTCAAACAAGGACTTGAAACAAGCCCTGAATTTTCCTATTATGCAGAGACTGGACAAACGATACAGGACTTGATGATTAACCCCAAAATTTTCTTTTCAAGATTCCCTAAAGATATCTTCACCCCTAGAAAGCAAAAAGAAAAAGAGAATATAGATATGAGATAGATCATCGAATCTACTCTGAGAAAAAAGATAAAAAGAGAATATAGATATGAGATAGATCATCGAATCTACTCTGAGAAAAAAGATAAAGAAATAATAGGATAAATAGGTAGATCATTGAATCTACACTGAAGAAAAAGGGGAAGATATAAAAATAACAAAAGGTAGACTACTGAATCTATTATGAAAAGAAAAAAGAGAAAATATGGATATGATAAGATAAAAAGGGAGATTATGGAATCTACTTTTAAAAAGGAACTACTTGTTTTAAATAAGATAAGTAATGAAAATTTTTTGGTCTGAGTTTATCAGATGTTACTGGACTGGACATTGTTAATATATATAATGGAGTTTTTTGTCTGGATCTGTCAAATGTTAATGGACTAGACATTGTTAATGTAATCTTGACTGTATATTGCATATACTTATTGAAGATAGTTTTTTCTTGTATTAGTTATAAGCTTTTTTTAATTTTAGACAAAAAGAGAGGAGATGTGGTGGTATTGTGTTTTCCAAAATATTGTGTACTCTAATAAAAATATCTGGGGTCAGAGAACAGACAGCCACTAGATACAAAGGCTAGAAAATGGTGGCACTCACACCTTTAATCCTAGCATTCCAGAGATAGAAATCCCTCTGGACCTCTGTGAGCTCAAGGCCACATTGGAAATAGCCAAGCATGGTGACACGCCTTTAATTCCAGAAAGCCAGCCTTTAATCCCAGGGAGTGGTGGTAGAAAGCAAAAAGATATATAAGGCGTGAGAACCAGAAACTAGAGGCATTTGGCTAGAAGATTTTGGCTGGTTAAGCATTCAGGCTATGGAGCAACACAGTTCAGCTGAGACCCATTCCAGATGAGGACACAGAAGCTTACAATCTGAGGAAACAGGACCAGCTGAGGAATTGGCAAGGTGAGATAGCTGTGGCCAGTTCTGTCTCTCTGATCTACCAGCATGGACCCCAATAACTGGCCTCGGGTTTGATTTTATTAATAAAAACTCTTAAGATTCCTGCTACATGGCACCCACCACAGTGCCTCATACAAAACAGCTTTCCGATACCAGTGGGCTGAGTCATGGACCAGAGAGCCACGCACAGCAACCCCCTTCCTCACCTCTCCTGTAGGCACCCCTACACCTGCTTTCCTGGTTCTGCTTGGAACACTCATTTTGTGAACAGGCCCTTTAAGATGTTTGCACCATATTCTGCCTGCTTGTTCCCATTGTGTACTTTTCACAAGAACATTGTATAGAAAGTAACCCTCTCCTTCCTACGATGCAGGTCAGTGTCGCCGCATTGATTGGACAGCTTATTTATTGAGCTGTTATTTTTCTCATAGATGCTTTCTTCTAGAAAATAGTTTTTAAAAATGAATGACCTAAAATATCTGTAAGAAAAGAGAAATATGCAGTTGACCTCCAAATTCCTGACACTGTAATAAGGCAACTTGAGTACCATTGCTGTAATAACTAACAACCCAAGATAGAGCAGAAGTTCATCCAATCTGTAGTTTCATCAAAACAAATAACCCAGACAACAAAGGCACAAGAAATGAATGACAAGCAGGTTTGATCGATACTATGATATTTATTCTGTGTCTTAAACCCAAGAGAATAATGTTGTTATATTTTTATTTCAAAGTGGCTAAAATGATTTATGTATTATGACTATCACAAGAAAGACAATGTGTAGTGTTTGTATTAGTGTGGGCTAAGCATTACACTCAACAAATTACTCAATAAATACTTAATTGCCTCATTTAAAGTTGTTATTTTAATTATGTGTATGTCTGTTTGTCTGTATGTGGGAATGGTCACCTGAGTGCAGAACACAGATGTCAGACACCCCTGGAACTGGAGTTAGACGGTTATGAGCACCCTGAGATGGTGCTGGGAACTGGGAACCAAACTTGGGTCCTCTGCAGATCAGTTTAAGCTCTTAACCACTGAGCCCTGTCACTAATCCCCATTGCCTCATTTAGAACTTAGTACTGTGTTGTATTAATTGGGGTTCTTCAGAGAATAGAACTAACATATATGCATAACACACGCACACATGTACACATGCCTACGTAAATGCATGCATTACAGAGGCTAATAACCTCAGGCTGTAGGGTCAAGACCATCCCTGCTTTGTAGATGGGGAAAAAGAGATTTCAGACCTTTCCCGGTAAGCACCTCTTATAAACGGCAGGTGACTACCCCTAAACTTAGTCTACCTGACCAAATCACTTTGTTTTGAATTCACACTCCAGACTTTTTGTTTGGTGGGTTGATGAGAATGAAATTTCAAACACAAACATCAAAGGATGTCTAGAATGTAGACTCATTGTGTCTAACATTTTTAGTGGAATTAATATTAAAAGTATTGTTAGGGATCGGGAAATGGCTCAGTCATTAAAATGCTTGTCACACAAACATGAAGACCAGAGTCAGGATCCCGTGCTTGTGTAAAGTCTGGGTTAGTGACGTATGTCTGCAACCCAATCCTGGAAAATAGAGACAGAGAGAGTCCCAAGGCTCGCTTATCACAGAACTCCATGCCATGGTCAGCAAAAGAACCTGCTTCAAAGAATAAGATGGAGAGTGATTGAGAAACACACCTGACTATGATATCTGGCCTCCACACATGTGTGCACACATATGCACATGTTCCTTCACACATATGTACACCTACACACAAATACATGCACATGCTAAGTAGGACAAGATGAAATAAATTTATTATTAGTTTTTTAGCATGGATCTTTGTCTTAGTATACTTGCTGGTGAAGATGCAAAGGTGTACTTTAAATGAGACTATATTTGACCAACATTAATCTGCACTCTTTCCCTTTGCTTTACAGCGCAATGATAAAAAAGTCACCAGACAAGTAATTTCTCCAATATGTCCTCTTGCAAAGATAATATTACCTTTGGCACAGATATGCTTTATTTTTGCTGATGTTGTTAGAAAATGACAAGGTCAGCCAAAATGAGAAATTGATAGGGTCTCTGTCTCTCCATTTTTTTAGTAAGTATTGTCAAAAGAAATAATAATCAGATTTGAGCTTGTTTGTCCTTCAAGCACCCTTAAGATGCTTCCTAGCAAATCTAAGGGAGACCCAAGGCAGACAGGAAAAGGCAGACAATCTGAGTGCGTTTCCTTACTGTAGTCAAGGTGGTCAAAATAAAATGCTTTTCTGTGGATCAGACACAGTGAGTTTTTTCCTTGGGTGGTGGAAAATGGTAGTACATATGTTCTAACAGGGAAACAAAACACAGCCCTTTGGGGAGGAAGTGTCCTTTACAGGCTTTATCCCCCAGACTCCTGTATCAGGCAAGACTTTACACAAAATTGTGAACTGTTTGTGTATATGGAATTCTGGTCCTGCTGTTGAGTGTTGTGGTTTGGACAAGTGTCCCCAGAATGTCATAAGCTAAAAGGCTTGGTGTAGTGGTATTTGCTCTGCTTGATGTTGGGCTAAACTGCCCCACAGAGGTGGTGATTCTTGCCTGCTGATGTGACCCCTTAAAAGGAAAGTTAGAGGGGTCACAGTCTCTTTGTGACGTGATTGGAAATGACAGCCAGGTGCATTAGCTCCCAGATGGAACAGAAGAAGATTTCAGCTGTTTACTTGATTTTATATTTTGTGGGAAACATGGGAAAATAAATTCCCTGATATCCCTTAAGCAGACTCCTGTGGATTTCTCCCATAAGCTTGGTTCCAGCTTTCAGTGACATCAGGGAGAGGTGACCTTTGGGGGACAGGACTAGTGAGAACAGTCATTGTGTGAGCACTCCTTGTTCTTTTCTCTTCACAGCTGCCTTGGAGTGAGCATCTTTCTCTCTCATGACAAGAAGTATAACCATTGTCATCCCCTAAAGGCAACAGGACCAAGTAACCATAGACTGAAGCCATGAACCAAAATAATCCTTTCCATTTTGTAGGTTGATCCATCTCAGGTGTTTGTTACAGCAGCGCAGAGCTGACTAGCACTGCTCTTCTGTCTTCCATCCTTCTTGCACTTCCAAACCCCCATGTCCCTTCATCTCTACAGTTCCCAGTCTTAGCCAAGGGTGTGATACACCAGGCCCTGCTGATGGAGTGATGTATAAGGATGACTGTGTCTTTTCCACCAGCCCTTTTGTAAGGTAGTACGCAGGACAGCTCAAAGAGCTCTACTTTTAGGCACCAGTGACATGGAGGAAGATTTGCTGCAATCAGTGAGAACTTCCTTGGGTTGCTGGAGTCATACCACTTTGAAACTAGGCTCCTCCTCTCCACTCCCTGACACCCAAGTCAGGCTTCCTTATGTCTCATTTCTTCTCCTGGAGGCTCTCAGTTTTAGCTGTGCCACTGACAACACAAATCTGCTTCACTTCTACAGACTAGTGCTTTGCAGACATAGTTTATTGTCAGGACCACCAGTCAGCTTTGTCCTGCCAGCTGCTCCCAAATAACCACGCAGAGACTCAATATTAATTATAAACACTTGGCTGATAGCTTAGGCTTGTTACTAGCTAGCTTTTACAACTTAAATTAACCCATATTTCTTATCTAAGTTCTATCATGTGGCTCACCTCATTTTCTGCACATCCTGTTTGCTCTGAGTCTGGCTTGTGACTCCTCTGAGTCACTGTACAATACTCTGTCTCTGTACAATACTCCAGTGCTAATGTCCCTATCGAGAATGCTTTCTACTATCTTCATGGGTGATGCATGTGAATGCATGTGAAGGGCTCTCTAACCGGCCCAAGCATGGCAAACGTGCCAGCAAGGCTTGTCCTCTCTACTCCCCTCTCCCTTGCTAAACTATTAGATTACAATCTTAAAGCTAGCCACAAGGTCTAGTCCCTTATTTGGCCACTTCCTTATGCCTGACTGAAACTCCAAAGTCCAGCTATCCAAATTCATTATTTGGCTACACTGAATAACAGGTCCAACCAAGACTTACCAACTCATCCTAACACAGATGTCCTCCTTTTCTCCTTAAAAACCACTCCTGCAGACACCTGCTGCTGCCCTGATCCAGAGGCAGCCCCTCCTCCCCTGCATGTCCCTCCAGGTTACCAAGTCTCCTTTGTGCTGGGAATTTGGTGTCTGGCTGTGTCCTGTGCTGAGTCCAGGCCCCTTTCACCATGCCCTTTACTCACCTGAGCCTCGCTTAATCAATGTCCTCCTTTTCCAACGTGTGTAGCTTAATCAAACATAGGAGGTATCTTCCAAGGAAACACTTCAGGACCATGTAAGATAATACACGGCCAGTGGCCCTTGGTGTGGTTTGGGGAAGTTGCTGGAGGAAATGAGGCCCTGGGATGGGCCTTGAGGGTCCTGGTCGGCCCCACTTTATTTCCTCTGTTTTCTAACTGCAAACGGAATGAGAGCAGATGCCTGCTGCTCCCCACCCCTCCCCGCCACTGTGCGCTTCCTGCCGTGATGGGCTGTGCTCCTCCAGATGTGAGGTCAATAAATCCTCCCTAAGTTGCTTTTGGTCAGGTAGTCACTCACAGTAATGAAAACGGAAACGGAACGTGGCAACAATAGAAATTCCCAAGTACGGGGAGAACAGAAGATGCACAAGAAGAGAAAGACCAGACGACCTGGAAAATCCACACCATGCTCTAGAAATAGCAAGGAGAAGAGGCTTGTTATCTAGGCTTGTTCTGGTAAAATGTCCAGCTCCGGATAAAGTGGAAACCTCACCCCTCAGGGCCTCTGTGAGCACTGCACTGTTGATGCCTGGCGAGAACTGCTTTGTAAGGAGGGAACAGGGAGCTGCGTCATGTCATCTCGACACAAGCCAGGCATGAGAAAGGAGGGAGCCTCAGCTGAGAACAGGCCTTCCGAAGATCCGGCTGTAGACAGGCCTGTAGGACATTTTCTTAATTAGTGATTGACGGGGAGGGCCCAGTCCATTGTGGGTGGGACCATCCCTGGGCTGGTGGTCCTGGGGTCTATAAGAATGCAGCCTGAGCAAGCCACGGGGAGCCAGCCAGAAAGTAACACCCCTTCATGGCCTCTGCATCAGCTCCTGACTCCAGTTCCTGCTCTGCATGAGTTCCTGTCCTCATTGCTTTGTTGTTGTTGTTTGAAACAGGGTTCCTCTGCCTTGGCTGTCCTGGGACTCACTTTGTAGACCAGGCTGGACTCCAGTTCACACCTGCCTCCCAAATGCTGGGATCAAAGGTGTATGCCACTACCACCCAGCAACCCCCACTGCTTTTGATGATGGACTGTCACATGGAGCTGTGAGTGAAATAAATCCCCCTCCACAAGTTGTTTTTGTTCCTGGTGTTTCTTCTCAGCAATAGGAACCCTAACTAAGACAGCAGCCTAGAAGGGTCCTCACATACCCAAACCCAGAGCTGGCAGACAAGAACGCGCCCAACCTGCTCTCATGAAGGCCAGGAAGTCTCCAAGTCTTGAGGCTGCAAGAGGGAAACTTGCCTGGGACACTTCTACTGGTGCCTGACCAAGATGGGTGTCCAGCATCTCCATATTGCTTCTACCTGCCTTCCCAGATGTGCTTGCTGCCCCATGCTTCAGCTGCCCCGTCCTGGCAGGCCTTGGGTCAAAGGTCTGGACTTGGTGACCTCTGAGATTTGTAGGACCAGAAGCTGAGAGAAGAAGCACTTTGGCTCTTGGTGCTGGCCTGAAATCCAAGGCTGGGGCTGGGTTGGAGACTCGGTTTGGTCAGCCTGCGTTGTTTTGAAGAAATCTGTAGCTCCAAGGGTAAAACAGGAGGAGAAAAATAGAAAACACACACATATACACACAATCCCAGGCAAGAGGAAAAGGGATTCCAAACAACAATTAGGCTGGCTTTGAACTTTAGCAATCTTCAAATGACAGAAGAAACTTCGCTGATGAACTAAAGAAAAGGACGGAAATGTAAGAATGCAACAGAGAACAAGATAAAACTCATAGTACCAATAAAAGGAGAGCAATCTTGGGCTGTCCTCCACCTTAAAAAAAAAAAAAAAAATCACCAAGAAACAGAGGAGCTGGGACAGGACCTCAGCACAGGAAGACAGGAGAGGTACAGAAAGGACGAAGGAGGCTCCGGGAGGACAAAAGAAACGGAACTCAACAGAGACCACAAGTGTGGACGTCTGGGGAAACAGAGGTTTTCCCAGTAAAACACCGATGACCAAAGGCTAACATAGGAAGAAGTACAAAACCTGATAATCCGAATACTTTGTCAGGCTTTGGAAATATAACAAAGATCAGCTGTTTGATAGGGACAGTGGGGTCAGGAAGTTTCTTGGCTAAGTTTTGTGTAACTTTTAGAGAAGACGTAGTTCTCATCATTAAGCTAGTGTTTGAAGACTCTAGTCTGGGGCTGAGATGATAACTCCACAAGGGGGAGAGCTGAGTTTGGGTTTCCAGAACCCGTGTGTGAAGCTGGGAAGACATGGCAGCCTGCCTGTAATCCTAGTGTGAGAGGCAGAAAGGGGAGATGTCTGGAACACGCTAGCTGGACAGGCCAGCTGAACTGGCAAGCTCTGGGTTCAAGTAGTAGGTCTGTCTTCACCTATAAGGTGGATAACAATCGAGAAAGACACCCAATGTTAATGTCTGGTCTCCACACACACTTGTACATGTACATTACCTGCACACACACCTGTGTCCACACACATGCACAGCACTACACAAACATATACATGCACAAAAAACCCAAGCTGTATGGACACAGGAAAGGATGGAAACGGAGCCTATTCTGCCTTCAAGCTTGCTATATAGTTGAGGATGACCTTGAACTTCCAATCCTCCTGCCCGTACCTACTGATTACAGGCATGCAACACAACACCCTATTTTATACAGTGCTGTAGATCAAATCAGGGGCTTGTGATATATTAGACAATCACTCTAGTAACTGAGCTATATCATCAGCCCTGAAAGTGGGTCCTTTTTTTTTTCTATTTGATACCTTCCAAAGTAAAATAGTAATTTTATTTCATCAGGCAAATCAAGATAGTGTAAGTGTACACAAAACAAATCTAGTCACCTCCTTACCCACAATCCTCAGAACATGAAAGACAGAACAAAGCTTTGTAAAAGGCACACACCAACGTGCATTAGTAGCCCGGGCTCTCTTTCCTTTTCCCCTTTCCTTGAACACACAAACTATTACAATATAGATAAGCAGATAAATGGATTTTATTTATGTTTTATGAAAATAATAAAATGCTCACTGCTGGGCTTTGTTGTTTTTTATTATTTTTATTTTTAATATGAATTACATCATGTTTTAAAGGATTCCTCTTTAAAATCCCTCAGTGACTTCCCATGGCATTTTTTTATATATATAATTTTTTATTAAAATTTTTTTATTTCCTTTTACATACCAACTCCTGTTCCCCCCTGGCATTTATTAAGTGTTTTTTTTTTTTAAAGAATATAGAAAGAACACATATTCAATTTGACATGTAAAGGATATGAGATATTTTTACCATATTGTGTGTATGCATGTCAGTTCATTATTTTAAGGAATATATATCTAGTTCTTACTCAGAACTATTTATTGACACAGTCACCATTCACACCCAGAGTTATCCCCTAAGGTTTTTCCCATCATGCTCTTTGTTTCACAGAAAAGGAAACTGAGTTTCTCAAGTGAAATGTGGCTTGTATGGGTGTACAGATGGTGTGTGTTGACAGAAGCCAGGTCCTTTTAAACCAGCATCCCAGAGTGATCCCAGTGTTTGCCTTCACCAGATCAGAAGTTCCTTTGAGGAAGGAATGTTCCCCCATGGTCCTTTGAAGGCACCCAAGGACTGAACATTTGTTGTGGACTGGATGGCACTTTGCTTTTTGTTTTAAGGAAGCAGAAGCTTGGACACATTTTTAAGTAATTAAATTCGTGTTGATGTAGGTATTGTAGATGTTACAGAGAAGGACATCATGGTTTCCAAGTTAATCCACCAGTAAGTCTACTGACTGTTTTTTTTCCTGCCCAGTACATAAAGGGACAAAGTAGAAAAAGAGCCCTTAGAAAGATGACTCCTAAGAAAGACAGCTCCCCAGAGACTGTGGGAGCAACAGGCATACAGAGATGAAGCAGATATGCAAAGAAACAGACACTGTAGAAGGAGCCCTGGTCCTCCTGGCCTGACAGACAGCAGTTGCACTGGCCCTGGCTTTTCCCGAGAACTCCGTTAGATGCCCCTTCATGGGAACCCTGAACGTTCACCACCATCTCAGTCCTGCAGTAATCTTGATGTACTGACATACCTCCATCTGTCTCCCATTTCAGGATCTGCAGAGTGGTGACGTTTTGTTTGTGATCTAACAACTAAAGCTTGTCTGAAGATCAGAGTGCAGAGCTAAGCCACAGTCAGTCATAGAGGCCAGGCAGTGGTGGCATATATCTTTTAATCCCAGCACTCGGGAGGCAGACAGATCTCTGTGAGTTCAAGGACAACCTTGTGTACAAGATTGATCTGGTCTATAAGAGAAACAGAGCCAGGCAGTGGTGGCACATACCTTTGATCCCAGCCTTTGGGATCTCATGTCTTTAATCCCAGCACTAGGGAGGTGGAGAGAGGAAGTGATATGGCTGGGCAGAGAGAGGAATATAAGGTGGGAGGAGACAGGAACTAAGACTCCTTTCAGCTGAGGAGCTGGTGAGGTGAGAGGTGGCTGTGGCTTGTTCCTCTGTCTCTCTGATCTTTCAGCATTTACCCCGATATCTGGCTCCGGGTTTTTATTAAGATCAATTAGGATTCGTGCTACATTGCAGACATTAGCATGTACCCCCTGCTCAATGTAGAAAAATTTAAGTGTGTGCCAGTGCAATAAAAAGTAAAATCCAAATATCAGTGTAAGGCTTAAGTGTTCTTCAAAGAGGAAACTATGAGTAAAAAAAGTGTTATCCTAATGTCTTTATTTTCCAAATAGGCCAGTGGACTAGAACAGGAGGACCCACGCACATGCAGTGTTCCTTCCTGTGACAGTCTCCTGGAGGGAGAATTAAGGGAGAGAACCAGTATGGTTCTGGAATAAACTCCTCTCCCCACTCTCACTGACGCTCCCTCCATGATGCTATGCCCCCAGCTTCATTAGATACACAGCCTGACAGGTTTGTTTGATTGAGTTATAGTTACCTGAGAATTACACGGATACTGATTCATGTCATCCTCTACGTCTGGGTCCTCATCTAATCAAACACCGTCAAATCACCATCTTCTAAACGTGAAATTACCCCTGAATAAATCATAACGTGAGGCTCTCAGGCAAGCCATGTTTCGGAAATGAGATATAAGCAGGGGTAATTACAGAAGGGAGAGGAGAAGCAATCCCTGCTCTGAAGATGATCCCTGGCATGGCTCTGAGTCTGTAACCACCAGCCTGGCAGAAGTGGCGGCATTCTCCCTCTGTTCCTTCGAAAATGACGCGGTGTTAATCTTCGCCAGCACCTTGATGGGATTTAGAACCAGCAGGAAACACGTCTCTGGATGTGCCTGTGAGGGTGTTCAACTGAAGAGGGTGGATCCACCCTGGATGGTGGCACCCTCCCATGGACTCTCTGTGCTCACTGACAGGATGCCATGGGACCAGATGCTTCCCTCATGCCTCCAGCATTTGAGTCCACAGCGAGAGGCACTCTCTGCACTTTGCCTCCCACCATAATGAATTGTGCCCTCAAACTATGAGCTAAAACAAAACAAAACAACCCTATCCTTTCTTTAGGAGATTTTGTTGGGCATTTTATTACAAAAAAAGTAATTAGTAGAAAAGAGAACCCAAGTTCTTCATGAATCACCATGAACTAAAAACTCACCTACCCTCCCCGCTCTCAGTTGAGCAAAAGATAACAGCAATAAATGGACTCATCCTGAAAGTAGTCACTCTGGAGTCATTCTGAGAACTCACAGGGAAAGTGACAGCTTCCATCACAGAGCTGGAGATTTTACCTAGTTGAACTCTCCCTGGTGGAACCAGCCCGCCTGTGTGGACCTCTGGGGGCCTTCTCCAGCACCTTGGACAGACATCTGAAGTGGGCCTTGATAAATCTGCCGTCTCACTGCCGCTTTAGGCATCAGTGTTGCAGAAGAAGTCAAGGCGAACGTTAGTGCAATGAAGTGCATGATGTCATTCATTGGCCAAAGCAGTACTTAAAAGACAGTCATGCGAGCCTCTTGGGACAGAAAAGGCTGAGTACTCAGGTGAGGGCTGGCATTGTTCCAGCACTTAGCTTTTGCCAATCCATTTATTCAAAGCCGGGCTCCAGAAGACAATTTATGACTAAGTCTGACTTTGATGCTTCCTCTCCCTGTGATCTTAGCTAAATGGTTGGGGCTGTTTTGTAAGTGCATCCTGATCTAAAGGCATTGCTGGTAAGAGTGCCTTCTGGGAGGCTCCAAGGAAGAGCGCTTATCAGGAACCTTTCGAAACTCCCAGCCATGTTAGCTGTTTGCTGCCTTCCTGCCTGGGACTTTCTCTACTAGAGCATCCTGTATATTCGTTCTTTCCCTGAATAGACATTCTCTTGTCATGTGATATGATGACCTTGTCACCAGATGCTCGCTGATGTGGTAGGGTGATGGGAAAGGTGTTAAAGACCCTTTGTCAGACAGGGCTTCTTCCGAGAGCCCCCATGGATGGGCACCACAGCGTGAGCTAGACGGAAGCATCATCACAAGGCTTCTTGGCACAGGAATCGAGGACTTTCTCTGCTACAATCACAGATTCCCTGCAAGCATCTATTTCATTTCTTGACTTACTGTTCTCAGAGTCAGTGAACTTGCACAAACCCCGGGGTGATGCTAGGAATTCTTTGGGTCACTAACACTGAGGAAGAGTTCTTTGAGGTGGTGCTCTGTGAGCCTTTCAGATCCTGATAACACCATCTCCTTCTTCAACATCCAGAAACAAGAGGTCCAAAAAACACAATGCTACCAGATTCCTGGGGCCATACAAGAGAATCCAGCTGACTCCAGCAAGCGTTGTGGAAACTTAGGATATGTCAGGCTTATCAATAGGGACACAGAAATGTCAGATACAGTTCTTGCCCTCAAGCAGTCCTACTCCAACTGGGGTAGAACTGGGTAAATGAAATGAAAATTCTACACAACCCTACAGAAGAACAAACAAAATGAACTGCATTCTTTTTTTTTTTTTTTTTTTTTTTTTGAGACAGGGTCTCTCTATGTAGCTCTGGCTGTCCTGGAACACTTTGTAGACCAGGCTGGTCTTGACTCAGAGATCCACCTGCCTCTGTCTCCTGAGTGCTGAGATCAAAGACATACACTACCACACTGAAGATAACGGCATTCTTAAGGAGAGGAGCAACTTGGTCATCCTTCCATCATGCCATGAACGACAGGTTCAAGGCACAGGTGTAAAAGTATTTGACAGACCAGACTGATATAAAAGCATTAATAAGGAATATTCACTGCAGGGGCCGGGGAAGCAGCTCAGCTGTTCCACACTTCCTGTGCTAACAGGAGAACATGCATTTGATACCCAAGCACCTGCTTGTAATCCCAGCTCTAGGGAAGTGAAGACAAAGCATCCCTGGGGCTCTGTGGCCGACTCACCTAATAGTGAGCCTCAGCTCCTAGAGAGGGGAGATGCCATGAGTTCAGCCTGAGTTTCCCATCTGGCAGCATCTGTTGGCTTTGGGTGCTCTGTGATTCAGGGAGGGTGTGACAGTTGGAGAGTTTGTTTATTTCTAAGTTTTATGTGTTTACTTTATGTGTCTGGGTGTTTTTTCCTGCACATCCATCTGTCTGTGCACCACAGATGTGCCTGGTGCCCGCTGAGGGCAGAAGAGGACATCGGTTCTCCTGCATCTGGAGTTTCAGATGTTGTGAGCCTTCAGGTGGGTGCTGGGAATCCAGCTGTGGGTCCTCTGGAAGAGTAGCAGCGATCTTAACCGCTGAGATACCATCTCGTCAGCTCCAGTTGGAGATTATATTTTTGAGAAATCCCTTCTTTTCTCCACCATGTAAAACTTATTCTCTAGACCTCCCTGAAGAAGTCCAGTGGAGCAAAAGGAAGATGAACAGGAAGGAGTTGAGACCTTGATAACCCCTGTGGGAAATGGACAGTGAAGTACAAGTCCCCCAAGGCGGCAAGGCCATGCCTTGTTAGTTTCTTCACTCTTCCAGAGGGCACACTATATGTGGAAGAGACTGAGTGAAGGGCTTGTCATGGGCTCTGAGAAGGAGATCGCCGGCAGGGGCATTGCTGCATGTGCTCCCAGAGTCAATATCTACAGGGAGCAAAGGAAGGGCAATGGCTGACAGGGAAACAAACAGGCAGGCTCCCATAGCGTGAGTCTCGCTGAACCGCAGGAGCTCTGAGCTGGGAGCCCTAGCTCCACTAGCATCGGAAAGAAGGTGCCAAGCCTCCGCCCTCACTGGCTTCAATCAATTCTGAATCATGACTGGGCGTTTCGAGGAGAGTGACCTTGAATGAGGTAGTTCTCTTTAGAGCGGTGGTTCTCAACCTTCCTAATGCAGCGACCCTATAATACAGTTCCTCGTGTTGTGGCAACACCCAAGCATAAAATTATTTTAGTTGCTGCTTCATAGCTGTAATTTTTCTACTGTTATGAATCATAATGTAAATATCTGATATGCAGGCTATCTGCTATGTGACCCCTGTGAAATGATCGTTCATCTCCAAAGGGCTCATGACCCACATGTTGAGAACCATGCCCTAGAAAAACTTGATGAAACTGCTACCACATTAGAACATGGTATTTGGGGTAACTTGAATCTGTGTTCCTGGACCAGGGTTGCCTATACTTGGCTCCAGAATAAATTATCCCTTATTCTCTTTAAGATGTGAGCTGTGTTTTTGCTTTGATACTGTTATAGGCCAGCTGTGGGCGGGACAGTGGTCAGATCCCCTCATCTCAGTATATGTCAGGTTTGATATTGTTATAGACCAGCTGTGGGCGGGACAGTGGTCAGATCCACTCATCTCAGTATATGTCAGGTTTGATATTGTTATAGACCAGCTGTGGGTGGGACAGTGGTCAGATCCACTCATCTCAGTATATGTCAGGTTTGATATTGTTATAGGCCAGCTGTGGGCGGGACAGTGGGTCAGATCCGCTCATCTCAGTATATGTCAGGTTTGATATTGTTATAGGCCAGCTGTGGGCGGGACAGTGGTCAGATCCGCTCATCTCAGTATATGTCAGGTTTGATATTGTTATAGATCAGCTGTGGGAGGGACAATAGGTCAGATCCGCTCATCTCAGTATATGTCAGGTTTGATATTGTTATAGACCAGCTGTGGGCGGGACAATAGGTCAGATCCGCTCATCTCAGTATATGTCAGGTTTGATATTGTTATAGACCAGCTGTGGGCGGGACAGTGGTCAGATCCGCTCATCTCAGTATATGTCAGGTTTGATATTGTTATAGACCAGCTGTGGGCGGGACAATAGGTCAGATTCGCTCATCTCAGTATATGTCAGGTACCATCAAGGATTCAGCACAAGATCACTTTCTTTTCTCTTCGACAGCCCCATGCCCCACGAGGGGCTTCTAGTCCTGCAGTGAAATCTGCAAAGCTCATGCTGTGGGATATCTGCCTTCTGCAGAGGGCTATGAACGCCTTGGAAATTATCGTCTATGAAGCGGGCTCACCAGGCTGTTTGCAACAGTAGTCATTACGGGCAGTCCTGCCTTTCAGATTAGGATTCCAAGTGCACCTTCACAATAGTGGTTGCCTGTAGCTTTCTCCCCTCCCTCCTGCTGGCTCTCCCTGCCTCTTCCTGCCTGTTCATCTTTACTGCCTGGGAGGGTAACATCATCAACTTGACAGGTTCTAGAATCACCTAGGAAACCAACCTCTGGGCGTGTCTGGGAGGGTGCTCTAGATTAGGTTAGTGTGTGGGCGTGTCTGGGAGGGTGGTCTAGATTAGGTTAGTGTGTGGGTGTGTCTGGGAGGGTGGTCTAGATTAGGTTAGTGTGTGGGCGTGTCTGGGAGGGTGGTCTAGATTAGGTTATCTAAAGCAGGAAGCCACCACAACTGGACTGCACTATCCCATGCACTAACTGAAAAGGAGGAAGTTGAGCTCCTCATCCCCCTCTGCCTCTGACTGTGGCCAGCAGCCCTCACCTCCTCAGCCCTCCCACATGAGGGACCGTGTCCTGGAACTTCGAGCCAAAATAAACCACTTCTCCCTTAGGATGCTTTTGCCACAGCACAAAGAGAAAAAACTAAGACACTCCCTTTCACGTTCTTGTTGCTCTAGCTGCTTCCGGTCCCCCTTGCTAGCTTGTATCTGCCTGCTGGCATCAGACACTGTCTCACCCTGTGGCTCCCCTTCTTTGTTTTTATTCCCCTTAAGCCTGAGGACCTCCAGAGACCCACGTCTCTCCTGAGTCGAGGTCAGCTTGCCCACAGACTTCACCACTCTGTGGGTAATGGAGAACTCCCTCCCTTCTTGCTTTAATGGCAGGATATTTGGGACATCAGGCTATGGCTACCAAAATTGTTACATTTTGAGCCAATTTGGCTCATCATCATTAGGGAGTCTGTGGGCCGGCCTCAGTCTCCTGCCAATAGGTGCCGCAAGGAAGTCTGTAAAGGGGCCAGGGCTGGGCATCAAAGGTTGGCCCACCCAGACGTCCAGAGGTGTCTACTTTGTACAAGAACGAACAAGAGAAGTGAAGGGGCTTCCTGAAGAACTGTGAAGTCAAGAACAGCAAGAACAAAGACATTTTGCGTCCTTCTCAGCCAAGGAGCTCCCATGTCCCTTTCATTTGAGAGCTTCAGGTAGCCTTGATAGAACAGCACCTTCTCATAGGAACTGATAAAAGAAAGCTGTAAATGCTCTGGGTGCAAAAGGGAGCTCAGCGGCCTGGGTGTCTGAACACCACTGTGTTACTACCGCTTCCCAGATCCTCCTGGCAGCTCACCTGCCTGCAGCCCGCAGCCTGCAGCCTCACAGACTTCTCCCACTGTCTGCCAAACACACGCTGGATTTTCCAAGTCTCATGGAGGTCCAGGACCACAGATTAGCTTCCAGCTGCCGTCTAGAAGCTGAGCTTGGTGTTGGCAAAGTGGCAGATGCAGGTCTTCTGTCCTGGCCTCCTTCAGGAAGAAGTTCCTGCCCTCTACTGTGTGCATCGGAGAGCTAAGTGGACATACTTCTTCAATTCATGCACCAGAAACTGTGCACACAGGGAGTGAGCCAGCCAGGCAGAGGCCGTACTTCTCAGGAATGCTCCTTTACTGTTTAGTGCTGGGTTAAACGAAACTCTTGGCATTGGGGAAACTCCTCTATGTAGCCCCATGTACTTGTGAGCATTTCCCCCTCAGGAGGGTTTAAAGCATCTTCTTCATAGAAACCTTGGTGTCTATACATACTCAGTGGGTTAAAAAGACTGGAAGGGACCCAGTATACCCAGGGCTTGTCTTGGGCTCTGCCTCGAGCATGAGGGCAAGCAACCCTTGAGCTCCACAGCCTTACAGAATGACTTGAGGCCCTCAGAACATTCACCCCCAAATGCCAGTCTCCTTCACCCCCAAATGCCAGTCTCCTTGCCTTTGCCTCATTATCTGCTTTTACTTACAAACCCAAGTCCCAGGAAAAGATGTTTCTTCCCATTTTCATCTTCTGAACTTTTTTAACCGGTAGGAAGGGGAAAGAATGTTTTGACTATTAAATACTTATTAGAATGATGGATTGCAAACATTTCTTTCAATCGGTGGGCTGTATCCTTATACTGTTGATAGTGTTGCTTTTGGTTCAAAAGTTTTTTTTTATTTTATTGTAGCCTCATTTTCTGCTTTTGAGAGGAAGGTAGAGCCACAGGATCTTAACTGGTTTCTCTGGGTTTTAATATCTGCATAGAAACCAACTACCTTTTTATGACATTTTTTGGCATCTGAAGTTCAAAATTTACAAGTGAACATAAACCTTTGACAAAATCAAAACAATTTCTTTTTTACTTCCTTGTAAATTAAGCTTGTCTCTATTTGTGGGCTGTAGTGTAGGGCTGGGATTAATGAATACAATGTGCAATAATTAAATCAGAGTAATTAGCACATTCTCTGCCTCAAATGCTTATCATTTTTAGAGTGAGAATCTGAGAAATTAACTCCAAGCGATTTTGAAATGTACAAAATTGTTGGCTCTATTCATCTCTTGTGTGACAGGCACCACAGAGTGCAACTTAGTCCTCCTGACTCTGACCTTTGACCTTCATCTTTCGAGTCATTTGAACGAACAGCCACCATCTCCATGAGATCCACTGTGCCCGCTTAATGTCACTCACTACAAATGGGCCTAGGGACTGATGACATTCCCTCATAGAAGGAGCAGGTGGGAAGGGTCATTGGACCTCACCTGTGCACAATTCTGCCCTAATTACATGTGGCGGGGGTGGTGGGGGTGGGGGTGGTAGGGTGGGGTGGGGTGGGGTGGGGGGGAGCGGCTAGAGCATATAAGCTGGGGATGACTAGGCAAGGGCTCCATCTGTGTGACTACGGGGAAATCATCATTTGCACGGGAGGGGGGGGGGGAGACTTTCCCCTGTGGCTGCTTTAGTTACCCACATTCCTGCCAGCAATCCCTCATCCAAGTGCTCTAAGTAAGGCCACTAAACTCATTGGCTCCCCAGGGTGAACCTGGGTGAAATCTAACTTTGGTTTATCCCTGAGAATGGAAGGATAGGTGTTGTTTGTATGTCCCCAGAGGAGGGATTCTCCCAACACTTGGCTCTTGGGACTGCAGTCAAAAGGTGTACACACAGCTATATGCAACTGACTCTTCATGAAACGGATTCCAAACTGGGTGAGGACCCAGAGGCTAGGTTTGCCCCCACACAGTAATTCTGTTTTCCTTTGTGCTTTTCAGTAATGGCTGTGCTAATTCCTGTCCCCACAGTCCATGTCACACATCCTTTCTTACACCCTCTTTATCATGTGCTTTGCCTGAGAAATATCTGTCCAGATTCACGCTTGCGTTTCCTCTCTCTTCCCGAAGCTGAGGGTTGAACCCAGGACCTCACACCAGGCAGGTGCGCTCTCACTGAGCCACAGCTGTCGCCCCTCTGCTAGGCAGTAAAGCTGGATGCTTTGTTTCCTTCAGTCTACCGCTCTCCCAGCTGAGCTGCTTTCGCCCATTTGCTTTTGTTTTCTTGATACCGAGTTATTTAAGTTCCTTGTGTGTTTTGGCTATTAAATCCTTATTAGAATGATGGATTGCAAATATTTTCTTTCAATCTGTGGGCTGTGTCCTTATACTACTATAGTTTTGTTTTGGGTTCAAAAGCCTTTTATCTTATAGCCTCATTTTCTGCTTTTGAGATTTGCCCTTTTGGTATCAAAAAAAAAAAAAAAAAAAAAAAAAAAAAATCATTCCCTGGATGAACAATAGGGAATGCTTCACCTGTGGGGGTTGTTGTTTGTTTGATTTTTTTTAACTTTATAGTTTCTGTCTATATATTTAGGTTTTTATTTTCAACTTTGTTCATTGTGTGTGCTGGTTAGGTTAGTTTTTCCTGGTTTGTTTGGTCAACTTGAAACTAGAGTCATTTGGAAAAAAGAACCTAACACTGCAGACTCCCCAAGTGGCTTTTTTCAGGCTAAGTTATCTTCCTTTGTGTCCAATTTATTGAGAAGTTTTTTTTTTAATCATGAAAGAATGTTGAATTTTATCAGAAAATTTTATTTTCTGTAGTAAATGAGTAGACTACATGGTTTTTGTTTTCAGTTTTCTTAATGTCATATAGTATACTTATTGATTTTTTATGAAGACATAATATTCATACAACTTTATGGGGTGTGTTATGCTAACTCAATCTGTGCACACAGTGCAGAACAGTTTCACCAGTACACTATGCTGTCCCATTTCTCTAAACATTAGTAATTTTTAACACATCTATTGACTTCTGTAAGTTGGTTCCCTTATATCCCAGGCATCTATTCCACTTGGTCACAGCAAATGATCCATTTAATGTGTGTGTGTGTGTGTGGGGGGGGATTTAGTCTATTTGGGTAGCATTTGAATATCACACACCTCTATTTATTGAGAATATCAGCCTGTAGCTTCCTTTTCTCACCCTGTGCTTGTCTGGCTTTGCCATCTGCTAAGGCTGATCTAGTAACAACAGTTTGAAATTATTTCTTCCTCTTTAGGGATGGGAGTGGAGAATTAGCGTTAGTTCTTCTGTGCATTGATTGGTAGACTCAATAATGTACCCACCATGACCTGACACTCCCCACCCCACCTCACAGGGAGATGTTTTATTATGATTAAATTGATTTGTACATGGTTGGTATGTTCAGATTTTGTTTCTTCATGATTAGATTTTGGAAAGATATCTGTGCACAGGGATTTATCCACTTCTGCTAGGTTTCCTGATGTGTTGATGTATAATTATTTAATCTCATGATTGCTGGTATTTCTGTAGACTCCAATGAGATACATACTCTTTCTTTTTTTTTTTTTTTTTTTTTTTTTTGGTTTTTCGAGACAGGGTTTCTCTGTGTAGCTTTGCGCCTTTCCTGGAGCTCACTTGGTAGCCCAGGCTAGCCTCGAACTCACAGAGATCCGCCTGGCTCTGCCTCCCGAGTGCTGGGATTAAAGGCGTGCGCCACCAACACCCGGCTACATACTCTTTCTTTATGATTTTATTTGGACCTTCTCTTAGTCGAGCTAAGTAAGAGTTCACCATTGAAACAATCTGAGGCCAGCTCTTAGTTCTGTTGGATTTTGTGTACCCTTAATTTCTGCTTTGTTTCACCCTTCTTGGTGCTCACCAGCTTAGTTCCTTCGCTGATTCATTAAAGAGGTGACACTAAGTAGTTTGAGTCCCTTTTTCTTTTCTATGTGAACACTCATTTGTATAAACTTCTAGAGCTTCTGCTGTACCACATAAGTTTTAGTGTGTTGAATTTCTGTTGTTGTTTGTCTCAAGATAATTTTTAATTTCCTTTTCAATCACTTCATGGCCCCATTGCTTATTCAGGAGCCTGATGCTTATTTTCCATGAACAGTCCCTCAGCACTGCCTGGGGCTCTGCTTCTGGAAACTGCTGTGGGCACCGAAACCCGTGGCTGCTCAAGATCTGTATATAAAATGGCGTTGTGTTTGCATCTGGCCGTGCGCATCCTCCGTGTCTGTAAACAACCAGAGAAGTTATGCTACAGTAAGCCAGAGAGTGAAGAGCAGGATCAAAGTCTGCACATGCTCAGGGCTGAATCCAGCGCACGGAACAGAGAGCCGCACGGAACAGAGAGCCGCACGGAACAGAGAGCCACACGGAACAGAGAGCTTACTACTCCTGTAAAGTTCTGAAATCCCCCCTGCACTTGACTTATTTCTATACCACTGTGTTTGGGAAGAGATCTTTCATACGGCTTCAGTTTCCTTAATTTTCAGAGGCCTCCTCATGCCTTAAGATATGATCTCCCCTAAAGAATGCCCCATGTGCATTTGAGAAAAATATATATTCTGTTGCTGATGTATGAAATGTGCTGTAGATATCTGCCAGTTTCATTCAGTTTAAAACACTGTTCAAGCGCAGTATTCCCTCATTAAGTTTTTAATCTAGATGATTCATCTACTGTTGAAAGTGAACTACAAAGTCTCCTATTATAACAATCTGTCTCTCCCTCCAGAACTGTTTATGTTTGTTCTTCATTTATGTATACCTACATTTTATATTCCCTTGGGTATGCTTTCAACTTTTATATTCTCTGAATTGACTCCTTCATCATTGTATAGTACCTGTCTGTATCTCTCCTTGACATTTTTTTTTTTTTTACTTTAAATCCATTTTGCTGATCTAAATACACTTAGCTCTTTCACTTTTGGTTTCTGTTTATGTGGAGCGTCTTTTACTGGCTCTCACTTTCGTCTGTGTGCTCTTACACATGAGGTCATGTCTTGCAGGAAGCCTATAACTGAATCTTTTATTTTTAATCCATTGAGTAGTTCAGTATGTTTTTACTAGAGAAATTAATCCACTACACTCAGTAGGCAAGGGCTTGGTTGCTATTTTGTTACTATTCTCTGCTAACCTTGTAGATACTTTGCTTTCTCTTCCTCAATTGCTGTCAACACTGTGGTTTTGTGGTTTTCTGTTGTCCTAGGATTGGAATCTCTGCTACTCAAAAGAAATGTGTTTGTATGTGCTTACACTAATGATTTTTCCTTTGTGGTCACTGGAAGCCTCAAGCAGGACTCTTTGTACTGAAAGTAGCCTGCTTCAAGCTATTTAATATCCAGATTAACATTCATCACAACACAATAACTATCCTATCACATACACATTTTATGTTCTTAACAATAATTATTTTTATGTGCATGGCTGTTTTGCCTGCATGCATGTATATGTACCATGTGTGTGCACAGTGTCCTTAGAATCCAGAAGAGGGTGTTCACAGACTATGATGGTCCTGAACCACCACGTAGGTGATGGGAATTGAACTTGGGTCCTCTCAAAGATCAACAAGTGGTCTTAACTATTGAGCCATCTCTCCAGCCCCCATATGTTGTGTTTTTAATGTCAGAACTCACATACTGTTTCAACCTCATCCCTTGGCTATTTTAGCTATAGTTGTTATTAATAGGTTGAATTTTAACTCTTGTACTAAGGGTAGACTTGCTTTGCAAAGCATCATTACAGTCCTGGGGGATTTTGAATATGCTTGTTTTGCTTATAACATTGAGCTCTGCTCTTGAGCATAACACATCTTTCCACTTTGTTTTGTCCTCTGTAAATATTTTCATCAGTGTTTTATATTTTCTATAATTTCTTTGTGAAGGTCTTTCACTTCCTTGGTAAAATTTATTCCTAAATATTTTTGTGGCTATTATGAATAGGATTACTTTGTTGTCTTTTTCTAGTAAATTCAGTATTAAGGTATAAACAAGCTGTTGTTTTTGCATGTGTGTTCTGCAAATTTCCTGAAGTTGTTTATAAGTTATAAATTTTGTGTTTAAATTTCAATGCATAAACATGCGTTATTTGCAAACATAAATAATTTAACTTCTTTCTTTCCTATTTGAACATCCTTTATTTTTCTCTTGCCTGATTGCTATTGATTAGATTTCTAGTTCTATGTGAAATAAAATCACTGAAAGTTGACATCTCTAGTTTGGTGCCCTCAATGTGAAACTGGTTGTGTGATTTTAATGTGTAATTCTTGGTATTTTGAGTTATATTCATTTTATATTAATTTGCTGAAAGTTTTTATTGTGAAGGGCTTTGAATCTTATAGAATATTTTTTCTGTCTCTATTAATATGATAATTTGTTTCTATCCCTGTTGTATTTTGTGTGTGTTGACCCATCCTTTTGTCTTAGGCATGACTCGCACATGACTGTGATGCATTTTCTGATGTGCTGTGAATGTGGGTTGCTAGCATTTGGGGAAGATATATGGATTTGGAAGATATCTGTGTCCATCATGATGTGGAGGTATAGTTATGTTTTGTGTATATTTGTTGGGCTTTGGTATCCATGTAAGGCTAGCTTGGGAGTTTTCCACTGTTTTGTGATAGCTTAGGTTGTGTGTGCTCTTCAGCGTTTTGGTAACAGCTTTTCATAGTAGTTTATGCTCCTTTGCATTTCTGTGGTTGTTAGTTGTAATTTCTCCTTTTTCTTCTCTAGTTTTGTTTAGGGGTCCCATCTTTTCTCTTGGTTAGTCTTCTTAAATGTCAATCTTGCTTCTTTAAAACAAACTCTGTTTCATTGATATTTTGTATCTTTTTACACTATGATCTCATCTATTTGTTTTGGTCTTTACTATTTCTTCCCTTATATAAATTTCAGTTTAATTTGTTTTTATTTCTCTCAGTTGTTGAAGGGTCATTCTTATGCTGTGTGAGGAGGTTTTTTATTTTTGATGTGTTTATTGCTGTAGACTCACAATACTGCTTTTCTGTGTTCTACAGGTTTTGGTATGTTGCACTATCATTTTCATTAATTTTTAGTTTTATCGAAGATCCTCTTTCTTTCTTTCTTCCTTTCTTTCTCTCTTCCTTCCTTTCTCTCTCTCTTTCTTTCTTTCTTTCTTTCTTTCTTTCTTTCTTTCTTTCATTTGTGTGTATGTGTGTGTATCTTTGTGCATGTGTGCACATTTGTACAGGTATCCATGCAACCCAGAAAGAGGATATTAGATTCACAGAGCTGGTGTTACAGCAGTCGTACACCAACTAATATGGGGAGGAACTGAACTCGGGTCTTCAGGAAGAGCAGCAAACTCTCCTGGTTGTTGAGCCATCTCTCAAGCCCCTTCTGGAACTTGTAATTAAGTCCTGGAGGGATTTCTGAACAAGTATCCTCTTCACACTTCTTTAAGTTTCCTTGAGGTTCTTTTCGACTGGCTTTCCCTTATGTCTTCCTCACCTTTCCTTTTTCTCTGGGTGTTTTTCTTCTTCCACATTTTACATACAGAGTTCTTTAAAGACAAAATGATGGAGAGTAACACAGAGAGTACCTGTGCACTGGCCACAGCACGAAAAAGAAGAAAAGCTGCTACATTATGGTGGAAGCAGAGTGTGTGTATCTTAATTCTTTTATTTCTCTGCTGAAGAAGTAACCAGTTCCCTGAACGCTGGGACTATTATTCTCATGCTTGCCTTTACACTGTTAAGGTTGTTTGTTACTCTGCTTCCTTGTCTGAGCTTATGCTTGCATGAACCTGTGGAGGCTCTGTTCACAGAGACTGTCATCCGGAGACAACTCTAATAAGCCATGTACAACCTGCAGGACAAGATGCAGACCTTCATTGTTTGCTTGTTTGGGGATCTTTATGAGTGGCCCTATACTGCAGCATGCATGCATGTATGAAACTTCTTTTCTCGAGTGAAAACTATTTCAAAATAAGGAAGTATGCATAAAATACTTCACAGATAGGCCCAGATGTTGGTTTCCATGGTGATTCTAAGTCCTAGCAAGTCGACAATGGTGATTAGCCATCACGGAGTCTCTTTCAGTCATCACCTGGCTCCCGGTGTGATAACCGCCGCAATTACCGAGTGCCTACACGTTCTGGACACTACTTGGTGCCATTGATTAGATTCTCACAGTAGGCCACAAGACACGTGATGTTATCATCCTTATTTTAAAAACGTGAGAAGAGCTGTAGAGAGCCGAAGCCAGGGATGCACAGCCACTAAATGGCAGGCCTAGGCTTCCGATGCCACCACAGAACTTGTAGAGCACCATGTCTCACTGTTTCAAGTGAGGAACGTGAGGACTGGAACAGTAAAGTGATTGTTGTGGAATATTATTTTAACTGGGCAAATGTGTGTTACATTTGTTTATGCTGCAGAACATTACTTTAACTGTGTAAAAGTGTATTACTTTTGTTTATGCTGCATTTGTTTAATGATGTAAGGATGTGTGTTTAATTATGTAAAGATGTGTTGCATTTGTTTCACCTTGCCTGCCTAAGGCACCTGATTGGTTTAATAAAAAGTTGAATGGCCAATAGCAAGGCAGGAGAAAGGATAGGCAGGGCTGCCAGGCGGAGAGAATAAGTAGGAGGAGAAATCTAGGCTCAGGAGGAGAAGAATGAGAGGAAGGAGGAGGAGGAGGAACAAGGGAGATAGATGCCCAGGGCAAGAATCCAGGAGGCTGCCGGACAAACATAGAGACAGCAAAATGTAAGAAACACCAAAAGGCCCCAGGGCAAAATGTAGATGAAGAGAAACAAGTGAAGTTAAAGAGCTGGCTAGAAACGTGTCTAAGCTAAGGCTGAACGTTCAAAACTAATATGTCTCTATGTCATGATTTGGGAGCTGGTTGGTGGACTGAAAGAAAAAGCGTGGTACAGAGTAACTTGTCCACTCCTGCCTGTTCCCATGATTCTCTTCCCTCTTTCCAGACATTCACTTCTGGGCATCCCGTGATGGTCAGCATAATCAAGTCTTGCACCAAACTTCTCCAATATGCTCACAGTTCTTGCCAGTTTCCGCAGAGCACCCACAAACACGATCTAACTCACTCAAAGCTTTGTTGGGACCCCACTTATTATGCATGCCCCTGAACTGAGCCCCAACATGCCCCTGCGCTGAGCCCCAACATGCCCCTGAACTGAGCCCCAACATGCCCCTGCGCTGAGCCCCAACATGCCCCTGCACTGAGCCCCAACACGCCCCTGTGCTGAGCCCCAACATGCCCCTGTGCTGAGCCCCAACATGCCCCTGCACTGAGCCCCAACATGCCCCTGTGCTGAGCCCCAACATGCCCCTGCACTGAGCCCCAGCATGCCCCTGTGCTGAGCCCCAACATGCCCCTGCACTGAACCCCAACATGGCCCTACATTGAACCCCAACATGCCCCTGTGCTGAGCCCCAACATGCCCCTGCACTGAACCCCAACATGCCCCTGCGCTGAGCCCCAACCCTCAGCAGTTCAGGTGGTAGGTGGAGAAACGCTCTTGGTGTTCTTAGAAGTCTGATGGAGAACTAGACCCAAACGGAGGTGTCACAGCCCATGCATCTGCCAGCCGGAAGTAACTGCAGACCTTCAGTTGCATTTTCATGAAGGCAGAGGTCTGTGAGTCAGGAGGGGGGCTCCTGGAGAGGGGAGATAAACGATGCCACTTTGGGGGAGAATCTTATTTCCTCCATATGTTTTTCTTGTGTTTGTGATTCGTTTCTGGCTCGAACAATGTGTGGTGCTTTTCTGGCTGACTGGGATGCTGCAGTATGGATACACTGTCTCTGCCCTGGCTAAATAAAGTTCTTGGCCTTCAAACAAGGATGGGAATTCAGACAGCCAATGTGGGGAAGGGCAAGTGGACCTAACTCTGTCACCCCGACTTTTACTGGGAAATCAATTGGCTTTAGATGAGGCCCGGAGGATCGCAGGCTCACAAAAGACCAAACTTTCCCAGTTGTTCAGAGCAGCCCTGGGTGTGCAGGAACAGCTCTGCTCCCAGGAGCAGGGACTGTAGCGCCCCATCCGGATGCCCTCACCTTTCTGCTATCTTGTCTGCTGCCCTCTCCTGCCTTCCTGTCTAAGAGGATGACACCTTCTGTGAGCTAAACATCCTAAAATCTGCCCACACTGCCACTTGCAGACATTGTCTGGGTGACAGGAGAGGCAGCCGTCCTAAGCCATGGTGTGAATTATCTCAGGGTATGGCGGCGGCGGCGGCATGGTGTGCACTGTGTGTGGTGATGTGTGGTGGCTGTCACCACACAGATACAATTTTCATTGGTAAACAAATGCTGACCGACAGCCAAGTGAGCGGCAAGCCCAAGAGGGACATTTTTACTCCAGCTTGGACACATACAAGCTGTGTGGACTCGGGAACCTTATGCATCCTCCCTGAGCTCATCCCTAGTGTAATCTTAATATCTCAATCACAGCCTAAGCCCGGTTGATCGCATGTGCCCCTCAGGAGTTCGAGTTAATGTATCTGTGTAGGGAATAGACAGGGATACCTACCAACGTCTCTGCCATGGAGCAACTGCTGATGAACGGCAGAGTGGACGTTAGAATGCAGACTTCCATCTCCAGGCCCTGTACACAGGAACTTTGTTTTCTAAGATAGTCAGTTATAGGCTGGGATGACAACTCTGCCTGGAAAGTGCTTGCCTTGGAAGCATGATGATCAGAGTTCCACCCCCAGAATCCATTAAAAACAAATCTGTGGTGACATGCTCCTCGTAATCCTGGTGCTGAGGAGGTAGAGACAGGCTGAGCCCCAGGGCTCACTGGCAAGCCACCCTCACCTGCTTATCAAGCTCTAGACAAAGAGACACCCTGTCTTCCTGTCTTAAAAAGAAACAAGGTGGACAGTACTCAGGAGTGGCAACGGTTGTCTTCTGGCCTCCATGTGCATACGTGTGCACTTGCATACAGACAGCTTCATGTGTGGAGGTCAGTTGTGTTACATTATGATCACTCACGGCACCCACTTATCCTGTGTGGTCAGGAAGACACGTGGGTAGTAACAGTTCATCCTGCTTTCAGCCTTCCTGGTCCTGTTCACAACACCCCAGTCTGTGCATATCCTTCAAGCTTCCTCTGCCTCATGAACCCTTAGCTCCCTTGGATTTCCCACAGGATGCCTGCTTGTGGTGCTTGCTTAGTGTGGACAGCAGGTGGCGCCTGGCGCCAGATTTGAAGAGGTGGTTGTCAAGGAAACCTGGCTCTGTGCCAGCTCAGGAGGCCTACTGGCATTCCTCTCCCAAGTATGCTAATCCAGATGGAGAGGCTGGGCACCGGGTACACTAACCTTCAAGAGTCCTTTCCCTCTTGTTTGTAACACAAAAAGAACGTGTGTGTGTGTGTGTGTGTGTGTGTGTGTGTGTGTGTGTGTGTGTAAAACACATATGCACACGAGTGCAATGTGCTGCAGAATGCATGTGGAAGTCAGGACATCTTTTGGGAAGTCAGTTCTCCTCTGCTTGTTTGAGCGGTCTTTCTTGTTTGATGCTGCAATGCTCAGTCTAGTGCCTTCAGACTCTAGGCAATTCTGTCTGTGTTTTCTCTCATGTTAGAAGTACTAGAATCTTCCATTTTTACTTGAGTTCTGGGAGTTGAATTCAGATCTTTAGGTCTATGTACGTTTTTCTATGCCACCTTGCAGCCTGTGAATTTTGTTTAAACACAGAATATATATATATTATATATATATATATATTATATATATGTTATTGTATATATCAGTCATTTCCATCTGATGCAGACACCTAAGAAATCCTACCATTATTAAAGTCTTGAATGACTTTAGAACTACTTGTGAATCATGTTATCCACTAGCACGTGTTCAACATGTGCAGGTAATCTTGGACATCAGAAGGGGTAGAATAACTTACCCTGCATAGGGCTTTTAAGCTATGTTTTGTTTTGACCTCAAAGGATATTTAACCAAGTTTAAGTGCCATATTTAAATTCAAATGACTTTTAATGGATTTTAAAAATAAAAACACACTCAAAGTTCAGAGATATATTTTAAGCTAAAGATGTTGATTGAATGATTGTAGCAATCCTTTCTGCAAAGTGAGGTGATGCACATTTCTGGTACAAGGAATGACAAGTTTGCCAAACATACACTCCTGTGGCTGCATAGGTGTGACACTCTTGTGGCTGTGTGACTAGGTGACACAGCCTCCCTGTGTGGCTATGTGCACACAGTTTGTGTGGGTGTGACTAGATGTGACAAGTTGTGTGGCTATGACTAGGTGTGACTACACCTCCTGTGTGGCTGGTATAGGTGTGACTAGGATGATGCACGGCTTGTGTGTGTATAGTATGACTAGGTGTGACTACAGTCTGTCTCTGCTAGTGTGACTGTGTGCACAGTTGGTTGTGTGACTATGTGACACAGCCTCCTGTGTGGCTGGCATAGGTGTGACTAGGTGTGACGCACAGCCTCTCTGTGTGGCTGGCATAGGTGTGACTAGGTGTGACTGCACAGCCTCTCTGTGTGGCTGGTATAGTGTGATTGTATGAGCCGGCTCCTGTGTGGCTGGTATAGGTATGACTAGGTGTGACTACAGTCTTCTGTGTGGCTGGCACAGGTGTGACTAGGTGTGATCACACAGCCTCCCTGTGTGGCTGGTATAGGTATGACTAGGTGTGACTGCACAGCCTCCTGTGTGGCTGGCATAGGTGTGACTAGGTGTGACTACACAGCCTCTCTGTGTGGCTGGCATAGGTGTATGTGATGCACAGTCTCTGTGTGGCTGCATAGTGTGACTAGTGTGACACAGCTCCAGGTGTGACTAGGTGTGACCGCACAGTCCCAGAAACATCCCCTAGGAGCTTCAGCATATGCAGGGCTGACATTTCTGCTGAAAAGTTCATCCTGCTATTTTGATCACACTTCTCACATTATTCTTCCATGCCAGGCTGTGGCTTGGCAAGTAGCCAATTCCCTTCTCTGTTGGAAGAAAGGCTGGATATAAAGGAAAGGGGGGCTAGGGGAACAAAACATTGGTACTGATAGAGGGTCTCCTCAATATTTTTCATTTGGAGCATCTTACCATCTCAGAATGAATGGTCGCATATTTTAAGACTCACTTTGAAACCTCGGTTATAGCTGATTTTCCTGTGGAGAATGGAATCTGATAGAGACTGCTCAGGAGTCATTGAGTGGGTTAATTCTTCTTAATTCAGACCATGTTTCTGAAATGGAGATTGGGAATATGAGAGAGGTGGTGACACAGACTGGAGGGACAGAGATGGGCTGGCAGGCGAGTCTGGAGTGGACTAGATACACTGGGGAGTCAGGGATGCGGCTCCAAGTTCAGCAGAGAAAAACAGGAGGCCGCTCTGTTTATCCTGCTCATGTACCCATGGATGGAACGGCGATTCTTTGTGTGAAGATAAAGGTATTACGTATATGTCTATTTTTACTTACTATAATGACCCAACTGACTTTATTCTTTTCAGTAATCCCCTGCTATTAATTTCTTTCAACTCTGTGTCTCTGATCAGAGCAAGGGGCAATGTATATTCTCATTCACTGATATCAGTCAGTCAGGACCTTTTTTGAGGTTGTTTTTTTGTTTATGGTTTCGATTCCATTACAGTTTTTATAATTTAATTTTATTTACTTTATGTGTGTGTGTGGTTTGCTTGCATGTATGTCAGCGCACAACACGCATGTCTGGTGCCCACAGAGGCTGGGATGAAGAGAGCATTGGAGCCCCTGGAACTGGAGTTCAGATGGTGACAAGCTGCCATGTGGGTGCTGGGAGTCAAACCCGGGTCTCCAGCCCCTTTCAGCGACTTTGAGTTAGTGTGAAATCAGCTTATACAGTGATGTTCCTTTTGGTTTATTATCTCTGCTTTGAGACACGAAGCCAGGGATTATCAAGATTTTTCTTGGGGTTATTTCTATGAGAAATATCAGTATTTTTTTATTTTATCAAAATTTAAGATGTATAACTTTCTCAGGTTCAAAAAATAGCATTTGGTTTTATGTGTCTTTGAGAGTGTTTGTCTCAATCTTTTTTTAAAAAACTCAGGTTTGAATTAGGTCTTTCCCTGCAGCAGGTGGTGTTAGTAGAGGAGTGAGGTTCAGGGAAAGGTGAGCTTTTAGACATAGTGATCTCCCAGCCCTCCTCGTATCCCCAGGATGGCAAGGCAAGATGGGGGGCGGTCTAGTCTTGCAGAGTCCATGCTGTCTACTCCACCCACATGGAAAGACCACTTTGATTTGCTGGTATAGATGGACCTACATGAAATAATATTTATAATAAGAAATACCACAAACTTTTTTTTTTGCAGGTTTCCCATCCTAAGTATACTCATTGTAGAGTACAAAACCTAGACCAGACTTAATCTGCAGCAGATTCTAAGTCACATCAGCAACAAAGAAAATTTTCAGTTGGGAAATGATGTTACATGTTACATGCTTGACTTGTATGCAAACTGTCAGTCATTGTCTTTTAATGCTGGTCCAGAAGATTCAGCTCTTCTCAACAGATGAAAGACTTCATATACCTTATGCATTGTTAATATTTTGGGGCTGGGGAGAGAGTGCATTGGATAAAGTGTTTGCTGTGTGAGTATGGTGCCTTGAAGTTGCATCTCCGGCACGGGCCCACTTTTATCCTTTGCTCTCTTGGCTGCAGCACCTGGTTCCCCTCTCTTTCCTCTCTCCCCCTCCCCTCACATGGCTCAGGGTCATATCCTCTCTGGGTATCCCTGTCTCTGTCTCCTCTCTCTCTTTTATCTACAATAATCTTTCTCTTCCACTATGAAAAACAAAACAAACCAGAACAAACTGAGGCAGGGCAGTGCTTGTCTTTGTCCCCAGTGCTCAGGGTGGGAGTGAGGACAGTGGGTCCCAAGGGCCAGCCAGTCTATGCCAATCTGTGAGCTCTAGGTTCAGTGACAGAGCAGAGGTCTCAAAAATGTGAGGTGGAGAATGACAGAGGAAGGCACTCAAAGTTGACCTCTGGCCTCCACATGTACACACACAAGTGAGCACAACCACCTACAAATGGGAACACACATATACAGAGATACATATACATGTATTGCATTTTAATTATTGCAAGTGGAGAGAGCTGGAATACTTTAAGCAGATCTGGGTGCCCATCACATTTATTTTAACCTGACCGAGTCTCTGTGTGGACACTGTATGATGCATTGCGCATCCACGTGGTGGTGCAGATGGCAGTGTTGCTTGAAGTGGGTGTCGGTAGAGATAACTAGACTCCACCATGGAGCTGCCCTAACGTGCTGAGGGATCTAATGGATTTGACACTTTCTAGCTAAGCTAGCTGTTCTGAAGTCAGCACACAAAAACTTCAGGTGACACCTGCTAAAGCTAACAGCTGTAGGAATTATAGAATCCAAAGCACAATGGTGATCGCGATTGCCAACGTGTGTGAGAAGGATGTGCTTTATTTAATAAACTCCCCATAACCTACTGGCTCTTTCACTTAACCCTGGTGCCAGTGGCTAGAAAGACAGCATCATAGTGTCAATAGGTTTCTTCCTTACTCTTCTATGGAATATCAAAATGGCCATGTCTGGACTCATAACTATTATTAAGGTTATATATGTGTATAATCATAATATATATATACAGCAGACATTGCCCTAAGTATATCCATGCATCAATTGTTTTTAAAAGCTTACTTATCTGTATGAGTATTTTGCCTGCATGTATGTATGTGCACCACACACATGCTTGACTCCTATGGCGATCAGAAGACAGTGAAACTAGAGTTACAGACGGTGTGAGCCACCGTGTGGTACTTGGAACTGAACCTGGGTCCTCTGAAAGAGCAACACACGCTCCTAACCATTGAGCCATCTTTTCAGTTACCTGTATCAGTTATGGTAACTCTCACAACATCCTGTTTAAAGGGAAAGCTACTAACATCTAAGCTACATGGTAGCTACACTAATAATCATTGGTCTATTCTTGCCATTTTTATTGATTTAATTTCCGGTGGGGCCGCTGTGGGTAGGAGGCTCTGCACTGTGAGAGGCCAGTGGAGGAGACACAGCAGATGGTCCTCCTGGCATGCCTGAAGTTCCATGCTCTCTCCTGTCATTTCGGCCATACGCTCTGGCACGGTTGTTATTTCTTGGAAGACTATACAGAATAACGAGCCATAGCTAAAGCTTGGATCCAAGCATAGCATTTTGGTTCTGAGTGTTTTTGTCGCATCACCTTATAGAAATAAGTTTGATCTTAGAAAGATTGCCTGCTTTTCTGACATATTTTATGACTGACTGGAAGGGAGGGTTTGTAGAAGTGGGAAGTGTTGCCTTCTGGGGGCATGAACTGCACACTGTATTTGCTGAGGGTCAGTGCTAATGTTCTGTGTTTGGAAGTTAGCTATTATTAGGGTGTCATTCAAATTTTTCTAAAGGCTAAAATAGTCTTAATGGAGACCTCATCTGCAACCAGGCATAAAAGGCAAAAGAAATCTCAATTCTTTGAGTTCTGTTCACATATTTGAAAATTACATAGGTCAGACGTAAAAATCAATTTAGAGCATGATTGTTTGAATAGGACATGTATTGGATTTTTCAAAGGAAACATACAATCTTTCTTCTCAAACTCTTATTGAATAAATACCCCAATCTGACCAAGAGAAGGTGTGTCAAATCACACAACTGCCAATTTAACGAGATGCAATGGAAATCTGTACTCAGAAACAATTTTCCCAAACAGATTTATACATATGCAAACCAATAAAGTGGTTGGATTCAAAACACAGTTTTAAGCATGATTAACCCCTGTGGTTGTTGAAAGTTGAGAGTTTGTCCTTTAGGAGAAGCTACAGTCTTGAAAGGGAACTGAAGGGAAGCCCTGTGCATACAAACTGAGTGAACACTTTTAAATCCACTTTCCTTTCCGTTTGGACCTTTGGTGTGATTCTCCCCTCCGAAGTTCCCCTCTTCCCTCCTGCCACGGCCCTTGGACAGACAGACACTGTGTCCCTTTCTGTTTTCAATGAGCTCTTGCTTTCTACAACATAGTAACCACCTGTGAGCAAGGCAAAGAAAATGAAAATATGTGTCCCCCCTCAGGCTGTTTTTATTCACGTGCTTCCTCATGCTTACGGATGTCAGTGCTGATGGAACTTAATCAGCGCAGTGTTTGGCTCATTATTAAGAAGCACCACACCGAAGGAGTGCTGGTTTGCGGGATCTCAGCATCCTCAGGGATCTGCAATGCTTTGCTGGCAGTGTCCTCAGGGGTGGGCGATCCTGGAGACAGCTACCATATGTCTGCTTTGAAGCTTTTAATACCTTACATTTCCTGCCATCTTCCTGCAAGCCCTTTTCTGCATTATTTTGCCTGGACAAAATGTGCCCTTCAGTCAAGAAACATTTAAGATAACAGTTGTTGTCAGGGAATCTGCTTGTTTCCAGAAGGTTCTTAAAGCATTTCAATGTCTTTAGTATAAATTGATGGGAAATGAAGGGTTTTCCCCTCACAGTGTAGCCCCATGTCTCAAATGGACATTATTGAAGTGATGTGAACATCTTTACCAGCCATGGCTCATTAGCTTTACCTAACCCTTGCTTACTGTACGAGCTGACTGAAGAGCCTCGGGGAACACTGTGTTTTTGTTCACTTGACTATTGTTCTGTTGGCTTGTGGGGACAAGGACTGTGTCTTATTCCTCTTCAGACGAAGAGCTAGAACAGGGCTTGGTACCAGTGGACACCCAAACATGAAAATCAATGAATAAATGAAATTTGTAAGAGGCAATCCAAGGTCATTTTTCTAACTGTGAGGAACTCCCCAAAGCACCTTAGAGACATGGCTGTGGTATGCCTACACTTAAAGACACTCTGGAGGACAAAAGTGAAAAAGCTTCCATGGAACATATGTCTTCGTCTCTCAGTGCACCTCCCAGAACACTGACATTATCACACTGATCCCTGATGAATGAAGGAATAAAAACTTGGCACATAAAGAAATTGAGAGAGAGAGAGAGAGAGAGAGAGAGAGAGAGAGAGAGAGAGAGAGAGAGTGTGTGTGTGTGTGTGTGTGTGTGTGTGTGTTTCTTTGATTAGGGCTCACTTTAAGTTACAAAGCAAGTTAGGACTGAATCAAACCCCAACTCTCCTGACCGGTCAAGACATCGTACTGCTCTCTTAGTGTGGCTTTGACCATGCACAACCACAGGAGAATGTCTTCCAGATATTTCTCTTCTCCATAACTCATCAGTTTAATTGGGGGATGGTCACCGTGCCTTCGTACAGAATTAAAAGAACATGGTAGAGCTGTAGAAAATGTTCACAGCCTTCACTTGGTAACCAGGGTGAAGCCTGTTGCTTTCTCTCCTGCCCTGGAGTTGAGCCTTCTCAGTCTTTTACTGTGCTGGAGTAGTTCCTGGTTTGGCCCATGATCCTGTTTTCTTCTCTCTCTATATTCTCTTCTTTTTTTTTTTTTTTTTTTTTTCGAGACAGGATTTCTCTGTGTAGCTTGCGCTCTCCTGAACTCACTTGTAGCCAGCTGCCTCAACTCACAGAATCCCTGCTCTCTCAATGCTGGATTAAGCGTCGCCACCATTCTCTTCTTTTTACTTTTTTTTATTAAGAATTTTTTCATTCATTTTACACACCAATCAAAGATCCCCCTCTTCCTTCCTCCAATGCCTCCAGCCTCCCCCTCCCAATCCACCCCCTCTTCCCCCCCACAAGAAGGCAAGGCCTCCTATGGGGAGGCACATCCAGTAGAGGCAGGTCCCAGCCCTTCCCCGCCTCAAGGTTGCACAAGGTGTCCCACAATAGGTAATGGGTTCCAAAAAGCCCGCTCATGCACCAGGGATGGATTCTGGTCCTACCGCCAGGACGCCCCTTAAGCAGATCCAGCTACACAACTGCCTCGCCATGCAGAGGGCCCAGTCCAGTCCCATGCAGGCTCCACAGCCATTGATCCAACTTTCATGAGTTCCCACTAGTTGATTTGGTTGTCTCTGCAGGTTTCTTGCATCATGATCCTGATGTACTTGCTCATAGAATCCCTCCTCTCTCTCTCTCCTACTGGACTCCTGGAGTTCTGCCTGGTATTTGGCTGTGGATCTCTGCATCTTCCTCCATCAGTCATTGGAGAAAAGCTCTGTGATGACAGTTAGGGTATTCACTGATCTGATCACTGGGGTAAGCCAGTTCAGTTCAGGCACCCTCTCCATTTCTAGTAGTCCAAGCTGGGGTCATCCTTGGGGATTCCTGGCAACTTTCCTAGCACCAAGTTTCTCTCTATCCCCATGATATCTCCCTCTATCATGGTATCTCTGTCATTGCTTTCCCACCCCATCCCTGTTCCAGCTTGACCATCTCATTCCCTTATGTTCTCAACCCTTATCCTCTACCCTCCATTGCCCACCTCTCATCTCTAGTTTGCTAATGGAGATCTCATCTATTTCCCTTTCTTAGGGCGACCTATGTCTCCCTCTTTGGGTGTTCCTTGTTAGCTAGCTTCTCTAGAGTTGAAGATTGTTGTCTGGTTATCCTTTGCTTTACATCTAGTATCCACTTATGAGTGAGAATATACCATGTTTGTCCTTCTGAGTCTGGGTTGCCTCACTCAGGATGATATTTTCTAGTTCATTCATTGGCCTGCAAACCTCATGGTGTCATTGTTTTTCTCTGCTAAGTAGTGCTCCATTGTACATATGTACCACATTTGCTTTATCCATTCTTCAGTTGAGGGGCATCTGTGTTGTTTCCAGATTCTAGCTATTACAAATAATGATGCTATGAACATTGTTGTGCATGCACATTCTCTCTTGTGATCACACCAGGCTAATTGCTTCAGTACTATCCTTCTGTGATGACTAGAATTTCCATCTCTCACCCATCCTTTCTCCCAGGCTACAGACTTGAACAGGAATCTTGGATATTTGTGGACATCTTAAACTCAGCATACCCCAAACTGAGCTCCTGGCCACACTCAGCAAAGTTGTAGCAACTGAAGACTTCCCATTTCAAGGGCACTTCACCCTTTCAGCTGTTCTTCCTAAATGCTTGGAGATGGTCCTCATTCTCATCCATTTCTCAAACTTTGGGAGTCTATACACTGATGGTGCAAAACAGGACACATTCAGAGTGAAAAAAAAGGCAACCAGCAACCATTCCTGAGCAATATGCTGACTGGAGTTATCCAGAGCAAAGAAGGTGTGTGTGTGTGTGTGTGTGTGTGTGTGTGTGTGTGTGTGTGTATCATCTGAAGTCTAGTCACACCTTCAGACCCATTCAACATCCAGACTCTGGCTCAAGCCACCTGAGTTGCCTCTCTCTGGATGACTTGAATAATTTCTTGACTCCACTTCTCCGTCGTCCAGTGCAGGCTGAGCCGCAGCAGGTGTCCAGCCTCTGTAGGCTCTACGTGCACCTTTGTAGGCCAATGGTTTTGCTGCCCTTTCTCAGTGGCTTGTGGGAGAAGTGCCAGGCAGGGGAATCCAGGCTGGGATCTTGTGTCCCTGAGGGAACAGTTTAGCCCACAGAGCCTCAGCACCCAGTCTAGTACTCTCGAGTCCTGGCTGCTCTCATCCTCCTTGTGGCAGATTTGGGGCACAGGCCTGCTGACAGCATAAACTCCCTGTGTCTGGTTCCCTGGCGACCTTTCCTGAAATTTCAGCTGATGTCTTAACTGTAAGGCAGACGTTCCCTGCTCCCTACACTCTGGCAGGCAGCTCTGCTCTCTGAAGAGGCTGCCACTTTGCTGGACTTGGTAACAGTTGCCTTCCTATCACAGCTTACTCTTAGGGTGGAACCCACATGCCTCCTCGTTCTTTACCCATGGGGAAGACTCCTCTTACCTTAACTGTGGACTTTTGAGCATGAGTTCTCCAGACCCCCCTTTGGAAAATTCCTTTGTATATTGTGCATATCAACATCCCTGATATATAGCAATTTTTTAGTTTCTGGTAGCAAATTTCTTTCTTTCTTAAAAATGTATTTTAAATGAAGATTGGCAAAACATAACCATGTGGAATACAATTACTTTGAGTACCCACAGACTCTCAGAAGCTGAGGCCCCAGAAAGAGCTATGGGACTTCACTCTCAGAGGCTTATTTCCTCCTTTGGCCTGTTTCTGACAAGGCTACACCAGTGACTTTGAAGAAGCAGGAAACAATATAAAGAGGAGGAATCTCCACTGCCTTCAACCACAGTGACATCACAAATACTCACGAAACGACTACATCACTCTGACTTTGGTTTGTTGGGCACATGGGCCACCTCCCTCTCTAGAGGATGTTGTATAGAAAAATGAACTTGTATTCTTTATTTAATTTATGGTTTTTTTTTGCAGTGTTGGGCATCAAACTCAAGGTCTCGCACATGTTAGGTAAGCCTGTTATGACTAAGCTCTGTATCCAGCCTTTGAACTTGAACTGAAGGTCAGCTCTACCACAGAAAGCTATGCAACTTTCAGCACGTAATCAACCATCCTCAGTTTAATCTTCCCATCTAAGATAAAGATAAGCCCACTCTTCTTAGGAGATTGCTGGGTGCAGGGGTGGGGGAGGGGGAGTCTATCAAAGAAATATATGGGAAGTGCTTTGTAAGGCTTGATCAAATATTAGTTGCTTATATTGAAATTTTATTATTTTGTTCATGAGAGAACCATCACTATCATAATTATTGCCAATGATAAATGCCTATTGAGTACCTATTACAATAACCTATGGGGTTAATAAAATTACTTTAATGACTCTGCTCTGTGCTAGAAAGATTTGAAAAGAAAATGTCAGCTCATTCTTCAGTAGGATAGATTTGGGTTTTAAAAATTTTCTCCACTTCCTCTTACTCTGTTAGTGATTTGTGGCATTAGTGTATAAAATCTGTACCAGATTCCTTATGCAATTTTCTGTGTTTTTTTTTACACTAAAATCCATTTATAGTCACTCTGTAATATTTATTTATTGTGTATTTTGTAGAATTTTAGTCATATCTTCATTTGTCAGTTGATTTTTTTGCTATACATCTTTATATTTACTTTATTATGTATAACATCTTGCTTATAAACCTTAAACACATACATATTATACATGGTGGAAAACATGTTTCATGCATACATGTAAATTGTTGAATAAAATTATATGTGTTGATATCAAATGACAGGCATTGTTCCTAAGCACATGTGTGAAGCAATTCGCCCCTCTGTGATGGATAGTGATGTTCCTATTTCACAGATGAGAAAGCAGGCGTGGAGAGGTTACATCACACAGATACTCCAAGTCCATGGGAGGAGGCTGGCTTCGGAGCTGTGTCCCTGACCAGCAGCTTCATTGCCTAGGGACAGGGAAGTGATAGGGCAGCAGGGTTTCTCTGCACTCAAGCTGAAAGCAGGTACACCTTGTTTTCCTCTCCTGTCTCCAGAATGGAAGGACACGGTTGCTCTTCTTTCAGGTAGGTGTCTTCTTTGTCACATGCCACCAGCTCGATAAATAAATAGAGGTTAGGCCTTTGTGAACAAACCAGGGTAAAAGCTAGTTTGGGCGATACATGTCATCATTTTTCCTTATGCAAACCAATAGGGCCCTGATCCTTCCTGTGCTCTGGACCATCTCTGTGTTCAGAATACAGGAGTTGATCTGACTGGCATCCTGAGGAGAGTCCCTTCTGGTGTTGAGAGGGTGGTAAGTGGGAGGTTGACTCCAGTAGCAAGCTTTGAGAAAAACTGAGCCTCCAAATTTTTCTTATTGAGGAGTGCTCCCAACTGACAGGCAATGACAGAAGGGAGGGTGCTGGCACACGTAAGAGATGTTCACCTTCCAGATCATTCTCTAAATCTGTTGGTAAAGCGTTGGCTTGTCCACTTTTAAGGCAGCTTGGATATCTGTCACAGACTGCCAATGCTGTGCTGTGTGACCATGCTGAGGGGGTGTCCTCACTCTGGTGTGATCATGGAAGGTGTCTCACTCTGGTGTGACCATGCTGAGGGGGTATCCTCACTCTGGTGTGACCATGCTGAGGGGGTGTCCTCACTCTGGTGTGATCATGCTGAGAGAGTGTCTCACTCTGGTGTGACCATGCTGAGGGGTGTCTCACTCTGGTGTGACCATGGAGGGTGTCTCACTCTGGTGTGACCATGGAGGGTGTCTCACTCTGGTGTGACCATGCTGAGGGGTGTCTCACTCTGGTGTGACCATGGAAGGTGTCTCACTCTGGTGTGATCATGCTGAGGGGTGTCTCACTCTGGTGTGATCCTGCTGAGGGGTGTCTCACTCTGGTGTGACCATGGAGGGTGTCTCACTCTGGTGTGATCATGCTGAGGGGTGTCTCACTCTGGCGTGATCATGCTGAGGGGTGTCTCACTCTGGCATGATCATGCTGAGGGGTGTCTCACTCTTGGAGTTACTGTTTCTTCTGTGACAATGTCTTTGCTCTCCCATGCTGTCTTCGAATTCCCTCTTAGCAGTTTTACAGGATGATGGGCAGAGCTTTGCTTGGTCTCATGTCTGTCTGTAGAAACATTCTCAAACATCTGCCATGATCTGGGGTCATCTTTTAAAGAAAGTTCTCTGAAGCTTCCAAATGGTTCCTGAGGAAGCCTTTATTCTGATTTAATTAATGATTTTTTCAGCTATAAAGAGGCAAGTGGCTGCATCCTGTGGAATTTGGCCTGTTAACCAGGACCTTGCTCCATCTGTGGCTCTGTGTATTGCATAGCTGTCACTCAGAACCTCCCCCAGGCCTGCATCACAACTCACCCAGAGCCCTTCACTTTCAAATTGCTAGTTGTGCATTTCCACAGAGTTGTTTCCAGTGCTGACACACAGGAGGTTTAATGACATGGTCCTGTATTCAGTCCCATGACATATTTACTTGAATCTGAAACAAATATTTAAACAAAGAACTCCAGTCCTCTCTGACCTATATTGTTATGACCACAGAGGAAAAAAATCTAGAAGGAAGAACTTTTTGTATGATGGATGGGCCAGAGTGTAGGCTCATGAAAGGGTGAGCATCAGGGATGAGAATGAACCATTATCCTTTCCCAAGAGTACAGAGCAACACAGGTCCAAGCGGGACATCCAGAAGGCATTCAGGAAGTCTGCAGGAGGCTACAAGTTCACCAAGTCCCCTGCTGGATTGTGTATTTACCCTTGAAGCTCCAGTGTGTACCACATGCTGCCCGGGTATGTCCGGAGTGCACCCTGATCAGCTCATTAGACGTCATCACCCTGGAGGCTTCCAGACCCCCTCAGGCCTTCCAGATGATGATACCATGTTGGCTCTCCCTTAGCATCCCCTAAGAGGCACAGCAAACACACTTGAAGTACACATCTGTACAAGTAGAGTGGTATCAATTTGTTGCAAACTGTTGTTTTAAAAGTTTCTGTGCTAGAATAAAGTTACCCAGTGTCAGAATCAAAGTCACAGAATATACAGGTCAGCTTCGCTCATCCAGAACAAGTGACGTGTCCCAAGGCACCACACACAGAAAAGCACAGACGTCCCTATGTCTGAAGACACACGAGGGGGCCAAAATGCCAGTACTTCACTTTTCTAGGAAACCGACTTTAACACCATTCCTGTCATAGGAGCATTGTGGGTAAGTGTGGCCAACCACAAAACAACCTTCACCTCAGGTGCTTGGACCTGGAATGCTGAAATACGATTCGGCGAAAGCAGGAGAGGAGAGAAGATAAAACTCTCCTCCACTCTGTGAGCACACTAATGCCAGCTCTTCCTCCAGAAAATGTAACACCGCTTAAATGATTCTCAAAAACTACATTAATGCTGGACTTTTGCTGAAAGATGTCATGAGAATTATGACATCATTCTGTAGCCTTCAATTTCAAGGTGCTAGGAGAGACACCAAGGCAGGTGATGGGCTGAGCTCAGGCTGGCAGGGTCCTCCTGAGACCACAGCCTGGCGGGACGCTAGTCAACTGTTGCCAGGAGCACAAGGCTCGCACCCTCTCCTGGGTAGACAGAAGATAAGATTGTTATGTTCTTTTGCTGGTCCAAAGTCTCCATGACCTGCTTGCTTCTCTTGCTGCCAAGGAGACTGGTTCTCTGCCATGAACCTGATGTCATACTGAGGATTATTTAAGCCCATTTGGGCTGGTGGCAAAAAATCTAAATGCCTTCCACTTGAAGCTAAAACATATGTACGCCTTTGGATTGCCATGGGATAGAAAGAAGTAGTTTGTCATTTTAAGCAGATACGTTACCATTCTCTCCCTCCCTCCACCCACCCTCACTCTCTCACTCTCTCTTGTAGCCCAGGCAAGCCTCAAGCTTTATCCTTTTAGCTGCAACATCCCCATTGCAGGAGTCTGTACCACCGGAGGCATGTACGGTCCTGTGGATTAAATCCAGAGCCCCTGCATGTTAGGCAAGTGCCCTGCCACTTGAGCCCAGCCCAGCCCCCTCTTCCCTTCTTCAAAGCTATAAGTGGGAATGGCATTGCTGGGTGGTGCCTTTGAAGGGAGAAACCACTTTCTAGACAGTGGGGCAGGCTTGGGGCAGACAAGAGGGGTTGAGAGTCATACATCCCCAGAACAAAGAAGGCTTAAGAAGCCTTGACTCATTTAAAGTGTGCTTGTGCTATTTCAGTTTCTAAAAGGTTTTAATGGAGAACAACAATTCTAGTTTGGAAAATATGCATGTCAGATTCTTGTAATAGTTAGCACTTCTTTTTGACTTGTGGTTCCAGGTTAGCACAAAATAAAACTTAAGCCATCTGTGTGCAAAGATTTTATGTCAGTGTGATGATCAGATAAAATTCCATTCCACAGTGGAAGAGGCCAGCAGACAGCATTAGTCATTGCTATCATTGATAGACATCGTTAGTCACTGGTAACATTGCTTTGAGCCTTCTAGGTTTCTCTAACAGCACTGGAAACACGGGTAGGTAAAGCCTATCTGCAGGTGCATTTGTATAGAAGGAAGAGATTCTGTTGTGTATTCCCTCCATCTCTGCAATCAGAGAGCTCTGTGACTGGATTCCATCGATTTGCTGCTGGTTTGACAAATGTGAAGTCCCTACTATGTGCTGGGCTCTGTTCTAGCCATTAGGATGCTACTGTAGGGAAAAGATTTACTTCTGTGAGGGTTTCCCACTGGGACATGGAGACCAGGGAGCACAGACAGCTGGAGAAGGGACTTCCAGCAATGCCTCCTTGGAGCAACAGGGTAGGCTCTTGTCTCCAGCCTTTTGGGGAACTCTTAGGGCCAGCTTGGAGGACTCTGAATTTTGGGGAAAAGATCATCCCACCCTCTGGCCAGATAGGAACTGCTCTTGCTGTTGAATGTGAAAGTGACTTTGGTGATTCCTTGTGTCCATTCAGCCCTCGATCACCTGGGAGACCAGTTCCCGTGGTAAAGTTATGTTACATGCTTTGAATAAGCAAGGGGCCAGAGAGGTGACTGACAGGTTAAGAGCATGTGCTGCTCTTGCAGAGGACCTGAGTTGGGTTCCCAATACTCATGTTGGGCAGCTCACAACCACTTGTAATCCAGTCCCAGGGCCATCCCACACCTCTGGCCTCCACAGACACAGACTTCCCACGTACACATATACATAATTCAAAATAACAAAAATAACTCTTAAGAAAAGAGCAAGTGAATACTTTCAGCTGCATATTTTACAAGAGTTCAAAGGAGAAAACAATCTGTTTACTTTGAACACATTGCCATTTTATTCTTCTGAAATGAAGCATGTGAAGGGTAGTACTTTAAGATTTATCTTTTTATGTGTCTATGTGTGTGTGTTGTGTGTGTGTGCGAGTGCACTCCATGTGTATGTGCGTGCCTGAGGGGGCTGAACGAAGGTGTAGGATCTCCTGTAGCTAGAGTTACAGGCAGTTGTGAACTGTCTCACCTAAGTGTTGAGACCTGAACTCAGGCCATCTGGAAGAGCAGGAAGAGCTCCTAATATCTGAGCCATCTCTAGCTCCAAGGGAAGTTTTAAAAAAATATTTATTTAGAACCAAAGACACAATAATCACGTGACTTTTTATTTTAAATCACTTAGCTTTTTAACTCACTTTATGAACTCACAGATTGAATTATTTAAATTCATATTTTTTATTTTTAGGGGAATACTACATCTTCTTACTGTAATTTTACAACCTCTTTTCTACAAACAAATCCATCTTCTGCCATATACCTATATAACAATGCAGGATTGTACTATAGAATACACTAATCACAATGATGACTGGGTTAACATCTACTTTTGAGTCCTGTCTTTATTGCATATCATCACTGTTAGTTTATGAGGACAGATAAACATCCCCTAAGATGAAGACCTACAGGGTTATGTACTGGACTCAAAATCAACTTAATTCAGATGGGCTCAATCTCTCTCTCTGTCTCTCTGTCTCATATTTTGATAGATTAATAATTAACACTTGACAATTTCAACTATAAAGTGAAGATCATCTATCTCTGAATATCAAGTGTCTGCCTCACTCCATACCATGCCCTTTTGAATATATCCTGACAGATGTAAGTTTGGAAAAAATGATGAAGTCTTTGTTTCACAGGGAAAAAGGATAAGATAGACAAGTTCCAGTTTTACCTAACTTTAGAGGGGCAGGCACAACACCAGAGTGAATTTAGTAACTAATAGTCATTTGATAGATCTCTGTGAAATGTCGTTTGTGGCTCACCATAGTTCCCTGGAACTAAAATGATTCATTCTAATAACTTGATAATTCACCCTTTGCAGTTTGAGCTATTGAAAAGGACCTTTTGAAGGGCCAGAAGCAATATCACAGAAATGTAATTGCTGACGATAGGTTACTGCGTGATTTGGAGTAACTAGCTCTGGACATCAAGAGTAGAAAAACTTTTATGACTGAACTTCATCCGTTTCTGCTGAGTGATTCTCCAGCACTTATGTGCATTAAAAGATAATTAGGATTGAGCTGATGTGAATCATCTTTCATTTCAGCATTGAATAATTTTTATCAAGCTTATGTGAACTAAGAAAAAAATCCACTAGATTAATGTGTGGGGTCTCAGTCGCATTTTACTTGTTGTGGCCAATACATATATTTCAAATTTTGAGATGTACTTATATTTCTTTAATAAAACAACTTTCACTAAGAGTCGTTAAGGATAACACAGCAGGGTTGGAGAGATGGCTCAGCAGTGAAGAGCACTGGCTGTTCGTGCAGAGGACCAGAGGTTGATTCCCAGCACACAGATGGTGCTCACCACCATCAGTAACTCCATCGCTAGAGGATCCAACAACCTCCTCTGGCTCTGCAGGTCCCAGACATACACATGGTAAACAGACATATATGGAATACTCATACACATAAAATATAATAGTAATAATAGTAATAAATAACAGAAAATAACAGTACTTAGAGCTCCATGCTTGCAGAAGAAATAAATACTTCTACATTTCAGCTTCAAAATACATTTGTAGCAAAGAAGATAGGATGATCAATAAAACATTTTCAAAGCATGACCTTATATGACATTAGAGTAAAATTATGTGGTGGGAAATGGGATGGAAAACCTCATAGAGGCAAAGCATTGTTGAAATGCTCAGTCATCAAAGAGCATGTTCATATATCTTTTAAACAGGTAACAGAGGGCATCGAGATCTGTGGAACTGACTCCATTATTTTACTTAGAAGCACGGTGCAACACTGATCTAGAGAGAAGTTTCAGTTGGTGAAGTGGTCGCATGGCAGGCACCTCACAGGACCCGAGTTCAATCCCAGAACTCACCTTGAAAAAGTCAGGCATGGCAGCTTGCACTTGCTGCTCCATTGCTGAGAAAGATAAAGTAGATAGATCCCTGGGGCTCCTTGGCCAGACTCCCCAGCTGAATTACAAGCCTCAGTTCTGAGTGAGGTGAGTAGCTCTTGAGGAACAAACCCAAAATTGACCTCGGACCCCTACATCACATATACACATGCATCTGTATACCCGTGTACCCCTCAAAAACATGAACACATGTATATACACAGTATGCAATGAAATAGTTGGCTTCTGTAAGAGTTAATATTCAAATATGCCAAAAATTATGTCCTTGGGCCTGTTTGAGCTTGCATGGAGGCAATAGTCTAAAATAACATAGATGGGTATCTAGTTTCCTACTTAAGGAACATGTGGACAAGAAGGTGTAAAGACCACTGGCAGACCAGGAAGAAGTCAGTCGAAAATGGCTCAATTATTTATTTTATGATGAATGGTGTCTGTGCATCCACAGGTGACATCGAATTCTACAGTGCATGGGGAAGGGTCTTTCATCAGGTTCCCTGGTACTCTGGAGTACAAAACAAAATTTATTTTCCTGCCATTCCTCCCTCCCTCATCCCATCTCCCCTCCTTTCTTTTCTCCCTCTCCCCCACCCTCTCTTTTCTTTCAATAGAGCCTTATTCTGAGCTCAGGCTGGTCTGGAACTTGCTATGTGTCCCTGGCTGGGCTCCTGCCTCACTCTCCAGAGTATTTGCGATTACAGTCATGCATTACCACATTTAATTTTCAGGATACCATTTCTTTATAAGGTTTATTTTTATTATTCTTAATTGTATGTAGGTGTGTGTGCATGCATGTGCGTGCGTGCGTGTGTGCGTGCGTGCGTGCATGCGTGCGTGCGTGCGTGCGTGCGTGTGTGTGTGTGTGTGTGTGTGTGTGTGTGTTCGTGTTGCCTACAGAGGCCAGAGGTATCAGATCCCTACGAGCTGGAGTTACAGATAGCTCTGAGCTACTGGACATGGGTGCTGAGACTGAACTCAGGTCCTCTGGCAGAGCAGCAAGTGCTCTTAATTGCTGAGCCATCTCTCCAGCCCCAGGACACCATTTCTTAAAGGTGGATTATCACACAGTAATAATATCAATAAACTACAAGACTTAATATTTTCCTTAAATACACTAAAGTGATTTTAATAGCTAAAATGATACTTATTTTAACAGTCTATTAATATTCCTTTCTCATGTTCTGCTAGTGTCCCATGGGCATCATCTTGGAATATTCCTCTTTTGCTAGTGTCTGATGGCCATTATCTTGGCATGTTATTTTAGACTAATAGACAATCTTATGCTTTGCTAGACATGCAGAAAATTGGTGATAAATGTTGAGTTTAATTAATACAAAGTCCAATCAGCTTTTTATGTTTTAGCAAGGTAGGCTTTCAACCTTAGGACATAAATTTAACTCTAAAGAGATATGGAAAGCTGGTGTTTTATTTCCTAATTGTCATAACCTAGCTACTGTCTCCAGTCCAGCTAGGTTTGGGGCTAAGGGAGACACACTCACTACCTGTAACATTCCATTCTGTGTGGGGATAGAGGAGCCACAGATGCTTAACTCTGAAGGGGCCTTGTTCTGTCTCCTGGGTGTATTAGGAACTTTTCTGTTGCTGTGACAAAGCACCCAGCAGAAGCCACCTGCAGAAGGAAGAGTTCGCTTCATAGTTTGAGGGGGTGGTCTGTTATGGCGGGGAAGCTCTGCTGGCAGGAAGTTGAAGCAGCTGGTCACATGGCTTCTACAGGCAGGAAGAGCAGAAAGATGGATGCTGGCATCAGCATGTCCTTTTTATTCAGTCCAGGCCCCCAGTTCACGGAATAGTACTGCACTCATTTATGTTGAACCTTCCTACCTTCATTGACCTAGATAATCCCTCACAGACATTCCCGGAGATTTATTTTCCTAGCAATTCTAAGTCCCTTCAAGTCGCAATGAAGATTAACCATTATCCCACAGTTGTGCATTGCCGAGTCCTACAAAACCTGAACCCTGTAAATTAATTGTTGCTGGAGGGCTTCTCTCCAGGTTCCCCAAGCCCCGCAGTCCCACAATCCACGTATAAAATAATCACTCAGACGCTTATATCACTTATAAACTGTATGGCCGTGGCAGGCTTCTTGCTAACTGTTCTTATATCTTAAATTAACCCATTTCTATAAATCTATACCTTGCCACGTGGCTGGTGGCTTACCGGCGTGTTTACATGCAGCTTGTCCTGGCGGTGGCTGCAGTGTCTCTCCTCCCTCTTCCTGTTTCCCCAATTCTCCTCTCTCTTTGTCCTGCCTATACTTCCTGCCTGGTCACTGGCCATCAGTGTTTTTTTTTTTATTTATATAGAGTGATATCCACAGCAATTAATGTCTGAATCCATGCATTAGACACAGCCATAGGTTGTAAACATCATAATTCTTCTGTACATTCTATGTGCAATGTACCTAACAGTGGAAAAAAATCAAAAATAATTTTGTAATGTTGTTAAATGTAATTGTTAACACAGCCTCAATTGGGTACGGATACTCACAAGTTGTTTTTTTTTTTTGTTGTTTTTTGTTTTTGTTTTCATTTGAAAAGCAAGACCTCAGCTCTAAAAAGTAACAGAAGAAATGAAAACAGCTTCAGAGCTTTGTTTCCAAATCTGTTCATCATGGGTCTGGCCAGTCCCTCACGGAACCCAACTGGCTTTACTTCCTGCTAATGCTATCTGTGTTCTCGTATCTTCCACCAAGAAGTGACTGTGTTCTCGAAATAGCTATTCCACAGGATTTTCTCCATTTCCTGCCTCCAGCTTTATACACTTTTTTTTTTTTTTTTTTTTTTTTTTGGTTTTCCGAGACAGGGTTTTTCTGGGTAGCTTTGCGCCTTTCCTGGATCTCGCTATTTAGATCAGGCTGGCCTTGAACTCACAAAGATCCACCTGCCTCTGCCTCCCGAGTGCTGGGATTAAAGGCGTGTGCACCGCCGCCACCACCACCACCACCCGGCTTGCTTTATACACTTTTACCCAAAATTGATTCCAAAGCATAGTCAGCAAACACTCCCATGGGAAGTGTGTCACATGCCAAGATAGCCTTTCTAAAATTCACGTTTCAAGTCTGTGTGGCCACACTGTGTGTGGGAGCAGAGCCAGCCTTTCTGACATGAACACTGTGGTCGCTGTGGCCACACTGTGTGTGGCTGCAGCCAGAAGCACTTTCCTTTTAGCCACACTCTCATAGTCCACTCAGCAAAATAATTTCACCAACTGGTGCATTCATTGGTGCCTGAAAGCAAGGCAAAGTGCCCTTAGCTGGGAACTTGGTGGGTTTTTCACTATCTGTGGTTGAGAGGGAATCTGAGCAGAGCCTTGGATATTTACATAGGTCTAGAGTTGAAATTTGGGGTATGTCTCTGTGCTCGCGTGCACTTTCTGTTGAGAATCTTCTCATGGCCCTGCCTTGGTTGGGTTGCTGTACTCTTGGCCCTGTCAAGAACTTGCACATTTGAGTGCTGCATTTCAGAAGCCCAAGTGTGAGAAGACCATATAATGGCAGAATTCCCAATCCTATGAGGATAATAAATCTGTGGCGTTGTTTACAGATTTATACCTTTGAATTCACACATATCCAAAGATAAAATTCCTCACGTAACTTATGAAGACTCTTAATGACTTCTGCAGGTTTCTCTCCCTCTAAATATTTATGTCCCTCTGAGCCACAACATTACACAGATCTTCAATAAGAATGGATTTTAAAGCCAGACATTCAGAGCTATTAGTGAGTCAGCCCTCAGTGCCACCAAGTGAAGGGACTCCTAGAACCCCAGAGCTGGTTTGTTCAGCAAGGGGAGGCCAGATGTGCTGAGCAGCCCCAGCTGTGGAACACTGTTGGATAGCGTAAGATGTGGCCCCAGGGTTGTGTAACAGTCACACCTGGGCCTGTCAGAGGAGTCAGGCTGCAGACCCTTGGCTCGCACTGTTCTAAACACGTCAAGGCTCAAGAGTCCTTTAAATTGCTTATCCCCTTTGATGAGTTTCAAGGTGCTTGAAATGTCTCAGGAGAAAGCTTTTCCTGGGTATTGATCAGAGCGTGATTTCAGAGGTCAGAACAGTTAATAGTGTGCTCTGTGGAGAGGGGCAGGGATAAGAAATTAGAGAGCACTTCCTATCGGCATCACTGGAGGTGGAATGGGAATCAGTGGCTCCAGGGTGAGGGAAGATCTTGTGTCGCTGCTAACAAATGCCCTGAGTCCTTAAGCTCTCCACATACTGCGGCGCTCCTTAGGTCTTGGCTGAACCTTGGCTCCAACCCTAACATACAATTGTCCCTTTAGACTCGTCCATTGGGGCTATTAGTTCCAATCATATGCACTCTGCAGGTAGGATGCTGGGGGACCATGGGTGTGTGTGTTGGGGGTAGTGTTCTAGACGCCTGCTGCCATGTCTCTCAGCCATGTGCCAGCTGCTAAGAATCTCCTGTCGGGAGGCTGATACCGTGCACCATGCTGCAGGATGCTTGGATGCTGCTGCTTTACTTGACTCTGGCGATCATAGAGTGTTTCAGTCTAACCTCATTAGAACCTTGCCAGTTCCTTCAGCATTTTAAACTCACTCTATCTCAACTTCCCCTGTTGAGATCCACTGGACTCCATCAGTGGCTACAAAGTCACCCTGTGACCCTTCTGTCCTCACACCCACGGCCTGATATGGACTCTCACGGAGATCCAACCCCTGCTCTGCCTAGCCCAGGGTGATTTTGTTCAAACACATTTGTGTCGGGTCTTTAACACTGGAATTGTGTTTTCTACCTCTTTCCTGCCGGGTGGTTTTTGAGACCTGGACCGTTGTATAGGGCTGAGTCTCTATGAACTGCTTCCTGCTCATCTCTCCAGACAATCTTTCCTATTTACTACGGTCTGTCTTAGACTTCATGGGCAGCAGTGATAAAGATCTTGTATTCATCATGCATGAACCCTGCAAGAACCACTCTATCCTGATTCAACCAGTTCTGTTTGCCTGGACTGCCTTCCTTCCTCACTTATCCTCTGTGACCTCTAATGTGATAATCCCTGGAACATCTACCACCTTCAAGTCAGATATTCTTCCTCCAGGTCCCACTGCCCCGGTGCCTGTCCATCAGTGCCCGGTGCCTGTCCATCACTGCCCGGTGCCTATCCATCACTGCCCGGTGCCTGTCCATCACTGCCCGGTGCCAGTCCATCAGTGCCCCGGTGCCTGCCCATCACTGCCTCGGTGCCTGTCCGTCACTGCCCTGGTGCCTATCCATCACTGCCCGGTGCCTGTCCGCCAGTGGCCCAGTGCCTGTCCATCAGTGCGACGGTGCCTGTCCATCAGTGCCCCGGTGCCTGTCCATCACTGCCCTGGGGCCTCTCCATCAGTGCCCGGTGCCTCTCCATCAGTGCCCGGTGCCTGTCCATCAGTGCCCGGTGCCTGTCCATCACTGCCCCGGTGCCTGTCCGTCAGTGCCCCGGTGCCTGTCCGTCACTGCCCCGGTGCCTGTCCATCACTGCCCGGTGCCTGTCCGTCAGTGCCCCGGTGCCTGTCCGTCAGTGCCCGGGTGCCTGTCCGTCACTGCCCCGGTGCCTGTCCGTCACTGCCCCGGTGCCTCTCCGTCACTGCCCGGTGCCTGTCCGTCACTGCCCCGGTGCCTCTCCGTCACTGCCCGGTGCCTGTCCGTCACTGCCCGGTGCCTGTCCATCACTGCCCGGTGCCTGTCCATCAGTGCTCCGGTGCCTGTCCATCACTGCCCGGTGCCTGTCCATCAGTGCTCCGGTGCCTGTCCATCACTGCCCCCACTCCTTGCCACTTGTCTCATTGGTATTGTCTACTTGTGTTTCCTTCTCTCCATGTAGACTTGGACAACCCGTGCCAGCCCTGCAGTCTTATCTAAATTCCTACTTTAATGCTGAGCACAGTGGGGACTCCAGTGAAGAGGTGTGATGGTAGCAGCAGTTACAAAGAGCACCCCAAGCAGGACGTGAGGCGTTTACATACCTTCCCTTTAGTCCTCACCTAGTCTACAAGGCAGTGACTGTCATGGCCGTTTTATAACCACGAAACTCTCAAATTCAGAGAGAGGGGACTGCTTGTATTTCCACACTTCACTGGCCACAATCCGTGGACACTTGGAGCTATTCATTGGCTGGCTTACTCCAAAGCATGACTTGATTCCCTTCCTACAGAGATGTTGGAGCAGACAGGACAACACATTCAGATCTGGACCATGTATGGAACATGAGATCACAGGAGAAGGTGTAACTGTGGACTCCTTGTCAGTTATTTTTCCCTGCAACTTGTGGATTTACTAATATGAAGAATCCTTAATATAAAACTAAAGCTATCAGAGCAGTTAAATAGTTACCAGCTTTATTTTTAAAATAGAGATTTATAGATTCAGGAGTATTCTAGACAAAGGAGAAAATGTGGATGATATGTGTGTGCATATATGATCATGCATCTGTGTAGGTGAGGTGTGTGTGTGTGTGTGTGTGTGTGTGTGTGGTGTGTGTGTGTTGTGTGTAGGTCAGAGTTTGATGAGCAGTGACTTTCTTCATTGGTCTCCGCCTCATGTTTTGAGACAGACAGAGTCTCTCACTGAGCCCTGAGCTCACTGTTTGGCTGGACTGGCTGATCAGCTAGCCCTGGGAATCTTTTTTTTGTTGTTGTTGTTTTTTGTTTTTTTGTTTTTCGATTCTCTGTGTAGCTTTGTGCCTTTCCTGGATCTCACTCTGTAGACTAGGCTGGCCTCGTACTCACAAAGATCTGCCTGCCTCTGCCTCCCGAGTGCTGGGATTAAAGGCATGCACCACCACTGCCCAGCCAAGCCCTGGGCATCTTCCTGTCTCTGATTCTCCAATGTTAGGATTACAGGAGTGTGTCATCATGCATGGCTTTTATTCTTTTTCATGAGTTCTGGGGTCCTCATGCTTGTGAGGTAAGTATTTCACTGGCTGAAACATCTCTCTAGCCTTGAACAATGTATCTTAACAACTGCCACAGTATGGTCACAGCATTACACTGACTGAATTTATGCATATTTACAAAGAGAACTTCTGTGACCTAAATTAACATCTGGCATTGTGGCAGCTGCAAGCATTCCCAAAGCGGCTTGTTTTGATGTGGGGTCTGTACCAGCCTGTTAGCATCAGGTTAAAATCCCTTCCATGAAGCTAGCAAATAGACCTAATTTAACTGAGGGTATTCAACAAATATTTATTGAACATCTGTTTTAAGACCTGAGCTAGGCATTTCAGATGATGTAAATATAGCCTGTCTCTCCATTATGCCTCTTTCCAAACAGTCACAGATTGATGGTTAATTCAGGACATGAGAGCAAGATACCATATCAGAAGTGAGTGATGCAGGCCATGGGTAGAGTGGATGAATGCCCCTTGGCTGTGTGTTCCTTGAGGAGCTAATTTATGTAGTGATACTATATAAACCTAAGTCTATAGGTGTGTATGTAGGTGTATGTAGCTTACACTCCTGTGACTCTCTAGTTATAGTGATTACATTTAGCCCTCCCATTTGCATTATGTGTTTAACAAGGAACCTTGTGAGTCTTGAACAATAGTACATACCCAGCACTGACATCAGTCCTTGACATATGTTTACTGAATGCATAAGTAAATATGAAGAAGAAAGAAATTATGCAAAGGTAGTTGATGATAGAGCAGAAGTGTGCTGGGGTGGTAGTTAAGTTAGTAATGTGCTTAACTTGGGAGCATGAAGACCTGAATTCTCTCTCCTAGAACCCATGCACACCTCCACACAGGAGCACACACATACTCACACACAGCATGCACTCACATGCAGGCATACACACACAAAGAGGAAACAGAGTAGAGTGGAGGATGTCTCATGCTGTTCTTGGTAAGTGAAGATGGTCGGGTAACCAGGACCAAGGTGACAGAGGTGTTGCATTGGGATGACCTAACCTAGTTGGTGGTGTTGTGGATTGTTTAGCTGTGGGGTCAGTTGGGCTGAGTCAACTGAGAAGTGTCCTCTGAACCCAGTTTTCAGCTTCTGTGTATGTATAGTGTGTAAGTCATCATGGGTTGCTGCAGCTACCTGGGCTGACAGTTATTGTGACCAGTCTTTTCTGTCCCGCCTGCCACCTTTCAAATAACCACATAGAGACTTCTTATTAATTATGAAAGCTCAGTCTTAGTTTAGGCTTGTCCTAACTAGTTCTTACAACTTAAATTAACCTGAATCTTTTAATCTGCATTGTTTTACATGGCTCGGTGACCTTACTCTGTACTGCCCATCCTGCTGACTCTGCACCTGGCTGGGGACTCTGCTTTTCTTCTTCCTGAGACCTCTCTGTCCCCAGAAGTCCTGCCTAGCCTCTTCCTGCCTAGCCATTAGCCATTTAGCTCTTTATTAAACCAATCACAGTGACACACCTTCACACAGTGTGAAGAAATATCCCCAACAAGTTATTGTCATAGCAAGCTGCCAACAAGGCCATTGTTGAGCAGTTGTGATGATAGAAATGTTACATGCCACCCAAAGGACACTTCCCCACAAATACATTCAAAAAGGACACTTTCCACAAATATATTTTACATAAAAGTTCTTCAGAGTAATAATTCTGGCTTTCTTGGTGTGTTTAATTCTTTTGTTATTTTTCTTTGCGATAGGGTCTCATGTGGCCCAGGTTTTGCCTCAAACTTGCCACGTAGCCAAGGCTGGCTGTGAACTGCTGATCCTCTCGCCTCTATCTCCTAATCCTGTAATCACAAATGCCCAGTGTCTGAATTCCTGCAGTCCTCACTCCCTCACTCCAGGCTAGAAGACCTGGCTTGCTGCTCTTTCTCCACACAAGGATTGGTAATGCGCAACTCATAGTTCAAGCCCAGACCGTCCTTTGGATCAGTGCCCTCTGGATGGTCATCAGGAAGACTTAGCTCACGCCAGGCTTGGCAATTTTGTCATTGAGGTCACTGGGTACATTAAGATTGTGTACCTCCAGGAGAAATACTAACTTTGGGTGATCCACATACCCTACAGTCTTGTAGAAACTATAGATTTATTGATGTGTTTACTTCTTAATGTCTTTGTTCTTAGGATTGAGTGAAATATGATATTACATTCTAGCCCCCAAGCTTTAAAAACAAACATCAGGAAACTTAAATTTGCCTATAAAGATATTAAAATTTCCCCAGTTGTGGAGAGTTTCTGCTTAATTTTAATAAATAGACTTTATTGTTTGAACACAATCCTCTAAATATCTCCAGCATATAACAGACCATAACAGGAATAAGTTCTGGTTAGGGGAGGGAGTCAGAGCATCCCCTGGGAGCTTGGCCCTCTCTAACCCCGCCCCTGCTCACCCCATGGCATGTACTATTCTTTAATGCTTTTTGTTGTTGTTGGTGGTGGTCTTCTCTTCAGTTGGTTATTGTCTCTTTTGAGATACAGTCTCAATATAACTCACACTGACCTCCAACTCCAGATCTTCCTGCCTCCATCTCCTGAATGCTATGATTACAGGTCTGTATCACTGGACCTTTTGGCAGCTTCCATTCTTGAACTCCCCTAAGCACACTTTGATAACCACCGTATTGAAATGGTATAAAGGGATGCCATCATGTCACCGTAGCGCCGCCCATCCAGGTTGCCCTCTGCGGTATGTTCGCCAGCTGTGCTCTTCTTCCCTGTGCGCACACCACCAAGGGGGTGCTTTTTCTGCTCAAACTCTAGCTGAGCACAGGTGGAACTTACCGTGGCAGAGCCTGCAGCATGGGCTAAGGAAATACAGTGTCCCAGCAACAACCCAAATGACTCGTGGATAAAAGAAATCCTCACAGAATTCTTTAGAACTCTCCTGGACACCATTTTGGCCATTTATCTGAGTAATGAGTCTGAGTGAGGGAATGTTACAGCACTGTGATGGCCACGGGAGCTCTGTGACTGAGTTTGCTTATCTTCAGGTACCCCTGTGCACGCTGGTGAGAAGCACCATTGCTGCGCATGCACAGGTGATGCATTAGGCTGCAGAAGATGCTGTGTGGACATGGAGCTGACACAGGCATGGGGCAGGAGTACAATTAGGTTTGGATTTTACCCTCTGATCTCCCATATTCCTGACAGGGATATTAATTATATTTAAAGTGATAGTCCCTTCTATAAGAACAGTAGTTCTAAGTAAGTTAATGATAATTTGCCAATACATATTGTTACCTGAAATTTTGGGGTGCCCCACAACTGGGGTACCACATGTTATCTGGGAATTAAGGTCCCCTCCTGGGGTTAGTAGTGATGAATTTAAGAAAGAGATTGAGGACAAGTTTATTAGAGAAATAACCACAGGGAAGACAAACTCTAAAATCTCTGTGGCTACCTGGAGACAGAAGATGGAGAAGAGAAGGAGAGAATGCCATGCCATTTGGCAGAAGACAGCTCCAGAGACAAAAACGTAAAAAGCCCAAAGTACTAGAGAAAGCTCTGGCTGGCATCTGAAAGAAACAAAACAGTAAGAAATGAAAAAATTATACCATTCTGAGTTAGGTGTTCCAGTGTTTCTGAAATCTAACAGACCCTCACGGCAATTTCCTAGGGCCTACACACAGGGCAGTTTCTGGGAGGAAATGTACATTATCTCATTAAAGGGTTATTATAGCTCCCAACTCTTCAGCAAGGCTTTGGGTGATTCAACTATGATTAACTTACTGACTAACTATGTTTTAGGTAGCTTGAAGTGTTAGGCTCCACCTAGGACCAAGAGGAAATAGAATACCCTTAGTGGGTATCAACCGAGCCCAGGTCATTGCCACTGTAGTACTCCTCACTCTGCAGGTAACCCTAACATAATCTAGGAGATGGAGTGAAGTTGGGGAATAGATAAAACCTAGTTCCACTGTGAAAATCCAGAGCATTCCGACTGTTCAGCAGAAGCAAGTCTGTCCTGACTGGGGTTCCGCTCCTCCTCTCATGTACCTCCAGGCAAGGTGCTCACTCAGGAGATAAGCAACCAGACCTTCCTTCCAGGTTCCTGGTCTCCAGCAAGGACACACCTGACATTGCTGCCTACTGGTGTTCCTGCCCCAAACTGCCTCGCCAGGTCCCGAACTCCCATCCTCATCAGGCAGACAGACAGCAGCATGGCTGGGAGAGTTCAGACCCACGAAGACCTACCGTTCCGATGGGTCTCAGCAGAGGGAGGCTTGTGCACTCATCTCTGATCCCTGGGAAGAAAGGAGGGATTGCAGAGAAGGACTGGGATGGAGGACCTGAGGATGTGGGAGCAGGAAAGACACAATTACTTCCGTGCACCTGTTCTAAGGATGGGGGCATGCCACCGTTGGCAGCCTTCTGATGTTCTGGAGCCTGGCAACCCAGGATCTGTAAACTGGCTTGGGGAGAGAGGGTGGTACCCTCATCCTGGATGCTGGCATCTGGGGTTAGGGAGAACAGACAGGCTGTGTGTAAGGGGCTTGCTATTTCTTTTCCACTGACCACTTTAAGAAAGAGGCTGCTGCGGGTGGGGATGGCCTGAGCTGCAATCCGGTTTCGATCTAACGCATATGAGGATCATCTGTGTGGTTCTCACCCCCCAAAAAATTCAGTTTGCCATTGTGTTGGTCAGTAGTTCCAATGAACACACATCCACAGAGGGAGGAATACAGTGAGGGTGAAGATAAATGGTCTGAGAGCACGGGTCAGAACACATTTCATCACCGCTTCCTTCTGGACATGGCTTGTCCCCAAGGACCCGTGTGTTAGAGGACTGACCCTCATATGGTGAGGGCATGGAAGCTGTATGTTTCTTCTGTGTGTGCATGTGCCTGTGCTGTGCACATGTACATATTTGTATGTGTGTATAGTATATATGTGTGGTATGCATGTGTGTATGTGTGAGGTACAAGTGCTTGTGTGTGCACATGCATGTAGAGGCAACAGGTTGATGTCAAGTGTCTTTATTCCTCACTTTACAACTTGCTTTTTGAGACAGATACTCAACTAAAACTGGCAGGGACCAATTGGCTGTACTAGCTGGCCAGGCAACTCTGAGAATGCACATGTCCCCACTGTCTCTGCCTCCCTGCAGAGTAAAGGGTTTCAGACATGTGCCATCATTCCCAGCTTTTTGTGTGGATGTTGGGGGTCTGAACTTAAGTCCCATGCTTCCATGACAGACCCTTCACTGACACTCCTGTCTTCTCAGTGCTGGTTGTGGATGGGAAGTCCTCAGGTTACGGAGAGGCATGCTTTCATAAAGGATGGTGGAGCAAGTTTTTCTCTGCCAATGTATTCTCTCTTTCTCTGGTCTCACGTAGCCCAGGCTGCTTTGATCCTCCTGCCTCCGTCTCTTTGGTATACCGTTATAATGCCGCTCATCCACTGTTCCACTGTGATATGATGAAACCAAGAGGGTCTTCCTCACCTTTGTCCTCAGGCCTTCAAAACTGAACCGAATAAGTCTCTTTATAAAGTAGTCTGCCTCAGGTCTTCCACTATGGCAATAAAAACTAGTTGACAACACATGCGTGACCCTTGTGATGATTTTGAACAGGTGTGAGTGTCTCTGAACCTCCAGCCTTTTTCTTGTGTGGTGAAGGGCAGAGGATCCCGTTGTTTGAAATGGACTTTGGTGTGGTGTTTATAGTAGGATGGGGTACAATAAGTCATTGCTAGTGTAAAGTTGTAAAACCATTGAAGTTTCCATCCCATTTGCCAGACTTGGTCATGTCCATAATCGGCTTACGTTAAACATAAAGAATGTCTAGTCCCTTAGCCTAGTGATACAGCTTTTCTTGTCCTTTTCAGCTTTTGAAAGGGCTACAACCTGCATTTATTAATTTGTGCACCAAGGGAGGAGGTCACCTGATTCATGTCCTCACTGGACTCTGCTCTGCTTGACCCAGCCGTATTAATGCATATCCACAGCATGTAAAAACTTCATTAAGGAAAGGAAAGCCAACCCACACTGTGTGGTTAAAATAATGGAAATTTACTTATTAGAAGTCTTCTGGTGAGAAAATGTCTTAATTACTTGCTTTTCATTAAAATGAATGCAAACAGAAGCAGTTCTGAAGTGCCTGTGTTGCTGGGCACGGAGTAGGAGTCTGACAATTACAAAGCAATTTCCTGCACTCCTCATACACCTGTCTAAGTTCCAGACAGTCTGCAGGCAACGTAGTAAATAGTGGGCTGGCCTAATATTACAAAAAGGTGATATGAAAGTATAGAGTTTTGGTGGTGGTGAAATCACATTAGATATTGTGGTGATATATTTGCAACCTAAGAAATAAAGCTTGCCTGAAAATCAGAGGACAGAATCAGCCACAGAGTTAGCTACAGACATCAGGCAGTGGTGGCACACACCTTTTTTTTTTTTGGTTGTTGTTGTTGTTTTTCAAGACAGTGTTTCTCTAAGTAGTTTTGGTGCCTGTCCTGGGTCTCACTCTGTAGACCAGGCTGGCCTCAGATTCACAGAGATCCGCCGGGCTCTGCCTCCCGAGTGCTGCCATCCACACACCTTTAATCCTAGCACTCGGGAGGCAGAGGCAGAGATCTGTGTGGACTTCTGTAAATTCAAGGCCACACTGGGCTATGTGAGATTAATCCAGTCTAAAAGAGAAACAGCCAGGCAGTTGTGGCACACACCTTTAATCCCAGCACTAAGAAGGTTGAGACAGGAAGTGATATGGCTGAGCAGAGAAAGGAATATAAGGTGGGAGGAGACAGAAATTCACTCTCTCTTGCAGAGGCTTTATCAGGCTGAGGAGTTGGTGAGGTAAGAGGTAGCTGTGGCTTGCTCTGCTTCTCTGATCTTTCAACTTTCACCCTGATATCTGGCTCTGGGTTTTTATTCTAAGACCATTTAAGATTCATGCAACAGATATAAAGCAGTGATTTTCAACCTGTGGGCCATGACCCTTTCACAGAGGTCACCTAAGACCATCTCTATATCAGATACTTACATTACAGGTCATAACAGTAGTAAAATTCCAGTTACGAAGTAGCAACAAAATAATTTTACGGTTGGGGGTCACTACAACATGAGGAACTGAATTAAAGAACTGTAGCATTAGGAAGGTTGAGAACCACTGGTCTAAAGCTTTTAAGTGTTGCTAAGTCAGTGTGCCAACACATAGCTAGAGACACATCTCATTTTAGCAGAGCACTGCTGCATATCCTGGAACAACTTCTGAGTCAACACAGGGCCGCAGAGTAAGTACTGCTCATGTCTCCTTGGTCCCCTTGTTCCTGTGACAGTGTCTCAGGCTTCCCTGAAATTTCCTCACCTTCATTTTTATTATAATTCAATCATATTTTAGTTGGCTACTTTACCGATTCATCAATTATTAAGTCATAATACCAAGAGGGCATGATCCAACAGATGAATGTTATCCTACGACGAGAAACTTCCTGACATGCTCAAATGATCTATCACTGCTATGTCTCTTCAACCATTTTATTAATGACTAAGAGAAGGAAGCTGCTGTCTACAGTTCCGTTGACAGGTGACAGTGATCTCGGAGTACAGCACACAGGTTGGGTAATCATCCAGAGCTGTGAGACAAGAGCACAGAAATCTAAAATTTTGAGGAATGAGTGTCGCCCAACATAATGTAATAGAGTGCTGAGACCCCCATCAGGGCTCCTGGCCTGTCCCTGCCCCTTTTGTGCACAGGTTGAGCACCCTGGGCCCTGGCAAGAATTCACTCAGCAGTGCATTTAAATAACTTAGAATTCTGTTGACGTGAGACACAATTGCTCCTGGCTGCACCAATTTGATCCCGAGAGAATGTTGGGCTTCTAGACATTTCCATTTGGAAGTTTGTCTTCTTGGCACAAAATGGCCTACTGGGCAAAGAACTGCCCTTGCCTTGACTGTTGACAGTACAAATGCAATGCTGTCCTTCCTGGACAAGCAGGACACAAGGAAAGCGACCACTGTACTCTGCCAAGACAGGGTAAGATGGTCTTTCAGAATTCCTGCTTCTGAAAATGGTCTGTCAGATACTCTAGGCCTGTAGCCAATTTAAATACACCAACAATGCTGAGAAACATTAGGTGACTGTCCAGGCTGCCAGCTGTCTTGGTCTACTCTTGCAAGATTCCTGAAAGTTGCTTGCATCCATCTACCTTTTCTCAGGTACCATTATATTCCTTCTCAGGTCTTTGATGGGATTGAAGATTACCAGTTATAGTTACAACTTATTATATGTATATATTATCTTATTATATTATATATATTATCTTATTATAATATATATATTATCTTAGATAGAACATATTAAGTATTAGATTCAGGTTCTTTAGGATAGGACACCCTTTGGAATGATCTTTGTAACATACCATTTACCTACACTATAGACTTCTTTGGATTTTAGTATGTGTTTTTTGCTTGATATTGTTCGCCTTGATTGTAGTTCCATCTTATCTAGGTCATTATCCCTCATTACTCCTGGACAATATTTGATAACCATTCCTTTATAGTCTTGTATTAAGTTAGAACCTTCTAATTTAGACAAAAAGGGGGAGATGTAGTGGGTAGCTTTGGTCTGGAAGTTCCAACCCCCACTGAGGTTTTGGCAACTATCATGCCCACAATGCGGGGCCAAGGGAGGGCCTGAAGACCTGAGATCAGGACATGCTGCACTCTCTTGCTGCTGGGAGCCCGGATGCTAGAGGTGGACAGAGGAGAGTTCTCCAGAGAACATTGCCGGACTACTGCTGCGTCTTTCCCAGAACTCTCAACCTACCTATTCCTTCATTTGTAAGTTACGCCATTAAATAAATCTCCTTTTAACTACATGGAGTGGCCTTAATAATTTCACCAATACAGATCCCTCTCAGTGCAGCTGGATCATAGATTATAGGTTATGGAACACGTCTGAGTCTTCCTAACTTTTGTGACTTCTGAAGCTTGGTGACCTCTCTCATAGTCCTGTCCATCAAAACCACTTCAGCTTTTCTTCAAAGTTAAGTCTTTTTTTTTTTTTTTTTTTTTTTTTTTTTTTTGAGACAGGGTTTCTCTGTGTAGCTTTGCGCCTTTTCCTGGAACTCACTTGGTAGCCCAGGCTGGCCTCGAACTCACAGAGATCCTCCTGGCTCTGCCTCCCGAGTGCTGGGATTAAAGGCGTGCGCCACCACCGCCCGGCCCAAAGTTAAGTCTTAATGTGCTCTAGACCTTTAAGATCTTAACGCCACGTTAGTACTTTGTTGTCACTGCTCTTGAGAATGCCTCTGTGACCCAGTTGCATGTGTGGGCAATGAGCTATTCCTGTGTGCACTTTGCTCCCAAACCCAGGAAGACTGAGGGTGACACAGAGGCCAAGTGAACTACAATGGGATTTGCCATGGACTGGCCCATTGGGGGTACCATGACCGTAGGGGAACCAGGGCTTGGGTAGTCAGGAAGGCAAGGATTCGGCGAATGACAGACAGACAACACACTCAGAAGTGGTTTGAATCTGCTGCAATTTTACTTCTGCAAATCAGTAGTTTATATACAGAAAACTATCAAGTCATACAAGGAACAAGAGCTTGGCAATAATCTAATTACATCATCTTTAAAAAAACAACAAGCACACAATTATTAATCGGCGCTAGACATATCCCTTCACTTACAAGAACTTTATGACCCAAAGAGCAGTCTGTGTTTTTTAAACTTAGTTATCAGAAAAGTAGTTATACAGAACCCATAGCCCAGGGAGCTCATGATCCATGAAGCACGTCTTCTTCAAGAGGGAGGCATAACACGGACACTCTGCCAGGGACCTCTGGGGAGCTTAGTCCTGTGGGACACGTATCTCCCATCCGATATTATTGACATAATTGTTTATGTCACACGGACGGCACTGGAGTTGGTGTGGCAGGGATTGTCTGTGTCAGATGTGAGGCTGAACTCAGAGGGATGGCTCCTAGTCTTGACTATCCTAACCGCTGAGGGAAACTTAACCCCCTCCCCCAGACCCATCTCAGGCATCCCAGGCACAGCACCAGCAGCCTTGTGCCTTCAAAGCTTCTTTGCAGCAGCCTAGAACCAACTTGAAAGCTACAACTTTGAATTTGTAGACATGGTTTCTGGACCCACAATTGTACTATGCCATCTGCCCCTCCATCATCCATTAAAGACAGGACATGGCATCCTTGCAATAGGAAAGTTGAAAACAAGCACTTTGAAACAGACATGACTAGTGACTTCTACCACCACCACCCCCTCTCTCTCTAAGTTTAGGTCACCACAGGGTCTGTGGCGCTGCCATGGGCATTTCGCAAGAGCAGCATCTCTGGTGCAATATCTCTTAATCACGAAAGTCTCCTACCCTAAACTTTAGATCTCAAGAAAATTGTGCAAGTTTAAAAGGCAAGTTTATTTTTCTGCCAAACTATTTCAAATAGATGAGGAACACCCTGAGGTCAGAATGCAACCAGAAACTAGGATGCCAGGCTATGGCTATTTCCATGGTGGTGCCCACCACCTTGGCACACACATCACGCCAGTGCCAGAAATCTTTGCCCATGAGAGCCTTGTGAGAGCAGGCACGGAGAGGGGGGCAGCATGCAGGTGTGTTGAGTGCTGCTGGTCTTGGCCTGGAGACTCAAGTCGATTTTAAAACCATTCATTTCAATGCCCTGCTTATAAAATTGACTTCAAAGGCCATTTGGATGGCATTCCCCACTTCGATCTTGTCTTTCTCCCTCTGTAAATGTAATTACCGTGGTGACAGTTTTAAGCAGTCAAATCTTGAGCTTCTCGTTAAACTGGGATCTGGCTCCTTAGGAAGTTGTCTGAAACAGGGAAAGGTTCCAGGGCATGTGCTGGGCTGGACAGCTGCTGCTGCATCTGGACAAGAGAAATGCCAGGAGCTTTGCAGAAGAGAAATTCAACAGAAGGCTGCACTCACGTGCTTTCAGCAAATGATAGGGTATTTATAACTTCTCCCTGAAGCCTGCGTGTAACAGGTACTGTAGCAGAACTCAGACAACTCCTTTCCTCCATACTTCAACATCTAGCAAGCAAATCTATTACAGGAACTGTAGAGACCTATAGAAGTTTCCCAGTGAGAACTTGCTCAGGGTCTAAGAATCTGAGGATCTGAGCTGGTAAGGGGATGATTTGACCACAGTGTGGTTACCAGGTGTTTGGAAGGGTCTACACTTGACTGTATGGTGTGCTTTGATCTAGCAGGGGGAGCTCTTTTGCCCCACCCCCTGGTATTGTTATAAAAAGCCCTTTTGAAGAGACATAAGGGGCTGGTGGATTTTGATCCAGGTTCTCCTGAAGTTGTCCTGTGTTTCTGTCTGTCTCCTCTCCACTGTCTTTCTATCTAAAGGTCTCTTATTCCTCTCTCCTCCTCATAGGAACCCTTTAAAAGGTGGGAGCTGGCCTCCCACAAGGAACCCTAACTCACAGGTCAAAGATGAAAACACAGCCCCTTTACGCATTTCCTTTTAAGAGACCAGCCCACTAAATAATTGCCCTCAACCTCAAAGAATGAAAACCTCATTAGGGTGGTGAGTCGTGTGTCCGAAGCCAGGACCACTGTTCTTTGTGGCCACTGGTCCCCACAGCTGTCAGCGGCTATTTTGATTTCTTGGATTTCAAGTTGCCATAGAAATTTATGACAGTGAGTCAGACCAGAACTGCAGACCTTCGGTCCTTTTCTGGAGTGCTATGTGGACAGTCGGGTTCACGGGATTCTTTCTGAGTCATAGGGCTGATGCTAATCCGGATCATTAGAAGCAATAATAATGTGGTAAGGTAAAAGGACAGAAAGCAAATCCAGTACAAACTGGAAACCTGGCTGCCTTCACCCTCAGCAAGGGAGCAAGGGACTGTAGAACACTTTCACTGGACACTCAATACCGTACAATGATCAAGAGTGATCGGGAACTTTCCACCAGCCTCCAGGCTGCCCCCCACCCAAACTCTCTTCTCTCTTCCCTTCCCCTTGCCTCTTGCCCAGGCTAAACTTCTACTTGAATTTCTGGGCTCAAACAAGTGTTCTGCCTCAGCCCACCCTCCCAACCCCTGCCTCAAAGCTGCGACTACAAGTGAACTATGTCTAGCCTTCTAGGGTACTTCTTGAATGGGGAATGCTAATCAGGAGCAATTAACTTAATAATTTCACAGGAAAGTCATTGACTGACAATATGATTGAAAGACAAAAGAATTATAAAGGTAAAAAAGAAAGGAACAAAAGCAGATGATGATGAGGAGAATGTTTGGCATATCATATACAGCAAATTCTCAGAAACCTCTTAGAAAATGATATTTTCCAGGAAATTAAGTTAACTATCTATTGCCTTTTTTTTTTTTTTTTTTTTTTTTGGTTTTTCGAGACAGGGTTTCTCTGTGTAGCTTTTCGCCTTTCCTGGAACTCACTTGGTAGCCCAGGCTGGCCTTGAACTCACAGAGATCCGCCTGGCTCTGCCTCCCGAGTGCTGGGATTAAAGGCGTGCGCCACCACCGCCCGGCTCTATTGCTATTTTTGTTACTCCACTGTGAATTCCCCTTACTGATTCATTATTGAGAGTATGGCTACAACCTACTCCACTGTGAATTCCCCTTACTGATTCATTATTGAGAGTATGGCTACAACCTAGCACATAGTAGGTACTCAGTAAGCTGTGAGGCTGTGGGTAATATTTATTTTTGAATTTTGAACAATTTTTTCTTTATTGTTGTTTGAGGATTTCATACATGCATGCATTTTGGTGGTTTGGCTGAGAATAGCCCCTCTATAGGCTCATATATTTTTATGCTTAATCTCCAGTTGCTCATCTGTTTGAGAAGGATTAGAAAGGATAGCCTTGTTGGAGTAGGTTTAGCCTTGCTTGAGGAAGTGTGTCACTGGGGGTGTGTTTCGAGGTTTCAAAAGCCCATGCCAGGCCAGTCTGTCTGTCTGTCTGTCTGTCTGTCTGTCTGTCTCTCTCTCTCTCTCTCTCTCTCTCTCTCTCTCTCTCTCTCTTAGCTCCTCCTCCAGCATCATGCCTGCCTGTGTGCTGCCATGCTCCCCTCCATACTGACAACAGACTAACTCTCTGAAACTGTAAGCAAGCCTCCAATTAATGCTTTTTTATACACGAGTTGCCTTGGTCATGGTGTCTCTTCACAGCAATAGAACACTGACTAAAACATATGCATAATGTGTCTTAATCTAATTCATCCCCCATTCCCCCTCCTACAATTCCTTTAACCCCAAATTCATCTGCTCCATTTAAAAAAAAGTTTACAAACATTTGATTTTAATTTTGTATATGTATGTATCTGTACGTGCATGTGAGTATAGGCACCTGTGGCGGTCAAAGGTGTCAGATCTGCTGGAGCTAGAGTTATAGGTGGTTGTGAGATGCTGGTGTGGGTGCTGGGAACTGAACCTGGGGCCTCTGTAAGAGCAGCAAGTGCTCTTAATCACTGAGCCATCTCTGCAGCCCATGTTCTGCTTTATCACGCCCCGAGTCAGCATGTGCTTTGTTCAGGACCTTTTTGTGGAACATGGATGGTCTCTCCTGGCTCCCAGCAGCCATCAGTTGTCAGAACTCCTGAGGTTGGATAGGACGTCATGATCACCTCCCCAAGCCATGCTGGCATTTAAGTATTATATCCACATGGATTAGGGACTGAATTGTGTCCCCCCAAATCCACATGGTGGAAACTTAATTCCCAGTGTGACTGTAACTGGAGATGAGGCCTTAAAGAAGAAAATCAAGGTTACTTGAATGTTGCCCAGGCAGCCCAGGTCCACCATGACATCCTGGATCCAAGATTAAAACCCAGCTGTAGAGTCTGTCTCCCACTCGCACTTCTTTCTCACATGACTACACACTGCTCTTTCTAGAAAACAGTAGTTGGAGTCTTGTTGGATGATTTAGTATAGATGACTCTTCACTTGATAATTTGATGACAGTCAACAGGCTTCAGTACAGTGATATCCCCATGAACCACAAGGCACATAGGGCTTTGAACCCTCATTTACTTATTAAAATGTTTTATGTTTGTAAACTTCTGTATTTACTTATTCATTATGTGTGCACATGCACATAAGTGACATTTGCACACTTCTGTATTTACTGGTTTATTGTGTGTGTTTATGCACAGGTATGACACAGAGCACACGGGAAGTCAGAGAACAACTTACAGTTCTCTTCCACTGTGTGGGCCTTTAGGGTTGAACTCAGATGGTCAGGCTTAGCAGCAAGATGCATTACCCACCGATCTATCTTGCCAGAGCCCCTCATTTATTTTTACTCCCACACTGTGATGGTGTTCAGTTTTTGCATTTTAAAAAAGTTACATTTTTTTTTCTAGCAGGTTATTGGCCATTACTGAGCCAATTAACATGCTTCCTGTACAGGTCATGATTCAGTTTTCTTTACATCTGCATAAAATTTCATGTGTATATGACTACATTTTCTTTGTCTACACATCTGCCAATGAGCCAACCCATTGACAGATAATCCTGGTTATTGTGAGTAGTGTAGCTATCAATGCACACGTGCTACAAGTATCTCTGTGGTATACACATAGATTCCTTTAAGTGTGTACCCAAGTGATATAACTAGGTCAGATGATTGATCTATTTTTAGCTTTTTGGTAAAACTTGGCTGTGTTACACTATTCCTGAGGAGACATGAACAAATGTCTATTTATACCAGATGTTGGAACTGACCACAGACCAAAGCAATGATACCACTCAAGTCCACCTTGGTGAAGCAATGGATTTTTTTTGGGTTATTTACAGGGGTGTAGGTGAGGAATTACTTACAGGTACAGGGATGATTCAAGAACAGCCACATTATGAAAAAAAAAAATCCCAAACCAGCATGGGTGGTGACCCATGAAATCTAGAGTCCTGGAGCTCTCTACATGACTTCATAGGTAGCTTCTACAAGTTATATTCTCCTCAGCAGTCCTCACTGTTTACATAATTATTCAGTTATCCTGGGAGTAGAGAAGCCTTGTGAATCTAATAAGTTTCAGGGACTTCCTGAGACTTGTGACTTAACCTCCTGAGTCTTTAAAAGCCCTTTAGAACTTCCTGAGTCTCTGTGAGCCTTCCTCCAGGATGGACTGTTCTTGCTATAGACAACCCCCATACTGATTTCTATAGTGGCTACACCATTTACACTTCCACCAGCCATGAATTAAGGGTTCTTCCCTGCATCCTTAGCAGCATATATTTTTTATTAAGAAATTTTTTTTATTCATTTTACATACCAATCACAGATTCCCCCTCTTTCCTCCTCCCACCTCTCCAACCTCCCCTCACCCCACCCCATTCCCTCTTACAAGAAGGTAAGGCTTCCCATAGGGAGTCAGCAGAGCCTGGTCCATCCCGAAGAGGCTGGTCAAAGCCACTACCCCCTGCCTCAAGGCTGTGCGAGGTGTCCCACCATAGGTAACAGGGCTCCAAAAGGCCAGCTCATTCAACAGCATATTTTTTCATTTGTTTTTCAGGATGACAGCTATGCTGACTGGTGTGAGAGGGAATTTCAGACCAGTCTTAGTTTGTGTTTTTCTGATGGCTAACGCATTGAATGCTTTCCCAAGGGTTTGTAGGCTATTTGTTTTTCTTCTTTTGAGAACAGTCTCTTTAGTTCATTTGTCCATTTGTTGACTGATGATTGACTCAGGGCATTTAATCTTTGTAGCTCCTTATGTATCTTACATATTAACCCCGTGTCTGACATGCAGTTGGCGAAGATGCTCCTCCCACCTCTCGGCTGTCTCCTCACTGAGGTGCAAGGCCCCGAGTTTGAGCACCCTAATCAGTAAGATCCAAGCAACAGACACGCTTTATTGTGGAAGGAGAGCGCAGGCTTTGATTTTCACTTGAGGGTATCTTCAGCCTTTGTTTTCTGAGTGTAGACTGTTCTGGGAGTTGGAGTTGGCAGAGAGGTAACATCCAATTTGCATTTTGTGTTGATAATGAACTCTCTTCATCATTTTCCTGGTCTAAAATGTACTGGTTTTGCCAGAAGATGGTGTTGGCTCTACACTGTTTGCCTTTGAGTCTCAAGTGAAGGTGTGTTCATTTTCAACTTACAGGCTCTGTGTTGACTCTCAGAGGAGTTGACAGCTGAGCAGAAATCCACTCAGAGCAAATGTTATCAATTAGGCTAGGAGTCCCCTTTCCCTCAGGTGAGTTTCTGTTAGAGGAAGATGTGACAATCTCTGCCTAGCGTCCTGGTGGACAGTGCTCAGGGGGGGACTCAGTCCAGGGACTCGATGCTGGACTGCTGCCTGTTAGCACTGTCACAGAGGGGAAGAGAAGAGAAGATTGCCTGGCCAGAAAGACGGAGTGACCTATGACCCTTGCTCCAAAGTGGTGGAGGGAGGGTCAAACCACCTTTAAACAGAAGTTTATTTTATTTTTTATGTGTATTTATTTGTGTATGTGTGTGTGTATGTATGTATGTGAATGTGTGTATATGTGTGTATATGTATGTGTGTGTATGTATGTGTGTATATGTATGTGTGTGTATGTATGTGTATATATGTATGTGTATGTGTGTGTGTGTATATGTGTGTGTATGTGTGTGTATATATGTGTGTGTATATGTATGTGTGTGTGTATGTGAATGTGTGTATATGTATGTGTGTGTGTATGTGAATGTGTGTATATGTGTGTATGTGTGTGTGTATATGTATGTGTATATGTGTTTGTATATGTGTGTGTATATGTGTGTATAACTATGTGTGTGTATATATGTGTGTGTGTGTATGTATGTGTGTACGCACATGTAGGTGCCCACAGACGCTTGAATGAAGCATCAGATCCCCTGGAGCTGGAGTCACAGGTGGCTGTGAGCTGTGTGACATGGAGAGTGGAAACTGAATTCAAGTCTTCTGGAAGAACAGGAAGCTCTGCTGACTGTTGAGCCATCATTGAAGCCCCAGGATACCTTATAAAAAGCTGTGTATAGGTCAGGCACTGTGTGGTGGCGCACGCCTTTAACTCCAGCACTCAGGAGGCAGAGGCAGGCTGATCTCTGTGAGTTCAAGGTTAGTATGATCTGCATAGAAAGTTACATACCAGTCAGAGCAACATACTGAGACCCAATCTTTAAAAAAAAAAATGCTTATGGTAGACTATTTGACACTTGCAGTAAAATATACAGAACATTCAAGATCAATCTAGAAATTACAACTTTGCAAAAATTTCTTTTTTTTTTTTTTCTGGTTTTTCGAGACAGGGTTTCTCTGTGTAGCTTTGCGCCTTTCCTGGAACTCACTTGGTAGCCCAGGCTGGCCTCGAACTCACAAAGATCCGCCTGGCTCTGCCTCCCGAGTGCTGGGATTGAAGGCGTGCGCCACTGCCGCCTGGCCAAGTAAATTACATTCTTAGTGCTAGGTTAAATTAGATTAAAGAACACTTAGAGTGTCTTGGTGCAATAATGTGTATTTGGGATGATCTACAACCCCATCTCCATTGCTGTGGCCTTAGAGAGAAACACCCTGCCACCCTGGGCCATCCATCACTGAAATCACTCCAACTGGCTCATTTTTTTAAAGTTAGGTGACTTGTCTTCTCTGAAGCTATAGGGTGTTATGAAAACACCAGTCAGCTGGGCATGGTGTTACACACCTGGAGTCCCAGCTGTCAGGAGATTGAGGCAGGAAGGTCATGGGTTCAAAACCAGTCTGGCTACATAATGAGAACTTGTCTGACAAAAAGACCATCGCTGTGTTAGTGCCTATCTTCAGGGACGTGTGTACAGGGACAAAGAAGATTTCTGCAAGATTTTTATGAAGGTGGGGTACTTTCAAAATTACCTGGGGCTCAAAACTCAACTTTAAATAGAGAGAGGGTTTCCCTTCTGTGAGAGGAAAATTCAAACATACAATGAATGCCAGTTCTCATATAAAAACAGATCAAACTCCATTCTTATCATATATGTGAAGGAAACTGTAATTGGGCATTTCTCTCCCACCCGCCAGTTCCCAATAAACATTTAGAGGCTTAATATTACTTATAAATGATCGGCCAGTAGCTCAGGCTTATTACTGACTAGCTCTTACACTTAAATTAACCCATAATTCTTATCTATGTTTAGCCACATGGATTGGTGCCTTTTCTCAGTATAGCGTTCTCATATTGCTTCCTCTGTATCTGGCTGGCGACTTCTACTCTGCCCTTTCTTTTCCCAGAATTCTTTCTGTGTCAGGCTGTCTTGCCCAATCTCTTCCTGCCCAGCAATCAGCCAGCCAATCAGATTTTATTAATAATGAGAACAATGCACATTTACAGTGTACAAAGGCTGTTCCACAGAAGGAAACACTTAATTCGTGACACAGTAGGGTAAAGGCCAGATACAGAAGTAATGATACAATGTCACAGTTGCTCCAGGAAGGAAACAATGTTGAGAGGCCAGGCAGGGATGGAGGCTGGGAGTGCCACACACAGGCCCCGAGAGCTTCATTTGGCTGGAGAGTATTGTCATGCTTGGACGTCACTCATCAGAAGACCCTCCTTCCCCCCACACCCCAGATATGTTTCTGTTTTGTTTTGTTTGATTTTCCACAGGGTGGCGCATAGAAGACCTGAGAGCCGGGAGGAAGGTCTCCTCAAGTGTGTCCCAGCTCCAGGTAGTGTGCTTGTTTGATTTCTGTGTATTCAAGTCAGCATTTCTTTGTATGTTTGCTGGGTTTTGGTTTTTTTTTTTTTAACTTCATTTTTTCCTTTGCTTCACACTGGCCAAAGTTCCTGGGAGATGACAGTATTGTAAGCACTTGAACGTCTCTCTCCCCACTTCCCCCTTGTGCCTTTCCAAAGCAAGAAAGGAGCCTCACACTTCGATGACCCCCAATCTCTTCATGCCATTTGATCTAAGAGCTGCACACAAATTCAATGCAGTCTCAGAATAATTTCCATGCATTTTTAGGAAGGAGCTGAGAAGGGCAGGGAGATATGTGATAATAGAAGTAGACACCAACTGTTACCCCCAGCCTTCGTCAGGCAGCCATGACTGAAAGGGAGGTTACATTTGCCATTTGTGAAGTTTTGTTTATGATCTATTGTGGAGATTTCTATGGCCACAGTTTAAGATGTCCCAGGAGATCTTTTATACTTTGTTTAAACACTCGGATGCTGCCTTTAAAGCTACTGTGAAGGGAAGAATTGTTTGTCAGATTTTATAAAATACAGTCATGAATCCAAAGAGCACAAGTTCACACACAACCAAGAAGTGCAGGAACCTTTCCCCACATAGACTGGGAATCTTTACCCCGGGTGCTCGGTCTCATGGTGCTTCAGACCCATTTCTGAGTTCCCCAGTGACATCACAGCACTTCTCTGACTTTTGTTTTGTTTTGAGACAGTGCTCCACTCTGGAGCTCAGGCTGATCTGGAACCCACTGTGTAGCCCAGGTTGGCTTTGAATTCACAGCAATCATCCTGCCTCAACCTCCCAAGTGCTGGGATGGCAGGTGAGGCACCTTTCTTAACTGCAACCTCTCTGATTATTGTCTATACAGAGAATTTAGCCCTATATAACATCTGGTTAACATGTGTCCAGCTGATATCCCAAGACACTTGGAAAACAGACATTTCAGAGAAGGCTAACTACCTCTAAGTATCCTTTTTTTTTCTTCTTTTATTCTCATGTAAGAAAATAATTTTCACATGCTGAGCAGTGGTGGTGCACGTCTTTAATCCCAGCACTTGGGAGGCAGAGACAAGTGGATCTCTATGAGTCCAAGGCCAGTCTGGGCTACAGAGCAAGTTTCAGGACAGACAGGACTACGCAGAGAAACCCTCTCTAAAAAATAAATAGAAAAGAATTTTACAGTCACTCTATAAGGAGGTGACATACATTCTCTACTAGGATCTGTGTGTGTGCCAAGTTAATTCTGCTGACTGTTGTCTGGTTACTTCCTGCGTTCACTCAACAAGGCTGTAATTCTGCCCCTCTGACCAAGGAATGCACCTAGACCTCAGTTGGCTGGCTGTGCTTCTCCAGGCTCGTGCGCGCGCACGTCTCAGGTCTGGCTTCCGCTAATCTGAGCAGCCGCTTTGCAGCATGCTACTTCAGCTACCTCGTCTGACAGGAATGCAGCTTTCCATAGGCAGCGTCGGAACCACAGCCCCAGAGCGGTGACCTAAAGTCGCTCAACTAATGTGCAGAAAACTTGGAGCCAGATGATTTGATTGGTTTCCAAAGTCTGTTTTCTCTGTAATGTTTTTATTAGTATTAATCACACATATAATGGGTTTTATTGTGACATATTAACTGCCTCCAGACTTATAAAACAGTTCTTCGGTTTAGCTAAGACCCTGGCTTATTTACACAAAACCCTCTAAACTTGGTAAGTATGTAAGTTCCAAACATTTTCATTAGTGATAAAAATAAAGACTCCTCTTAAACCAGCTTCATAAGTAATGGGAAGTTGTTTGTTCTGTTGTCCATAGGACAAGGCAGAGAAGGGGGTAGCTAGCAGACAATCAGAAGACCGATGGCCTCACGTCCTGCCAGGCCTCTCTGTCCCTCCATCTCTTGCATTTTATCTCTCCCTCTCCCTCTCTCCCCCAACCCTGAGTTTCAACATGAATTTTTCCAGAGAAAGTTCTGCACCTGGCTGAAAACAAAACTTTGCAGAGCTCCCTTGCCTGGTTTGCATGAATTGTGTCCCAGAGAACGCAATCCTGTCATGTGTGGGATTCATCAGAATTTCCATTTCAGGGAGAGAAGCTCCAGAAAGAAAGGGGTCGGCACTTCTAGAGAGAGACAGGATTACCCGCTATCTGCCATGCTGAAAGATTGGAGTGAGCGACATTGAAGTTCCAGCCACGCTGTCCCTGACTGAGTGATGCCTTCCATAAAGGAAGACACACACTTACTGTCCCTCCCTTAAAGGGAATGACCACCTTTGCCATTCTCTACCGCATTTCCTATGACACTGCATCCAGCTCACACCTGGTACACAGACGCCAACCAACCCACTGTCCTGACAAGTGTGACTGACTCTCCCGGGCATTCCCCTGCCTCAGTGCTCCCCCACACTCCATCTGAAGTCCGGACCTTAGCTCTGGATCTGCCGAAGATGAGTATTTGACTCGAAAAGAGCACAGTGAAGGCGTGAGAGCACTGCTGTGTTCTTGGGGGAGACTTTTCACACACACACACAGCATGTCTATTGTAGAAACTTTATCCTGAGCAGTCACAAGCCTGGGCCTAACCCAGCACTGCAAGGAACAGGTCTGAACGCCAAGGTTTCTCACAGCCCAGTAAGTGAAATAAAGAAAAATAAGTCAAATCTTCATTGGACTAAAAAAAAAAATTCAATTAGATCTAATTTATAGACCTCAGCTGGGCATGGTGGTGCACATCTTTAATCCCAGCACTCAGGAGGTAGAGACAGGTGGATCTCTGTGAATTTGAGGCCAGCCTGGTCTACATAGCGAGTTCCAGGACAGCCAGGGCTGTTACACAGAGAAACCCTGTCTCAAAAAAACCAAGGGAAAAGTAGTTCTCTCTATATTTAGGTTTTCTCTGCCATTCATTTTATCCATGATTAAGCAATAAATGTCTCCTTTGTGTCTGGCATGATTCTAGATATGATAGGATGTGGTGATATTTTATTTGTTCTCTAACAAATAAAACTTATCTGGGGATCAGAGGACAGAGCCAGCCACTAGATTAGACATAGAGGCCAGACAGTGGTGGCACACCCCTTAATCTTCTCACTCCGTGTTGCGGTAATGCCCACGCTACCGCCATCCGTTCACCATGTCTGAGCCAGGGGCTGTGGATTAAAAAATAGAGACAAGAAACAGCGGGTCATTCGCCACAGCAGAATGCCGAATGCCCTTTATTGAAGGAGGGAGGAAACCTTAAATGCAGGCTTACAGTACAATGGAGGATCCCCGGAGGGCAGAAGTTCGCTACCCAATGTTCTACATTTTTGCATCTAAGCTGTTTACACCAAATGCAGGATGCACAAACAAAGAATCTCCAGTGATCCTTCACGAAGAAGGAAACCGGCAGGGAATCAGCATAGGGAGGACATCTGGTCAAGGTCGGCAAGCAGGCAACAGTTTACTCAATAGGGTAGGCCAGGGCCATACAACTCAGGAGGCAGAGATCCTTTTGGATCTCTGTGAGTTCAAGGCCATACTGAGAACAGAGCCAAGCATGGAGGCACATATCTTTAATCCCAGCACTTGAGATCTCTTGTCTTTGCTTGGGAAGACACACACCTTTAATCCCAGGAAGTGATGGCAGGAAGCAGAAAGGTATATAATGTGTGAGGACCAGGAACTAGAGGCTTTTGGGCAGTTCAGCTAAGAAGACTCTTTCGGGTGAGGACTCAGGGGTTTCCAGTCTGAGGAAACAGGATCGGCTGAGGAATTGGCAAGGTGAGGTGGCTGTGGCTTGTTCTGCCTCTCTGATCTTCCAACATTCACCCCAGTGTCTGGCTCTGGGTTTTCTATTAATAAGACCTTTTAAGATTCGTGTTACAATAGGGTCCTGTTGAGATTGCACAGTACACATCCTTTCACTGGACTTTCAACACTGAGCTGACCCCCAGTCAGGGTCTCCTGGCTCCACAGCTGTCTCGTCTTCAAGACAGCACTTAATTCTTTCTATGTCTTTGGTTCTTTCTCATATGAACCATATTCATCTTTATGTGAAAATCCAGCAATTCGCAGGCAGCTCCACTCCTCCTGGGCTGGTGTTTGCAATAGGGGTAGGGAGGGAGAGAAGGGCTGGGTAGCGTGTGTGTGTGTGTGTGTGTGTGTGTGTGTGTCTGTGTGTGTGTGTGTGTCTGTGTGTCTGTGTGTGTGTCTGTGAGGTGGGCACACATATGGGTATAGATGCATATGCCTGTGTACTTACACAAGCCAGGAGGGACACTGGACTCCCCAGAGCTTGGGTTTCAGGACTTTTCTGGCCTGTTATGTGGGCCCTGATCCCCATGACTGCGTGGTGATTGTCCCTAACCGCTGTGCCATCTCTCCACCCCTGTGAAGGAGGGGCTTTCAAAGTATTTCTCTGTGTTTCAGAGTTTGAACAGGGAAAGGGGCAGGGGGTAAGAAGGCAAGAGAAAGTAAAACATGACCCTCACTGAGTGAGAAGAGGCCGAATTCCAGGTGACCTCTCGGCCTTCCGCTTTCTCTCCTCTAATCACCACCTGTATGGTATTGGTAACTTTTCCTGTCCCCGAGACAGGGCATCTGGAGAAGGGAGGGCTCACAGTCTGAGGGGAACTGGTCCATCAGGGCAGGAGGGCAGGATGGCTGGAGCACGAACCAGCTGGTCACATGATATCTGCAGCCGGGAAGCAGTGATGGATGCTCGTGCTCGGCTCACTTTCTCCTGGTAGTCTGAGATCCCAGCCCACTGAAGGGAGCCTTTCTGCCACAGTCAGCCCCGTTTGGGAACGCTCGTCAGAGGCTCGTGTCCTAGGTGACTCTGCCAAGTTGACAGCAGTGGCCATCAAACATCTGAGTGTCACGAGTTCCTCTTTTTGCTGTCTGCTGCTGAAGGTACAGAATGGTCATCTTAGGAAGGTGTGAGGTGGGGAAATCTTTGGCAGAGTGCTGAGGGAATCATAATTAACCAATGATCGGCCTGGAATCCCATCTCAGCTTGTGGAAATTTTCTCCTAATGGACTAACTTCATTTTGTTTTCCTTAACCAGAACTCTTTTCTGTGCATAGTTCAGGGTGAAGAAGACGAACAACTTGCAAATAGCTGATTGCCAAGTGGAGTGGGAAATTCTAAAGATTTCAGTTGAAGTCCAGGGGCATTTCTATGGACGTCCAAGACACCTTGGATTTTTTTTTTCAGTGCTGTGTGTCTCATGCTTTCTAGACAAGTGTTCTGCCCATGAGCTACTAGTACATCCTCAGCCTTGCTTTTAGACTTTTTAAAAATTAATTAAATTGCCTTAGTGAGACAGGGTCTCACTGTGTAGCCCAAGCTGGCCTCAAAACTCTCAATCTCCTGCCTCTGCCTCATGAGTGCTGGGTGTGTGCAGCTGCAGCTGGCTCTGCTTTGGATCCTTGGAATACACAGTTATTTGAAAGAAGTACACACTGAAATTATTTAAGGGTGGAAACAGAATGTCATAGAGCTTATGGTAAAGCAGTGTGAAGCCACATGAATTTGCAAACAAGCTTTAAACTCTGTGAGTCTTGGGCTGTAGTTTTGTGAACTGTCTTGGGTTTCTGTCTCAAGTGATCTGACACTTTTAGGTATACTGGCATCCTTTTAAAATCCATTTCTTTTTCATATCATTTGAATGTGAAAAGTAGTGTGCATGCAAACATTGGGATCAGGCAAACTTCCTGGGGGATATCAGATGCCTCTATCAATAGCATTTGACAAACACCTACCGGCCACTCGGGAAAAATGACTAATGTTCAAGCTAGTCTGAATGACCCACTTGAAGGTGGAGTTATATTTTCCAAGCTGGTCTGGAAATGAAGCGTTTTATACTTGGAACCTGGGAAGGAAGGACACTGCTTTGAGAGACCTGCCCCCGTCCCCATAGCCTCCTGTGTTTGAACACCTGTCTCCCAGCTGGCAGGGCAGTTTCAGGAGGTTATGGAACCTTTAGGAGGTGGGGTGTTGTTGGAAGAAGTGGGTTCCTGGGGGCAGAATCTGAGGTTTTATAAACTGAGTCCACTTCCTGTCCACACTCACTTACCTGATCTGTGAAGACATGAACAGGAGCGCCACACTCCTGCGGCCACTCAGCCACCATGCCTTCCTCCCACAATGAGCTGTACCCCAAACCCCAGCAAGAGGAAACCCTTCCTCCCGGCAGGCATGTGGGCCCCGAGGAGAAGAAATGTGATTATTGCACAGGGGAAACATGAGGAAGTGGCTGCAGTCACCTAACCTCACACTTGAAGTTCTCATTGAACATTAGGGATTCTTCCAGCAAATATTGAAAAGCAGTCTGTCACTTAACCTCAGAGGGAATGTGCTGAAGTCCACAAACCAGACTATGGCTAGACTGAGTACAAAAATGTCATTCTTAACAAGAGTCAGCTCCAATATCTTGGCCCAAATTTTTGTTTTAGGCCACAAGCCACCAAATATTGATAAGTTTTGCTGACTTATGAGTTCTGTGGATCAGAAGTCCACAGACACTGGGAGACTGAAGCAGAGTTGTTTATTGATTGTTGGAGATTGTGACAGTTATTTCCATGACCAACTTGACTGGACTGAGAAATACCCAGGGCAGTTATATGGACAAACCATGGGAAGAAATACCCAGGAATTCAGAAATGACATGGATCTGGAGCTTGCACACTCTGATATGGGCCGAGTCAGAGCAGGAATTCACCCCCTTCTCTTTGAACGATGCCCTTGGTGCAAGCCTGAGGTTCGAAGAGGACCGACTGGCACTCACACAGGGCGGTTACATGGACAAACCATGGGAAGAAATACCCAGGGTGGTTACATGGACAAACCATGAGGAAGAAATACCCAGGGCAATTACACAGACAAACCATGGGAAGAAATACCCAGGGCGGTTACATGGACAAGCCGTGGATGGACTTTTGAGATCTTTTAGGAAGGCCTACTGAGGGAAGGTTTCCCAACTGTCACGCCGACTTAGCTTAGAGAAGCCACATTGCATCACACCTGCTCCCTAATGGCAGTTAGGGTTCCCTCTTTAGGGGGTGATGCTGAGAACAGAAGGCAGACACCAGGCAGGCAGGGGTCCCCGAAGCAGACATTCCAGAAGCATCTTAGGTTCTCTGGCCAGAAACAGCAGGAGGGAGCCTTGTCCCCTAACCAGCTTCCTGCCTAAAGGTTGCCCGTGAGGTGGGGGCCTACAACTCGAGTCCAGACACTACTGAACCCTTCAGGCAAACAGCTTGGGAACTGGATTTTCATGGTGGAAATGGGTTGCATAGCTCATCTCCTGATTAGGGTCACCTCTTCAGAGTGGGGATGGCACAGAGGCAGTAAAGACCTACTAAGGGGAAATCCGTTCCTTCCAGTCAAGAGGATAAACCCCTGGCCTGAGTAGAGATCTCGCATTGCAGTTGGGCTGACCAATGACCAGGCTAAGGGACCACCCCAGGACAGTGGGCTCACCTTTAATAAGGCAATATGCCTTTCCTCCCTGGAATCCCTGCCCTGGTGCAGTATTTACAGGACTGTGGTCATTGGCTTCATTGGTCTTTTCTGAACTTCCACAGAGCCTACTCGTTCCCTTTCCCTCCTGTCTCGGTTCTGAGCCTTTTCAGGTACTTTGGGGTGCCCTGCTCTTTTGCTAAAGCTCCCTCCCTGCCATGCCGTTGCCCTGGGGTTTTCTTTTAAACTCTGATAAGACTGTCCTCAGACTTCCAGAGAGAGGGGGCTGGGGAGTGGAGAGAGAGAGAGAGAGAGACAGACAGACAGACAGACAGACAGGGAGAAAGAAAGAGACAGCCGGGGAGAAGCAGAGAGGAAGAAGACTGACACACAGAGAGAGTCAAGGAGAAAGACAGAGACAGAGAGACAGGGGCCTCGGGCATCAGTGAGGCACACCCTTAGTGTCTGTGAAGGCTGTTCTAGAAAAGACTAACTGAGGAAGACCAAATTCAAACAGGTGAGCTAGAGTTCCAGACTGAGTAAAACCAGAAAGAGGAGAAAGCCTGTTGAGAACCAGCATCCCTTTCTCTGCTTCCTGGTCTTCCTCCTCCATCACAAACCGGCTCTGACCCAGCTGTCATGCCTTCCGGCTGTGATGGACCCCTAAAGTAAACCAGAACAAACACTTCATTCCCCAACATGCTTCTTTTCAGTATTCAGTCACAGCAATGAGAAAAAATGACGTGGATCTGGAGCTTGCACACTCTGATATGGGCCGAGTCAGAGCAGGAATTCACCCCCTTCTCTTTGAACGATGCCCTTGGTGCAAGCCTGAGGTTCGAAGAGGACCGACTGGCACTCACACAGAACCCTGTCTACTTTAACTTCTCTGTCAGAACCCTGTTTTATCGAGGTATCTCCTTCTCCCCCACATAACCATGTGTCTCAGAGGGGAGCTGCTCCCATCCCAGGCCTGTGGATTGGCTTGACTGGCAGAAACACACTAGCCCCACTCATGTTTGGGTCAGTGATGGTCCCATGATACAGCTCTGGCTGGTGATCTAGACACAGAGCAGGGTGCTGAGGCAGGAAGGAGTTTCCAGGGGGCATTTCTGAGGTAGAACTGTGAGGTTGGGTCCTCTTCTTGCTCTCAGGGCTTCTGTCATCTGGATGTAGAGCCTGGACCCACTGTACCCAAGGAGGAAGCTGGCAGAGGAGGAGGTACAGCGGCATTCAGAAGATCCCAGGTCTCCATGGCCACAGCGAGGCACCGAATCAGCTCACTCCCGCTAGGCTTCCCTGCAAGATAGTAAATCTCCCTACTGTTAACACCACTGGGGTTCTTTTACTGCCGGCCAAATGGACCATAACTGATCAAGACGTCTCAAGGGATGTAGAGCCTTGGTCACCTCAGTTGCTGAAATAGCTTTTTAGTGCCAGAACTTACAATGATGTAGCCTTTAACTATTCTATCAAAGACGAAAGCTCCACAAGGCAGCTGAGTTAGGTTTATGCCTTTTGTGAGTGGGAATCCAAGCCAGCCTATGTAATCAGACAGGATGGATCCAAGCAACTTTGGTGACCCTTACTTGATTGGGGTTAAAGGAACCTTGGTTTCTTAGACTGGCTTTCTGGATAAGCTCATTTCTACAGTACTGTTAGAAGAAAGGTATGTCATGGATTTAAACAATGATAGCCCTTTCTCACCTATCTTTCTATCCACAGAGGCTTCTAGCATTTCCTTTTACCTGAGTCTACAGAGAAATCATGTTTGGATTCTATTGCAAGCTCAGTGATAGCAAAGAGAAATATTTACAGATGTCATAAAGAAAACCACTGTGGAGACACATGTCCCAGAGCCTTCCCATTACACCCAGAACAAAGAACCACATGTGAGCAACACTTGACGCTTACTCAGGGCTGTTCTTAGAATGCCCCAGTTCAGCCCTTCTGTAACATTGTGCAGAAATCAACAGACTGTTTTTAATGAACATTTTGAGGAAATACATTGTTTGTTGCTTTTGCGGGAAGAAAACTTCAGATAGGAATGTGCTAAGTTTTAATGAATGAGAGATGTGAAAATATAATGAAAAATTATGTAGCAGTGAAAACTAACCAACTTGATCCTTGTGTGTATAACAGTGGACAGAACACACCCTGGAGAAGAACACACCTGTTTGACTGTGTTAGTGCACAGCACAATCATGTAAAACAGGAATTCTTCTGGACATTCCCACTTACAGAAGCCCAAGGACCAAGAGGAGCATGAGTGCTGTTCTCTAACTTACAGGAAAGGGCATGAGATCGAAGAGGGGCATGTGAGTGTTGCAAACCTTAAAGAAGGGCGGGTGCATCTCATTTCCCAAGCCAAGGAAGAGCATATGAGTCTGCACTCTGTTATTTTCTGTGTGTGTGTAGAGGCCAGAGGTTGATGAGATCATGTGTCTTCCCCTCCGCCTCTCCTAATTTTTCTTGTTGTTATTGGGACAGGATAATAGTTTTGTCTACTTGACACAGTCTAGAAAGACCTGGGAAAGGAGTCTCAATGAGGAATTCTCATATTAGCTTGGTCTGTGGGCGTGTCTACTAGGGATTTTCTTAATTGTGTTAACTGAGGAAGGAAGACCTGCCCTGAATGTGGATAGCACTGTTTCGTGAGCAGGGCCTGGACTGATGAAAATGAGTGAGCTAGGCACACTGTATGACATCATTTGCAATCTGCTTTAGACTGTGGGTGTGCTGTGGCTATTTGCTTCAAGTTCCTGCTGCCTTGATTTCCCCAGACAGACTGTAGCCTGGAACTCTGAGCCAAGCAAACACTTTCTCCTCTAAGTTGTTTTTGCCAGAACTTTTTTTTTTTTTATCACAGATGGGACAGGAAACTGAGCCAGACAGAGGGGCTCACTGAACCTGAAACTCACTGATCGGCTAGGCTGCTGGCCAGTGAGCTCCCGCGACCCACCTGTCTCCTCTTTCCTGCTTGTTTCTGTGTCCCTGGTAAACCCTCCACTGATGATTATAATTGATCCTGCAGCATCCTCCCTATACACGCAGAGGGAATGCTTTCCAATATATTCTCTCCTAAGCCTTGCTTTACTAGGAGCACGGACCTCCAAATCCCTTGCCTGTGTAAATGTGTAATTATCTGTGAGAGTACGTTCTTCTCTTGCTGTTTTCTTTGTCTTGTTTTTATGAGTCAAGGAGCAGAACTTGGTCCTCACCACCAGAGGTTGATTAGCAGCCTTTGCAGCCTGCATCTGGCTGTTTTCTTAGACATCAATGTCTGTTACGTAGAACAAATAAGAAATTCTGGGCCTGAAAACATCCCCTTGAACCCTGGTGAAACAGCAGCAGCGTTCACAGTGTTGTGATTAAACACTAATAGTGAGGTGGGTCTGGGAATTAATTATGAGCCATGAAACTGTGTCTGATATGATGAAGGCAAAAGAAGGACCATGACTCCTCAAAACAGACTATTCTGACGCACCTTGGACACTCTCGCCACGAAAGAGCTGGCTCTTAATGTCTTAAATGGCTTTTTCTTTGCTTTGTATTAACTCAAAGCACTAACTACTTGTTCTTGTTTTCTTCAATGATTAAAAAACAAAAAACAGCCGGGCGGTGGTGGCGCACGCCTTTAATCCCAGCACTCGGGAGGCAGAGGCAGGTGGATCTTTGTGAGTTCGAGGCCAGCCTGGGCTACCAAGTGAGTTCCAGGAAAGGCGCAAAGCTACACAGAGAAACCCTGTCTCGAAAAACCAAAAAAAAAAAAAAAAAAAAAAAAAAAAAAAAAAAAAAAACAAACAAACAAAAAAACCAACTTCAAACAGCATTCCAGTATTTCTTTCTGAATAATTCTCTCATCTCCCAAAATTTGGGGACTGGAGGGTTAGAACAATAGCCAGGGGATGGGAAGAGGCCAGGTGTTACTGCTCCAGTGGCCTGTTTAATGTATTCTTTGTTCTGGTGTCGAAAACCAGGAGCTGACACAGAGATGTTGTGAAGTAACAATTTAATGACGGCTGGGCTCTATTTTCAGTCCCCCATAGTAGGAGAGTGAAAACCGCCCAGATTAAAGGCAGAGTAGTCTCCTTATACCAAGTGGGCAAGTGACTAGAAGTGGGATTTTGTTATTTTTGTCATTATGTGAAAGGTATATGTTGTGGGTTTATGGTCAGTTAACATACAATGAAACATCTTATGGCGGGTCAATTCTCTGAACAATGGACATAATTTATAATGTGCAATTCACAAGAATATTGAGGAAGAGTCAGTCAAAACAGTTGACCTCCAGCTAAGGACATGATCAAAGTCTAACACAGTTTAATTAAAAGGAAAACAGTCAGCTGTCCCTTAACTGCTTCTGTTCATTATTTCAATTTCATGAAGCATATTTCGGATTTTTGAGCTGCAGGAGTAGATGCTGGGGGAAATGGAAAGTAATCTTTTTGCCCTGGGAAGTTTCCCCCCCAGTTTTCAGGATTTGGTGTTTGGTGTTCTTCCAGTGTTCTGGACGCCTAACCAGGTCTGGTGAGGACAAGGTGTCAGGTTGTAGAAAGTGCTAACTTTTACAGGTGGCTTTTTTGGGGGGGTACTGTGGCCTTAAGATTTCAGTGCTCTATTTTATTTTTTAAAGATTTATTTACTTTTTTGTTTATGTATGTGCCTTCATGTGTACCACGTGAATGCAGGAGCCTTAGGAAGGCAGAAGAGGCCTGGAACTGGAGTTACAGGGAGTTGTGAGCCACAAGGTGGGTGCTGGGAATCGAACTAGGGTCCTCGGGAAGAACAGCCAGTGCTCTTAACCTTTAAGCCATTTCTTCAGCGCCCCCCCCCCCAGCCTCCTCTATTGTCCACTCATTCAGCTGTTGACACTGCCTTCCCACCTCCCCGCTGACTATTGCCGGTACTCACTGCTCCCATTTCTCTGGAGGAAGAGAAAATAGAGCCCGTAGCTTGTGCTGAGTCCTAACAGTGGCCTGAGGTTGCTATCATTTCCATTGAGACATCGGTCTTGTTTGCTGACTTACCCTGTCAGTGATTAGTCAGAACTTTGTTTTCTCTTTGCCTCCTTGGAGCAAGCCCTATACAGCTTCAGAGACAGTTCTGAATACAGACGTGCTGTGTCTCAGGACACAAAAGCGGGCACCCTAGTAGTATTCTGTAGTCATACATGCAGACAGGAAAACCACGAGGAAGACGCAGCATTATTTGAATAGATTCATCTGAAGTTGAGGTGAGTTCTTGGATGATACCCCTTTCAGGAAGTTGGTATCGCTGATTGGTTGCTTTGATATCAAGGCAGTATTTACCAGTGCTGGTTCTAATTCCTGCCATGGTCTTGTGAGAGTTGTCCCTCTACTGAAGGTGAGGCGGAGCTTTGATGATCACGGTGCTAATGAAACAGAGGAGGAGGGGAAGCGATTGAATTCGGTGGTTTCCATCTTTGGAGATGAAGCCATAGACAGCAATTTGGTGCAGCAGAGAGAAGCCAGCCAAGTATTCTTTTGAGGTGGGGAGTTGGGGATGTCACTGAGTTCAGCGGGGGCCTTCTCTACTGTCTGTGAGTTTAGCTCAGGGGTCTGGGGTCCCAGAGAACTTCATGGCACCAAAGCGGCTCCTGCTTGTGGGATTTTGTCTTATGAATTCAAAGAATGAAATTCTCAGATTACAAACTGTGAATCTTAGAAAACTTTATTATAGACTCCTGGGGAGCCCAGGTCGGGGAGGGGTAGTGTTCCTCTATGACAGGAAGGGCCCCCAGGAATGAGATGGTGCCGGTCCAAAGGCTAGCTACCTTATCTCAGGCTACTTGTCACTTCTGAGCTGGAACTAACATTCTGCAACTAATAGATTAAAACCTTTGAGATCCATTAACTGAGCAGACCACTAGCTTTTACCAACCCCAAAGCTCAAGAATGTCATGATAGCGTCTTAAGTCTGCAGAAACATGCCTTCTATCTTGCCATAACCACCTCTCTGGTGTACCCACCAATGTATTTTAAATTTGCTTTGCTTTGTGTCTTTCTGTGTTCTGTAATCTATGAAACTTCATGAAACTGCTTCCACTTCATGGGTCAGGGTAACCAAAATCTGTGTTTCCATGGTCACTGAAAATGGCTCCAGAATAAACTATCTCCTATTCCTTTTGAGAGGAGAGCCAAGTTTTCTGAATCAACAGAGCTTATGGCAGAAGCTGGGGTGATACGCAGAGAGGAAATGGACTGGTCAGTTCATTTGACCCCACCACAGCTGTCTAGATGCCGCCATTCCGTTCTAGCCACGTCCTCACATACAGCTTCCCGGCGAGGGTAAAAGACAAGGAACTGGGGAGCAGAGCTCTTCAGGCCTTTGTACCTCTGACACGGACATTCTCAGAACGGCTGCTCTGAGGTTCCCACCCTCCCGAGCAGTTCCTACCTCCCATCTCGTCACTTACATCGACTCTTACCGAGGGTTGGACACATGCCTGGGCTGCCTGCACCTGACCTGCAGTGGTGGCGGAGGGCATGTCCTTCCTCTCTCGTCTTCTGCCTTGAAGCTGAGACTGTTATTGGCTTGCCGCCTGAGGATATTTCCCACACATGTATCTGTTTTTATTGGAAAGGGTATGGAATAGGATCATGTCTTGAAAATGCTAATTAGACCTGGTTTCTTCTTTGAGTAAGGACAAGTGCTTTCTTCAGGGAAGAAAGAAATAGAAATGTCCAGTGGAACACTTGGCTGCTCTCAGTGTTGTTACTCACAGGAGGAGAGTCGGGTTTGGGTCTGAAATGAGGAGTTTTAAGTGTTTAGAGTCGTCTTATTAAAAAAAAAAAGCCAATATCCTTGAGGTTGCTATGGTTACATCTTATTCACAGAGGTAAAACAGCTGAGAAAATGACCTGGGGAAATAGAGACGGAAGCCAGTTTGCCAGGCGCCCACTGCATCCTAGGTGCGGTGTCTGCTGCTGACCTGTCCTTTAACGAGCACCTCGTAGCTGCCCTAACAGCTAATCTTGTAATTCTCATCTTATAGAGAAAAGGACTGAAGCCCAGAACTCAAGGCAAGAGCTAAGCAGATGGACAGAAGGGAGATTTGAAGCTGGGTTGTTTATGATTCCGATGGGTCAACTGTGTTTTAACAACTGCCCATTGTCCCATTGCATACACAGCGGAGACCTCACTTCCCTCAGCCCGACAGACAGTTTTGCTCCAAGCCTTCCAAAGTGTCATCATTACTACTGTTGTCACAGAACAGTTAATGTCACCCACATGCCTGGCCTCACATGAAGCAGCTGACACACGGGTCTGGCAAATGCTAAAACAACGTTTGTCTTTTGAGGTTTTATATCCAGGGCCTACGATAGTGTATCCCATAATCTCCCGGAGATAGCTGCAAGGTGGCTGCAGAAAACCAATGAGTCCTTCATTTCTGCCCTTTTGTCTAAAACATAATTCAGGTTATGGGAAGAGTGGATTCTATGATGTGAGTTTTGTTGAGGTAACATGCAAACGTGCTATTTAGATTTTTACAGGTTTTCAGGTTTAGCTTTTACAGCTTTTAAAAACCCAAACAAACCGGGCAGTGGTGGAACACACCTTTAATTCCAGCACTCAGAAAGCAGAGACAGGCAAATCTCTGTGAGGTCGAGGCCAGTCTGGTCTACAGAGTGAGTTCCAAGACAGGCTCCAAAGCTATACAGAGAAACGCTCTAAAAAAAAAAAAAAAAAAAAAAAAAAAAAAAGGTAAAAAGTTAAAAACAAACAAACAAACAAGGGTTTTACACACACACACACACACTCTTTTCTTGCAAGACCATTTATTGGTAAGAGGAGAATTGAGAAGACAGCAAGAAGCATCCGTGAGAATTTAGCTCATTGTCGTAGTGGGGTGAGGACCAGGTAGAGCAGAGGAGGACCCCTGGTCTCGGGGCTCCTGCTAGAGCTGGGGTCGCCTCGAGCCATCTCTCCTCAGGGTTCTCCTCCTGGCTTTGGTGTGCTGCCCTGCACCTCTGATCTCCAATGTTTCATTGTCATATGTGGCCATGGACCCCTGATGCTTCTCCTGTCCGTCACAAGGCCAGCCTCAGGCAGACTGTTACTGTTTTTTTCTTTTAAATCTTGTTTCTCTGCAGACAAGATGTTTTGACTGAGAATACCCAGCTGAGTCTGTTCCACGGTGTGAATAAGAATGAATCCACGTGTGGTTTAGGAGGGACTAGGTCTCGGGAGTGTCCTACGGCTGTGGGAAGCCTGTGAAGCTAATGGCCAGATCTGTGATAGGGCCAACCTTACGTTCTCGTCCTGACAAGTACTGCAGCTAGAGCTAGAGTCGGGTTTAGATCCTGATGTTAGCTCACCTCTGCACTTCTTTTGAGCCTCGGTGTCCTCTTACTAACTAATAAAGTAGATACGAAAAGTCATGAGTGGAATGTGCTTACCCAGAGCGTCACTGAGTGCATCCTGAGTACTCAGTTCAGACTCCCTGTTAACTTTTCCCGAGTGCTACTGAGTGCATTCTGAGTACTCCATTCAGACTCTCTGTTACTTTGCCCGAGTGTTACTGAGTGCATTCTGAGTACTCCATTCAGACTCTCTGTTACTTTGCCCGAGTGTTACTGAGTGCATTCTGAGTACTCCGTTCAGACTCCCTGTTAACTTTGCCCGAGTGTTACTGAGTGCACGCTGAGTACTCCATTCAGACTCTCTGTTACTTTGCCCGAGTGTTACTGAGTGCACGCTGAGTACTCAGTTCAGACCCTTTGTTATTTTTGTCATTTTTGGTTTTGTACCAGAAAAAGGGAAATGCAGCCTGCTTCTGTTTTAATATCTACCAGTATCAACGAAACAGCTAACAGGGTTCGTGGCACACTGCATCTCTCTCGGACAGTGTCTCCAGTGCAGCCATGGATAGGGCTGCGTCACCACACAGGCCTGCGAGAGGTCCCCACCCCACCCCGGGCTTTCTCCAAGCATCCTCTTGTTGCACACCTCAGCGTCCCTCTGCCCCTCTTCTGTTCCGTTCTCACACTCACACACATTACCTGTCACTTCTCTGAGTACCTGCAAAACACCATGCTGTGAAGGTAGACTCACATTTGATTTACCATAACTTGCTTCTGATCATTGTGTGTGTTTCCCTCAACCCCCGGAAGTACTTTCTGACTTAAATGTCCTTTCATGTGAAATTACTAGGCACACACTGGTTTACATTTCTGTGCAGTGAATTGCTTCTCAGCCACAGAAAGGAATGAGCTGACAGACATGTGGTATAGACAGACCTCAAAGCCAGGAAGCATGGTGAGAGAAAACAGGCAGAGATTATATGCAGTATAATTTCACCAAGAAACTCTAGACAAGTAAATGTAGTGCATAGTGACAGAGAACAGACCAGCGATTGCTTGAGGTCCTGGGTGGGGTGGGAACTGACTCAGAGGCACACAGGGAACCTCATGGTGGTGGTGGTGGGTGTTACATGTTGTATTTATTCGTCAAAACTCATCAAACCATATTACATGAAAGTCCTTGTATACAAAACAAGTTTCAACGGAGCTGAGCAATAACAAACTACTTTTGATCTGATTGTTTATTTTCCGTGTGTGTGGTATGTTTGCATGTATGTGGGTGCATGTACATGTGCGGGTATGTGCGTGTGGAGGCCTGAGTTATCTTCCTCCCTGGCTCTCCACTTTATAGATGAAGGTTGGAGCTTTCACCTACCCTCAGAGTTGCTGTCTCAGGGAGTCTTGCTGCTTGCTGGGGATTCTCTGCTTCTGTCACTCACAGTCTGTGGTGATGGGAGGCCTTCACACCCAGCTGGCTTTTGCATGGGTTCTGGAGCTGTGGAGAGTCTCACACTTGCACACACGCGCTTTCCCTGTGGCCCCATCTCACAGTGTTGCTCCCTGGCTTTTACAGCGCAAGCTCATTTTGCCCTCTTGTAAATAATGATTGGGTATTGCCCACATTTTAGTTAGTGAATGTATTCTGTTATTTACTGTTACTGCAGAGAAGTCAGGCCTGTTGTTTATGTGTCTTAAGAGTAATTTATGTTGAGTATATTATACATTTTCCCTAGCTGTGCCTGCTTGCCGATTTGATTTATCCCACTTAATACAGGTATGGTTGATTTATCTAATGACTTTCTTTAGGAACTTCTGGAAGGTTCCCAGCTACTACGCTTTTGGTATGGCTCTTCACCCTTTCTTCTCCTCTTCGGGGATTCTGTTAGAAGTGTGCTAGTTGGTCTTGGTTTAACCTTCACTTTTATCTGTTTACTATTTCGTATTGTCAATAACTTTTCCTTTGGCTGAAATTATTTCCTTAGGTCTGTCTTACATTTTCTTCTCTTTTGGCTATGTTGACATGTTTATGACAATTAATATTATCTTCACCATTTCTTACTAAACAGACATGTTTCTTTCATGTTTGTTTGTGAGCAGATCTCCTATGTCCCAGGCTGGCTTTAAACCCCTGGCCTTCCCACCTCCACCTCCGGAGTGCTGGAATTACAGGCATGCTCTATCAGTCAGGTTTGTGTGCTGGAGACTGAAGCCAGCACTCCGGGCACACTAGGCGAGCACCCTACCAACTGAGCCACACCTCAGGCCCTCGGATTTTTATACTACACAGCTCTTGTCTTGTGCCTCCTGCTTCCCGTTTTAGCCCTTCACATGTTTTCTCCATGTCTGCTTCTAAGGCTCTTTCTCCACTGTCGTTTCAGGTCACAGAGTCTGTGTGACATGTTGTGCCTACATCCTGCTTTCCTATGTGGTTTGTAATTCTTGATCCCAAGTCCATTCGCTACAGTCTTTGTTTACTCTGCGATTCCCATAGGCCTGGGCTTCAGAAGTGGTTTTGGTTTTTCTCTGCCTGTCCCTAGATGTTCCACTGGCTGTAGCTTATGCTTTACGCTGAACTGCTGTGTTAGCTATGCATCTGGAGAAGACAACACAGTCCTTTGCTTCTAGAAGGCTCTTCAGCAGTGGGCTCTTGCCCCTTCTCCATCAGCAGGTGGAGTTATTCTCCTGCTTCTCCGTTTGCGATGCCCTGGTCTGGCTGGGACCAGTGAGATGAGGCAGAAGTGGTGTGGTGTGTCTTCCGTGCCTGGCCTCATGCCTTGCCCTGCCTTCTCTCTCCCACTGACCATGCTCCCTCTCTGGGGCCGGTCATCATGCTGAAGTCTGGGAACACCTGGCCACGAGGCAGCCGCCTGCCTACTTATGGAGAATGCGTCCCTAAATGAACAGAAGCATCTAACCAATCTTGTCCAGAACTCCAGAATAGCAGATCATGAGCAAAAAAAATAATGAGATCTACCATACAGCCCCAGGAGTGTGATGTTTACGGTTGGTGACTCTTTGCCACCATGTAATCTGGTGGTAGGTTGTGATTACTCCTCCCCAGTTCAGGGGTCCGCCTTTTCCTCAGCACGTCTACACTGGAACACTGCAGTCACTGGACAAGAACGCTCACTCGTTGTGACTCAGTGTTTTGGCCTTCATGGTGCTGCTTCCTGTGTCATCGTATGGAAGAATAAATAATTGTGCCTGTTCTCAGGTCGCCTTCTGCCCACAATGCACGTAATCTTTTCTAATTTCTATGAAATCCAGGTTTGATCCAAGATGCTTTGATGAAAGGAAGCCCGCCCCCCTTTCCTGTTAGTCTGACACATCAGCACCTCTCCTGAGTGGAACAACCTCTTCCTCTGCTTTTAGGCTCCACTAATAGACTTCCTCTCCCACAGACTTTTATACTTTTGGACAGGTCTCATAGATCTCAGTCTGGCCTAGAATTTACTATGTAGCTGAGAATGACCTTGAATTTGATCCACCTGCATCTACTTCCCAAGTGCTGGAATTACAGGTGTGCACAACATTTGGTATAAGCAGAGGTAGGGATTGAAGTCAAAGCTTTGTGCATTCTAGGTAACTGCTCTACCAACTCAGCTGTGTGTGTGTGTGTGTGTGTGTGTGTGTGTGTGTGTGTGTGTAAGTAAAAGAATACTTATAGAAGTTGTTTCTCTCCTTCTTCTACATGGGTCCTGAGGATTGAATTCGGTATTAAACTAAGCCCATGGCAGGTGCCTTTTACTATGGAGCTGGCCCTATTAATACTTCCTTTCTCTTTGGAAAAGTTGTAACTGTCATTTGTCTCTTACCTTATGAGATGTATGGTGATTTCGAGCAGAAGTTTACCAGTAAGAGTCTACCAGACAGACCCAGCACATTGTCTTAATGAGGAATAAGGCTTGACTGGAAATCCAGTCATTAACACGTTTTCTGTGGTTGCTTTCCCATTACCATGGTGGAGGTCATTGTTTATGACAGAGACCACATGGCCTGCAGAGCCTAAACTATTTACTGTCTGGCCCTTTTCAGAGAGAGTTTGCTGGCCCTTGGTTAGGCCACGAGGAGCAGACTTGCGTCACGCTTTAACGCTTAACAGCTGTGTGATGAACAGCTTGCCGTGAAGGCTGAGTGACAGAACACAGATGGGATATCCAGAGTTTGAGGGAGGATGGTCATGGCTGTTCCTTTTGCCCTAGCTTAACCTGGGATGGGCTGCCTCTGGTTGAACAAGAAGAATACACCAAAAAATGGAAAGAAATTAGAGATGGTGTGGAAGGCTGCTAACTATTGTGTGGTGTAGGTACACGTGACTATGAGATGATCTAGACATGAGGTTCATTACCAAATATCCAGGATGAACTTAGGGAAACAGAAAATGTTCTCTCTGTGAGCCCAGCAGGGGCACTGTGACCCCAGACAGGATATGATAGGTTCCTGTGCACCACCCCACCTCTGCTGGCCTGTGTGAAATGTCCACCTGAAGTAGATTCAGAAGTGAAGACATTGATGCTGCTGTGCCTACCGTGAGATGGTCTCTCAGCTCTCATCGGAGCCCAGCCAGATTTTTGAAAATGGAATGTCAGAGATGGTTTACCAGTATGGACGAAATTAATGAGGGGCCACTTGTAAACATGGCGTGCTGGGGCTCAGAGGTGGTGAAGGGAGCCTTCTTCCCACCCATTTCCCTCACAGGCGGCATTTAGAAGGAAGAAAGTCATGCGTCTTCAATGAGGAGATTGTTATCCCTTTTAGGATATTATTAAATTTTCTTCTACCACAGAGACCAAAGCAAGCTAGACATGGTGTTTTCTCCTGTGTGTGCAGCGAGCCCGACGCGGCGAAAAGAGAGTGGGAAGAGGGTGCGAAAGGTGCCTGCTTTCTTCAGAGCATGGGGCCTCGTTAATTAGCAAGGAGCTGTTGGGGAAGAAGGACAATGCCCCTTTGTCAGGGCAGCACAGTGCCATATTTGTTTTTACGTTTGGTGCCTCTGTACACAACCGTGGTTCGCTGATGCCTGGGAGTCTGGATATAAGAGGCTTGCTTTGAAAAGCATAAGAAATAATGACGTGGCCCCTGAAAGCCCAGAGAGGCGATCAGGGTGCTGGGAGAGTTCCTTCTGCTGCTGAAATTTGCTGGGAAATGAGTTAGACAGGCTTGAGGGGGTTGTAACACACATGGATACTCTGAGTATGAGAGCAGAATGGAAAACGTTCTCCTCTGACAGAAGTCAACTTTATGACAGTAGATTCCAAGTTGCTTTTCTTTTTCTTAGGCATTTTTTTTTCTTTTTTGCTAGTTATCTTCAGTTCTACACATACCTATAAAACAGTAAAATGATATAAAATTTGGAAATTCATGGACTTGAGCAAAGTGTTAAAAGCGGTTGCTGTCTCCCAATGGCCTCCTGACGGATGCCACACCATCTGAAGAATCCCTCCAGGGCCGGAGCTGCTGCTCGCATTCACCTTTTTATTTGAGGCAGGGGTCACAATGTAGCCTGTCCTGGCACTGCACCTGTGATCGCCCTGCCTCAGCATCTCCCGTGATTGTGACCATGAGCTTCCGTGCCTAGCTAGACGGCGCCTTAATAAGGCATTCCTGTTCAGAGCAGCAGCCCATGTGTCTAAATAGGACAACAGTGTCAGCACCACCACCCTCTCCAGGGCCCAGGAAGGGGTTGAAAAACTGTAAAAATCGGAGGATGGAAAGGAATCTATGAAATGCTGGCTTTTAGCACCTGCTGCTGAATTCATGAGTTCACAGCAGCCAGGGTTACCTGCATAAGACCAGCGTAAGGTCAGGCACTCACACACCCAGCATGGAGGAGGCGGGGCCTATGAGGCCCCCACCCCGACCTGAGGTGCTGATGGCAGGTGATGGATCCTGGAGGAGAGGCCGTAATCTTTCTTTGAGAGTGTGGCAAACGGTGGGTTGCCCATGCTCTGTGGATGGTCCCACACCCACGCCCATGTAAGCAACCCTAATGAAACTCAGTAGGATCTGTATCTCTATCTGTATCTCTGTCATCTCTGTGAAAGCAGAAGGGGGACGGGGGAAGAAGAGCTTCCACAAGGGGTGAGAGGGGAAGGTGGGCATGATCAAAATTTATTACATGTGCATGAACTGTCTCAGAATAAACAAAAAAAGTATTAGACACCTTCTTTCTTCCCCCTACCCCCTGGCCAAAACTAGCAGTTGAGTTGCATCCCTAGTGACTGTACACTTAAAGTGAATGGCTTTTGTGTTTGTTTGTTTGTGATTATTGAAATGATACATTAACCATTAGGAAAAATGTACTGTTCTAAAGCATTAACATAACAGGGACATGGAAAACGGTATAAATAGGGCAACCAAGATACTGATTTTACGTGCGTTAATATGCAACAGTATTTCCTAGCTTAAGGCCTTCCTGAGTCCCATCAGATCTGAAGACACGTGGTGCATTACACTAGGCATTCCTGCTTCCTTCCCACAAAGAACCCATGACCTACATAAGCATGAGACTCTCATGGAACGCAATTGGGCATCTGACCAGTATATAACTTACTTATGCTGTCCTGGTCTGATGTGCTATTTGGTTGACCATGTTCCTAACTCTCATGTTGACAGAGCACTTTGTGGAACTGCCATTTGCTAGACGTGCAGTAATTTGCATGCACTGAGGGTGTGCTGGCAGAGATGCCCAGCACACCCGGGAGTGTGACCAGAGTCAGTCAAATGGCTGTGGTGGTGGTGAGGATCCAGGTAACCTAAACCTTAAAAGAACTGGATGTCTGTTTGGTGATGGAGAAGGTGGTGTTAAGGCAGTTACCAAAGAGGAGCTGGAGAGGCATCTGGAGGTTCACATTTTAGTTCTTCTGTATGTTCTCTGCCACACACACACACCCATTTTAGATGAAGAGATAGATAGGTTATTGCCCTAGTCAGCTTTGGTTTTGAAGGGTCTTAAGCACCGATGGGATCTGGGTACATCTTTCTGAAGGACAGAGCTGGAAGAAAGCTTTGTGAGGGTCCAGGGCATCTCACTGAGCAGTCTGCCATTGCGTTCATTCAGGACAAACCCTTCTCTGAGTCTCATTTCTTCCCTCTCAGTTTCTAGTTCATAATGGCAGCACTTGAGCGAGTACCAGCGTGCCTGTGATTTAGATGGTTGAGAGGTGCATGAAGTCTGTGGCACTGAGTACCCTGTGGAAATGCCATCTCAGATGCACTTTCAGAGTATCCCTGCTCAATGCCAACACTGATCTGTCTTTTGAATAGACCTGCTTCCTAGAAATTGCCCTTCAGCTGACCCCACAGCACATAACACATGACATGTTCAGTGTAATCACTCTGGTCCCCGGCCGAGAAAAGGAGGAAGCTTACTCCTGAAGGGGATGGAGTGTGGCGATTGTGTGACTCACATCAAAGGCTCAGTGCCAGACACACACACTCAGAGCCCAGTGCACTCAACACGCAGATTTACTAGGGGCTGTGCTGAGAGAGGGGAGCAAAATCAAGTGGCTTGTGGGGCCGATGAGAGAGTGGAAAATGAGTTATGTGTAACAGAAAGGCTTTAATTTGTGCAAGAGAAATTTCAGGCTAGTCAGCGGGGGATATGCTAGCATGATCAGACACTTTGCAGTTGGGTTCTAAGGAAGCCACAACATTCCTCCTCCAATAAGAATAAGCCATCTTCATTCCAAGATGGACCCAGCCAGTCCCATCCTGTCTAAAACAGAAGAATCCAGGGGGCAGTTAGGATGGGCTGAACATTCCTGTCGCAGCTAAGGGTATTAGCTTTGTGTCCGTTGTGAAGGCAGATGAGGGCCCATTGCTTTTCACATTCTTTGTTCCCCTCCTGGGAAAGGTGATTGAGTTTTTTAATGTTCTGAAAATAAGGATGCTTTAAAAAAAAAAAAAGTGTAACTAAGAAGGAAAAAATGCTATTTGGAAAATCTGAGCACCCATAATGTGAAAAAGAGAGTTGACTGTCTATCAGTCTTTCAATTACCATTGACCATACAGCCACATAGTACTAATTTACCTCGTCTCTGAGCATGAGAACAGCAGTGCAGGTGGGGGAGGGGCACAGAAGAAAATGGAGAGGAAATAAAGGATACTTAGAGTCAGTGGGTAAATATTTCATTTTAATGCACAGAGCATTTTAGTGGAATATATGCCTAGGGCTGAGGGAGAAATAATGTCAAATTTGGAAATAGTTTAAAATTACTTATTATTTTTAAAGATTTGATTTAATGAAAAATTGATGCAGCTTGTATTCATTCAGCATGTATTTGCAAATGTCTTTTATGTGATTTTCCACTTGACTAAGTTTATTAAGTGTGTGAACAAAACATTACATTAATCACAATTTCTAATGGTGTGTACAAGGAGTGTGGCTCAGTGAGAGACAGAACCAGGTCAGTTTCCAGTGTCTCCACATGTCTGTAGACAGAAGGTCAGAATGCCTCTGTTCTGCGTTTTCTGTTTTGAAGGATGTTTATACAGTTGCCAGCCTTGGGAGAAGAAAGGTGTTGCCATGAGGAGAGGGGCAGTTGCCTGTTAAGAAAGGTTTGGCTTCCCCAGGGTTTTTTCCCAAACGTAACCTACGACGAGTCAGTCTTTTCACATTACTTTGTGGTGACGGAGTCTGGGGAGAGAGGTGTGAGTGCTGACGCTGCCTATGAGGAACTGCTTTAGGATAAAATTTCACACTCCTCATAGGGCTTGTCAATCACTTTGAGTATTTGCATTTTATTCAGACAAATATGTGAGCCACATGAGTACTTTCTCAAGGTAAAATATCCCCCATGGCGTTTATTTTTCTTGTTAAATTTAAAGTGGAATGGGGGAAAGCTTGTTATAAAAAATGAAAGGGTAAATGAAGTGATAACACCAAAAATAGTGGGAAAAGCAAACAGCAGGTGAGACATGTTACACCTTGTACTTTACAGAGACAAATGAGAATTTTTCCTAACTTAACGTTTCCATCAAGAGGCCATATTAATGAGCATATTTCCCTTGAAAATACAGAAAAACTGGCTTGGAGGGTAAGAGGCGATTCACTGTCTGTCACCTGCTTCTAAACAAGATTTTATTATGATTCACAAACAGAGTCAGATGTAAATAGCTATTTTACAGTGTAAGCTTGTGAAAAAGAATAAAACAGACTTTGTCTAATGCTATTCAGATCCAATGCTTGCTCTAGATACTGCTGAACTCACCACTTGGAGGGGCAAAGTAATCTGTTAGAACATGCTGTTATTTAGTATGGGACTTCTCCCTATTTCTTAATTATAAAGGTGTCAGTAAAAGCTGCAAGTTCAGTAATTTAAATATTTAATTCTTTTGAAAACCTGGGTCTCGTCATCTATCAGACAAAATAGATTTATACACAAGATTCTCTTCATTTTACCTTAATGAAGATAAAACATGGACAGTAAAAAAAATGGAGATTACAGCTTAAATCATGGAGGCATTTATTTTTAAGCTGGGATGAAGATCAGATAAACTCATTGTACTGTACTGACAAAAACATGCTGTGGGTGCTTTAAACAGTCATGATAGGGCTGGAAAGATGGCTCAGGCTAAGAGCAGTTACTGCTCTTCCAGAGGACCTGGGTTCTATTCCCAGCACCCATGCTGCAGCAACACCCACAACCATCTGCATGCCCAGCAGTCTGCAGCACACATCTACAACCATCTGCATGCCCAGCAGTCTGCAGCACACACCCACAACCATCTGCATGCCCAGCAGTCTGCATCACATACCCACAACCATCTGCATGCCCAGCAGCACCCACCCACAACCATCTGCATGTACAGCAGTCTGCAGCACCCACCCACAACCATCTGCATGCCCAGCAGTCTGCAGCACCCACCCACACCCATCTGCATGCCCAGCAGCACACATCCACAACCATCTGCATGTACAGCAGTCTGCAGCACCCACCCACAACCATCTGCATGCCCAGCAGTCTGCAGCACCCACCCACACCCATCTGCATGCCCAGCAGCACACATCCACAACCATCTGCATGTACACCAGCACACATCCACAACCATCTGCATGTGCAGCAGTCTGTAGCACACACCCACAACCATCTGTATGTACAGCAGCACACACCCACAACCATCTGCATGTACAGCAGTCTGCAGCACACACCCACAACCATCTGCATGCCCAGCAGCACACACCCACAACCATCTGCATGCCCAGCAGCACATACCCACAACATCTGCATGTGCAGCAGTCTGCAGCACACACCCACAACCATCTGCATGTACAGCAGCACACATCCACAACCATCTGCATGTACAGCAGTCTGCAGCACACATCCACAACCATCTGCATGCCCAGCAGTCTGCAGCACACCCCCACAACCATCTGCATGTGCGGCAGTCTGCAGCACACACCCACAACCATCTGCATGTGCAGCAGGAGGGGATCTTCAGTCTTACTGGTGCCTGCACACATGTGTCCATAAGTCTACACAGGCACACATGCAAACATCATGATAGAAATAAGCAGTGGCCACTCAGAAGAAAAGCCCTGCTGATTTCTCAATCAAGTGCAGAGACCACAGGGGGGATTACAGCCTATGCCTGTCATAAATACAAGACGGCATACTCCATCTAATCCAACTCATCACCTTGCTGATTAAAAGATAAAAACTGAAGATGATCCAGCGTATAGCTTCCAGAGCTATTCCTAGAAGACCTGATAGCACAGTGTGCAGGAGGAGAACTGGTCCCACCTGCAGACCCCTCCCTTGAAACCCTCAGCGGCATCCAGAAGGGCGGGTGATCCACTTCTCAGTTTTAAGGTTTATGTATACTAACATCTTGTCATTAGGCATTCTTTGTGCTCTCCCCAGAGCTGAATGAATCAGCTCAATATTAAGAACATATAAGGAACAATGTCTCCTCCCTGGGGACTCAGAGAGCTTAAGAATGTATAATAATAATAATAATAATAGTAATAATAATAATAAAACAGGAAGTTTGCAATCTGATTGAGAAGTTAAGGCCACAAACTAAAAATAATCTAAAGATATAGAAAACGGATCTCTGTGAGTTCGAGGCCAGCCTGGTCTCCAAAGTGAGTTCCAGGAAAGGCGCAAAGCTACACAGAGAAACCCTGTCTCGAAAAAAACCAAAAAAAAAAAAAAAAAAAAAAAAAAAAAAAAAAGAAAATGGATCATTAACTAAAGATGTGCTAGAAGATAGGATGTGATTAATTAAGTGCAAAACAGCAGAAGGATGAGCGAGTGTCCGAGGAGGGGGGCTTAAGTGGACATCAGTAGCCAAATGGGAGATGCTCTGCCCCCAAAGGATGATGAAATGGACCTCAAACCAGAGCTCAAAGACAACGAGCAGACACACGACGGTCCACAAGCTGAGTTAGGTCTGCAGATTGCCCTCAAAGACTTAAGAATAGATTGAACATTTTTTTTTTTTTTTTGGTTTTTCGAGACAGGATTTCTCTTGTGTAGCTTTGCGCCTTTCCTGGAGCTCACTTGGTAGCTCAGGCTGGCCTCGAACTCACAGAGATCCGCCTGGCTCTGCCTCCCGAGTGCTGGGATTAAAGGCGTGCGCCACCACCGCCCGGCTAGATTGAACATTTTTAAAGTGAAAAAAAAAATTAAAGAAGGAGAGTGTCATGGAATGCACAACTGTAGTGTGCTTAAATTTAGTTTTGTTGGCACACAGCCTTCAGCCATTTGTTTATGTCTTTGACTGCTTTCCCGTGGCAGTGGCAGAGCCGGGGAGTTGAGACAGAGACCAAATGGCTTGCAAAGTCTAATATTTACTGTCTGGCTCTTTCCCGGGAAAGCCTGCCAGTCCTCAATGTAAGAGAATAATGGGCAAAAATGGGGGAAAGGAATGCAGTGGGCCTGCCAATATGCCATGCTTCTGCCGTGAAGAACGCGCTGAAGGCTTTGGAGATAGGAACCAACTCTCGGTAACCAAGTTCCTCCATGGGCTTCTCCGAGTGCCTCCCTGGCCCTTCCTTCTGTGGGTTGTATGTTCATACAGTAGCACAGACCCACACATAACCTGAGAGATGAAGGTAATTTCCCAGACATGAAGAATTACCAAAACTCTTTGTTCTTTCCAGAGGGTTTGTGACACCAAATCATTTCAGAAAGACGAAGAAAAAATAATGGTTTCAGCAAGACACAGACTGTACGACTAACCTAGCTGTGAGACCCTCTCCTGCAGATGGCTCCATCAGCCCCACCATGAACGCATTTTCAATATCAAATTTCCCCCCTAATATTTTCAGGGAAGCATGTCAGAGGGGACCTCCTGAAGAGAAGTGTAGCAGAACACACTAGAGAGTACCTCACAGTAAAGGAGAATACTTTCGGGAAACATGGCGAGGACCACTAGACACAGTTAATAATGGAGTTTTGGGGAAATCCGATATAAACCACTTCAAATGGCAGGCCAGGACTGCCAGCCATATTTACTTTAAATTGATTATATTTAAAAAAGAATTTTAGGGAGGAATTCTTCAAGAAAAACAAATCTGGCTAAAAGCTACATTCTTCTATGTAATGAAAATTAGGTAAAAAGTATTCATTCTAGACTTTCATCTTTTAAAGCAAAACAGATTTCTTTTTTTCCTCTTTAATTCATATAAAAACATATTTTTTGTTTTTGTTATTTGAGAAAAGATGAGAATGTCTATTAGGAAGGGTAGAGTATGGTCTGGAGAAATGGTTCAGAAGTTAAGGGCACTTGCTGCTCATACAAAGGACTGGGGTTCAGTTCTCAGTGTCCACACGGTGGCTTACCACTGCCTGGAATTCCAGGATTAGGGCATCTGAGGCCCTCTTCTGGCCTCTGTGGGCACTGCACATACATGGTGTGCATGCGTACAGGCAGGCCCAACACCTTGTACACATGAAATAAAAACAAATGCCAGTATTTTACCATAAACAGGTGGCTGAAAAACACAGCCACATGTCCTTGGGCACAGGTCCACAGATGGACACACATTGGGGTATAGACACATAGGAAGTATCCGCCTTAGGATGCGAAAAGGTGAGGGTGTAATAGTTTCTAGAAAAAAAGTCGTTTCCTATGCTGACCTGGAATGCAAGAGAATGATTTTCCCATAACACTTTCTAATGGATCTTCCAGCCAGTCCTGATGGAAGTATGATTTATGTAGTGGATGACAAGGAAAATTTTTATTATATCTGGAATTCATTTAGCATCTTTAGATGGGAAAGTTTGAAACCCAATTAAAACCTTAATAAATGACTCTGTTGAATATAAATATATTAAATTAATATGTGTGCAGGGTGAAATTGGAAAAGTTATGAGAGTCTGCATTTTAATTCTATCAGGGAACTGTATTTCATAACCCTGAGAATTACTTGGTAATGGAGCTGTTTATAATGAAACAAAAATGAATTTGAATAGCAGAATTTAGCTCATGACTTCTGATACCTCATGAGTCCTAGGCGTGCTGATTTCTCACTGGTGACGGGCCAGGTTGTGAGGGAAGGTGAAACAACGGAAGCCAAGAGGAGACCCCAGGACGCCAGTGTCTGGTGTCCTGAGAGTAGCTATCCCCAGGCTCTCATCATGAGGGGAAACAAGTATGGTAGGCCCCTTGGAGAAGTCAGATAAAGCAATGAGAGTCTTTGGTGGGAGGTAATTTTTATGGCTGCAGGTGGGAATGGCTTGCTGTGGGGTGTGCTGGTTTTTGGTCAACCTGACACAAGCTAGAATAATCTGGGAAGGGGAGTGCTAATGGAGGAATTGGCTCCATTGTGTACTGGCCTGCAGCCAAGCGTGTAGGGCTCTTTCTTGATCAATGATTGATATGGGAGGACCTAGTCCTGTGTGGGTTGGTGTCACCACTGTGCCTGTGGTCCTGGGTTGAATAAGAAGGCAAGCTCCCTGAGGAGCAAGCCAGTAGGCAGCATGCTCCCATTCCTCCCATTCATATATCTAGCCTTGAGTTCCTGTATTGACTTCTCTCAATGACAGGTTGTGATGGGGATATGGAAGCCAAATAAAATCTTTCTTCCCTGAGTTGGTTTTGGTCATGGTGTTGATCACAGCAAACTAAAGCATGAGGTGGATCACACCTAGTTGGGACACGAAGCGCTATGATAATGTGTTTCCCAAGGGTTGGGGGTTGGAAAGCAAGATGAGCATCTGATGTGCACCTTCAATTGCTAGAATCCATTCATTCCCGTGCTCACCTGCCTCATGGGGATCTCTTGTGGACCTGTTATAGTTGCTTAGTTACTGTGACGAAACATCTGTGAAAAAACCGTAGTTTAGGGAAGAAAGGGTTCAATTTGGTCCTCGTTTGAGGGTAAAGTCCACATGGTGTGGAAGCCAAGGCAGCCGCGGCATGAAGCAGCTGGTCACGTGGTGTCCCTCGTCAAGAAGCAGAGACACCTGCCAGTATCCAAAGCTACCTTTTCATTGTTGTTCCTTCTGGAACCTTACCCTACGGGATGATGCTGGCTAATTCATGGTGGCTCTTCCTTTCTAGCTTCAACTTGCCTGGGAATTCCCTCTAGACACACCCAGAAGTGTGTTTTCATGAAGACTCCAAATCCAGTCACGTTGACAATGAAGATTAACCATCCCAGCATCTTAGCAGGTATAGACACTAATCCAAGGTTCTCTCATGATCAAACCCAAGATGATATTCTAAACCCAAAGAGTGTCAAACTCCTCACACTGGCCAACTGGGTGTGGTGGGTAAGATGGCTGACTTCTAAGTTCAACACCCTGTCTGTTGGTGTCTCTGGGTCAAATTAGGTAGAACATCTGACTAAAAGGGGCTTTTGTTTTATTATTAACTTTGGAAACAGGCAATCTTGGATTTAAGTTACATAACTTAAATAGTTAGAAAATCAGATTATACCTATAGAGTAGCCCAAGCTATTCTTGATGTTTGGCCCAGTTTAAAACAAAAATAACCTGACTACACTCTCCTACCCACCCGCCCCCTACAAATCTGGCAGCACTTCCATTCCCTGGTAGATTCAGAACCTTTTCTTATTTCTAACCAAAAGCTTTTCTAGGGTAGATCCTCCCAAAGCAGCAGTTGTTAATCCTATTTTATAAAATTCTAGTTTAGGTTTTTCCTAGCATTTCTTGCTTTTAGATTATAATAAGTGAACTCCTATTCCTTGCTGTACCTGTTGGTTGTAACTTATGAATGTTGGTAAAAACTCAACATTTGGAGGCTGGAGGAGGGATAGCAAGGTCAAATGCCTGCTATGCAAACACAAAGACATGAATTTGGAACCCCAGAACCACCACAAAAATCCAGGCCTGGTGGTGCCTGCCTGTGCTCCCACTCTGGGAGCATAAAGCCAGGGTGTCGCTGACTGCCATCTTCACTGAATTGGTGAGCTCCACCTTCAGTGAGAGATCTTGCTTCAAAATATAAGGCATGGAGTGAAGAAGACACTTTGCATCAACATGCATGCATACATGGACATGCACACAAATGCACACACACACAGAGAAAAGTAACACTTTGGCAAGCATGGAGGTGGTGGTTGGGTGTCCAGTTGAAAAAGCCTTGTCAGGGTGGATGGATGGAGTTAGGAAAACCCTCACCATGCGTGGTAGTTTGACTGTCATTGGCCCCTATAATCTCACAGGGAGTGGCACTATTAGGAGGTGTGCCTTTGTCGGATTGGGCATGGCCTTTCTGGGGGAAGTGTGTCACTATGGGGGTGGGCTTTGAGGTTTCCTATGCTCAGGATACTGTCCAGTGAGTCAGTCGACTTCCTGTTGCCTACAAACCAAGATGTAGTCAGCACCATGTCGGCCTGCATGCTGCCATGCTCCCCACCATCATGATAATCGACTAAACCTCTGAAACTGTAAGCCAGCCCCAATTAAATGTTTTCTTCGTAAGAGTTGCAGTGGTCCCATGAGCTCAGGTCAGCTGTCTCTGTGGGTTCTGCATGGGACCAACCTAGGCCCTCTGCATGTGTGCGACAGTTGTGTAGCTTGGTCTGTTTGTAAGGCTCCTAGCAGTGAGATCAGGATCTGTTCCTGGCACTTATCTGGCTTTTGGGAACCCGTTCCCCATGCTGGATTACCCTGCCCAGCCTTGATGCAGGGGGAGGAGCTGGAACCCACCTCAACTTGATGTGCCATGCTTTGTTCAAGTCCATGGGAGGCCTGCCCCTTTCTGAATGGAGACAAGGAGTGGATGGGGATGGGGGGGAGGGTAGAAGGGAGTTGAGGGGCAGGGGAGGGTAGATGGGAGTTGGGAGTTGGGGAGGAAGGAAATGAGAGGAGAGGAAGGAGGGTAAACTGTGGTTGGTATGTAAAATAAATGAAAAATATTAATGAAATAGAAAAGAGTTGCAGTGGTCATGGTGTGTCTTCACAGCAATAGAAACCCTGTCTAAGACATCACGTCCTTGCCCATCATGTGTGTTAACTGCTTTGTCAGCAGCATCCTTCTGAGACACCCAAGGATAGCCAAAGCCATTCTCTGCCTCCACTGTGATCTATCTTCAGTGAAAGTTTTCTCCTTTAAATAACTTGTTATCATTTAAAAGTGGCCATTGTGCCAGGAACTGAGGTGAATGAGCTCACGTTTGTTAGTTCATTTAACTCTGCTAAGGCTATGTGTACTGTCATATAGAGACTGAAGAGAAGAGGCTGGGTCGAAGTCACCAGTCTGCTGACCCTTCCTGGATGCCCTGCAGATTTTCTGGAGGGGTGGTGCTCAAACCATCTTTGCCTCTCTCTTTTTTTTTGGGAGGGGGTACTTTTTTATTTTTGAGATTATAATTACAACATTTCTCCCTTCTCTTCCCTCACTCTCAACCATCCTATGTACCTTCCCCTGCTGCCCTTTAGATTCATGGCTTCTTTTTTAATTAATCGTTATTATATGAATATATATTATATATATATATATTTCCCCCTAAATATAACCTGTTCAAATCCATATGATGTTACTTGTGTTCCTGGCCTGCTGTCTTAGTTAGGGTCACTATTGCTGTGATGGAACACCATGACCAAATCAACTTTGGGAAAGGGCAGGAACCTGGGGGCAGGAGCTGATGCAGAGGCCATGGAGGAGTTACTGTTTCCTGGCTTGTGCATCATGGCTTGCTCAGCCTGTTTTCTTATAAAACCCAGGACCACCAGCTCAGGGGTGGTCCCACATCAATCACTAATTAAGAATATGCCTTACAGGCTTGCCTACAGCCTGATCTTACAGAGTTATTTTCTCAGTTGAGGCTTCCTCCTCTCCAGTGACTCTAGCTTATGTGAAGTCGACGTGAAATTAGCCAGCACACCTGCTGAGACCATTTGTTAAATCAGCAGCTTAAAGTGTGTGATCTTCATCAAACTTTCTTATAAAATACATGTGTCCTCCAAGGCAGAGGAAGGGGTGGAGTGGCAGCAGACAGAGTGTCTCCCTGGAGACAGACAGAGCTTGCCTGCAAGCAGGCAGTTTGAACAGGGCTCTAGCCTTCCAGCCTCTTTCCTGTGGTTCTTCCCAGGTCTCTCAGAGTATTCAATGTTCTCATCAACAACATGGCCAACTCCTGTGAACACTTGGTTCCTGTGTGATGGTGTGAGAGCCATCTCATGACCCCCAGTCACTTAGCCCATGTGCTTTTCCTGACTCCACGTGGGCCAGCTAACTAGGACATTCTTTGTAGTACATGTTTTGGGTGGTAAAGACCTCTTTCACTACTGGGGTGCAGAAATCCGTGCCCTCTGGGCATATCCTTGTAGAAATGAGTGTTCTGTTAGCAGTGTTGGTTGGGAAGTCAGCCTTTTCTTTCTGTCTGTCACATACAGAGGGCCCACTTAGGACCCGGAGAGGACCAGGGAACTGTTTGCCTCTTGGGTAAATCTGCCACAGTGCCCTTTGTTTTAACATGTGACAGTTCCGGCTGGATGGTTGAAAAGGACCTTCTTAGATTTTCAAACTTAAGAGGAAAGCTAATATATAACTTGGTTGTTGAAATTGTAACCAAGTTCTCCTAAATTCTAAGACTTTAGCAGTGAGTAGCAAAGTCCGGTGTATGTCTCACTCTGTACGTATGTAGCTAATCAGTGCACACTGTTTCTTTATGTATATAGACATTTTACTAACACCCTTGCAACAGGATACAACATTCACAACTGCATTTGTTTATGTGCGCGTATGCCACACATGCTGTGCACACGCCAGATCGTGTGAGGACTATGGCTTCTTTCCTGTAGACCAGAAGTGTCCAGCCTTTCTGCTCCTCTAGCTGTCTGCGCTTTCCGACAGACAGCCAATCAGTCATGGCAAGAGAAGCCCTCCACAGAATTCTGCAGTGCCAAAGGCTAGCCCGGGGCACTTCCAGCTGCTTTCGAAGAATCCTTGGAGGGGCCGCACGCCTCTAGCGGGACGGTGCCAAACGCAGCAGCCGCTAACTTTTTGGGAAGCGCACATCTGCGGGTTCCCTGGTGGACTAGCGCAGCTGGAAGGGCCACCTTCTACCTCGGGGTGCGAAGATCCGGGTCTGCTCCAGGCCGGGCTTTGCAAACCTTCATCTGCAGAAGGGGTTTTAAAAAAAAAAAAAAAGAAAAGAAAAGCCAAGTAGTAGCAGCAGCAGCGGAGTAGCAGGCAGTTGCGGGCCGCACGGAGGACACGTGACTCAGGGCGGGGCCTCGTGCGGCGCCAGCCAGTGGCGGGGCTCGGGGGTGGGGCCTGGGCGCGCAGCTCCCGCGGGCCCGGCTCGCTCTGCGGGAATGTGGGCTGGAGTGGTCCCGCTGCGGGGCCGAGGTGCAGCAAGCCACAGGGTCGATCCGTAGCGCCATGGCCTGCATCCTCAAGGTAACCGCTCGGCTGCGGGCCGCATGCGAGCTCCGCCCGCCGGGTGCGCAGAGGCGTGGAGCCCGCCGCGGTCCCGCCGCATCCTTAGCCCGCTCGTCTCTTCCTGGCGTCGGCTTCCTTTTTGTTCCTTTGGCCAAGGCATCGGGGTGGGAGACTATGCAACGTGCATTGGGCACAGCCTCCTTGCCTACACTGCTGCTGGCGGGCGCCCGCCTGGAAGGAGCTGGGCAGGGAGCGCGCGGCGGTGTGCCGAAGGATGGGGATGGCAGGCGGAGCAGGGTGCTCCGAGCCTTGGGTCAGGGCAGCCCGCGGCCTGTGGGGGGCCACGGGCTGAAAAGGAGTGGCCCGACATGGGTGAGGGGCACTGTGTTTGGGAAGAGGAGGAGGTGCTGAGAGCTCGCAGCCTTTGGTCCTGGAAACACAAAAACTTCTGGGTCCACAGGTAGCCCTGTAGGAATGAGTTTTCTGGGGAGCTAGCTCTAGGTGACAGTGACTACAGTTGGAAAAGTTCATCGGATGGAAATAGGTGGAACCTTGAACCTCCTGTGCTCTCATGTGAACTCATACTTAGGCTCACGTGTGAACGCGTACTCACAGTCCACCGCTGTTTGGCGGCATTCTTCCACCACGTCCTGGTTCATTAAGTGTTCTGAGTTAGCCTTAGTTAGCCACAGGGTTAAGGACTTTGGGTGGACCTACTTGGTGAGGACCTTCCGCGGGAAGACTGTTTCCAACCCACTGGGAAAGTTCACCTCCCACCCCTGCCCTGTTCTGTTTTTTCCTTCTGCTGTTCTTCAACTGCCCAGCCTGATACATGGATCAAAATGTGAGCAGCGTGAAGGTTCCCCATCCCCGAGAACACAAAAGTGTGTGGTTTCCAGACCGGAGAAAGTGCTGTGTGACCAAGGACAACATCCTAGCTTTGTGTGTGTGTGTGTGTGTGTGTGTGTGTGTGTGTGCGCGCGTGCTGTGCCACAACAGAACTTGATGTAACATCTTGGACCACCGCTTTAGTTAGCCCAAATCTCCCAGCATGCCTTCCCGTCTTGAAGCAAGAAAATCAAACACTTCTCATGACTTTCCTGAATTTGCTGTTTGTTTTGGAGCACTTTCCAGGATGTGGCCAAAGGTGGCAAAGTCAGGGGGATGTCATCCATTGATACCGCAGCATGAAACTGCAGCGTGCAACTCGAAGCTGTGGGCTCAGCACAGGGCCTGGACCTAGGTCACAGTGCCACCTCTGTTTATTTGCTAAAGGAAATTGAGGAGCCTGACACGTACTGTTGGTCATCTTTCCCCTATAGGTTTCTCCCCCACCTTGTATCATCTATCTTCCTTTGTATGTATGTGTGATTGAACCCGGGGCCTCACACATGCTAAGCACATGTCTGGTCACTGAGATATATCCCCAGACTCCTTGATGCATCTTTAGTGCTCTTCCAGGGTCACACACAGACCTGATCCAGTTTTGTACTGGTCACTTCCTACACGGAAGGCCTACCTGAAGTGCCTCCTCATTTGTCTTCATTCCCTAACCAGAATGAAGAAGAGCGAAGATGTTCTTCTCAGTTCTGGCTCTGCCTCCTCACCTGTGTAGCCGTGGACAACTACTTACACTTCCCTGAATACTGATTTCCTCAACATGAGATCAAGTAATCACACGCTGTCATGTTGCTGTGGAGATGACAGAGTAGCGATGAGGAGGACTTTGTACCTGCACGTGTGTGACGTCACTTTTCCTGATGTTCAGTCATGGCGAATTAGTTAAGATGTTCTGAACCCTCAGCCTGTTCCACAGGATATGGCTTTTATTCTTTCATAAGCCCTGAAGGGCCGGTGTCCTTGTTTGCAACTCCACTTTCTAGGGAAAGAAACCGAGGGTCTTGAGATAGGGGCAGAGAGCTGCATTCAGACCAGATCCGTTCCCAGGGGTGACACTGTGGTGTTTCTTACACCAATCAGTCCTTGCCACCTTTCAGCAACAGAGTGCCTTTTTCTGTGTGTGTGATATTTTGACTCTGCGACATGGTGTGTGGCCTGTAACTGTACTGGGCCACATTCATGGCTACTCTGGGTTGTTAGTAGTCTGCTGGGTGAGGCTGGACCTGCTTGGTCTTAGATGGTCTCTGAGGGTCCTCTTACCTGTGCTGTGCTGTCTGAAAAGCTATACATGGTGGTGTGGGGAGGGCTGGTTCCGAACAGGGACTGTGCCAGCTTGGCCTTTTGCGTTTGATTTTGGACTCCCTTCTCCAAAGCAGAGAAAAAAATGGTAGTGTTTATAATAAGTTTTTAACAGTGTTGTAGTGAACAGAAAATTATTGTTGTATTTAATGAAATATTTTCTGCAACATTCTGCACCTGTGTGGATGTTGGAAACTGAGCCTGGGCCTGATGGTCAAGCGGGGCAGGTTAATAGGGGGACAGCGGACAGCATGTGTATTTTACTAGATGTTCATATTCTTCTGTGTGCATATATGTACATCGTCTCCTGTGAACGTACGCATGTGGAGGCACTGTGCGCCAAGGGCCCTTCTGTCCCTGAGTAGGACCCGCTGTCACAGAACTGGGATCCTAAGAGTCATTTACACTGGAATACGTGCCCGTCCCTCACTGCAAAGACACTGACCACGTGGGGTTTAATCACGCCTCTGCCTTTTACCGACTGAACCACAGAAAGTTGTTTTTTCTTTTTTTTTTTAAATTTTTAATTTACAGTACTGCCCCAGTTTCCAAAATGAGGGTGACCCTGCATCCCTCAAAGGGCCATTGTAGGGAAAGTGAGAATATCTATATACTGGTTATTCTGCAGGAAATGACAACCTCCGTCCCACTGGGTTCATTTCCTGCTGGCCTTAGGCTGCTCTTCAGTGAGCCCTCAATTCAGCAGCTGCAGCTTTCCCACAGAGTGAAGCCTGCAAGGGCTCCTACGAATCCCCAGCCTCTGAAAAAGAGCGCAGAGGGCGTTCATGGGGTGTTCAAGAGTCTTTGGAATTTTCTGGACAAGAAAACTAGTTATTTTGCAGTTAATTTGTAGTTATCAGTGAAGCTAAACTTTACATTCACACTAGCCATTTATCTTCCTGTCTGAGCTATTTTTTCCTTCTGCAGTGATTTGCCCTTATAAATATATCCAGTTGATCAACTGCATCCCTGCTGCAGTTACCAACTTAGTATGTTCTCATTAAGTCTTCCGTGTCCCGCCCCGGCCGAATCCCGAGCTGCGCTGCTTCGGTTTTAGTGCAGGAGAAGCTCTGAGTTCTGGCCTTCACTCTCATTCATTCCAAAGCCTAGCATGTGGTCTGCCTTTGAGTGGTTTTCCGTTTTCTTCATTGTTCTACAGAGTGGAGCTAAGGTGTGGCGGCCATCAAACCCTTTGGGGCTCTGGATGCTTATCTTGGCTCTCTGAACCCTGGGGTGATAATTGGGCTTAGCATGAGCTGCAGGTTCCTTTAGAATCTGGTTCCTGTCTCCATAGCTTGTCCCTCTCCTGTCCATTCACTCCTGGTCTCCACACTTGTCTGCACGAGCCTCACTCTGGGCAGTGTGGGCATTATTAGTGTATTGAGCTCTGGGGTCAGCCCAGCTGTGAGACTGAAGCCTCAATGTCCTGATCTCTGAAGTGGGTATGAAGAAAGTGGCTACAAAGACAGGAAAAGTGACTTTTTAATGAAACAGGAAGGTAGCATCTCTAAATCCTTGTGGCCGCAGCTGTTAGCTGTGGTTTTCATGCTCTTTCTCTGTAGGAAATCCTTTGTCTGACCTCCCTACCTCCAAGAGTTATGCTTCTCAGTTAGCATGCTCTCGGGGTCACATCTGGGAGAGGTGTCCTCTAGGTTCCTGTCATCAGCTGACTGATCTCAGGGAGCAGGATGGGGCCTCCAGGGGGCCAGCAGCCAGCCAGGACTCACCCAGCATCTTTAGAGGACCGTGACTTCCAGTCTCTGAGGATCACGTGCTGTCAGGGATGTAAATGGTAAACTACTGACCGAAGTGTGCAGCGTACTTTGAAAGGTAAACCTGTGGGGTGCCGGGAGTCAGCTGAGAGGAGGCCTTGTCCTACTCAGCTTGGCATGCCCGAGAACTGACCTGGTTTTCGCTAAGTGATCTCTGAATGCCTGGTGGACACATAAAATGGTGTCCCTGGATTTGTCTGAGACTCAGATTATAGACATGAGCATAATGAGCCAGAAGGCAGCTTGCTGTGACATGGACGTTGTGGCCTGGTGGGCAGCGAACAGCAGTCTGTCACTCACCTGGCTTCTCAGATGTTGTCAGCGTCTTTCTTACTGTCCTGTGACTCTTTATAGAAAATTCAGGGTGACTTGAAGTCTGGGGCTGGAAGGGGAGAACAGGAGGAGTGCAAGGAAGAAAGCCCAGGGTCCGTAAGAGCTACCCAGCTTTGTCAGGATCGTTTACGCTCATTTTAATTAGCAGAAACAAGGGAGAAAAAAAAAAGTCAGAACAAGTAACAGACCAAACCCGCCAAACCAAACACCTAGGCTGAGAGATAGTGTGGTTCTCAAGTGAGGTTTGGGGCCTCTGCAAAGTGAGGCTGCACTGAGCTTGGGTGTCTCCGAGGCTACAAAGCACCAGGTATGAGGAGCCCGAGGAAACCCACTGTGTAAGCAAGAGAGGCACTTTGTCTGCTCATCTGTGATGGCACTTCTGACCCCTGCCCAGGGCTGCCTGACGGGGGGATGGTTTTGCTGTGGGTGTTGGTATGCTGTGGGTGTGAGTGTGCTCTGGGTGTGAGTGTGCTCTGGGTGTGAGTGTGCTCTAGGTGTGAGGGTGTTCTGAAGGCGAGCATGCTCTGGGGTATGTATGTGCTCTGGGTGTGAGTGTGCCCTGGGTGTGAGCATGCTCTGGGTGTGAGTGTGCCCTGGGTGTGAGTGTGCTCTGGGTGTGAGTGTGCTCTAGGTGTGAGGGTGTTCTGAAGGCGAGCATGCTCTGGGGTATGCATGTGCTCTGGGTGTGAGTGTGCCCTGGGTGTAAGCATGCTCTGGGTGTGAGTGTGCCCTGGGTGTGAGGGTGTTCTGAAGGTGAGCATGCTCTGGGGCATGGGAGTGCTCTGGGTGTGAGTGTGCTCTGGGTGTGAGGGTGTTCTGAAGGCGAGCATGCTCTGGGGTATGGGAGTGCTCTGGGTGTGAGCATGTTCTGGGTGTGAGTGGCGGGTGTAGGCCGTACTCTTTGGATTGGTGATGACAATAGTGGTTGCCAATTATTGAACAGCTGAGTTGCTTGGCTGGCACTTAAGCCAACACTGTAACAAATAGTCACCACAGTCCAGGAAAGCTAAGTAGCTTGTCCTGGGTCCCCAGCGTGGCAGAGTGAAGTTGACCCCTGGCCTGTGTGGCTGTCAGAAGTCCCTATGACCTTTATTGGCAATAAAGAGAATGGCCTTATTCGCCATCTTCTGTCCCAGGTCACTTGGTGTGGAGGACTTTGCACGTGTCTGTATTCGGGTCTTCCTCAACATTTCCTTTGTGATTTTGGAGCCAGAGGAGGGGGAGGGGCGGAGACTGGGGAGACAGAGGAGGCTATAATTCTGTGTCTGAGAGTGAACAGCTTCTTGACTTACCCCACTTCAACCAAAGTTCAGCCACATGTGCTAGCAATTTGAGGGGGAGGGGGAGGGGCTGGTGGGAGACAGGAAGGGGGTGAGAGGGTGAGGGATGTGACTGAGGGAGGGAGCAGGGGTGAGAGAGAGGGGTGGTGTAGGATTAGAGTAACTCAGGGCCCCTCCAGGGCTCTGGGAAGAGGCCCCAGAGGCTCACAAACTGTATGATCCTCAGGTTCTGTCACTCCATTCTGCCTGAGGTCATGCTGGAAAACCAACAGAGAATTGTGCATTCTCTGTGCAGCTCTCAGGGTGCTGCGGAAGTGGGGAGCAGTGACCCCACTGTCACTAAATGCTGATAGCATGTTTCGGGGCCTGTGCTTTTTTTTTTTTTTTGTGGGAGGGGTTTAGATTTGAGGGTAGCCAAAGCCACTGTTTGAAAGTTACTAAATCTCCCCAGAAGGAAAATCTCTAGCTGTTGGTGAACATTAAGGCCGGCTGGACCTGAGGGTGGATGGACCTGCATAATTCTTTTGTGTTTCCTGCTTTAGGTAAAGTGCAGAGAGGCCTTTCTCTAAGTGGAAAGAGTAGATTTACAAATGCTACCCAAATCCCAAGAGGCCCATTATTCAGGTTGTGGATAACCCAGCTGTTAATCGTCGGCCATTCCGATGTACACCCTTTATGCACGTTACTGCCAATTAGTGCCTCAGTGAGCCAGGGGAGGAAGGAGGGCTGAGTCTTGGGGGTTAGTTACAATCCTTGGTAGCAGCTCATCATAGGGTCAGTGGGAAGAGGGGCCGTCAGGAGGGTCAGGGTGCTTTCACTGTTACTGCCCGGCCCCGAGTAAACAGGTCGTTGTGATTTTGAGCAGAGTGAAAGTGTCTACGTTGAAAACCTTGGCCTAGGACCGCAAGAGACTTTAATAAACAGCAGCCTCTGGGTAGGTGACATTCTTTAAGATCTCCAGCCACCATTTCATTTCCTGCAAGATGTGGAGGGTAGGTCTACAACATCTGGTCCTTGAGAAAGCTGGGGGGAGGGAACCCCCAAAAAGAGCTGCTGGAGAGAGGGCAGGAAAAGAGGCATCTTATTCCTGGAGTGTTTACAGTGCGGTGTAAAAGCCATGTATGCACCCAGTAAATACAGTCTGCACTCACTCAACCATTGTTTTGTGACAAGATTTCCTGGGTGTGTGTGTGTGTGTGTGTGTGTGTAATCAACACACACACACATCTACTCACTTCAGATAAGGACCCCACGACAGACCAAAGTATGGATGCCACTGAAGTCCAGCTTGGTGAACCATGAGTTTTATTGGGGTTACTCACAGGAACATGGGTGAGGGGTCACAGACAGGAGTAGAAATGACTCAAGGGCAGCCACATCTCCAAGGTCCAGCCCAGCATGGGTGACAGCTCACAAAGTTGGGAACCTGGAGCACACTGCACAGCCTGCAGGCAGCTCAGCAGGTTGGAGAGAGTCCTTCCCTGTGGTTCAATTGATCAGACATCTTCCTGGCAGACTGCTTGGCTGGTCTGAAGAGCCTCTCAGCAGTCATTATTGTTTACTCTTGGGAAGGAGGGGCCTAGTGATTCTGGTTAGTTTCAGGGACTTCCTGAAGCTATTTTGAGTTGCTGACTTCCTGTCTTAATACTTTGTCTTAAGGAGGTTGCTTCCCTGGGATGGGATGTTTCGTTCCTGGAGGACACTACTTTATAATACCCTTTCTCCTACCCAGATTTTAGTCTGCTCAGCTTGGAAACTGTTGCGTTTCTTTTCTGGAATAGACTTATTTTAATTTTAAAGGCTGTTTTATGTCTTAGTGAAGATTGTCTTCGGTCTGTTTCAAAAACTGTGTGTGAGCCTTGCTATGAGAAGGTTAGGATCGCAGGGGAAATGGAAATGAAGTGTGAGCTGGGGATGAGGACCCGGGACTGAAATCTTGTCGGGCAGTCACTGTAGATTTAAGAACTGGAACACACAAATGGCCGTTTCGGAGGCTGCCCCTCTTTGGGGGACAGGCTGGGATTGAGATTGTGCCAAGCAGGGCAGTGAGTGTCAGGCACTCAGGTGCCTCTGTGGAGTGTGGTGACAGGCAGAGCGTGGGGTGTAGTTGCAGCTCTCCTGCCTCTGGGCCCCGCTGCAGTGTGGTGGCTGGGAACAGCCCCATGCCCTTGCGCAGCTCTGTCAGGAACCACGCGGCCAACAGGTCCTTCCCTTCTCCCTGCCCCTCTCTCCTTCCTGCCATCCCCGCACCTTTGTCTCTTCTCTCTGTCTCCCCACACACTCTTATTTTCTTTCACTGTGTAGCCTCAAGGCAGTGATCCTCCTGCCTCTGCCTCTGAATGCTGAGAGTACAAGCCATGCCACGTACACATTTCTGAAGAGACATATTAAAAGTAAAAAATGACACAGAAATTTATGTAATATATTTTATTTAACCCAAATTATCAGAAACGTCTTATGACCAGTATATAATAGTGAAATATTTATGTACCTTTTGCATATTCCAAATTCAGTGTATATTTTTCAATAACAGTATGCCTCCATTTAGGTGCTAAATTTTTCTTCGATATTTTTTGATAAATATTTAATGGTTTAAAGAAGCAGATTCATTTATTTTTCAATAACTAAATGGAGCACCTCATTTTTGATTATACATTGATTAAAATGAAATTGAATAAACAATGTAGTTTCTTAGTTGTACCTGCTAGGGTTCAATGCCCAAAAGCCAAATGTGGTTACCAACTATTCATTTTTCCAACACAGTCCCTTCGGGAGGGACTGCAGAACTTAGACATTGAGTAGTGTAAGGGACTATGAAAAGATGCCCCTCGGATTGGAACTAGAGGCCACAGCTCATATGATGGCGACATTCTCAGAAAGTAAAGGAAAGCAGACTAGAGGCAGATCGTGAATGCCTGACCTAGGGACACATGTGAACCTTTGTGCGGCCCTTGAAACCTCATCTGGGTTTCTCTATGTCCTGATCCAAATCTCTCCCAGATGTTGTGCAGCTGTGAATTCTCCCCAGGGGCTGCTGCTCTGTGGGTTGTGGGAGCTAGCTGTTTGGTCTCAGTGTGGTGTGAGCTCCTGCGGGCTCTGAGGTCAGAGGCAGACGTTATATACTTTGTTTCACTGCTGCAGGAGGCTGATGCACATATGGGAACAATTTGGATACACAGAATAAACTGTGTCTTCTTTGGAAGTTCCTTTGTGTTTGTGTGCACACACATTCAGCTCCACTCAGAGATGGTATGTATGTAGAGCACATTTGTTCCTACAAGTGTGGATGTTTCATGTCCACCTTTGCAGAGTCTTCCTGCCCCGAATTGGCTTCTTCTCTCAGGTTACAGAAGGAGAAGTTGTTTGTGAGTCCGCATGTAGTAAGGACGGTCCCTGCTGTTTGCTGAATCTCATCTAGTGCCAGTGTCAGGAGGCCTTCCAGATCCTCCCAGATGCTTATCTTACAGCAGACCATCGGAGTGGGTGGCGTTTGCTCCCATTGGACAGGTCAGGAGGCTGTAACTCAGGCAGCTCACCTTCACTAATGTGAGCCTGCCAGGGCAGGGCCAGTAGGTCCTGAGATCCTGAAGAATGACTTCTGCATTTTTAAGGGGTTTAAAAAATCAAAAGAGGAATATGATTTCATGACACCAAAAATTATGTGATATTCCCATCCAGTGTCCTGAACTAGTTTTATTAGAACATTATTAGAACACTGCTACATTTCTGTTTATTGGTGTCCTGTCCGCCACATGTCAGTGGCAGAGTTGAGCCGAGTGGGGGCGGTATCACTCACAACACCAAAGACCCCGCCGATCTGATTACAGATAAACTTCGCCAGCTCTGTTCTGAACTGGTTTCCCATTTAGCACTGTAACCCAGGGCAAGGGCTTGTGGTTCTCCTCATTAGTTCAGCCCTCGCATGGTAAATGTTGGGGACATTCACTGAACAAGTGTTAGATCAGCCCTTACACCATAAATATTGGGGACATTTCACTGCACAAGAGCCAAGCACTCCAGAGGGAGGGGGGCTGAAGCTTAGCAAGGAAGTAACTCTTCGGATTTGTGTACAGGGGCTGGAACTAATGACAAAGAAGTGTTCCTGAGATCTGTAGACTGCAGTGCATTCCTGTCAGGACCCATTAAAGGGTCCCCAAAGGGCTCAGACACTAAACGTGGTGAGGACCACCCCAGAATTTCTCGATTTGTCTGTCTGTGTGGAAGAGCCTGAAAACGTATATGTCTGGTAAGCCTAAGGTGTACTGATGTTGTCCATCCCTGGTGGGTTTCTGGGGATACTGATGTTCATTCCTGGTGAGCTCCTGGGGTGCTGATGTTGTCCATCTCTGGTGAGCTCCTGGAGTTTGATGTTGTCCATCTCTGGTGAGCTTCAGGAGTTTGATGTTGTCCATCTCTGGTGAGCTCCTGGAGTTTGATGTTGTCCATCTCTGAGAAGCTCCCTGGAGTTTGATGTTGTCCATCTCTGAGGAGCTCCTGGAGTTTGATGTTGTCCATCTCTGGTGAGCTCCTGGAGTTTGATGTTGCCCACTGTACTTTGTGAAGCCTTGCCTTGATACATCCAGCTCAAGCCAATAAGAGCTGCAAACCAGGGATTTGAATCCACAAATCCTTGAGAGGAAATTGATGAGACATTTACATCTGTTTAGCAATTTAAGTCCAACTTGTTCTAAATGTTTTAGACATTGCCTTGTTTGATTTTCCCCTGCCAAGGTCTCTGATGCTGTGGAGCTCTGGTCACATGCATGTTGAAACCCTGTGCTTGTGGAGCTGGGACAGAAATCCACCTTTCTCTGGTGCCGTTCCTCACTCACCCTTCTCAGGAAAACCAGTCTATGGTGACTATAAACCATGGGGTTTCATTTCTGCTGTTTGTCGACTCCCTTCTTACCCCCCCCCCTTCCTCTTGTTTACTAGCTTCCATAGTGAGATGTGCTGGCTCTGGTGATAAAAGTTGGTGTTCTGCCGGAGTTTGCTGTTGTAATTATGACCCAGTCAGCTTCATGTTTAAAAAGTCATTATCTAGGGATTAGGAATAGGGAGAGCGAGGACTGGGGAGAAGTGATGACTTTGAACTTTCCAAGTTGGCTATTCACAGCCTCATTTGAGATTTTTAATAAGTAACAGAAAGCCTTGGAAACCACTGTGCTGGTCTCTCAGGCTTTTCTTGGTGTAGAGCAAGAAACGGCTCTCCAGACTTTCCATGCACTGTCTCCTGACTCCTGGGCCTTCTGTTTTATGGCTCATTTTTCTCCTGAGCCCCATTACATCTCTGGCCTCCGTGCCCAGGTGTGTAGGGGTCATTAGCTAAAGGTTGAAGGGAGCATCGTCTCCACCCTAGGGCAGAGAAGCTTGTAGAACTCCATTAACAGGGAGACAAAACAGTCTTGCAAAGTCCAAAGGTCTCATTTGAGGCTATCTGGGGAATGTGAGTCATTCTCACGCCCCAGATGATTGGTCTTGTGTGCGTGACCGCCAGATGTCACCTCTCAGAACTGTTCCATGTAGGTGGCTGACCTGGCTCTTTCCTCGCTGACCTTCTCAGGCCTGCAGCCTCCCTTGCGGTAGAGTCCTGAAGCGTGATCGCTGTACTGCTTCTCCTTACAGTCTCTCAGCTGTGGTGAGGAACTTCCCTCCCTGGTCTGTGGTTTATGTGGCTTCAAGTGGTTCTTTGCAGGCTTAATGCCAGTTTAATTCTGCCAAGCCGCTTAGCCTCAGCGGCCCGGTTGCTGGCCTGATCTGAGCCAAGATTTCGGCATGTGATGTCTACATGTGATGTCTAACATGTGATGTCGGCATGTGATGTCTAACATGTGATGTCAGCATGTGATGTCTACATGTGATGTCTAACATGTGATGTCGGCATGTGATGTCTACATGTGATGTCTAACATGTGATGTCGGCATGTGATGTCTACATGTGATGTCGGCATGTGATGTCTAACATGTGATGTCGGCATGTGATGTCAGCATGTGATGTCTACATGTGATGTCGGCATGTGATGTCTACATGTGATGATGTCTACATGTGATGTTGGCATGTGATGTCTACATGTGATGTCTGCATGTGATGTCTACATGTGATGTCTGCATGTGATGTCTACATGTGATATCTACATGTGATGTCGGCATGTGATGTCTACATGTGATGTCGGCATGTGATGTCTAACATGCGATGTCAGCATGTGATGTCTAACATGCGATGTCAGCATGTGATGTCTACACTTGATGTCTACATGTGATGTCGGCATGTGATGTCTACATGTGATGTCTGCATGTGATGTCTACATGTGATGTCTGCATGTGATGTCTAACATGTGATGTCTAACATGTGATGTCGGCATGTGATGTCTAACATGCGATGTCGGCATGTGATGTCTGCATGTGATGTCTAACATGTGATGTCTACATGTGATGTCTACACGTGATGTCTACATGTGATGTCGGCATGTGATGTCTACATGTGATGTCTAACATATGATGTCTAACATATGATGTCTGCATGTGATGTCTACATGTGATGTGTAACATTTTAATGATTTGAAGTTTGGTTTTTTCTCTTCCATTTTTGACCAAGGGCATTAAAACATTATTAAAAGAAAGAGCCTGCATTTTGTATGCTAAACTAAAAACTTAATTTAAGAAAGAAATGGTATCCGAAGGCTACCACTTCAGGTTTCTCTATTAGAGTTAACAATTGAGATTCACTGTATGTCATTCCATTTGTGTGTGTGTGTGTGTGTTTGTGTGTGTGTGTGTGTGTGTGTACACGTATGCTCGTGCACACGTGGTGTTAAAAGGGTCTGTGAATGACTTCTTTCCCCACATAGTTTTAGCAAGTAGAGGTGTGTGACAAGAAGATGTACTGTTCATGAACTCAGTCTCCACGTCCTGGGAATGAGAGGAGGAAGGTGGATGGTGGGGATGGAGGAGCAGTGGAAAGCCTGATTCTGCTCTGAGGGAGCGTGGGGTCTGAAGGAACCCCACTCAAAGCTCTCACCGAGTGCTTGCACGGCTTGGGCTTGTGTTCGTGCCTCTCTGGAACTCTGAAGGTGGGCACGGTGATCACGCCCATGTGGACGGAGACAGTGAGGTGGTGGAGAGGTAAGCTCTGTCGAGGTAGTTTACTAGCAAAGTTGGAGCTAAGATTCGAATCCAAATAGAAGGTAATTTTGCTAAGTGGAGATGACAGCACACCTGTCATCTCAGCCCTTGGGAGGCTGAGGCAGGAGGATTTCCGTAAGTTTGAGGCAGCCTGTGTTGCCCAGTGAGTGTAACAGGAATCTTAAAAGTTCTTATTAATAAAATCAAACCCGAGGCCAGTTATTGGGGTGAACACTGGAAGATCAGAGAGATAGAACAAGCCACAGCTATCTCACCTCGCTGCAATATTTTGGGGAACACAATACCACCACAAGTGAGTTCTAGGACAATCTGTGTTACATGGCAAGACTTTGTTTAAAAAAAAAAAAGAAAGAAAGAAAGAAAAGAAAAGGATAGCTTTAAGGTTACAGAGACAAACCCATTTGTAATTTCCTACAACAAAAATAACTTTAACAGTAAAGTAACGTCAGCAAACACTTTCTGACCAGTCACAATAGGGTAGTTGCCACATCTAAGATATGCATATCATACCCTCTAATGTTCAATTTTAGAAAACAAACTCCCCCTTTTTATAACTATCTGTGAGGAAACAAGGCTGAGAGAACACCTGCCTTCTTTGTCCCGAGTCCTTTGCAGGGTGAGTTGAGAACCAAGGGCGCAGTGCTTTTGAAGAGTTTGTGCTAGTGTGTAGCGTGTATGGAAAGGCCAGGCACCATTTTCAGTGCTTAGCATCGTTGTTATGTTGTTACTGGTGTTCAACGTCTACTTTACAGAAAAGGACATCGGCACAGAGTGGCTAAGATCATGAAACAGTTTGGTAGCGAGAGATTGGAACACAGGTGTCTGACTCTAGGATCTGAGTCTCTCTTTCTCACACACACCCCTGTCTCTTTTCTGTGTATGTCTGTGTCTCTGTCTGTCTGTCTCTCTTTCTCACCCCCACTCAGAAGGTCTGCCTTCCAGCATCAGCTCTAGCTGCTTCAGAGAAGCTGTGGGCATGGCAGACGTAGCTTGATTTTTAACTTCAGGTAAACTGATTTTACATCCTTTGAAGGATTTTCAAGATGTTTCAGATCAGATCACACTTAGGAAGACGCAGGTCAGGTTGCACCTGGTGTACTTAATTTCCTCACAAAGACGGTCTTTGAGCTTGAGCTGGTCATTACGACTGGGCGGGCTATGCGGGTGTTTTCCCCTGTCCTCCCTGTGAGTGCCACGGAATAGCCAGGGAGACATTTCAAGAAGTTTGGGTCCTGGCACTCTGTTTAAATCTTTTGGTGGCTTTCCATTCTGCTCTGCACAAAATCAGAATTCCTTCCCGAGTTGCACAGGTTCTGTGTTGGACAGCGTTCACGAACGCCTTCCCGGCTCTGTAGACGTTACTCCCCTGCCTTGTGCCTCTGCTTGCCGGTTCCTTGCTGGGTCAAGTCTCCCTCGGATGCTGCTCCCTGTCTGTCTGTCTGTCTGTGTCTGCCCCAGGTTCTTACGGAAGCCCTTTCTTTCCACCTTTTAAGACCTGGTGGAGATTCCCATCTTTGCTGGTCATGCTAATGAGATACATGCCTTCCTGACACGCCCTATCACGCCTCCCCATCTAGGAATGCCCACAGCTTTGTTTTTACTTGTGTACTTCTCAGCCTGAGGACAGAAAGGTCAGGGTTCATAGTGGTTAGTTCATCGCTTAGCACCTGGTGAAACGGAGCCTGCCGACGCAGGAGTGATGCAAAGAGTGGATTTCAGGCAGAATAGAAGGTACGGTGGGCTGAAGGAACAGGACGTTTTGGGAGACAGTGGAGAATGTGGTTGTCTGGCGCTGAGCTTGTTTGGAGAGCTGGAAGAGATGAAGCACTTGGTGCCAGATCCTGTTCTCATGTTCTGTGGAGTGTAGGCATGGGCAGTCCTGAATGGGAGAACCCTCTCCTCACTGCCCCTGGGAATGACCTCTCCCAGCTGTGATTTCACCACAGCAAGGATACAAGAGCACCACTTAAACTTCAAAGCACTAAAGCTAACCTAGGCCAAGCACAGAGGTGTGCTCGTGTGTGCAGAGCATGGAACTGTGTGTTACGCCAGAGAGCTGAGCCCGAGCACTTCCTGCAAGCATGGCCCTCCTCCTGCCTCACATTGTTGAACTTCCCACTCACTGCAGGGAGTCTTAGTGTGGGGCATTATTGCCCAAGTCAGTCGGGTCAGTCTTTGTGGACTCTTAGCTGTTTGGTAGCTCTGACTCCCTGCTTGCTTTGAAGGAGGGTGCTGGGCAACTGTCTTTGAGCCCTGCTGGGAAGGATAGTACTGTTGTCCTCCAAGTAGCTAGTGTTTACTGTTCACCTTCTACATGGATTCCTGGAGACATGCGGCATGGCTCCATGCTTCCCTGGGACCTCTTTCCATCCGGCTGGTGCAGGAAGGCGCAGATCACTCTGCGGGAGGGTCTTCTCCCTTTAGTTATTCTTTCTGGGAAATAACCTTGCAAACTGCCCAGAGTCAAGTCTCTTAATTGTTCCCGATCCAATTAAGTTGCCATTCTGGGCTAACCACTGCAGTAGGTGAACTGAGATGGAGGTGAAATGCCACAGCCTCGGTTTGAGGAAAACCCACTTCCCACTATAGTCAGAGGCCAGTGTCCAGGACGCTCAGCCATTCTCTCCAGTGGGTGACAGAGATCGGTGACAGTCAGTCAGTCTCCTGTCTCTTTTAACCTTTTGTTCTTCACGTTGTTGTGAAGAGCATGTGGACACAGGCTCAAGCCAATAGACAGTCTTTATTAGCCGTCTGGTGACTACACTGGGTGTTCGGTACCTGAGTGCAGTCCCAAGCCTTTCTAGGGTGGGCACTTACACACACACACACACACACACACACACACACACACACACCCCACATCCTGGGTCGACACCCTTCAGAAACCAGAACAGTCAGCCAGAAGCGGAACTACAGAAGCGGAAAAGCAAGTTAGTACACGTAGGGACTTTCCCAGAACTGTGGATTTCGATCGATTCTGTCCTTCTGGCAGCTGTCTCTGCCTGCATGCTGGGTTCCAGGGTCTGAGTGACACTCCTACCATGACTTCAGCTGTTCTCAAGTCGGAGGGCCTCCTGAGGTCTGGAGGCCTGTTACAGTGTTTGTAGGGAGGAGAAAGACATGGGGCTACTGAGATGGACGACATGTTGATAGACATTGAAAAACTTGTGGACATAATCTGGACCTGAGTAAACCGAGTGTTAAAAACATTGAGGAACTCTGATTTGGTGTGAAGAGCTTCCAGTCCGTGCTCCTTAAGAAGGTGGTGTATTTATAATGCTTGGCTCAGCTCGGCCTATGGATGGCTCAGCCCGGCCTGTGGGTGGCTCAGCCCTACCTATGGATGGCTCAGCTCGGCCTATGGGGTGGCTCAGCCCTGCCTATGGATGGCTCAGCCCGGCCTATGGATGGCTCAGCCCGGCCTATGGATGGCTCAGCCCGGCCTATGGGTGGCTCAGCCCGGCCTATGGGTGGCTCAGCCCTGCCTATGGATGGCTCAGCCCTGCCTATCAGGCTGAGAACTTGAACAAGATCGTGGTGGACAGGCAGGAGCTTTCTCAGACCGACTCTTTGGGATGACTGTGCTGGGGTTGCCAACTGCTTTCCCCACCAGGCTTTCCTCTTCCTCCACCACCCCGTATCAGTTCTAACAGTTCTTAGTATAGGGCCAGGAGGAACTTTAAAAGATGCCAATAAAAGTGTCTCATTCCCACTCGTGACTGGTCAATGGCTCTCTCCTTGGGGTGAATGGTAGTCTTTTTTTATCATAGCTTTGCTGCCCTATATGACCCCCATTTTCCCTCCATGTTCTTAAAAAGCACCCAGTTTCATACTCCCTTTGAGCCAGCTACGGTGGGAATCTTTCAAGTCATGGACCTAAAATGTCATTTTTGTAAAATAATAGGTAAGTCTAGATGGCTGTTTAGTCTGGATTTTAGGACTGGTGGGAGGGTGGGTGGATTAAATAGTTTGAACTTGACCTCATAGGTAATAGAACACCTTTGAGTCATCTTAAACACAAGACTGGCTTGTGTGTGAGCCTTTGCATTAGCGAATAGAATAACCCCGCTGCCTTACTGTCGTTTTTACAACGGGGGAGCATTTCCACCCACGCCGCTCCTTGGCACTCAGAAGTACTAAAGGACTAGGGCAGCTTTAGAGGTTGCCAGGCTGATTTCCACCAGAAAGGTGTGGGTGAGAACATGATACTGGCACCCTTGCCTTGGGTGTGCCGCATCCTGACCATACACATGTATTTATATGTGTTTATATGATGTGTATGGGTGTTTCCTGTATGTATGTCTGTGCACCCCTTGCATGCAGTGCCCCTTGGAGTCCAGAAGGGAACATTGAATTCCCTGGCACTGGAGTTCTAGATTTTTGTTAGCCGCTTCGTGGGTGCTAGGAATCAAGCTCCCACTTACCTGAGTCAGTCAGTGCTCTTAAGCCCCAAGACGTCTCTCTAGCTTGCAGCCCAATGTTTAAGGTACGTGCGCTTGAAATGCAGGAGCTAGGAAGGTGCTGTGTCCTGTCTCCAGCCCTCAGCCTGTGCGGCCCCACTTAAGTGGGAAGGTGCTGTCTCTGAAACAGGGATAAGAAACATACCCATCTGCTTGACACTGCTAATAAAAGCAAAATATTCTTAGCAACGAAAGCTATTAATGCACATGGTGAGAATTTCATTTAGTGAGGGCAAATCCAGATTTGGATGTTGCATTTTATGTCATTGGCTGCTTAGTGGCACAGGTGAGTTCCTTTGGATGGCGTGGAGTAGTCAGTGCCTGTGATCTGAAGGTGTGGTTTCTGTGGAATGAGGTCCTGCTGGCCCCTGTGCACTCACGGTCCGCTCTTTGTTAACCGGCACTGAGCTGGAGTGTAGTTCCGTACTGCTGCCCACAATGTAGCTATTTACTGAGCAGTAAGATGGGCAAGTGTCCATCTAAACACTGTTGGGAGACACACACACACACACACACACACACACACACACACACACACACGTCATGAGTAGAACTCTGGATCTAACGGCCCATCCCCATGACTTTGGATTGTTAATGAGGAAAATGTAGGCTTAGAGAGGGTAATTGTTTGGAAGTTAAAGAGTTGAGGCATCTAGAGCTAGAGATCCCCACTTAATTCTGACTACAAAACCCAGGTTCCAAATACAGCAGCACCCCCTCTCCCAGTCTAAGGCAGAGGACCCTCTTAAGCCAGCTAGAGTGACAGGTATGAGTGAGAGAGAGCCTTTCCTTTACAGACCTTAATTAAAATGCTCAGTCCATTCATTTGAAGTGCATCTTCCATTTATTGATTTATTGTTAGAGATACAATCTGCTTCACCCAATATATTTTTAGTGAGAATCAGGACATTGATGTTTTATAAACACACTCAGAATTAAGTAAGAAAATTTACTACCTAAAAGATAATGTAGCTGGTCCCTTGCCAGAATGAAGAATGATTTTGTAATTGGATATTAATGCTTAGTTATTTGATGTCATGGCTTGACTTAAAAAAATAATAATGGCCATAGCTAACATACTTTGACATGGAGTGGATGCTTGGTTGTGTTTTCCTCCTTGAGTTGGGGAGCAAACCTAGGGTGCCGTGCATGCTGGGAAGTACTCCACTACCACACTCTACCTGTCTCCTGTACGCTGATAAGCAGTTTGCTTGGCGAGACAATCTCTTCTCCTCACAGAAGTCCTGCCTGTAAATTCTTCTTAATTTTGAGCAAGATGATTTAAAATTTTATTTCCTGCTGAAAGACAAATTATGATGCTGGTCTTGCCTCTGTAAGCTCCCCTAAGTCGCCCAGCCTAACCTCGGGGTCCGCTTCCCACCTCTCTGTGCATCCAACCTTCAGGGCTGGATGGTTTGAACTTGAAAGTTTCTGGAAAAAACAGAACCTTGTACTGATCTTCTGCAGGCGGATTAACTCGTTAGAACCAAAGTGATTGTGGAGAGTTTGGGGTGTACCTGGGGCCACTGTGAGCACATTTCCTAGCCATTTGTTGCCCTCCTGTGTGAGGAAGGGGATGTGAGATAACAACTTTTTGTTCATGAGGTCAATCTTTGGAGATGCACAGACAGCCAGTTCCAACCAACCAAAACGCTTGCCATCAGATAGCCCATAGCAGAGATCTACCCAGTGTTCCCACCAACCAAAACACTTGCCATCAGATAGCCCATAGCTGAGATCTACCCAGTGTTCCCACCAACCAAAACGCCTGCCATCAGATAGCCCATAGCGGAGATCTACCCAGTGTTCCCACCAGCGTACTTGAAATGTGTTTTGATTTGTGACCCTTTGTCCTGTCACTATAAAAGCTTCATTAAACTGTTACCATGTTGGAGCATGAAATTTGGGCTAACCTAAATCTGTGTTCCCAGGCCACGATCACTCATATTCGGCTCTACAACAAACTATCTCCTCTCCGCTGTGAGATGAGAATTGTGCTTTTGTCTTGACAGCTTTTGGATTTGAGCGTCGTTGAGCTGGCACATGGGATGCCCAGCCACGTTTGTAAGCACGCAAAAGTAAAGACCCGAGGGTTGGAGGCCATGGCTGCGGTAGATGACAACAGTGTGGGAATAGATGGGAGTAAAGCAGATGATTGTAGGGGATTTGTTTTGTGCTTTGGTGGTGGGAGAGGAGGGAGAAAGTAAGCCCCAGTCGCTGTAAAGAGAAGGCAGCCCCCAAGCCAGTGCCACTGAGCTGCCTGTGTGCTGAGGACCGTGGCGCTTAATTGCCACATGCAGCTTTATGGACAGTTTTATGAGAAACCGCTTTTTAGCTTTTCATGGTTTGCAGTAAAGTGAGATCCAGAAAGACAGAAGAGGGTTTTCATCATGTAGGCAAGAGCCGTTTTTCCATGGTCTGTGGTGAGCGTCCAATGCTGCCCAGTTCTCAGCATCGACTGAGGACTGAAGACTTTATCCCCCCCCTGCTTTTTTTTTTCAAGGTCTCATGTATCCCAAAGTGGCCTTGACTTTTCTGTATAGCCAAGGATGACCTTGAACATCGGATTCTTCTGCCTTCACCTCTGGAGAGCTGGGCTTACAAGCATAAACCACTGCACTTGGTGTATGTGGTGATGGGGCTTGAACCTAAGGCTTCATGCATGTTAGGCAACCCAGTTTCCTGAGAGCATTCTGTGGAGAGGCAGAGGCCAGCAAGACCGCAGAATTCCCAAGGTGGAAGGCAGAGAAAAGGAACAGGCATAATCGTGAAGGAAACCCTAACCATCACTCCAAAATGTACCTCTTTGGTATAAATATTATCTTTGAGCTGGAGATAAGTAGGAAGCAGCAGATGTAGAAATTGTCTGTGCCTGCCCCTCCTCTCCTCTGGCCAAAGTCAGTGTTTAACTCCTCACCCACAGAGGAAGAGTCTATAAACTTCTTAGTCCAGCCGCCCCAGTGACAGCCAGAGGATTCCGGATTCCACCAGAGTCCACTGGTTTCCTCCACAGATTTATCATTCCAGGTCTCCCTCTTGGAGACTACAGCTGTAGTGCTTTGTGGTGACTCTTCTCGTGAGTTTATCAGTGTTTGTGGATGGTGCCATGAAGCTAGACCGACTTGCTTTGAGTTACTTCCCTTGGAGGCTCCTCTTTGGGGTGGACTTGTGTGTTTTTCTGAGATCCATCCCTGCACGGAACTCATAGGAGTTGAGGGACAAAAGTTATTTTTCTTTGTGGCCTGTCTCCTTAGGGTCACAGAGAGTCTGAGGAAGGGGGATCCGGTCACAGAACACCAGCGACACAGCTCATAAAAAGGGTCTAGGGAGTGCCATGGACTTCCAAGGCAGAGAGATGGGAAAGCATGTTCTAGAAGGAGGGACCAGTGAGAACAAAAGCCTGGAGGTGAGAGGTCATGGCCAGGGTGAGTACTGCAAGTATTCATCCTAGGGGAAGTATTGAGATGGTAGTCCAGCATAAGCAGAAACCAAATACCGTGTGTTAAGTCGCATATTCTGAGTTAAACCCTAAGGTACAGGGACCGTAGCAAACTTGGGAGACAACTTAGTAAAGCCTTCCCAGGTGCCAGGTGCTGTAGATGAGCCTTGCAGCATCTCTGTTCTCCACCCTCCCTCTGGACTTAGTTACTGTATCCTTTTGCAAAGAAGGTAATCAAGGCAGAGACCATTACTTAGTTGCCCAAGATCACATGACTAGTTGTTTCAGAGCCAGGACTGTGAACCCCGGAAGTCTGGCTCTAAAGTCTGTATTCCTTTTGGCCATGTTATAATTGTTCCTTGGACCAAGATATTTAATGAGGAAACAACTGTCCATCCTTGCTTTCTTCCATGTCTTATGTGGCCTAAGATCCAACTCTTCATGTAGCCAAAGATGACCTTGAACTTGTGGCTCCTTGTGCTTCCACCTTCCAAGAGCTGTGATTGCCAGCATGCACCACCACACTCAGTTTATAAAGAGCTGGGGATTGAACCCATAGCCTCACCATGCTAGGCAGGCGTTTTACCGCCAGAGCTTCATTCCCAGCGCCGTATTGCACACAGAAGTGGAGCCAGTTAGATCTGCCACCTCTCAAGGCTTCAAGAGTGGCATATCTCTCCTCCCCTCCCCTTGAGTGCTGTCCTGGGCAGATACGGTAGCTTCTCTTGTATTCTGAACAGACTCCTGCAGTCTTCCCTCTCCTCATCCACCTGGACTCACCCCTGGCTATTGTGGACATAGCTCACCAAACCAACCTCTTTGAATTCTAATCCCAACACGATGAATGCCTGTGTGCTCCCTGATCACTCAGTCATCCGCCTATTGGTGTCATCATCAGTGGACGGGACGGTGAGAGACCGCAGTCAGGCTGTGAGCCGTAGTCGTGGATGCTCAGCGTAGGCACCCTTAGGATCTGGAGTGGACAGCTCAGAGTCCTTCAAGCCTCAGAGGTGGTTTGGGCGTGGTAATCCGGTCTGCTCCACCGTGGCTGCCAGAGACAGTAGCAGCAAGATGATCTAGTTTGTGTAGTTGTGTATCACGGTTCAATTGCCTTCAGTGAAAAGACTCCGATTTCCCACAACACTTAATTGGTTTCTTTATATGGCTCCTGCAGCTTGCCATATTGTATCACTTCAAGGCTGGGGAAGTCTAGGAAACCTGTGACTAATTAGATATTTTAGGAAAACTGCCAACTTGTTGCCAAGGTGGACACACTGTGGGCCGGAAGAAAATGGGTTTGCTTGTGGCAGCCCACCTGAGACTCCTGAGCTTGGAGCTTGGGACGTGCTCCACCAGCCATCCACCTGCCCTCCTTCCTTCCTGTTTTTCCTTTGGACTTTGAGAAGGTCTCTCTCCATAGTTGCCCCAGCTGGCCTGGGACTCACTAGGTGCCCCAGCTGGCTTTGGACTCTTGGCAATCCTCCTGCCTTAACTTGGCAATCCTGCTTAGTGGGACTTTGAGATGTGAGCCGGCGCTCTTAACTCAGTTAACATTCCTGAACCCGGTTCCTCCCGGGAAATGACGGCAGAGCTGTCCATTTGCAAGGACAATTCTGATGAAGATTGAGATGCTTGGAATAAAGCACCTGTTATGCGGTAAATATGTGGTGACTGCTGTCACTCTTTATTCCAGACAGGAAGGAGTTGATCTTCCAGTGTTGAGTGGAAGAGGGGCCGGGAGGGAGCTTAAGAGGCATGTGCACATTTTGTCTCTCTCAGTTTCTCCTCTCCATTTCCCCCGCCTCCGATCTTTCATCCTCACCCGGGCTGAATGAAATTGGATGTATGGTAAATGTGCCAGCCTTTACCACATGCCCTGGCACATGCCCTGGTGACGAGTGGCCGTGGTGGAGTTGTCGGACTTTCACCTGCTCTCATGTGGTAGTGGTGAGCACTCTGCTGGGTCAGTGAGCCAGATCAGAGTCGTGGTACTGCCGATGGGGCCTGGTTCCTGAGGTAACCTTCGCCTCGGCTGGTGACATCCGTCACCTCTGCCTGATGCGTGCATGTTGATGGAAAGCCACAGTTTTCTCTGGAAGGGAAACAGATGCAGTTGTTAATGTTTGTCAGGGGGCAGCCCGTTTTCTGTTCTCTGACCCACAGTTTTCCAGCTGAAAAACAGTTTTTATGAACCTGGCAAGCCTCATAGGGGAGAGAAAATGCCTTGGCTTCAGGATGGTTAGTCTTCCTGTCTTCTCGGCTGCCTGTTGCATTTATCTTCCTGCTTTAGGAGATTAGAAAGCAGTCCCTGAAGGCTGTTCTGTGATGACTTGGAATATTAATGTGGAAACATACGGTACACACTTAGCATTAGTGTCTAATTGGCCATTGGGCCCTTCACTCCCTGAAGCCTTTTGCTTACTTAATTGTATTTATTTATTTATTTAAAAGTGCATGGACATTGAAATAGCCAGTGACTTAGCACAAGTGACCCTGTCTGTGACTCACTGCCATCTCTCCAGGTGAGGGTGGGACATTACTGATGGCCCAGAAGGGCACCTCTTGTTCTTATCGAAGTCTCCCCCTTTCTTACACCCCATTACCATATACACCCTCACCCCAGAGAAGCAAGATCTCTGTAACCGACAGTCCTTACTGGAATGGCACATCTGTGACATTTGATGGCACCACCTTAACGAGTCCCGATCCCCGGCTCCGTGGTTGTCTCTTGTTGCTGCACATTCCGTAGGGTGGTGACGTAACTCCCGCTGCAGTTTCCTAGAGAGTAGCTGCCCAGCCCTAGCTTGTCTGTGCTCTGTCCCTTCACCCCCTTTCCTCTTAATCCCTGGAAAATCCGCATTCCAGTTCCCGTTCTCGCTCCCTTTTTGGGGGTTGTTGTGACGGGTGTTGGGTGTTGCTTTACTCCTTTGCTCCCCGTGAGCTCAGGGTTTTACTTCCTTTGTTATTATTTTGGTGCTTGTGGTAAGAGAGGTTGATGTGCACCTTGACTTAGGTCTTAGAACATAGGAGCATTTTTCTCCCGCGGGTCACATGTCCAGTTACCTGTGTGACTTTGAATGCTTTCCAAGTGCCCCAGACAGCACGTTACTGCCGTTCTCAAGCATGATGCATTTTGATTTAGTGATACCCTCAGCCTTGTCTATGCTCTTCATTCTATCCCAAAGGACGTTCTCTTCTGCCCACAGAGCATCCTTTGGCCTCTGTCTTGTTGAAGGTCTGCTGGCTGTGAGTCTTTTTGGTTCTTGTTTGTCTGAACTACTTTAACTCTCCATCATTCCTACATTTTCTCTGGGCATGGAGCTTGAGGCTGTTGATGAAATTTTTTTTCAACACTTTCAGGATTCTTTTCTTGCTTCTGGCTTCCTTGATTTCTGTTGGTAAGTCAGCTGAAATGCAATTTTTGATCCCTTTGGGCTGTTTTCAGGAGTTTCTCTTTATTGTTTTAGCAGTTTTATTATAATGTGCTAGATGAAGTTTGCTTATTATAGATCCTGCTTAGGGATTTGGGACTCTGTGTCTCAATGCCGTGGTCAATGGCTTTCTTTGACTATGGAAAGTTCGGAGTTATTATCTTGTCAAACATTGCTTTGCCCGTTCATATCTCTCCTTTCCTGGGGCTGTAATTATGTGTATGTCAAGCCTTCTCACTGTGTCTTACCTAGTCTCCATCCTTTTGTCTTCTTGTGTTTTTTTTTATTTCTTCTCAGTTTCTGATTCCTGTCTCTACTACATCTAATAAATGCATTTATGAAGTTGCTCATTTTAGTTAGCATAGTTTAGTTCTAAAGCTTGCATTTGGCTGATTTTATGTTCCTCATTTATGTTGTTTTCATAGGAATGGTGGATGGCTTAACCAGCAGAAATGTATCTTCTCATAGTTGTGGAGGCTGTATGTCAGAGCGTTAGCCACCATGCTCCAATGGAGCTTAAGGGAATGCCCCGTTCTTTATCTTGACCAGCTTCTGCTGGTTACATGGCACAGCAATGGTGGTATGATATGGATTAAGGCCCAGCAAGGCAAGATGTCCTGTTTCCTCTCTGCCTTTTCCTCCACATCCATCTTAAACTCTGTCTCTCTCTTACTGGTCCTTTAGACTTTATTTTGCTTTTACTTACATGCATGCCTGTGTACCTCATGTGCCTGTGTTTGCAGGCGCTTGTAGCATTGTATCCTCTGGAGCTGGACTTACATGTAGCTAGAGTTTTCCTGCCTTGTCCACAGTCAGGACAAATCTCTGTCACCCACCAGTTCCACAGCCGCTCAGACCCAACCAAGTAAACACAGAGACTTCTATTGCTTACAAACTGTATGGCCGTGGCAGGCTTCTTGCTAACTGTTCTTATATCTTAAATTAATCCATTTCTACAAATCTATACCTTGCCACGTGGCTCGTGGCTTACCGGCATCTTCACATGCTGCTTGTCATGGTGGAGGCTGGCAGTGACTCCCCACCTTCCTGTTCTTTCTTTTCTCCTCTCTGTTAGTCCCGCCTATACTTCCTGCCTAGCCAGTGGCCAGTGTTTTATTTATTGACCAATCAGAGCAATTTGACATACAGACCATCCCACAGCAGTTACAGATGGTTGTGAACCACCCAGTATGGACATTGGGAACCAAACTTGGGTCCTCTGCAAGAGTAGTAAGCATTCTTCATCACTGAGTCACAGTTCCAGCACCTGTATCTTACAGGATGCATGCAACTATATTCAGGGTTACCTTGATAATGCAAGATAAACTCCCCCTGGTGCATGATCTATCTATCTCTCTCTCTCTCTCTCTCTCTCTCTCTCTCTCTCTCTCTCTTCTCTCTCTCTCTCTCTCACACACACACACACACACACACACACACACACACACACACGGCATTAGCCGTTAGCCATTATTTACTTCTTTGCTACATAAGGTATTGGTTATAGATCTCAAACACTAGAATGTTAACAAACTTTTTTTTTTGGTCAAAATTCTGCCCACTAAACCATTCTGTGTTGGGATTCTAACTCTACCATTTTTGTCTTCCTCTGGATAGAAAGACTTTAAGCAAAATGCCTGTTTCTGATGACTCCTGTGTCTGAGGCCGGTGTGTGTCTTTCCATCCCATTATCTCTGGCATTTGCTACATCTTCTCACCTCTTCATGAGCTTGCTTATGCTCTAGTATAGTTCTCAATCTTCCTAATGCTGTGGCCCTTTAATACAGGTCCTCATTGTTGTGGTGACCCCCAAAATTATCTCATTAATTTTCATTATTCATTATTTCATTTCATAAAATTATTTCATTGCTACTTCATAATTGTAATTTTGTTACTGTTATGAATCATAATGTTAGTATTTGTGTTTTCTGATGATCTTAGATGACCCCTGAGAAAGGGTCATTTGACCCTCGAAGGGGTCATGACCCACAGGTTGAGAAGCACTGCTCTATTGTGTGAGGTATAGCTGCATGGTGTTCACCAAATATAATCTGAGGTAAGATTTGAAGGTCTTTAGTTTCGGAGCTCTGCATTAGCTTCAAGTGCTACTTCGTTCATGACAAAGTGGGACAGTGTCTCAGCTCCCACCCCCTGTCCTGGAGCCCAGCATCACATATGGAGGCTGCTTCTGTACCCTCCGGGTACCCCTGTTCCCAGGTTGTGTTCCTTGAACAGCCACTGAGTGAACGTGAATTCTCAGAAACAGCCTAGCCTCTCGGAGCTTGCAAGAAGTCTCACTGTAATGAACCCTATCTTTCAGAGGTAGAGTGTGTGACCCCAAGAGTTGAAGTATGCCGTGGGTTGTGCTGGTATCTAGCAGCCTGAGCAGAGTCCCAGCCCATGGCTCTCCACCCTTCAGCCCTCCTCTTCACTTGGCTGATCTGCTTGCCTACCGTTCCCCTTCTCTTCTGATAGCACTCATTCCATTAGCAGAGTTCTGATATAATGTGGCATTAAGACGTGACAAGGCAAGCTTTATTGGCCATTAGTACTTGCCTTGAGTGAAAGGCACAGCCTTTGACCACTCCAGGCATGTATTAATGGGTCCATAAAGGACATCCTGGATTGCCGGTACCATTATCTCCTGCTATTACATTCCTAAAATTATCGTACAAATACCTCCTCAAATTACTTTCTTTTGTTCTTTTTTTTTCTTTCTCAAAAGATTAGCTCTCTTTTATGAGAGGCAATACTTCACATGATTTAGAAAATTTGGTCCTTAGGCCAGGGAACTTAGGACGGGTGTGCGCTTTGGAGTCAGCCCTATCAGTGTGAAGAGTTCGATTTGCTGCTTGCTGGTCCTTCCTGTGGTATCAGGCAAGTTTCTAAAGCCAGCTTCAGTCTTCTCCACAGTCAAATGACAGCCGTGACGCGTCCTTAGGAAGTCACATCTACAGGGGGCTGGAGAGATGCCCCAGCGGTTAGGGGCACACACTCAGGGGGCTGGAGAGATGCCCCAGCCATTAGAGCACACACTCGGGGCTGGAGAGATGCCCCAGCGGTTAGAGCACACACTCCGGGGGGGCTGGAGAGATGCCCCAGTGGTTAGAGCACACACTCGGGGCTGGAGAGATGCCCTAGAGGTTAGGGGCACACACTCAGTGGGGCTGGAGAGATGCCCCAGCGGTTAGAGCACACACTTAGGGGACTAGAGAGATGCCCCAGTGGTTAGAGCACACACTTGGGGCTGGAGAGATGCCCCAGTGGTTAGAGCACACACTTGGGGTGGGACTGGAGAGCTGCCCCAGAGGTTAGAGCACACACTTGGGGCTGGAGAGATGCCCCAGCGGTTAGAGCACACACTTGGGGGGCTGGAGAGATGCCCCAGCGGCTAGGAGCACACACTCAGGGCTGGAGAGATGCCCCAGAGGTTAGAGCACACACTACTTTTGCAGAGGACCTGGATTTGGTTCCCAGCACTCATCCGGAACGGTTCCCATCACATGCTTGTAACTGCAGCTCCAGGGGATTGACACCTTTTTCTGGACCCTTGGGCACCTGTACCTACATGCTTATTTCCATATACATTCCCCATGTATGCACACATGGTTAAAAAATAAAAATCTTTAATAAGAATTAATATACACAAAATAGCTCTGAACATAACAGGCAGTCAGTGAAATCATGGATACTCACTAGTTACTCTAATGGAGATGAGAATGAAACCAAATTGGAATTTTGTTTTAACCAATCCATTTATTTGTAAGATGAAAATTATGTTGTTGTTATTAGCAGATCATGTTTTGTGAAGTTGGTTGTTGTCAGAGGCACGGACATCTGTGCTCTGAGAAGTCTGTGACGAGATCCAGGGAGGTCTTTGCTACCTCCCTTCCGTCTGTGCTCTGCAGACTCTGCTTTGAGTGTAGTCTGCTGCCTCCTGCCCAGGGTCTGTGCTTCCTCCCTGCAGCTCTGTTGACTCCCGCGGCCTGCGAAGCCAATTTCCTCAAGAGCTGAAGTAGTTATGTCACTGGGCGGCGTAGGGCAGAGAAACAGCCACAAAATACCTTCTTTTCTTCTCAAATTAAGCAAACAGAAAAACCCATAATGCACGTGGGAGGAAAGTTAAGTTTTGCAGAGGGCACAGCTGTATTTCAACACAAAGCTGGGGACTGAGACAGTGATGTACACGGACGAACTTGCTGAAGTGGAAAAACAGGACGGTGGCACTTCCTGAGTGTCTGTGTTCCTGGGGCTCCCTGCTGTGACAGGGAGTGTGTGTGGGAGCTTTCACTGTGCAGGGCAAGCAGACACGACCTTTCCTGCCCAAGACGTCCATCCTCAGAAGACTGGAGGGTTTCCTGCTATGTCCCAAGAACTTAGCTTCTCTTTTCCCTTCTTGTGACAAATTGTCACATGCTGTCCAGTTACTAGTTTTTGGAAAGAAACACAGGCTTCCTTCAGGGTCTTCTTGGATTGGGCTGGTTTGAGGTTATGAAGGGAATGTTCCTTGATGGTCTGTAACAGGAGGAGCTAGGTCTTAATTCTGAATCAGCCCCGTCACTTTCCTGACTAACTTCTTCCTTGACTAACCTACCCAGCACCAGGGTGATGGGAACATCCGGGCCACTGCCAATTAGTGCTGGTCAGGCACACTGGTGAGACCCGGCCTCACGTCTGCCGTGAAGTCGGTACTTCAGAGAGGTCTCCTGTGCCCACCCTCATCTCAGAGACATGGACAGCGCATCTGAAGTGTAGGAAACTCGCCCACATTTGTAAGGTTAACAGGCTCAGTGTGGACTGAATCCCAAACTTGCCTGTCCAGATAGACCTGCCCAGTGTTCCTAACCACTGTCCGCTCTCTGGAGAGCCCTGCCGGGTGTTCCTAATCACCGAATCACCGTCTGCTCTATAGATACCACGATTGCCTTTTTTTCTTGTAAAATTCTTACTCTTGGTTATCTTTTTGTTGTTGTTGTTATTCTTTAATTTAGAAAATTAATTAGTTGCGTGTGAGGGTGTGTGTGGGTGTTGGTGCACTTGTGGGTATCAGAGAACAACTTGTGGGAGTCTGCTCTCTCTTGCCACCCTGTCAGGCTCAGGGATCAAACTCAGGTCATCAGGCTTGGTGGAAAGAACCTTGAGTCACCTCGCCAGACTTCACTTGTTGTTTTTAATATTCAGCAGCTACCATAAGGCACAGCTTAGGAGACACACCTTTATGGGGAACTGGTAGAGATTCAAGGGCCCCGTGAAGCCCTGCTGAGGCCACCAGCTAGGATCCCAGCCCTGGCTGATGATAAGGCTGCATCCCAGTTCTGCCATGTGACCCCTTTCTGGGTTAATCACACGCTGAGTGTGTTAGGGTTTCCTGCTGTGACTGGTGGTGGAAACCGAACCTGTGCTCAGCTGGGCTCAGTGAGACAGACAGCCATGGAAGGAGCGACTGGGGCTGGGCAGGGTGAAAAGCAGCCCGTGCCCAAAGCACGGTCTTTGCACTGCTGTGTCCTGACTCGGTGGGAAGGGGAAGGGGTCTAACATGCGTTACAGTAAATTTAAATCCCCCACTGAAACAAACTAGGGCAGAGAGAGAGGGACCCTCAGTCATAGTTAAGCTTAGCGGTTGGATGTTTGCAGGAATTCCTGTCATACAAGCACAGTGCATTCTTAGAACTGCAGGGTGTGTGTGTGTGTGTGTGTGTGTGTGTGTCATATATGTGCATGTGTTTATGTGTATGGTATGTATGTGTGAGTGTGTGTATGGGCATGAGTACAGATATATGTGCATAGTATGTATGTGTGCATATATAGGTGTATGTATGTATGTATGTATGTATGTATGTAGATGGTGTGTATATATGTGTGTGTGTGGATGGTGAATGCTTGTGTGTGTATATGTGTATGCTGTGTAAATGCATGAGTGTGTGTGTAAGTATGCGTGTGTACATACGTGTATATGTATGTATTGTGTGAGTGTGTGTGTGTATGTGTGGATGGTGTATGTGTGCATGGATGTGTGTTCATCTGAAGACAATGACAATTTTGCATCTGAAATTCAAGAGCATTCCCTGTGGAACACCTTGCAGAGTGACAGCTAATCAGAAAGCTGCTGCGCTAGGCCTCTTTTCCTATCGTTCAGTTAGATGAGCTGCAGTCTCTCTGGCAGATCTGGTGCAGCCTTTGTGTTCCTGGGAGAACAGTGTGGATAAGTTGTGGTCACAGAGAACAGTGCACCTCGGCCTCACATGCAGCTTCCTGGGTCCGACTTCTGTCAACATAAACGGGAGTTGCTGATTGCTAAAGAATGGGTCCTTCTCTGTTTTTCGGACTTGCCTTCTCGTCACACTGAGGAGGAAGGGCCCACTGCTCCCTCCCTGTGGTCAAGGGTAACTGGAGACTCCTTGAAGTAGAAGGGCATCGTGTTTCCATCAAGAAAACCAAAGCCTGCAGTAAGCTGAGCTGAGGAGGCTAGACCTGACCGCTGGGTCTTCAGAGCAGGGATGTAAGTGTCTAAAGGGAGTCATTGCTTCCAGAGCTGCCCATAGCTACTCGAGAATGTTTTAGAGCATTCCCGACCATAGAGAGGTAGCCACGTTCTGTCTACCCAGGATCGGGGATGTCTTCTATCCATTTGGCTGTGTGTCCTTATGTGTTCCATCTTATCTTGAGGTGGTGCATGCAGAATCGGCCTCCCCTGGCCTGGTGGATCAGTTCTCAGGCCCGACAGAGAGAGACTGAAGCCAGCCTGACCTTTCTTGCTCCTGGCACCCTCTGCCTGCCCGGGTGCCCGCTGTGCAGAGCTCAGGCTTTCAAGCACACTCAGGGCTGTCTGGCCTGAGTCTGGTAGGAGCTGCTGGAGAGGGTGAAGGGCAGCTGCCTTGTACTCACAAGGGCTGGGAGAGGGCAGGGCTGGGGATTTGATCTTTGCAAGCATGGGTTTAGGAAGGGATCATGTTGATTGTTCTTCTACTGTTTCCTCTGCTAACTAATTATTAAGATACATTTCCACTGGGGGAATGGTCAGTCATTGAGCATGTACCAGATTGCACATTCATTTTGAAAATTCTGAGGCCACATGTGGGAAGACCAGGCAGTGAGCCGAGAATTTTCATGCAAATTTAATTTGCTCCCTTGTCTGTTGGATGTCTGGATGGACTCTGCTGGGCTGACCACACCTAGCTCTTTGTTTGGTGTTTATCTTCCAGGACTTTATTCTAATTCCTTTTCATTTTCTTTTCATATGCTCTATGTCCCTCTATTCCCTGGAATTGTGTTCCAAGGAAAAAGAGATGTTTCATCTGTCTTATGTGCCTTAGTATGAAGGACATTGTGAAACTTAGATATTGATACTCCCTGGGGGTTTATTACTTACTGTTGAAATAGAAGACCTTGCCTCCTTTGCATGGAGGTGGAAACCAGTACCCGAATGACTTCAAAGGCATCACCCTGTTCTGCTTTGCCTGTTTTGGAGTCACTGTGAATCTGAGCATAGAACAGTGGGTAAACAAGCATCATAAACACTGCTGTCGTCCTGCTGAATCCACCTTGCTACTTGCTCACACTCTGGCTTTGGGGACGCCAGCTCACTGGGTATTTTAAAACGAGAAGACTGTGGTAGATGACCCTTAGTTTCTGTGTAGACAGGAGAATCCAAGGATCCAGTTGAGCCCCACTGGAACAGACTGTGTAAACAGGAAACAGATGCCCACCAGTGGGTGGCCTTAGAGTACCAAGGCTGCCTCCCAAAGGTCCCTGAAAGCCCAGCATACATAAAGGAAAGGGTTTTACATTTTATATACATTGTATATATGTTTTGTATACATTTTACGTGGGTGCCAGACTTTCCCCTTGTTTGGGACTATACTATGATGAGGAATGTGGGGCTGAGCTTGTGTGGATGGACCCAGGCCACAGAAGTAGGGGATGATCTTTTTGTCTACAAGGAGTGACCATGTCTTGTTCAGCTCTAGGCAGGTGGGGAAGAGATGATGCCAGTTTCCTTAGGCTTGGCAAGCCAATTCTCAGCCAGCAGAGAAGATCTCCCTCAGAGAAAGACTGACAGAATCTCTGGCAACAGTGAAACTCTGCTCTGGGTTCTGGAAGGCCAGGGAGAAGCCCTGCGTCGGCGATTCTCAACCTGTGGGCTGTGACCCCTTTCACAGGGATTGCACATCAGATGTTTACATGACTACTCAGAACAATAGCAAAGTTGCAGTTATGAAGTAGCAAAGAAACAATCTTAGGGTTGGGAGTCCCACAACATGAGGAACTGTACTGAAGGGTCAGCATCAGGAAGGCTGAGAACCATGGCCCTGGACACGCTGGGAGCTGTGCTGCCCGTGAGCGTTTCAGTTGAGTGGGAGCTTTGCCGCCTGACTGGTGACTTAGCATTTCTTAGTCTAAATGTTATTGACGCTTAGTTTTTGAGTAGCTCGTGTGTGTGTGTGTGTGTGTGTGTGTGTGTGTGTGTGTGTGTGTGTGTGTAAATGGGAAAGGATTGAGATTTTACACCTAGATTAAAGGGGCGGCATAGTGAGCAGAGATTGAAAACTTGGGCAATCTTACAGGAAGAGCTGAACATGGCCGCCTCTCCCACAGCACTGCTGAAGCCTGAGTGACTTGGGGGATCTAGCTGGTCCCACTACACCCCCAGGGCCAGGCAGAGATCCATGTGACACTATTAGAGGTCTTATTGCAGACCAGAACTCTGTGGTAAAGCAGTGGTGATGAGCTTTTCCCCCAAGGTGTGCAGGGTTCTTGGGGAAAATGAAGGATCTGGAATGTGACTTGGAACAATGCAGTGACCTCACTGAGTCCTCAGCAGCGACCCCTTCTGGCCAGGGGTGGTTTGATTGTTTCAGGGAGACAGCAAGTGCATATCTCCCCCTCCCCCTGCCCCGCGTTTCATCTGTGGCCCTGTGACAGCTCTCTTGCTCGCCATTGTTGTGGTGATTTCTGAGGGACAGTCTGAGACAAGGACCTCTCTTGTTTGTGGACATGGGCTTTGGAAATGACAAGCAAACTCTGTTGTAAAACAGTATAATACATTGTCTGACGTGATGTGGGAAGAAAATAAAAATACTGCTCTGAAAGAAGTAGGAAGTTAGAGTCAGAGGTCCTAGTGTGGCTGTCAGGGCATCTGGTCCTGTACTTTTGTACTGCGGTAGTTACACAGACGGAAAGTTATACTTGTGTGATCTGTCCCAGGATGGGGACAGCATGTCCTTCGCCAGGCCCAGGGTGGTGTCTGGGAAGCACGTGACTTCCCTTTGCCTTCTCTCTCATTTTAGGTTGCTCAGTGGGCGTATTTCCCACAAACACAGAGCAGACATTTTACTACAATGAAGTGTGCATAATTAAGCACCTCATTGCTTTTATGGGAATGTGTTTCCAGAGCTGAAGAGGAGGCCTTTAGAGAAAAACAGCAAAGACGGACAGACTAGGGATGCCTATAAAGGGTGGGTTTCTGCCTTTAGTCTGCCTGGGATTAATAGAGGAGACTCAGTGGGTCCAGGCTGTGCTGAGAGTGAGGCGGGACCACACCTCTGGGAGCCCCGCAATCGACAGAGACCTCTGTCTTGTCCTTGTTGAAAATAATGATCCTGGTTGTATTTTGCCCTCTGTCCTTTAAAATTGGATTTTGTTTTTGTCAGGAAAACAGTAAGCGTGGCCACAGTAATAGGATTGCTTGTGAGGCACATTGCACATTAGGATGTGTTCCTGTCACTGGGGCAGGGGCGGGACTCCTGCAGCCTTGGCTTGGTCTAGTATCTTTGCTGCTGCCGCTTTTCTAAATTAAACATTTCAGCAGGGTGTGTGGGTGCACACCTTTAATCCCAGCATTCAGGAGTCAGAGGCAGGCGATGCATGAGTTCAAGGCCAGCCTGGTCTATAGATGAAGTTCCAGGATAGCCAGGGCTACACAGAGAAACCCAGTCTCAAAAACAACAACAAAAGTGTGTGTGTGTGTGTGTGTGTGTGTGTGTGTGTGTGTGTGTGTGTGTGGTGTTTTAAGCATGTGTATGCATGGGTACGCTTGCCTGTGTGGAGACCACAGGTCAACTTTGGACAGTCTTCTACTATCACTCTCCACCTTTTTTTTTTTTTTAAAATTAAATTTACTTATCTATCTGTCTATCATCTATCTATCTATCCATCTATCTATCTATCTATCTATCTATCTATTATCTATCTATCCATCCATCCATCTATCTGTGCACATGTGTGAAGGTCAGAGGACAACGTGTGGCAGTTGCCCTCTCCCACCAGGTGCATTCTGGGATGGAACTCACAGGTGTCAGGCTCACAGCAGGTGCCCTCACCGACCGATCTTACTGGCTCTTTGTCTTACTTCCTGACACAGGGTTTCTCTCTGAACTTAGACCTTGCCGTTTGTCTGGACTGGCTGTGCAGAGAGCCCTGGGGACCAGTGTGTCCCTGTCTCCCTCTGCTTGGGGTTTGCAGGCATGCACCACCACACCTGGCTATTTATATGGACTCTGGGGGCCCTCGTGCTTGTACGGGCAAAGACTCTACCTGATGAACCACCCCACCCCCTGTTCAGGTTCCATATATTTTTATTTGTCAGTATATTTTAGTATGTCCCTGTATAAAGTAGGACAATCCCCACCCCCACCACTTTACCATTTAGCATGTTTCATGAAATGAGATGGATATTATTATTATTGTTTTTAATGTCACCTCAAGAGAAAGAATTTAGACTTGCCACATGCCATGTCCTGAGGCCACCCATACATTAATGCCCACGAGTCATTGACATGTAGCAGGGGCTGTGGGCCTTGAGTAATGACTGGTGAACTTGCTTTTGCTTTGGTGAAAACCTTGATGTCTGGGAGCTCTGGTTTTCAGATGAGTGGCAAATAGCCTATTTTAGAAAAGCAGTTGTGGTAGGAACATGAACTTGGCTTCTTTGAGCCCATGAATTCTGCTGCTTGAGGGACCACAGTTAACTTTGTTTTTAGGTTGCCTTGGTGTAACAAAGTGTCCCTTATGCCTTTGGAGTGGTTCTTGCCAACCATCACCTGCCAAGTGGTTCCTGTCTGGGTCAGTGTTCTGAGTTGGAAAATGAGGTTTGAGAAGTGGTGTATTCGTCTCCCAGCCATGCCTCCCTCAGTATTCTGGGACACTGGAAAGTTAAGGACTTGGCCTAGTTCGCTTGTTTATTTATTTGTTTTTCACTTGAAAATGCATAGTAAAAAGTTTTTAAATATTTCTTGTTGCTCGAGACTTTGCTGGGGAGGTTCTGTAGAGCTGAATGCACACTAGAAAGACAGACTCTGCCTCTGTTAAGCTTACTGTGTGAGAGCAAAGGAAGACAAGTTGGCTCAGGCACTCTTAGACCTCCAGCAGTCACATGATCCTGGTCAGCCTGGACCAGTGGCTGGAGGGAGGCTCTGTGGAAGAGAAGCTAAGGGAGATGGTCAGATCTGGGGACACAGAGGATGGATGGCCCTGTGTGGGGGCCTTGGTGTGAGAAAGAACCTCTGTCACCAAGCAAATGGAGACAGAGCTGTACCTGGAGCTGAGTGGCATGTGGAGGCAGGAAGAGGCAGCTCCCGAGGCTCTTGGATCCCAGAGAACACTTTGAGCTCATAAACAAATAATTTCCTCCCTATTTAGGAAGTGCCTAGCTTGGGAAGAAGTATTGGGAACACACATTAGTACATTCTCTTTAATTCTGACCATTGCTCCTTTTTTCTGGAAATTCATGAAATTTTTCCTGTATTGTTTCATCTACATGGTTGGCAGGAAGCAGACATGGCGCTTCAGGCTGTGTGGTTCCCATCCATAGCTGATTGATCCAGGGACTTTTCCTCTGTGGTTCCCATCCATAGCTGATTGATCCAGGGACTTTTCCTGTTTGGTTCCCATCCATAGCTGATTGATCCAGGGTCTTTTCCTGTTTGGTTCCCATCCATAGCTGATTGATCCAGGGACTTTTGCTGTGTGGTTCCCATCCATAGCTGATTGACCCAGGGACTTTTCATACTCCATTCCTTGGAGTGTCAGAATTGGATTGAGAAAGGAGCATGGCTTCTTGTCTGATGGTAGAAGCAAAGGACAGTAGGGAAGAGCTCTTGAGGGCATGTCCTATCAATGTGAATAGCATAGACAAGAGCGCATGGGTTAGATCAGAGGTAGAGGGTATTTTCTGTGACCCCCTAGGAGCTCCAGGATCTTCTAGATCTCCCTGGAACCCATGGAAGTCTTTGATTTTATAGCGTGGCAACATTCCTTTCGCTCCCTGCTTATACCAGCAGTGTTAGGGTCTACTGCCAGTAAAATGATTTCCCTGTGTATGCAGATATCTTCAGCCATTTATTATAATTCTACCTCAGGTCTGTCTTCTGATTTAGAGGTTCACGAAGCTTGTTAATTTCATAGCAAGTCAGTTGTTGTCTAGTTTAGATTGAAGATATCAAGGGTCAGGAAAAGTCAAGCTCATCTCATTTCCTGAGAATGGAAACATAATGGGAGGAACTTCGCTGTGTAAGCAGGAACACCCAGGCAACACAAACCCTAGCTTTGCATGTGAAAGCAGAGTGAGATCCTGACCTCCAGTGCCCACTCTGCTCTGTGTCTTTATAGCCCACAAAGGTCTGAACCTTCCAGAAGGTGATGCCAGCAGCAATGGTGTCATCATCAGCCTGAAGTGGCTTATTTTTATGGCTTTGGCCTGTTTCCTTTTCCTAATGCTTCCAGCTCAGAGCGAGCAGCTTTCCACTTGCCAGGTCCCTCTTGCTGGACTGGTCTCAGCCTCTAATTGGTATGGATGTTTTTTGAGTGGTAGCTGAACTTTGAGAAAGTCTAGCCTACAGATGGGCAAATTAAAGAGCAGACCACACTACAGTATGGCTACCCAATAACGAGAGCCAGTTCTGTGGGTTCAGAACTATATTTAGCCTCGATTTCAAGTGAGTTATCTGACCCTTCTGGTTTTGCTTGCTTGTTTATTTTGAAGCAGCAGCCCAGGCTGGCCCCAGCCTCACTATGTAGCCTAGGATGTCCCTAACTGTGTATCCTCCTCCTTCTATCTCCCCTGTACTGTGATTACAGGCGCGCACCACAGTGCCTATGCAATGCTGAGGATAGAGCCCAGGGTTTCGGACGTGTCAGGAAAGCACTCTGCCACCACCGCTGTGTCACAGGCATCGTCCGATCCTCCTGAGTCACAGCTTCCCGTGGTGGAAAGTGTTAAGAGTGCATGCGAGTACGGCCTTACTCACATGGTGAGCTTTTAGGTCATAGCACTTGTTATGAACATTGTTATGTATAGGAGTTATTACTGCGCCTAGAATTTGGCTTTTTCAATCCCTCTCCTCCACAGTGTGTGTCCATATCGTGAGAATGTCAGTGGGGAAACATCTTCCCTGACTTACATCCCTAGACAGCAGGTTTTATAGACAGAATGAAAACCCACGTGAAGGGCAGTTGGGTCTGGACCTGTCTGGTGGAGCTGAGGTACAAGCCCACGCACTGTCTTCTGCCTTGGTGGCGTATTGACTTCACGACCCGAGGCACATGCAGAGGACCTGCAGCTCCCTGGGTTTGCATGCAGGGGACACGTGGAATTTGCAGAAGCTGCAGTTAGAGGGTGTCACCAACCTCTGTACTTGTGACTATAGGAGGATTGATAGGGCTCCATGTTCTCCCAATCATGTTTTTTTTTTTTTTTTTTTTTTTTTTTTTTAAATTCACGCTTCCTGTCCAAATCTCCTTGTGACCAGAATGCAGTTTACTGTTTCCTTTTGCTCAGTGGTGAATTTCTGTAAGGAAGCTGAATTTGTAATCACCTTATGGAGATTTTATTCCATCCAAAGACAAGGGTGTATGTGTATGTGTGCGTGCACGTGTGTGTAGTGGTCTCAGTTTTGTTACCAGAAAGACACTGTCTGGGCTCTGGAGATCCCTGAGAATCATTTCAGATGCTGCTGTGCCAGCTGCATTTTAGGAGAACAGTGGTCAAATGTAAGTATGTATAAGAACAAGTAGTGTGGATGGGAAGGACTTCTGAGGGCTGAGGTGTGTGAGGGATGGTGTAATGGTTATTATTGACAGTTGACTGGATCTAGAGTCACTTAGGAGAAACCTCTGGGCATGTCTGTAAGATAATTTATAGATTAGGCTAACTGAGGTCAGAAGACCCAGCAGGAATATGTGTGACCATTTGGTGGACGGGGTCCTAAACATAATCTAAAGGAGAAAGCAAGCTGAACACCGGGAGTCATCTTTCTGTTTCCGGGACTTATGGATACAATGTGACCAGCTGCCTCCAGCTCCTGCACCAGGCCTTTCTCACATGACTAGACCACCATGAAACTGTGAGCAAACATGAACTCCTGCTCTCGGAAGCTGTGTCTGTCAGAGACTTCCTCACAACAGTAGGAAAAGTAACTAATACCCATAGTGCCGTGGTATGAACGAAAATGGCCCTGGAGGCCATAGGGAGCGGACTATTAGGAGGTGTGGCCTTGTTGGAGGAGGTGTGTCACTGGGGGTGGGCTTTGAGGTTTCAAATGCGCAAGCCAAGCCTAGTGTAGCTGAAGTTTTCCTGTGTCCTGCCCGGTCCCAAGTAAACACACATAGGCTTATATTAATTACCAACTGTATGGCCTATGGCTCAGGGTCATTATTAACTAGCTATTATAACTTAATTCAACCCATTCCTTTTGATTTGTGTTTTGCCACGTGGCCTGTGGCCTTGCCGTTATCTGCTGACATCTTGTTGCTCCTTAGGCACGGGGCTCTCGTCTCTCCTATCCCGTCTTCCTCTTTCCTGTCTCTCTGCTCGGATTTCCCACCTGCCTGTAAGCTGCCTCGCCATAGGCCCAAATAGCCTATTTATTAACCAATGGGAACAACATCTATTTACAGCGTACGGAAAGCCATCCCACAGCACTAGCGCCTCTCTGCTGCCTGCTGATCCAGATGTAGGGCTCTCAGCTCCTCTCCAGCACCATGTCTGCCTGCTTGCCGCCATGCTTCCTGCCATGGCAATGGACTAAACCTCTGAACTGTAATTGAGCCCCAGTTAAGTGTTTTCCTTTAGAAGAGTTGATGGTAAGAAAACAGGATGCATCTGCCCTGGAAGAGAGAGGAAAGGAAAGCTTTCTTTAGGATTTAAAAGCTATTGGGGGAAAAAATGAGTTTTACTGACTTTTTCAAAGTGTAGACATGGAAGGTCATGTTTTAGGCTGCTTATGTAAAGCATTTGGGTGAAAAATAACTGATTATGGACATTAAGGAGGTCAGTTAGGGAGCTCTTGGTGAGCCCACAGTACCTAAGCCCTGAGCTAACTGTGTCTAGTGACTGGGCCTGTATTTTATAGATGACGAGCATGGGATTCAAACAAGTTTGGAATTGATGCATGGGCACTGCTTAAGCAGGTGATCAGGACTCTAGCCTTGAGGAGAAGATGTCACCATCCTTTGCAAATGAGAACATGAAGAGGAGTAGCTTCCCTGTACGCTGGCCGACTTTGTATCCAAGTCTACCCAGTGTGCCCTGACAGGTGCTGCTAACACATGACAGGATACAGGGGCCCTACACTGGGCTTCTGAAGCTAGACATAATTCACGGGCCTTCCTTTGACTGTTGGTCACAGGTAACATCTAGAAAGGCTGGATGGAGGAGAATGGTGGGCCTGAGCAGAGGGCCAGAGTCTCTGTGTGGTTCAATTAACTGGATGTGTCTGGAGTGATCTGATGTTTCCCTGAAAAGAGTAGCTGTTTCTTGTCCTGAATGCTGCTCCTGCAACCCATGGAGCCTGGTGGGATATAATGAGTTTTGTGGCAACAGGGGTCGGTCTTGAAAGGATCTCAGTGAGAAATACCCGCCATGCCTTGGGTTAGAGGCTGAGTTTCTGCAGTAACAAATGCCTTACATCAGCGGCTCACCGCGAACACTTGCATGGAGTGTTGATCTCCTTGGATCCTTGAGGAATACAAGATTTACCCTCATTGTCAGAAGATACTGAAGCTTGAGGAAACCGGAGCACATGCTCAAGGTCACGGGAAGTTCTGCTCTCCCTGTGAGTTCTAGGGCTGGATAGTGTTGGCTCTACCTGGGCCTCTCAGGTGCAGCCAGGTCTTCAGGGCTCTCTGGCTCAGTCAGGGATGTCATAGACAACTGGGTGTATTCCTCTTCTTTGTGACAGATGGCCGTCAGCTTCCAGCAGCAAGCTGTGGAGCCGCACAGTTGGAGAGGAAGGAGACTGCAGGGCCCAGGGCACTGGAGACCATGGGGACTTGGCCTTACTATCCTAGATCTGCATCGCCCTGGCCTCCGTCTCATCATCGCTTCTGTTTCTTTTATGATGAACCCCGTGATTGCATTGCCGCCCCCTCTTATCCCAGTAACACCCCAGGTCAAGATCCTTGTGGTCACCCCTCTGCAACTTGTGTTTAGCCATGGAGTGTAACAACTTCCAGGCTCTGGGGACTAGGACTCGGGCATCTGTGGGGCCACTGTGTGCTACAGCAGGTTCTAGGTCTACTTCCAAGAGCAGTCTTTGATTCTGCATCCTTCCACCACATTTTCCACTGGGATCTCCCCAGCACTGCCTGGTCCTCTGCTCCCTCTGAAAATGTGGCTAGGACCTCCCCTACTCGGCACCCAGGCTCTTCAGGAATGCTTTGCCTTGCTCAGAGGAAACAAAACAAACATAAACAACGCAGATTCCTTCTGCAGGCTCCAGGCCTCACTGAGCCCCACACCTCAGCTGGCAGTCTGGTCCCAGCTTGTCACAGTTCCGTCCTTCCTGCTGCTGCAGCCACACCAGCTCTCCTGCTCATTGTTGTGTGTGTGTGTGTGTGTGTGTGTGTGTGTGTGTGTGTGTGTGTGTGTGTGTGTAGACATCAGAGGACAACCTCAGGTGTCAGTTCTCAGGGACCTTCTTTTACCTTTTGCTTGAGGTGGGTCTCGTTGGTCTGTCTAGCTGGCCAGTGAGCATCTAGGGATCTGCCTGCCTCTGCCTCTCTCCTCCGGTCACTGAGATCCCAGGTGTATTGGACCATACCCACTTTTCACATGGATTCTGAACTCAGTTCCTCACCGGTGGGACCAATGCTTTACCAACTGAGTTCTCTCCTCAGTCCTTGTTGTTTTTCTCTGTGACTAGAACAGTCTTACTTGAGATACTGGCCTGGCTCTGTCCCTTTTTCATGCCTCTGGTCAAACGTGACCCCTCACAGCCCCCTTCCCTGTCCCCCTCTCTGCCCTGACACTGTCACTTTGCCCTACTTTGTTTTCATAGCCAAGCATGTCATATGACACACAGTATGCTACATACATGTGCACCGTCTGTCTTCCTCTGGGGAAGGCTAGCTCACAGGGCCGGGGCAGCTGTGTCTTCCAGCCTGGGACGATGCTCTGCAAGGTAAGAGCTCAGACAAGACGTGGAGGAAGCCTTGGCTTCTAGGCTCTTAGTCTTGGCCTTTAGGTCTCCTCTCTGCTATGTCCTCTTCATAGGCAGGTGAGGAAAGGTGTGAGTTCTTTCTGTTATTGACTCCCTTGTAAGTATTGAGGAGAATGGGGCAAATACAGCCTGGATCTTCTGGACGGGGAACAGGCAAATGGTTCCTTCCCTCCTTTGCCAGGGAAGGCCTTTCCACACCCGGCAAGGCCCCAATCTATTTACCAACCACTTCCACCCATGGCAGCATCCTTTCCTGTCCATGTGCACTCCATGTCACCCTCTCCCAAGAGGGAGTGACTGCATGCAGTGTTTGCATAGCTCAGAGAGGCTCCCCGACTGAGCACAGGTTTGGGATGCATTTAATGTGGAAATGATTATACTCCTTAACCCCACAGCAGCTCTCGAGCTCTGGATGGGCTTGCCAGTCGCCAAAGAGGAGCCCGAAGTCCAGGAGCAGAGCAGGCAGCATCATCTCCATCAGCTCATCTTGAACGTGCTGCGCAGCCTCCGTGTGCCAGAGACGGGTGACTGGAGGATGCAGAGTGCGCACAGCTCTGGCCCCTTACCTGGAGGAGCTGTGCGCTACATCAGTGCCAGGAGAGTGTTTGTGGACCAGCCCTGTGGACCTCACCTGGAGACCCCTTAGACTTGCAGGATTCTGGGCTTAGATCTTGTGAATCCCATTCTGCATTTTGAGTGGGTGCCTGGGAGACTGACAGGCACGTTAGTATTTAAGAAGCATTGCTGTAGGGAGAGTGACCAGTGCATGAACAGTTGCTGTGTGTGGTTGGATGGGGTTGAGGGGAAGGAACAGGAAGCCAGAGCTATCCACGGAGCGTTGGCGGCTCTTAGTCAGTATATGAGTGTTGGGGATGGCAGGTGGGGACTTGGCACAGGCATTGGTCAGGAAGAGCCAGAGCGGTGAGCTTGGGAGGAAGGCGTAACTACTACAGTATGCAACTGGGTACAGAATAATGGCGTATAAGTGATAGCAGCCATGTGTGTGGCTCTCAGCGTGCTCCAGGCCTGTCTCTACTCACTTCTATTTCTAATGCACTGATTTTGCTATATTAACTCATTTTAATTCTCTGGGAAGTACTGACAGTTATTCTCCAAGTTCTTTTTTTTTTTTTTTTTTTTTTTTTTTTTTTTTAAGGAAAGGAGACTCACACCCAGAGGTCAAGTAATTTGCTTGAGGTAACATGGCTAGCAAATGTTAATTTCTCATCACAGTCCGGGCCGTTTACCCGCATAGCTATTACATTCTCATTCTCTCTGTCTCTCTCTCTCTCTCTCTACATGTGTGTCGATGTACACTCACATGCATGGGAGAGATCAAGCACCCATAGTCCATGAATATTGCTAGAATATAAAATAGGTGCTGAGGGTGGCCAGGGCCTGCTTCCAATCCACAGGCTTTAGAGTCAAGGTTTTCTTTATTTGCTCTCATGTTCTCTCAGGGCAAAGTTTCTAGCAACTTTAGGTTTTCTCCAAAAAGCCAAACAATATTCTTGGCGTCTCACAGAGCAGTGAGAGCCTCAGCAGCTGGAGCGTTGAGGAAGCCAACACTAACTGGACTTCTGCTGATAGCTGGAGGACAAGGTGACCCTCGGCGCGGCATCCCCTCACGCCTCCTTCCTCCATGGGGGGCAGTGCGGCACCCCTTCATCCCTCCTTCCTCCACGGGGGAGCAGTGCGGTATCCCCTCACCCCTCCTTCCTCCACGGAGGAGCAGCTTTCTTGATGGGAATCTGGGAAGGCTAGGAAGCCATGTTAGCATCCTTGATGAAGTCATGCCCCATTCTGTCGAGGAGACTAAAATATTTTGAGCAGTTATGGACAGAGGTATTAGCTGGCCTTGGCCAGGCCAGGAGAGGCCTGTCTCCGTGGTCAGTTGCAGCCTTACCCACCTGATCTTGCATGGTGTAGCATGTCCCTTGATAGGGCCCTGCGGTGTTCACCTGCCCCCCTGCAAAGCTGTACTGACTTCCTGACAGGGACCCGTCTGATTTCCATTTCAAAGAAGCCGCCATTTGCTGTATTGTTCAGCACAGAGCACAGTCTGCCTACCTCAACTTCCACATCTCTCTTTTGTGACTGTGTTTATAAAAGCACCTCCGTGAAGTCAGGAGGGGGTGGAGAAGTGGGGGTGCATCCAGGAGGAGTTATCTGTGGGGAGTGAGTGTGGTAAAAATGCATTGTAAGAAATTCTCAAAAAAATGAATTAAAAAATGTAGCTTTTTAAAGCTCCTCAGTTGTCCTTGTTCTTCTTCATCTGGATTTGTAATTCTTCCTACTTCCGGTGCCTTGCAGAGATCCCCGTTTACTGCAAAAAAGAACAAAGATAAAATATTCCGTTAATTGTTTTTGTGTCGGTTACTTACTGAATATTTTATATGTATGGATTAAGTGAGATATGATATAAAGTTAATTTTACTTGTTTCTCTCTTTTTGGTAAAGCTATTACTAGAAAATTAAAAATTATGCATGTGGCTTGCAAGGTACTTCTCTGGGTCAGCCCCTCTGAGTGCACCTCACCAGGCACAGCCAACAAGCCTTGCGTTTACTGGATTCTGTATTTACAGTGAGAGGGCTGCCACATTGATTTCCTGGCTCCTCTCCTCCAGGGCTGCCAGTCAGGTACTCCTTAGGTTTCAGCACCGTGTGGACTGCTCACCACTGGCATCTGCTTGGCTCTTTGCCTCTTTTCTCTGGGACTCCTTGGCCGGCTCCTCATGCTTCGCTAGCTGAAAGTGACAGTGGTCCTCAGGGTGCTGACCCTTCACCCTGCCTAGCTTTGGGACTTGGTTCTTACTAAATCATTTTTCAGTGGGCTGTGTGAGGTCCTGTGGCCCATCCGGAAAGAGTCATAAAAGCCCCTTTGTCATCTTATTTTAGTACCTAGAATACATTGAGGAGATTGGAGCGGGTCTGTACAGCAGGCCATGTGTTTCCCGTCCGTGGACAGCAGACCCTTTTGTTAATGTCTCAGAGCCTCTTCTGCTGGCTGCTGCTGGCATCTTCTCAACCTCGTGGATCTGGAGATGATGCCTCACTTTCTGTCTGTTCTTTAATGCCAGGACTGACATCTTCCTACCTGTCGGCATGTGCCATGGCCAGGTGCACCCGGCACTCACCACACCAACCTCCCGCTTTCATTCCCAGCCTCGGTGTTCGAATCCCACTTAGATGGCTGAGTGAGTGAGTAGGGCCCTGTGGAAAGCTGTGTTCCCTTAGTGCAAACCTTCCTCCTGCTGGTGGAGACAGGAACTCCCCAGGGTTTCAGTCTGGAACTCTTACTGGATTTGCAAGACGTAAGTTCATATAGATCCCCACCACACACACACAGGGTCTCAGCGCTGTGCCTTGAGCCGTGCTTTTAGAAGTCTGTCTCGAGTCTTGCTGATAAGGAAGTTGAAGAAAAACTAAAGCAGGGAAGCCTGTCTTCTCGATGCAGACGCCCCTCCTTCCTCCCCTTCCTCGGCTCCCTCTCCTTTCCCTGTGCTGGTTACCTTGGGCCCTGTTTCATGTGGAGCTAAGGACTAATGACAGAAGTCTTTCCCTCTCCCTCCCCGCCCTCCCCAGTCAAGTGAGAAGCCTTCGGCACACACAAGCCCCTGCTGCTGCTGTCCTGAGGCACAGCGTCTAACGGGGACAAGGTGCAGACCTTGGATCAGGCCCTGGTCTGAGTCTGTGTCAGCGACTGTCTCAGCGATGTGGTCCAGTGCCGGACAAGGGCACCTTGGAGGAGGGCGGGTTCATTTCGGGTCACAGTTGGAGGGCACAGTCCATCACGGGAGGAGCGGGAGGCAGCTGGTTACACTGCCCAGAGGGCTGTGCTGATGCTCAGCTCTCTCCTCTCCCTCTTTTTAAATTCATTCCACAAGGATGACGCCACTCAATTTAGAGCGAGTCACCTTTGCACCTCAGATCTCTCTCACAGACATGCTCAGAGCTTTGTTTTCTAGGTGATTCTAGGTCCTGTGAAATTGACAGTGTTGGCCATCGCAGTTCCAGCTCTCTGCTCCTACTGGACAGATGACACCGTGTCCCGTATTCATGGGTTTGTCTGATGTACACGGATGATGCCCTCTACCCTGTTTGTGTGTGAGGAATGAAGGAAGAGTGGACGGACATTCTGAGGGTGCTTGTTCACAAGCAGCGCCCACCTGGGAGATTGGTAAATGCGGGTCTCTCTCTGCCTTGAGTCCAAGGAGCGCGTCTCACTCACACCTTCAGTCACCCTGACTCGGGACTTCCGAAACCCTCTCCTAAAGACGGCAGCACACTCCAGAGTCCCCGCTTCCGCAGAGGTGCTTTGAAAACACACGTTTCAAGGGGAGGAGGGAGACTCTGGAATCATCTATTTTTGTGGGCTCACTGCAATGCCCTGTGTGAACTGTGTGTCCTCTGGGATGTGGATGGCTCTCTGGGTGTGAGAATGCTCCATCAGGGGACCTAAGAGCCATGGGTGGCCAACAGCTTGCTGTGGTAAAGATTGACTGCCCCTGGGGCTCCCAGTCAGCATTAACATTTGGCCATTAGCAGTATTTATTGGCAGGAGGGGACCTGTGTCTGCTTTGACTGAGCACCAGCCTTGTGCTCTCTGTGAAGGTGCTCCCAGGGCTTTGTGGTAACTCAAGGATACAGGAGGAGCTCTGTTACTCCAAGTGTAGATCTTCTCAAATGGAAATAAAGTCAAGGCTCTGTCTTTAGTTCCAGTAAGTCTTATGTGTTACACGGATGTGTCTGTCCTTAATGTCTTACCATGTTGTGAAATAACACACCTGGTGGGTTTGTGGCATTCATTGTGTTTAATGTTTTACAGGGAATATGTTATTTCTTCCTCATTTGTATTATTTTTGGTGGCATCCAAAGGCTGGAATAAAATATACAAGCAGTCTGTGTAATGTATCACTGAAGGCTGGATTCTGAGGCGGCACACTGAGGAAGGGGCTCTTTGCTTGATATGGAGGCAGGCATGTCTTACGTAGGTCCAGGAACTATAATATGTGTGCCCCAATCTTACCTTAGGTGACCATAAGGACTTAGGTTACCTTAGGGACCATGCCCTTCAGTGGTACTCATGGCCTTAGAGGGGCACCTATGGTTTGCGCTTACCTTTATGGCTGTACAGGACCCAAGTTCATCCTTTCAAATCTCTCTCTGCCTTTCTTGATCCTACTTCAGTCTTCCATATAACAGTTACAGCTACCTGTCATATCATTGAAGCGTTTGTCTAATTATTCTGTATCAATAAAAACTCAGGAGTCAGATATTGGGGTAAGAACCTGAATGATCAGAGAAGTGGCAGAGAAGCGACCAGTAATCTCCCCTCTCTTTCTCCTTCCTCGATCCAAAAGGGCCGAGAATCTTCCTAAGCCCCACCCTACTACTTCCTGTGTCTCTCTATATGTCCATGGTCCTCCAAAACCTCTATGGCTAATTTTGGTCAGCTAGTAGCTAGTGCTGCCCTCTGATTCAAAGTAAACTTTATTGGCAGTCTTGGGAGTATCAGAGTATGGAGAGGAAGGTCCAGCTACTGATCCTAGCTGAGGAGTCCCAGTCCATGGAGGACACATGAACAAGTGTGCCTTCTAGTCACTGTATTCCCTAGGGTGGCAGCCCCTGTCCCCCACCCCTGGGAGTCATAGATGCTCGTGGGAATTGTACCGTATTCAAGGGAAAAGAGCAAGAACGGCTCTGAGATGTGTTCGCAGTCCTATGTGGAGTGGGTCCCTTGGGATAGCTGTCACAGGGTGCAGGACTGCTTAGCCTACCCTGCCCCTGCCCTGACGGGGAAGATAAACAAGATGGGTAGGCCAGTTACCATGATATACACACAAAAAGGGAAATAGCGTGTCCAAAATAAAGATTTCTCCTAGTGAGGAAGAGAAACCTGGGGGCCAGGGGTAGCTCCAGATGAGGGAATGTCCTAGGTAACAATTGGGAGGGCATGTCTCAGGCAGTGCTTGCTTCAGTACAATACCGGGGGAAAGAAATTAGGCAAATAGAAGCAAAAAGTCCATACCCAGCAGGACCAGTGGCCACTGAAGGTGCAAAGCTTCCATCTGTACGCTGAAGTCATGAGTGATGGACTTGCTTCACGGTGTGTCCCTGCGCAGTCATGGTAGCACTCAGGGAGGCCACTACTAGGGTCAGTGACAGAAGTCAAGGGATGAGGCCAGTAGTGATTGGATTTGCAGATGGCAGCCAGCTTGAGCGTGCTTCGTCTGTCCTCCACAGTAGATGCTCACACACCAGGACCTTTCCTCCACAGTAGATGATGCTCACACACCAGGATCTTTCCTCCACAGTAGATGACGCTCACACACCAGGATCTGTCCTCCACAGTAGATGACGCTCACACACCAGGATCTTTCCTCCACAGTAGATGCTCACACACAAGGATCTTTCCTCCACAGTAGATGATGCTCACACACCAGGACCTTTCCTCCACAGTAGATGATGCTCACACACCAGGATCTGTCCTCCACAGTAGATGCTCACACACCAGGACCTTTCCTCCACAGTAGATGATGCTCACACACCAGGACCTTTCCTCCACAGTAGATGATGCTCTCACACCAGGATCTTTCCCCACAGTAGATGATGCTCACACACCAGGATCTTTCCCCACAGTAGATGATGCTCTCACACCAGGATCTTTCCCCACAGTAGATGATGCTCACACACCAGGATCTTTCCCCACAGTAGATGATGCTCACACACAAGGATCTTTCCTCCACAGTAGATGACGCTCACACACCAGGACCTTTCCTCCACAGTAGATGATGCTCACACACCAGGATCTGTCCTCCACAGTAGATGACGCTCACACACCAGGATCTTTCCTCCACAGTAGATGGTCACACACCAGGACCTTTTCTCCACAGTAGATGCTCACACACAAGGATCTTTCCTCCACAGTAGATGATGCTCACACACCAGGATCTTTCCTCCACAGTAGATGCTCACACACCAGGACCTTTCCTCCACAGTAGATGATGCTCACACACCAGGACCTTTCCTCCACAGTAGATGCTCACACACCAGGACCTTTCCTCCACAGTAGATGATGCTCTCACACCAGGATCTTTCCCCACAGTAGATGATGCTCACACACCAGGATCTTTCCCCACAGTAGATGATGCTCACACACAAGGATCTTTCCTCCACAGTAGATGACGCTCACACACCAGGACCTTTCCTCCACAGTAGATGATGCTCACACACCAGGATCTGTCCTCCACAGTAGATGACGCTCACACACCAGGATCTTTCCTCCACAGTAGATGCTCACACACAAGGATCTTTCCTCCACAGTAGATGATGCTCACACACCAGGACCTTTCCTCCACAGTAGATGATGCTCACACACCAGGATCTGTCCTCCACAGTAGATGCTCACACACCAGGACCTTTCCTCCACAGTAGATGATGCTCACACACCAGGACCTTTCCTCCACAGTAGATGCTCACACACCAGGACCTTTCCTCCACAGTAGATGATGCTCTCACACCAGGATCTTTCCCCACAGTAGATGATGCTCACACACCAGGATCTTTCCCCACAGTAGATGATGCTCACACACAAGGATCTTTCCTCCACAGTAGATGATGCTCACACACCAGGATCTTTCCCCACAGTAGATGATGCTCTCACACCAGGATCTTTCCCACAGTAGATGATGCTCACACACCAGGATCTTTCCCCACAGTAGATGATGCTCACACACAAGGATCTTTCCTCCACAGTAGATGACGCTCACACACCAGGACCTTTCCTCCACAGTAGATGATGCTCACACACCAGGATCTTTCCTCCACAGTAGATGACGCTCACACACCAGACTTTCCCCACAGTAGATGATGCTCACACACAAGGACCTTTTCTCCACAGTAGATGATGCTCACACACCAGACCTTCCTCCACAGTAGATGTCACACACCAGGACCTTTCCTCCACAGTAGATGATGCTCACACACCAGGACCTTTCCTCCACAGTAGATGACGCTCACACACCAGGACCTTTCCTCCACAGTAGATGCTCACACACCAGGATCTTTCCTACACAGTAGATGATGCTCACACACCAGGATCTTTCCTCCACAGTAGATGCTCACACACCAGGATCTTTCCTACACAGTAGATGATGCTCACACACCAGGACCTTTCCTCCACAGTAGATGATGCTCACACACCAGGACCTTTCCTCCACAGTAGATGATGCTCACACACCAGGATCTTTCCTCCACAGTAGATGATGCTCACACACAAGGATCTTTCCTCCACAGTAGATGATGCTCACACACCAGGATCTTTCCTCCACAGTAGATGCTCACACACCAGGATCTTTCCTCCACAGTAGATGATGCTCACACACCAGGATCTTTCCAACACAGTAGATGATGCTCACACACCAGGATCTTTCCTCCACAGTAGATGATGCTCACACACCAGGATCTTTCCTCCACAGTAAATGATGCTCACACACCAGGATCTTTCCTCCACAGTAGATGATGCTCACACACCAGGACCTTTCCTCCACAGTAGATGATGCTCACACACCAGGATCTTTCCTCCACAGTAGATGACGCTCACACACCAGGACCTTTCCAACACAGTAGATGATGCTCACACACCAGGACCTTTCCAACACAGTAGATGCTCACACACCAGGACCTTTCCTCCACAGTAGATGATGCTCACACACCAGGACCTTTCCTCCACAGTAGATGATGCTCACACACCAGGACCTTTCCTCCACAGTAGATGATGCTCACACACCAGGATCTTTCCTCCACAGTAGATGCTCACACACCAGGACCTTTCCTCCACAGTAGATGCTCACACACCAGGATCTTTCCTCCACAGTAGATGCTCACACACCAGGACCTTTTCCCCACAGTAGATGCTCACACACCAGGAGGTGTTGGTAAAGACCCAGACTACTCTGGCAGCAGGTGCTCCAGGAGGTGCTGGTTCTCCATTAGCATGTTTGCCAGCAAGGGTAGTGAGCTCTGATAGTCCTGATGGCCAGGGACACAGTGTTAGCTACTCACACCATGGCCACTGAGATGTTTTCTATCTTACCGTTTTGTTCTAGTGTGTCTGTATGCTTGGATACCCAAATGTGACTAGCCATTCATTTGGCCCCAGAAACAGAACAGCAGATAGGGATCCCTTTGTTCTTCTGTGCCACATGATCAGTCCTTCAAGCAAGACACCTCTCCAGGAGGAAGGCAGAATACAGCCCATAGAGATCTACAAGAAGACATATACCCTGGGGGCCAAGGTGACCCCTGCAGGCTGTGATTGTTCTATTAATCAGCCCAGCTATGCTATCTCTGCCAGTTAACAGCCTGTGACTTGAGAAAAATTGCACATCCATCCCTGTCCAAAGTGCTGGTGTGAGTCAGGAATAAAGCAGTGGAGCCCCTTCCTATTCTTACTGTAGACAGCTTTAGAGTTGGGCATGGCTGTACATGCCTGTCACCCTGGGGTGTGGGGACAGGTGGACTGCCAAGCGGCACTGGCCTGCCAGCCTGGCTGAAATAGCTGTGTGTTCCTGAGAGACCTTACCTCAGAAGATAAGGGGCGAGTGATAGAGAAAGACAGACCAGACGTCTTTCTCTGGCTTCCACATGTGTGTGCATCTGCATACACACACGTACATGCATACATTCACTCACAAAACAAACCAACAAAGAAACAGCCCCAGGTGCCAGAGGGGAAGAAGAAAAAGTGTGGTTGAACACACTGAGACAGGAGATCCTTGGGTGTAGCCTGTGGGTGATGGTCTGTCCTCCTGTTAAGGTGATCTGAGTGCTGCTGCTGGTGCATGCGCCCCAGCAAGTGCTGACCTGCTTTGACCATGCTGTTGTCTGTATGTCATCTGTTGCTGATTGGTCATAATACACTGATTGGCATGCAGCAGAAGTATGGACAAGGAGAGGAGAATACTGGGAGCAGAGGCTGAGCAGAGCAGTGCGCTGCAGCAGTGAGCGCTGGTAAGCCACATGCAGGTATAGATTTATGATTTTTTAGCTATGCTTAGCAAGAGCTGCACGCATACGTTTGTAAGCATATGTTTTTTTTTGGTTGAGCCTGGGGATGGGGTGACAGATTTGTCTGACTGTGTCAGCATCTAGCTCAGTTATGTTACCCTTCCATCCTGTCATGACTGTGGTGCCCCGTTGCCTTGTGATGTGCTGGGGACGATGCCTGGTCTGACTAATGGGGTGGAGCACCCAAACTGACAGAAGAACTTTCTTCAGACAGTCGGGACAGTACTGGGTTCCTCTCTGTGTGAGAGTCGGTATCATCTGCTGTGGCGTACCGGAGGACTGTAGCTGTGTGGTCCGTCTGCCACACCCAGGACTGCCGATACTCCTTGCCAGGACATTCTAATTCTTGTCCTGTGTGGATTTGCCAGCAGGAATCGCAGATTGTATCACATTCTTGGTTTCTGCGTTTTCAGTGACTGCTTCCCTGTGTGTGGTTCTGCCCGCATGGGCAGTGGGCACCCACGACGGGTTCCGATGCCCCTGCACTGTGTGCCCATTGCCACTTGTTTTGCTCAGGATATGCTACCTCAGGAACTCTGTCCGATGGCCTTTTGCCGTGAGAACTGCATGAGTGACTGAGATTGTGTATGCCACACAACAAGCTGTCATCCCGTCCTGTCCCTCACACAAAATTCTGGTCATCTGCTGTCAGTTGCCTGTCTGTTGGTATTCTATATATTGACACCACACCTAGCTTTTAAAGTTTTTATTTATTTATGTTATGTGTATAGATGTTTTGCTTGTATGAATGCCTATGACTTGCACATGGAGGCCAGAAGAAGGAGTCATGGCCTGTGGAACTGGAGTCACAGACAGTTGTGAGCGACCATGTGGGGTCTGGGAATTAAATCTGGGTCCTCTGCAGGATCAGTATTGGCTCTTAGCTACTGAGGTATCTGTTTAGCTCCAACCCAGCTTTTTATTTTTATTTTTTCATGTGGGTACAAGGGTTCAAATTCAGGTTTCGCGCTTCTGTGGCAAATGCTTGCTGACCAGGGCAATTCTCAGCATGTTCTTTTGGCTGTGCATTTTAATTTCTATCAGCTATTCCCATCTAATTAGGCCATATTCTACACTGCACATCCAGGGAGGGACTTGACTCAGCGGACTGTCACCCAAACAGAACTCCTCTTCCTGAGAGCTTCTGTGTAGCAAGTGCCAGCAGCACAGACACACAGCTGTGACATGCAGCTGCTTTCTCTTGGGGCATCTGTCTCCACCCCTGGGCCTCTACTCTGACCTTGGGATTGTGTCACTGGTTTCCAGTGTCACACATGTCCCTCTGTGGTGCAGAGTGCACAGAGGTGATCTTAGGAGGCGTGCTTTGTTCGAGTTGTGCCCTTGAGTCTGACTCAGCAGCCAAGCCCGGGCTTTTGGCATCGGTTCACTTAAGACCTGACCTTGCTGCTTGCTCCCGAGTGAGCTTGAGGAGTCGGCTGTGGCAGGCCTGGACAGTGGCACTGCCCACCACTAACAGGCTTGTGTGACTTTTTCACCTCAGCTCCTTTGCTTTGGAAGTCTGTCCTGTTCCTTGCAAATAGCCCGTGAAGAGACAGACCTTATGAGTGTGCTTCCAGAGACCCACCTCCCCGGGTGTCGTCCAGGGCGCGAGCCTCGGCAGGAGTTGTTTAAAATGGGTTTATTTCTGTCGAGAGACAAACTTTCTCCAGGATAGTTTTGTTGTCAGTGGATGCTTTGTTCATTGATGTACAGCTTACAAATAAAAGCATTTCCAGGGCTTGCTAACGTGTGAGGGTTTTGACAAACTCAATTTTAATCTTATTATGTGGTATTTTCTATGACTCAGTGGAGAGATCCCAAGCTAATTCTACCGTGATTCTTTTGGAGAGAAAAGAAAAAAGCACCAATGGCACTGTCAGCTGTTTGTGGGGTTTGTGTGCATCCAAAATCCCTTTCAGATGAGCAACCCAAGAGAATCCTACCGTAAGTAGCTTTCACAGTTGGCCAAACGGTAGAGCTTGGAAGGCCCCTGGTCCTGGGCTCTGTGGCACCCTTGGCCTGCTCTTGTTCTAGGAAACCAGTTGCTGCTTAGAAACGGTTAAATATTCAGAAAGTGGCTTCTTTTCCACTCCTTCGGTTAGGACGAATTTGAATTATAGTCTTTGTCTCTTAGTTCTTCCTAAGAATTTTTATTCCAACTAACAAATCTGTAGGCCTCAGATATTGGTGAAATTATTAAGGCCACTCCACATAGTTAAAAGGAAGATTTATTTAGTGGGTAACTTACAAAAAAGGGAAAGGTAGGTTGTTGGGTCTGGGGAAGGTGTATCGCAGTCCAGCGGTGTTCTCTGGAGCTCTGCTCGGTCAACCTCCACAGTCTAGGGTTCCGGAACAGAGCGCACTCGCCCATCCAGGTCTTAGGTCTCCAGACGCCTCCCCTGGCTCCGCCTCATAGGCATGACAGTTGCTAGAGTCTCAATGGGGGTTGGAACTTCCAGATCCAAGCTGGAATGGCTACCCACTGCACTCAGAAATGGCATTTTTCATACAAATCACCAGAGTGACGCTGGCATCTTTTACAGGAGAGTGATCTTGTGTCATTCACAGGGGTCAGAGCCAATTCCAGTGCTTGGGAAGCAGTGTCTTCAATTTGCAATGGATCGTGGTGTCAGTACTTTGCAAGAAAGGAAAACTCAGATTGTCTTGGTGACAGGTTCAGATTCTAGAGTTAGGAAATGGGAACTGGAAGCCAGATCTGCCAGAAGTTACCTCTACAGCCTCCTGCTCTACCTGTGTGTGGAGGAGAGCACCACTAGGCTGAATGACCACCTGGTGAAACCCACTGTGTTCTTGGTCCTATCTGGCTGTCTCTCCAGGATACCTGGATGTCCCTTTTTAGCCTTCTTCCATTGTTAGCCACTCATACACCTCAAGTCTGGGGAGTTCTGGGATCTCGTGGCCAATCGTATACCCGTGAGTCTTGCTCTCAGCACCATGTTCCAAGGTCCATGTGTGTTGGTGGGTACATGTTTCTGAGTGTTAGATGTCTGAGTGACCGTGATAGCGATATGTATGACATAGGCAGAGGTGTGGGCGTCTAAGCAAATCCTAGGGAAGTGCAGGATGCTCTGCCGAGGCAGGGAACAGCAGAACAGTCCCTCCCCACACCCTTTCTCATCCCAGAGGAGGTTGGGATTCGGCAGTCCTTAGTCTATCTGTGGTGATCATTATTTGCATGAAAGCCAACTGCCTTCCTCCCTCATGAAGAGAACTGGCCTGTGTGCGGGACATGGGCTCAGGATGGCGATTCTCTGTGGTAAAAGTCTTTTCAAGGGTTTTAACCCCCTTCTCAAAGCCAGGAGGCTTGTCAGTTCTAGAGGAAATGTTTATTTGAACTGGCTAATCTCCCCACCCTCTTCCTTCACTCACACTCTCTCTTACATAAACTTCTTTTGAGGTTGGCATGATCTGTGTATGAAACTCCTTCTTTATACCCCCCCCCCACTGCAAAAAAAAAAAAAGAGCCTGGGGAGACAGCACAGGGGTGAGGTGCTTATGGTGCGCGTGTGAGGACCAAGTTCCAATCCCAGAAACCTTTTTATAATGGGTGTGTTAGCGTGGATCTGTATCCCAGTGCCCTGGTGGAGAAATGGAAGGTAGAGATGGAAGCTTCCAGGCCTGCTAGTGTGGTGTTCACAGTGCATCAGCAATGACAAGGTGTCAGTGGGGACTGACCCCCGGGTCTGTACTTTGGCCTCCACAGGCACACCACAGCATGCACACAAGTGACATGGTCATGTCACGCAGGATAAACCGCAAGTACGGTAGCATGGAGGCAGGCTTGGTGGTATATGCCTGGGCCGTGTCTCTTGGGAGGTAGATGCAGAAGGATCATGAGTTCAGGGCCAACCTAGGCTACATGAGACCCAATCTCACAAAACAGAAGGCTGGAGGGATAGCTCAGTGGTTAGGAACTCATGCTGCTCTTGCAGGGGACCAGAGTTCCGTTCCCAGCAGCTACATCACGAAGCACCTGAACACCAGCCCCAGGGGATCTGACACCTCTTCTGACTCTGTGGCACCTGCCCTCACGTGCACACAACCTTTGTGAGACATGTCTGTATGCATATGACTAAAAACAACCCATCTTTAAAGCGTCAAGCACAGCAGAGGCAGTGTGAGCTTCGGGGACGCAGGGTGCTGCAGCTCAGCTTCTCGCCTGGTTCTTCGGGCTTCCATTTGTTGCTTGTCAGTACAGTGGCCTCTGACCTCTGACTACAGGGAGAAGGCCTGCCGTGGAGGAGACTCCTGTCAGCTGTATGGGCGACAGAGAGCAGTCTATCTCCTTTCATTACCCCCACCCCCATGAAGTTTTTAAACATCTATACTTACAGTCACACAAACATGAGTCCTCTAATGCATTTGTGCATATGTAAACATACACACCCATAGACCCCTCACACATCCACAATCCCTAGACATTCATGTATACACATATATGCTCTTACAGATGTAGGCACACGCAGGCCCATGTAAACCCATACATTATCTCATGTATGCGTGTACTGTTTTCTGGGAAGAGCGGCCCATTCGAGTGGGTTCCTATTGGTTGAAATATTAAAGCAACTCCACGTAGTGAAAAGGAGGTTTATTTTGTGGGGTAACTTATAAGCAAAGGGATAGGTTACAGGGTCTGAGAAAGGTGAAGTGCTGTCCAGCGGAGTTCTCTGGAGAACTCTGCTCGGTCTACCTCCAGTGTCCAGGATCCAGGAACCAAGAGAGCCAGCACATCCGGATCTCAGGTCTTAAGGGCTCCTGTCTTGGCCTGTCTCGTAGGCATTACAGTTCCTGGAAGTCTCAATGGGGGTAGTACTTCCAAGACAAAGCTGGAACAGCTACCCACTACAGATTCCTCCTTGGGCTTTCCTGCTGTAGGAAGGCAGCGAGAACCATTAAGCCAGCCTATATTTCCCCTTGTGGAAACTCTACAGGTCCGGAAGAGCTTCTCAAAGAAAAAGATCTAAGGAAATGAATGTGTTTCCCACATATGTCCTCATCTAGTGGCCGGACCTGGGGTCTGGGGTGGATGAGGGGAACATGTGTCCATGGAGAATTTGGGGCCTGGGTTCTAGTTCTGGTTTGAACACAGATAAACTGACAGTCTGAACTCCAGATTCCTCACCTTTAAACAATGCTGTCTGTAGCTTGTGGTTCTGAAATCCTGTTCTTGTCTTTGCTGGTGGCTGAGGGAGTCAGAACAGAGCACAGTGAGAGGGCCGAGTGACTGATCTGAAGCCTCTGAGGTCTGGAGGGGTAAGGACAGAACAGAGCACAGTGAGAGGGATGAAGGACAGAACAGAACACAGGGCTGCTTCTCTTCCTTCAGCCCTGCTAAGTGCTCCTGTTAGCTGTACCTGTCAATCATGGGACGATGCACAGGGTGCCTCTTCCTGCATTCCAGCCTCTGGAACAATATAATTGGCTTAATTTGGTTTTCTGATTCCAGAAGTGTGTCTGTCCTCTGCCTGTCTCTTGTCAAGCTCTTATTGATTTCGATGGTGAGAGAGATTAATCTGGTGCTCCATGGAGGTAGACATCAAGATCTCTTGAGCAAGGATAAGTTGAGCCCTCTGCCTGCCTGGTGTTCATAGATACTTCTCATCAACAGTGTGGGTCACTCACCCCCTTTGGCTCAGGACTGTCCTTGCAGTGCCCTGGAAGGAAGGCTGGCCTTTCTTTAGCCAGAGAAAGCTACATGGAACCTGATGGGGTTGGTGTGGTCCCTGCTACTCTGTCTACAAGATGCTCCCTGCTTATCTTCCACCCGTTTTAGCTGTGTCCATGGCTCCTTGGGCTTGCTTTAGCACATAAATACCAGATTATGTTGGAATCGCCTATGTATTTCTGTTTCTTACTTCACAATAAAACCCTGAAATATGGGGTTTAGTCTTGTTTCTCACTTGGTAACTTGAATATAGCAAGTATTCAAGACATTTTTCCTTAAGTAGTTAATGACTGAGTTACTAGGGATGGAGGACATTTTGTGGGGAGGGAGTGATAGCCTGACAACATGGGTTGCAGGTGGACAGTGGGTACTTAATAGTGTCCATGGGGCGTGTCCACAGCATGGTTCTTAGCTGGCACCTCATATTTTGTGGTTTTAGCCACAGAATTGTCTAACCAGGGATTTCTATGGTAGAGGAAGTTCCAAGGCCATCGCCACTTCTGGATTGCAGAGATGTTCTCTTATCTGTGACCCATGGAAGAGATGGCCTATCTGTGCCATGCTGAGGTGGCAGACGCCTCCCCAAACTGGCACACTGCACTTCGGGTCTAGTGTGTTCTCCAGACCGTGCCTCAAGCCGACTGTGTGTACATCCTGGGTCCCACAGAGGGCCTAGTGCCTTGTGCTTTTAGTCATCCGGACTCGTAGAGGATCACAGTCAGAGGAGGGCGTCAAGACGCAGCAAGAGATAGAAAGCACTTTTTACAGAGCGAGAAAAGCATTGAAGACTAAAGCTCGCTGTCTGTACAGATGGTTGGCATCAGGCTTAGTGGCAGACCGCAAACAAGCCAACAACAACAAAAACCACTCGGAGATTTCTTCCCACCTTAACATTTATTAGGCACAACAGTACAAGTTGATAATCCTGTTGTGATAATCTCCTCCTGCATGAAGGAGGGCAAGGGAGACTGGTGGAAGTTAAAGGCTAGCCTGGGCTATGTTCAGGACTTTGTCTAAGAAACACACAAACAGAAGCAAGCAAACAAAACCCAAACAACAAGAAGAAATAAAATAAAACTTCCTTGCTTTCTGCTCAGGTTTATCTTAAACAATTTACCTGGGTACCTGGAGTCATTGTAAAGACATAGTGGGGGTGATATTGGGGCTAGCCTCAGCTATGGTGCACAGCATGAGCAGAGCTTGCTGGAGAGGCCCCCTGTCCTGGCCAAGTGCCTCACCGCATTTCTTTTTCTAGTTTACAGCAGCGTCAGGACCCGGTGGATTCGGGTCCCTTCACAGGGAGGATCAGGTCCATGAACGCCCATCGTTACTGCTGTGACCTCCCTGAAAGTGCTGGCCGGTCGCCAGTGCCGGAGAGGGATTACTTCCTTATCACAAGGAAATTAGATGCCTAAGCTAGTGATAAAGTGATTTCTTTGAAAACAGTTTTTAGGGAAATTGAACTTACCCTGTGACTCATGGCAGGCTTTGGGGCCTGGGAAGGAACCTATTTTTGCAGTTAATGGATCTTGGCAGAAAAGGGTTTTAAACTAACTTTAGATTTCTTTAAAAAGTAATTCCCTTACCACCAGCTTGTCTTCTGTCCTGAAAGAGAAGAGAATTTTTATAGCGCTTTTAGAACATGCGGTTTCTCTCCAGTTGATTCACAGTCCCATTAGCAAACTTATTTTTCAAAGTCCTACTAAGTGATAGCAGTGGCATTTGTCTAGTGGAATCCGGTGCAGGCTTCCCCCCAAGGTGTGTGTGTGTGTGTGTGTGTGTGTGTGTGTGTGTGTGTGTGTGTGCGCACACACAGTTATGCACAAATTTTCCTCTAGCAGTTTTGAAATGGGCCTTCAAGGGACTCAGCATCATAGGCAAGCTCACTGTACCTGTTTTCCTTACAGGATTCCCTCGGGGATGTCCCAGCAGAATACTTTAAAACATTAGCAATGAAAAGCTACGGACCTGTTCTCTCAGAATTGATAGCAAGCACTGCCCTGTTTCTTGCTTCTGTGTCGTTCACAAACAATTTCAAACAGTTCAGTAAATTTCAGCCCAGTCCATGCTCTGATAAAAACTTTTGGAAAGAAGAATTGCTACCTAGTACCAGTGTGTAGGTTTTGTCTGAAAAGAAGTACTTCATCTTTCCTACAAGTGAGCAACCTCAGCTTGTCAGGGCATGGAGCCTCTCATTCCTGAAGTGCTCCCAGAGGTGGCCTGAGTGACTGGGGCAGCTCGTTGCCCGGGCATCCTGGAGTAGTGCTGAGGAGATGAGCTGTGATACCAGGCTAGCTGGCTTCTCAGACTACTTGGCCTCTTCCTGATAGCTGACTTTGGGGTCTGTGGTGGTTTGAGTGTAATTGGCCCCCATAAGCTCATAGGAAGTGGCACTATTAGGAGGTGTGGCTTTGTTGGAGTGGGTGTGGCCTTTGGAGGAAGTGTATCACTGTGGGATTGGACTTTGAGATTTCTTCTGCTCAGGATACAGTCCAGTGTCTCAGCCGACTTCCTGTTGCCTGAGAGATGTAGGACTCCAGCTACTTCTCCAGCACTATATCTGTCTGCACATCGATGTCTCACCATGATGACAATGAACTGAACCTCTGAACTGTAAGTCAGCCACCCCAATTAAATAGTTCCCTTTATAAGAGTTGCTGTGGTCATGGTGTCTCTTCACACCCCAACTAAGACAGGGTCACTGTTCCTCTGAGGCTCTCTCTTTTGGAGGTGTCATGTTGAAACTCCACCTTGTGTCAGTGGACTAGGGCTGCACCTCCGTGGTCTTGTCTGACATGCATAGCATGCTTGCACAGGGGCCTGGACTCTCCATCCTCAGCACCCTCCTTGCCTCAGTACAATTCGTTGCTGTGACCCAGGGCAGTACACAGCATCTTCTGTTCTCAACAAGTTTCCAAACCCCTGAACCCACATTTGTCATCTCTCACCCCAGCAAACTGCACCAAGAGACACCGTGTGGAGCAGAGCGAGAGGCCGGGCCCAGAGTGGGCAGGTGGAGAGGGGCTCCTTGTCCTCCGTGAGGGAGGAAAGTCAGGGCCATGTCGGGATGGCTGCTCACAGGCCAGGGAAGGCGAAGGCAAGAGCTAGTGCTTACTGCACATCGCATCAGCAAGGACCCACGACTCCTTTTCCAGACTCGGCATTTAGAGCCAGATGCCAGTCACTCGGGCATGGTGTCGTTTATTCCTTACATCCATAGCCCCTCTTGGAGCTCCATAAAGTTTAGAAGGTTCTTCTCTGTTCCTTGCCCATTCATTCACTCATTCATTCAACAAATATTTTTTTTAAATTGCTGGTGTGGGGTAGATACCCCCTAAAAGCTCACAAGCAGCAGGGAATGCTCCATCCCTGTTCTTTCTGGAAGAGGCATCTGGCAGTGAGCCAGGATAGGTCCTGATGCTTGCCCCTGCTTTTAATAAATATACTTCCTGTTCTCTTATGCAAACTAGTCTAAAGGTCTTGGTGTCTTTCTTTCTTGAGAATTTGACCTTGTTGCGAATTGTGTCCCAGAACCTGGCAGGTTCTGTGAATTTCTCAAATGCTGGTTAGCAGCACTGGCTTGCGAATCATGTTGTCAAGTTGTGACATTTAGAGGAAACACCTGGCTCTCTTCCTGGCATCAGAAGACTCCCAGCTCCGTGTCAAGGTGGGTGGACATGGCGTCTTTGTATTTCATTTACTGCAGAATAAGATGAGTGGTCATCTCACAGTGGCTGGTTCATGACCTGTTAGCGGGAAGAGCAGCCCAGCAGTGGTCAAACCCTAACCCTCAGCCCAGATCACTCAGGACTCGCCTTCTTAGTGCGCAGCAGTGCAGAGCAGAAACCGACCCATGCTGCCAACACTTTCCTGTATTTCCTTTGAGTTCTCCTGGCCTGCAGGGGTGATGGTGCATCTCCAGGGGTCCCTGGTCACACCACCTTACTTAGCTGTTGTCATCAGGCTCCACTTATTAACCACAGAACCCCACATTAGGCCTTGAAAGGTGGCTCTTTGTCTTGCTCCCCCAAATGTGGGGCTTGTAGCAGCTACCAGCAGCAAGGTACCTCCAGGAACCTGGAAACAAACTCGGGGCCCAGGCCAATCTGCAGTGTTCCAGGTTGGATCTGCTGGCTCAGAACTCACTGCTGGGCACTAAGAAGGCAAGTCCTGAGTGATCTAGGCTGAGGGTTAGGGTTTGGGGTTCACCACGGCCCGACTGGTCCTTCCTACCTAACAGGTCATGAACCAGCTGCTGGGAGATGAGCACTCATCCTGTTCTGTAGCCCTCATCAGGACTGCATGGCTGTGGAAGCTGACATTTGTGCCTCCAGGCTGTGATGACGTGAGAGAACTGGCTGCATTTATGAGCTAGAGAGCAAATTCTGTATGTGTAGTGGAAACTAGATAAATGTGAAATTCCACAGAAGTTCAACACAGGCATCCAAGTTTTAACATGCTGGAGTCATCAACTTCTCCCTCGATGGATTTTCCTGAGTCGTGGGATCAGAAAGGATGTTTCTTTTGGCACTTAGGCTATTTTAGAGTTCCTTTATCAATTAATTTATTTAGCGGAGACTGTCTCATGTAGGCCAGGCTTGTCTTGAATTGACTCTGTAGTCAAGGATGACGTTCAATGTCTGATCTTCCTGCCTCTACCCACCGAATGCTGGGATTTCCACCATGCACCACTCCACTTGGCTCTAAGGATTTTTCTTTCTCTTTTTTAACCTCTCCCTCCTTTCCTCATGTTCCCTCCCCCTACCTCCTGTCTACCCCCAACCCATATACTCCTCCTCTGTCTCCATTCAGAAAGGGGCAAGCCTCTCTTGGGAGTCAACACAGCATGACACATCAGGTGGAGGCAGGACCAAGATCTTGCGTTAAGGTTGGACAAGGCAACCCAGTTTGGGGATTGGGTTCCCAAAAGCCAGCTCAAGTGCCAGGGACAGGTCCTGATCCCACTGCTAGGAGCCCCACAAACAGACCAAGCTACAGAACTGTCACACACACACACACACACACACACACACACACACACACACACACACACGCAGAAGGCTCAGGTCAGTCTCATCTAGGCTCCCTAACTGTTGGTCCAGAGTTGGTAAGCTCCCAGGAGCTCAGCTCAGCTGTCTCTGTGGTTCCCCTGTCATGATCTTGAGCCTCCTGGATTGCACAACCCTTTGTCTCTCTCTTCAATAGGACTACCAGAGCTCAGCCCAGTGCTTGGCTATGGATGTCTGCATCTGCTTCCATCAGTTACTGGATGAATGCTCTCTGATAACAATTAGGGTAGTCATCAATCTGATTACAGTAGGTGGCCAGTTCAGGCACCCTCTCCACTCTTGCTAGGAGTCTTAGCTGGGGTCATCCTTGTGGATTCCTGGGCCTTTCCACAGCACTAGGTTTCTCCTTCACCTCCATATGTCCCCCTCCCCATCAAGATATCTCTTTCATTATTCTCCCAGTCTGTCCCACCTCCAACCTGCCCAACCTGATCCCTCATGTTTCCATACCTGCACCTTCCCTACCCCCGCCCCGGCTCCCAGTTTACCCAGAAGATCTTTTCTATTTCCCCTTCCCAGGGATATCCATGAGTCTCTCTTTGGGTCCTCTTTGTTACCTAGCTTTTCTTGGGCTGTCAACTGTAGCCTGGTTATCTGTTACAGCTAATATCCACTTATGAGTGAGTACATACCACATTTATCTTCCTGGTTCTAGGTTACCTCACTCATCATGATTTTTTTCTAGTTCCATATATTTGCCTACAAACTTCATGATGACATTATTACTGCTGAGTAATACTCCATTGTATAAATGTATCACATTTTCTTTATCCATTCTTCAGTTGAGGGGCATCTAGGTTCTGGCTATTATGAATAATGCTGCTGTGAAGATATTTTTTTTTTCTGGCTCCAGGCTTTTTATTTATTATAAGACCTTTTCAGATTAATGTAACATATCTTCAGGACTTTTATCATGAAAGGGTATTGGATTTTGTCAAAGGCTTTTTTTGGCATTAATTAAAATGATCATTTTTTTTCTTTCAGTTTATTTATATGGTGGATTACATTGACTAATTTTCTTTTTTTTAATTTTTTTTATTTAAGTAAATTTATTTTACAACATCATTTGGTTCAACATAATAGCTACAGATTCCCCTGAAGATATTTGAGCAAGTGTCCTTGTGTTATGATTGAGCATCCTTTTGGTATATGCTCAAGATTGGTATAGCTGGGTCTTGGTGAATCAGTGGAATTGAATTGAAGACCCTGACATAAATCTACACACCTATGAACACCTTATTTTTGACAAAGGAGTCAAAATTATACAATGGGAAAAAGAAAGCCTCTTGAACAAATGGTGCTGGCATAACTGGATGTTGGCATGTAGAAAAATGCAAATAGATCCATATCTATCACCCTGTACAAAACTCAAGTCAAAGTGGATCAAAGACCTTAACATAAATCTAGTTATACTGAAGGTGATAGATGAGAAAGTGGGATGTATCCTTGAACACATTGGCACAGGAAAATACTTCCTGAATATAACACCAGCAGCACAGACATTGAGAGCAACAATTAATAAGTGGGACCTCCTAAAACTGAAAAGTTTCTGTAAAGTCAGAGGACACTGTTAATAAGACAAAATGGCAGTCTACAGAATAGGAAAAGATCTTCACCAACCCCATATCTGATAGAGGGCTGATTCAAAATATATAAATAACTCAAGAAATTAGACCTCAGAATACCAAATAATCCAATTAAGAAATGGGGTACAAATTTAAACAGAGAATTCTCAACAGAAGAATCTCAAATGGCTGAGATACACTTAAAGAATTGTTCAACATTCTTGGCCATCAGGGAAATGCAAATCAAAACGACTCTGAGATACCATCTTACAACTGTCAGAATGTCTAAGATCAAAAACACTAATGTCAGCCCCTGTTGGAGAGGATATACAGTAAGGGGAACACTCCTCCACTGCAAGTGGGAGTGCAAACTTGTACAGCCACTTTGGAAATCGGTATGGTGGTTTCTCAGAAAATAAGGTGGCTAGAAAATGAGACACACCTTCTCCTGGCAGCACCGATTTACTTCAAAGAGGAAGATGGGCATTGAAGACCCTCCCTATGGAGTTTATCTTCTTCTGGGCAAAACTGGCCATTTGTGCAAGAAACTGCTCGTGCCTGGACTGCTTGACAGTATGTTATATAGACTGGACATATAAGACCCATGGAAAAAGAACCGCTAAATTTTGCCAAAACAAGGTGAGATGGTCTTTCAGGTTCCCACTTTACAGAGGAGACTGCCAGATATTCTACAGGACAGAGTGAGAAGTGACTAAAAACTCTAGGCCTATAGGCTGAATATGGATGCCCCAACATTGCAGAGGAACTTTGAGTGACTGTCCAGGCAGCTAGCTGACTCTGTCATTCTAGATTTTTGGAAGTTGCTTACAATGAACTTCCTGTTTACTTAGGTAATATTACATTCTCCTGGGGTCTTTGATGTAGTTGAAGACTAAATAGTTATAATTATAGCTTTCCCTAGTCATGATAAAATATAAATTAGATATAAAACTTTAGACTCACAAAATAGGATAGATGGCAGAATATTTTCTAATTTTTCCAAATATAAATAAACTAGATATTGTAACTAATTCTTGCTTGATAACTGATTTGTTATATATAATTTTACTATGTTAAAATTAAAACCTTCCTTTTAGATGAGACAGAAAAGGGAATGTGCTATGGGATATCTTTCTTGTATGCTGTGAATATATGCTGTTCCCATTGGTTAGTAAATTAAACTGTTTTGGTCTATGGCAAGAAAGCTTACAGACAGTTAGGAAATCCAAGTGGAGTGACAGAGAGAAGAAGGGTGGAGTCTGAAGAGACGCCAGCCGCCGCCCAAGGAGCAGCAAGATGCCAGCAGGCCGATAATGCCATGGCCACGTGGCAGCTTACAGGTTTATAGAAATGGGTTAAGTTATAAGAGCTAACTAGCAAGAAGCCTGCCATAGGCCATACAATTGGTAATTAATATAAGCCTCTGAATGATTATTTTATAAAGGGCTGCAGGACCGCAGGCCGGGCAGGATCGGAAAAACACAGACTGTGGGGCCAAGGTGGGACCAGAGAAAATTCTGGCTATAATAAGGTGTTTCCTTTAAACTGTCTGCTTGCAAAGTGATTAATTTGTGAGTCTGCTGTCTGATTGGGGAATGGTACTGATAACCCTGGTCTGTGCTTAACACAAGCTGGCAAATAAGTAAGATATGGTTTTCTAATTCTTTGCTTTTTTAAAAAATGTATGGATATCTAAAAGCTGTCAAGGTGATTTAATAAATACAAAGAGCTAAGAAGTGGGGCAAAGAGATGCCTGAATTTTGTGTGTCTGTGTGCATGGGCACAGGTGCTTTTTGGAGATCAATGATGGGAGATGTTTTTCCTGCTTCCAGCCTGATTAAACAAGGCTTAATCCCCCCACAGAAGTCATTCTCTTTGCTTCTGTGGAATTTGCCTTCCTTCTCCATCCCTTCACGATTGACTGCAGGGCTGATCTGGGATGGAGCCTGTCTAAAATCTTAGCTTCTCTCTTTTTATCAAAGGAAGATTGGCCTCCTCTTAATGCCTGTGCTCATTGCTGTCAGGTGGGAGGCACTAAGAAGTGAGTTAGCATTCATTGTGCTTTCCCTGAAGGTGGCTCAACCTCTGATTGAGATCTTCTTGAGGAGTCTTAGTGGATTGCTGGCATCCTCTGTCTTCCGTGACTTTGATGGCTCCTTTGCCCCTCCCTCCTCATGTCCTCCTAGTGAGGTCTTGTGAGCCCCCAGCCCTCCCCTCTACGCCCCCTTCTCTTCCCATCTTTTCTTCCCAGTTTATACGATTTTTTTTTTTTCTTTTCTCTTGATTCTCAGGATCATTTCAGAATTCATCCTGGTGAGTTTTAGTATTCTGCCTCATCGCACCCCCCACCTCCCCAATGAATTAGTTGGTCAGAAAAGAGCCAAAAATGCAGGTTCAGGCAGAATTAAATGTGGTTTTGTATGTTTGTTTATCTACGGGACAAATCAGAAATGTGGAAATGTTTCCAGAGAGGGCATGTGTGGTTGTTCCATTCCTAAATTCATTTCCAGTGCAGCCCCTCAGGAAGTGCCCGTGCAGAGCAGGTTTCATCAAGATGCACACTCTGCCTCCTCAGACTCCCCTCTATGCGCCTTTCTGTCCTTTACAGGATCTCAGGATGCGTCCTGAGATGAATCACCCCAGATTCATTCCCTCCTCACTGGGGACCTGCCACCATCCCTCCACCCATCAGAGTCCCACTCTCTAAGAGACAACTCTCCCAGAAATGCTCTGATCAGGACCTTTCTTGGCTGTTCTCTGGACCCACTTTCTCGGTGAGTGCATTCTGTGGCGAGACTTCTTTTAAGCTGAAAGAGATTCCTGTTTGCCTCTTTGCTCGCCATGGGAACCTGCTCAAAAAACTATAGCAAATAGAACAAACCCAGGGTGGTCCTTCAGGGGCCGGCTGGTGTCTCAGTCTGACAGAGGACCATGTTGGGGCCTTTGTTTTGCTTCTTTGTGTAAGCCTTGCTAGCGGGGCCTCCTACCCTCAAGGGGCTGTTCCTGGGGTTTTTATTTCTCTGGAGCTTCCTTTTTTTTTTTTTTTTCTAAGAACATTGCTTTAGTGACAGAGCTCCATTGCACCAGTAATGTGTTCTGGGGATCGAACCCAGGTCCTTGTGCTTGCCAGGTAAGCATTTTACTGATTGAGCCCTCACCCTAGGCTGGCTTCCATTGTCTCTGCTGTCCATGTATACTCTGTGGCTACGTGGAGGCTTTTCTGTCTTGGCTGTTGTGAATGGTGCTGGCGTAAGCAGGCAAGTGTCTCCCACATGTTATGTCTTTTTTCCCCCCCTGAATTATACTTTCAGAAGTGGGTGACTGGGTCATAGGGATCTCTTGGAATCGTCTGGTGTGCTGGGTGACATTTACTGGGGGACACAGCAAGATTCTAAAGGAGAAGGGTCTCTGCAGGCTGGAGTTAGCCTGAGAGCCTGGCTTTTGAGAGGGGGGTGGGTGGTGAGGAGGTCGTGACCCAGCCCTGCGGCTGCCTCGACAGGGCAGTGAGACACACTGCCTGTGGGCCCCATTATCTCTCAGATCCGGTAGTTTCACTGAGCCAACACTTTTTCCCCCACAGTGTCCCTTTAAGAGCCTTTTTGTGGTTCCAGGAAGGACATCTCCATCTGTCACCTGCCTGGTGAGCTGCTTTTATGCCCAGTACCTAGTGTGACGGCCGTAATTCTTTCAAGTTAACTTCAACTTTCCTCTTTAACCCTGCCCCTTTGTCCTGCTCACATTACTCTTTAATGGTGTCAGGCAGGCCAATGACAGAAACTGGGCTCCCCTTCTTACCCCAGAGCAAGGCTGGCCACGAGGACTCTTCATCCTCAGGCTGGATTGGGTCTCCATCCTGACTGCCTTTTCCTTCAGACCATTCACGCCTGCCCCAGTATTTCCCTGCACTTTGAGCCTGCTTTCTCTTTACCGCATCCTTGTCTTGGTGACTTTGGTTATGGTGGGATTTCTCCTAGCTTCCTGCTGCACAGTGCTTGGTGGCTTTGCCCCCAGCCCCAGCTCAGCGTGTGCATTGGCAGGACACGCTGACATTGCCTTGTGTGTGGATTTGGACATCTGTGGACAGCATACCCTTGCACTTTGAGCCCCACCTCTGGATATCAGGACAATGACCACGAAAAGGGCTCCACCAGGTGCAGAGCTCCATTGACGGCCTCTGTGACTTCTGGGTGCAGCGGCTGGGAGCCAGTAGCTGTGTGGTTTGAGATGATTCTGGCTACACTTCAGCTTCTTTCTACCGGAGATGATCAAGGTTGGTTGAGCCCAGCCCTTAGCACCTCTGTCAGGAAACACAGACATTTGAAGTCCCTAGACTGTGAAAAAGGCATGATCAAGGCCCACATCAGGCAAGGCCCACCCAGCCTGCTTTCCAACCTGGCATTCCCAGCCTTTGAGGCCCTTTCTAAGAGTGAGGTGGCACTTGTGGTCACTAGTGCCCAGAGCGGAATGGTGACTCGACCTTTTCATCGGGGAGAGCAGGCATCAGGAGGAGCTTCCAGAGGCTGAGGGACATGAAAACGAGGCTTTCTCTTTTCTAAGTTTGCTCTGGGTCAGCCCTGGAGAAGTCAGTTTCTGTCAAAGTGTGGAATGCTCGAAAGCCACGCTGTTCCTGGTTTAGTCTGGATGTCTTCCGGAGGATTCTGGTGCCCAGGCTTCTGTGGAAGATGGCACCCGGAACTGCACAGAGAGGAATGGGACTAGGGATGGAAGCCCAGAGAGAGTGAGTTCCAAACCAGCAGTCTCTGCAGCAGCAGACCCTGAGGAGGGAGGTGTGAGGGGCCTCTGTGTCACCCTGCTCTGTGGGAGAGCGCTGAGGTGGCAGAGGCTGGCAGTGGCTGTCAGGCCAGTGGTACCGACATAATGACCGCCAGGGAAGTGAGAGTGGGATGCCTAGAGCTCTCATGTTCATGAGGCCTCGGGAGCTAACGAGAGTCCTAGACAGGACCCCAGATATGGATGACCAGTGAGTCCAAACCGTAGAAAGGCGCCAGGCGGTGGTGGTGCACGCCTTTAATCCCAGCACTCGGGAGGCAGAACCAGGCGGATCTCTGTGAGTTTGAGGCCAGCCTGGACTAACAAGTGAGTCCCAGGAAAGGCGCAAAGCTACACAGAGAAACCCTGTCTCGAAAAAAAAACCAAAAAAAAAAAAAAAGCCAAACCGTAGAAAGGCAACCAGGGCCACACCACATAGCAGTTCTTGAGCTGAGGTGAGAACCCAGGCCTCCTGACTCCAGCTGCAGCACTCTGTCCAATTGTTACTCAAATAGAAATTTAAATTCCCCATGATTCATGAGACATACTGGATTTGATTCATGGGGCAGTGTTTTCCTTCCCACCATGGACGCCTTTGTCTTCCTGTGAGTGAAAAATTGTCAGAGGATTAAATCCTCTTTGAGAACCACAGAAAGAGAAAAAAGTGATGGAGTGTGTAAATAATATCTCCTGGGAAGTTCGTATTCTTGAAGGTGTTTGCTATTCCTGTCGGTTTGGCATTGGTGTGTATTAAATGTTTACTTGGGCTTCTGGCATTTTCTTTTCCCAGGACACTGTTGACCCATGCCAGAGGAGCCTGGCGGCCACGAGCTTGAGCCAGGGCTCATTCAGGTCAAAGTTACTTAAGATGCTGGGCCTGGGCAGGAGCCATCAGAGACACACCTCCTAAACACTTCCTTCAGATGCAAGTCAAGGTTGTTTGTAGAGCCTGGTGGGATGCGGAGAGGCCCACAGCCTTCACAGTGCTCAGGGTGGAGTCTCCTTATAACCCCCAAGGCTGAGCGTGAGGCGTCTGGGGTTTGCATCAAAGGGGACACACAGGAGGGTGTTGATGATGGAAGAAACAATGAGGAGTCCTGTCTGCGGTTGTTAATTCTGAACTTGTGAGACTGGGAACCTGGCAGGATTTTCTGGTATACCACATCTGCTGGAAGCTCTGGACAGTCCATCGATTCTGGTTTGATTCTTAGATAGTTTCTGCATTTTCAAATCTATCTTCTTTCTCTTATGCATCTGGAGCCCAAAGGTGAAATTCTGTTGAGTCATCCTAAACTTTTGGGAAAGGGATATTAATCATGGAAAAGCTTGTCTAAATGTTACTTTAGAATTCTCAGGAGGAGCGGCTGGGTCTCGAGACACACACATTCTGAAGACACTGGTGTTGCTTCTGTGCAGGAGTGGGAGAACCTTCCAGACTTTCCTTACAGCAGCTTCTAGTGCCTCTTTCCTCAGAGCTTCAGTAACAGACGTGCCAGTCTCCAGCTTTTCCATTTTGACCTTCTGATTAGGGGAAAGTGATACTGCATCCTTTCTTTCCAGAGAGAGAGAAAAATTACCATTTATATTGTGTGTAGGGACACGCATGCATGCTTACTCTGGGAGTGTGTGGCAGTCAGAGGACAACTTTTGGGTATCGGTTTTCTCGTTCTTTCACGTGAGTTCCAGGGATGGAATTGGGGTCATCAAGCCACCTTGCTAGCACTGACATCCTTCCTTTAACCTGCGTTACTTTGGATATCTTTGGGGTGTCTTTTCTACTGACTATTTGGCTGTCATCTGAAATGTCCACTCCTGACAGACACTGATAGTGTCTTCTAGAACAGCCTAAAGTAAGTTGCATCTCCATACCTCTCCTTCTCCAGGGCTTAAAAACACACAGGCTTGCCAGATGATCTGAGACTCGGCTGACTCCTGTGAGCTGCTTCTGGCTCCTACCTGTGGACACCAGTTAGAATCACGGCATCCGAAGAGCCTGCCTGGGGAGGGATTCGGGGGGGAGTCACTCTCCATCCATTTAAATACATCCTGGAGTGGGGTTCACTTCCTGCCCCGTCCTGGAGCTCTCTGGTTGTGCTGTTGGTACAGCTACTATCATGTTGCTTGTTGAGTAAATGGCCGTATTTACACAAGAGAAACGTGGCTTTGTTTGGCTTTTAAAAGCATCGTGTCTTGTGGTGACTTAGGGAGTCGTGTTCCATGTCTGGCCCTTCGCTCTTCGTCTTCCTGTTCTGATGTGGGAGGCTGGCTTTCAGGAATTTTTATTTTTGTCATCCAAAGATGGGGTTCCCCAGAAATGGGCAGCTTTTTCCATCTTGGTGTGGTCTGTGAGAACTTTCCTCCTGGTTTCGAGAGTAAGTGAGGTCTGGGTGGGTGTTGGTGAGGTGGCCGCCTGTGATATTAAGGGAAGCAGGACCCGGTCCTGTACGCCTGAGGATGGATTTGTTCTCTTGCCACAGGAATTTCCTCTACTTAAGTGGGTGGGCTCTCTGTCAGACCACGGAGGAGAAAACTCAGATTAGGAACCAACCGAGTAAAGGGTGAGGCACAGGGTTTCATCTTGCCTGCACTTCCCAGTCAGTACCACAAGAGGGCACTCTCGTCACTCTGAAAGTAATACTTTTGGGAAAAACTTTGATTTTTCAGCTGATGTTCCCAAAGTGGGATGCATTTTAAGATCTTACTCTGTGCCCTAGCTTCTGCTCTGAAGGAGTGCCATGGACATAAGGACACTCCAGCCCGCCCACTCAGGCTGTGGCCAGTGATGCCCAGGACTGTTTTACGTTACGCACATTTTTTGTTTAAGCGTCCCCTCCGAAAGGTGCATGTATTCCTGGAGTTCTCCACTCCCAAAGCACCTCCTTGGACAAGCTGTCCATCCAGCCCGCTCCCTTCCACCCCCTGTGTTCCTGGCTTATGCATGGCAGAGAGAACTCACCCTGTGGTGTGACAGGAGGGAGGGCATTTCCTTTGTTCTCTGGTTCACCTGAAGCATGGGGTTGGTGTGGGGCACCTGACAGAGTTTCCATGTAGTCAAGATTTAGGACTGAATGCATGAGGAGAGACAGTTTAATAAACCACCGCTTGACTTTGAGGGATTTGAGGTCACCTGCTGCTCTGTGGGGTCCAGCAGTTGGCCTTTGCTAAGCCGGAAGTTCCTTCTGGTTTCACAGTCTCCTTACGGAAACCGGCAGGTTTCCACCCCGCCCCCAGCACCCCCTCCCTGTGCCTCCTGGTCTGTGGGAGTGGGGAGTGCTCGTCTCTGGAAAAGGAGGCACCTGTGTTAGCCCACGAGGCTGATGGCAGTGCCATTGCTGTGCAGGGTTGGGCACTGGTTGCCACGAGGTGACCAGCAGGACAGCGGACAGGGGGACTCCTCTCCTGCACCGTTGAACCCAGAGTCTTGCAGAAGAACAGAGTGGACTTGCTTGTGAACATCTGCAACCCCACTGCTTGGAGTCACAACTATTACTGCCACCACTACTTGGTAATAATTTATAGACTTAACGATGGTCACACGTTTCCCCTCCCACACAATTTATTTTGTCTTTAAGAAGTTTTATATTTTAGGTCCATTGTAGATTTACAGACAAATTGTAGAAATAATATATAGTTTCCCAGTAACCTCCACTTCTAATGTCCCATATTTGTACAGCACATTTATATGTCACTATAAATATAGCTATGTATTTACTGGTTCATTATTGACATTATTTGCAGTATGTTGGCTGCAGTTTCCAGACTTCATTCAGATTTCCTTGGTTTCTGTCCCAGGACCCACTCGGTGCCGTGCATCATCAGCGCTCACGTCCCTCTGGGGGTCCCTCTGGGGGTCCCTCTGGGGGTCCCTCTGCAGTGGAAGGTTCCTAAACGTGGCCTCCTTTAGATGACCTTGACAGCTCTGAGTGGTGCTGTCAGGCCTTTTGAAGACTGTTTCTCTGTCGGAGTTTGTCTGAGATTTTTTTCCACGAGTAGACTGGGGAAATGGATTTTTGAGAGGAAGATGTGTAGATAAAATGCCCTCTGACCACATCCTATCGGGGTCCCTGCCGTCATCGTCGTCGTCGTCGTTGTTGTCGTCGTGATTTCTCACTGCTGAATCACCCTTGTGACCTGGCTGATGTGGCATGTGTCCCCCACCCCCCTGGAAAGCTCCTGCCTGCCACTTGGTGCCCTTTGGGCTGTTACCCGGGGAGTGAGGGGCCGCCACCTTTCCAGGGGCACTGTGTCTGCACAGACGCTTGGCATTTCCCTTCACGGCGGATGTCTTCTCCCGCATCTCTTAGTTCATTGTTCGATTAGTGTGGATTCACAGAGACACATCCGTACTTTAGGGTAGAGTCAAATCATTCAGTGTGTTCTTGCTCTGGCCACTGGGAGGTGGTTCCCTTGGCTGTCATGCCCCTGTGGTGGTTGTTCCCAAGCTCTCCGTTTGCTCTATAGGGAACTGCTGGCTTATGCAGTGTTTCCTGCCCTGGCCCTGGACTTGGCCATTTCTCCAGGGAGCCCTGGACCCTTCTACCGGAGGCTAACACTGGGAAGCAAAAGCTGGCTGTGCTGGCTGCTTCCCTGCTGACAGCAAGGCACTGTACGTGTGCACCGATCTAAACACACGTGCACGGTAACCAGTAGACGTGTTCACACAAATCCCTCGGCATTTGTAGGAAACACAGTCTGGGCTCCTACTGACATCTCCCACTCCAGTCTAACAGCACTCGGGGTCTCCTGTCCGCTGTCCTTGCTTACCTGTGACCTCCCGTTCTGGGAACTCCCCCTGGCCTCTGTCACACTTTCGGGGTCACCTGTTGAGCAGGATCCAGACCGAGAACATGCCCTCGTGGGGCAGCTTCACCCACTGGTACACGGGGTTCCCTGCAGCCCATGCCGCCTCTGGCATGGCCGACCTCCGGTACCTGTCCTTGGGGGAGCACGTTTTCCTGTCAGCCACTTCAGTGGAGCACCCTCCTCCAAGAGCAATGCATTTGGATCGTTTTGTTCCCTTCTATACTTGGTTCTTCAGTTCACTGGGCTGCTGAAATCCTTTTTTAAAATTTGACGTTGTATTTTTAAACTTATATAGGTTTCAAGCTCATTCTTTGTGATTATTATTATTATTTTGACAAAACTCTACCTTTATAGCCTTGCTTGTCCTGGCCCATGCTACGTAGCCCAGGCTGGCCTTCAACTCACTGCAGTCCTCCTGCCTCAGTCTGTCTACGGCTGGGCTTGCAGTGCTGGTATGACTGACTTGTGCTGTAAGTGCCAGTGGGTTTGACAAGTGGACAATGCCTGCGTCTCCCTTTATTCCTGTAAAGCATGTGGAGAAGCTCCACCACTCAGCACGTTCCCTGTGCCTCACACTGTGTGGCCTCCCCATGCCTCGGCTGTCACGCTTGTTAACCATCTCCAGTTTTGCCTCTTCTGGAATGTTGTATTGTTGGGTTAGAGGCATCCATACCTGTTAGACTGACTTCTTTTCTGGACAACAGGCATCTAAGATTTACCTGTGGTCTTTTCATGCCTTTCATAGTTCGTTTCCCTTTATTGCTGACAAGTGTCTCACTTCCTGTCTCCTGCAGTCTGTTTACCTAGGGGCCCACTTCGGGGCACCCGACCTTCTTCTGATTCCAATGTTGTAGAAGGCAGGTGCCCCGTCCGCTGCAGGCAGGCTCTCCAGTAGGCTGGGCAGACATCCAGAGGGGAGGTTGCCTTGGAAGAAGCTGCCCGCCTGCGACCTGCTGGCTCACTCACCTTCCTTCTCCACCAGCAGTGAACTTCACTTCCTGTTGCCCCTTTCTGGAAGCCATGGTGTTTTCAGACTTCTGGGTATCCGAGCACTCCAAAGCTGTGGGATTAGAATCCCGTTTGCTTTCATCTGGGGCCTAATGGTCGATGATTCAAAGCTCTTTCAGTACTTTGCCCATCATCTTCAGGACCACCTCGGCTTAGGTCTTGCCGTGCTTTTGTGACTTTTTAATGGTTGATCTTTACAAGCTGCACACAGCCCTTCCTCCTGTACTCACTGTAAATTTTCCTCCCTGTCCCTGGCTGCTCTCCTTGTCTCTTTGGAGACAGACTCTCACTATGTAGCCCTGCTTGAACTTGCTGTGTAGACCAGGCCAACCTTGAGCGCAGAGATCTGCTGCCACTGCCTCCCCAGCACGCTGAGGGTTAAAGCCTGAGCCCACCCGGCTGGTCTTTTCATTCTTCTGTTATTATCTCTTAGCACATGCGAGGCTTCAGGTGGGAAATGTTGCCCGTGGAGAACTGCAATGCATACTTACAGAAAGTTGACATTTTAAGAATGTCCAACTGACCGTCTTTCCCTTCATGGATCACCCTGTTGATGACAACATGTCTGTTGTCTAGAAAAATTCATTTCCAAACAAATGCACCCATACCCCTCCCCTTTTCTCCTAAAATTTGTCATTGTGTTATGCACTTGGGCTTATGATCCCATTTGAATTCATTTCTGTGACATGTAAGTTCTGTGTTTCATTCTCTCCACTCACTTTTTTATTGTGTACAAATGTCCAATCATTGATGTACCTTTTGAAAAAGGCTATTATTTCTTCACAAATTGCCATGAGTCCTCCACCAAAAGTCAGTTGACTGTGTGACTCTGTTCCCACATGCTCTTTTTGTTCCACTGGTCTGTGTATATTCTATTCTCAGTACCATGCAGTTTTGAGTACTGTAGCTTCTTTGTAAGTTTTAAAATTGAGCATGGGGTGGTGGAGTGTGGTGGTGGGTATAAGTGGTGGGTGGTGGGGTGCTGGGTTTAGTGGTGGGTAGTGGTGGGTGATGGTGGTGTTGGTGGGGTGTGTGGTGGTAGTGATGTGGTGTTGGTGTTGGTGAGGTATGGGGTGGTGGTAGTGTGTGGTGATGATGTGGTCTGAGGTGTGGGGTGGTTGGTGGTCGTGGTGGTGATGAGGTGTGTGGTGGAGGTGGTGTGGTGGTGTTGAGGTGTGTGGTGGAGGTGGTGGGTGTTGGTGTTGGTGTGTGGTGGAGGTGGTGTGGTGGTGGTGAGGTGTGTGGTGGTGGTGGTGGGTGATGGTGATGTGGTGGACTGAGTTGTGGGGTGGTGGGTGGTGGGGTGGGTTCTTTTCTACTTTTACTTTGTTTCCCCTGAAGACTCTGTTGGCTCCTCTGGGTCTTTGCCACAGCCAGGGTTTTAAGTTCTTTAACTACATAGAAACAAGAGGTGGGCCCAGGCAGTTACAGACCTGCTGAAATCTCCGAAATCTCTGTCAGTGAGAGGAGGTGGCCCACAGCACATGGCCTCTGGCAGGAGTAAACAAGGAATGCTTGTCACTTTGACAACTTAGAGGAAATATCCACAGGGTGACTTTTACCGGACTGGTTCAGGTGTGTGTAGGGAGTGGCGGGGGGTGGGGGGGGGACTTGGATATCAGAAACTCCCCGTGATCCCTGGCCTCTCAGTCAGGACACACAGAACCTTGGGCTGGAGCTGGCAGTGGGTTCTGCGGCCTCCGTCTGTCAGTGGGAGTGTGACGGAGGCTCTCCACGGCGTCTTGCTGGCTTGCTCTCTGGCCACTCTACTGTATCCACACACGGTATAGGTTATGTTCCACTCCCATCTTTAGCTTCTCTGGTCCAGGAGTTTGAGTGAGACCTATAGACACAGCCTCCCTGACCTGACCTCTGTGTCTGCCATGTGCAGGGCAGGCCCACGGTTGCCTACACCCTGTCCAGCCTGGACTGGATGATTAGGGATTGGGGATCTTAAAAATGTTCACTTGCTCTGCTTGCCGGGTTTTGCTGCTCCTCCTGCTCCTCCTCTTCTTCCTCTTCCTTCCCCAAGCCCACCCCCTTCTCTTCTTTCTTAACTTGTCAGGTGGAACCATCTCTTGGATACAGTTCCCTTAATTACTGTGGAAGATGATTGTAGCTACCTTGTTGGTCATGAGTATTGAAAAACACTTCCCACGGTGCTGGGTGGTGAGGAAGTACCTAGTGACTGATGTTCACCAACATCTGGAGGTAGGTCTTGCTGTACACTGCGTGCTGTGTGATACACACTCCTTTATTGCTTAATCTTCTGACCACCTGGTAGGAAGCAGTCCTCACACTGTACAGAGGAGGGGTTGTTGATGTTCAGGGGTGCCCCCCAGAGGTGAAGCTGTCAGGGGCCTGATTCTTCGCCACTGCGGTGGCTGCTGTAGTGGGCGCAGTGTCTGAGTGATGATGGAGGGGGAGGCGGCTCCCCTTTCCCACTTGGGAGAGCGGAGTGTAGGGGCAGGAAAAGCACGGACGCTCCCCACAGATTGAGTGTGGATAGTCTGAGATGATGGTGCAGACTGTTAGGGACAGTAACACAGGCTGAACTGCAGGGCTGCGAGTGCATCTGCCCGACTTGGTTCATCCAAATCCGTCTGCATCTGTTGTACAAATGTTCTGTTCACACCTTTCTGTAGATCAGATAATACACTGGGCATGGAAGTGACCAGATTGCCAGGATTCACTGAAGCTCTGCTGTAGCTGGAGTTTTCCTGTGTCCACCTGGCTCCTGCAGCTGCTCAGACCCAAGTAAACACACGGAGACTTATATTACTTATAAACTGCATGGCCGTGGCAGGCTTCTTGCCTATCTAGTTTTTGTATCTTAAATCAACCCATTTCTATTAATCTATAAGTTGCCACATGGCTCGTGGCTTACCGGTACTTTACATCTTGCTTCTCATGGTGGCAGCTGGGAGCATCTCTCTGCCTCAGCCTTCCACTTCCCAGAATTCTCCTCTTTGCTTATCCTGTCTGTACTATAGTTCCTGCCTGGCTACTGGTCCATCAGCGCTTTATTTATCAGTCAGAGCAACACATTCACAGCATACAGAAAGACATCTCCAGCAGTCTGCTTCCAGAAGTGCACACGAGATGGTAAGTTGAGCACAGTACAGCGCAGTGGCAGAACTCAAGCCCTCCAGGAGCCCCACACATGCTGAGTGCCCAGCACAGATGAACTAGCTTCATCCTCACTTGAGCTCCCTGAAGGAGGCACCGTCATGCCCGGTTTACACAGAGAGAAACTGAAGCATGGAGATATTGGGGGAACCTGCCCAAGGCCAAACAGGTGTGGCTTCCAAGCCCAGTCCAAGCCCAGTCCATCCTGATCAAGGACAGTGCCTTGGAGAGGATCTGGAGGTGAAGTTCCTTCTGGAGTGGCTGCCAAACTTTTGGAGCAGCCATTGTGGGAACTGGTACAAAAGGATGCACTCTGGGTCGAAGTGGGTATTTTGGGTAAAGAGCAATATGAGTGGAGTGCAGGTGGATGAAGGTAGGGCCTGTGTTTAGGGGATGATTGACAGCCTCGGGCTGAATACCAGGAAACAGTTGGTGACTAAACTCAGAAGGTGACCTTGCAGACCCTGGAGGACACTCAGAATTTTACACAGGGTGCGATTGTTTGGATTAGGTTTCAGAAGGAACCTAGGGCAGTGTGGTGGAGGCTGGCTTGGGTGTGTGCAAGAACTGAGGCCAAGGAGACTGTGAGAAGTTTCTGCTGTAGTGTAGGTGGGTCAGCATATCAGTTTCTGAATATCACAGGAGACAGGCCTGTCCTGGGTGGTTCAAGGGTTCGGCACTTTCCCCACTGAAGAGAGACCCTTCCTGGGGTTGCCTGAATCCCACCACAGTGCATTCTGATGGAGGAACTCTCTCACCTGCCAGAGCTCTGCACAGTGGCTGGTCTGTAAACTGCTTGTTTTTGTTTGGACCTAGCTAGGGGCTTCACAGGGAGGTAAAGTGACACTCTCCTTCAAAGCTCCAGGGAGAACATCTCAAGTGTGTGTGCAGATAAGTGTAGACATATATACAGGCTCACAGGCACACAGACAATATACATACATACATACATATATATATACACACACATACATATATAAACATACACAGGCACAGGACACATACATATATGCACGTGCACGCACACACACAGGCACATACATGGACAGACAGTCACACAAGGACACTCAGTCTCCTGAAATAGTATGCTCAGTGACAGTGTGGATTTAGGTCCTGCGTAAGCTGCCGCCCCACCCCTTGTACCTGATAACAGTGAGTGTCCTTCACTTCTTCAGCCACATTCCCAGGACTCCTTCTTACACTTGACCCAAGCTACTTAACACACATGGGACACACAAGACAACGTAGTTCAGATCTTCTTCTCTATATCCGAATCTAGCATTTGGAAAACATCATTTTAGAGTGTCTGCATTTTAAGTGTTTTCTTTTCCCTCCACAGGCAACCCCCTCCCCCTATTTCTTTTCAGGATAGATCTTATGTAGCTCAGTTTGGCCTTGAGTCCTTTATGTAGCCATGGATAACCTTGAACATCTGATCCTCCTGTCTGGACCTCCAGAGCCCTGGGGTTACAGGCACACACCCCTATACCTGATTTATGTAGTAGTGGTGATTAGCCCAGGACCCTGCGCACGTAGGGATGCAAGGCAGGGACTCTAGAAACTGAGCCACACCCCATCCCTAGGCACTTTTGTCTAGGGCACACCCTTTGATTTTTACCTGGAACCTTGGTGTGACTACTTAATCAGTAATTCTTTAACAGGTCTGTGAACTCTCCTCACTAGTATTGTTGAGAGAATCTGTCCTTCGGGCTCCAGGCTCTTCGCCTCATCCCATGAGCCAGAAGGGTTTCTTCTCCAGGCTTCTCCACAGTGCTCGTGCCCTGGACAGGTGGGAGTGCCCTCTCAAGGCATAAGTACCCAATTGCAGCAAAGTGTCTGGACCCCAGACTCTGCAGTTCACCTGAGGTCACAGGGCTAGGATGCCCAGGGGAGGCAGCATCTAGGTTTCCTGACCTGCTGTCGCTATTGCTTCACCGCTGTGCCCCCCCAGCCCTTCCTCGGCAGATGCCTGTCTCCTTTAACCTTCCCGGGCCCTCCCCTCTGCTCGCCCTAGCCGCCTTTGCTGGAGTGTGGAGGTCTGGACTGACGGTGCACATGGCTTCGCTGTTCCTCTCAAGTACCTGCTGGAGTGAGGAGCTCATCTGTAATTTGGCTCTTAGAACTCGGGCTCACCCCAGCCATGAGCTACGGTCGCCTTGGGGGATCGCTTCATTTGGACACACAGTACTGAAGGCTGGCTCTGTGCATTTCTGTTGGTTTGTCTTTTCTCAATGTTATACAATCCTAGCATGTTCATCAGTGTCTCAGGTAAATAGTGCAAGGCTTTGGCTAAACAAACCAACCAACGGCAAACTAGTTTGTGAAGACTGGAGGCGGCCTGAGAACACTGTTGGAAGTTGACAGCTGTCAGTGTCAATTGGCTGAGGACAGCCGGCTCTCTAAGTGCAGGAGACGCTCGCTCTTCAGAGGACGCACCCCGGTCTTCTGCCCCTGTCCGTGTGGTTGCCCAGATTCCCAGCTCACACGCTGGCTTTGCTATCCACTTGCTGTGTGAGCGTTCTAGGCACTCTGGCTATTTCTCCGTCACGAGGAAGAGGCTAATAAACCTGACTCAGGGCTAGGAGATGACTCCGTCAGTGTCCGAGTGTCTTCTCTGTTGCTGTGATAAAGCACTTTGACTAAAGGCAGCTTGACAGGGAAAGGCTTTACTTGGCTTACACTGTCGGATCACAGTCCATCACTGAGGGGATCCAGGGCAGGAACTCATGACAAGGAACCCGAAGGCAGGAACTGTGGAGGAATGCCGCTTACTGAGAGGCTGCACCACTAAATCCCAACAGTGTGGTTGTTTACACAAGACCTGGACAACGACAACATCTGTGGACATTCCAGTATGTGGGGGAGTTCTCCTAAGTCCCTATTATAGGTAATTAATGACCCCTGGTAGGTTATCCAATCACAAGTAGGTGTGCGCGAGCGTGCGTGCGCGCATGGCGCGCACACACACACAGACACACACACACACACACACAGCAATGCCAAATGGAATCAATAGGTTGTGTTGTATCATTATTGCATTGTATTGCATATAAACATGTGTGTGTGTGTGTGTGCGCGCGCGGGTAACTGTAACAAAAATAAAGAGGTCATGAATTTAAGAAGGATGGGGGACATGGGAAGAGGGTGTGGGCATAGGATAGAAGTGATGTGATACAGTATTCATGTCTGAAATTCTCAAAAAATAAATGTGAAAAATTAAGTAAATGTATCTTAGTACATTGAAAAATGTAGACATTTGCGTTGGAGCAAGATCTCAGTCAGTGAAGGGTGACATAGGACCCACACACCAACACCAGGCATGGTGTTGTACCCTTGTAATCCAGTCTAGGAAGGAGAGACCAGCAGATCTCTGGGGCTCATGCATACCTGCACATAGATGAACGCATGCACATAGATGAACACATGCACATAGATGAACGCATGCACATAGATGAACGCATGCACATAGGTGAACGCATGCACATAGGTGAACGCATGCACATAGGTGAGCGCATGCACATAGATGAGCGCATGCACATAGATGAACGCATGCACATAGATGAACGCATGCACATAGATGAACGCATGCACATAGATGAGCGCATGCACATAGATGAACACATGCACATAGATGAGCGCATGCACATAGATGAACGCATGTACATGACACACAGAATGTGGATATCAATGCTTTGTTTTTAAAATACAGATCCAAGTAATAAGCTGGAAAAAAAGGAACACAAGCATTTTAAAAGTAAATCATTTTAAAATTGTATAAAACCTCGGGGTTGTGCCAGCCCTGTTAATGTCTTTTTGTTCTTTTCTCTGGCCTGGGAGAGGCAGGTTCAGAGATTGCGGTTTGCACTGAGCATGGGTTCTCTGTGTTCCCATGCCAGACAAGCTAGTTTAATTTACAAATGCAGTTTTGATCCACTCAGGACCATGAATACGATGGAGGGGGAGGGGCAAACCACAGTAGCTTATTTCCTCTTATTGATCCGAACATAAAGCAGGGTTGTTGCATCTCAGAAATTAAAACCCCCCAATTCACAGAACAGTCTGGTGCAGTCTAGAAAGATGTTGCTGTGGCCTCTCAGGAGTAAATAACATGAATTTTTAAACATTCCCCAGGAATAATTTACATGATTTCAAGTGTTCTGAAGCAACAGGATGTAGAGTGTTTCTTATAGCGCAGCACACAGCTGAATATTCTGGAAAATTATGAAGGGGGAGCTGAGAGCCGGAGGAGTGGACTCCCGAGGACTATTTCCTTTGTTCCTTAGCATCATTATTACTGTGTTTGATTTTGTTTTTGAGAGAGGTTCTTACTGTAGTCAAGACTGGCTTGGAACTCACTGTGTAACTCGGGCTTGTGTCTAACCACGGTGATCCCCCTGCCTCACCTCCTGCACAGGCACTGCCTGCAGCACTACATCTGTCTCTTTTGTTTGTTCTTAACCAGCATTTGTTAGTTAAAGGATGTACGCATGTGTGCGTGTGCATGTGCGTGTGCATGTGCGTGTGCATGTGCGTGTGTGTGTGTGCATGTGTGTGTGTGCGTGTGTGTGTGTGCGCGCGCGCACGCCACCCCACGCTTTAGGTGAGAGTTTTGTTAATGTCATACAGAGGAAACTGTAGTCCGGACAGACTACCCATGTTTGCGGGTAGCTGCTTCCATCCCTGACCTAATCTTAGAATTTCTATACTGGAACTGTTGATGTTTTCAGTATTCTACATTCAACTTCAAACAGCTTCTATATGACTACAGGATGCTCTGGTTAAGTTTGTGGTTAGGGAAGTGGGTCAGTAAAGTGGTGGAGGACTTGAACTCAGGCCCCAGAACCCAAACTGAACAGAAGCCGGTGTGGTGGCTCCCCTCTCATCCCGGTGCTGGGGAGGCAGAGACGAGCGGATGCCTGGTGGTTGCTGGCATGCAGTCCATCTTACTTTTGTTCCATGCTGTGGAGAGATGCTGCCTCAAAAAACAAGATGCTTCTGAGGAACTGCACTGTCTTCCGGGATCCTCGTGTGCTCATACACGCACGCACACTTACTTGATACACAAATGTGCACATATACAAACTTGTGCACACAAACAATCATAGATGAGCACAAAAGAAAAAAACATCAGAGATAAGCACTGTTTATGTTTTTGTGACTTTTAAAAGCATTTATAAATTTGTAATATGATGGTGCAAGTCTTCCTTTCTAACAGCACAAACCACGAAGATTTTTCACATGTCAATGAGTATTTTTCTATGATAAATCATTAATATCTGTGTATTCTATTGCATGAAAGCTCTATTATATTGAACAGTCTCCCCTGGCTTGGCAGTTACATTCCTTGATTTTTCTTTGTGATTATAAAAACTGAAATCAAACATTGTTTTTACAAAAACTTAAATGACGTTACCTATTCATCTTTATGCCCCAGACACTTTCCTTTGTGTAGTTCTTAGAAGTCAGCGGGTCATTGTCATGCTTACAGAAATATATTTGAAGACGTTGGATGTACAAGGACCTGCTGGAGAGGTGGTAGCTGGCTGCTGCTGCCTCCAGGAGACTTTGGGGAAAAGGTACTGTTTCCAGCTCCCTCTCACACTGGCTAATCTTACTATTTCTGCCATTTTGGGCACATTGAATAGTAATATATTTTAAGTTTTTTACTTAAAATTCTTTTGAGTTTTTGAGACCTAATATCACCCCCCCCCCATTTTTTTCTTTTTCCATACGGAGAATGTGAAAGGTCTTATTTCACCCATGTGCTGGCTTGACCCATTGCCTTCGTCCCAGAGAGATAAGCTTCCCGACGATCAGGCCATTGGCTGTTTGCCTGCCACACAGCCTGTTGGGAGAGGAGTGAATTAAGGCAATCTGAGGCTTTCATGTCCTTAGGAGAGAAGATCCAAAATCTAGGAGGAAAAACAAAATAGGATAAACAAATAAATCCAAAGACTTAAAAAAAAAATCCCCTAAGTAAGCGTGTTGCCCTGAGAAGGAAGAAGACACCGTCCGCTCCCCTCGATCACTTGGTCCAGAGCTCAGGAGAGGCTGTGTCCTACATGTTGCTACATGTGATCAAAATTTTTATGTCTTTTATAGAACAAATCATACAGGTTTACTATCACTGTATTAGGAAAAAAGACTTTTAAGGTTTCTGACTTTAGGAACTTAAGTTATTGATCATTTGAGAGAACTACATGCCCTTTTATTTTTCTGAATTAAACATTAAGCAAAGCAGTCTGAGTTTTGCCCACCCCACCCCCTCTTTTGGGTAACTTGATTCTCCAATTATAAATAATGATTATTTAATGTCTGTTAATTCTCTCACAGTTAAGGGTGAATTCTAATTAGCTATCTCCCTGAGATATGTGGTTTGTGGCTTGAAAGGTTTTCCTAATGCCTTCCTCCCTAGAACTAATGACTCAGAACCAAGAAAGACTGACACAGAGCTTCATCTTGTGTGGGCTGCCCATGCTCCCTTGGGTGCCCACACCTTCTTGGTCCCTGGTGACAGGCATGCCTGCCACACTGCTCAGGGGTCTCGCTGCTGCACCTCTTAGCTTCTTATGCAGACTGATCTTCAGTCTGCTCACAGTGTGCTCATTTCTGGGGCATTTCTTGATGGAATTCTGGGCAGTTGTTCTTTCCAAGGCTTTAAAGACATTAACGCGTGGTTTTGTGTACACTCGTCTTCCAGACCCTTGTGAAATCAGCTCCAGTCCTAACTGATGCTGCACACTGACTGCAGAGCTAGTCAAGACCTTTTGTCTGCAGCTCCTAATTCTTAATAGGCTGAACGTATTGATTGGTTACCCATCAGCCCAGACTGGTAGATGTCTGAGGATTTCACATGACTTCATGAAATAAAAAAAGTCTCTCAAAGATGATAAACGAAGTCAGTAGGTGTGCTGGTTAGTTTTTGTCCTTTAGTACAAACCTAGACAGCCAGGAAATTAGGATCTCCACTGAGGAGTTGCCTCCATCGGATTGGCCTTTGGGCAGATCTGTGGGTCATAGTCTTGATTCCTGATTGGTGCGGGCAGGGCCACCCCTGATAGGTGGGCCTCACTGTTGAAGGAGGGTGGCTGAGTAAGCCAGAGAAAGCAAAGCAGTGAGCAGCCCGCCATCCTCCGTGGTGTCTGCTGCAGTTCCTGCCTCCAGCCGGGTTCTGGCTTCCTGTTAAGCGCAATGCACCCTTTCTCTCCCGTTGACTTTGGTCAGTGTTTATCACAGCACTAAATGGACAGTAGGTTTAACCAGGGGCAAAACCATTGAGAAATGGGAGTTCTTGATTTTAACTTCTGTAAGAAGCAAAGCTCAGTCAAACGTGTGGACAGGATGTTTCCTGTTGGTGAACTTTTCTCCTGAGCAGGTGGAGAGGAGGAATGGCACCTTAGTGTGTAATGGGAACATCATTTCAGAATTGCAAGTTGAAAACAGTCTGAGATTAGATAGATGTCATGGCGGTGTCCAGTGATGAGCATGTATTTATACCACTGAGCCGTGTGCCTACAGAATGCAGAAGATAATGACTTCCGTGTAACGCATGTTCTACCAAAGTTTAGTTGAAAAGGCTAAAGGAAAGCCTCTCTGGGAGAGCCGTCGGGTCTGGGCTCTGACCTGGGGAGTGTAGATATTAAATGTCATTGTACATTGTGGATATTTAAGGGTCGTTATTCTGGACTCCAGTGCTCATGTTAGGTGAAGATAAAATGTATCTGAGACTCAGGACATGCTTGGGGAAGAGCTAGCAATAACTTTATGTTGTTCTACATTCCCGTGAACCATTCCTCTTGGAAATATACGGAGGCAAAAGTAATTTGGGCCTCCATTAATTGGGTTCTAATTTTCTAGCTATCTAATTTAGGCTCCCCATTAACGGACCAGCTACCTAATGTAGTATTTCACTTTAACTGATTCCATATGCAGCCATGCAGGAGAAGCGGATCACAGGAGGCTTTCCTCTCATCCCTGCCTCCCCCCACCATGGGGCTTTGTGTTCTTGACACTCAGTAAATGTTTTTGAAGGTCAGCTATGGTGCAGAGGGGAATTAATATGAAAATGCATTTAATAAATAAGCTGTCAGATGGTTCCCTAAGATACCGTGAGTGGCACAAAGGCGTCTTGCCTTTTCTGTCCGCTGTGTGCCGAGGGAGTGATGGTTAATACAGGTGCTCCGAGGCATGTGCTCACAGGCCTTCTGTAATCACTTCAGCCCCTGCCTTCTCCGCTCACTTCATCCCTTTTGAGTGACAGAGCCATTTTCTCCCAGAATCCAGCCCCTACCCAGGAAAGGTGTGAAGAAGAAGGGGATGCTGAGATGAAGCCACATATACACAGCCAAGAAGAATGAACAACTGAATTAAAAAAACATCAACAATATCCAGAATGTAAAATCCTGAGTCATGACAGGACACTAGTGGAATTCAGGTGTTTCTGGTACATGGACTGCTCTCACCCAATGTGAGGTTGAACTATTGACCTTGTGTACATCCTACTTCACAAATGAGTCTGTCAGATATGCTAAGCCTATAGGCTGAAGATGATGCCCCAACACTGTGGAGAAACCTCAGGTGACTGTCCAGGCAGCTGGCTGTTTCTGTCAACTCACAATTTTTTTGGAAGCTGCTTGCATGCACTTCCTGTTTTTATTTTTTATTAGGTAATATTATTATCCTTCTTGGATCTCTGAGGGAGTTGAAGATTAGTTAGTTATAGTTGAAGATTAATTAGGATAGAAAGTGAATTAGATACATTTTGGACTTACAAAAATAGGATAGATAATGGAATTATTTTCTCTGAATTTGTCAAATACAAATGGACTAGACATTGTTTAGGTATTTATTACTTGTATATATTGTATATAGTTATTGTACTTTTGTATATAGTTTTTCTTATGTTAGTTATAACCTTTTTCCTTTTTATTAAAATAGAAAAAGGGGAAATATAGTGATATTTTATTTGTACTAAAATGTGATTTGTATGTTAATAAATAAAGTTGCCCAGGGGTCAGAGCTATTAGAGCCATAGCAAAAGCTGGGCTGTGGTGGTGCACGCCTTTAATCCCAGGACTTAGTAGGCAGAGCTAGGTAGATCTCTGTATGTTCAAGGATACAGCCAGCATTGGAGACACACGCCTTTAATCTCAATACCAACCATAGAAGACCTGGAGGTCTGTACAGACAGGCGGTGACGAGGCAGTCATGTGGTTGGGTTTACAACCAATGAGAAGAACATTTATAAAGAACAGAAAGTCTTTATAAAGACAAAAACACAGGAAGTAAGACTCTTGACTGAAGAGGCTAGCTGCAGCAGACAGGTAAGGCTCTTTGCTCTGACCTCTTGGCTTTCTTTGCATTGGTTCTGTGTTTCTTATTTAATAAGACGGTTGGTTACATCTACAAAGGCGGAACAGAAATAGACACCCACTGTTGGCAGGGTAAAAAGAGAGTGGTGGGTTCTCACACAGGAGGCTTGTGCTGATGACCCTTGTGCACCATGCGTTGGGGTGGAGGGTGAGGCTTTGGTTGGTCATTAGAGTTGCAGTTATTTAATGTTAAACCTGGAGACTGTCTGAGGCTGTGATTGGGAACTCTGCCCTTCACACGCTTTGCCTTCAGGCACAAACACAGGAAGATTAAACATTAATTAAAATATCTGCATGGGAGCACACACTGTGCAGAGAAGTAGAAAACCCTCTGGGCTCCCGGTGGGGAGTATTTTCCAGAGCAAGGCCTTGTTTGGGGCTCTGGAGATGGTGGACTTTTCCTCCTTAGACCCTGAAGGCATTTCTCAGGGGAAGTATGTTGCCTGTGCTTCTCAGCAAAAACCACTGAGGCTCGGGGGCTCTGGCTCTGCTCAGGGGCCCAGGATGTTCCTATCCAAACTTAAGAGTCCTTGATGCTCACTCCCGAATCGTGGGGTCTGGAAGGAGGTTGCTTCCTGTCTTCTCAGATGTTTCTCTGTTTAGGCCTCAGATCTCTTTCTGCAAATCTCTTAGCAAGTATGCCTAGACCTCCATCTGCTGAGGTAAAAATCCTGAGTGTCCCTCATCTTCCTCTCTCCACCCTGAATTACAGAGCAAACCTTTGAAAATACTTTGGAAGGCCTCTGTTTTCAGGCCTCTGTTGTTGACTTCTGAACCACAGACCTAGCTGCCTGCATTACAGTGTGGTGTTTTCCTTGCTCTTTAGTCTTTGCCCATCAAGGTGCTCATGGTGGCCATTTTCCAACATACCTGGGTCCTTTGCTAGGGACACTGGTCTGAAAGAGTGTACAGGCTGTGTAGACATCCACCATGCTGTCCTCATCCTGAGAACTGTCATTGCATCTGACCAATTTGTCCTTGAGCCTTTCTCTTGGGCTGAAATTTCCTGCTGCTTCTGCCTGGGCTAAACCCCCTTGTTCCTCCTTGGTAACTTCCCTGTTTCTTTGGTTTAGCATCTCTTTTTAAAACTACGTATATATTCATGGCTCCTGCAATTTTCTTCAAGTACAACCAATTTGGCATTACTGCAGAATCGTGTCCAGGCTAGATTAAATGAAATTGGTTTGACCTCTGTTAGTCCCTTTCTTCCTGTTTCTCTTTTTGTTTTATTTTTCTTCAAAGTGATACATTTATTTCCTCTTTGGACTTTCTCTTCATTTGTTTTACTGGTTTGTTGTTTATAAAATGCTAACGGTTCCTTTAGAGTAAGCTCTGGGAAGACAGGTCCACTGTCTTGTTCATGGTCTTGTCCAGAATAGCCTGTGTACATGGTAGGTGTTCAGAAAGGATTTGTACAGTGAGTGTGTTATGGAAATGTCTAGATTTTAAATTCACTTTTAACATTGAATAACTCCGTGGCCTTCAGCAAGTTGCTTTGTAGAGGTCACATTTCCTCATCTACATAACGCAGTAACTGTTTCATGGAGTTGTTTTGCCGAGTAGAATCAGTTTCATTCTCACTGACGTCCTGCACTAAGTTTGATGTCCAAATACAAAAGCTGTTGTTATCTTGTCATTGTTAGTGTTGAGCTGGCTTCGCTGATTTAGGAGTGAGTTTATTCAGGCCTGGGTCTAGCTTCCCAGCAAGTGGAATTCAGGAGCTACCTGTAATCCTGTGCAGCTGTTTGGGAAGGAAATCTTTGGTTGTTTCTGTTTCATTGGCAGAAGAGTGGGGGCTGCCTGTTAGCGGAGTCAGGGTTCCTGACTGAATGATTGTTGATTTGGGTAAGGGCTTTGAGAATGTCAAATGTCTCATTCTTCCTAAGTCATTGAAATGTAATAGAACCACAGAATGGAAGCCATTCTTGTCTTTTGATCACATAGACATCATTAAGGCGTCCCTAGTTGTCTTATGTTTAGTCGACATGCAATATTTTATGTGTTTCCATCGCTGTTGTGTGAGGAAGATAACACCCACATCAGCTAACAAGTTTTCACATTAGCCATAAAAATATGGTTAGTGCTCAGTTCTGTGAAGAAGGCACACAGGTAGTTTGCATCTTAAAATGCTAGTAATCGCTATCTATTAATACTGTGAATTCAGTTCAAAGTTTTAAATGTCTCCTCTTTCAAGATTGAGTGTTAAGATTAAAATTTCGATTTGAGACAAGTCTGCACAAGTCGTTTCCAACAGGAAAAAAATAATAAATGTGAGTCAGAGCACAGCTGGAGGCAGGCCTGCATGATTATTCCAAGGCTGGATGGACGTAAACACTCGGAAATTCAAATTAGAATCCTTATTTGTCATGCCGGCTGGGGTCACCGCCTCTCTCCTGATGTGGCCAGTGTTACCCTGTGTCATCAGCGGACTCTGATGATAAAATATGAGAGTCCAGTTTCCGATTTAGTCTACCCATCTTTTTCCTCCGCACCCCAGATTTGAAGACGGGGGAAGGTTTTCACTACCGAGCCATGATTACCATTCACGTGACCAGTGGTCCTCAGAGATTATTCCATGCTGTTTCAAAAGATAAACCATGCCATCTGGTTATCAACAATTTTTTGTGCCATCAGAACTCAACTGTACCAGCCAGCCACTCTGAAGAGATAGATATTCAAAGAGTAGCAACCAGCCGGTGTGTGTGTGTGTGTGTGTGTGTGTGTGTGTTCATCACATGGGCGTATGTGTACCCACACAGGTGCATGTGTGTGCACATGTACTGGTGTATGTACAGAGAGGCTAGAGAAGTCAACATCAGGCGTTGTTCCTCAGAACAACAACAGACTCTGTTATTTCTTTCAGACAGTTTCTCACTGGCTTGGCCTCACCCTGTAGACTTCGCTGGTTTGCCAGGGACCCTCAGGGTCTACCAGTTTCTGCCTGCTGAGAGCTGAGGTTCCAAGAGCTTGCTGCTCTGTGCAGATTTTTGTCTTATGTTCTGGGGATCAAAACCAGACCTCCTTGCTCTCAAGGCAAACACTTTCCCAGCAGCCATCTCCTCAGCCCCACAACTGACCACTGACACATGATTTTAGATTAGTCCTTACTGTGGAAGAAAAGAACTACTTGACTGAATCTTGTGTGATCATTTTTTTCACATATATGCTAAGTTAGGGCTCTTCATAAAACTGCTTATGATGACTTTTCTTTTTAGAGATATGATTATGTGAGTTCAGTTTACCTGCTTGTACTCAAGTGTGTGCATATTTTTTTTGTGCACGCGCACGCTCCTGACTGTGTCTATATGACTTTATGATACGCTCCAATCTTTTGCAATTCTTTTAGTTATTCCAATGAATTGCTGATTAAAATAAACTTTGTTTGCTTTACATCTAGTATCCACTTACGAGTGAGTACATACCATGTTTGTCCTTCTGAGTCTGGGTTACCTCACTCAGGATGATATTTTCTAGTTCCATCCATTTGCCTGCAAACCTCATGATGTCATTGTTTTTCTCTTCTGAGTAGTACTCCATTGTGTATATGTACCACATTTTCTTTATCCATTTTTTGGTTGAGGGACATCTAGGTTGTTTCCAGGTTCTGGCTATTATGAATAATGCTGCTATGAACATAGTTGAGCATGTGTCCTTGTGGTATGATTGAGCTCTGTAGCCCATTTTTAAATGGTATTGTTTGGTATTTTGATGTCTGGTTTCTTGAATTCTTTATATATTTTGGAGATTAACTCTCTGTCAGATGAGGGATTGGTGAAGATCTTTTCCATTCTGTAGGGGGTCATTTTGTCCTATTGACCATGTTCTTTGCCCTACAAAAGCTTCCCAGTTTCAGAAGGTCCCATTTATTAATTGTTGTTCTCAGTTTCTCTGCTACTGTTGTTATATTTAGGAAGTGGTATCCTGTGCCTACAACCCACGGGTCCAGAGAAGCTAGCTAACAAGGAGAACCCTAAGAGGGACACGTGGATTGCCCTGGGAAGGGGAACTAGATGAGATCTCCTGAGTAAACTGAGGGTGAGAAGGGGCAATGGAGGGTAGGGGATGGGGGGCGAGAACATAAGGGAATGGGATGGTCAAGCTGGAACAGAGATGGAGTGGGACAGCAATGAAAGAGATACCATAATAGAGAGAGATACCAAGGGAACAGAGAGAAACCTGGTGCTAGGGAAGTTCCCAGGAATCCACAAGGATTACCCCACCTTAGACTACTGGCAATAGTGGAGAAGGTGCCTAACATGGCCTACTCCGGTAATCAGATTGGTGAATACCCTGTCATCATAGAGTCCTCATCCAGTGACTGATGGAAGGAGATGCAAAGATCCACAGCCAAGCACCAGGCTGAGCTCCAGGAGTCTGGTCAAAGAGAGAGAAGAGGGATTCTGTGAGCAAGTACATCAGGATCATGATGGGAAAACATACAGAGACAACCAAACCAAACTAGTGGGAACCTATGAACCGTGGACCAACACCTGTGGAGCCTCCATGGGACTGGACTAGGCCCTCTGCATATGTGAGACAGTTGTGTAGCTTGACCTGCTTAAGAGGCTCCTGGCAGTAGGATCAGGATCCATCCCTGATACATGAGTGGGCTTTTTGGAGCCCAGTACCTATGGTGGGACACCTTAACAGCCTTGGTTCAGGGGGAGGAGCTTGAACCTGCCTCAACTGAATGTACCAGGCTCTGCTGACTCTCCATGGGAGACCTTTCCTTGGAGGAGGTGGGAATGGGGGGTGGACTGGGGGGGGAAGGCTGGGGGTGGGAGGAGGGAGAAGAGGAGCACCTGTGGTTGGTATGTAAAGTGAAGAGAAAATTTCTTCATAATAATAAAAATAAAAATAAACTTTGATAGTCATGAAAACTGGAGATGACTATGGTTTAAAGAATATGTAGGCAACTATTTCTAAAAATTAATGAAGTGGGTTTTTTATTTTATTTTTTGAACAGAGAATTTGATATATTGCTTGATGCTTCATTCTGGACTGGTACTTGAAGAATGTAAAGTCGTAGTATAGATTTTCATTTTAATGGGAGTGTTGTAATACCCTCATATTTTTTCACTTCTCATTAGTTTTTATAACCTATGAATTACCTAAAACAACCTCAGTCATTTGAATCTCGACTTACACTTATTTCACTGCATGCAGAGGTGTCATCTGAGAAATGGCGTCTGTATTTATGGTGCTGGCGTCTCCAGGTAGACGCTAGGACTCTTGCAGAACATGCAGCCGCTGCCAGGAATGCTGTGCTTTTTGTGCTGTTGGGGTTCTGTGCAGCAGTGATGGGGGGGACGGACCAGAAAAGACGATGCCGGTGCAGTGATGGTCGCAGCTTATGGGAATGTAATGCGACTGTAGACTTCTCTCTGCATGGCTTTAACGCCATCTTCATAGACTGGTCTAGTGAAGATTTCATGCAATTTATCTTGAGCTCATTGCTTCAGTTCATTTGCTCACTGATAAATCATTACATTGTTGCTTAAGAAAATGGTCTGTCCCGAGGCTCCAGGCCTCAGTGCTCTCTTTTAGGTCATTGTTGATTTTTGACTAAACTTTTTATAGTAGGTAGAGACAAGCAGTGGCTACCCTGTTAGTCCTCTATGTCTGTGTGCCCTGCTGTTGTGAATTCAGCCAGCTGTGGGTCAAAAATACTTTTTTTTTGAGACAGGGTTTCTCTGTGTAGCTTTGGTGCCTGTCCTGGATCTCACTCTGTAGACCAGGCTGGCCTTGAACTCAAAGAGATCCACCTGCCTCTGCCTCCCGAGTGCTGGGATTAAAGGCGTGCACCACCACTGCCTGGCCAAAAATATTTTATAAGATGGTTTCTGAGGCTGGGATGGTGGCTCCGTGGGTAAGAATGCTTGCTGTGCATGCTTGAGGACCTGGGTTTGATTCCCAGTCACCCCAGCTATGTAGGGGACAGAGACAAAAGAGACAAAAGGCTGAATTCGCTCCAGGATTGTGAGTGACCCTGTCTCAAGGGAGAGTGACAGAGCATGACGAACAGGCCATCCTCGAGGCATGACTACACACGTTAAACATAGGGCTGAGTGGATGGAGATAATCAGTGGCTGTATGTATATGTTGCTGGGTAAGTTGTATCATGTTATGGAAACCTTGGATTGTAATATGCACACCAGTACGTAGCTCCATGGGCTCTTACATATCCATGTGAAATGACGATTTGTGTGTCAGCTCTTCATGTTTGATGGCTCTCCTCTCCACCCCGAGCCTGTTGACGCAATTCCCTTTAACGACTACAGGCTTGTTAAGTTCTCTTGTGACGTTCTTCCTTTAGCTTATCTCCACACCATGGTTCGGCCCCTTGTGTAGGACACAGGTGTCCACATGCATATTGCTCTGAGAGAATCACCCCCCAAGCACCAAGTTAGGAGACACACAGGACTCGTAGAAGGTTCTCACACTTGAGACTTTTCTTGGTGAGGATTTGATCTAGTTTTCTACTCATGTGTCCTCCCGCGTGTGGCTGTCTCTGTCTCTCTCTGATGAGGAACAGGAATGAAAGTGACCAGAGCTGAAGGTTCCCCTTACTGACCACAAGTGCTGCCTTTGTGCTGTGACATGGGAGGTGTTCCTCTTAACCCTAGACATGGACTCAAATTCGGTCTCCACTTCACAGATAAGGACACTGAGGCTCAGAGGGAAGTAACTTGGCCAAAGCCACCAGGCTGGTTGGTGTAAGATCTGAGACTCAGATCTAGAACTACAGTGATTCTCATTCAAAGCCAGTGATGTTCTGTACCTGGTGGCCTTTTTTTTTTTTTTCTCGAGACAGGGTTTCTCTGTGTAGCTTTGCACCTTTCCTGGAACTCACTTGGTAGCCCAGGCTGGCATCAAACTCACAAAGATCCACCTGGCTCTGCCTCCTGAGTGCTGGGATTAAAGGCGTGCACCACCACCGCCCGGCCCTGGTGGCCTTTTTAGTTTAGTTCAAAATTCCTGATTGTGCCCTTTGTCCCCCACCAGGATCAACTCAAAAACCAGCAAGGGAGATAGATACACGTCCCTCATTTTAATGTAACTGAATGCCACTAGGTTGTAAGCTCCAGGTGGCATATGTCTGGTTCTGAAGCACCTGTAGGAGTTTCTCTTAGGTACCCAATGAATGTCTTCAGAGCGGATGTATGAACAGGACTCAAAGGAGTCACTTTTTGCTCTTTCTGTGGTTTCTGTTTGTGTGTCCGTTCTGAGACCTGCTTCTGCTTCCTTCCTCGGTGGCTTTGTTCCCAGCTCCCCGCATGCTCAGTTGTCACTGCCACAAGTACTTTCCAGAGCACACGTACCATTCCAGGAAGTGTTGGCACAGGACACACGGGCGGATCAGACTAGATCCAGCCAGTACTCTCCTAGAGAGATGCTTTCATACTCAGCTTTTTCTCAGGCCTGTCGACCTCATTCAGTTTTCATGGCAGTGAATAATGTGTGAGGGTGAAGACAGAATCCAATCAAGAATGCCTATGTACCCAGTCCTTAGTTATTTGTATGTGTTTTTATGAATGTGAGTGTGCATATGTGTGCACACATGTGGAGGCCAGAAGTTGGGTTGATAATATGTTCCTTCCTCAACCAATCTGTTTAAAGAAATATTTCTATGTATATTGTTAGTATTTGCCTGTGTGTGTGTGTGTGTGTGTGTGTGTGTGTGTGTGTGTGTACCATGAGCATGCCTGGAGGCCAGAAAAGGGTACTTGATCCCCCAGAACTGGAGTTATAGGCAGTGGTGGGCCACCATGTGGATGCTGTGAATGTGACCTGGGACCTCTGTAAGAGCAACCAGTGCTCTTAACCTCTCAATCATCTCCGCAGCTCCTCCTCACCGTAGCTTTTGAGACAGCATCTCTCACTGAACCCTGAGCTGGCCAATTCTGCACTGGTCCCACCTGACATAGCAGCCGTGACTGTCTAAAAAATATTTTTCAAATCCACTTCTTTGGTCTCATGCACTGTTCCATGATGTACAGAGGGAGATGGGTCAAGATCCACTCACTGGCCATGAGGAGGAAAGAGCATCCTCCACAAGAGCCTTCTCCTGTCACTCCTAAGTATACAATGGGGCTCCCCCTTCTTCCTTCAGCTCTTGAAGTAGTCCTGCAAGGAAAGTAGGGTCATCCTTGTTCTTGTAGGTGAGGTTCAGTGAGGTGAGGAGAGATGCAGGGCGATCTCCCTGCAAACTCGCGTATCTAGGACTGTGCTGTGTGCTCAGGGCCATGAGAAGGGACCATGGGAGGGTGGGAGAGCCAGCGTCTATTTATATCCCTGCCTTGGGAATTGTATGTAGAACTCACTATGGTAGCCTGCTTGTTTCTGTGACCTCGTGGGGGCTTTGCTGCATTCCTTTGCAGATTTATGGGCATGCACATTCCACCTCCGATGGAGTTCCCTGTGGAATCTCAGAGATCACGATTATTTGGGTTCTAAATTATTCTTGTCCAGTTTTAAGCAGATGAATAGAATTTTCACCCTCTGAGCAGTGATTCATCAGGAATATTGCTACAGTAATACCACATTTGGTTTCCAAGGAAACTGCATCGTCCATCCTTCCTTCCTCTTCCTCAAGCCTCGTTTTTTTTAAAATTAAATTTATCTATTTGCATATGTGTGTGTACATGCATCTGTGCATGCTGAGGCTCACATTAAAGGTCAAAGGTCAGCTTGTGGGAGTTCTGTCCTTCTGCCTTGTGGGTCCCAGGGACTGGACTCAGGCCTTCAGGCAGGTGAGCTTTCCCACTGAGCCGTCTTGCTGGCCCCAGGTCTGAGTTCTTGAAAACTAAAATGAACTGTTGAACCTCTTGTTAAGGCTCTGGTTCTGCCAGCTGTGCTGGGAATTGTAGTTTTTCTCCTGGCCGTCCTAATACTGTGGATGGTATTCTGCAGAGCACCCGTGCATCCTGAGTGGCCTTGGAATCAATTACTGACTTGATTATGACACGCAGTTGATGACTGCATCATGCTGCAGAGTCACAGTTCTTGATCCAAAGTCTCGAGTTGTTTTCCATCCTGCAGTCCGTAATGACTAACTTGGGATTCATTGTGTCCCGTGAAAGTGTAGGCTATGGGGTGTGTGCATATTTTACCTGAGCCATGTGTTTGCATTCTGGCTAACTGGATGGATCCAGTCAATTTGTCATTTCCAGATAAGTTCATTACTGCATCTAAGCATCACTTCGGCAGATTGCACCACTGGTGACTAAAATATTCACGGATGTTGTCTAGACTACTCAACTCTGTCCAATGCAACGAAGTATTTACTAACACCAAAGTACTCTGCAGTAGTTTATAGCCCTACAGGCAGCCAGTGGGCAGTGTTGATTGAAGGCTCTTTCACCCTTCAGTATCGCCAAAGCTGCACATAGAGACCTATAAACAAATGTGCATAGTCACGTGTACACAGACATACATACACAACATTGTTTGTGTGCATTTGTTTAACTCTGTGAAGCTGTGTTACTGTGCCTGGTGGTCTAATAAAGAACTGAATGACCAATAGCAAGGCAGGAGAAAGGGTAGGCAGTGCTGGCAGGCAGAGAGAATATATGGAAGGAGAAATCTGGGAGAAGAGAAGGACCGAGAGGAGGGGAGGACACCAGGGGCCACCCAGCTACACGGCCAGCTGCAGAGCAAGAGTGAGATTTACAGAAGTAAGGGAACGGGAAAGCCCAGAGGCAAAAGGTGGATGGGATAATTTAAGGAAAGCTGGCAAGAAACTAAACAAAGCTGGGCATTCATATTTAAGAATAAACGTGTGTGTGTGTGTGTGTGTGTGTGTGTGTGTGTGTGTGTGAGAGAGAGAGAGAGAGAGAGAGGAGAGAGAGAGAGACAGACAGAGAGAGAGAGACAGAGAGACAGAGAGAGAGAGACACAGAGAGACACAGAGAGACACAGAGAGACACAGAGACAGAGACAGAGAGAGGGATTTATTTTATTTGGGAGCTGGGTGGTGGGCCCCCAAAAGAGCAAAGTACAGAAACAGCCAACAACACACACATGTACATACAAACAAATGTACACACAGTCATGCGTACAGACATATATACATAGACACACAGACTCCTACAAACACAGACACACACAGACACACATGCAAACATACACAGACACACAGTTACACAAACATATAAAGATATACAAACATACACTGAGACTCATACAAGTACACACACACACACACACACACACACACACACACACACCAATTCTACCCTTTCAGACTAGCACAATCCTGCTGTTTTGAAGTGGTTAAATTTTTCTCCTTTGAGGAATTTAGCCTAGCCTGGTTGCTGGCGGGATTCGGTTTACATTACAGTGAAAAACAGAACAAGACCAGCAAGGCAAAATAAAACACTAACAGCAAAACCCATAATCAAACACAAATAAAATGATTCAATGAGGTTGTTTTCCAGAAATTCTAGATTTTTCTGTAAAGTTATAGAAATGGCTCCTGCTAGTAGCCCACAGGGCTTTAAGAATTTAACCTACCCTGGATGATCAGATTTGTCAAAAGATAATGGTTCTGTCATTTGTTGAAAATTCTTCATGTGTTTGTGGCTGAGTATTTGTTTACACATAGCTTTTTCCTCTTGGTGACAAAATACCCGTGATGGGCCTCCACCACCTTACAGACAGGAGACCAGGGAGGCTGTGCTGTATTTGTTTGCGTTTCATACTTCTTTCCCCAGAAACCTGCTTAGAAACACATACTGGTTTTAGAAGCAGAAGCCAGGGAAGTGAGCTGAGAGTTAGCGTCCCCTGCAAGTGTGTGGTGCAGGCTGGTAGCAGTGGTGTCTCCGGGGAGACTGTGAAATCCACAGTCGCAGTCTGGAGAAGGTGGACCCTGTACTTGCTTGAGCTCCAGACTGTCTGTTTGCACACTGAGAAGCACAGGTGTGGACTGTCCTGTCAAGAAGCCTGACGGCACAGAAAGTGGGCTGGTGTAAAGCTGCAGCCAGAGGTGGGGCAGGAAGGAGGAGACTTGCCATGTCGCACCTAATGTGACAGGAGAGACAGTTAAGAAAGGTTGGCTGAGGTCTCTGAGGAGGGAGAAGGCTGTGGGTATGGGTGGGATTCGATCAAACAGGATGGTGCACTTTCTCCACCTAAGTCTTAGATCCTGAAGTTGCAGATTCTTCCAAAATGGCCCCTCAGCTGTGGACCAACCACTCAACACAGGAAGGTTTTTGAAGGACATTTCTTTTCCAAACCATAATACAATCTCTTTACTGTCTTAAAAAAATGAAAGCATTGAGAAAAGCTTTTACTTATGGGAGTTGTATCCACTGAAGTTTATAGTATCAGAAATTCAAGTTGGCAAGATTTAAACATGTTAATTCATTTAAAGCAATAAGAACAAACCCATTTCATGTTAGCATAAATTACATATATTTATAAGAAATAATTAACACTAATCCCAAATTAATAGAAATGGTAGCATTTAAAACACATTTGCACATCTCTTAGAAGAAGGTGGCTGGATGCTCCTGTTGTCTCTGTCCATCCAGTCTGCTGTGATATGACGTGTCGATTGAAGTAGATAAAGAAAAACATAACTTCAGGCAGATATGGCATTGGAAAAAGGTGTTTGGACGGCTGCTTCAGTTTATGGTGGATGTTCTGCCCTGCAACTGCAGAACCCCATTTGGTGGTGTTTTTGAAATTTAAAGGTTAGATGCAATGTGGAGTCAGAAACCAAATCAATGAACTTTTTACATCCCATCTCTGTAAATCTCATTACTTGAGAGTACACTCTAGATTTTTTCACTCATGTATGACTTGGTAAGATCTTGTGTTGGTTATTTGAAAAGATTGATTCGCTGAGTTGATGTCAATCTTTCAAATTTTGACACATTTTATTATGTGATAACTAAAGGAAGTCACATGACCTAATCACCATCCACGGATCACATTAAAAAGCATCAAAAAGACTAAGGGCCGAGAAGCTGCCAACAAGTTCTATAGAGATCCAGATTTTTACTTGAAAAGCCTTTTTTTTTTTTTTTATCATCACATCAAATACTCTTAGTTGTTATTCTTAAAGTGGTCGAATTGCTTCATGCATTTTCAAAACGACATCTGTCGACTGCCCAAGTCTCAAGAATTGACTGCTAGTTTTCCTTTCAAGTAAAAATTGGGTTCAGTCAGGAAGCCACCAGCTGAATTCATGGCTCACAGTTTCCCAGGAGCATTCATTTTATAACAACTGTCACATCCATGTCTGCAGGAGAAGTGCTTTGTGTTTCTCCCATGCATCACACAAAACAGAAAACAGGTCTACTCAGGGTCTAATGAAGTTAGTGATTCTTACAGCGCCATCAAGAGCATTCTAGTTAAAGCTAGTGTTCTGTTGAGAACACATGGCCATGGTGGACACATGGATAGTCTTTCAGTCTAATTCATGCTAAGACCCAGGGAGATTGACTTGGCCCATCTAATTCATGCTAAGACCCAGGGAGATTCATGCATGATTTAGCCATGCATACTTGGTGCAGATCTTAGCATAGTAAACAGGACTTATTGTTTAAAAACAGGCTTTGTTCTTGTTTTTTGCTTTACAGTACTAAGACTTGAACCTAGGGCCTCCAATGCTCTAAGTAAGCATTGTGCAACTGAGCTGTAGCCCTCATTATTATTATTATTATTATTTAAATTTATTTATTTTGTGTGTCTTTTATATCATATATCTTGATACCATTCATTTTCCCGTCCCTTTGCATCTGCTCTCTGGCCCTGCACACCCTCCAAATAAAACAAAATTTAATAGGAAAAAAATAAAAATAAAATGCAAAAAGAGAAAAACTTAAAAAATTCTGTCATGTAAGCTGCAGTGTGACACCGTGAGTCACACCGTGAACTCTTTTGTCTATATATCTTTACTTGCAAGTGTACATTGCAAAGAGTTGTTGGTTTGGCTTGAGGCCTCTGATTCTACCCCATCCATGCTGAGCCCTTGCTAGGGCTCCTCGTGAATATCCTGTTGTTGTCTTGTGTTGTGGAGATCCTGCAGCTTTGGGTCTGTGGGTCAGGTCCCTTCACATGCTCCAGCAGATCACAAATGGGGTGGATGATGGGATGGGCCAAGTCAATCTCCCTGGGTCTCAGCCTGGGCAGCTGTAGGGTTGGCCCACCAGATGTGAAATGGGAACAGCTCTCCCATGTTTACAACTTGTGGGCTGGCTCACCCACACCTGGACTAACAGGGTTGGTTCTCTCTGATGAGCTCTCCCACCTGCCCCAGATGTTGATGGACGGTGTGGGGAGGGCAACTTTCCCCCACCCATGCCACTACAGGACAGATGGGTAATGGAGATGACTCTCTCATGCTCACAATTTTGGGCCTTGCTCATCCAGACCTGCGCCAACATGGTTGGCTCTGTTGTGCTGTCCTGGTGAGGTGCAGGGCCTGCTCCCCTGAGTATTGCAGCTGGTGAGGGCCCCAAAGTTGTGAGTGTGGAAGAATTCTCCCCATGTCTCATCTGTCTTGTGGCGGCATGGTCTGTGGCAGCTTGGAGAGCCGCCCCTGTTGTCGTAAGAGGGGAAGAACTATCCCTGACCCCCACCAGCCCTCCCCCCCACCCATCCATGCCTGAGGCAGGTGCGAGAGCCGGCCCTGTGGTCTTGGTTTCCTGGTGGCCCTGTTCTCTGTGTCTGGTGAGTGCTGGGTGTGCCCCTGTGAGGTAGGGAAGAAGACTGGGATGTTGCGGGTCTCTCGAAGCTCAGAAGGTAGACTCTCACTAGACAGACCTGTTGAAATGGAGTGCTCATTTTCCTCATTTGTAAGGTGGCATGTGACAACATTGCTGTGTGAATTCCACTCAGAGGTTTGCGGTCTGCTCCAAGTGCCTCTTTGCTCCATCAGATGAATTAGAGCAGGTGTGCTTGTACCTCACTTGGCAAGGAATGCTCTGGAAGATTGTGAAAACTTCAGTTGCTGGCTCAGACGGTCAGTCAGGGGAACCTGTATTGTCCTGTGTGGCCTGAAACTACTTTGCTGGGTAGCAAAGTATGAGAAACTGAATAGGGAGCTTCATACCCTTTCCCATGAGACATTCAGCAAGTTCATGTCAGTTCTTCATGTCCATGCTGGGAGCTGAGGGCCCGTGGTCTTCCCATCTCATTTGATTTCACTTAACTTTACCTGAGGATTGAATACTCCTCTATGAACAATAAGTTGGACAGTTCACTACATGGTGTCTAATGTTTTTATTTTTCTGTACCTAATTTCTATGAAAGCCAGATGACTGGGCTCCTAAAGACAAGGTGACCACCCATAGTTAACTCACCAGCACCAAGCTCCTTCACAGGCCAGCTTTGCCGTTTTTTCTGAAGTTTCCTAACCTTATCTTCTTTTGGTACTTTGAATTGTGATTCATTTACAATACTGCTGCCAACAGTGTGCCAAATGACATATTGGTAGTTTGAATAATTATCAACAATTAGCTTAAATCATATAGTCATATAACAAACATTGCAAGTGTTACTTCTGCAGGGCTTCATGCTGAGTGCTAGGAACCATGCAGGACAAGATGGCATGGCTGTTTATTTCAGTCTGGGAGATGCTGATAAGTCAGCAAATAATTATAAACCAGTATGATGATGAAGGAAGGGATAGAGAGGTTGGGGTGTCTAATCCATGGGAGGCAGGTTCCCCAAAGGCAGTGGGGTCTGAAAATTTGAGAGAGGTATTTGAATTGTGTACCCAGAGGCCAGACGGAATGATGTGTGTATGGTGAGCCCCGAAGACCAAGAGTCTTTGAGAAGGCTGATGGCAGGCTCATTGAGTGTAGGTCAAGGTGGAGCTGTAGGCAATAGGGAGTGATCATGTGGGAGAAGGTTCGAGTTGAAGTCTCTGTGTCATCTGGGTTTCGTAACCTCAGTGTTCTTCACGCTGTGGGCTGGGTGCTTTTTCATGGACGTTGGGGAGGGACTGTACTGTGCACTGAGAAGTCTCCATGGTCTCTGTCTCAGATGTTGGCCCTACTTCCCAAGTTTTAATAACTCAAAATATCTTCAGAAATTGTGAGGTACTCCTTAGTGAAGTCAAACGTGCCCTTGGTTGAGAACCACTAGTACAGAGATGCTCATTTGAAAACAGTGAAGCATGATAATAGGGTTCTACCCAGGAAGATAACACAACCCCTTTGGACAGTTCCTGTGATAGCAGCAGTGTGGAGAACAGGTTGGGAAGGGGCAGCATTTGAGGTTGGGAAACGTTAGGAGGCTATGGTTGCAACTAGGGTAGGAAACAATTCCAAAATGTGGCTACAAGAATGGAAATATCTCCTGGAGGCAGGGCAGATTTGGAAGACAGCTTCAACAGGGCATGATGACTATTGAACTAAATGTAGTGAGGAAGAGAGGACTGAAGGACTCAAGGGTTCTGTGTTGGCTTCTGGGGAAGATAGCGACATGATTCGTGGATGAAGGGGACAAAGGAGGAAGAACAGATTTATTTGGGGATTAGGGAAAGATGCTCTGATTTTTGATGTGCTGACCTTGTTGTACCTAAGCGAGTCAAGCAGAGATGCATGCAGTGGGAAAAGTGAGGAACTTGGGGCAAGCCCTGCCTGGTCCAGATAGAGCATGGAGGAGGAGGAGGAGAGCGTGACAGTGGGAAAAGTGGGGAACTTGGGGCAATCCTTGCATGGTCCAGATAGAGCATAGAGGAGGAGGAGAGGCTGACAGTGGGAGCTGGAGGTAGCTTTGATGAGAGAGGTAAACTCATAGTTCATGCTCCTCCCTCTCCTCAAAGGATGGAGGCTTTTCTGTGGTCCTGGATGTTGACTGGTTGTTCTGAAGTGATTGGATCTTTCTGGCTCTGGAGATTGCCCTGTCTGTCCTCATGTAACCAAAGCAGAAGCTCTGAGTGGTAGCATCTAGAGTGGAAAGACAGATGCTCTCCCACCACAGGACCGATGCTGGTCCAGACTGCTGAATTATGTAGGGACTTTGTAATGGGGATGTATTCCCTGAGCCAAGATCACTTGCTGAGCTTGAGGATAATTCCTTTGAGTTGGTATGTAGAACTGCTCTGCTACATTAGAAAAGCCAGTCCTAGTGACTTCCAGACTGTGTAGCTATTGCTAAGTGGGATGATGTCATACATCCAAACCTTAGGTAGCATCACTGCACATGTAGTATAATTTTTCTCTGAGTGGTATGAGCTCCAGATACCTGACCTTTGAAGGTTCTAATGTATTATTTACATGAAGCTAAGAGCCACTGCATTCTAAATGGCTGTGATTTATCATGACCATTTCAGAATTGAGTCCTGTGGCCATATGCTAATTTGACTCAAAGGAAATTCTGTGCTGTGTGCTAGAATTTCATGCTTAAAATTTTCAGCAATGGTCTCTATGCTCTATTAATTAAAACAAGACGCTTCATAACTTTTCCACACAATAGAGGAGGCACTCAGCAGCATATACTTGAATTAAAACCCTTGGAAGCCTTACATTTTCTGGTCTGGCAACCTTGGATTTCTAATTTATGTGTCCCATCTGTCCTGAAGGAGAAGGCAAGTTGAAATTTATAGCCATCCCAACTGAGAGTGTTAAAGTTCTTCATTAAATGAGAGCTTATTTGTATATTCAAGTAGGAAAAAAATCTATGTGATTGTACAAAATGAAATTTACATTGAATTCAAAGTGGGCTATCTCCTGAACTTCATGCATTCTGCTTTCCTGATAACCCTACCCAGTTAGTCATGGGATGGACATAGGGAGAAGCAATCTCATATGATATAACTTCTTTAACACTGACGGGTGTGGCCAGAGTCGGGCTTCTGTAGAAGTTGGTGTAACGAGACCCTGCACCTGGGACTTTGTAATTGTATACCCTCTCTGCTGGGACAGTAAGAAGCTGAGCTATGCATTCAGGAGAGGAAGCATGAACAGAGAGAAGCAGAGACAGGCAACAGTGGTATAAGTGGGGGCTCCCAGGTGTCTTAGAGCCTTTCAGTCATCATTTTCAATGAGATTCCCAAGGCCAGCTATGCTCATCCTGCCTTTGAGGTCTGCAAGAGACTTCCAAAGCCATCGAATAAACATCCTGGGTTCTACAACCAGACCAAATGTTTTCTGGCACATTGGAGCCCCAACATGAGCCATAATTCTGTTTCCTGACAAGATGGATGGTAGCTTCTGTGCTTCGTGTGTAACTTTAAAATACATTCTTTCCTGAGTTGAGTAATAATTGATGACTTCTGGTGATGCTAGACGTTGGGTAGTTTCTAAAAGCATGACAATAAATGCAGAGAATGTAAAGACTCATGTAAATTTGAAATTAGTTTCTTAAAGGAAAGATGGCATGTATGTGTGTGGTTTTGGTTCCAGATTTGGCAAGTTCAGGCCTTGATATGTTTGATGCAGGGAGAGAGAGAAGAGACTGTAAGCTCTCAGGGGTAGGAAGCAGGTAGTGTTTTATCAACAATTAATAAAAGGGCCTTCTGAAACTGAAAAGCTTCTGTAAGGCAAAGGACACTGTCAAAAAGATAAAACAACAGCCTACAGAATGGGAAAAGATCTTCACCAACCCCACATCTGACAGAGAGCTGATCTCCAAAATTTATAAAGAATTTAAGACTAGACATCAAAATACCAAGTAATCCAATTAAAAAATGGGGTACAGATTTAAACAGAGAATTCTCAACAGAAGAATCTCAAATGGCTGAAAGACATTTAAGGAATTGTTTAGCATCCTTAGTCATCAGGGGAATGAAAGTCAAAATGACTCTAAGATACCATCTTACACCTGTCAGAATGGCTAAGATCAAAAACACTGATGACAGCTTATGTTGGAGAGGATGTGTAAGGAGAACACTCCTCCATTGCTGGTGGGAGTGCAAACTTGTACAGCCACTTTGGAAATCAGTATGGTGATTTCTCAGAAAATTGAGAATCAATTTTCCTCAAGACCCAGCTATACCAGTCTTGGGCATATAATGAAGGAATGCTCAATCATACCACAAGGATACTTGCTTAACTATGTTCATAGCAGTATTACTCATAATAGCCAGAACACGGAAACAACCTAGATGTCCCTCAACTGAAGAATGGATAAAGAAAATGTGGTACATTTACACAATGGAGTATTACTCAGCTGTAAAAAAAACAATGGCCTCATGAAATTTGCAGGCAAATGGATGGAACTAAAAAATATCCTGAGTGAGGTAGTCCAGACTCAGAAGGACAAACATAGTATGTACTCACTCATAAGTGGATATTAGATGTAAAGCAAAGGATAACCAGACTACAATCCACAGCCCTAGAGAAACTAGGTAACAAGAACGACCCTAAGAGGGAGGCATAGATCGCCCTGGGAAGGGGAAATAGATGAGATCTCCTGGGTAAACTGAGGGAGGGGGATAGTGGAGAGGGGTTAGGGGATGTGAACACAAGGGGTTGGGATGGCTGAGTTGGTGGAGGGATGGAGAGGGAGAGAAAGAAAAGAGATCTCTTGATAGAGGGTGCCATTATGGGGCTAGGGAGAAATCTGGTGCCAGGGAAACTCCCAGGAACCCACAGGGATGACCCCAGCTGACTCCAGGAACCCACAGGGATGACCCCAGCTGACCCCAGGAACCCACAGGCATGACCCCAGCTGACCCCAGGAACCCACAGGGATGACCCCAGCTGACTCCAGGAACCCACAGGGATGACCCCAGCTGACTCCTAGCAATAGTGGAGCAGGTGCCTGAGCTGGCCTCCTCCTGTGATCAGATTGGTGACTCCCCTAATTGTCACCATAGAATCTTCATCAGTAACTGATGGAAGCAGATACAGAGACCCACAGCCAAGCACTGGGTCAAGCTCTGGGAGTGCAGATGAAGAGAGGGAGAGGAATTACATAAGCAAGAGGGGTCAAGATCATGATGGGGAAACCCACAGAGACAGCTGACCTGAGCTCTTGGGAGCCCATGGACTCTAGACTGACAGCTAGGGAGCCTGCATGGGACCAACCTAGGCCCTCTGCATTTGGGGGACAGTTGTGTAGCTTGGTCTGTTTGTGGGGCCCCTAGCAGTGGGATCAGGATCTGTCCTTGGCATATGAGCTGGCTTTTTGGAACCTATACCCTATGGTGGGATGTCTCACTCAGCCTTGATGCAGCGGGGAGGAGCTTGGTCCTGCCTCTACTTGGTATGACATGCTTTGTTGTCTCCCATGGAAGGCCTTCCCCTTTATGAGGAGTGGATGGGGGGGGGTAGAAATAAGGTAAGGGGAGGAAATGAGAGGGAGGGGAAACTGTGGTTTGTATGTAAAATAAATAAGTACAATTTAATAATAAAAAGAATTTATTATTGAGTTAGAAATTGAATTGATAATTGGCCCCATGGCTGCTGGGCCCTAAGGACAAATGTTTGCGCTTATTTGCTAAAGATGATGGTTTCTCACTTAGGAAGCCAGGCTGTGGGGATTGGGAATAAACAGCTTTTCTAGAAGCAAAAGATCACAAAGAAAAGGATAAACTATCCTTATATACTACTACTACTACTTGAAGCACAGTAGAGGAGAGGAAGGGGAGGGAAGCAGCTGAAGTGTCTGCAGAGGGAATTAGAGCATGGCTGTTCAATGGCGGTGGTCAGGGTTCTATGAGGAAGTCAGGTAAGCAGGCAGCAGGAGCAAGTACGTCATGAGTATTGTAGAATGTTGCCTACTGAGCAAAACAGCCGCCTCCTGCAGCAGATCAGTGGTGCCTGTGGCGGGCATCGACCACTGCCGGTGTTGGTCATAGAAGAAAGGGTGGGGAGGGTCATTGGCCCTCATCTGAGTCTCCAGCCAGGCAGTTGTTTGCAGTTCTGCCCTAACTGCACATGGCCTTGGGTTCTAGGGTGGTGTGCTAGAATACACAGGCTGGAGCAGGTTAACAGAAGGGTGTTTCCATCTGTAAGGCTGTGGAGAAGCCATTGTCTGTGCTGGGTAAAGACTTCTCAGCATGAGTGCCTTGGAGTCACTCCTGCCCATAACACTTCACTCATAAATGTCATTGGTTTCCCAGAGTGAACTTGGGACCATAGGAGGAGGGGGTCGATGCCGTTTGTGTTTCCCCAGGGAAGGGATTCTTGCAGCACTAGCAACATCATTCCCACAGTACTTGGCATGTACAAACGCACTGGTGATTGCATTTGTAAAATCCAGCTCTCCTAAAGCCTTGGAGAGCATTGACTGGGTGAAACAATGTGATCTGCATTAAAGTCAAGTTACTGAACTGACTCGGCAGTCCTGGGTAAAGGGATCTCAGAGATAGCCCTAAAGGACACAGAGGACGCTGCTGGTGCATTTTCTGGCTTGGATAAGAAGGATCACAGAGGCAAACTTTGGGCTTTAGTGCAAAGGCATTGGCCTTAACAGCACAGAAAATCCCTGATGTTGCTGGGGGATCTAGGGAGAGTGTATGTGTCTTGCGTGTGTGTGTGTGTGTGTGTGTGTGTGTGTGTGTGTGTGTGTGTGTGTATGCATGCATGCACATATGTATGCATGTATATGACTCGTTTTAAGGCATTAAAGATATTCAGTGAAGCTACCTTAAAATGCCTTTGGTCCCTTGGCATTAGATATGGCGGTCTGAATGTTGTGCACTTAATATGTTTTGTGAACTTTAGTTATGAAAAAACTCTACAAGGTCCTAAGAGGATACAACATGAATGAAGGCGTGCTTTGAAATGCTGAGGGTCAGGTGAGAATGAAGTTTGCCCACCTGTCCTTTCCAGACCCTTCCAGTCCTGACTGGAAAGGACATGCTCAAGTCAGAAGTGATAAAGGAGCATGGTGAACTGTGGGAACAGGAAAGATAGACAGCATCAAATAAGGGGGGTGAAGGGTATGAGATCAGACTCCCCATTCTAGGTGGATCCTGTTCTATGCTAATAAAATTAAGTCTTGGATGTTGAGATGAATTGAGTTTTTCAGTGAAAAACTTGTCTGTCATCCAGAAACACAGGCAAGTTATCCATATGTGGCCTCTGAGCCTCGTGTTTCCAGTATGCTGATTTATTATGTACACTGATGTGGCCTTTGGGCCCTTAGTGTTAAATATGGATGTCTGAGTGTTCTGTACTTCATCTTAATTGTGAAGAAATTACCTGTCAAGGAAGGGAGTCCTTCCTGAAGCAATCAGTCTGCAGCTTTATGGGGTCTGAGTGCTAACTTAGCATTCAATTAGGCTTTATTGGTTCTGATTAATTTGTGGGAGGCTGCAGAATGGGAGTTAGAATATTTGAAATGAAATTGTTTTACTGTTTATCAGAGGACAATTAATGAAACCCAGTTGTGTATACGTGCTGGGGTGAGTCCTAGAGTGCATGCTTAGAAAATGTGAGGCTACTTTTCCTGGCTGAGGAATGCCTAGAACGTTTCAGAAGGATCTTGAGATGCAGGTTGGCACTCAGGCCAGTGGAGTTGGCATGCAGGTCAGTAAAGGCCCCATTCAGGCCAATCTAAACAGAGTCTGAGAGGGAAGCCATGCATCACTCTGTGGAAAACCCTTGCCCCGAAGGTGATCCCAACGTGCAAGCCGCCCTGAGTGAGAGAACTAGAAAAAAGCTTAGGGAAGCTTTGTGGGACACCCAATGCCAATTTAAATGAAATTAGTGGATCAAGATGATCAGCACTTAGTGTAATTCAGATGGAATTTGTGCTTCTCACCCTCTGAGAGCTGTTCAGAGGTTCTTGCAGGGGAGATCAGCCATTTGTGTGTTCTCCGCTGGATGCCAGCCCTCCTGTCTCCTCTTCCATTGAGTGTGCAGCTTCAGGAGGGACGTGCACACAGTGGTGAGTGGGGAGGGAGCACCTATGGTGAGTGAGGAGGGAGCACCTGCCTGGCCATCCGGATCAGCCAGAGCAACCTTGGCAATCAGGAGGGTGACAGATGACGTCTTCCTTTTTGTGACACAGCCTTGCTCTGCAGCCCGGGCTGCTCCTGTCCCTGTGTCCTGAATGCTGTGGTTGCAGATGCAAGTCATTATACTGGGCAGATATGTCCTTAAATTGTAGGGATTCTTAGAAATGTTTTTTGTAGTGTGCATTTTGCATGTTCTCTTTATTACAGATGAATATTTGATTCTCTTACCTATTAGAATTATTAGCCCTTCTAAAGTAGAGAAATTGAAAATGAGAGCTGGATCTTTAGTCTACTCTTAAATCACGTCTGCAGAGGAAAGCTCCATGGGAGTACTGAGTGTTGTTCAAATCTTAGCTAGTCCTTTAATAGAAAGCCTGGAACCAGATATCAGGATGAAAGCTGAAAGATCAGAGAAGCAGGACAGCCAGCCACTAGTTCTTACCTCTACGAAATCCTCAGCCTAAAGAGAGTGAGTTCCTGTTTCCTCACTCCTTATAAACTTTCTCTGCCCTGCCATATTACTTCCTGGGATTAAAGGTGTGTGTGCTTCCCAAACAAAGGCATGAGATCTCAAGTACTGGGATTAAAGGTGTGTGCCGCCACTGCCTGACCTCTATGTCTAATCTAGTGGCTGGCTCTGTCCTGTGATCGATCCTCAGGCAAGTTGATTAGGGTAAACAATATATCACCACAACTGAGGTGGTGGGAATCCTGTCTCTTCAACCATGGTGATATGGAGGGATGACCCTGGGACAAGCTGTCAGTCTGGGTGCCCAGGCAAGGTATTTCTTGAAGGCCACTAGTCTGAGCATTTCCTGCTGCAGGGATGTAATGTTAAACTGGGCAACCACCTATGGGCTCTTTCTAAGGGGTGCATGGAGATCTGTAAGAACCTTGGAAGAACTTTCTCATCTTCTCATAGCCATTTGGTACCCACAACCAGTACATTTCTAAGGACAAGTGAGAGATGATGTGGGAGATTGCACTGGTGCATCATCTGTGTGCAGATGGCCTGTGCAGTGGCAGTGCTTTGCATCATAGGGTTCCTCTGCAGATGCCGATGAACTGATCGTGTGGATCTGACGAGGACACTGCAGGGCACACCGTGAACGTGCAGCACTTGTGAGCAATTTGATAACGTCCCTCCTTTGCTACGCCTCTGCCACCATCGGTTCCTGGACTGTGGGGTCCTCGAGGGCAGTCCAGACACTGTCTTTATCTTTACTTTTCCAGTTTCTTAACGTGGAGTGTGACCTGGAGTCAGCACGTCTCAGTGTGCTGAGTGAAGGGCTGGCAAGCTTAGATCTGATGTCCTTCCCACACCCTGTGTTTGCAGCATATTATCTCTCAGTGTTTCAGTATTATTCTGCCTGAGTGAAGAGAGCGTGTCTTCCCAGTGCTCTGCCTACCAACACTGTGGACAGTGACTGCTTTAGGAGAAGGGACATCTACTCAGGGGTTCACAGCTCCCCCTTTACTCTCTTGATACACACAGGCCACCCCACCTCCCATCTATATGCCAGCCTGCTCAGGGTTTCTCCAAAGCACAGGTCAACCCCTGATTCCTTGTGACCTATGGAAGACACTGACCTCCAGGGCAGAAGGGTGGTGGCTGTGACAGAGGAGATGTGGAGAGGGAGAGAGCCTGGTGGCATGCCAACCAGACACCTGAGCCCTCTTTTCATAGCGTCTGTGTCGTCCCACTAGGCAGCCTGGGAATGAAAGTGTGCGTGCATTTATGAATGGGCCCCTTGCTGTTGCTTTTAGGCTATAAAGGAGGAGGGAATCTATAGTGGCATTGAGAAATAATAGAAGTGCATACGTTTTTTTCCTCCCAAAGAAACCCAAAGCATTTCCACAGCTATATTATCTGAAGCTGCCGGGTTTATGCTTCAAAGAATTGAGAATGAATACCTGGCAGTCAGTACTAAATCTGTGTGTGCTGACTGACAGATTAAGCACTAGGGACGTTAAAGGAGATTAGACCGTGGATTCCCCCAACAGTGAATGTCAGTATTATTTTCCATCTTGGAATTGGATGAAATTGCCTTCATGTTTCTCACCATGCCCAGCACCATTATAGCCTCCCAAGGCGGGTCTTGCATTACGTCCCTCTTTAGAAATCCTTCATTTATTCTAACAGTATGTCTTGAGCTCTTTCATGTTATAGCTTGGTGCTAGCCACAGAGGCAGCCATAAGAGAATGTAAGACATAAGAGAATGCAAGACATTTGGAACCTAGAAGCTTGCATTGCAAGAAACTGAAAGAGGAGGTTATGAGCGAATCCTGCAAGGCCTTCTGCGATGACGTTCCATGACACCTCGGTGGTACCTGGGGAGCCCCACAGAAAATAGCGCTACCATTAACATGAGTCATGGTTCCTCTGCTATCAGCCAGAGAGCCGTGACTGGTGTCTTTCAGAGTCAGCAGGAGTGGTGGAGGGAGTCTGATGCATTGTGTCTGAGTTCAAGTCTGGCTGAGGTGGCTTACAATCCCAGCACCTGAGAAGTTGAAGCAGGAGATCTGTCATCAATCTTATACAGAGAAAATTCCAGGCCAGCTTGGGCTGCAGAGTGTTGGCCCTGTTTCAAAACAATAAAACATCCAATCCTGCCCTGCTGTGTGATCTTTGTAGGGTATCTGTGCTGGTTGGTTTTTGTCAACTTGACACACACCTAGAGTTATCTAGAAAGAGAGAGCATCACCTGAGAAGATGATCCATCAGATTAGCCTGTGGTCTTGTCTGTGGACCATTTTCCTGGTTAAGGATTGACGTGGGAGGGCCTAGTGTAGTGTGGGTGGTGCCTCTTCTGGGCAGGTGATACTAGATTGTCTAAGAAAGCAAACCCAGGAAACCAGGGGAAGCAAGCCAGTAGGCAGCACTCACCATGGTCTGTGCTTCAGCTCCTGCCTCCAGCTTCCTGCCTGGAGTTCCTGTCCTGACTTACTTAGTAATAGAGTGGAACCTGAGAGGTGTAGGATGCAAGAAACCATTTCCTCACCAAGTCGCTTGTGGTCATGATGTTTTGTCTCAGCATAGTTTTTAAGACAGCATTAGATGACTTCATGTTTTGAAGAAATGTTAAATCTCTACATTTCAAAATTTGGAAAGGGATCTCATTTAAAAGGCTCTCAGTAGGTGACAAGTATAATTAATAAAAGCAAGACATATGTGTCAACATGCCTGACATGGAACATGACCTTGGAACTTGCTTCATGAGGACACTGTAGCATCCTTAGGACAGAGCAGGAGGGCGTGCACTGGAGAGCATGCCTGTAGGACAGAGCAGGAAGCAGGTGCACTGTAGCATCCTTAGGACAGAGCAGGAGGAAGCAGGTGCACTGTAGCATCCTTAGGACAGAGCAGGAAGCAGGTGCACTGTAGCATCCTTAGGACAGAGCAGGAGGAAGCAGGTGCACTGTAGCATCCTTAGGACAGAGCAGGAGGAAGCAGGTGCACTGTAGCATCCTTAGGACAGAGCAGGAGGAAGCAGGTGCACTGTACCATCCTTTGGACGGAGCAGGAGGAGCCAGGTGTGGTGCCTGTGGCTGAGTGTTAGAGGGTCCTGCTCTGGGCCTCATAGCTGCTTCACTCATTTCTGGCCCTCCTCCTAGGGCGAAGGGAGCAGTTTACCAGACTCACTCCATCCCCTATATCAACAAGAAGCAGAATCTTAGAACGCCCTAATTAAACAGTCCTGAGCCCAGCTCGGTCTTCCTGAGCCCAGCTCGGTCTTCCTGAGCGCTATCTGACTTCCCTGAGCCCGAGGGATACAGGTGCCTGCCTTTGGGATGGTACCACAGCTAGTAAGCTGTACTGATGAGCGGGGAGACAGGAGTTCTGCAGGGGTGTTTGGCCAAGGCAGTCCTTCATGCGCATTAGCCGTGGTTTGGCCGCTCCCACTCTGTTTGCCCTACATTTGGGGAAGGGCTAGTGTTTATGATTGAGTAGGGCCTAGTTGTTCTCTAGAGGCAGGACAGAGACCGAGTCTTAACGTGAACTGGCTGCTTTGATGGAACCCGATGGCATTCAGTGTAGCTTTCTGAAACTGGTATTCAGTGGGCATTTTGGTGTCAAGCCATTGGTACCACCTCAGCAGCTGAGAGCCCAGGCACCCCATGCACTGTGTATGTGATGGGAGCAGCAGGTGGAGTTCTGTGTCTTTCTTAGTCTCCTGGGATCCAGGAGCCCAGGTCCCCAGAGCAGTCTGTCTTTCTGTTAAGACATTGGCATTTCTAAAGTGTTGGTTTGCTTTTTAACACCACCCCCACGTTGCCTCCCAACCACCCTGCGCTTTAAGCAGCATTCGCCATGCAGATTTTTTCACATGATGCAGCCTCCTCAATTGTTTTCTCCCTGAATAATCCTGCAGTTTATTTTTCTTCATGTTTCTCTGGAGTCAGTTAGTGTAGAGAGTGAGTTGATGAGTGTGCTTTCTCGTGCCCCAGGTTTGTGTTTCTGTGGTCCCAGGAAGCCCCACAGCCGCCTCTGGGGAGCAGCCTTCATTTTAGAGTTAGCACGTTTCTGTGGTCACGCTCGGTTTGCCTACTGCTGAGGCTTCCTGGAACCTTTCATTGATTGCTTCTGTGATTCTCAGAGGTGTCTGAGAAGGTGTGGGCTGCTCCCCTCATGTCTCTGGGAAAGTGCTGTGTCTCTGTCTCTGGACCAGGTAGATGATATTGTGCCAGGTCTAAGGGCTGCTTCCTCCCCACAGTTCCGCTTGGAAGATGTCTTGATGAAAGCTCTGGCATTTTACTGTCTTGTCATTATATGGTATAGAAGGCTTCTTATGCCTCCTATACACATCTCAGTAGCTCATGTTCTTGTGCAGATTATAAACTGCTAAGGCCTGCCTGCTAGGGGCCTCCAAGTTTCAAGCCAGTGGAATTCCCTAGCCAAGCCTTGAACCAGCCTCAGTGTGACATCTTTACAGGGGCCCTTTGCCTAATGGCCACAATAGTGCCGTGTGGGTGAGCAGCTTTCCTGCCATAAGGAGCTCACTGTCCTTAGTGGGTTGCAGAGGAAGAGGTAGTTGTTTCTTCTCTGGTCTAAGCATTGTTTCCTTACCCAGAATCTCAGAGATTTCTGAGATGAAGTCATGGGAGTGGGGAGAAAGAAAGCGAGTTTAAAGGTAGTTACACAGAGGTTGGGGACATGGCTCAGTTGGTGATGTGCTTATCAGGCAATTGTGAGGGCCTGTGCTCAGATCCCATACCCCATGTAAAAGCTTGGCATGTGTCTTTTTTTCCACTGGAGTTTGGAGGCAGAGGGATCCCTGGAGCTCGATAGTCAGGAAATCTAGCAGAATTGGTGAGTTCAGGCCTCAGTGAGAGACTCTGTCTCAAAAAATACGATGACTAGCAACTGAGGAGGCCACTGGTGGTTGATCTCTGCCCTCCACATGTACACATGAACATGTGTACACAAATACTATGCACACGTGCAAACGTGTTTAAGGAGCCACGTGGCATTTTGCTGTGCTCCAAGGATTCCTCTAGCTGCACTTGACTTTCAGGGGACACGTGTTCAGAACTCCAGCTCCGATATCAGCCCATGTGGCTCCTGCCTCTCCTTTTCACCATCCCTCTTTCCCTAGAGAATTACCCTAGGCCTTGTTTTGGCTTCCAACTTTGAGTCAGACTTGCTGCCCCTCAAGTTAAACACAAACATAAATAACTATGTCCCAGGAATATCTGCCCAGCCAGGCTCCAGTTTCCAGTTTGTATGGCAGGTCAGAGCAGGAACAATTGGAGTAAGACTGAGTTTTCGGGAGGTCAATGACATCATGGCTTGACAGCCTCCTTTGCCACACTGTGGTGTGTGTTAGATATGTGGTCTTTGTTTTTTAATTACAATGCCCTTCCTCTCACAAATAAGGCCAAGGAGGAGCACAGTCCCTCTGCAGCGTTTTGTGATGCCCTCTTCCCTTCCGAGGTCTCTGGCCTTCCCTACACTGAACTGGGTGTTGTTTGCCTGGACACCTTTATTAACATAGTCCGAGCCTGTGCGTTCACTCTGCTGTGAACCTTGTAGGCATGTCATAACAAAAGTGGATTGGCATAGCTGACTTCTTCGACTGTGGGTGGCAATGCTGTTTGGCATTGGTGAAATGTTTCCTAATGTGAAATGACCAATCAATAATGAAAAATCAAGTGTGCCGTGGTTTCAGTGTGTTTCAGGCAGTTCTTGCCCATGTTGCGTTGCTGGATTCCATTACAGCCTTGGTTCTGAGCACACAGCGTGCACATTTTGCCCCACACCGGTCGTTACACCAACGGACAGCGCCTGATACCGCGGCTTACGTTCAAGATTCCCCTGCAGCGTGAACTGCAGTGTTTATGTGCAAACTTGTCTGCTTTTAGAGAAATGTTTAATTATGGTAAAAAAAGACTTTACATTTTCCTTCCATCCTTTTTTAGTGTATCTTTGAGTTGTATTGTCTTAGAATGTTTATGCTTAAAAAACAAAAAACAAAAAATTACTGACTTGAGCTGAGTGCATTTTGGACTGGGATTAGGATTGAATTTCCAGCAGTTTTTGAACTGGCCCTAAACATTCTTCTCCATTTTGTGCTGTATCTGTGTGAAGCAGCGACCTCAACATTGGGGATTATAAATTCAAAGTTTCTGTTAACTCTGAAAACTGTTGAAATGCTGTGTGTCCAAAGTCTTTAGTCCTTAGCCAAACTTAACTCTTCATGTAAAGAAGTAAACAAGTGCATCTTTATTGTTGCTTGTTTAAGCTCATTTGGGGGTGCCACCCAGCTTCCTAATAAGTCACACATGGAGGCTTATTCTTAATTATAAAGGCCCAGCATCAGCTTGGCTTCTTTCTTGCCTGCTTTCCTTAACTTAAATTATCTCATCTACCTTTTGTCTCTGGGCTTTTTCTTTTCTTACTTCTGTAAATCCTACTTTCCCTCTTACTCTGTGACTGGCTGTGTGACTGTGTGACTGTGTGACTGGGTGTCTGGGTGGCTGTGTGACTGGGTGTCTGGGTGTCTGGGTGTCTGGGTGTCTGGGTGGCTGGATGGCTGTGTGGCTGGGTAGCTGGGTGGCTGGGTGGCTGGGTGGCTTGGTGGCTGGGTGGCTGGGTGGCTGGCCCCTAGCATCCTCCTCACCTTCTTCTCTTGCTCTTTCTCTTTTCCTCCCAGATTTCTCCTTCTATTTATTCTCTCTTCCTGTCAGCCCCACCTATCCCTTCTCCTGCCTCACTATTGGCCATTCAGCTCTTTATTAGACCATTGGTGTTTTAGACAGGCACAGTAACACAGCTTCACAGAGTTAAACAAATGCAACATAAAAGAATGCAACACATCTTTGCATCATTAAACAAATGTTCCACAGCCTAAACAAATGTAATACATCTTAAACTAATATTCTACAACATTTCTTAATGCTATGCAGATGCTTCCATCCTCGTTAAATGTCAAAATTACACACACACATACACACCACATGCATACACACAGCACCCATACACACACACACACACACACACACACACACACACACAGCACCCATACACACAGCACCCATACATACACACACACACACACACACACACAGAGCATCCATACACACACACACACACAGACACACACACACACATCCACATATCCACATGGACATGCACACATGTGCACCGACACGCACACCAGAATTACTATAAAATTTATTTGTTGTGATTTATTATCAAAGTTAGGTTTCTATACATGCCTTATATGCATATATACCCAAGGTTACTTTTTTTTGACGAGATACGGTTTCCTCTGTGTAAAAGTCCTGGCACTCACTTTGTAGATCAGGCTGACCTCAAACTCACCGAGATTCACCTGCCTCTGCCTCCTAAATGCTGGGATTAAAGGCATGCACCACCACCGCCTGGCCTACATAAAAATTTTAAGGCAAATAGGGCCATAAATGAAGAAGTTTAAGAAGCTCTATTCAAAGGGTGGATATTCCTTTCTCACGTGTCTGGAGACTAGAAGTTATAGAAAAGGTATGGCCAAATATTCCCTCTCTCTTCCTTTCTGCCTGTTCTTTGTCTATGTGTCCTCCCATGGCCTTGCTCTGCCTGAGATGCCCTCAGTCTCCTCCTGTGAAGTCACTGATCCTCGTGGGTTGGGCCACATTTATGAGCTCATTTAGTCATAACTTACGTCTTTCAAGGCCCAAGTTCCAAATGTAGTCACATTGGAAAGTAGTGTCTCAGCAGGGAGTTTGGAGCGGCTAGGAGTGGGCAGACAAGGTTTATGCCACCCTCCCTGGCTGGACTGTCACTCTTAAAGTTACCCAGCGAGGGTCTGGGAAACCCTCTCTTCATAGAGCTTACGCAGCGTTATGAAAGACTCCCCTCCCACCCTCAGAGAAACACTCCATTTAGCAGTGATTATATTTTGGATCTTGCCCCTTAGACGGCCTCCTAATTGATATATCCAGAAGTCTCGGTCTCATTTTGGGAAACTGCTCCCCTATGTTAAATATAGTGAAACGCTTCCAAGCAATCCCATTTCGTTAAAATGAAATTGGTGTTTTCTGGACCGTGCTTCTGCCCAGCGCATTCTCAACGGGAGCAGTGGGCCAGTGTCCCAAGCCTGCCGTCCTCGGTCAAGTTTTAGTCAGAAGCCTCCTTTTGGCAGTCTCTCTCTCTCTCTCTCTCTCTCTCTCTCTCTCACTACACACACACACACACACACACACACACACACACACACACACACATACACCATTTTGAAAATGCTTCTTCAGGGGTTGGAATTTGGATTCTGGGTGTTGGATGAGGAAGAGAAATTTGAGGTCTTAGATTTTTAGGGAAGAAAGCACCCGATTTGTGCATACACTGAGTAGGCAATTCTGGCAGTGATGATAAGCATGTATAGGTTATGAAACCCAATCCTAAAAATTTAGGGAAGATCAGAACTTATTTCTATTTATACCTTACAGCATTGAAGAAATTCAGCTGAACTTCGGTTGAGAGTGCAGCAGGGTTTTCAGGCCATTTTCAAATGTAGGTGTGATCTACAACTGTAAGTCTTTGGGGATTAATCATGAAGTGTTCCAAGGAATTTGTCAGGAAGCTGCTCAGACACAAAGACGGACAGCGAAAGCAGACTGGCTTGTGGAGGAGCACTATTCTAGTTTGTTCGATTGGGTAGGAATAGTGAGTATTTGTGGGCACTGGTGGATCTAAGACAAGGGAGAAGGCAGACAGTGGAGAGGCATGACAAAGAGATGTGTCCCGTGCTGGAGACGCTTGGCGAGTAGGGAGATTCACTGCACCTGTTCTCAAGGTATAACAGAATGAGTACATGTATGGCTTCAGGGATGAAGGCTGGCCTGGCTTCCGTGGACTGTCAGTCAGTGACAGTGGCCAAGACAATGCACTTTGTTCTTTTCCTCCGGGCACACGGCTGGAATTGGATAGAGTCATGGATGCTGACTGTTGGGGTTTGAATGACATGCCACATATTAAAACTGAAAACTCTTACCACACTGTCCTCCACATGTTCTCCTCATCTTCTGACCAGAAACAGAGGCCATGGTGGGAATGCTAGGGGGTGTGAGAGCGCTCTTAGGACACAATGATTTCCCATGACACTGTATGGAACAGACGTTCCTGTCCAAGTCCACACACACCGGACTGTGAGGAGATTTTAGTAAGATACAGACCTTTATTATGATTAAGCAAATTTGATTTGGGTGCTGTTAGCTAATTACATATCCTAATTACAAAGAATTTTGCTATGGTTTGCTTTTCCAGGATCATTGTTTAGTGAAGTATTGACCCCAAAGCAACAAATGATACATCACATGGCCTGTACCAGTTCCTATCCCTTCAAAGCCATGCTTCTTCACTCTGTAGTGAGTCTTTTTTGTCAGACTTCCTTTGGGGATTGCCAGTTCCCCAATAACAACACTGAGACTTATTATTAGTCATGAAAGCATGGCCTTTAGCTTAGGCTTATTTACAACTAGCTTTTATGATTTAAATAAACCAGTTTCTATTAATCCATGTTCTACCACATGGCTTTTCCTCTCTTCCATTCTGTACGTCTGACTTCCTCAGTGTCTTGCTGGCACGTCCTCTCTTCCTCCCAGAGTTCCTGTCTCTGCCCAGAAGTCCCACCCATTTCCTCCTGCCTAGCTATTGGCTGTTCAGCTCTTTATTAAACCAATCACAGTGACACATCTTCACACAGTGTACAAATATCCTGCAACATCACCCCACTTCTTTCTCCTGGAACCTCAAAGATGTGCTGAATTATAGGCCAGTGGAACACTGGTAACCTGTGCTGCCGCACGAGCAACCACTGGAGAGAGCCGAGAAACGGTTGAAATCTGCTGGGAGCCTGCCGCCTTCCCTGGCATGTCCCAGCTGATGACGTCATCTGCCTCCACCAGCCATCATGTCTCCTGAGAAGATGGGCCCAGGTGTGCCTGAAACTCTTCTGGAAGGGGAGTGTTGCAGAAACAGAGTTCAGGGATCCCACCGTGTGACCCTCTCCCAGAGCCCTGTGAGTTCTGTGAGCACCTACATCTGTGGATGTGTTAATGGACCATCTGCTTCTGGTGTGTCCGTGGGGAAGACCAGGCATTTGAAAGAAATCCTGTACGGAACTGTGGCCACAGGCCATCAGGGGTCGCTCTGTAAGCATTTGCTGTCCCCACTTTGAGTGACCGTTTTTTTTTTTTTTTTTTTTTTTTTTGCCATGTTTTTTTTGGGTGCACACACTTCTACATCTCTGCACAATCGACTCTCATCTCCTTTCCAGTTTTTACCCACATTGCCACAGCTCTCTCACATCTTTTATTTTCTTTTGTACCTTACTTGAGGAACACACACACACACATACATGTGTATATATGTTTGTCTGTTTTTCTCTAATGACATTTAGGCCATGCACAGCCAGGATGTTTGTCTGATGTGATTACTAATATATCCCGAAGGATGCTGGGAGTTTGGAGGCCCTCACAGAGTATTTGGAGCATGTGGGTGAAAATGTCTGGGCATATCTGAGGTCTTCCTGGAACCCCACCCTGTGGCTTCATTGACCTGCTCTAGTGTCTGTGAAGACCAGATTTCACTACCCAAGCAGGTTGGCATTGACCTGAGGCCATCATCCTGCCATAATCTCTATGATGCTGGGGTCACGGGAGTGTGCCACCGCTCCTGGCTTGGTTTGCGTCTCACAGATGAGTAATCAGTAACCCGTCTCAGGTCTTGTCTTTCTCCTTTGCTTCCCCCACATTCAGCAGGAACAGTTCCTCTTGAGGCAGGACTTTCCTCCTTATTTCCTCCCAGTTTCCAGCGCCCCCTGAATGAAATCCGATGTGTTCGGAGATCTGCAACTTGGATGCAGTGTGATTCATTCCTTCAGAGCCATTGCGGAGCCGGGAAAGGTCAATGACGCACCAGAAAGCTAGGTGTAATTTCTCTGATGTGTACAAATTAGCGCTTTGTCATCAGTCACAGTGTGGGAGGACAAGCCAGTGCCACTTCGGGTTGTCCCTGCTGCATAAATTAGGGATCTTGTTAGGCCAGAAATATTAGCATCATCCTTTGTTATTTTTAAAATGCCACCTCTGATGAACAGTCAGCCTTGGGCATATATTAAAATCCTTGAATTGTACTAAAGTAAATTTAGCTTTTTAAGATAACACCTCATTTTAATTTCATGCACGGTTAAATCCATCAATTCAAAGGTCTTCTAGGATAGATGCTTTGAAATCTTACTGGCACTTTCAATACCTTGTGGGAAAAATTTAAACTGCTCTACCTCTTTAATAATACTCCCTTATTGGCAGAAATTTAAAAGAAACCCTCAGTTACTTTGTTTTATGTTCATGTGTGTTTTTCCCAGGGAAGAGAGGAAATTAAATTGGGATCTTAAGTCCCTTTTCCTTTCAGAAGTAGATTTTCCCTTTAGTTGTAGTCCAGAAAGGAGGTTGAAAGGCATTGTGAATCAAATATTTCATCTTTGTGGCACGATGTGGTGGTCTAAATTATCATCTAATAAACATCAACGTCATTACTCCTATGTAGCGGGACTTCTGGCTTTTTCAGCATTAATGTGAAGAGTGTCTGCTTTCCTTGAACCCGAGTGGGTTAGCCCAGATCTCTGGGTACCAGAAGGCCACACTTTGAGAACACATTTAGGACTGGCTTCACGGTTGTAGCTGGGTGTGGTTTTGAGTGTTCGTCCTGAAGACCACCTTCAGGCAGAGCAGCCCTTCCAGAAGTCTTGAGAGCATCTCTGCTGCATGGCAAAGATCTTGCACACTTGAGTAGCTGTGCTCCGCGAGCATCAGAGCCTCCCGCTGAAACTCAGTCGATAGCTCTTTATATTGAGTGCCTGCCGCACATCAGAGCCTGTGCCTGTGGCTGGGGCTACAGTGGTGCGGAAAACAGTATCTTCAATAAAGTGCTGACCCGCGGAACCCAGGAACACACGCCTTACCACTTGTAGATGGAGAGAGGCTCCTCAGCATTTTCTCAAGGAAGTTCATATGCAATGTAGTTTTTAATGTGTTTATAGCCGCATATATCAAATATTTAACTTTTAATTTCCCTTCTTCCTCTTTTTCTCCCATCCCTTCAGCCCCCCTCCTTTCTTCTTTCTTTCCTTCCCTGAACCCATCCCCTCCTACATCTCAAGTCTGATTAGCTACAGAGTACATCATGGATTTCTGAGCTAGGAGTAAGGCCTTTAGAACAGACTTGCCTATGGTTGAATCTTAGCTTTGTCATTTTAAAATAATAATGTGGTGTTTGTTGTGAGCACAATCATGTCATTGCTGTTATTTTAATTATGACGAACATTTAACTTCTGTTGTACGTGGTGTGTAGTGTCTCAGGCATGGAGGCATTTGCATGCACTCGGTGCCTCATCCTTACAGCAATCACAGGACACAGGTATATCACTAGACTCCCTTTTGGTGAGGGAAACTGTGCCTTGAGTTTTAATGTGATATGTTGCCTAAAGCTGCACAGCTCTAAGTAAGGGAAGGCACAGAGACAAGCTCCGGGCTGTCATCATTCTGAGAGTTGCTTCCTCCTTGGTGAAATGGAGATGCTGATTTCTGCCTCGGGACTTGCTTGGGCTGATTCAACGAGGCACAGCATTTGGTTTTTGTAGTTTGGTTCCTGGCACATGACACATGTTCACACAGCACAGGACAGATCTGGCTTTGCTTCAGCTGAATGCTCCACAGTGGAATAATCTTCCCATTTTCTCTTTCTACAGTTTCCTTGCTCCTCACAGTTCTGAGGTTATAGACAGTCGAGGTGAAACAGGAAGCACTGATGTGTGTGTCTGTGTGTGTGTGTGCAGTCTGTGTATGCATATGTATGTGTGTTTGTGTTTGTGTTTATGTGTGTGAGTTGTATGCAGGTGTGCATGTTCAGTTTGGAGGACAGTCTTGGGCATTCGTCTTCACCATTCACCTTGTGTGAGAGTGGATCTCTTGTTCCCTCCTGTGTATACCAGGCTAGCTGGCCCATGAGCTCCAAGGATTCCCTGGTGTCTACCTCCTATCTTACCAGAGATACATGCTACCTCATCCAGCTTTACATGGTGCCTCAAGCGTTCTACCCACTGAGTCTTCTCTCCAACCTCCTGGGATGCTTTTCAGGTGATCACTAGGATGGTGCTCTGAATTCCAGGATGAGAAGTCACTGCCTGCTCCTTTCTCCAGCTGTCTCTGCAGCACAGAAAATGCTGGATAAATTTCCTTCGGGAGGCATTCCCCCATGCACAAAAACAAACTTACTCTGTGTCCACTGCTGGGTTTTTCTGGTGTAAGAGGTTCTGAAGAGGTGAAGTCTTACCATATGTTGCCAAGTGCATGTTGGTAAGTACCCTGGGGAAGCTGGGGGCTAGACACAGTGACATTTCCTATGACACATGGAGTGTCATGATTTGATAGAATGTCATTTTCCGTCTCTAATGGACTCAGGCCCTATGGATGGAGGTGCTCTATCCATGTATGTCTAACATGTTCCTGAAGCCTCGGCATCCCAGAGAAATTCGTGTGGCCCAGTATATTTGTATGTGACAATGCCACATCACCATGTCAACAGGTTGGATGCCTCTATGAGTTTGTACACAGGCTTGGTCTCTGTTAACCTGATTAAAATTCAGGTTGCGTTTAGAGAGTGGGACTCCGAATCTTGCTGTGACTTTCAGAGCTGCTGTTGCTTCCTTTCCTGAAGATGCTCGTGTAACTTGTCATGGTTGACACGAGCTTTGATTGTGTTGACAGACTGAACTGCTGTTCCTGGCCCTGTGACTGGCCGTGGTCATTGCTGGGGTTTCCTCCTGACCCAGTGTAAGTGGGGATTTTCCATTTCTATTCTGGATGTCTTATAAGTTCTCTCTCTTGAGTGTTCAAATGTGTCAGTATCTTATCTATCTTATCCTAGGAGCAAATGTGTCAGTATCTTATCTATCTTATCCTAGGAGCATCCAGGCAAGGCCAGGGTGTGTATAAATTCACATGGCTACCCTGCCATTGTTCATCTAGTTAAGAATCTATGCTTTGCTAGAAGATAACATAACTTTCTGTCCACCAGTTCCTAACAACCAGTGCAACATCCTTCTCTGGAGTATTAAGCAAATTTGTGTCTTTCTGAGTCGACTAACTCATCCTTCCACTCCTGGTTATTAATGGTGGTATCGTTTTTTCCCTCAATAATTTGATCACACAGACTTTTGCTTCACTGTTCTGTAGGGACAGTTCCTAAACCTGGGTCCGTACATTACTGTGAAGACACTGATGGACTTTTTAGGTTTGTATATAGAATTTTATGAGAAGATGAGCCAGGGTTATGGTCAGTGTTGAAAGCATCCTTGATTCACTCTGAGTTATCTTAACTCGAGGCTGGACAGATTGTTCAGCAGTTAAGAGTGCTCTCTGCTCTTGTGGAAGACAGGAGTTCAGTTCCCACCACTCACAGTTAGATGGCGCAACCATTTCTTATTCTGACTTCAAGATATCCAATGTCTTTTTCTGGACTTCACGGATAGCTGCATTCACACGCATATATCTCCCCAACATGTACACATAAGAAAAAACAATTAAGATAAACTATTTTAAAACTCTTTAAAAACCTCAGCCCTACCTAACCCAGCTTTCTCTTCTGTCAGTAGTCATCATAGTTCACCCCACCCCACTTGAACCCGAAACCCACTCCCCTCATGACGTCCTGCCTCACCCTGGACTTTTGATGTTGAGCTTTTGTTTGGCCACCAGGATCTCACTCCAGGCCATCCCTAGAAAGATCGTACTTAGAGGGTCAGGACGACCACTGTGGTCTCATCCTGGTGTTTGCCTCAAAGCACTCCCCAGTCTGTCCACTGCATTGGAGAGCAGCAAGTGGTTTTATTGAACATTATTTCTGGTCCAGGTGACCGTGCCGATCCAGAGTTAATGCTCATTAACTGCTTGTTGAAGAACTTGGGGAAAGGCTGGAAACTACATCCTTTACATAGAGTTAAAGTAAAAGTGCAGAGCCGGAGTGCCAGAATCAGCTTTGTCTTTTTGAGACGAGTTTTTTTATGTAAGCTGGGCATCAAGTTGCCTGTCCTCTGGTTGAAATATTTCCGTCTCTTACATTAAATAATGGTGCATCGATTCTCTGCTCAACACAAACAGATTATAACAAATACCTCTACATTTTATGAAACAAAAGATTTCTGGTGCTGGAGATCGATTTTGGTTGTTAAAAGGGTCTTAGTAAATCTCTAAAGGGACAAAGGACTTATACGGGCAGAAAGATTTCCCCGAAATGAGCCCAATAAAAAGTTCTACTTGGCAGGGTAGCTCTAGCTTCCTGTTAAAACTAGACCTGCTTTCTCCACACTTCTCTGGAAGACAGTGGATTCTGTACGACAGAGAGATCTCTGGCTGCAATCCAGATGTGGTCCTCTAGAGATGTAGCTGATGGTAGCCTGGACATCAGATGAAGCTGAAGACTCAGGATGGTGGGCACAGCTTATGTCAGGCAGTGTGGATGCCAGCCTGGTACTGTGGGACAGAGAGTTGCTTGCTCGTTTGTGGGTTAGGACACAAACCGAGGAGCAGCCACCACAGTGACACTGTGTTCTTCTGAGGGCCTCTATTTTTGCTTTTTTAATTCACATTTTTGTCTTCTAATAGCTAGTACACACCTGCTTATTCAAAACAAAGTCATCCTATTTCATACTCCATAAACATTTGTCACGCTGGGAGACAAAAAGGAGGCCAACGTCCTTGAAATCAGATTTAATCAGATACTTGAATCTTACAGCCCCTTCCCAGGGAGCATGTATGTGGACACTACACATTTCCCAGTTAGAACCATGTGACTTCCGGTTCCATCTTGATCTCCTGTGAAGGGGTTGGGGGCTCAGCTGTGTGTTTTGACTGATGTTCTATTAGAGTCTACCAGAAGTTTCTTTTCTGGAGTTAGCTATTGATAGAAGTAACCAATGAGCGGGAACAAACATGAAGAGGAAAACAGACCCATTAAGGAAGGGAAAGATCCCTGCTGTCGTCCACTACCCTTCGAAGTGACAGTAGAGGCCACAGAAGGCAGCTCAGCTGTGTCGCTGTTGATTCTGCCGTTCGTGCCTCGAGGTTTAAAGAGCCTGGTTTATGTGTGCTCGTTTTGTGAGGGAATCGTATTACTTAGATAATAGCTTGCAGGAAAGTGGGGCAATTGTCTGCTAATAAGTTGCATGTGTCTAGGGAACGATGACAGATTGAACTAAGGGTGGAGAGGCTCCATGAAAAGAGGTTTACGATCTGATGGGGGCCCTTTCACGTCCAGCCCCTTTCTTCCTCGCCCACTGTAGAGCCCTGGTAGAGCTCAGTACCCCTTACCTGACTCCCCCCCACGCACACACCAGCCACTGGGAATGCCACGAGTGTGTTTCTTTAGTGTTGTTTGTGTTTAATGCTCACGACGGCTGATAAAGTCTCCCCTCTCACTGTGGTATGGAGGCATAACTAATGACTTTATTGGTGCACATATATTATGGACTCCCTGACATTTATGTTTTCAGCCCTGAGAGATGAATGCTCCCAATGAAAGTAAATCAGTTGCACCCAGACTGTGGGAATAAAACATTGCAATTGGGGTTTTTCTTCTTGTCTAGCTGATAGCAGAGGGAGTGGAATATTGAGACTTGTCTTGATGCTGTGTGTTTCTTCTGAAAAGGAGAATTCACTGTGTCTCTAAAGTGTGTCTGTGACTTACGTGTAGCCTTTTGTGGAAACTCAGAGACAAGATCACTGTCCTGAGAGGGTTGTGTTCTTTTTCAGGACCCTCCACCCCTGTGTCCTGGTTGTAATTAATTATGTTTTTTTTTTTCAGAAGAGTGCTTTCAGTTAAAAATGAACATAGGCACAACCAGTAGTTATCCTGGAAATGGAAAGTGGAATTTTATAAGATGCCAATAATTCAGAAACATCTGAGGCAAATTCCAGTTATGGAGCTGAACTTAACTGATGCTTAAGATGAAGGAAAAGTATTTCTTGATTATGCTGAAAAAGCATTTGGTGTAAATGCTGCTGTTTTGTTTCAAAAGGAAAGAAAGAAATGGTTTGTGTTTATGGCCAAAGTCAGATGTGACTATACATATCAAGTCATGGTTCAGACTGACAGGTGACTTTAGAACTGTCCCCTTACTTTCAGAAAGATTCTACCCCCTTGGAATGCCCTGCTTCTCTTGTTTTCCACCTCTGCCTTCAGGATTGGCAGGCCTGGGGCCATTGAGATGGACACTGGCTGTAAATGTCCTGTGTGGTGGGGACACCATGGCTGAGTGTTCACCGTCCTGTCCATTCCATGAGGAATCAGTCACTCTGACTCTGGAGATGCCCAGGAACTTGTAGCTCCATCTGCCTCATGCATCTGCATCCATCCTGTTCTGTTCTAGCTGCCCATGGGTGCAGGCTTGTTTCTCTGTCCAGTGCAGCACCCGAGGAGAGCGCTGCCTTTACCCCCCAGCACTGGGGCCTGTGTTTTGGAATTTAATCCTGAGGTGTGTGACTGTGTCACCGTGTCATGCACAGCCTTGCATTGAACACTCACCTGCTGCAAAGGGCTTTAGCAGCACTGTAGCCGTTACCCTCACATTGACTGGGTGAGTGTCCAGCTTATGTTTTAGGAATCACTAGGGAAAAATCCCAAAACACCTTTGTCACTATTTAGTTTGTTTGTGTGTGCTCATGAATGTGTGCATCTGTGTATGTGTGTGGATGCATGTGTCTGTGAAAGGGACATGCGCATGTCATGATATCTGTGGAGGTCTGAGGATAACTTGTAGGAACATGTTCTCTCTTAATACCAGGAATCAAACTCATGTCATCAGGCTTGGCTGCAAGCACCTTTACTCTCTGAGAAGTCTTGGCTGACCTCATCACTGCTTTTCAAAATGTTAAGTGTGGTGTTGATAATCAGCAACATCAACTAACTCACTAGTACGTTTCCAGGAGTATTTGTTGTCATGATTCCATGTAATATTGTGTATACAAAGTATCTATCATCTATCTGTCTATCTATCTATCTATCTATCTATCTATCTATCTATCTATCTATCTATCTATCATCTATCTATCTATCTATCTATCTGTCAATCATCTATCTATCATCTATCTACCTATCTATCTATCTATCTATCTATCTATCTATCTATCTATCTATCTATCTATCAATCTATCTATCTATCTATCTATCTATCTATCTCTATCTATCTATCATCTATCTATCTATCTATCTATCTATCTATCTATCTATCTACCTACCTATCTACCTACCTACCTACCTACCTACCATCTGTTCGCAGCTGGTTTACAGCTGTAACTATATGTAAAACTTGGGAAATACTGTGCTTAGCCCATTGCAAGGTGTGTGCTTCTAGAATCTCTGTTGAGAAGTGGGAAATAATCTAAGCTTGCAGTGCTAATGCTCACATGTGGGGCACTTAATTTCATGACCTTGTTAGCAAAGTGTGTATCTAAAGATAAACACTAGGCAGCTGCAATTATGTTCAGGCTCTATAGCATTGAGGTTAGTAGTCAAGGAAGAAAGATGTCTACTGTAGCAAAATGCATTTGCCCTGGCCTGGGATAGATTTTCTTTTGGGAATGCAGAAATAGACCATTTTATAGAACCTTGCTTACCTCTTAGGGATGTTAAAGAACATCATGCTTCAGAGGTGCCAGGTTTAAAGCAAAGCCTGTACCCTCGGGGACTATGAATCAAATCATGGTGCCTGTAAGAATAGCCCATCCCACTGCACAGATACCTTCTCCTCACATGCATTCTCACATCCCAGCTCTTCTGTTAATCTGGCAAGCTCATGGCACAGTCCAAGTTTTTCTCAAATGTTTGTATCCATTGGACTAGCCCATTATTGTTCTAGTAACCCTGTAAAAGAAGGTCATCAGGGGAAGAGGAACCACAACTGAGAAAATGCCTCCATCAGATTGGCCTGTAGGCAGGTCTGTGGGCTTGTTCTTGATTAATGGTTTCCGTAGGAGGGAAACCATTGTGGGTAGTTCCACTCTGGGGCTGGTAGTCCTGAGTTTTATAAGAAAGATGGGTGAGCCAGTGGTAGGCAGAACTCCTCCATGGTCTCTACTTTAGTTTTGCTGCCTCCAGGTTCCTGCCTTGAGTTCAAATGTGACGTCCCTCAGTGATAGAATGTGACTGAGATGTATAAGCCAAATTAACCCTTTCCTCCCAAACTTGACTTTGATCATGGGCTTTATCATAGAGTAGAATGCAAAGTAAGGTGTGTGTGTGTGTGTGTGTGTGTGTGTGTGTGTGTGTGTGTGTGTATGAGTGGGCGTGCATGCCTGTGGAAGCTGGAGGTCATGCTTCAGCACCTTCCTCAATTGCTTTTCACTGCAGTTTGTGAGACACAGTCTCATCAAACTCCATGCTCATCATTTCAGCAGGACTGGCTGGTGCGCACAGGCCTCTGCCTCGACCTGGAGTTGCAGGTGCTGCAAACCATTGTGACCAGCTTTTTGGTCAGCACTGGGAATCCTGTCCTCATCCTTGCATGACTAGCACTTTACAGAGTCGTCTCTAAAGCCCCCAGATTTATTTTTGCTCTACTTTCTGTCTGACTTGATTTACTATTTTTTCCACTTGTGCTCTATTCTCTGGGTCAGTCCTCAGCAGCACCTTTTGAAACCCCATAGGATGTGGGTCTCAGGGTTCTGGCTGAGCTGTATGCCATCTTACAAATGATTTTTAATTATCAGTTCCACCGATATTCTACTGGTTCACATTTGGGAAAAGTGTTCTCTCTGTAAATATGAGGCTCTTTCTCTGGTCACAACACAAATAGGTGACCATCCTTGTTATTTTAGCTGACAGTAAGTTTTGATCCAATATTTGCCAAGAATTGTTGTGTGATGTTTTGTTTGTGTTCTGACAAATAAAGCTTGCCTGGAGCTCAGAAGGCAGAGCTAGCCACTAGTTAACCATAGAGGCCAGGCAGTGGTGGCACACACCTTTAATTCCAGCACTTGGGAGGAGGATGCAGGAAGATCAGTAGTTCAAGACCACTCTGGGCTACAGGAGATTGAACCAGTCTAAAAGAAAAACAGAGGCGGGAGGTTGTGACCGCTACCTTTGATCCCAGCATTTGGGAGGCTCATGCTTTTGATCCCAGGACATGGGAGGCTCACGCCTTTAATCCCAGCACAATTGAGAGGTAGAGACAGGAATATAAGGCAGGTGGAGACAGGATCCATCTCATTCAGTCTGAGGATTTATAGAGACAGGATGTCCCATTCGGTCTGAGATTTTGTAGAGGTAAGAAGTCTCTGGTGGCTGCTGCTCTGCTTCTCTGATCTTTCAGCTTTCACCCTAATATTTGACTCCAGGTTTTTATTGTTAAGACTAATTAGGATGAGCTATGAAGAATAGTTTGAAAGTTTGAAATGCAGCAACGTTAAATGATGATTTTGCCTGGAGGGGCTCTTGCCTGTCGGAGAAGAGTTTCTGAAACATTGATAATGATTGTGGTGTGATAAATGCTGATTTATTTAGGCTTAGAGGAATCCCGGTTGCTCTGCCTAGTAAGGATAGCCAAACAACTTGAACAATTGGCCCTGGATGGCCAGGTCTCGATTAACAAGTAGCAGCTCTCCTTAAAGAAAATCTGGCCAATCACAAAGTAGCTACACTCTCCTTCACCAGCTTCCTCCTGCGATCAGCCTCCAGTCTGAGCACCTCTGAAGTTATTCTTATTTTAGGATAAAACTTTCCAGCTTCCATGCCAGCCTGTGAGTCTGTCAAAACAAGTGACCATGTGGCTGTCACCCTGGCTAGATGAAGCGCCCCGAAACCCTCCCTCATTCGCTGTCGTGAGCTGGTTGCTGTGTCCTTCCACAGACCTGGTTAAGAGGAAGTGTGCTACCTTCAGTTTCTCACTTCAGTTTTGCCATGTCTGTTGTGCGCAGTCCCATGTGGCTGGTGTTTCTTGGTTGCATGAGCGCTCCTTAGGTCTGGAGGGCTACAGCCCTCACTTCCCTTCCTTGTATGGAAAGGTCAGGTGAGCTGTTAAATGTCAACCCAGGCATTAGGCATTATCATGTGACTATGAACCCATTCTCAAGCACTGAGAAGGGAGGAGCCGAGGGTCCTCTGCAGCAGTAACCAGAGGCCAGAAGCTTAAAAAAAAAGGGGGGGGGAGTAGAAAGAAAAATTCTTCCCAAGGTCACCCTGGGAAGGAGGAGATCTGAGCTGAGCGGCCACCCAAGGGCTCAGTCTTGCTCATAGATGAGTGGGTTCTGATAATAGGACCCAGAAGACAGCAGTGGGGAACAAAGCCACTTGTTCCTTTATCTTTTTCTAATGAAAATTCAATGACATTTCAGCAATGAGTCCTCTCCAACCTTAAAGAGTAGGTCCAAATGTTAGGATGAGAAGTGGAGGCAATTGCCTGCAAACGGTTTGAGATCATATCGTGCCTGATTTTAATATCACACTGCCTTCCTCCTACACTAAGTTTATTGTCTATATTCACTCTGTTGTTGCTATATTCAAAAACCACAATTATGGAGCTTGACTAGGATGAAGGCAAGAAGGATGCAAAAAAATACCTAAACATTGTTCATGGGGAAAGATCTACATTATTTTTCAATTACCTTTTATTTTATTAGTTGAGCTTCTGGGATCCTCTGGCAATACACTGGAAGTCCAAGTACCTTTGCAAAATAGTTTAATTTTGTGTAGTTATGATTAGGTGAACCTCCTGAATTGAATCAGTTGATGGGAAAAGCATGAGGTTGGCATTATTAAATTTTGCAATTTGCACTTATTTATTTAGACTTTGGTTGTGAAATAGAGTGCTGATGACTTCTCTCTGATCAGAAGGGATGCATGGTGGGGGTGGGGTGAGAACTGTCTTGGTGTTGTCTTAGTCCATGCTCTGTTGCTGCATGACCATGGCAACTATTGTAACGCCCCATTTAATTGGGACTGGCTTACCCTTTCAGAGATTCAGTCCATTGTCGTCATGCCAGCATGCAGGCAGACGTGATGCTGGAGAAGTAGCTGAGAGTTGTACATCTAGATCCTCGGGAGAATGAAGAAAGGAACTCTGGGCTTGGGATGGGCTTTGTGAATCGTCAAAGCCCAACCCCAGTGACATACTTCCTCCAGTGAAACCATACTTCCCAATCCTTTCAAATAATGCCACTCCCTGGTGACCAAATTTTCAAAGCATATGGCAGGCATCCTTATTCAAACCACTAGAATGATAAAATCCTGACAAACACACCTTTACGTCAAGGGGCAGCCATCATGGCAGAGAAGTAAAGCAGAAGGAGTTTGATGTAGTTGGTCATGTCATCCCACAGCCACGCAGAGAAAGAGTGATGAATTCTCACATTCAGTTTGCTCTCCCTATTTATACAGTTGAGGATCTGTTACTGAGGAATGGTCTTGTCCACAGTGAATCTTACCTATCCCCAGGTGAGTCTGGAGTCTGTCAAGTTAACAGTTAACTCACCATCACAGGAATCAACTCCAGTTTGTTAACTGGCAAACATTGTGGGATCCTACTACACTTCCTTGTCAGAGTCTAGCACATTATTCATGTTCGGCAAGTACTCTCCACCTCCGACCCATCCCAGTCTGGAATCCTAAGGATGATAACAGCTACAAAAGCAAATCAGTGGCTGTGTCAGTGCCCACCACATGGCAGACTCTTTAGTCCTGTTACTTAAGTGGTCCTACATTTGTGAGAACCCTCAGTGCCTCCCTGGTTTATGCATGCCCATTTGCAGAGTGAACTCGAAATCTGCCCTTCCTTTCCATGAGGTGAATCTCTCTGACTTTATTCTCAAGTCTGGACTGGACTTGTGACTTTTTTGACCAACAATGTGACATTTTTGTCATTTGCAAGAGAAGGAAGCGGTCTCGAGACCTTGTTGCTTCATCTCTCCCATTCCTGGAATGAAAGGCTCTCTAGAAGGGGAGCCCTAGCATTGAGCTACAGCCAAGCCACTGCTAGGCAACAGTGGCCATCTTGAATAGCTCAGGCTCGGCTGAGCTACCAGATGGCCACGGGCAAGGCGCTGTCCAAATTGCTGTTCCATGGACTGATGAGCCAAGATAATGGTTGATTTTTAATTTAATTTTTTATTGTTATTTTATTTTTGATTGTGGTAAAACATACATAATGTAAAATTTGCCATGTTAATCATTTTTAAGCATATAATTCAGTACTGCTACACATATTCACAGTGTAGTGCAGCCAATCCCAAAGGCTTTTTTGTCTTGTAAAATAAAACTCTAAACCTGCCAGTGACTCCCAGATTTTCCCATCAACACAGAAACACAGCTCTTACCTCAAAGGGGTCAAGGAATAGTTTATACAGGAACCAGAAATGAGTGACCATGGCCCAGAAAACAGGTTCAGGTCCCCTATAGCATGAATCTTAAAAGGTCTTATTAATAAAAACAAACCCAGGGCCAGATATTGGGGTGACTGCTGGAAGATCAGAGAAACAGAACAAGCCACAGCTATCTCACCTTGCCAGTTCCTCAGCTGATCCTGTTTCCTCAGACTGGAAGCCTCTGAGTCCTCATCCAAATGGATCTCAGCTGAACTGCTGTTAAAAGCCTAAAAGCTTAACTAGGATCTAGCTCTGCTCCTCACTCCTTATATACCTTTCTGCTTCCTGCCATCACTTCCTGGGATTAAAGGCGTGTGTCACCATGCCTGGCTGTTTCCAGTGTGGCTTTGAACTCACAGAGATCCAGATGGATCTCTGCCTCCCAAGTGATGGGATTAAAGGTGTGTGTGCCACTGTTTTCTGGTCTCTATATCTAGTGGCTGTTCTGTTCTCTGACCCCAGATAAGTTTATTAAGGCACACAATATATTAGTGAACACAAAATCACCACAGTCCCCAAACACCATGCTCCACTGTGGAAGTGGTTTCTTGAGATCTTATTAATTTACAGAACAAAGAAGTAAAGTATCCAAGTGTTTACTGAATGTGTCTGTGAGCATCATAGGTAGACAATTGGCAGCAAAGGTCATGGGTGAGGATTTCAGAAGCCATTTGATGATGTCCTTAGCTTTCAGATTGGTGGAAGCTGTGGTCTGTTAAGAATATAGTTTAGAGTTATTGGTAGTTACCAGGATGGTAAGGAGACAGTTTGAGCCCTGAATGGCTTTCAGAGGAACTCAAGACTTAAGTGTCCATAATCTCTGGGATCAGACATTTGGCCTTGTAGAATCTAACACAGATGTGGCTCCCCCACCTCCAAACCTCAGTTCACGTCTGCTCCTGCTGCAGACACTGCACTTCCTGTTTGTGTGGATTTCACTGCCCTGCATGTCTCAGGCAAGAGAACTTGTGCCGGCCCTGTCTTTTGGTGATAGGCTGATCTCACTCAGTGTCCTATTCATTCATGTTGCAGCCTTGAACAACAGCTCTACAGTCTGAAACAAGTCCTGTGTGTTTAAGACTGAACCACACATTACTGTGTACTTCTTCTGAACTGGGTCCATCGGTTCATCTGCTGAAGGACATTTGGATTGTGTCCACCAGAAGGCTTGCTGGGACTAATGTGGCATGTGCATGAATGTGTAAATATCTCTGAGATGTTTACAGTTCTTTTAGATTTGTACCTAGAAACCAGACTGATAATTGAATTTTAATTTTTTGAAATGGTTATTTTGAGCCATTAATAATTGAGGTGATTTGCTATATATGAGAAATACTTGAAACACTTAATTGTGCCCTGACATGTTTAGTGGTAGACCCTGTTATTCCCATTCTACAAAGGGAGGTCTGACTTTTCTAAGTCATGTGGTTTGTGCAGACCGGGACCAGACTTGGATAACATGAAGTCTGATACCATACTCTAGTTCTGTCTCTGTCTGTCTGTCTGTCTCTCTCTCTGTGTATGCTGGAGGTTGATATCCTGTGTCTTCAGTTGCTTATCTTTTGAGATCCGGGGTCTCTCACTGAACCTGGATCTCATCCTTCCACTAGACTGGCTGGCCAGTAAGCTGTGGGGATCCTCCTCACTAGCACTGGAGCTACAGGATTTTGCTCCCACAGCGGGGTTATACATGGGTGTTGGGGATCCCAGCTCAGGTCCTCCTGCCTGTGGTCCACACTTTACCACTGAGCCGTCTCCCCAGCCTCCGACTCCAGTTTCTTTAGTACACTGTGTTACTTTATGCAAAGGCCCTGTCAGCTCTGTTTTACCTCTAATGGCCAACACTGTGCAGAGGGAAGAGTCAGTAAACCAGCGACGCTGGAAAGGTCCCGCATCTGTGACTAACATAGGCCAAGGAAGCTGGGATCTTAAATGTGAGATTATCTATCCATCCTGTGGTCATCACTGAGTTTGTTTCTGCTGTCAGCAAGCTTGCCCAAATTTGATCTAATGCAGTGTTTCAATAATGAAACCACTGTTTCTGTGAGAGTAGACAACTTTGTATGTATCATAAAACACTGCAGTTCACAATGTAGGTTCGGTGACTAGGAATCTGTGTGGAGGGGTTTCCAGCGACATCTGTCGACACTTGGACACTTGGTGCATGGCTGCATGCACAGTACAAAGTGCAGGTGCTGTGTGCTGCAGTGAGGTCACTGGACACAACACAGGCAAGTCCCACCCCAGATGACCCAGGTTCAGTACATGTGCAACACAGGCAGGTACCACCCCAGGTGACTCAGGTTCAGTACATGTACAACACAGGCAGGTACCACCCCAGATGACCCAGGTTCAGTACATGTACAACACAGGCAGGTACCACCCCAGGTGACTCAGGTTCAGTACATGTACAACACAGGCAAGTCCCACCCCAGGTGACTCAGGTTCAGTCCATGTACAACACAGGCAGGTACCACCCCAGGTGACTCAGGTTCAGTCCATGTACAACACAGGCAGGTACCACCCCAGGTGACTCAGGTTCAGTCCATGTACAACACAGGCAGGTACCACCCCAGGTGACTCAGGTTCAGTACATGTACAACACAGGCAGGTACCACCCCAGGTGACTCAGGTTCAGTACATGTACAACACAGGCAGGTACCACCCCAGATGACCCAGGTTCAGTACATGTACAACACAGGCAGGTACCACCCCAGGTGACTCAGGTTCAGTACATGTACAACACAGGCAAGTCCCACCCCAGGTGACTCAGGTTTTCATGTCCCAATACAAATCACAGCCCAAAGATTAAGACGTTTTGATAACTTATTGGGTGCCGTATTTTCCCCAAGGGCAAGCACAGCTCCAGATCTTAACCTTTATGTGCGCATAGGATGTGAGCAGACACAGCCAGCAGCACAGACTGAGTGAGGGATGACTGAAACCATGTCTGAAGAGGCTCCTCAGGAGTTGTAACAGACGGAGATACACGGCCAGCTGGTGTTTCTGTTTTGTTCAGGTAGATGGTAAGAGGTTAACTTGTTTGACCAGGAGCATAAACTCCTCCTTTTGGACCCTGTGATTCACGTGTGGCTGGTCTTGTCCGCTGTACCTACCTGCTTGCTGCTCCTTCGGCCCCTGCCTTCTGGGTTCCCCACAGGTGGGATTCTGCCCCCCTTCCTTCCACATCTGTCTCCCCCTCTCCGTGGCAGCCTGGGGCCTCTTCCTACACTGCCCTGCCTCCGAATTATGAGAAGAGACCCAGTCTTTTTACTCCAGTATTTTTTGAGGAGGCCCTGGGTTAGACCTGTAGGACCGAAAAGTACCCCAGACCAAAAACAGCCAAACAGCTGGTGGTGGGCACGCCCAAACACAGGAGCACACCCAGGCACAGGAGCACACCCAGGCACAGGAGCACACCCAGGCACAGGGGCACACCCAGGACAGGAGCACACCCAGGCACAGGAGCACACCCAGGCACAGGAACACACCCAGGCACAGGAGCACACCCAGCACAGGAACACAGCCAGGCACAGGGCACACCCAGGCACAGGAGCACACCCAGGCACAGGAGCACACCCAGGCACAGGAACACACCCAGGCACAGGGGCACACCCAGGCACAGGAACACACCCAGGCACAGGAGCACACCCAGGCACAGAAACACACCCAGGCACAGGAGCACACCCAGGCACAGGGGCACACCCAGGCACAGGAGCACACCCAAACACAGGACACACCTAGGCACAAGGAAACACACCCAGGCACAGGAGCCACACCCAGGCACAGGGCACACCCAGACACAGGAACACACCCAGGCACAGGGGCACACCCAAACAAGGGGCACACCCAGGCACAGGGGCACACCCAGGCACAGGAGCACACCCAAACACAGGGACACACCCAGGCACAGGGGCACACCCAGGCACAGGGGCACGCCCAAACACAGGAGCACACCCAGGCACAGGAGCACGCCCAAACACAGGAGCACACCCAAACACAGGAGCACACCCAGGCACAGGAGCACACCCAGGCACCACAGGAACACACCCAGGCACAGGAACACACCCAAACACAGGAACACACCCAGATACAGGGATACACCCAGGCACAGGGGCACACCCAGGCACCACAGGGACACACCCAGGCACAGGAACACACCCAGATACATGGACACACCCAGGCACAGGGACACACCCAGGCACAGGAGCACACCCAGGCACCACAGGAACACACCCAAACACAGGGGCACACCCAGGCACAGGAGCACACCCAGGCACCACAGGAACACACCCAAGCACAGGAGCACACCCAGGCACAAGGGCACACCCAGGCACAGGAGCACACCCAGGCACAGGAGCATACCCAGGCACAGGAACACATCCAAACACAGGAACACACCCAGGCACAGGAGCACACCCAGGCACAGGGGCACACCCAGGCACAGGGGCACACCCAGGCACAGGGGCACACCCAAGCACAGGAGCACACCCAGGCACAGGAGCACACCCAAACACAGGAACACACCCAGGCACAGGAGCACACCCAGGCACAGGAACACACCCAAACACAGGAGCACACCCAGGCACAGGAGCACACCCAGGCACAGGAGCACACCCAGGCACAGGAACACACCCAGGCACAGGAGCACACCCAGGCACAGGAACACACCCAAACACAGGAGCACACCCAGGCACAGGAACACACCCAGGCACAGGGGCACACCCAAACACAGGAGCACACCCAGGCACAGGAGCACACCCAGGCACAGGGGCACACCCAGGCACAGGGGCACACCCAGGCACAGGACCACACCCAGGCACAGGGGCACACCCAGACACAGGAACACACCCAGGCACAGGAACACACCCAGGCACAGGAACACACCCAGGCACAGGAACACTCCCAGGCACAGGGGCACACCCAGACACAGGAACACACCCAGGCACAGGAGCATACCCAGGCACAGGGGCACACCCAGGCACCACAGGAACACACCCAGGCACAGGAGCACACCTAGGCACAGGAGCATACCCAGGCACAGGAGCACACCCAGGCACAGGGGCACACCCAGACACAGGAGCACACCCAGGCACAGGGGCACACCCAGGCACAGGAGCACACCCAGGCACAGGAACACACCCAGGCACAGGGGCACACCCAGACACAGGAGCACACCCAGGCACAGGGGCACACCCAGGCACAGGGGCACACCCAGGCACAGGGGCACACCCAAACACAGGAGCACACCCAGGCACAGAACACACCCAGGCACAGGACACACCCAGCACCACAGGAACACACCCAAACATAGGACACACCCAGCACAGGGACACACCTAGGCACCACAAGAACACACCCAGGCACAGGGACACACCCAGGCACCACAGGAACACACCCAAACATAGGGACACACCCAGGCACAGGGACACACCTAGGCACCACAAGAACACACCCAGGCACAGGGGCACACCCAGGCACAGGAGCACACCCAAACACAGGGACACACCCAGGCACAGGGCACACCCAGGCACAGGGGCACACCCAGGCACCACAGGAACACACACAGGCACAGGAACACAACCAGGCACAGGAGCACACCCAGGCACCACAGGAACACACCCAGGCACAGGGGCACACCCAGGCACCACAGGAACACACCCAAACACAGGAGCACACCCAGGCACCATAGGAACACAGCCAGGCACCACAGGAACACACCCAGGCACCACAGGAACACACCCAGGCACCACAGGAACACACCCAAACACTGGAGCACACCCAGACACCACAGGAATACACCCAGGCACAGGAACACACCCAGGCACCACAGGAATACACCCAGGCACAGGAGCACACCCAGGCACCACAGGAACACACCCAGGCACAGGAACACACCCAGGCACCACAGGAATACACCCAGGCACAGGAGCACACCCAGCACCACAGAACACACCCAGGCACAAGAGCACACCCAGGCACCATAGGAACACAGCCAGGCACCACAGGAACACACCCAGGCACCACAGGAACACACCCAGACACAGGAACACACCCAGGCACCACAGGAACACACCCAGGCACCACAGGAACACACCCAGGCACCACAGGAACACACCCAGACACAGGAACACACCCAGGCACCACAGGAACACACCCAGGCACCACAAGAACACACCCAAACACAGGAGCACACCCAGGCACCACAGGAACACACCCAGGCACAGGGGCACACCCAGGCACAGGAGCACACCCAGGCACCACAGGAACACACCCAGGCACAGGAGCACACCCAAACACAGGGGCACACCCAAGCACAGGGCTCCTCCCTCCCAGGGAGATTTCAAGGGTCTCCCGGGGAGCAGAAAGCTATTCAGGATGCTGTGCTGTGCATAGCAGGATGGCAGAGGCCCATCTGCTGAGCCCTCTGCACTCTGCCTCTTCTCCTGACTCCTCCCCAGAATCCCCGCTGTTAGTCTATAAACTGGCTCCACACCTGAGTTTCCCCGTGTAGCAATTCCAAGAAAATTCAATCTTCGAAGTACATTTTGTAGTAAACAGAGGCAGCCGTGAGAAACACTTCGTTGCTTTCAAAGATTGTTGTGAAGGAATTGAGTAGCCAATCTTGTTTCAAACTGGAGTGTCTGGGACCAATTTATTAGGATTCTGGATGCTGTTGTCATTATCTTCTTCCCAAAGGACCCATGGAAGATGAAGTATGTAAACAACAGCAAGTCAACCAAATTTACATTGGAAAGCCTCTTTGTCTGAGTACTCTGCAGAGTCCGTCCTGGACCATCAGATGCTAACACCACCTCAAATGCAGCCCCCCTTGTCGTGAGCTCATAATTAGGCTCAGCTTCTTCTCTGGATGCTGGTGGGTAAACCTGTGTTCTCAGGGCCTGGCCATGGCTTGTCCTGATGGAGGTGCCAAGAATCAGTCGTGCCGCTGATGGCTGCTCACCTTCGAGGGAAGGGCAAGCCTGTTTGCATTATTGTTCTAGGGGGAAGGCTCACTCTAATTTCAATGCTCAGATGCACATTTGTGATTGTGATTGTCAAGTGAGTAAATACGCTCTCCCCAAGATGTGGTGTAATCTTAATTATACTGAAATATTATTTTGATTGTATGTTAATAAATAAAGTTGTCTGGGGGTCAGAGCTATTAGAGCCATAGCAAGAGTGTGCGGTGGTGGCACACGCCTTTAATCCCATAAGATCTCTGTGTGTTCAGGGTCAGAGCTATTAGAGCCATAGCAAGAGTGTGGCGGTGGTGGCACACGCCTTTAATCCCATAAGATCTCTGTGTGTTCAGGGATACAGTCAGCATTGGAACATATACCTTTAAGACCTAGGGGCTTACATTCAGACAGTGACGAGGCAGTCATGTGTTTGGGTTTACAACCAATGAGAAGGCAGAACGACATACTATAAAAAAACAAACCGACAGGAAGTAGGTCTCTTTTCGCGAAGCTGGGACAGCAGAAGGAAGGGTGAGATTTTAGCTCTGAGCTCTGACCTCTCGACTTTCTCTTTTACATTGTTTCTGTGTTTCTTATTTAATAAAACGGTTGATTACATCTACACCAAGATGCCTGTAAAAGCTGGAGTTGAGTAGCTACCTGCTGGTTGATTAAAAAAAAAAAAAAGAGTAAATAAGTTCCTTGCTTCAGGTTCACCATTTAAAAAAATATATTTATTTATATCTGTTTTATGTGTATGGGTGTTTTCCCTGCATGTGTGTCTGTGCGACACGTGTGTTTGTGTACTGCATGAGTATGTCCCTGGTGCTTGAGGAGGCTCCTGGGATGGAAATTATAGATGCTTGTGAGCTGCCGTGTGGGTGCTGAGAACCAAACCCTTGTCCACTGGGAAAGCAGCCAACACTCTTAACCCAGCCCAGGCTACCCACTTTAAAAAATGGGATCCTAAGAATACCTCCTGCTTTGTTTAGAGCTGTTTTAATAGTCTTGCAAATTGGTGAATTAATTGGTCATTCTACTGAGTCACAGGTCCAGAGGTTAGAAGTCAAGATCAAAGTGCAGGCAGAGAGGGCGTCTCCTGGCTTGCTGGCTCTCTCTAGAGTTCTTTATGCCTGCATAGTCTCATGTGTTTCTCCATGTATGTGCAATATGTCTCAACTTTCCCCTTCTATGAGGACCCCAGATGTCCTGAATTAGAGGACTGTTCTACTCGGTATTAAGTGATCCCACTGTCAAATGAGGCCATGTTCTGCAGTGCCCAGTTTCACTATATACATTTGGAGAGAGTACAGCTCAGTGCAGATCACTAGCTTCTAGGGGGAGATTTAGAATGACTTAGTACATCATGTGTGTTTGACGTTGTGAGGGTTAGTTGAACTGTCAACGTGACACAAGCTAGAGTCACTGGAGGAGATGTTCAATGAGGCCTGATTTAGATCAGGTTAGCGTGTCTATGGGGAATTGTCTTGATGACATTAATTGAGGTAGGAAGACCACACCCACTGTTGGTGGCACCATTCCCCAGGCAGGAAAGCCTGAACATCTTAAGAGCAGAGACATGGAGCCGAGCACCAGTGTGGCTGTGTTCATTCTCGGCTCCCTGCTCTGGACTGTGGGCACAATGTGACCTGTTCTCTTGCTCCTCCTGTGACCGCCAGCTGGAATTGTGAGCTGGAATTGTGAGCTGACGTGCACCCTTGCACTTGCCTTGTCCACTGTGAATGGGGACTATGAAAGAGGGTTGACTCACCCCCCTCAGCCAGTCTTAGGGAAACAGTGATTGCGTCATCACTGCCTGAGCATGTTCAGGTAGTATGCTGTCTTACCAACCCTCTATTCCTGCAGATGCCTCCAGAGCTCTTTCTTTATTTTTAGTACCCAAAGTTTGCAAATCCATAAACCAAAGCATAAAGGTTGGAATGATTTGGGTCTGGCTGAGCCTTCAAAACTTGTTTATGAATGTAAACAAGGCTTTAATCTCAACCTGATTGTGGAACTCTTTGAATAATGAAAGAATATTTAAAAATTCATAACTCTTTACTTTAGCCTCTGTATGTAAATGTGGTTTTCTGTATAAAGTATTAAGTTTGTGTAATCAAGTTTCTACCATAATTTTTTTCAATAAGGAAGCTCAGTTGTTGCATAAGAATTGTTAATTAAACAGACACAAAACAGTCATTTTGATCCTGACAAAAACTCCTTTAAAATAGTGGCAGTTTCCTAATTTAGTTACCATCTAGTGATTAGTCCATGATCCCTGTAGGGGTCCCCAGACTAATGAAACCCAGCTGCTGCCTCAGAACCCACCCTTACATTTGGGCAGAGGATGGGGACTGTAGTTTGAGAGGATGCTCTGGGCCAGGAAAGTGTCCGGGGTGGCTAGCAGGGCATTGCATTGACTAGGTGTGGTGGGGCTGGAGCCCGGATGGAGAGTCGGTTAATGTCGTCGTCTGGGAGGCTGTGAGAGGTGCCCTTGTATCCTCTTCGTGCAGGAGGAAGACTAGGAAGCCACAGGCACGTGTCCTCACTATCCAGCAGAGCCACTTCTCTGCAGTGTGCCTGGCTTTCTAGAAGTGTTGTAGAACTTAGATGTGTATGATAGCCCCAGAACTTACAAGGTGATTGCTTTACGTGGAAGAAAACCAGTGATTTCTAAGGCAGGAAAGTAGGGGGAGGAAGTCCACCAGGCCAGTACAAAAGCTGCCAAGTTATCATAAAAGGAAGCCAGTTGTCAGAGGAGGCTGGGACTCCGCACTGGCAGAAGTGGCCAGACTGGCTGGAACCCCGCTGCAGCCTGTGGCTCATCGTGTTAGGTGAGAGTGCACCTGTGCCTCGGGATTTAAGATGCTAATGGGATGCAGTGCCTCAAGTTTTACTAGAACCAAGTGTAACAGAGCATGTTCAAGAAAGCCAGTCCTGTGTAAATAACAAAGCAACAAAAAACAAATCAGAATGTGCACTCAGCATTCCTACCCTCTGTACAAGGGTCCTCCTGTACAAAGCCATTTTTTCTTTCCCCAGCTCAGGCCTTTTTCTCCCCTGGAATAATAACTTTTTCCAAAAAAACATCCTCTGCTTCTTTTACTATCTTTGAGTCTCTAATTCCTTGATTCAGGACCCAGGAACCTGGAACCTCTCCAGAGGCTCCCAGTGAACCCCGAATCCACCAATATCAGTTTCTTCTGAAACTCTCAGGGTAGTATCGAAGGAGATTTGGAGGGTTGAATTCCCATTCACCCGTTAGGAATCAAGATGGAATGGATGGGTTTCATTCTGTGCGGGAATTCAGAGTTTGTAGTCTTTTGGGAAATCTATTCAGAACCTATCTCATGCAAAAATGGAACGTGGGCAGGTCTGTGCTTTAGAGGACGCTATCATGAGTAGAGGAGGGTTGACACAGTGAACGCTGCATCCCATCCCTGGATATTAGAGACTCTGAATGAATCACTTCCATACTAATTGTGATAACGGAGGTACACTGTTCTGCAGGTGTTGGGCCCTTAGCTTCTCAGAGTGTTTTCCCTGTCGGGTCAGAGAAGCCCAGGAGCCAGGAACGCCTAGCGACATTTCTGCATGACCCCTGTCACCTGTTCATTCACTACGTGATCCTGTCTCCATTCACACAGACCCTGTCCCATCACTACGGACGCCTGTCTCCATCCTACAACTCTCCATGAGCTATAGACCCTGTCTCACATGACCCTGGTTCTCCATTTCAACTACAGACCCTGGTCTCCATTCACTACAGACCCTGGTCTCCATTCACTACAGACCCTGGTCTCCATTCACTACGGACCCCCTGCGTCTCCATTCCACCTACACCCTGGTCTCCATTCACTACGGACCCTGGTCTCCATTCACTACGGACCCCTGGTCTCCATCACCTCTGAGTTTCCTTGGTTCTGTTCTCTCCTTGTGTTGCCTTGGAGTCTCTGCACATCCCACTTTGGTCTTTGGAGCAAAGCTATTACAGAAATCTAATAAATAATAAATTTCATTGCTCAGACAAATCAATAAAATGCATGATAAGAAGAAGCCATTATGGAGAATGAAAAATGTAGGAGAGGATGCCCACAGCACAGCATGAGGCAGCCTTCAGCGGGGAGTGCTCAGCCTCTTGAAACTAGCTGCAGGCCTCCAGCCACTGAGGAGGCCACCTTGGACTGCTCGGAAGCCTTCCTTTGGGGAAGGTCTGTTCCATGCCAGGCCTGGGGCTCATGTTCTGTGCCCAGGAGCTTGGCAAGTGAGCTCAGGAAAAGGTGGGAGAGCAAGGCCAGCTGTAAGGCTGGGTCATGTCATTGTATTTACAGATTGTGAACTGAGTTCAAGGGCTCAGAGAGGGAGGAGCCTACTGTGGAGAATGACTTTGGACATCAGCTCTGAAGGAGCAGGGTGAGAGAGGAGATTTTCAAGTGCAGGAAATAGCCCTTGTATATGTGCCTGGCTGCATAGTAGCAACAATCTCCTATGGATTTCTTGGTCTAGACTCTGTATTTGGGTACGAAGGTCTTTGCCACTAAGTCTACTCCTGTATCCCACATTGTCCCAGTTTAGAAAGTCATTAGCAAGAAGGTACATGAACAAGGGCACTCTGGGCCCCAGAGGGATGGGCAGGACTGTCAAAGCAGCCACCTGCAGTATCCTGGGTCCTCACACCTGGAGCCCATGAGCAGTTCTTCGTGCTTCCTAGGAGGAAGAATCTGAAAGACTAGCTGACCATGCAGGAGAGCAGATTGGAGAAGATCCTTCCCCTGGTACACCCTTTCCAAGGGGCTTTGGGAGTAGACATGATAGAGACGCCTTGATTCTCCTCCAGGAAACATCCTCCAGACACAACAATTTTATAAAATTAGATGCAGGGTGGAGATGGAGTTTAAGAGAAATGTCTTCTATGGCCTCCCTCCTCCAATTTTTTTCCTTCTTTATTTTCTTTCTTCCCTTAAGAATCATTTCTACTTCTTAGCCACAAGTTTTTGTATTCTGGCTCATTTCTGTGGAAAACATGGGCATTTCATATTTCCATGGGAGTTGAACTCCAGAAACTGTCCGTGCATGACATGACATTGGCAAGGTTACTTCAACTTTTTATGTCATAGGTTCCTTAAATGCAAACTGAGAACTAAGTTTGTGTCCATAGATTTGTTGGGAATATTGAATAAAATCACAGAGTACACATGACCTGCTGCAGTCCTGTCCATCAGTAAATGGTAGCTAGATTTTTCCTCCCCATTTTTCTCCATTTTTTTTTTTTAATTGAGAAACTGGTACCCACTGCAGCCGTCTTAGGAGTAATTGCGAGAACACATGGAAAACGGATCGTGGTTTATAGTACCCCAAGTACTGACAGCGTGAGCCCCTCTCCACCCTCTGGTGTGTGCAGTCTCTCACTAGTTTTACTTCGCCACAGGCTCCCTCTCCAGAGTTAGTTCATCGCGAGAACAAACAGCTGGCTGTCCTCTCAGGCTCTCCTTCTCCCCTCTCTAGTCTGATGTCTTCGTTTCTTAGTGTTCCTCCTGACTTAGTCCGTTATAAAGAGGCATGATGCATGCCTCACCCAGGCCTGGTCCGTAAGTTCTCATGGCTTTCTGAGCCCTCAGCCCGCTCTTGGCAGCTGGATGCGGATGTGATAGGAATGGGGATGAGGAGCTCAATGGCGTAAATAGCTTTGGCTTCCTGTCCCACCTGCCTAAGTCTCTAAATGATCTGCGAGGCAAGTCCTCTTCCCTCCCAATAACATGAGCTTGTTTTTGTATTTTTGTTTTTGTTTTGGGGTGGGGGCTGAAGAGGGAGGAGTGGAGGATGACATGATGCACACATAAACTCAGAAATGAAAATGATATATTTTTAAACAAACTCCTGTGAACCACATCAGCTACAAAACACTGGGTCTTTCTGTTCTGGTCTCCGCTCTTCCCCAGCACTCAGATTTTCTCTCTTATCTCCAAGTCTGACTGTACCTAAGTACAAAGGGCTTTTGAGTTTAGAGGCACGACTGCATTTAAGAGTTTAAGATGATTTTGTACCCAATGGCTACGTGATCTTTTTGATTATTTGCTCATCCCTCTTCTCCTGATCCAGGGGAAAACGTGATGTCCTATGTGATTTTGTTGACTCTTCACCTCAGTGGGCTGAGACCCCCACCAGCACCTGTCGTCTTAGATAGTTGTGAAGGTTAGTTATCAGAGTGGGTGCTACAGTTTGAGTTTGTGAGTCCTTTAGAATTCACTATCCACAGAGGTGCTTCTGTTGAGGACCTGAACCAGGGCTGCTCTGTGCTGACGTCCTCTGGGAGCAGACACTGTACAGACTCTACAGGCTCACTACATGTAGAGGAATTTCTAAGCAGTCTTATTAAATAAAGAACATGGAGCCAAATGTAGGGGTGAAAGCCTTAGAGATCAGGGAAATGGTGAGAGCCACCAACCACCTTACCTCACCAGCTCTGTAGCTTCCAAAATGTGAGCTACTTCCTGTTTACCCATGCCTTTATATACCTTGCTGTTCTGCCCTTTCATTGGCTCTTAGCCCAGCTACCTCACTTCCTTGTCACTACTTGTCTGTACAGACCTCCATGTCTCTATGGTTGGTACTGGAACTAAAGGTATGTGTCACCACGATTGGCTCTGTTTCCTAGTGTGACCTTGAACACACAGAGACCCTGCCTGTCAAGTGATCAGATTAAGGGCGTGTGCTACCGCTGCCTGACTTTTGGGTTAATGGCTTGCTATTTCCTCTGATCTCCAGGCGAACTTTATTTATTAACATACAAATAAAATATCACCACATTTTCCTTTTTTGTCTAATAAAAATAAAAAGTTATAACTAATATAATAAAAACTATATACAATAAGTACAATAACTATATACAATATATACAAGTAATAAATAAGCACATCAACAATGTCTAGTCCATTGAGTCCAAAATGTACCTAATTCACTTTCTATCCTAACTTGTATTACCAACAGAAAATTATCTTATGATGTTACTACAACTATCTAATCTTCAACTCCCTCAGAGACTCAAGAAGGAAATAATATTACCTAGGAAAACAGGAAGTGCTAAGAAGTGACTTACAAAAAAATGTGAGTTGACAGAAACACCCAGCTGCCTGGACAGTCAGTCACCCGAGGTTTCTCTGTATCATCTTCCGGCCTACAGGCTTGGTGTATCTGGCAGACTCATTTGTGAAGTAGATGTGTACAAGGCCTACAGCTTGTTGACTTCATGCCATAATGAAAATATTTTAGGTATAGTCGGTGAAATAAAGTATATTATTGAAATTCCTCCTTTCAACTTTTTAAATGTAGATGATTTACTTCTCCTGTATGCGTGGGTGTGTCATACCATCACACACACACACACACACACACACACACACACACACACACAGCAGCTGAAAACAACTTGTAGGCGGCAGTTCCTTTTCTCCATCTCCTTCCACCACGTGGGGCCTGGGAACTGACCTGGTGTCAAGTTTGTTGGCAAGCAGCTCCATCTACTGAGCCGTTTCCCTGGCCCCTCCTTTTCATCTTCACACGGGATCTTGGAAAAATTCAAATTATGTCTGTCTCCCATTCCTGTGGGGCACCCTCCTGTGAACATTAAAGTGTTAGTTTTTAGTGTACGCAGACGTCTTTTAATTCTTCCGGATGTGGGTCAGCCTGGTAGTAGGAATTGAGAGGCCAGATTTCTTGAAATAGAAATGTTTTTCATACTGCGGGGGCTGTTACTGGTTTAAAGATCTGGGATGTAGTTGTTCAGCGAATAGCAGCCATTGTTCCTCACCCACCATACCCTTTCATCGGGAAGCAGCTTGTGTAATCACTAGCCACACTGGCTGGCTTCGAATTTTCTCATTTAGAAATCAATTCTTTTGTTCCACCTTCAGGAAAAAGAATATCAGCCTCTGAGGTGTACTTGCTCCATGAAAGCTGAGGCTTTTGTTCTGCCTTCCAGCCTTCCTGACGCCTCCACCTCCCTGAGCAAGTGTGTCTGACAGGCAACCCCTGCCTGTGGGCGGGTCCCTGGGCTCAGGTGTTAGGGAGGCGCTGTCAAGTTGTGGTTCCTTCTAACCACTAACCACGTCACTAGCCTGTGGGCTCTGAAGGAGCTCAGGGATCTGCCGTTGTTTGTGGCTGAAGCTTGGTGTGGAAGGCTTGCAAGAAGCACATTTCCCAGCTCTGTTCTCTGAGCTGCCTGGACCCTTGCCTTCCCTCCCCACCTCATCCCCCACACCCTCAGTGCCCTCTTCTCTCTCCCTCTCTTCCTGCCTGCCCTTGTTTGTTCATGAACACAAAGAGGGAAAGAGGAGGGCGGGTCCGGAAGATGAGAAGCTGCCTCCTGTGAGGCCACTTAGGAGGGGAAGTTGCTGAGACATGGCTTTTATCTTCTCTTCTCAAGGGCTGGCTTCCCTCTCCATGTGGGTCTCAAGACTCTTTAGGAGCCACTGTTCCTCTCATGTTCTGGAAGGAGGCTGCTAAGTTCTCATGTGATCCTCGCTTTCTCTTAAAAGAAGAAATTAAGATACAACTCCTCCTGCCTTAAAATCTATCAGTTTAAACCATGTAGTTCACTACTAATTTCTGTATTCCTTGAACATTTAAACACCAGAAACCTGTTATCAATCTTGCCCAGCCCCTGAGATCTTCTGCTGTCTTGTGACCAGAGAGCTGCCAGCTGGGGACAGTTCCACAGATGAAATCATGTGGCTTTTTGTGAATAGATTCTTGAAACATATCGTGCTTAATGCATATTATAGCTTATATTGACGCTTCAGTCTGTGCTTTTTAAAAAACCAGTGTTTAATTGTGTGTTGGTGTGTAGATATGTGCACTGTGAGGGCCAGTTGCCCAGGGAGGCAGGAGAGACTGGTTTAATTGTGTGTTGATATGTAGATATGTGCATGTGAGGGCCAGTTGCCCAGGGAGGCAGAAGAGGGTCAGATTCCCTGGAGTTGGAGTTCCAGGGCGTTGTGAGCTGCCCAGCATGGGTGCTGGGAACTGAACTTGGGTACTTTGCAAAAGAAGCATGTGCTTTTAACTGTCTCCAGTCCCTGCTTCGTTGATTTATTGTCACTTATGATCCATTATATGATCTTATCATCTGTTATTCACTCACGACTTGGCACCACGTAGTGATAATGTCCCTCTACCACTGGTGCAGGTTGTATGTGGATGTTTTCAGTTCTCTTTGGGGTATAGTTGGGATCAGAGCATGCTATTGTGTGGCAACTCTTACTGAACTACCAAAATGTTTTCAAAGTGGCAGCATCACTTGACTGTCCTACAAGGAGTATATGAGATATGGCAGTTCGTCACATTTGTGTCCAAACTCTTTGTTGTCCATTCTTCTAAGCTTAGCCATGCTGTGGTATCCTGTGGGGGTTTATTTACATTTCTCTGCTGATTAATAGTGTTAAACACCTTTTCATGTGTTTTCTAATCATTTTATATCTTTAAATGAATGTCTATTCAATTTTTCCATTTTCCAGAATTGCTTGTTTATTTTCCTTTTTTTCCATTGTAAAAACATCTATATAGCTTCTGTATTCACCCAGAAGACTTGCAGAAGTTTACTCTGCCCTGTGTCTCGTCTTTTCGCCTCCTTGGGGCGATGGGAACAAACTTTGCTTGTGAGGAGCTCTACTCTGCTTCCCTTGATGGTCCTGCTTTGGGGGCTGCCTCCAGGGGAGCTCAGGCTAACAGAGCTGTTTCTCTCTGGGTTCCGGTGATGGAAACACACAGAGCTGGTGCCTTGTCCTTTCTCTGCACTCCTCTCAGGCCTCAGTGGCTTCAGACCAAGTTTTGGTGGTGCTCTCCATGAAGTGGTAAAATCGTGTTTGTGTAGCTCGCTGGTGGTGTGAGGATGGCACAGCTGCTAGGCATTTGGATGCGGCAGCGATTGCTTTAATTGGACATCCTTTACCCCTCTAGTCTGACTTGTTAATGGATTTTTAAGTGAGACACACCAGCCAAGTGAATTAGACTACTTGGCAAGTCAATTCTCACTCACTTGGAAGCGTTAATCCATGGAAAATAAGCAGAGGCCTTCAGCCCGGAGGAAACCTGAGAGCTCGTCCAGCAGCTTCTAAGTGACTTCCAAGGACATGGGGACAGGTCTCTGTCTGGCAAGGCTTTCTCTCCACCTTGGAGTTTTAGTGCTGCCACCTGGCCCTGAGGCTTAGTGTGGCATTCTTGTCCTGGGCAGCTTCAGCCCATTGAAAGGAGTTGAAAACTCACCCACGGGAGAGCTAGAAACCACTCACTAGTGATGTCGGACACTTGCCCGTCACGCCTCTGCCTAGCGTGCCTTGGCATCAGTCAGCCGCCCTACTCAAATCTCTCTCCAAGAATAATGGGGGTCACTGGTACCCCACTGGTTGCAAATTCTTGGGATTTCCCATCAGCTCCACCCCACACTTCAACTGCTTGTCACACATCTCTGATTTCCTCGTGGACACACAAGTTTCACACATCTGACATAGAATTTCCTCCCTTGGTTCTCTCATCCTCTGCCTTCTCCAGACCCGTGCTCCTCCTCGGGTGGAGTGTGTCCTCCATGCGCCCTCATCACTGCTTCAATCCGGTGGTCTTCCCTCCCTTCCCTCACACTGCTGTTGTTCTGACTTCATTCTTTCCTGCCACTTACCCTGTAAGGTGCTTCCTGTGTTCAGTGTCTCCCCTCATCCTTTGTCCTCTTGTTGACAAAATGTTTTCAAAGCCGGTCCTTGCTAGCGCATCTTCTGTTACTCCGCAGGCCTGGGAAAGATGTGGATCTCAGTGTGGCTCTGTGACCCTGTGATTGCTGTCTCAGCCTGCCTCCCTGCACCTTCTGTCTCCTGCTTTATAATTTCCCCTACTCTTTCATTACACTGGAGGTCCTCCAGCATCGCTTTCTCAGTTAGCTCTTCCCCCTGCCTGCCCCTTCTTTGGTCTGCTCAGGAAATTCTCTCTCAAGTTCCTGGTCCCACAGTGTGCTGTGGAGTCTTCCTGAGATTCTTGTGTAGACTTCTTCCATTCTTTTTAATTAAAAAAGTTTAACATCTCTCTGTTCCGCCCACCCCCCATGTGTGTGTGTGTGTGTGTGTGTGTGTGTGTGTGTGTGTGTGTGTGTGTGTGTATTCCCTGGAGCTGAAGTTGTGATGAGCTGCCTAGTGATGAGCTGCCTGATGTGGGTGCTAGGAACTCAGTTCTGGTCCTCTGCAGGAGCAGCATGTATAGCTGCTGAGCCCTCTGTCCAGCTCCACAGTTCTTACCCTTTGTGAGTGTGTGCAGGTGCCCCTCCCCCACACTGCATTTCCCAGCTCTCCCAATCTCTACCTAAAACCTCCCTCTTGCAGACCTCCACTCTTAAACGCATGAGGCAGGTCTTCTGTGGATGACTAGCATGGTGCATTACTCAGAAGAGAAGTTCCTTGAAAAGCCAATGGCCTGGACTCACTGAACCCAAGATAATCAATACTTCTCACTTACCTAGAGCCAACACGTCCCCATTTCGAGCTAGTGTAGGGTATGGCTTGAGTGTTCTTCATGAGATAATTTGTTACAGCTGCTCGAGGGTGGATGTTTAATGATGTTATTATAAAAGGAACAACACTCAGAAGAGTTAAATATGAAGAATTTAGTGACGCTGAGTTGGGCCCAGAGGGGCTCATCTGGTCCTAAGCAATGGTGGTGCCCACCAGGATAGATGGCTTACAGTATGGTTGTTGCATGGATGTTGGCTTTAGTCACAAGGGATTTAAATGTGAGTTCGGGGGTCCCAGCAGATGTCATTTGCTCAGCTTACCAAAACCATGGTATCTACCCTGTGACAGAAACAAAACCCTCCCTGGAGGCCCTTGTAAGCATAAAAAAATAAGCCAAATAACAGTTGCTGTGTTTGGCTAAGTCAGACAAGTGTCTGGCAAATGGGAGCTGTTTCTTGTTCATGCTTAGTGTATGGCACATATATGTACCTGTATATTCACTTATGCTATACATATATTTAACAGGTTTAGAAAAAAAACACCAGTGATATTTCTAATATATCTAACTAGTTCTCCCAAGGATAATCTTTTTCTTTATTTCTTGGGCTGGGGACCAACCCAGGCTTTCATTTCTGCACACTTATTCATGCTGAGAAAAATGTGTTGTTCAAGAAGTGAATTGAAATTGTGCAAAGTGAAACTCTTCCTAGAATATCTCCTTAGGGGTACTTAACTAGCAATGTCCAAGGCTGTAAACACAGCTGAGAAATGCTGTTATTGCATTTAAGAATCTCTTTTCTGTAATATTGAGACATCTTGATTTAATTGGTAAGCTGCTCTGTGATAGTGTTCAATTGAAATGAGGTTTGTGAAGAGGAGGATGAGAAGACAATCTCTCCTGGAGCTGAGATTGCTGAGGAAATCTGCCTTATTGCCGAGTGTCAGAAATTAAATCCCTGTCCCTTGTCATGAGCTGATTGATCAGAGTCTCTTTTTGATGGTTTCACACAAGTTGGAGGAATGTCAGAAGATGAGAGGCTATAAAATAGAGTAAGCCATCCTGTCTCAGGCTGTGTGCTTCGCGGTATTGGACATACTTGGGGCTCGCTGTACTGGGATATCCATCTGTCAGTGTTTTTGTAGGAAACAGAAACCCAGCCGCAGATCTACACCCTGGACTAGCGGGATGTGAAGGATGATAGGGAAGAGGATAGGCTTTGTCTTTTAGAAAGAAGTAGGATTCTTGCGATCTGGTCTTAGAATCATTGAGTCAAAGACTTTCCAGTGTCATTCTTCCCTTTAGGAAGTTGGGAACAAAGAGCATACCAAATCTTTTTTTTTTTTTCTTCCTAAAAAAGGGAGTGGAAATGTTCGCTGAGTTCCCTGAAGTCCCAGATAAGCTCTGGTCATCTTGCCCAAAGATGGAGCTCATTTACATATGGAGGAACTCGTTTACATATGAAGCCTTTGAGATTACAGAGCCCCAGGAACTGATGCAGAATCAACGCTTTTGAGAGTGTCATAGAGTGATTGTGACAGCATGCTAGATCTCAAAAAAAATGCTCCCTGACCCTGGTTGAATGCACCTTGTCTGTGTGTGAGCAGCGTATGTGTGTGCACACATGTATGTGATGGTGTATGTGTTTGATGAAGGCCAGAGGTCCATTTCAGTGTGTTTATCAGGCACTGTTCACCTTGATTTTTGGGACAGGGTCTCTCACTGTTCTGGTGTTTACAGAATAGGCTAGGCTGCTTGGCCAGGGAGCCCCAGGGATTCACTTCTGTTGGCTGTCCCAGTACTGGGGTTACAAGAACACCTGACTTTTTACATGGTTGCTGGGGGTCCTCAAGTCATTGGTATAATTACATTAGTCCCAGCCATCATGGTGCCATACGGTTTAGCTCTATCCATGGCTACAAAGACTGTAAGGATAGAAGCCGAGCACACTCAACCAAGGCTCAGGCAATTTGATCTTGTTTTGCAGAGTCCTCTGACTTCATAGTTGATGGTGCTCTGGCATGGGCTGTTGATTCCAACCAGTTCCCTATGCACTGACTCATGTCTTCAGTGGAACTCTGGAAGAATGGTGTGCAATGTGCAGCTCTTAGGATCCTTTAAATAATTCTCAAACCCTTCCATGACCAATCAGTGGTTGAGGGAAATGACGGTGAATGGACTAGGAGCTCTCTGTGAATGAAGCATTGGTCTAGATGGAGCCCTTCCTCATGACCTTGGCAACTGCTTCTGCAGGTGGAAGGGATCCTGAGAGTGTCCCCAGGAGATCTGGTAGCCACGAAGTGCTACAGAGATACTAAGTGCAGGATTTGGTATGTGTCTTTCATGTGCTCTTAGGACAGTTGCTATTTCTATACCTGAGTGGATCACAGAACAGTGCTGTGAGGCTCCCAGGAGAGGAATGTAAAGCTGGATAATGGTGTGTTTAGCCGTAATTAAGGAACCATTGGGGGATTAGGACTAACCCTTCATCAGAAGGCCAGAACTGACCCCCCCCACCACCACCCCGTTCACTTTGCTAGAAGTCTCTTCTGTGAGAGGAGAAAATGACAATTATCTTTCTCTTGTGTTGTTTCCATTTTTGGTAAGCAGTGGGCAGAGTTTGCATGGGGTAGAATTTCAAAAGCTGTTTTGTGAGAAATCGCTCCCCCCGACAATGGTAGCAGTGTGCTAGGAGAGAGACAATAGCTAGCTTTTATTTTGCCAGGTTCAGCTTTCTGCAAAAGCTAAATTCAAGGCTGTCCCACAGACCTTGGGAAGCTGGTTATTGCTTCCATGTGCCTGTGAGATTTGGGGCCTTAGCATGCTCCTGTGTTTCTCATTCAGCTGCCTTTGCCCTGTGATATATCAGAAAATAAAATTTCAACATATTGAGTTTAGAGATACGATTGTCTTTTATTAGCAATTCAAAGATGAATCCCCAAACCTCCCACACATGAGACAGAGAGATGCTCCCCAGGGCATGGCAGGAGGGCCTGCCTTTGTAAGGTAATTGAGCCCAAACAAAGGGAGCACATGGTGCAAGCAACAATAGAAGAAGCAGCAGCAACTGGAGTTACTGGTAAAGGGGTGCGGGGTGGGGAGGTGAGAGGGGTGGGAGATGGGGGGTGGGGGAGTGTCTTCCTTGCTATAGTAGCTCAGAGAGACCAGCCTGTTTGGATTGCTGTGAAACTGTATTTTTGAAAACTGCCCAATGGTGTAGGCTGCATGGCAGCTGGCATTCTGGGTGGGTCTGTTCTGTTGGAGTCTATTGCTGAAGCTTAGTCGGTCCAAAACCAGTGGTCCCTGTAAATATGACGTGGCAGATGTCACCTGTGCCCCTGTACCTGTTACCCTGTCGGTTCCACCTCTTACTCCCCTCCCCCTACTTCAGGGCTGTTTGTATCTTAGGAGAAATACAAAAAGTATTTTCAGTGCAAGATTAGTGTGAAGAAATGGTGGCTGAACGGCAAATTCATAGAGAAGGCGATGCACTCAGGCCATCTGCATGCAAATTTTGGATTATCTGCTCTTTCTACGTTATCTGTGCAGTAGAACTTTTCTATAAGCACAAATCAAAATGAATCAATTGGACGCATTATTTGGAGAAAGACATAAAATGCCGTTGGGAATAAAATGTTGCCGAGTTGCAAACCGGCCCTGCAAAGCTGAGTGTGCCCTTCTGTGCATTTGTTCCCGGGGTACAAATTTAGATGTAAATGCATTTAAGAGATTCAGATCGAATGTGCTACTGTCTCCATTGCTCCTCAGTGTTTCTGCCTTCTCAGGTCACTGCTTTGTTTCCTCAGGGCACTCTAGGGACACTGAGCTTGCCGCACCTGGGTTAAGATCCACACCAGCTACACAACTGTGGGTGTTCACACTAAGAACCTGTGTGACTGCTACTGTTCTGCACCAGGACGCTAATTAGAAATGCAGACTGGGGCTGGAAGACAGCTTGCTTGGTAAAGTCTTGCTCACCATCATGAGGACCAGAGTTCAATCCTCAGAACCCACATGAAACAAGCGGGGTATTGTAGCATGCTTGTATTCCAGAGCTGGGGAGAGAGAGATAAGGGGATCCCTGGGATTTGCCAGCCAGCTGGTCTAGCTATTGGTAGAGTTCCAGGCCAGTGAGAGATCTGAGAAAACCAAGGTGGATGGTGTCTAAATGAGGAGTGACAAGTTGTCCTTTGGTCTGTATGCACACTTGTGGGGACACACACCCACACCCACACCCACACACACACACACACACACACACCAGAGGGAGACAGAATAGTAGTAGGATGGAAAGAAGGACGAAAGTGAATGTCTGTAGAAGAGCAGGAAATAAATAATATAAGGTGTCTTGGTCAGTGTTCTATTACTGTGAAGGGACACAATGACCATGACAGCTTGTAGCTGGAAGTTTCTGTCCTGCCCAGTCCCACAGTCGTTCAGTCCCAAATAAACACACAGAGGCTTATATTAATTATAAACTGTTTGGCCTATTGCTCAGGCTTATAACTAACTGGCTCTTACCCTTAAATTAACCCATAATTCTTCTCTATGTTTAGCCATGTGGCTTGGTACCTTTTCTCAGTCCTGCATTCTCATCTCACTTCCTCTGTGTCTGGCTGGTGACTCACTCTCTCCTTTCTCTTCCCAGCCTTCTCCTAGTCTGGTCACCCCGCCTGCACTTCCTGCCTGGCTACTGGCCTATCAGCGTTTTATTAAACCTATAGGAGTGACAAATCTTTACAGTGTACAAGAGCATTGTCCCATAGCAGCAACTCCTATAAAAGAAAGTATTTATTTGGGGCTTGCTTACAGTTTTGGAGGTTTAGTCGATTATTATTTTGGTTGGAGCATGGTGGCATGCAGGCAGACATAGTGCTGGAGAAGGAGCTGAGAGCTCTACATTTGTATCTGAAGGCAGCAGGAGGAGACTTTGAACATGGAATGGGCTTATTGAAACCTCAGAGCTCACCCCCAGTGACATACTTCCTCAAATGAAGCCACACTTTCTAATCCTTTCAAGTAGTGCTGCTCCTTGGTAATTCAAATCCATGAGCCCATGGAGGTCATTCTCATTCAAATGACCGCATTCCACTCCCTGGCCTCCATAGGCTTGTCACCATATCATAATGCAAAATGCATTCAGTCCAACATCAAAAATCCTCATAGTCAGGTTGGAGAGCTGACTCAGAGGTTAAGAGCACTGGCTGTTCTTCCAGAGGTCCTGAGATCAATTCCCAGCAATCACATGGTGGCTCACAACCATCTGTAATGAGATCTGATGCCCTTTTCTGGCATGCAGGCATACATGCAGGCCTCAACACTGCTCAAAAGTCCAAATTTCAAAGTCTCTTCTGAGATTCATGCAATCTCAGATTCATGCAATCTCTTAACTGTAGTTCTCTGTAAAACCAAAATGAAAAAGCAGATCAAGTAATTTCAACATATCAAGGCACAGAATACACAGGATTACCATTCCAAAAGGAAGGAAAGGTAGCATAAGTGATGAAATCCTGGACCATCTGAGCAAACTCCAAACTCTGCGTCTCCATGTCTGATGTCCAAGTAATCTTCAGATCTTCAACTCCTTTCAGCTTTGTTGACTTCTGTCTCTTGGGCTAGTTCCACATCCTGTTAGCAGCTCTCCTCGGCAGTTTTCCCTCTCCCACAACTCTGGCATCTCCTAAATCACAGGGTCTCCAATGAAATCCAGGCTTCACTTTCACAGCTTCACACAATGGCCTCTCTGGGCCTCCACGCAGGGACACCCTGGACACACATCTGGCCTCAGCAGATTTCCTTAGCTAAAGAGAGGCTCCACAACCCCTTTCTTGTTTCCTTGACTCTAAGCCAGAACCACATGACTGGCTAAAGCTGCCAAGTTCTGCTGCTTGCTGGGGTTGGAACATGGCCCCTCATTCAGTTCACATCTGCATCAGCTTTCTGGTTTGGATGGTTTCCTTTACTACATAAGCTTTTCTCTAATTACTTTTCACAAGTTGGAAGCTTAGCTGGATGAGGCCTTGCCTTGAGGTCACCACTCCCTTTATTCCATTTAGCATGAGGCTTTTCTTTAAACATTTTGTCCTTGAACACTGGACTTAACTTAATTACACTTCCTGGTGCTCCTTTTCTCCTCAATCTGTATTTTGTATTTTTCCTTGCTCAGTTTGCTCCTTTTCACTGTAGAGTAACCACTAATAACTACCCAACAGGGTCAATACTAGGATGTCTTGGAATCTCTTCTGTCAACACCATCAATCTAAAATTCTTCAATTTAGCCTTAGGAAGACTTTTGGACAAGGGCAGAAAGCAGCCATATTCTTCACCAAAATGTCACAAGAATAGTCTCTAGTCCACTTACAGATATTCTTCCCTTCTGAAACCTCTTGAGCAGGGCCCCTACATTCCACATCACCCTCAGCACCACTGTCTTTCATGCTCCTACTAAGATGGCCCATTAAGTTCCGCTTAAAGCATCCAATTGCTTTTCTAGTCCGGAGTTCCAAAGTCTTCCATATTCCTCCAAACAAAAGAATGGTCAGGCCTATCACGGCAATACCCCACTGCTGGTACCAACTTCTGTCTTGGTCAGTGTTCTATTGCTGTGAAGAGACACCGTGACCATGGCATCTCTTATAAAAGAAAACATTTAACTAGAGTTTGTTTATTGTTTTAGAGGGCTAGTCCGTTATTATAATGACAGGGCTTGGTGGCAGGCTGGCAGACATGGTGCTGGAGAAGTAGCCGAGAGTTCTACATCCAGATCTGCAGGCAGCAGGGAGAGAGAGACTCTGGGCTTGGAAGGGGCTTCTTGAAACCTCAAAGCCCAGCCCCATGACACACTTCTTCCAACAAGGTCACATCTCATAATCCTTTCAAATAGTGCTGTGTCCTGGTGACCAAATATTCAAATCTATGAGTCTGTGGGGGCCGTTCTCATCCAAACCACCACATACGGGAAATACAATAAAGATCAAATTTACTTTGAGGAAGAGTAAACAAAATAATAAGTAAACAGATGCAAGGCAACAACAAAGTTGTAATTTTTTAAAAAAGACCAGCAATGGCAATAGATGCAATTGGGAGAAGTTCCGAAGGAGTGCTGAGTCTAAATCAGCACAGCTGAAAGTAGACAGTATTTCAATGTAGAAATTAGTCATTGCAGAACACATTTCCACCTTGTGGATATCTGGACTGGTGACGTGTTGTGACAATTGTTAAACTGCCCTTATAATTTGAAATAGGAAAGGGAAAAAGGTAATGGCCCTCTTTCCCTCCAATTCTGCTTCTTAGGAAGAGCCATGACCAAATAGATTGAAAATCTTGGCACTTTTCAAAATTATAGTAATTTTAAGAGACAATCCTTATGCAAGAGAAGCCAGGTATATGGAATATTTCTTGTTCATAACAAAATGCTGCTGAAATTCAGGGGCAGCAACAGGCTCCATTATGGGTACAAGAGTAGCAAGGGAAGTAAAAAGGAATTGCTGAACAAGTAGCTTTCCTGCAGGGTTGGTGTATGTGAATGCATTATGAATGGCTTCCAGTTGCTTCTATGAGTTTAAGTTGTATTAACCAAGTATGAAATAGAAACCAACGTGTGTGTGTGTGTGTGTGTGTGTGTGTGTGTGTGTGTGTACATGTATACGACAATTTGTAGAATACACATGCTTAGAGTAGAATGGTCTTGAAATCCTTTAGTATTTTAGTATGGATTTATAGGAGGGTGGCCGGCAGGTATCTCCAAGGAAGTAGTGTGTGTTCAGAGTGCATACAGTTGGTACACACACAATTACTTGAGAATGTGTCTCCAGGAGTTTCGAAAACAAATGCACATGAGTTATAAACAGACACACCAAACAGTCTTTACAGATGTGGATTCTGGTTGCAGATGTTGAGGTTGGTACCTCGGAGGCACCCATCAGTATTGAACTTCTGTCCATGTTCAGGTTCACTACCTTGGGATCTTAGGCAACCTGATGTCTGCCTGGTGACTGGCTTTGTTGAATCTCCAAATCTAAGCAATGACGTTGACAGTTGTCAGAAAGCAGCTGTTTATTATGAGAAAGCCAGGGATTTTCTTACCTGTTGTGAAAAGAGAACGATGTAGGGGAGTGCTGCATGGCCATGTCGTGTTTATAAAGCTTTCAGAGAGGGTGGTTTAATCCTCAAGTTGAAAAAAAAAATGACACCTCATTTCCTTGGATGTCAGAGGTACTTTAATATGGTTATAGTGTATGTCTTGACATTTTTTCATTTAAAGAAATCGGTTTTACCAGAATTATATGACTGAGAATTCACACCATGACACCAAGGTGGCTGAGGATCACAGTTCTAAAATCTGCATGGGCATTGTGAGTCCCTTCCAGTCTGGGTGGAAACAAAAGATCTGTACTTTTAACCACACTGTGACTTGTTCTGGAGAACAGCTAGGTTGGAAAAACAGTAGTGTGGGCAGAAATGGTTTCATTAAAAACACGTCAAGTGTCTGTGGTGTGCTTTTCAGGCTGGGTAGCCTCTGGCATTTCTGTTGTACCTCAGGCATCTCCCTACCATCATTCTTTCACTGCCAGGCTTTGGTTATTTTCTCCATCCTCATCTCTTTGGTCGGTACTCACTATTTACTAAGGAAAGCCAGGAGCCTCTGCGTCAACCCTGGTTTCCCAGGTGATACTTACTGAGCCTGGTATGGAGGCCCACGCCTGCAGTCACAGCACTTGGCAGGCAGAGGCAGAAGGATTGCAAGTCAGAGGCCAAGCCTGGTCACTTCACAAGTTCTAGGCCAGCCAGGGCAGCATGACAAGACCCTGTTTGAACAAAACAGCAAAGCAAATCAGACCACCAAACTGGGGACGAGTGGCAGACTTGAATTATCGGGGAAAGAGTGTGCTGGAGTCCCAACGCTGTTTCCTGATTTTGTCTTTGCACCCTCTGCTGCCCTCTTCTGACCAGGTGCCATCCTGTGCAGACAGACGGGACACACATGTGCTCTGACCCACCTTACCCTCAGGAAGGCACTGTAGTCATCAGGCTGGTCTATTTCACATGACCCAAAAGCTACTGTGACTTCCCACTCCCAGTATTTATGTGGTGGTCATGTGTGTATATGCATCTGTGGTCTAATGTGTGGGCAAACACGCACATGTGTTGGGCCATGTGGAGGTTGATGTCAGAATCATCCTCCATTGCTCTTCCACCGTATCACTGAGGCACAGTCTTTCAGACAAACCCAGAGTGCATCAACTTGGATAGTCTGTCTAGCTGGCTTGCTCTGGGATCCCTGTCTCTGCCTTCTGATGCTGGAATTGCAGGTGGAATTGCATTCCTACTTGGCATTTAGGCTTCTGGGGATCCAAACTCCAGGACTTATGTTTGCAGTAAATGCCTTAACCACTGAGCCATCTTCTCAGCCCAACTGGTGTGACTTTTAACTATGCTTCTGTGTCCTGTGTGTATCAGGAGACTTGTCAGGACGAAGGGCAACAGGTGCTCTCCACTGGCTCTTCCTCTTAAAAGATTGCTGTCATCTGAAGTATTTTACACACACACACACACACACACTCTTATCTCCAGTTATTTCGATTGTAGTGTGTGTGTGGTGTGTGTGACCGCGCGCGCGGTTGCCTACTGAGGTTAACACTGAGTATGAGATCCCTGGAGTAGTGGGGATCATGAGCTGCGTGCTGGGAACTGAACTCTGGTCCTCTGAAAGCGCAGTAACTTCTCTGAATGGCTTAGCTGTCTCTCCAGCCCCACCTCCACCTCCAGTCTTTCTAGGGGAATCCCCTTAAAATGAAAGATTTATTTCATTCTGGGGAAGGGGCCTTTGTTTGGCAGCTGTTCTCAAACATTCTAGGGAGAACATTGTGCTTACACAACACACTCACCTTCCTTCTGAACTGCTCATCTTTAAATATCATCATCAAAATCCTGCTCCTTCAGGCCCTTGCTTCATTGGCTTATAAGAAGATGGGCACCTCGAACAGGGGTGCTTGTATCCAGAAGACTATTCTAGAGCCATTCATTGGGGACTCGGCTGGGTAAAGAAATGAATTCTATAGTGACATGAAGGCCCCTCTGGAGTGATGGAGCCAAGAAAAGGAGGTGCTGTATCCCAGAATGCCAGTGCTAGTGCAGTTGTAGAATTTGCCTAAACAAGAGATGATCTTTGACTTAATTGACTCACATGACATGGGTAGGGTGTGGCATGGAATGGGTAGGGTGTCACTCATCTTCAAGGTATTTGAACGTTGACTGGAAAAGAAGAATATGAAAGCAGTGAGATCATATAGGAGATTCTCACATCCCATATCCCACCAAATACATGGTGGAATTGAAGAAATTGGAATAAGCAAACTACATGGCAACCTTAAAAACAAGGAAAGTTGTGTGTGTGTGTGTGTGTGTGTGTGTGTGTGTGTGTGTGTGAGAGAGAGAGAGAGAGGGGGGGGGAGCTCAGACTTTACTTCCTCCAAAATTCTCTAGTGAATGAGGGCGTCAAAGAACTCTGAAGTCTTTAAAATGTTTTGAGAGCATTTTGTTTCCAGGGGAAGATTTATATTCTCCCGGCCTTTTCAATCCTGTTTTCCTATCTTATATGCTATAAACCAAGCCTCATTCAGGAAAATAAAAGATGAATGCATGCTCTGAAAGAATACAGAATTAGGACACTCAGCTGAAATGGCCGTAATTTCTTTTAGGAGATGAAAAACATTGAACACGTGGGTAGGAAGCATAAGAATGGGATTCTCTGGGTTGCCACAAGCTTGCAGACCGGCAGCGGCAGCTGCGGTAATGCTAAGTCCTAGGAAGAAGCCAGATGCTATGGTCAGAGGCTGAGTACTTTCGAGGTTCACATGACAGTAATGCATCAGTAAGAGGGAGGGCGTCTTCCCGGGTGTAAGTCCTGGCTCCACAGCTGACCAGAAGTGGTTCCGTGACCCCTCTGTGTCTGTTCCTCCTGACCGTATCATCATTGGTGTTGATGAGTAAAGCACTTAGCAAGAGTCCTGGTGACTGGACACAGCTGGGTAAGCACACTCTCATCACCCCCCACCCCACCGTCATTATTCTCCAATGGAAATGCAGCTCTTCTGTCGTGAGTAAGTTAATACCAGTGCTTGTTCCAAAATCATTTAAAAACACTAGTCCTTTATAGAGTGCCATGAGGAAGGCCGCAGAGGGGAATGAGAAAGACAGGTAGATGTCCTACTGAAATTAGCACAAAGCTGCTGAATGTCAGTGCTCACCACTGTGCAGTCTGCCATAGGACTGAATTGAATTTGAGGTGTGGCCCCTCACGGTTAATAAGCTTGTGTTCATTTGTTCTGCTTCACAGAGCAGCTGAGGCTGTTTCAAAGTCCAAGAACCCCTTCCCAAATGTCAGACGGTCTCCTTCCTTGCAGAGTTGGTTCTCCCTGGGGAGATTGCATGAAATAACTGGGCTGTGATCTTCATGCAGACAGCCTCACCTGCTTCAGGACCTTACAGCACAAAAACCCGTGCGTGAGCTGTGACGGTGACAAGTGAGAAGTTTTGGGGACCAGGCTTTCCTATTCAGAATAATCCTGCTTTGAAAATGTGGGAGGGGAGCTGGGCCAATGGAGCACCACGTGTCTGCCTAATCAGAAAATGCTGAAGTGGGAAGATGTTGGGAGAGAAAGTCACTTGTCATTTATTCACCAGCCCATGCTTTCACAAGTACCTTCCTGGAAGCCTGCGCTGTGTTCTTTGTGGCGGTGGCCTTTTAAATGTCAGCCTGCAGAAGGGTTTCTGTTTCTAGTTAAGGCTGATCTCTGAGGCAATCAGAAAATAGTTACAAGTCATAGCCCCCACTGACTGAGCTTGCTGTGTTGATGCTGGGCTCTCTGTTCTCTTTCTGTTGGTTCATCTCACTAGTACAAAGGCCCGACCAGAAAGGATATAGTTACCAGCGAACGGAAGGACACAAGTCACCGGAAGTTGCCAAGAGGAAGTATGAACTTGAGTCCGTATGATGTAAGGGCGTATGCTCTGAACCACATGGTAGAACTCCATGTGTGTATCATGGGGCGCAATTTTTATTGAAAGGTCTTTTAGTTTGAAGACAAATCAACCAGGCCTTTAATTATGTTGAGATTCAGATTAAATTTAATGTATCCATCCCTCTTATTCCCCTTGGCTTACTTAAAAAAAAACATGTTTTAAAAATAATTTTTGTTTTTGGTTCTTTAATTTAGCAATATACTATGTACATGCATCCATATGGGTGTCTCGGAGGGGTAAGAAATGGGAAGGCGAAAATTATAGTGGTAGAGTATACTCAATATGTGTTCAACAGTGTGCACTGTGTGCAGGTGTTTATATAACACAGTACCTGCAGGACTGGAATTCAAGACTAATGTGAAAGGTTTTTCAATTGACAGTAAAATTGTATGTGTTAATGGGTACAACCTATTGTTTTAGGTAATATCTTTGTCAACTTAATTGTCAACATGATTCAACCTAGAGTCACCTGGAAGAAGGAACCTCGGCCGAGGAACTGACTCCATCAGATTGGTCTGTAGGCACATCTGTGGGACGTTGTCTTGATTATTCATTGATGTAGAAGGGCCCAGTCCACTGAGGACAGGACCATTCCTAGGTACAAAAAGCCAGCTAAAGATGAGGCTGTGAGAGACTGAGCCAGAGGTCAAGCCTGCAAAGCAACATTCCTGCATGGTTTATGATTTGGGTTCATGTCCTGAGCCCTGCTGTGAGTTCCCTCAGGGATGGACTGTGACCAGAAGTGTGAGTGGATTAAGCCTTTCCTCCCGAGTTGTTTTCGGTCAGTGTTTCCTTATGGTCACAGGATGAAGCTGGGGCAGGTAATGGGGCAGTTGGTGGCACTCACACAGAAGTCACTGCACATACTGATCATGGTTTGTAAGGAGAGCTCCAACTGCTTGGAAACCTCTGTGTCTGATGTATCATCCTCTTGACATCCCGTGGATCTCTTCAACTATTCTATGTCCTTTGACCAGCCCCCCACCCCCCCATGTATCATGTTTCTGCCCTACCCCTTGAGTTAGGAATCAAACCCAGAGCTTTGGGCACAATATGCAACCACTCTACTAGTGGACTTCATCCAGAGTCCTGTATATCATCAGCCTTTAAAAATCTTGTGTGTGTGTGATGTATGTATATGTTCATATGTGTGAATACAGACATGCCTGTGTGCCATGGCATGTGGCAGTTACAGAACAACCTGGAATTGATATAAGGATTTTTATTATTTGCTAATATATGTCAGATTAGCCAGGGATTTTCTTGCCTCTACTTCCGATCTCCTTGTCAGAGTGCGGGGGTCACAGACATGTGCTGCCACACACTGATTTATGTGTGTTCTGGGAATACAGACTCTGGGTCTTAAATTCATGCAGCAAGCGGTTTACCCAACTGAGCCATCTGTCCAGCCCCATGGGTCCGTCTTTGAATGGTTATACAGTGTGGCTTGCTTATCCCATAGTTTGCCCAGGCATTCTTACTTGAGTTTGGGTACTTGAATTAGTTGTGTTTTTAATTTTATTGTTACTGTTTTACCAGTGGATATTGGTTCTTTTCCTAACACTGTGTGACACTGACACTTTGGGAAGGGGACAAAATACCTGACCTCCAAAAATACCAGAGTCCTCTGTGCCCGTGCAATCAGTTCAGCTCTGGCATTGTCTTCTTTTAGCAGTGCTGGTAAGTGTGTTTGCTCACCCGAACACCGCGTTTCCCTGTGTTTGGCCCTGGTAGTTGATGCTATTTCTGTTGATGAGTTAGAATCACCCATCACTCATGATCTGAGTGAAGTCATTCTTCTGATGGACCTGGGCAGTATGTTTCTTCCACAACATCCTTTATCTGTTGATATGGCCAGATGGGGTCTTGGAATGAGTCATATGTGATATTACAGTAGGACGAGCATTGAGCAAAAACAGCCACCGAGGGTCACTGGACTGACAGAGCGGGTCAGTGTAGCGACTGCTACCAGGTAGCTGAAGCCCAGCGATAACAGTGGGCTGTATGGGCTGGATACGACACTCACTGTTGTTGTTTTGTTCACACTACAAAGGCCACTGTACACTCCTAAGGCTGGAGAAAGCCATAGAGATTGGTGGCAGTTCCCTCATTTTACAGATGGGGAAACATCTTAGCAAGTCAGTAACATTCTGAAATCCGATTACTTAGAGCAAGCCAAGGTGTCAGGAAGGAGATGGGGTTAGCCCTAGGCAGCAACATCCACATAATAGTAGTGGTTTCCGTCTCTCTGGTACTGCTCTGGCTTCCTTTGTAGTAAGGAACCCATCTGTCTCTCTATGTTATAGCCATCACATTATCTTCAGGATCCATATAGGTGTTGTTAGCTTAAAGCTTTAAGACTCATGGAAACACTTCAGTTTGCCAGGCACGTCTGCTGTGTGCTCTTAAGATTCTTCACTGAATAGTAATTGTAGTAACTGCTTCCTTGCTCTTGTGATACCTATAAAAATAATAATTTGTGCTTCAAATGTCGCTTTCTGTGAGTTGCTCAGATACCTTGCAAGAATCTCTTACTAACCCATCCTTTGACATGATCCATGGGATAGCTTCCAGTGGAGCGGCATGGTAGGAGGTGGGGACATATGCCAGGAGCTCTGAGAACCCAAACCGAAACCTGTTCCGTCCAGGCCAGAGCCTTGTCCGTCATGTCAGGATAACTGCCTGTGCTCTTGCAGCTCCTTTTGTGTTTGTGGATGTAATAGACGCTCACTAAGCCCCTCTGACACAGGCGCCGTAGATATTGTGAAAGGTGATTAATGCAAGTCGGGGAAGCCTTCTGTTGGCCTTAAAGCATTCATCTGCTTGGGATAGGATCATACCCCATGACTGTTGACCGCAACTCACTAGGTGATATTACCTAGAGAACTGTCTTCCTTCATTTAGGGATGTGTTTAAGAAACAGCCTCCATCTCTCTAGTTTCTGAAGTGCCTGAGAAAGCAATGAACTCTTTACGGAACATCAACACACCATTCACAGATGCAACAGTAAGACGCAGTGCCATCTTGCTCCAGAGTTACTTACTCTGGAGATATCGACAGTGACAGCTGCCTGGGAGGGGTGGGAAGCCATGTCGGCTAGAGTAGCTGCAGCACAAACTGGCAGGACAGCTTTACCGGGTCATCTCCTGTGTGAGGTGGGGTGTGGTTTTGTGGCTTTGCCATATTTGGAGAATGACTGGCTGTTTGAACCTTTGGATTCCCTTTGGCAATGGTCTTGTGGGATGCAGGAGGGCACTACTGGCAGGCTGTCATGTCTCAAGCACGTTATGCAGTCAGCACTGCTAACTATTCCAAAGTTAGTCTGCAGATCTCAGTTGTCATGCTTTACTTCAGTGCCCAAACTGCATTGGTACTAACTCCATCCTCATTTCTCTGCCCTCCTCCTGCTGATAGGCTGCCGCCCTACCCTCCTCCTGCTGATAGGCTGCTGCCCTACCCTCCTCCTGCTGATAGGCTGCTGCCCCACCCTCCTCCTGCTGATAGGCTGCCGCGCTACCCTCCTCCTGCTGATAGGCTGCCGCCCTACCCCTCCTCCTGCTGATAGGCTGCTGCCCCACCCTCCTCCTGCTGATAGGCTGCTGCCCCACCCTCCTCCTGCTGATAGGCTGCTGCCCCACCCTCCTCCTGCTGATAGGCTGCCGCCCTACCCTCCTCCTGCTGATAGGCTGCTGCCCACCCTCCTCATGCTGATAGGCTGCTGCCCACCTCCTCATGCTGATAGGCTGCTGCCCCACCCTCCTCCTGCTGATAGGCTGCTGCCCCACCCTCCTTCAATTAACATTAAAGTAAAATAAGATTAAAAATGAGATGTTTGTACTTTGTAGGGTTTTATAGGCAACATTTGCTGATGCATTCTAGTGTGAACGTCCAGGGACTAGGGATTTAGGCCTATTGAAAAGGATCCTGGCTCTGCCTCTGCCAGGCTACGTGGCCTTGGATATGTCAGTTTCTTTGCTTATAAAATAAAGAGGTTAGTCGCCTCATGGGTTATTTTAAGGATTAAATGAGAGTGTCTACAAATGTCAGGCTCAGGGCTAAATGGAGTACTTTTTGATGTGTGTGTTGGTGTCCTCATTGTTCTCTGTGTGGATGTAACTGGCCCTGCTTGTGGGAACTGATTCTTAGGCTCATCCCTCACGCTGTCCTGTGATTTTGGTGAAGTAGGTCTAGTTACCCCTGAGCAGTCTTCAGTGTGTCAGGTATTGGCTGAAGATTGCAGTTGGAAATCTTGTGCTTTGGGCTCTCAGATAATGGATTAGAGTTCTTCAGGCTCATATAGATGTGGACATTTTGTAGGAGACATAGTACACTAGGTGTCCCTGTGTCAAGTACACATAGGTAGCAGTGGGGAATGGGTATTGCAGGTACCGTTTACTCATCCTGAGTGTCTCTGGGTACCTTCTCTCTCCCAGCTGTCTCCTAGCTACAGGCAACATGGCGATGAACAGAGCAAGCAGCAAGGCAGAGAGCTAACAAGTAACTTGCTTCTGTGGGGTCCCGGGCTCTGTATCCCAGCACACTGTCTCCTTCAGCAAGGCTTCCCTGCTTTGTCCACAAGACACTGTTTCCTTGTGTTCATTCACACTTCTGGCTCTTATGCTTTTTCTGTCCTCTTTTCCAAAAAGACCCCTGAGTCATAGGAGGCAGAGGTGTGACATAGATGTCTCATTCTTGAAGGAAAAATTGGTCAGAGGCTGAAGATCCTGATTTTCATGATCTTTACATTTGAACAAGTTCTCTCTCTCTCTCTCTCTCTCTGTATTTTTTTCCTCCCTCCCTCCCTCCCTTCCTTCCCTTATAAATTGGGCATTGTGGCTCACACCTGTAACGACTGCTTTCTTAATTGTCACCTCTGTAGAATTGCTAGTGGTCAGAAGCTAAGAAATGGCTTGGCTGCCTGAGCAAGATGCAAATGAGATGAATCTTGGCAGCCAAGACTCCAGACTTAAGATCAGCTCTTTGAAAATCAAAAGCGGCCAATATTGTGTAAGTCGTCCCCAGACAGGATTCCTCGAAGAAATACCAGCTGACGCTAATGGCCATGGCTGCTTTGATATGAAGATGAAGTCAATATCTCATGAAAAAAGATTCACTGTCTACCTTCTGTGGTACAGAGAAGATGGAGGATGAGATGTTCTCATGCCCACCGACCCGGCAACCAAAATGCTTTATAATTTTTTAATTGATTCACCCGGAAAGAGTCTATTCCCCACAGAACTCACAGATCTCCATTTATGTAGGAGAGAAAATTGTAGTCCTGTCCCCAAGGCTGCTTGAAATTCCATTATTGATGTGAAGAGCCCTGCGTTCCTCGTTTTGATACACATAAGATATTGAGCTGAGCAGATGCACAAACTCTATCTCCTTTCCTCCCATAAACCTTGAAGTGGCAGCAGAGCTGTTTGTTAATTCAAGATTTGTTTTGTTTTGCCAAATGGATTTGGCCATTAATTTCGCTCAGACCACATGAAACACCACAGCAGAGACATGTAGAAATAAAGGTGGGTTGTCTGAGTGCCAGCTAGAATTTGTCTTAATGACACTTGATGCAGGTTTAGGAGAGAGCTAGGGAAAGCCACCCCTGCATGGGGCTGTAACGTGCCGGGACAGATGTCACAATGAGAGGGACATTTTTCTTTCTTTTCCTTCTGAGCCTTGTCTAGTAGCCTGCCTTTCCCTTACTTCCTCGAGAAACAACTGGAGTCTGGAGCCAGCCATGTGTGAGTGATCTTGACTTGAAGAGAGAAGAGAAATTGGATCCCAGAGTCTCAATGCCGAGGTCCCTGTGCACTGTGCTCTAGCCTTCCATTTTTAACTAACTTAGTGTTCCCATGGTAGTTGGACAGCGACCAAAATAAATTGAATAATTTTGGAAGTGTGGTGATTAATCTTCATTTTGACTTGATCTGGAGACACACCTCTGGGAGTATCTGTGAAGGTTTTACAGAGTGGGAAGACCCACTCTAAATGTGGGCCGCATTTTCCCATGGGCTGAAAAAGGAGAAACTGAGATGGAAAGTTCGCTGTTCTGTTCCCGGGCCCTGGCCTTACACCCACCCCTACCTTCAAACTCTGCCATGCCTTCCCGCCATAATGGATTCTTTTCCTCTTAGACCATGAGCCCTGCTCTTTTAAGTTGCTTCTGTCACAGCAAAGAGAAACGTAAGTGGGCAGGAAGCAAACTAGACTGGTTAGAAGTTCTGGTGTTACCTGATGGAATGACATTCCTGTCCCTTCCACCTTCTGTTCTGACGCCATTGCATTGTCCTCCCCAGCCTGCCACCACACCCAGCTTAAAAAAGGAAGCCTGGGTTCGGGCGTCAAACGCTCATGGTAGTGCTTGTACGGCAAGCACTTGGCTAGCCTGGCGTCTCTCCAGGTCCAGCACTTTGCTAGCCTGGCGTCTCTCCAGCTCCGCATCCTTCTTCCTCGGTGCCCACACCCCCAGCCTGACACTGGCATCGTCCTCAGACTCTGCTGCCATGACCTTCTGCTTTCAGGCTTTGTGTGGGAGCCACCCACTTATCACGGAGTAGCCTGTCCTGCATGGCTCTTTTTGGATAAAACCAGAAATACATTGTCACTTGCCAGGTGCCATTTATGATCAGCAAAAACTGTGAAAGGATTCTTTCTGCAAGTTAAAAACCCCATGGCCTCTTTCTCCAAAGGTGCCCCATAGGGGCCCAGCCACTGTGCAGAGACACTCTAGAATCCCCGAGTGTGTCTAGAACACACTGTAGAAGGCCTTGCTGGTGAGTCTCCTTCCTCCCCAGCTCTGGAGGAGGGATCGGAATGCTCATGTGTCCACACAGTGAGAGTGCTCTCCTTTTCTGTCCCTCTACACTCAAGCCTGCACTCCACAAGGAGCTCACACCTAGACTGGATCCTTCTAGATGGGGACTTCGACATCAACACCCCCTAAGGATTACTCCTGAGAAAATATCTCTGACATACAAAGAACCAAGAATTTTGTGAAGTTAAAATGAATTTGTTTTGAGATTATGTGCCTGTATATTTTCCCCTGTGTTGTTAAGTCCTGCCGTTGGGTATATTTATTTAACAAAATGAAAGTAGCCAATCTTATACTGGGCCTTCCTTTCTCTCTCTCTCTCTCCATCCCTTTATTTTAAGAATTGAGCTAGCCGGGCGATGGTGGCGCACGCCTTTAATCCCAGTACTCGGGAGGCAGAGCCAGGCGGATCTTTGTGAGTTCGAGGCCAGCCTGGTCTACAGAGCGAGATCCAGGAAAGGTGCAAAGCTACACAGAGAAACCCTGTCTCGAAAAACCAAAAAAAAAAAAAAAAAAAAAAAAAAAAAAAAAAAAAAGAATTGAGCCACTCCTCAATTGATACCAGGTTGGGAATTGGGTGTATGGGATAGGGAATGAGGATGGCCCAGAGCTCAGATGTAGCTGAGAATGTCCAGTCTGTGAGACCATTGCAAGGGGTACATGTCCACTCTTGAAAGGGATTCATTTAAAAGCTGTTGTGAGTAGTTCTGGGTTTGGGTACTTTGACCTTTTCTTCTCTTTGAGAGAAAATGTATTAATCTTGAGAAAGAAAGACCTTGTTGGTGGGGCTGGGATTAGTAAATAGGCCCAGGGATGGCCCATGGGGTGGAGGACTTAGAGAAGGTAGACTGAATCATGACCTCTGACTTGGTTTTTGAGAGTGCGGCCAAGTTTGCCTTTGGGGCCTGGCTACTGCATATGTTTTAGAGATTGACCCTCTTGTGTCTTCCTGGATGGCTAAGGCAAGGGAGCCTCTAGCCATGGAAAGTGTTTCTGTAGGCTGCCTCTCTGCTTATCACATACGTCTCCTCTACTCTTTGGGGTTTTTGCAACCCTGGAAGGGCATGGAGAGTGTGCTGGGGTGAGATGCTTCTAGAAGAACGTCCCATGTCCATTTGAAATGTCATGTTTCAGTGATGTAAGTTCTGAGAACCAGAAAAGTTATTGTAGACAGAGATGTCAGTGATTCCTGAATTCATAGTTCCCTCTGGTTATTTACTGGGGGTTTGTTTACCAGGCTGAACTCCAAGCCATTGTAACCATGGATGTTGACAGGAAGGCCTGTCCTGTGAGATCTTCCTCTTTGCCCTCAAATCAGAACACAACAAAATGAGACAACAGAACGTGACCCCAAGTGTGTGAATGGGACAATTCTATTTGTAAGTGGAACTGTGTGTGTGTGTGTGTGTGTGTGTGTGTGTGTGTGTGTGTGTGTGTGAGAGAGAGAGAGAGAGAGAGAGAGAGAGAGAGAGAGAGAGAGAGAGAGAGAGAGAGAGAGAGATTGGGAGTGTAGGGAAAGGTACTGTAGTTTAAAATGGGAGGTCAGAGCAAGTATCTCTGAAGTGACACCGAGTGACAGCTTTATGTGTGACTGTAGAACATCTGGGAAAGGCTGCAGAATGGCAGAGTGGAAGGGCAGTGATCCACTACAAAACCCATTGCAGGAGCCCTCGGGACCTTACGAGCAGGGTGGGAGCAGTGGTGTGCCCATTTGGGGTATATTTTGAAAATTGGGATAATGTAGTTCCTGTTACATGTTAGATATAGCCATTAAGTTGAGAGGGACTTTAGAAGTCACTTGACTCCCTTGGAGGCCGTGAGACTCACTTAGGTGTGTGGTGATAATTTGTTGTACTCTATTAAAGCTTGCCTGAAGATCAGAGGACAGAACTAGCCACAGAATTAGACATAGAGGTCAGGCTGTGGTGGCACACACCTTTAATCCTAGCACTTGGGAGGCAGAGACCTGTGTGGATCTCTGTGAGTTCAAGGTCATACTGAGGTACATGAGATTGATCCAGTCTAGGAGAGAAACAGAGCCAGGCAGTGGTGGCACACACCTTTAACCTTACTTAGTATTTGGGAAGCACACACGCCATTAATCTCAGCACTAGGAAGGTTGAGATAGGAAGTGAAATGGCTGGGCGGAGAAAGGTGTACAAGGCAGGAGGAGACAGGAACCAGAGCCCTCTCTCTGATCCTTCATCATTTACCCCAGTATCTGGCTCCAGGTTTTTATTATAAGACCCCTTAGGATTTGTGCTCCATAGGTGGCTCTGGTTACAGTAAGGGACGTGTACACAATCCTGTTACAGTCAAAGATTAAAATACAGTTTAAGCCAAACTAACTGTGTCTGCACAGTTGGCTTGAGAACTTCCAAAGTGTATCCTTGAATAGTCAGGCTCATTGATTTTAAAGATGGTTGGCTCAAGAGCACACTGTGAAGTTCACTGACTTCTCCAGGGTCATTCACGGAAGAGCAGGAGAGCCCCAGGCTTCCCCGTGTGTAACTAGTGTTCGTTCACTGCCTGCACTTGAACCTCAATGCCCCCGGATACCAGCAAGCGGCAGGTTGTCCCCACACCAGCCCTAGGGCAGCATGGCGTCCATTCTGCTGCTTCGTCACTGTCGTCAGACACCATCTTCCTAAATTCCTGAGCCTCAACTGTCCCCTGCCACGCTACAGACTGCTCTTGAGGTTGGCTGTCTCTGCCTGGGAACTTGTGAGCAGTAAGGAGGGTGGGGGCGTGGCCTCCTTGCTAGTTTGCCATGCCACCACAGTGAAAGGAAGAATAACAGAGGACACAGAGAGGAACGGGAACAGCCAGGGCTGTGTTTTACTTTCCGCCCCAGGCTGGTTGGACCCGTCCCCACAGAGCGTGACCACGGTGTGTGTGCGAGGGGAGGAGAGAGTTCTTAGGAGGCCCACAGCCTTCTCTTTATGGTCCATTCAGTGGCGAGACGTTCAGTGTGTTTCTAAACTCAAAGATGGCATTTTCCTGTCCTCATAAAGAAACAGAACCTGGTCTATGGAATAATTTAATATATTAGATAACTAAGATATTGCCAGAAAAAAGAATGTTGAGAAAATTAGATATCTGGGGAAACATCAAGCTTTATTTCCATCTCATATCACTGACAAAAATAAAAGTCTACATGGATTAGAATTTAAATAGAAGTAGTCATAAAAAAAGGCTCTGAGGAAATTTAGTGAATATTTATTTGATCTCAGAGCAGGGAAGAACTTTGAAAGTTTAAAGCAAAGAATAAACAGGGAAAAATTTCAGGGGACATTTATTACATGCAAAATTAACACACGAGCCAGAACAGTGTTTCTAATAAATATTGGACAAAAGCTTAGTAACGTTAATGACATGTGTGCACATGTATGTAGCACATATGTGTATGCAACATATATGTATATAGAATACATGTATATGCAATAGACATGTAGTATGTATAGGTATATGATACATATGGAAGCCATCTACCAAAGTATCAATAGAACATGGAATTGAGAGAAATAAAACCTAAAATCATAAATACAAATATAGTAATAACTTGCCAGGAAAGGTGAAACCAACTTAGTAATAACAAAAATCAGACAAAATTAATGACTTTTTTAAAAATAAAATTAATGAAATTGAATGGGATGGGAATGTAATTCAGTGGTCGATCCCCAACGCCATAAGAAACAAAACAGAAAGAAAATGGTAAAGTTTAAATATATTTTTAGTACTTACAGCTAGCAAGATCATCACATATTTTTACATGTCAACTTTACATGACATATTGATGTGAAAGACCATATTGAAACGGGCTTAGGAGCCTGAGGATATTGATAGACATTAAACAATTTATCAAATTTTGGGGCAATCTATAACATGGAATGTTAAGATCTGAGCATACCTTGCATTGTGGAGAAGGATGGAAAAAGACTGAATATACAGTCTCAATGCGTGTGGGTCCATTTTGCGGGATGTCCATCTGCTTGTGCTCCCTGCCACCCGTGTGTGGACGTTCTGGAAGCCTGTTGCTAAGTCTCTGGCTCTTTCCTCTCTGATTTGTTTAGTGGCAGTCTGTGACATGGCCCAGAGGTGAGAGCCCAATTTATCACAGAAATCGTGGAGTGTGCATGAAAGTTAAAAGTAGGAAAAAGGCCAGCTATACATCCTAACACCCAAAGTAGACATTGCCCATATTTTACTCTCTTCTGATTACTGGAAAATGAAGCCAACTCAAGGAGTATTGCTTAGCTGTTATCTCTGAATAATGAAAACTTTCAAATAAATAGATTGTGCCCACATACATGTCCAAGTATGATTTGTGTGTGCATGCATCTGTGTGCACATGTGTGTATATTTGGGTATGCTCATGTGTCTATGTGTGTACACATATATTAGCAAGTTTTATATCATCTATCAACCTCTGAATTTATTCTAATTCGTCTTAAAATTTTAAAATTAAGAAATTCCCATTTTCCTACTTACAAACACATTTCTGTGCCAAGGACTTGAGTGCCTGCCTGTGACATCTGTTATTAAGGGGCGCAAGCAGCCTGACAGTCTTCCCTGGGTTACCCCAAAGCTCCCCAGTCTCCAGTTGCTCAGTGGTTCCGTTGGCCCTGCATCAGCATCCTCTCTGATGAGCCTTCTCTCCCACTTCTCATCATTCCCCATCAGGAACTCACAAGTCAGCAACTCACAGCCTTGAGTGGGCCGTGAGAGAGCGCCATTCTGCAGCTCAGGCCTCTTCAATCAGTAGAAGAATGTCAGCCAATCTCTAGTCTGAACGTATTTCCTTTTCCTATTATTCTGGCATTATTGTTCAAAAGCCAGCCCCTGTCCTCTCCACCTAATTTCCAATCTTGGGGGGAAACAGTAAATGCAAACACAGGTGTTTTAAAGGGATGTCGGAGGGGGAGGCTCCTCTCCCAGCACTTTGAGCATTTTCTGACAAACTCCTGTGATTCGAGTCTCTAGGAAGGCAGCTCACCCACAGTTTGCTACTGTGATAACAGAAGCACTCAAATTCAGGGAATGTCACACTTCATCTTGCAGAGACGTAGACGTGGCAGAAGGCCATCCCTTCGCTGAAAACCTCTCTGAGGCCACAACGGTAGAGCCCATAGCTCTATGGCGTGGAGAAGGGAATGGGATGGTGGCATCTCTCAAGACCGTGTCTGCTGCGTGGAGACTGCTTTTCCAAACCTGTTGAGGGCAATTCTCACTTCTCAGCTTGTGACAGGTATCCCTTTCTAGAATGTTCCTTGCTCAAAGGCACCCAGGGAAAGAGGCGTGTAGCTTCACTATCCTAAGATACATTTTGAATCAAAAGGACTGGCTGTAGCAAGCTGTATCTTAGCCTCCATGTTCATGTAAGTTTTCTTCATAGAGGTGGCCTAGTTTGGAAAATTCTTTGGTAGAGGCTTTTTCTGTGCAGCAGAATGGAATCTTGCATCTGTTTGTTCAGATTTGCAGGAACTCGAAGCTGTTCTCTCTCTCTCTCTCTCTCTCTCTCTCTCTCTCTCTCTCTCTCTCTCTCTGTGTGTGTGTGTGTGTGTGTGTGTGTGTGTGTGTGTGTGTGTGTACACATATGGAAGCAAGAGCTCAACAGGTGCCGTTTCTTTCCCTGGCTGTCTTCCACCTCAGATTTCTTCTTCATGTTCGATGAGTCATCAAGGCTGACAGGTCCATGAACCTTAGGGACCTGCAGGTTTCCACCTCCCCAGCCCTGGTGCTGTAGCACATCCAGCTTTTAAAAGTGGCCTCTAGGGATCTAACTCAGGTCTTCATGCAAGCACTTTATGTCTGAGCTTTCTCTCCAGCCTCAGGAAATAGCCTGTTTCATTGTTTTGAACTATTTATTCCTATTTTATTGCCACCAGGCTTCCCAAATGGTATGAAATTCAATCCCTTCTGTTAGCAATGTACAGACTTGTGGTCATTGCTTATTTATCCCCACGCCTGAGCCATCCTGATGTCCTGCCTTAAGGTGCTTTATGGATAACACTTGCTTATTTTTCTCCATTCTTAATTTTTATCATAAAAATATTTTTCTGCTTTTGTTTTGAATATACCCGGCACTCAGTTTTACTGTTGTTTTCCTTTTTTTTTTTTTTAAGATTTATTTATTATGTATACAATGTTCTGCCTGCATATTCTGCCTACACACCAGAAGAGGGCACCAGATCTCATTACAGATGGTTGTGAGCCACCATGTGGTTATTGGGAATTGAACTCAGGACCTTTGTAAGAGCTGTCAGTGCTCTGAACCTCTGAGCCATCTCTCCAGCACCTGAATTTTCCTCTTAATTAATTATTTTCTTTGTCTCTAAGCAACTTGATTTCAGCACTTATGCATTTGAGATAGTGAAGAGATTATCTGTGCGTCTGAGTGGTAGTGGGAGCTTGGCATTGGCTCCATTCAACAGTTACACAGTTTCCTTCCCCGTGTTTGTTGGCTGTCTCATGACAGTGAAATCTCTTTCCCTACGGAAGGGCTATGCTGACATTCCCAGGCTTTAGAGTTATATAGCACATCCTCCTGAAGAGTAGAGACCAACTCCCGCTGAACCACTTCTAATGTTTACTTCCTTCATTGTTCAGCAAAGCCCATCAGATTATCTTTAAGACTTACTTCTTATGAAAGAGAGTGCAAAGCTAATAGTTTTTTTAGTTCCAATTCTGTCATGGATTTTTGTTTTGTTTTGTTTTGGGTGGTGGATAAGCGCATAGAATATATTTGATATTAAAAGTATAAAATTCAGTGTAAAGCATCACAGCTTTCATTTCAAATGCCAATCTAACTGTTCATTACATTGGGTCTGGTTAATAATGGTCTATGATGTTTTTATTTATTTGCAAGTTTTTAAATAATGAAGTTTATTAATAAAAAATCTTTGAAACTTTGCACATATAAAAGAACATATATAACATACAACTTATATGAAAAATGATATCCAAACCTTGGAGCTGCCACTAGCTCAAGAAAAAGTCTGGCTGTTTTTGGAAACCTCATCAGGCGTCTAGCTATGCTTTCTCTGTTCTCTGCCAGGGATAGGTTTTTTTTGTGTGTGTGCTTGTCTATATCTTGCCTTTCTGTATAACTTCACCCTAATATCTATGAATTCTGTAACAGAATAATATTAGAGTTGTGCTATTTTTTGTTTCAAAATTTTTATGTATTTTGTTCATGTTTTTATCCTTCCCCAGCTCTTCCCAGACCCCCCCCCATTCCCCTACCCACCCAACTTCATGTTCTTTCTCACTCTCTCTCTCTGCTTGTCTCTTTCTAAAAACAAAACACAAAAAAATGGAAGTCAAAACAAAGGTCCACAAACAAACATGGAGTCTGTTTTGCATCGGTCAATTACTCCTGGCTGTGGGGCCTGCTCTGGAGTGTGTGGTTGATATATCACTAGTTTTTTGTGTTGCCTTCTCTGTGTGTTATGTGTGGTTGATATACCCAGTGACACCTCAGTGGAGAAAACTGATTTTCCTTTTGCTAACAGGTATCAATTGCAAATAGCTTCTTGATTAGGGCTGGAGCCCGTGCCCACTCTCCTGCCTCAGTGATGAGACCCCAGAGGGCGTTCAGCTGTGGTCTTATGTGTGCTGCCACAGTCTCTGTGAGTCCTGTTCACATTCGTCCTGTTGTGTCTGGAAGACACTGTTTCCTTGGAGTCACCTACCACCTCCGACCTTAAACTATTTCTGCATTCTCTTTCCCATAGATGCTTGAATCCTGAGGGGAGGGCTTTGATGAAGACATCCCATTTAGTACTGAGTGCTCCATAGTCTCTCTCTCTCTGCACACTGTCCATTTGTGGGTCTCTGTGTTAGTTCCTCTCTATTGCAAAAAGAGGCTTCTCTGGTGAAGGCTGAGCTGTGCACTGATCTGCAGGTATTAGCAGTATGTCATCGAGAGTCCTTTTATTGCTATATTCCTTTATCAGAATAGCAGTAGTAGGTTCTCCCCCGATAACTGCACAGTCTTAAATTTTGTATTGATTTGCCATTTCTGTGCATCCATCTGCAACTGGTTTTCTTCATATTCCCTGGCTTGTGAGATGTGTACACACAAATAGATTAGTCTGTTTATTCATTTTTACTGTGATGTAGTAGTCCGTGTATGAGTTAGCCGGAGTAGGTTTATCTGTTTACTATTGATAGATCTTTAGGTTAGTTCCAATGTGAATAAATATGAAAACTTCTACCAAATAGCTCTTATGACTCTGGAGTCTGCATGGTAGAGGAGCCGTAAAGTTCATGCATTTATTTTAATTTTTAAATTTTTTATTATGTGCATGGGTGTTTTGGCTGAATGTATGACTGTATACCCTGTGTATGCAGAAGCCAGGAAAGGACATTGGATGCCCTGGGACTGGAGTTGAAGACATCCATGAGCTGTCATGATTGTGCTAGGAATTGAACTCAGGTCTTCAGGAAGAGGAGCCAGTAGTACTCTTAACTGCTGAGCCGTCTCTCCAGCCCCAAGTACATATATGTTTAAGAATTACATTGCTGTGGGATTATGCAAACTCTGTTTTTATTTTATTATTTTGTGTGTATGGGTATTTTGGTATTTTATGTACCATGTGAGTGCAGTCCCCAAGGGGGCCAGTAGAGGGCATTGGATTCCCCTGGGACTGGAGTTACAAACAGTTATGAGCTGCTATGTGGGTGCTGGGATAGAACCTGGATCCTCTGGAAAAGCAGCCAGTGCTTTTGACAACTGAGCAATCTCTCTTGTCCATATACACAGTTTTTCAATCCTTCCAGATAAGAACAAAGTAAAGTGATGTGTGCGTGTGAATGAAAATCCCATAACGAAGCCTATGGATTTATGTTAGTTGAAAAAACTAAAAGCACAGCAAAACAAAACAAAACAAAACTCAAAGCATTACTACACAACACCAAATTATTTTCTAAAATAGAATAACATTATTAGTAGTGTAAATACAATGTGTGAGCCCCATTCCACACCTTCATGAACACTTGGTTTTCGGCTCTAAGAAGTCAACTAATGGGTGTATATGCAATTAAGCTCTATGCTTTAATTTGCATCCAAGGCAAATTAATTAGGTTAAGAAGGTTTTCATTTTGTGTGTGTGTGTGTGTGTGTGTGTGTGTGTGTGTGTGTGTGTTTAAACCATCCTTTGTAAATTTTATCTTCTTGGCTTTTACTCATTTTGCTTTTGGGTTGTTCTTCTCTTAACTGATTTGTAGACATTCTCCAGTGTCTGCCCACTCAGTGTCACCTATATGGAGTATGTCTCCTCCCTGTTGACATATGTTTTTACTTTAAAAACTTATTTTAAGGAATTGATTTTTGGTTGTTGAATTACTAAGCCATTGCTTATAGATGTTTTCATGTTTATTAGAAAATTCTTTTCTTCTGCCTGTGCTGACTCATGACCATAATTCCAGCACTTGGGAGACTGAGATAGAAGGATTGCTGTGAGTTTGAAGCCAGCCTGTGCTACATAGTGGCTTCCAGGTCAGAAGTCTGGGAGATAAATTGAGATCCTATCTCAAAAAAGAAGAATAGAGCTCATGATATGCATGTATGTTTGTGTGTGCAAATATACATATTGGCAGTGTGGCACTGACAGACAAGGAGACCCAACAGGGGCCTATGAATGAGCCTGTGCATATATAGAAACTTGGCAAATGACAGAGATGTCTTTGGATCACTGAGAAAGCATCAACAATGCTTTGACAATTTATAATAATATTAAAAAATATAGTAGGGTGTAGCTAGAGTTTTCCTGCCTTGCCCACAGTCAGGACAAATCTTTGTCACCTGCCAGTCTCACAGCCACTCAGACTCAACCAAGTAAACACAGAGACTTATATTGCTTACAAACTGTATGGCCATGGCAGGCTTCTTGCTAACTGTTCTTACAGCTTAAATTAATCCATTTCCATACATCTATACCTTGCCACGTGGCTCGTGGCTTACTGGCATCTTCACATGCTTCTTGTCATGGTGGCGGATGGCAGTGTCTCCTTCTTCTGCCTTCCACTTCCCAGAATTCTCTCAATTCTCCTCTCTGTTAGTCCTGCCTATACTTCCTGCCTAGCCACTGGCCAATCAGTGTTTTATTTATTGACCAATCAGAGCAATTTGACATACAGACCATCCCACAGCAGTAGGGTCCTCCCCTTATCATAGGTTGCTTAAGATACACATGCATAGGTGTTTATAAGCACATATGTCCACACATATGTACATGTCTTTAGCTGATGTGCCATTAAGGAGGGCCCTGTTCCATTAATTTTAATATGACCATTAATTTCCTCAGCATTGCACAATGACATCTCCATCACCTCCCAAGCACAGCCTCTCCCACATCACATTGGTCTCTTGGCCTTTGTGTTGGCATCACAAATCCCTTAGCTTCTTTGTTCTTAAGAACGCATTGGCCGTTTCTGGCTTCTGTTGGTTCTTATACATAACTTTGTAACTGGTTTGAAAAAGTCTAATATTTCATGGAATTACATTAAATTTATAGGTTTGTGGAAGAACTGACATATTCATAACATGAGATTGAGGTTGTCTGTGTGCATCAACATCTACTCACGTGGGCCTTTAATATTGTTATTATAGATGGAATACTTCAGCAACAGCTTAGCTCCTGTCTGGTATCCCCAGCATTCATTTTAAATGGACATTAGCGTTTACAGGATCAAGAACCTGTTACTTTCTGAGGAGGTGGGAATCCTTGAGACAAAGAATAATAGAGTTATATATCCATTTGAAAGGGAAAGAGCAAAAGGCCAGTGCAATCTTAAATTGTTTAAATTTAGTTTAAGTGGTTTTAATAATATCCCTGCATGGTGTTGATGAACAGCCTTTTGAGTTAGCTCTTAATCTTCCTGCTTTTTTATTTTGTTTTTCGAGATAGAGTTTTTCTGTGTAGCCCTGGCTGTCCTCAACTTACTATGTAGACCAGGCTGGCCTTGGACTCAGATCCACCTGCCTCTGCCTCCTGAGTTCTGGGATTAAAGGTGCGTACACCACCACCCAGCTGTTTTTCCTATTTTAATGACAGGAAGCCAAGGGTTAGTAAAGCCTAAACATGTACTCAGAGTCACAAAGCTAATGTATGGTGAACCAGGATTCAGGGCCAGCCATGTGTCACTGCAGCAAGGGTCTGCCCCTCACGCTGACCTTCCTCAGGTGAGAGATGCTTGGCAGTTTTGATGGCTGAGATACAGGGATGGGGACATTCTGTCCTGGGCCCCTGTACATCTCTCCTCCAGCCTCTGCAGTTAGCAGAGGTTTGTTAACTGCTTCATCCATTCTCTCTTGTCACTGCTGCCGCCTGAGGAGGACATCTGGTCCCCAGGGAGGGGTTTTGCGTACCAGGGGCACAGGTAGTCCACATGACCGCCCTACGTCTCCTAGGCTGAATTTTGGTACACACAGCTCTTCAGGGAATGGAAATGTAAGGCAGCAGCCTGTGTGGCATCCATCTAACGTTTCCTTAAGCAGGCAGTGATGGAGAACTCCGATAACAACACAAGTGGAAGCTCGTGGCTGTGCATGGTCTCCTCTGTGAGTTCAGCTGGGTAGGAGTCCGTGCTGGACGCAGCCTGGATGCTTGAACCCAGTGTTCCTCCACGGGAGAATGACTGCGAGGCCTTCGCCCTCTGTGATCCTCAAGGGTGGAACCTGCTGGAAGGCTCTCTTGCTATCAGCGTGCGCTTTCCAGCAGGCCTGTGGTGCATGGGGGTGGCAGTGGATGGAGACTGTCTTAGAGGAAGCAGGAAAGGGGAACCTTTGGGGAAAGAGATGACTGGCATTCTTAAAGGCTTCTGAGAGCAGTGGCTGTGAGGAAGTGAGCCCAGCATGTGAGAGTCCAGAGCGCCTTCTGCGGTGGCCATCTGAGGCAGAGTTTGTTTCCTCCCTTCCTTCTCAGCTTTGCCCCACCCCTCCCCTTCTTTCCCCTCCTCCATCTTCCCCATCGCCGTGTTCCACTTGAGTGACCGTCTAGGTGGGCAGTTGAAAACGGGTTGGTGAGCTGGCTCACTGTGTACAGGTTCTCGTCACCAAGCCTGGTCATCTGAATTCAATCTCCGTGACCCACGTGGTGAGAAGAGAACAGACTGGTGAAGGCGACCTCTGTGCTCCACACACACATCCTGACAAGAGCACATTCATTTGCACATGTAACCATGTGTGTATTTGCGTGTTCTAGCCAATCGGAAACAGTTTTAGACTCCTCTTTATACTTATTTCATTAGCCAAGAATCCATTGCTAATGAAGTAAAGGAATCCTGGAGACAGCTGCCCACATCTGTCTCCAGTTTCACCGCGGAGCCACTCTGTCCTCTCCAGTTCGGGTCAGTAGGTTATGTTCCTTGTGCAGTCCTGCCATGGTCCAGGGTGAGGGCCATGGCCGTTGGTTACATCCTGTTGTGATGACCACAGATGGAACATTGAGCAGGCTGCCCATGAGCATGGCAGGGCTGGTTGTAGCCATTTCTATGGTTACTAATGTTATGTGCACAGTGTGGTATGAACACTCAAGCTTTCCTCACAGCTTTATCATTAGTCATTTGACTGTGCCCAAGCCTCGTGTTTCTGTCACATGGGTTCGGTGACACCTCTGTGCATGTTGATGGCAGAGGTGGGTGAGGGTATCTGCTCACTGAGAACACCTTGCTCCTCAATAGGGGACTCCATCACCAATGACGATGTGTCTGCATGTGTTTACCAACTGCACATTTATTTAATGCTGACTTAGGATGATGTGTCTGCATGTATTTACCAACTGCGCATTTATTTAATGCTGACCTTGTGTCAGGGACTCATCTAAGCACTTCATAAATTTGATGCATTAGAACCACATAAACCTCTGAGAATTGACTGTCATTATCCGACTCTGCAGAGACCTGAAGCAAAAATGGTTAAATACCATGTTTAAAGCCATGCAAGTCAGAAGTGGAACAGGCAGGTTCTTCAGAATGAGAGGCGTTTTCTTCACTTCATGGGCAACATCTTTACCCTCAGATACTCCCTAGATATCAATATAGATTTTTCTCTTGAGCCTCAAATTTCTGGTCTTCAAAGTAGGTTGCAGGACAAAACAATCTTATACAAAAGCACACTTAATTATGAGTTCATTTTCCGTGTTAATGTGTAAAGTGGTGAGTAAATGACAGAGAATATATTCTCCTCTGGTTTCAGGCTGCATTATGTGTCAGGTTGTGGTTCTGGTTGCTTGTCAACAGTGAGGCTGGCTAGAGATGCCTGCAGCCTGCAGGGACAGGCTGTGGCTGGTACATCCAGCAGTCTGCCCATGTTCCTCCTGGGTGCAGACCACACACGGTGTTCGGAAACACACAGATGGGAATCCAAGTGGGGACCAAGAGCCCTAGGGAAGGAGTTGAAAACATGGGGACAGACAGTGCTGTTCTGTTTAACGGGAATGCTTGAGGCAGGTCCAGAGAGTGTGTCTACCAAGCTGGCTATGACTATGGCTTAAGCTGTGTCTTGGCCTGGCTTTCTGATATTTGGTCCTTGGAAAGGTCCTCACCTCACTTTGCTGCACAGTCTACTGCCTAGTTAGGAGTTTTCAAGGGAAAGCTGACGCGTGTGGGCTGGATTTGTTGACTTTTTGGAACACTGTTAGGCATAACTGGCAGAAAAGAGAGGAAGGGACTGTATAATGAGGTGATCCAAGGTGTCAAGTGGGTGTGTGTGTGTGTGTGTGTGTGTGTGTGTGTGTGTGTGTGCATGCACCACAGTGCCCTATGGAGGTCACAGGACAGCTCAGGAGTCAGCTGTGGTTTTCTTCTGCCACCAGTCAGGCCCTGAAGATTCAGCTCAAGTCATCAGATGTGGTGGGAAGCTCCCACTGAGTCATCTTATTGGCCTTAATCACTATTGTTGCTGCCACCTAATCAGCATCTTGGCTGTTGTTATTTTCCAGTGTTTGGCTGTATAGAATACAGTGTTGGGATGACAGGACAAACTTGTTGGAATGGCACAAATTCCTGCTTCTCAGGAATCGCTTTATTGTATTCTGGAAGACTACAGAAACCTGTATGTTTCAGCTGACTAATCTGGCCTCATTTTTGTGGGGGTGTCTTATGGAGAAGCTAGTGTATAAAGTCCCTAGGATGGATGCTTCACTCCTTGAGTCTCTCTCCTTTCTCTGGTGACTTTGAGTGCTCTCAGCCCCTGAGAATTTCTAGAACACTCAGGTGAGAACTATTAAGCTTTCACTTACTATTGGCTGGTGATACCAAATAATAAAAATTTGATTTTTAAACAAACTACATTTCTTCCACCTAGTTTATGTTGAGAGTCAATGTACTGCTAGTGAGATGGATCATTAAGGTCTCCTATCTGATGGTATAAGTATGACATCATTCAATGGTGTATTAAAGCTAGCTCAACCACACTCAGGCAGCTTGGTCAGAACTTGCTGATGGCATCTTGTGAGCAGATCCCGCTGGCCTCTCTAGGCCCTTCAATTTAGGGAAAATGTGCTGGTTCAGGACTGGCCACATACTTATCTAGATATAGGAATAAAGGGGAAATATGACCTGTTGGGTGGAACTGTCCCTCCTTATGTAAAATCTCTTACCCTATGCATTTCCCACGTAAGTTTAGGGGTGAGAGATTATGACTTGTAATTATTTTAAGTGTTTGGATTCTTTTCCCTGGAAGAAATCTCCACTTCCTCCAAGGTTTCTGTGTTTTCCTGGATTCCAGAGTGGAAAGAGGAGGGAAACAGAACAGCAGCATCAGTGTGTGTGTGTGTGTGTGTGTGTGTGTGTGTGTGTGTGTGTGTGTGTGTGTGTCTGTTTGTGTGTGCAATAAATGGACATGTGGATGTCTCCTCAGACACCAGGATATTCCGATGTCTGGAAATTGCATAGGTTGTATGCAGCTTACAGACTTCTCATGACCGAATGCAAGACCTTCATGAATATGCTATTAGGCAGCTAATGTCTTTGTCGTCCATCCCTTCTGTGCCCTTGGTGGGTGGAAGATAGGGGTTTTATGACTTGTTCAGACCAAGGGAAAAGCAAGGGAACTAAGTTCTGTATGCAGGGATGCTGAAAGGATGTGGCAGCATTATTCAATCTATGGTTTTAGCTTTTCCTCTGGATTTGGAGAAGGTGAGTTGTCCGCAGATGTCTGAGACCAGAAAGAATGAGAAGACATTTGTCCATAGGTAACAGCACTGATCAGGGAAGGAAATCCATTAGCAAATAAAAGTAAGCAGGAAGAATGTGTGGCTGCAAGAAAAACCCGCAGAAGGAAGCATGGCCAGACACTGTCAAAAATCTTCCCAAACAAGAAGTCATTTTTCAAGGTCCCATTGCATATTTTTTTTCTCTTCTACTGGGACCAAAGGAAAGAGATAAGAAAGCTACAGAACAGTTAGAATTTACTTGTTTTTCAAAGTGTTAATAAGAAACAAATAACATGTTTGGTTCAATTAACAACATTAAGATAAATTTAATATACGGTCTTCCTGGGATTTGTATAGTTTACAAGCATTGCTGATAGAGAGGAAAATCAATTTTGTTTCATTCTATTTCCTAGGGAGATAGCAAAAGCTTTGGGACTTGGGGGGATAGAGCTTTTAATTAGGACTATTCTAGAACAAGTTAAAGAACCGAGTTTCAAACCTAGAGTCATCTTTTGAGGTTACAGTCTGGATGTCATCTTTTGAGGTTACAGTCTGGATGATGGTTGGAGCCATTGTTAAAGGTGTTCATGTGAGGTGTCTGAGTGTTTATAGTTACAGGTGATCATGTTTAATTGCTTCCGACTCATGCCGTGTGTTATCATTCTGCCTGTCATCCAAGCAGACACATCAGCTTTATCATCTATGCAACACCAGTGCCTCCCCAGAGAATTGATGGTGGGTAGACCTCATGTCCTGTTAGCCAGCTAGTGTACGCTTGTTGCTAGGCAGGTAGATGGTCATACAATTTTGCTACCTTTCCCAGGAAGTTTTCTAGGAAGACAGAGAAAACAGAAAAAAGGAAAGATTATGAGGGTCTGTTCTGGCTCTCCACCTGCATCCTGGATCAGTTGTCATATGGACCAGACCTGGTCACAGGGAGAATTCTTTTCACCTTATCCGGATTTAAAATACCCAGAGCACACACTTACCTTGTTTCTATCATGACACAAGCATAGACCTTAACATCCCAGTGTAAGGAAAAGACAAGCTGTACTGCCCTGTGAGGAGAGAGAGAGAGAGAGAGAGAGAGAGAGAGAGAGAGAGAGAGAGAGAGAGAAGAGAAGAGGAGAGGAGAGGAGAAGAGAGGAGAGAGAGGAGAGGAGAGAGAGAGAGAGAGAGGAGAGAGGAGAGGAGAGGAGAGGAGAGGAGAGGAGAGGAGAGGAGAGGAGAGAGAGAGAGAGAGAGGAGAGAGAGAGAGTTTTTACATGGCAAACACAATAGGCCAGTGCCTTGGATTCATAACCATTTTAAGGTTCCACAAAAAAATTTTAATTTAAAGTATTTTTAAGTGAAGAGAACTAATGAACTAATTATCATTATAATACTAAATATGCAACAGCGGAATTAGCCTGGGCTATTCTTGCCTTATACCAGACCTAAGTATGCTTTAACATTTTTTAATTCAGTAGTAGAAAGGGCCCATGAGGGCAGAAGCACGCGGGTCCCATACAGTGTTCATGTATCTCTGCCTGGATGAATGGCAGCCAGAAGCTCACGGGCAAACTCAGAGAGACTCCATGCTGCGTTGAGAGCCATGGCAGGACTGTGCATGCAGAGTGAAAGAGAGAACTGTCAGCTGACCAAGTCGTGTGTACACCCTAGAGAACCAGGCCCATACCACCTTACAGGCATCCCTGTGCATGTACCCCGACAGAGCAGAGTGGCAGAGACAGACAGACAGAGGCCGGATGGACAGGTAGAACTAACTAGACAGACAGAAGGTATCTTAGGGGCTTTTCTGCTGGAAGGGGCAGCTACCCGCCCCCCTAGTTTCTGCCCCGATCACTTGCATCTCAACGCCTTAGCCTCTGTGTCTGTTCTCTGTGCCAGCCTTGGAGGGACGTGTGAGGGGGCAGAGAGTGAGGCCTCCAGGCTTCCAGACTCTGGGAGTCTGAGAGGGAGGTGCGGTAACTGTAGCGTTCTTCTGTGGTGAATGAGGTGCCGTGAGGTAACCTCTGCCACTGAGCACCCCACCTACTGCTCTGAGCTCATGGCCATACTTGAAATAGCTGGGTGTTATAAAGTCAAAGCTGCTTTTGGGGGAGGTAGATGTGGTGGCTCAGACCTGTTGCCCCAGCGTTCAGAAGCCTGAGGCGGGAGGATGACAATGAGTTGGAGACCATTTTAGAGTTATTTCCTGTCTCAAACCAACTTTCTAAAAGAATGGAAGAAATAACACTTTTGTGGAACCATAAAATGGTTCTGAGTCACTTGTTCTAGAGCAGCCTGGGTTACACACTGAGACCCTGTCCTAACAAACAAGCTAACTACTAACCAACTAACCCACCCATTCACCCAGACAAGAACAGCAAAAGGGTTACATAGTGAGATTCAGTCCTAAAAGGCAAACAAACCCAACCATGCTCTGTGGTCTCTGCTCTCGAGAGCACCCATATGGTGAGTCACAACCATCTGTAACTCCACCTCAGGGGAGCCAATGTACTCTGTAAATACCAGGCATATTTGGGGTGCATAGACATATATGCAGGCAAAACACTCACAAAATAAAAAGAAATCTTTTAAAAAGTTGGTTTGTTGAAGTTATAATTTTAATAGGAAAGTAAATTAATCTTGGATACATTTTCTATAGCAATATTGAGTTTAGGTGAATACTTGAATTAATTTTATAAAAGCCGGTTTGGGGACAGGAAGTGGATGAACGGGAACCCTAGGACAGGTATATTGAGTTTGGGTTCAGCAGCGTGCTGGGACCAGGGGATCCCAAACATTTTGTTAATTAAGTGGCAGTCACCCAGCTCCTTTTCACCGTCATTGTCTCCAGAGAATTGTGGATGGGTAGAGCAGGCATGGTTTCTAAGAGTCCTGGTAAGATACACTGTTCAAAATGCCCTACGAGAGACTCGGAGAAATGAAATAATTCACAGTTGAAAGCATATGTACTTCAATGAACTCTGAATTCTGCTCTTCAGTTCTTGTCAGAGATGGTTGTAGGAAGAAATCAATAATAATTTTGAAAGCAGAAATCATTCACCTAGTGTTGGCTCGGCCTTGCTGGGGTTCAAGGCTGGAGAGGAAGCTGCGGATAGTGGGTGGGTTCTTGTGAAGAGGCTGCCCGCCTCCAGGCCCCGCTCTGCTCACACGTCCTGTCCATGGCTGTGGGAAGTGTTTTTTAGGTGAAGTGAGTTTTCATGTTGCACCAGCCGTCACGGTGTGCAAGCCTGCGAAGCCAGCCATAGCCGCCGGCGGCACCGTCGTGGAGGTGACCGGCGCAATTAGAACAGAAGGGCAGTTGAGGCTGTCGATAATTCTGCAGTTCCTCGGCTGAGAGAAGAGGGGGCTGCTGTGTACTTCCTGTCGTGACTAGAGCCGTGTTCCCAGTGAACTGGGCTTTCCCCCTCACACTCCACACCAGCAATGATTTCGGCGTGGTTCTAGAAGGTCCAAGGCACTCATATGTTTGGGAGGTGCATAGTTCACGTAGCATTTTCTGGTAGCCACAGGGGAAGGGTGACTCCCCCATTGTTAGCCCAAGTTATAGACATTCTCAGAGCAGATCTCAGTGACTCCTGTGCTCAGGGACTGTCATGTGGGAGTAACCTGGCGGTCGTTGTCTTCACTTGGTATATGACGGTGTGAGACTTAAAATCGATATGAGAGCGGCATGTGGAACCAGCCTTCTCTCTTTACAGCATGTCCCATGCTGTCGATAGCTAAGGAATTTAGGCATGGTTGAAAGTCAGTCCTTTGTGTTGGAATGTTCCTCCATGCAGCACACACAGGAAAAGCATCTGCTAACCCCTTCTTTCCCGACTTCATGTATTTCTGCACAGCCCAGCACAGCCAACAGCACTGTTCACTGAACCATATTCAATCTCTACAGTCTTTGTGGGAGAATACTTCTAGTAATCCCATTTTATAGATGGACAAATAGAGGCAGAAAACTAGGAAGCTGTCTAAGCTGTGACTTTTCTGGCCTTCTGCTGCCTCAGAGAGAAGCAGCCTGTTTGCCCTGGGATCAGTTACCAAGATTTCCGGGTGAACTGATGGTAGACTCTTGATTATCAGGATTTTGATCTGCTGTGTTTGTAACTTAAGTTATCACTGTCTAGAACAGTGGTTCTCAACCTTCTTAATGCTGTGACCCTTTCCTCATTTTGTGTTAACCCTAACCATAAAGTTATTTCATTACTACTTCAGAACTATAATTTTGCCACTGTTATGAATTGTGATGTAAATATCTGACATGCAGGATACCTGATATATGACCCCTGTGAAAGGGGGTCATGACCCACATGTTGAAAAACACTGGTCTAGAAGATTGGAGGAGGTAAACCACAGTGTGATGATTGTTGTAGAAATTTGGCACAAAAATATTGATGATTTTATTGATTCCAACATTATAGCCATGATAATCCTTTGTTTTGAAATCCAGTGAGCCAAATCATGTCTGTGAGGAGATCACAATGATGCCTATGCCCCCAGTATATGCACGACCTAAACAGCAAACCACATTGGATACCATTCCCCCAAGCATAGCATCCATATGGGGAGTCATTAAATGTTGGACTCTGAGAAAAGTACCTAGATTTAAACAGCTACTGATGGTCCCCTCCAAGGGACTTGTAGTTTACACATGGGAACAGTGTCTCTACATGGCATGGACATAGCATCTACACACAGCATAGCATCTCTCCGTAGGAATGGCTTCTTGTGTGCTGCAAGGAGGTTCTGAAGAGAGGTGCTTGTAGTTAGTTTTGCAGAAGCTCAGGGGAGGGAGGAAGGTCGGGCTGGGAGCTTGGCTTCTCTAAGAGACAGGCAGGATATAGGCTTGCCTCAGGTTGAGGATGAGATTCAATTTGAGAGGTCTCACTTGGGGGAGAAGGGCATTCCATGTGGAAAAGTGAGCAAGCAAGATCCAGGGGATGTGAGGAAAGACGTCAGGAGAGTCAGGGAGGAGAGTACCATTTTCAGAGCGCAGGCCATGAGATGGTAAAGGGAACAGGTGGCCCAGGCTCACTGTAGGGATCAGAAAAGCAAACACACATTGGACTCATGTGGATTATGAAGGTGTGTGACTTAAAGCCAACCTGAGTGCGGCGTGTGGACCCAGCCTTCTCTCTAAAGTATGTCGCATGCTGTTGTATGTTTTCACCTTGTCTAAGAAGCTAATTTTTTCCGTGCCACAAACTCCAATAAAGGCGGGTTCGTTCTTTCTCCTCGCTCCTGTCCTGGAATCTGTGTTACAGGACCCCACGCTGCTTGCACTCTGCTGGGTTACCTTTGCTCCCACCTGCGTTTGTTACCAGCACTGCCGAAAGCTGACACTTCCGTTTGGTGTGGAGTCCATTGATCTCTCTCTGTGAGGCCAGAGATTTCTCTCAAGCATTTCAGACACATTTTTTTCCTGAGGGGCAGCAGAGGGCACTGGTCATGAACACAGGTGGAAGTCAGAGTTTTTATTGGGCCCCCTGCTCTGACTTTACTCACTGAGCCACTGTGGTTCATCTCGTTTTGAAGAATAAATATGTTCATTCAAGTGGAACCCTTTAAACAGACCCTGGTTAGGAGTTTTAAATGTTCTGGGGTGGGGTGATAACACCCCAAAGAGGGTAAGACGTTATCATACATATGGCATGACTAGGAAAAACATTAGCTAAAAAGGCTGTTTCTTTACTTATCACTGAGGAGAGGAAGACAAGGAGTCTGGGAAATGATGGAATAGAACTAACTGTATTAAATGACAGTCAATGAAGCAGTGATGGGCTCCCCACAGAGATAAAGAGCTTGTGTATTCAATCCCAATAATCAACTGGGAGCTTTGGTAACTAGGTATTCCAAAGGCGTGCTGGGGGGCTGTCCTAGCTAGCTTTCATTATCACTTCATATAGACTCGGTCACCTGAGAGGGCACACTCACTGGAGAGACTGCCCAGATCCCACTGGTCTCTGGGTACGTCTATGGAGGACTCTCTTGCTTCCTAATTGATGAAGAAGGGCCGAATCACCAAAGATGGCACCATTCCCTGAGCGGGTGGTCCTGGGCCATATACCAAAGGTGGATAAGCACCAGTCTCTAAGTGAAGCAACAAGTCTCATTCCTCCATGGTTTCTGCTTCAAGTTCCTGTTTGAGTTCCTGTGACCCAGAAGTGTAATCCAAAGGAACCTTTTCCGTCCCTAAGTTTCTTTTCGTCCAAGTGTTCTATCACAGCAGCAGTATGAAACGAAGATGGAGAGGTAGCATGGAGCCCAGCACAACATCCACTTCTTGTTCTTCTGAACAGTGGAGGAGGAGGAGGAGGAGGAGGAGGAGGAGGAGGAGGAGGTGGGACATCTCTTCTTGACGTCCATGGTGGTGGCTGAGCAGAGCTAAGGCAAGGATGAATGGCTTGCCCATCTTGTCCAAAGGGACGTGTAATTTGAGGTGTAGATGCCCATGTCTACCACATGATCTGTTGTTCAGGGTTCCCTCACACTGTGTTCATTGTAAAATCATGATAGTTAGGAAGGTTAGGGAAGATAGAGATCTAGGAAAGATACATTAGTGGAATGCATTATTGCAAACCTGAAATCCCGGGGGCCTGGTGGATGAAGTGGGGGTACCGGGAGTGGCCAGCGTCAGCTATGAGTTCATAGTCAGCCTAGACTACACGAGACCCTGTTTCAAAGAAACAAAACTGAAAACTAAAATAAACAAAACCCCAAAGCCCACCAAATGGAGAAAAATTCATTATTTACAAGGAAATTGTAAGACAAATGATAAACATAAAATTTCTCTTTGAAAAGCACTTCCAGGTATCATTTCTATTGCTCATTCTTCCCTAGGGTTAACCACATTTATGTCCCTTTCCTCCTTACTTATATACAGTAAGTATATACAGGTGAACTTATATACAGGTGAACCTGGAAAAAAGAAAAAAGTCAGACAAAAAAATCCAATATTATTTGGTAGATTCTTTGGATAACTGACAATAATGCACTGTATATAACATAGACCACCAGGGCTCCCTCCCTCCCTTTTTTCTTTTCATCTAATATTATGTCTTAAAGATCGTTCTGCAATCACACACGGGCCTGCGTTGTTCAGTGGACGGCCTCAGCCACGCGCTGTGCATAGCCTGCCATTTTTGTCTTTTTCTGGTAGAAAATTTTGTGTGTCTCCATTTTGTGTTCTTTTTTTTTTTTTTTTAAAGAGTTATTTATTATGTATACAGTATTCTGCCTGCATGTATGCCTCTATGCCAGATCTCATTATGGGTGGTTGTGAGCCACCATGTGGTTGCTGGGAGTTGAACTCAGGACCTCTGGAAGAGCAGCCAGTGCTCTTAACCTCAGAGCCATCTCTCCAGCCCCCCATTTTGTGTTCTTTTACTACCACAGTTGGCCTGCCTCTTCAGGGTGCAGATGTTTCTGCAGTTGCTCTGTCTGTGAGTCACAGGTCTGGTAGCAAAGGAAACAGACCCAAACGTGTGAAACTGGCTGCAGTGCCAGGGGCGGGGTCAGAGCCAGGTCATTATGGCCCCATCGTGTTTGTGGGCGGGGCTTCCCCCTCTCCTTCCGCAGCCACGCCCCACTGAGGGCTGGGTTGCTTGTGACTGACAACGTCTCAGCATCCCAGGGCGGCGAGGAATGGCTACTTCTTGATCACTTCCAGTGATTTCATTAGTGAGTATGTATGTCCAGAAGGGAGGGAGGGAGGGGGAGGAGGAGGAAACAGGCATCTTTGCTGGGTAGAGAATTCTGAGTGACAGTGACGTGGAGAGGATGGAGTCACAGGCGTCTGACCCAACCTTTCTACCACCCAGCCGTGGCCGAGCAGCACTGCTTTCCTTTCCATGGCTGCAGCGCGGAAGGTCAGGCTGAGAAGCATCCGCAGGATACTGCTTGAATTATTAAGAGAGGCCTACCGGGAGTGGACTCATCACCTGGTGTCTGGAGCAGGGAAGGTAGTGCATGGTCTAAGGGATCACCATCTTGGAAAATAAAAGCAGTTCCTGGAGCCTGCCGAAACTTTAAACTTTCACAGCTTCATTTTTGATGAGCCTTCTTGAATATTTTACGATGGTGTATTGAAATAGTTTCTTAATTAAAATCCCCAGCTCATCAGAACTCCAGGTTGATTTGGGATTGCAGTGCTCCAGCCAAAGGGCACGCTGGGCCCTGTTGAGGGGATCTTGACAGAGCTGATGCTGGCTGGCCAGGGGATGAAGCCTAGCTAACTTTTGCTCTCAGTGCCCCAGCCCAGCCGGGGTGCTCCCCAGGAACCAATTAGCAGCTTGGAAATAGCGTCTGAGTGTGTTGCAAGCAGTGAGTTAAAGAGGACTAACAGACATGAAAGGACCAAGTGGGGAGAGTGGCTTGGATCCTGAAGGAGCAGGTTGCTCATCGGAGATGTAAGGATCTGAAGCAGAGTCAGTGGCTGCTCCTCAAGCTCCTGCTAGTGCTGCCGCCATGGCTGAGCTTTGCAAGAGCACAGAGCTGCGAAGGGAAAGCGGGAGAGTGTACTTGCTATTCCCGTGTTCTTCTCATTTAATACAGCTTTTTAAAAAGAGCTTCATGAAAAGGAAGGGCATCATTAATTTTCAAGTCTGCAGGAAAATGAAAGACGATCTGCTGATTAGTGGAAAGCAGTCTGTGCCTGGAACGCCTTCAGTAATGTGTGAATGCCACATAATATAACACTGTAGTGACGAGACTGGAGGTGGAGTGAGAGAAGATGGAGCTGTGTTCTTCCCTACACTGGTGGACACCTTGCCTCGTTAGTGATCTCTTGGGGGCGGGTGTTGCAGTCTTACAGTGAACAATCTCTGTTGTTGGTTGATACTTGTCGCCAAAAGAGTTAGCGGTCTTGTGGAAGAAACCGCACAGTGCTATTTTGAGATCCCTCTACAGTAGTTCTTCACATTACTATTCATTATAGCTCGTCATCAAGTATTGTCTGGTTCAGTCCTGAGCTGTCTCAGGAACTTGATATTCTGAAGGAAGCGTAACGAGTGGACATTGGGCCGGTGAGATGGCTCAGCGGGTGGAGATGATTGCTGCTAAGTCCCGAAAGCTTGAGTTTCACAGCCAGAGCCCGCACGGTGGAGGAGAAGACAGACTCCTCCGATTTCACACATGTACTGTAGCACATGCATGCATTTGCATGCACACATAAAATAAGCTGGGCATGGTGGTGCATGGTTTTGTCACACAGGTACTGTGGCACTTATATGCAAGTGCATGCACACCTTTAATCCCAGCACTTGGGAGGCAGAGGCAGATGGATCTCTGTGAGTTCAAGGCCAGCCTGGTCTACAGAATGGGTTCCAGGACAGCAGGGCAGCACAGAGAAACTCTGTCTCAAGAAACAAAACAGAAATGAATAAATGTTTTAAGAAGTGGGTAGTGTTCGTTTCCACCTCACATGAAGTTCCAGCGTTCTCAGAGCTGATTTCAGATTACTTATTGGCGATGCCGTCATGGTATAGCAAGAGTGACAGTGACAGAAACGGTGCTTCCCGCAGCACCAGGCAGGGCACACCTGCAGGCAGCAGGTCTGAAGACGCTCCTGTCAAAGGTTAGCTGCATGAGTCAGGGAACTCGTAGCCACAGCTCTCCCTGCGACTGAATCCTGAAATCTGGCCCTACTAGTTAGTAGTGGGCTCCTTTAAGGAAGATTGGCTTCCTGTGCAGTTTTTAAAGGGAGTTCTCTGCCACACCTTGAGCTTACAACATAGAATTAAAATTGAAATGAGATGACCAGCTCACCCCAAACAAATTAGTCCATCAGTCCACATTCTGAAGTTTGTCCTAATACCCACAGATAAGTGTACTCCACCTCTCATTAAGGAAACTTCTCTTTGCAACAGACAGAGAGCACTACAGAAAACCACAACCAAGCAAAATGCAGCCTTGTGGAGCCCAGTCCTCAGTGACGCGTCTACAACACACTCCTGCTTCTAAGGCTCAGGGATCCCTGCGGAAGAGGAGGTGGAAGGATCGTAAGAGCCAGAGGGTCAGGGAGCTCGCTGCGAGACTGTCTCCTAGGAGTGCCGGAAGCCACACCCATAAATAAAGCCTCACCAAATGAGTACCCAAATGTTGGCTGAACAAGGGCGACGTCAAGAGACAAGCCTAATGCTTTTTCAGTGGGCAGTGCTCTTCCCGCGGGGCTGTACCTTTGCAGCTTTGCTCAACAGTTGGTAGCAGGAAAATGTGGATACTTTGGTAGATGCCATGAAGACATCTCCCATCGTAGGACAGCAGTGATCTGTCATAGCATATAACCAGGAGGCTTATGCAAATTCCCAGATGGGGCCAGAAGTGACTCCAAAAAACATCTGATACTTTTAACATCTACACTGATTGTATACACTTAGAAACTGAGTCCGAAAAGACTATGGCCATACTGCTACTTATTGAAGATCCCAGACTAGATCCAAGAAACTCCACTTTACCCTGCTAGGTTCTTTTTCATACATTTTCGACACATATGCATCAGGTATAATGATAGGTCACAATTCTGCCAAGGTCGTCATGTATGTTGACAATACATCTGAAGAGAAAGCAAGCACAGTAGCCTTGGTTTTCTCTAACTTCTTCTAAGACTGTCAGTAAAATACCATTTGTGTCTAAACCAGAAGCTTTCACACAGAGTAGGGTGCCATTTCTCAGGAAGTGCACAATGTGCTGGTGAGTCAGTGCCTGTGTCTGAGCTGAGAGGGTGTGCACAGGAAAGGTAGCTAGACGTTTATTTTATACCATCAGTGAGCAGTGGGAGGAACAGGATGGCTTCTTGGTCAGTGAACACTTCCTGCAGGTTCCTCATGCAAACTGGTCTGGAGGCATGTGTGTCATTTTGCTACTAAAGCTCTGTTTTGATGAAGGACTGTAGGCTTGTTCAATGGAAAGAAAATAGTTCTTTTGCTAACCACCCTTCAGTCACAAGTTCCTGTGTTCCCATTACTGAGTATTGAAGAACACATAAAGCCCCCTCTTTACTGCTTCTAACCAGTATTTTCAAAAAGTTCTTTTTTCTCAAATTTCTGAACCCCAGAACCCAGGGCGGCTTTCTCTCCAGTGTTGATAATTATTTGTTGGAATAGAAACAGTCAGTTTGTTTGCAGAGTCAGAGGCACTGAGGGAACAACGTCTCCCTTGGCAACATTGTCTACTTACCTTTAGTAAGACAGGCTGTTGTTGTTGCTCCTTGTTTTCTTCTTATTTTTTAATCTTTAAAATCTAATGTGTCATGAATTGTTCATAGGGAAAATGCAGACCTCAGTATCATTTAGTTTAGCTGTGGTCCAACAGAGGACTATCATCTTGTACTTCTAATCACAAAATAAACTGAACGTCGTAGTAGGCTTCCAGACAAGGAGAGCGTTGGGTTTGATTAGATTGGCTCTAACCTGCCTGGAATAAAGCCGCTGCCTCTCCCGTGGTTCAATGTTTACAGCGGTTCTGTACATGCTTCCTTCTGCTATTGTTCTGGGCAGTAAAAGGCAGCCACGCAGGAAAAAAAAACATTCATAAATGTCAGAAAAGAGGACTTTTCTTTTCTGTATTTCAAGGGCTTTGAAGGTCAAGTTCAGCCCACTTAAGGGAAACTGCGTGGTGGCTTGTGGGAGCAGGTTGTGGCCTGTGTACTTAGGCATCTAATTTATGTGAAGTTAATGTACCTGTCTGTCATTCTAGGAGGGCAAAATGTCCTGGGAAGGGAGTTCACTCACTTCATATCCTTTGTTCACTTTGTAGACGATAAAATAATCCAGATTTCTATAACTTGTGCTGAGCACCTTGGACTTGCCCAGAACTGATGCAGTTATAACACTGTTCTCTCCTGGCTGCTCCTGCTGTGGTTTGGGTCCCCTCTCTGTCAGTGGATCTAGTCCCAGCTACAAAAGAGTTTTGTTGAGTCTTCTGCATACCAGTGAGAGCTTTCTCCCTCTTCTGGAGGTCTCTGTTGAGGTGTTTTTCTTTGTGATAGACTTTATTTCTTTCCTGCCAGGGAGCCTGAGCAATTATAGTTTAAGACTACCCAAAATAGGTACGTTCTCTGATATCAAAGAGCTTCTTGAAGATATTTCAAACCAGAGAGACTCGTGTTGCATTTCAGGGTGCTACAAGCATGGCCCTTTGTAGTTAGAAAGCTCTGGATGTTCTTCTAAGTGCGTTATTCTTTATTTGGAGACACTGGCCTTCAGCACTCCTATGTTCAGGAAACGGTAGGTAAAGGGAGGTGTTTGTGTCTCCCACCCTCTGTGTTTTCCAATCTCACCGCTGCTCAGCCAAGTCTTGGTGGAAATAAATTGTGTGCACCCAGATAAGGGGATAACAGGCAGCGCTGGATGGAATATTGTTATATTGAGCCCACTGTGTGCTAGATAATACAGACATGCACACTTAAACACACACGCTCACATTCAAACACACACGAGCATGCACACACACACACACACACACACACACACACGCACACACGCGCACACATGCACACACACCCCTCCACCTTTCTTCTGAGCTTTCTCCCCCTCTGGGTCTGAGAATTAAATTATCATAAGATAGATCAACAGGGGAAAACATATAAATTGATTTAATTCAAGTTTTATGTGGCCCAGGAGCCTTCATGAGACTGTGGCCTGGAGACAGAGTCAAGGCTCATGTACTAATTGGGCAGAGATCAGTACATTGTGAGCGGGCAAACAATTCCAGAGGGAAGCCAGAAGATCTGAGCAACTTTAACAAGATATGTGCAGACTCCTCTCCGTCTCCACTTTTCATTCCTGATAAAAATGTTACTTTTTTTTAAGTTAAGGAAGGGGTTCTTTATATGGCCCTTGTGTAAGAATTTCTTCTCCTGCTTCTTAAAAACTGTTAGAAGGTCATTTGATTTTCTGGTGGGCACTGGTCTGGGGTGCCTTCATCACCGTGTTATTCTGGTGGTGAGGTAGCAAGTTTGGGGTGCTCTCTTCCAGACCCTTCCCTGTGCAGTGTTTCACCCTGCTTTGCAGTTGGGTGCTGCTCTCACTCCCCACCCAGGAGCATCAGAGGACAGTGTGTTTGCCCAGGGGATGAACCCTGCCCTCTCTATCACCCTTGGCAGGTTACCAGGGTCATCTTCAGACATAGGACTCAATAAAGAAGGTGAAAGCCTGAAGATCTTTGGGAAGGTGTTTGTGTGTGGCAGGGGCGGGAGGGGGGAGTTCATGCAGTGCCATGGTTTGAGACTGCTTTACTCCTACATGGCACGGGTGAGCGTTCTTTTTCTTTCTAAGGACATTGCTAACCAGTGAGGACTGGCTCTGTAACGCTCTCCTGGACTTACGTCTTCTAAATTGTCTCCCGTTTGCTTTGCCATTTGAAGTTTGGCTTTCAGGTGTAGACACTTCCATGCTTTCATTCTCCCTGCCCTCCATTTCCACAGCGTGTCTTATCTCAAAAACCCAAAGTGTCCATGGTAGCATTCTCAGGAATGACAGACTGTGACTGTGAGGTCAGTAAGTGCCTCTGGGGGCCTGGGACAGGGGTTGCTCAACACAGTGTCTGCTTGCGTGAGGTTCAAGTTTGGATTCTCCAGCACTTTTATAAAAAGCCAGTGCTTGGGAGGAAGAGACAGAAGGGTCCAACATGGGGCTGGCTCATTGGCCAGCTAGCATTGCTGAATTTGTGAGCTCCAGACTCAGTGAGAGATTTTGTCTCAGGAAATAAAGTGGAGAGTGTTGAAGAAAACACCTGGTGTTCACCGCTGGCCTCCACATTCGAGCCTGCACACACATCTACACACATACAACTGAACATGTACATTCACACATACACACAGAGATGCCTGTAGAGTACTAACTAGCAAGGCATGATGGGAGTTCAGACACATACATCCCCAGCCTGTGTAGAATCTTCCACTTCGATCAGTTTCTTACTTTGGAAAAATAAATTGAACTTAGACCCTCTGTCTTTTGTGGTGGGCATTCATGAAATGTGTGCATTGGTGGGAAATACCAAATCTCGTCATCATCAAGTTTTGTTGTAAAATTACAGTAATTGCATTATTACTGTCCTTATCACTGTGAGCAGATGCCTGACAGAGTCAGCCTGAAGGAAAGGTTTACTGACTCCAGTGTGAGGGGAGTTCTTTGTGCTGGGAGGTCATGGAGACAGGACCACCAGGCAGGCACTCACACCGAATCTGCAGTGTGGAAGCAGAGGGAGATGGACACTGGAGTTCTGTCCCTTTGTATTCAGTGTGGGCCCCCAGCTGTGGGACACAGCTGCCTGTGTCCAGGGAGGAGCTTTAAGTCTTTCAGACATGCCTGGAGGTGTGCTGTGACTCTAAATCCAGGCAAGCTGACATTAAAGATGGACTATTTAGTGACATTTTGAGGTCTGTGGGCTCTGGGGGAAACCATTAGGTGTAGTGGACTGTGGACATCAGTTGGCATTTGTAGGAAATTAAGAGTAGATAAGCTACAGGCTTCTGAGAGGTTTTGTCACAGTTAGTGAGACAGGATGAGGGCTCTCCTTATCTCCACGTTTACAGTTGAGAAGTGTGTAGATGGGAGCATGGATTAGTCCAGTGTGAGGCTGGTGTTAGAGTCCAGTTTCTCATCCGAATGTCCTTTTCTTCCGACTGTAGTGCCTCTTGAAAATGAGGAGACTGTAACATCCGCTATGCAGTATGTCTCAATTTCTTCTCATAGTGACCACAAAGGGAAAATTGTTATCTTCATTTGATCTATTGATTTACCCACAATTCTTTCAAGCATAATAATACGTACCAAAAATGAATTTACTGGGACGGGGTACAGGACACAGTCTCTTTCTTCAAAGCATTATTTAGACATGTTAGTTGATCGGGCTAGGCAGATTTGTGACCAAATATAGGGTAACTTGTCCTCGAACTGTGAGGACAGCTCTTTAGCATCTGGTTGGACTCAGATGCCTCGGTGGTATAAGCAAAGGGCCTGGTGTCCCTGCAGAAACATGGTAAGTGTTCAGTGAATGCCCGCCAATGACATGGTATGGGACTAGAGCCATTTTAAAGGAAGAAATGGAGTTTTAAGTCTAAAAAAATATTTTTAGCTTTCAAGAAGCCGAGGCAGGAAGATTGATATGCATTTGAGGCCACTATGGGCTACTTAGTGAGTTCCAGGCCAGCCTAGACCACAGAGTAAGATCCTGGCTCAAAATAAAAGTGAATGAATGAGTGAGTGAACGAAAATAAATAAACAATGAACTCCTCTGAAACAGACCTTTGTCTAGAAAAAGAAAATGAAAACTATAAACTCTAAGGTGGTATAATTTTGATATATAAATTTTAAATTCAACTGCTCAAAAATGTAAACTTTTTTTTCTGCAGCAGCATGATGCTTAAAATTCCAAATATAAGGAGTATTTACAATTTCAGATTTGAATATTTGACTGAGAAAAAAAGTCTATGTACATAAGAAAATTCCTCCCAAATCTGAAACCTTTCTGGGTCCGCAGGTCCGATAAGGAGTACCCACACCATGGCCAGGCCGTGGCACAGGCAGGGCTGCAGCAGGATTTCTGTGCCTGAAAAGTTGTCCTTTTGGGAAGACAGAGATGATGCTGGAGAAACTGTCAGAGGTCAGGCCACACAGGGGGCTCTTGTGTTATGCTCAGACACTCCGCTGTGCCGTGTAGAGTCTCCTTTCATTTGAAGAGAAAGTGACAGGCTGAGAATTGAAGGGCCTGAGATACTATATCATGATTTGTCAAATTCCTTTTTACACTGAAAGATGGGCTCTATTAAAATCTTTTCACCCAGAGTTCCAAGAAATGATATATATCAAACAAAAATCCTTCGAATTGGTGGAAGGCGTGATTTCTAGTGAAATATTCCATTAGGGGGTGTCCTAAGCTAAACCTCGAGAGGAGCATGAGAGAGTAAAATGGCCCAGGCCGCTAGACCGAGCCACGCTGGGTTAAATCTCTTTGACGACAGGGTAGTCCCGAAGCCACAGGGAGAGAGTTCCTGAACCCCAGATGGAGCACTAGAGACTCTTCTTGAAAGTTGGCATAAATATTTGATGAGGTCTGCCCCCCTGTGGTGGGGCGCTCTCAGCAGGAAGCCGTGTCTGGGGACCCTCTGCAGAACTGTTTGTTTCTTGAGCTTTGCTTTATAGCCTGGAGGTACAGTCTAAATGCTCTTAAACTATTTTGATTTTGAGTCCTCACAAAAGCCTTCTTTCTTTCACAGTAATTCAATGTAAAAGGCAATAAAAATGATATATTCAGAAGTATTCAGGACCGGCTCTCAGTGCCACACGGGAATAAACTGTCTTGCCGCTTGCTCATCCCACGGGACAGAGCTGCGCTGCTCACATCTGGGAAATGCTGTGTATGTTTACCTCCAGTTTGCTGCGTTGTCTGCTCTGCTGAAAGGCAGATTTCTTTTCTTTTTCCTTTTTTTTTTTTTCCAGATAAAAGCTGCCCCATCTTGCTGAACTGCTCATCTGTTTTACTCAGGGAGAAAAGGCTTTGTCAAAACAGGAGCAAAACCTGATTTGCAGAATATCACCTAAAAATAAAATACACGAAAATGTCAAAATATGCTAAGAATATGGGCCAGCTTAGCGCTTTGGGAAAATTACCTATCGAGTGTGGGGAAGGATGCTTCTAAGGAATCAAGAGATAGCTGTTGTCGATGTGGGAACTGGTGTTGGGTGCTGAAGAAGCATGGACGTGTGCAGTGGCACATCTCTTCTGGTGCCAGAGGAAGACTGTGGGTAAGGCAGACACAGCCTGCGTGCAGCTCACACTCAGGTCTGCAAACATGCTCCTGGACTCTCCGTGTTTTTGTCAGGCTGTGCACACAGAGCTCTGGCTGGGCTGCCTTCACCAGTGGAGAGGCTCTGGTGGGCAAATCGTACTTTTTGGCAGGTTCTACAGTAGTGAGGAGAGGTGGGCACGGGTCCCGGGTGCTGGTGCCTAGTCACCCTCTTAGAAGTTGTCAAGGTTTAGTTACACAGAACATCCACCAAGGTTGGGGGTGAGCACAGGCACACACACACACACATACACACACACACACACACACACACATACACATACACACACACACACACACATACACAGATACACACACATACAGATACACACACATACAGACACACACAGACACACATACACAGATACACACACACATACATAGACACACACAGATACACACACATACACATACAGACACACACACAGATACACACACATACACATACAGACACACACATACACAGATACACACACACAGACACACACACAGATACACACATACACATACAGGCACACTCACACAGACACACATACACACATCCACAGACACACACACAGACACACAGACACATCAGACACACACATACACAGACACACACACAGACACATACAGACACATACAGACACACACACACAGACACACACATACAGACACACACACACATACACACACACACACACAGACACACACACACACACACACACGCACGCACACTCGTGAGTGGAGTGAGGATCCAGCACAGCTTTGCTTGTCCTTGGCTGAGTCTTCTTTCTAAATGAGGAGAAATGGTCATAGTTTCTTCAGAACTGTTTGCTACTTTTTCCCTGGGAACCAGCTTCATGTGTATTTTCATGATAATGTGTACTGAATAAATCTGAATATTTGGCTTATAAAATTGACAAAATAATCTCCAGAGAAATTTTCATCTTTATGCAGTCCTGTGTAAGATCTGAAAAGAGATTTTCCCCTTATTTTAGAAAATATGCATCCAGTGAACTTTCTCTGCTCTGCAGCATCTTTTCTTATCACATCACACCTTTCGGACAAACTAGCCCCACAGACACTTCAAGTCCCCACTTCGATGGCCAGGGCTTCAGGCAGATGCTTGGCAGTGTGTGTTGACCCATCCCTGTCTGTCTGCAGATGAGAGACAACCCAATCTGCACTCTGCAACCAGGTAGAAAACATAGGGAAGTTTGTTCTCATTCAAGGGTTGAGAGGGCGAATTACCTCCTAGGTCAAACTGTCTCAGCAGGCGCCAGACAGCTGCATTCAGGTAGGCTCTGGCGAGCGGTGGCTACTCTCAGCCAAGGTGGAAGGTCACAAATTCTCACCCCCTTTCTGGTTTAAGTATGTGGTCTCCAGCTTCAGCTGGTGAGTGTGTCTGTACAAGAGCCTAACTGTGTGGTAAGTCCTGGGCCTGGGCCCCGAGGGAAAGTCCTGTGCGGTGGTGTACTCGGATCTGTCCTTGTTAGTAAGGTCAGCATTGGAGTCACTAATCTTGGGAAGCACCAGATTCTGCAAAAGTGAATATATAAATGAAGAAGTGGAGGCCTAGAAAAAGAACAGTGTGGTTGTGGTCACAGTTGTGTAAGTTGTGTTAAGGTGCAGCCTCTGACCTTAAGCTCTTTCCTGTTCAACACTCGGTGGTAAACTGACTGCCGTGGCTCCTGCCGACACTACTGTGTTGAAAGGATTCTGAATCTGTATTCTGTTTTGGGGGAATGGTGCTGCGGTTGATTGATGATGTCTGTCTGAGAAGGAGAAGAGGAAAGCTATAGGGTAGCGTGCTGAATTTGGGGAGGATGCTGGTGTGTTGGTAGTCCTTGCTGCCAGATATGAAACAGGCTTCATCTGTAACCTAGTGCTTTAGAGTCCTCTGGGGCAGGGGACACAGGCCAACTTCACTGAGCAGATGACATTGGGTTTGTTCCTGAGGATAAGGAACAACTTTCCCAAGAGAAAGAAAGATAGGAAGAGAAAAAGATGGCCCATGAGGACCAGCACTTGTGGGAACTGAGTATGGATTTAAGGTAGCGCATGAGTGATGATGAACTGCCTGCCATATGTGGTGTGTCAAGTCCAGCCTTCTCTGTGTTCCCTTGCCAGATTTCTGTAACAGCTCCTTGATTTTACAAATGAGGAACCAGATTCCATTCAGATGCCCAGGCTCACGTAGCTAGCCTTTACATAGGGCTGGAGTCTGAACTCGTAGGTAGGGCTCACCACAAGCTACACAGAGGGATGGTGTGGGCGAGGTGGGGGAATGGGCAGGGCGGGAACTGGACGGATGAATTTGAGTTGCCTGTAGACGCCCAGCCTGAGATGACAAGAGAGCTTTGTAAATAGTACATGGGCTGACCGATGGTGATAACCATTACCGAGCACTGGCTGATTGCAGCCCATGCGCAGGAAACTTACCAAGCAGTGGATATCTTTCTGCCTTCCTGCTGGAGCATAGACGTGCCGTAAGTAACACACTAACATGTTTTCAGTTGCACAAGCAATTCAACTTAATGTCAGCACAGCATTATATCTGCAACTGATAACCAAACTGTGCTATTTAGAAATTTCAACTATTCTTAGACCAGTATGACTTACTGTTACCATGGGACCCATGCTTGACCAAACTCTGCTTGTGTTTTGGTGAAAGGCCATTTAATATGTATGTGTCAAAGGTAACTTTGATTTGCAAGAGGGTGATGCATATTCCCCCAGGGATGCTGGGAGGTGCCAACATTTATTTCTGTGTACAGGGACATGTGAGACATATCTGCATGCCATGTTCAAAGGGGAGGGGACTTTCCGGATTTGTTTTCACATACTGTGTTGATGGCTTTTCTGGTTTCCATGATGAAATCCCTGAGCAAAGCAGGATCCTGAAGACAGGGTTTATTGTGGCTCACAGTTTGAGGGTACATCCATGGTGGTGGGGAAGACATGCATGAGGCACCTGGTCACCTTGCTTCTACAGTCAGGAAGCACGGGCTAGTGAATGCTGTGCTCAGCTCGTCGTTTCCTTCTTATTTAGTCTGGGACCTGGTCATGGGATAATGCAGTGCAATGTTGGGGTGAGTCTTCCCACCTCAGTTCATCTATAAGCTCCTTCACAGACATGCCCAGTGATTGGTCTTCTGGGTGACTTTAGATCCTGTCAAGTGGATGAGAACACCTAACATCTCATGGTGCAGTTTCAAAATGAAGAAAATTCCCAAACTACCAAAGACTGGTTTACATCTGTAAATTCCAGAGTCCGGAGCAGCTCCAGGAGTCCCTGTCTTCCTTTCCTCATGAGACTGGTGTGTCTTCTCTGGGTATGGGATGAAGAATATTTAAAATAGCGCAGCTCCCATCCCTGGTCCTCTGTTCACGTGGAGAAGCGTGGTGGTGGTTGTGGGGACTGTAGCTCCCGTGTGGTACTGCATATTTCGTTGATTTCTAACATGATTCTCATTTTTGCATATCTGTGTCTCAATATTCATATCGTGTTGCCGTGTCTCAGCTGGGAACCGAGTTACAGTCTTTCAGAGTTGAAGAGGGTGATAGATGGGGTGACACTTGTTCATCTGGGGCCCCTTGAAAAGCCTTGGTCATTGAAATTATGCAAGAGTCTTCATGAGAATCTGCTGTGGTTCATCTTCACAAGAAGGCTGATTTTTCCTCCTTTTCTTTTTGGTCTTTCCAAAAGGCACATTTACTTCAGGACTGTTTCAACTCCGAGGGAGAGACCGCCTAGTGTGTCAGCCCTTTGTGGAGGTCTCTCCTCAGACTTCATCATAGCTTTTCTTTCTTATTGTGCTCGGAGTAACCGTGTCATAATAAAAGCCTGCCTTTGATTGGCACTCTCTTGTTGCTAGGAAGCATTCTAAACACTCTTTGTATTTAGCCACTCATTCAAACTTTTAAGTAATCATTGTGGGTAGGTGCTGTTGTGGAATATTATTTTAACTAGGCAAAGATGTGCTACATTTGTTTATGGTGCAGAGCATTTTTTTAACTGTGAGGATGTGTTACATTTGTTTATGTTGTGGAATATTACTTTAACTGTGTAAAGATGTGTTACTTTTGTTTAGGCTGCATTTGTTTAGTGCTGTAAGGATGTGTGTTTAATTATGTAAAGATGTATTGCATCTGTTTCACCTTGCCTGCCTGAGGCACATGATTGGCCTAATAAAGAGCTGAATGGCCAATAGCTAGGCAGAGAAAGGATAGGCAGGGCTGGCAGGCAGAGAGAATAAATAGGAGCAGAAATCTAGGCTCAAGGCGAAGGAGAGAGAGAAGAAGGAGAAAATGAGAGACACCCAGGGAAAGGAGCCAGGCAGCCACAGCCACAGCCACAGCCACAGCCAGCAGCCAGCAAACACAGAGAAGCAGTGAGGGTAAGATACACAGAAGGAAGAAAGGTGATGAGCCCCGAGGCAAGAGGTAGATAGAGAAACAGGTTAATTTAAGTTAAAGAGCTAGCCAGAAATGAGCCTGAGCTAGGCCGGGCATTCATAGCTAATAACTCTCTGTGTCATGATTTGGGAGCTGGCTGGTGGCCTAAAAAGCGAGCCTGGTACGAGGTCCTTTTATTTGCTGCAACTTCAGGTGGGAAAACAGGCACCAGGAGTCTAAGCAAGGTGACCAGGGTGACCAGGGCTCTGTGATGTAACTCCACCATCTTGAGTATGTAACTAGGTCCCCTCTGAAAGACTGTTTTCGTCATGAAAACACCGCTGTACTGCCTGATGCTCACTGGGCACAGGGCAAACTGCACCGCCCCTCCCCCGGGAGAGTGGGCGATTGTCCTTGTCTGTCTGTCTGTACAGTTTCTGTGTGGCCGCCCATCGCGCCTCCTGTGGTAGAAGACTTTAGCTTTAAGTGCTTCCCCCGAGCTGAGTTTTGAAAAAGCAGATTCCTGTGAGCCTTTTAGTGTGCACCACGCAGAGGATGCTGCTCTGAGCAGTCTGCGGGCAACAAGTCCCACTTAACACGGCGGCGCTGTCTTGCTGTTCTTTCTGTTCACGGGATGCACCAGTGTCCCCCTGCACCTGCACGACAAGCTCCGGCGAGGAGGGAGAGGAAGGGACGGCCTGTGAATTTTCCCTCTGCGGGAAACACCATTTCTCCTCATAATCTGAATGTTTTCAGATCATTTAGCTTTCTGTTGAGAAGACGGTAGAATTCCTCCCTCCCTCCTCCCTTCTGTCCTTCCTTCTTCCATTTGTTTTCTTAGATGCTTTCTGCTCAGTTGGAGGCACTGTGCCTTGTGCTGGCCTGTGAGAGGCATTCATTGTTCAGACTTCATGTACGTCCTACATGAATGCTCAAGGGCAGAGTTGAAGGAAGTCTTTCCTTAGGCCTCTTACCCCCCCCCCCCCACACACTCATTCACACACCAGGAGCCCGGGTGGAACCGAGGGCTTTACAGTGGAAACATCTGAACCAAGTTATGTCTGAACTTGTGATGGGGATGGTGGTGCAGGTGTGATCGAGGCAGCAAGACCGGAAACATGGAAGACAGGAAGGATTAGCACTGTCTTGTTGCTAGGAAGAACTCCAAACACTCTTTGTATTTAGCCACTCACTTAAACTTTTAAGTAATCATCTGGGTAGGTGCTGTTGTGGAATATTATTTTAACTGTGTAAAGGTGTGTTGCGTTTGTTTATGTAGAAGAGACAGTCCTTTCTTCTGGATGACAGAGAGTCGTGTGAAGTAATGTATTTGGATATGCTTGAGAAGATAAATTCTGCACAATGTGAGGTTGTGTGGATTCAGAAAAAGAGGAGGCCCGGTTGGTGATGACGTCATTGTCAGGTACACGTTTTGGATAGTTTTGATGGTTCTCGGCAGGACCTCTGCCATAATGCCGTGGACACCAGAATTTGTTCTTATCTCCACTGGTGTGCTCTGACCACGGAGAAGGTGTGAACTGGATCCTAGTGACATCATCTCGTGTGGTAAAAGGATGAGCGGGTGTCTCTAGAAGACAGATGCAGACAGATGTGAGGTGCTGAGGAGGAAGTGGAGGTCCCTCACGATGGCTCAGTCATCTTCCTTGGCCCTGGTCTGGTAGCTTCTCTCCGCCCTCCGTCAGTGCCAGGGACACACAGAGGGGCTTAGTCAGGGGAATGTTCTTCCTGTGTGTACAGAGTTCAGTGTAAAGAAAGAGCTCCATGGCCATCTGCCTCAGCTTCCGCTCCTCTGGTAGAACTAACCCTCTGGTTGAATTCCTGTGCCTCTCTGCCCAGCCACGCACTTGCCTCTGCTCTCGGCAATCTTCTCACTCCTACTCAACAGGTGCACCATGCTAACACACACTAATAGGATCAAGCAGGAGGACCATGAGTTCAAGACCAACCTGGGCTGTACTTTGCTTGGGATTTAGCTCAGTTGGTAGAGTGCTTCCCTAGTGAGCAGGAAGCCTTGAGTTCAGTCCCCAGTACATCATAAGACTAAGTATGGAAGTGTACGCCTGTCATCTCCTCACGCAGGATGTAGGGGTGGAAGTGTCAACAGGAATTTAGGGCTGTCCTCAGCTATGGAGTGACAGATAATTGAAATAGCTTCTTGTGAACAGGACACAGTGGCAGCCTATACAAGATCGAGGCAGTGAGCATTCTGATTGGATGATGGGGGCCCTCACAGGGCCCTGCCCCTGGCTGAGAGCTATTAAGTTGAAGGTTTCCGGGACAGACAATGGTTTTCTTTAGGGATATGGCCTCACATGGTTTGCCCGTGCTCCAGTGGATGGGGCTGTATCCATGTGCATGCGCACAGCATCAGTTGTATTCTGTGGGCTATAGAGAAAAGAGGAGGCTATGAAGCTGCGCGGGGTTAGAGTGGAGAAGTGGGTAGATATGATAAAAATACATTGTATGTACACACAATTGAAGAATTGTTAAAAGAAAAAGAAAGCCTAAAGAGATTTTCCCCCAAAGGGGAAGGAAATGAAAGAAAACATGAATGCATATTACTGCTGTGGGGATGTTTCACCGAGGCTTGAGCAGGTAAGGCTGTGTGTGCGCCCAAGTCCTCGGTCATTCACACTGCTCGTCGTGGTACCTTAACTCCTCGGTTTGGCACATTCCAGCCGTCGGGAGCCTCCTTTGGCGTCCCGGGAGAGCTGCAGCCGTGTGTGTTATGTCCCCTAGGGCTCGGTGTCTGCACAGAATGGTTATCGGCGGTGGTGCCCTCCAACTCTCTGTATCCCTGGATTTTGCCTTCTGTGTTTGGAGTTCCTGGTGACTGTGACGAGCATCCCACCTCCTTAAAGGGGGTTACTGGGTTGAATGAATGTGTTATTTCTTTTACCCCCACCCCCTTTTGTCTTGGTAGAGATGTGAAGTAACAGGTTTTCACTGGACGCTCTCATGGAGACTCTTGGTTGATCATCTTCCACCTTCCTCCTCATCCTCCTGTTACCCCTGTCTCCTCTGTCCCCATCACTTCCGGCTCCGGAATTCCTCTTTCCCTTCTCCCCTGGCAGGTGTTCTCTCCCTCCTCACCTGCCTTCCCTGGAGCCTCTTCCCCTGTCTCATGGACCCTTTCCAGTTCCCCAGCTTGTACCCTCACTCGCTGCACCCCCCACCCCCACACAAATGACTTTTGGAAGCTGGGATCTGCGTAGGAGAGAATATGCGACGTTTGTCTTTCAGAGCCTGGCTTATTCGGTGTGATGTAATATTTTCAGTTCCACTCATTTTTGTGCAAATTTCATAATTTTGTTTTCTTTATGGCTGAATAAAATCCCAGTCTGTATATGTACCACATTTTCATTATCCATTCATGTGCTCAAGTATACTTTATTTGTATGTAACCACCAAGCATTTTGCCTTCTATCGGGTCCTAAATAAGTAAAAGAGTTATAGGATTGTGGAGCTGAGGCGAGAAGCCATACCCTTCCCATCACATGGTGCCTACGGTAAGACAAAGGGTGCCCAGTGTCTGGCAGAACACGAGGATGACTTTATTTTCCCTTCCTGCTACCCAAGGCTCCCATGTAGCTGTCTTTCTAATGCTGGGAATAAAGCCAGATTTAGGGGAAATGAATTAAATTTGTCCACAATTACTGATTTCAAAGTAAGTATAATTACTGTGCTTCATGTCAGTCTCTTAATTTTCCGTATGAATTAGATATTTGGTTTGTTGATACTATGTTTCAAAACCTACTTAGGGCTGGTACCAGCTCTCAGTGTTTGAACCGGTTCTCTGAGAGCGCTCCTGTTGGCATGCGTTGTTGGTGGTTTTAGTAGGGATGGCCCCCATAGGGTCACATAGTTGAAAGCTTGGTCATTAGAGTGGGGCCGATTGAGAGGGATTAGGGGGCGTGGTCTTGCTGGAGTGGGTGTGGCTTTTTGGAGGAAGTATGTCACTGGGGATAGACTTTGCTTTTCAAAAGCACACGTCAGGCCCAGTGGCTCTCTCTTCCTATTGCCTTCAGATTCCGATGTAGACTGCTACCATGCCTACCTGCATGCCGTCATCTTTCCTGCCATGTTGCTAATGGACTAACCCTCATAAACTGTAAGCAAGCCCCAATTAAATGCTTTCTTTTGTAAGAGTTGCTGTGGTTGTAGTCTCTTCACAGCAATAAAACACTTAAGACAAATGGTAAGTAAAGATTTGGTTAATCTACACACTGAACTTGGGATCTGACATTAGAATAGGATCTCAATTCCTGTGTTTACCATCCTCTTCATCTGTGACTCTGGGTGGGCCACTCAGCCTCAGACCTTTGTTGTTTGTCTGGGAAACAGATTGCATAAGCAACCTATATCAATAACGTTAGGTGTCTGTTGTTAACATACTGTGAAGACTCAAGGAGTTGGGCATGATGATGCACTCCTTTAATCCCAGCACTCCGGAGGCAGAGGCGGGTGGATCCCTGTGAGTTCAAGGCCAGCTTAGTCCAGGACAGACAAGGCTGTTACACAGAGAAACCCTGTCTCAAAAAACCAAAACCAAAATGAATTTAAAAAAAATATGTGGGACTCAGCCCTGCATTTGTCCTGGACTTAAGTGCCCCACTGGGTGCTCTGTGGGTGAAGAAAGGATGATCACAGGAGTGAATGTTGCTGCTTTCCACTAGAAACTTAATGTCCATTAGGGACACCTGATGAAGTAACCCATTCTCCCTCTTGATTATCTTGTCTGCTTCCTGGGTGGTATTGTGTTCCTCAAATATCGTGCACCCTAATAAACTTATCTAGGGTCAGAGACCAAACAGCCACAATATTAAACATAGAGGATAGGCAGTAGTAGCACACACCTTTAATCCTAGCATTCCCGAGGCAGAAATCCATGTGTTCAAGGATACAGCCAAGCATGGTGACTCATGCCTTTAATCCCAGAAAGCGAGCCTTTAATCCCAGGGAGGAAGGCAGAAAGCAGAAAGATATATAAGACATGAGGACCAGAAACTAGAAGCATTTGGCTGGTTAAGCTTTCAGGCTTTCTAGCAGCACAGTTCAGCTGAGATCCATTTGGATGAGGACACAGAGGCTTCCAATCTGAGGAAACAAGATCAACCGAGAAGTTGGCCAGGTGAAGTTAGCTGTGGCCTGTTCTGTCTCTCTGACCTTCCAGTATTCACCCCAATACCTGGCTCAGGTTTGATTTTATTAATAAGAATGTTTAAGGTTGTTCTGCTACAGCTTCCCATCCATCAGCTACACTACCTATAGAGGGAACACTCCAGGATCAAGCCTGACCCTGCAGACTCCTTAGCATGCTGCATGAAACTCTTGCTCATGTCCTTTCTGACTCCGGCTCCTCTCCTTCCACAATCCTTCAAATTGTTCTCAAAAGCTATTTCTTTTTTCTTAAATTGCTTTTGTGGGAGCTGGAGAGATGGCTCAGTGGTTAAGAGCACTTAGTGCTAATGGAGAAGACCCACATTTGATTCCCAGTACCCACATGGCTCACAACTGCCCATAACTTCAGTTCCAGAAAGTCTAGCACCCTCTTCTGGCCTCTGTGAGTGGCTTCTGCACATACTTGGTCCACATAAACTTTATGAATGCACACACATGTGTGTGTAAAATCAAATGCTTGTGTAGGTATGGTTATGTGTGCATATTCACATAGGTGTAGGTTCATGTGTGTAGGTCCATGTGTGTACACTACACATGCATGTAAAGGCCAAAGATCAACTTTGGGTGTCCTTCCTCTAGAACTATTACCATATTTCTATTTGTGTGGGAGTGTACACATGTGTAGGTGGTGTGTGTGTGTGTATGTAATGTTTGTGGTCCTGTGAGTATGTGTACAGAAGTCAACATCTGATGTCTTCCTCTACAGCTTTTGTCTTATTTTTTGAGACAGAATCTTTCTCTGAGCCTGGATCTCATCAATCAATGAGCTCCTGTGATGTGACTGTCTCTACCCTGCCCCTACCCCCCCACCTTAGCTGGGGATGGTCTGGTGCCACTAGGTCCAGCTTTTTCCGTGGGTTCTGGGGACCTGATCTCAGATCTCCATGCTTGTACAACATGCACTTTGCCAACTGAGATCTCTCTCCAACACCTTCCTCCCTTCTGAGACGGGTTCCATCACTGGGACCTAAGGTGATGATTCGGCTCTCCCTCAATCTCAGTAGAGCTTGGATTACAGAGCACATGTCCCTACATTCAACTTTTCATGCATGTGCAGGGGATCACACTCAGTCCCATGCTTGCCAAGCAAACAGTGAAACTATCTCAGGTCTTTACCATGTCAAGTATTTTACATCTGCCTCCTGGATCCTCACTCTTCTAATTTCCCTGTGCTGATCTTGTTTGCCCTTCACGACTCTCTTATGGATAACGTCAGTAATTCCATCAGCAGCTCTGCAGCCTCGGGCTGCCCTTTGTATGTTGCTGCCTGTTCTATGATTTGAAGTTTGTTGAGCATCATGTCTCACCAGGACATTCCACCTTTTTATTACTGCTTTCCTGACCGCTACCCAACAGAAACTGAGTGAGATTTTCCCTCAGAGGTCATTGTCACTTAGTAAGGGGGATCCAAACAGACTGTTGACTCAACAGATAAAGTAAATGAAGGTTTTGTTCACACACTCTGATCTTTGCTAGGTCATCTTCCTGCAAATGGCTAGAGGCTTTGTTATATTCATCAAGAAGCTAATTTGGAGCTGGACAATGGTGACAGACTGAACCACACTGATGACATGCTTCAGCTGAGAGAAGAATTGGCATTCAGTGATCACGAACAAGCAATAGCCAGAGATATACCAGGCTGTGAAGTGACCGAACACTCACAAATAATCCAACTGGCATTTCATTTTCAATTTATGATTAGTTGAATTTCAGCATATGAAGAAAAACGGACGCTCCTCCTGAGATGTGGCCACTTTGAATCATCATTATATTGTTTAAATAGAAAAACACACCTTCTTTCAGGCTGTCATTTATGAAGAAGTGGACCTGAAAAAAGGGAGCATCTGTCTAGGTTAATAAAGTCTGTAGTACACTGTGAATGGTTAGTTCTATGAAGGAAGGATAAAAGCATCACTCAGTATGGCTTGTGAGTTGAGTAGGAGCACAGACCTCTGGGACTGTGTTCTTTCCCTCCGCATCATGAACTCTCCGTAGAGTCTATTTTGAAATAGGCATTTCTGCTGTAGAGCCTGATAAATTATATTCCAGCTCGAGAGAGAGAGAGAGAGAGAGAGAGAGAGAGAGAGAGAGAGAGAGAGAGAGAGAGAGAGAGAGAGAAACCACAATGTCACATTTTCTGATGTAGATTTTTGAAGTACACAGGGGATTGAATTCTAAATGTCTCAGCTGCTTTAGGCCCCTTCAGACTTCCCCCAAATGAGGAACAAAGAAGGAATGAACTTTCCCTAAAGCAATTCATCAGAGCTACTTGGGCACAGTGGCATCCTCTTGAGCTTGTAAGGATAAGTTGCCCCAAGTAATTCAAGGGTTTTCAGCTGCTTGGAATATTGGAGAAAGCTTTCTCTAGTCTTTATCATGCATTTCACATGGCCTAATGAGTACTTACCCACTAGCTAATTTATATCCATCAAGAGAATCCAGTAGGAGCTGGTAGATTCAGTCTGTTGGTAAAGTGCTTGCTACAAGCATGGACACCTGACTTTGGTCCCCAGAAGCCATGTAAAGAGCAAATGGCTCAGCATGAACCTCTAACACCAGTACTGAGGAGAGTCTGCAGAGATGGGAGGACTCTGAGGCTTGCGGCTAGCAAGCTGAGCTGAATCAGTAAGCTCTGCATTCAGTGAGAGTGGAGAGTGATTAGATAGGATGTCCTGTGTGACCTCTGGCTCCCTCCTTCCTCATGCATGTGCACACACACAGTCACACTGTGTGATCTCTGACTTCTGAGTGCATGTGCACACACAGTGTCACACTGTGTGACCTCTGGCTTCTGAGTGCGTGTGCACACACACAGTCACACTGTGTGACCTCTGACTTCTGAGTGTGTGTGCACACAGTCACACTGTGTGACCTCTGACTTCTGAGTGCATGTGCACACACACAGTCACACTGTGTGACCTCTGGCTTCTGAGTGCGTGTGCACATACACAATCACACTGTGTGACCTCTGACTTCTGTGTGTATGTGCTTATGAGTGTGTGGGCATGCACACACACACACACACACACACACACACACACACACACACAAAATCACAATGTATGACCTCTGGCTTCTGAGTGCATGTACACATACACAGTCACATAAAAGATTTTTAACAACTGACAGTTACAACCTAATAAGACCTTTCACTTTTAAAGAGTTCATGTTGCCTGACTGCTCGAGTTCTCCATGCACTGTATCATTTAATGTCTGTGTACCCGGCCTTAGAGGAATGGTTGTTTTTATGTTTTGTGCCTCATGAAACATCTGTTGAACCAAGCCTTTCACACCATTGACAAGTACTCACTTTTGTTTTCTCAACTCTGATTGGCGGTTGTTTTATCTTAAGGTTGTTCTGACGGCTTCTGCCGCACCTGTCTGTGAAACTGACTTTCTGAGTGTGGCTTGACTCAACATGGTGACCAGCACATGGCAATCACAGAATAAATTGGTTTATGATCTGTTTAGCATAATCTACTGAAGATTTCTGATAAGACAAAGGCCCGTCCAATTGCTCTTCCCTGTGACGGGAATGCCCTTAGTGTTGTCCACTCTCCTGCAGCCATGGGGACCCTGTCTGAATGTTGTCTGTCCCTCTTAAAAACAGCAGATGTCCCTTCCTCTGGGCTCCTCAATCACCCATGCAGCCTTCCTAAACCTCATTTGACATGTTTCCTTATCCCCTTTTCTTGCCAGCTCTTGTGACTCTCTGGAGCCTGTTCTGCCTGGTTGATTTTGTTTTCTTTCTCAGAACCTTTCCTAGTCTACACTGGGTCTGAACTCCAAGGCATGGCTACATTTATGTGCCTCGTGTGTATCGGTGCTCAGTCCACTTCTCCATAACCCTTGCATTTCCTGCAGATACATGCGTGTGCTCACTGCACATAGCTGTGTGTGTGTGCCGGAGTGCCTAAGCCATGGTCTTCACTCTGGTCATGGTGTGACAGAGGTGACTGCCAGGGAACACACGTTTGTGTCAGGTCCTGTTGTCCTCGCTTGCAGAGCTTGAAGTTAGAGCTTCCCTAGTGAAGTTTCAGCATGCTCTGTGTCGACACTGTGAGTTACTTTCATGCCAAACAAGAGTAGCATTCCATTGGACAGGGAAGAAGAGCCTGGTCACCCACTGTAACATGATAGAGCGGGGCTGGAGGTCTGAGCTATGAAAAGAATACCCCTGGCCCCTGTGAATACAGTTCCAGGGGCAGCACAGAGGGGAGGTGCCTGCTTCCCACCCAGTCGCCCCCCTCTCTTTGCTTATTATAGCTTTCCTTTGATAACCCCAGGAGACAGGCTTGACTTCCAGGGGCACAGGCTTTTGCTGCTGTGACTTCACTCTGTTTTGAAGTTTCTCTCAAAAGTGGTTGGTTTACTTTTGCTCCTGTGCACATTAAGTATATGTTGCTAGTGGTGAATTAGAAGGGGCCCTCTATGCCTTTGTCCCAAGACCTCAAGTCATGTAAGTTCAGCAGCTGAGAGGAGCAGAGAGCCTTGCTGGGTTCAGGAGTAGACAAGAGCACAGATCTTATCTGGGTGGGTGGGGCCTTCGGAGCAGCTGCTGGTTTGGATGATGACAGAAAGAAGTGTTCTTCCCTCTTACTTAATGGACAACTGGTCTCTTTGGTTTTATTTAGCTGTCTCTTCTGGTTCATGCCCCTTTAAACTTGTTAAGATCCATCACCTCATTTACGCTGTTACCTTGACACATTGCAGGGCTGTGGACATAATGATTCCACAGAAGAGCAAATTAAAACGTTTCTTCATGATTAGAAGGTTAAATGAGGTAAGGCTGTGGTGGTTAGTGGGGAGATAAAGGGTTCTGAGGAGGCAGAGCTCAGGGGACTCTCGGGTGATTAGAAAATTAGACTGGCTAGACAGAGGAATGTGGGTTTTACAAATTACAGGAGCTGAGCAGGGACTGAGAGTGATGGTGGCCCTGGAGGCTGGCTCTGCTGCCTGGCTTACTCTGGCACCCAGGACACAGCATGGCTCTTTTGAGGTTTCTTTTCTCCCTTGAGAAGTTCTGGAGGTAATTACACCAGGAAGTAACAGACCCCACATCCAGCAGTGACGGCAGTGGAAGACCACTCATTCTCAGCAGCTAGCTTAGTTTTCCTTCAGCTTGAAGCCAGCTCAGAGGTCAAACCCAGTCTGGGGTCAGCAGGGGCACGTCACAATAGCTGTTCCTAAGGTCTGTCCTCAGTTCTGTTCTCTGTTCCCGCTCTAGCTTTGATTTTCTGACTCCATGACTGCTGAACTTCTGGTCACTAGAAAGGAGCACCTAGAGAGCCAAGGTGCTTTACCATCTGGCTCCCTGGATAAGTTATTGTGACCGAGGTGACTTCTACAGGATTCCCTGTAGTGCTGCTGCTGTCTAGGCCCAGCTCTGAGTTTTGTGTCTACCACTAATGTCCTGTCTAATAGGTTTCAGTCCCTTCCATCTAAACTGAGGATCTTGAGTCTCACTCACTGCTTGTCCCCGTTGCTCCTGTTTCCATCCTTGGCTTACAAGACCTGTACCCAAAGCCCAGCCTCCTACCCATTTCTAGCCACCTCACTCCTCCCTGTTCCAAAGTACCGTTCACTATGTTGGGTTACGACATAGCTTTCCTCTTTAGAAAATTCCAGCAAGTGAACAACAACAAAAAGTCCACTTCGGCTTTCTGCCATCGCCCAGACTCAGGCACACACCTTAGCGTGGTACGGGGCGACCCACCATAGTTATCACGTGTGCTTGTGACTTTCCTTCTGCATCCTGCACATCCACTAAGAGAGACTGATTGGTTCCTACAGATAACCCATGCTTTCTTGTTTCCTTGCCTGTTTCTTCTATCTCGAAAGATCTACTCACACGTCCCTACCAATCAAAACATGCATTTTTATCAAGCTCCATTTCTAGTATATATCACTGCTGTCTCCCATCCCGACCAGATGCGGCGGCTCCCACTTTCTTCCCTCTCAGGACATTGGTGGGAATGGTCTTAGGCTGTGTGCTGTGCAATTGTCCCTCTTCTGGTGCTTAACATTTCGACTTTACATTGTGTGCACAGGTGAAGTCTTCTGCTGATAGAAACTGCTAGATACAGACCCAGAAGTGTGAGGTGGGCATGAAGCAGGGTCGTTGAAAGAGCCGTGCATTTGCTGGATGGCCTGTGTGGTTTAAGCTGCAATTCTGTGCAGTGGGCATGGACACAGAGAAAACCTGTGACAAGCAGATCCAATGGCCTCAGGACCTGAGAAGCATGTGCTAGAAAAAGAAATCACCATAATTGCACTGTGGGAAAAGTACAGTAAAGATGCCTTTAGAGCACCAGTTCTCAACCTGTGGGCTGTGACCCCTTTGAGGGTAGACCGACCCCTCTGGGGGTTGCATATCAGATATTTACATTATGATTCAGAACAGTAGCAAAATTACAGTTATGAAGCAGCGATAAAAATAATGTTATGGTTGGAGGTCACCACAACATGAGGAACTGCACTAAAAGACTGCAGCATTGGGAAGGTTGAGAACCACTGCTTTAGTAAAAGGGGCGGTGAGACTTCACCTCTGCTGTGCTGGGGGGCTGCCGTCGGAAGGATGGTGGTGGGAGGGAGCTGAGGAATCAAAGGTCTCCAGTGGTTGGAAATGTCGGGTCTGAGTTCTTCAAATAAAAGAAGTGGACAGAGATAACCGTAAGGAAGAGGAAAGCAGGCTAGGAGAGGGTAAGCAAGGTTTCTGCCACCTGCTCACCAAATGATGGCTTTTTCTCTGCTCCAACTGAAATATCCTAAAAGAGAATCTTTTGATTCCTCGGAGAGAGAAAGGGATACCCACCCCCACCCACCCTGCCTCACACCTCTATCCCTCCCCTTCCCACCCTGTGACTGTCGCTGGTTGAAGGTCACTCATCGTCCTTTCCCTCTCTTCTCCGCTGTTTTGCAGAGGAAGTCTGTGCTTGCGGTGAGCTTCATAGTCCTGTGCCTCTTGCTGCTAGCCATGCGCCTTGTCAATGACGTGAATTTCCCTTCGCTACTGAACTGCTTTGGACGACCCGAAACCAAATGGGCCCCATTGTCCTACACATTCAGGCAGCCTCTTCGAACTCACTATGGATACATAAATGTGAGGACCCAAGAGGTAAGACCTGAGAGTTACCTGGGAGAGTATCCATGGCAACTGCTTTCCAGTAGGAGCAAGGTGGCTTCTGAGTCATTCCATTTACCCGCTCTGTCCCACTGAGATCTTTTGGGTCCCTGACAACATTTTCTGTTTTCCTATTCTTAGATACTTCTGACACATGTCTAAACTCTTTTTACTCCCTCCCACATCAAGCCATCAAATGGCTGGCTTCCTATGGAGTCGAGGAAGCAATTACCTGTTTTCCTGGTGGTTTGAAGCTTAACATACATATCTTTCCGTTCAGATGCTCTGATCAGTGGCCACCAGCTGGAGAAATGACCGGCTTTATTTCCTGTAGGTCATCTGGTTGGGGACAGCTCTTTATAGAACTTGAGAAAAGCATTTGTCTCTTTATAACTGTCATCCTTAGACCTAGAACTAAGAAAAAAAATAAAGGTCAAGCTGAATTTCACCATTTGCAGTGGCTGCAGAGGTAATGGAGTTTAACATGCTTCCACATTTAAAGGGGTTAAAACCATTTAAATCCTGCAATCACTGAATTTTTAAATCTTCGTAGACTGTTAGTGTCTCAGGAGAGAGTGGCTAAATATTGACAGCTAGGAAGAGTACACTAGGCTAGAAGTTTTGTGTGTGTGTGTGTGTGTGTGTGTGTGTGTGTGTGTGTGTGTGTAAGCCAAGAGACAAACTTGGACAATTTTAGGATCAGATCCTCAGTCACTGTGTGCACTTTTTCTTTGATTGTGAGATGGAGTCTCTCACTGCTCTAGAGCTCACCATGTACAGTAGGCTGACTGACCAGGTGTCCCAGGATCCACTTATTTCTGCTTCTCCAGTGCTGGGATCACAAGCACATGCCACCAAACTGACTTATTTATTTGAGAATTTCCTAATCATATATGTTTTGACTGGATCCACTCTAATTTCATGTACTCCTTTTGAAGCCCCACTGAGCACTATGGCTTGATTATGTGCAGGCCACAGCTTCTGTGAGTGCTCATGTACCATGGCCTTGTTGTGTTCATAAAGCACCTTTCACAGCCAGGCAGCGGTGGTGCATGCCTTTAATCCCAGCATTTGGGAGGCAGAGCCAGGCGGATCTCTGTGGGTTCAAGGCCAGCCTGGACTACAGAGTGAGATCCAGGACAGGCACCAAAACTACACAGAGAAATCCTGTCTCAAAAAACAAACAAACAAAAACAAAACAAACAAAAGCACCTTTCACACAGTCCTTCTGCTTTCAGACATAGAGATTCTCAGGACTCTGACTCAGGTGCTCATGTTCACATGGAGACTGTGGTCCGAACCAAATCTCCAATTATCTTCAGGGTTTTGTTCCCCCCCCCCAAAAAAAAATAAGGTGAAGCCAAGGTAGTGACACTGTTTTCAGTTACTTCCACAGGGTGGGGCAGGTGTGAGGCATGTCAGTGTTGGTGCAACATCAACTCTTGTTTGCAGTTGTTGGTGACAGAGGCACAGTCCACCAGAGTGTCACATCACTGAGCAGCATTTGGGAACAAGACCTGTTGGAGAACCGTTTTGTGACTGTCCTGGAGAGGGGCACCAGGCGGCTCTTCTGTGGCTGGAGGCATGCCCGAGCTGCTGCTTTCTGAACACTTCACTCTCTGAACATTGTTTTTCTATCTCCTGGATTTATAGACTGTTTATTAGACCTTTATAGTTGAGGGGAGGCACCATTAATAATATATAAATTCCTCAGAGTCTTGCTTGATGTGTATCCTCTAATTGGTTTTAAATTAACTTTGGAAAGTCTCTTGCTGGAATCTGTCGAGTGTCCTGATAAATTGATTACCTGTATAAAAATGTGTCTTTTAGAGAAGAGCTCGTCTCACTCTTGTCTCTCGTTACTTTTATGTCTGGCTGTCACTTAATATTCTATAACTCTGCAGCATGGGTTAATCATTTCACAAGTGCCTGCCACAGGCTGAAAATGGAACATATGGATAAAGTATCTCATGAATTGTGCTCATGAGGAATATGCCTCTGGATAGCAAAGCCCTTATATTTGTCTAAATATTTGTGAATTGGATTTTGGAGTAACCCCACCTCTTCTTCCTGTTGCCGTGAACTCTGCCCTGCCTCCACATGATGGGCTGTACCCTCTCAAGCCACTAGCCCTCTCCTCCCTTAAGTTCCATACTTCCAGCTATTTGGTCACAGCTATGAGAACAGTAACTAAGACAGTCCTCCATGTAAAATTGCAATTAAGTATATTTATTATGCTTTCCTTAGGTTAGTCTGTAATTGATAAGAGGGAGCTGCTTCCCTTTCTGCACCCTCAGGGGTCATGACTTGAGAGTCTCAGAGCATTGATTCAAGTACCTATCACTTAGTTCTATGACTTTGGTTCCTGAAGGCCTTTTCATCCTATCTCGTACTTAATGCACTCATACCAGTGAACGGCCATGCAGAGGATAATATTTAGAAAGAACTGGTGCACAACCTTCTGGAGGTGAGAGGGGGTCGCATAATGGGGTATGTACTATGTTGGAGATCAACTAAGTGTGAAGGCAGATGGGAAGCACATTTTGATGTCTTCCTATTTAGCTAAGAGCTTTGCTTCTTGCTCTCTGAAGAACTGATTGAAGGAGGTATCACATCCCTCCCAGCATGGCTGTAGAAAATGGAAGAGAATGTAGCAGGTACCCTCCCACTTCCCCTTCCTCTCCAAACCAGTGCGAGCTCAAGTCCTATTACTGAGTGAGAGGAAATCTTGAGACACGAAATCAATGCCACTAATTGGATGAGGGCTGAATTCTGATGTCTCGGCTGGTCACTGAACCTGGAGTCCTTACCAGTAAATACTATGATTGAGTTGGCTGCTATCACTCTGAGGCAGTGCCAAGCTTCAAGAGGAACTGGAATGAGGTGGATTTTGCAGCACCTGCTGTATCCCCTGTACCTCATAGCTGACCCATAACTAACTTCTCAGACTCCCCTTACTATCTCATAATTATCCATAATGCAATTGCATTAAAAATGTTTTTAGTGAGGGATGGGTTTATTTCAGCTTAAACTTCAAGATTATAGTCCATTATTGAGACAGGACAGGAACTCAAGCACGAACTGAAGCAGAAACCATTGAGGAACACTGCCTACTGGCTTACTTTCCAGCTTGTTCAGCCAGCCTTCTTTACAACTCAGCCAGCCTCTGCCCTGCCTGGGAAGGGTGCTGCCCACGCCATTCCTATTAGTCATTAATCAGGCATCTTCTACAGACATTGTCATAGGCCAATCTGATCTGAGCCGTTCTCAAGTTAGGTTCCCTCTTCCCAGGGAGCATTGTCAAGTTGACAATAAAAACTAATCAGCACAACCCACTTTTTGTTAACTTGACACACACACACACACACACACACACACACACACACACACACACACACACACACACACACACATATATCACTGTTAAGTCATAACCTTTCCTTTTTTGTTTGTCCCCAAGATCTCATGGTAATATCATAATGTAAAATACAATAGAACTTTAAAAGCCCTACAGTATTTTAAAAATTCTAACATGTAAATATTTTTATCGAGTAACTGTAAAGAACCATTCTGTGGTATTAAGACAGGGTGACCATATTATCAACTCACGTTGAACATGATTTTAAAAAGCATGTCATCCATGGGGGTTTAAAAAATGACATATATATTTACACTTGGCATCATCCTGTAAATGCTGCTGTTTTCTAAGCTTTTTAAATTATTAATTGTAGCAGATAGGGCAGGGATAAAGGATTTAGACACCGGCACGATTTGGTTCAGGGCTTCATTATTCCTTCTTTTGAGGTCATGACAAGTGAGGGGGAAAGAGAAATTCACTTTGGCTGGGTTCCAATCTTCGTTTGCCACCATAGGCTCAGTCACTGTGTTGGGCTCTTTTGTGAAGTGACATGGTGTGAAGACATTGCCTATGGAAAGCCACCTATAGAGCATTTGCGTTGGCTACTGGAGAATCAGTCACTGATGATCAAGGAGGCTGCAGTCCCAAGTTTCTGGTGACCAGTTTCATGGCAGACATCTTCTCCAGATCTGATAAGAGAACCGGATGTGTTAGAACTGAGAGGAAGGCTGGTATTTGGAAAAGAGTGCCCTTTCCCATAATGCTCAGGGAGAAGTCTGGACATCCAGAACACAGCAATCAAAGACTGTATTTTCAGTCTCTTAATTTAACTAGGCTGAAGTACATCTCTTTAAAAACTGAGAATCCTAGAAAGCCTGGAGTAGACAAAATATGAATACTTTGCATCAGTTCCTATGACAGACAGGCCATGCTAGTCTAATTATAGATGCACATAACATATTGATGTTGCAATAGAATTTCCTAAATGGTGGTTATTGTAACAATTAAGGAACAAAGCTGACTTTCTTGGCAATAAAAGAACACGCTTACCACAGTCTTATAAATGTGCACTTGTAACTAAGGCTGGTGTGAATGGGTTTTTTATGTTTGGGTGTATAGGCTTTAGATTTTACAGAAGTATATGGAGAGCAATTATATGCAGATGTATGCTCTCAAAATTTTAAACTGATCAACTTAATTGTTAATTAAATTTTGGATATTCCCATTTGTGTAATTATAAAGAAAAGGAAATTTCAACTTTCAAGTTGCTTTACAGAAAGAAACAATTAATGTATAATAAAGGTTATGTATTTGACACATGCACATTGGATTTGTCATTTTAAGCAACACTTATCATTTTTCTGAGGGCTTGAGGGCATCTATCTGTTGAGTGGAGGAGGGATGATTTTATTTCTCAGGCAGGCTGTGAGATAGCAACTCTTAGTCAAAAAGCACATCTCAAGACAGTTGTAAAACTAAATGCAAAGGAGAGGGTTGACATCACTAAGGGTTGAGACAATTCCAGGGTGATTTTGTGGCATGTGAGACAGGTAACATGATGCTTAGCTTTGATTGTCAACTTGACAGAATTTAGACTCACCTGGGAAGAGGGTCTTAATGAGGAACTGTCGAGACTGTTGGTGGGTGGGCATGCTTATTTTCCTGTTTGTGTTAATTCACATGGGAAGACCCAGCCTGTATGTGGACAGCACCATTTCATTAGCTGGGCTGTAGCTGGAGGGCTTCTCTCCAGGTTCCCCAAGCCCCGCAGTCCCACAATCCACTTATAAAATAATCACTCAGACGCTTATATCACTTATAAACTGTATGGCCATGGCAGGCTTCCTGCTAACTGTTCTTTTATCTTAAATTAACCCATTTTGTAAATCTATACCTTGCCACGTGGCTGGTGGCTTACTGGCGTCTTTACAGGTTGCCTCTCCTGGCCGTGGCTGCAGTGTCTCTCCTCCTTCTTCCTGTTTCCCCAATTCTCCTCTCTCTTTGTCCCGCTATACTTCCTGTCTGGTCACTGGCCATCAGTGTTTTATTTACATAGAGTGATATCCATAGCACTTCCCCTTTCTTCTTTTTTTTAAAAAGGAAGGTTTTAACTTTAACATGGTAAAATTACATATAACAAAACAATTACCAAGCAAGAATTATAGTTACAATATTAAAGAAGATGTCCTATCTATCTTATATTTGTGAGTTTAACGTTTTATAGCTAACTTATCTTTTATCATAACTGAGGAAATTACGACTATCTAGTCTTCAACCACATCAAAGACCTGAGAAGGAACATAATGGTACCTGAGAAATGGTAGATGGATGCAAGCAACTTTCGGGAATCTTTCAAGAGTAGACCAAGACAGCTGGCAGCCTGGACAGTCACCTAATGTTTCTCAGCATTGTTGGTGCATTCAAATTGGCTACAGGCCTAGAGTATCTGACAGACCATTTTTAGAAGCAGGAATTTTAAGAGATCATCTTACCCTGTCTTGGCAGAGTACAGTGGTCGCTTTCCTTGTGTCCCGCTTGTCCAGAAAGGACAGCATTGCATTCATACTGTCAGCCATCAAGGCAAGGGCAGTTCTTTGCCCAGTAGGCCATTTTGTGCCAAGAAGACAAACTTCCAAATGGAAATGTCTTAGAAGCCCAACATTCTCTCGGGATCAAATTGGTGCAGCCAGGAGCAATTGTGTCTCATGTCAACAGAATTCTAAGTTATTTAAATGCCATATTCTCTAGGTCTATGAAGTGTTTGAAGATTACCTATCTATCTGAAATATATCTATGTATACCTAGAAGACTTAACTAACATGGATACAGATATGATTATCATAGATGACTAATTATTAATCTATTTTTTAATTATCCATTACAATTTTAAATGAGTTATATAAACATAATACCTCAAACAAGAATAGGAATATATATATATATATACAGTATAACAAAATTAACTTTAAGTTTGTATCAATGAACTAAAATTTATACCAATGTAAAACATTTTAAACATAAACTAAAATCTATACCAATGTAAAACATTTTAAACAAGTTGTTCTTTAAAAGTAGGTTCATTAATCTACCTTTTATCTTATCATCTCCATATCCTATATATCATATCCCCTTTTCTTTTTTAGAAAGAGATCACATTTATAATCAACCTGTTTTAAATAAAAATATTGGTTTTTCTCTGTGCCACACCAGAGGGCTCTTCTGATTTGGGACACAAGAATCTCTTAACCATTTTTTTTTAAAGCAATATGTCTGGGTTTAGAGGGGGAGTGAGCCAATTCCACCTCTAAAGCCAGCTTGGTATATTTGGGAATTTGGGCGTAGCATCTCTTACTACTTCCTGCTGGAGGGGGGCGCTGTATCTTATGGGGATGCAAAGAAAATTTTAGACCTATGGGGTAGTCCTTGAGGCTGTATTGTGTGAACCAGTTGCCTTGAAACCGTTCTGGATGTTGGATCATCTGGGCCATGGTGTCATCGGAGACCTTTCAGGGGGTCTTAGCTGGTGAAACCTGATGTATCTTAATCTGGAACAAATCCACAGCCTCTGGCTTTCTGTGGAAACAAAAGCAGAACCTCTTTTCCAAAGTAACATATCCTTATATCCAAATTTTGAAGTCAAGGTACCTTTAAAATATACATTTTGGCATAACTCAACAGCTTTTGTAATCAAATGTTTTTCTTCAGTTACGAATATCAAAGACAACATAATCCAGATTTTATGTGTGATAGCCATCTTTACGTGGCTTCACTTTTTTTTTTAAAACACTTTATTTTTAGACACTATTTGTTTATATAACGGTATATATATATTTTTCTTTTAAGCCTATATACATTTTTACATGCATTATAAACTATTTTATCTGAATCAGTCTTACTGCGAACTTATTGCTTTAAACTGTAGCCTTTTAAGCATGAAACGGCGCTGTGGCTGCTGGCTCCGCCCATTTCAGCTTCCCAACATGGCAGTGGTAAGTTTTCCGCCAACTCTGGGAGTCATCAAGTCTCAGAAATAGTGGGTCTAAGCTTTTATCAAAGCAGCGTGTAGCCCAGAAACCTCTTTTTTTTTTTTTTAAATAATAGTAAAGACTAAATCTACCACACAGCTTAATGTGCCGCTGGCAGACGCCTCATTTCCGCCATACTGCGGGTCAAACGCACACGCCAGGAACCCGCCAGTGTTCAAACCTGCGTTTTGCGGCGTCTAGCTGCCCGTATGAGACAAGAAGCAGGAACCTGGTTTTGGCTCTGTTTAGAATTGGTTATTAAATATTCTCAGGTTTAAGGTGGAAACTCGAGCCGTTGGGCGCCATTTGTAGCTGGAGGGCTTCTCTCCAGGTTCCCCAAGCCCCGCAGTCCCACAATCCACTTATAAAATAATCACTCAGACGCTTATATCACTTATAAACTGTATGGCCATGGCAGGCTTCCTGCTAACTGTTCTTTTATCTTAAATTAACCCATTTTGTAAATCTATACCTTGCCATGTGGCTGGTGGCTTACCAGAGTCTCTACATGTTGCCTCTCCTGGCGGTGGCTGCAGTGTCTCTCCTCCTTCTTCCTGTTTCCCCAATTCTCCTCTCTCCTTGTCCCGCCTATACTTCCTGCCTGGTCACTGGCCATCAGTGTTTTATTTATATAGAGTGATATCCACAGCACTGGGCCAGCTGAACAGTGGTGAGGATGCCCCCTCCTCCTCTGCTCTTGACTGCGATGCAGCGCCTAGCCGTTTCAAGCTCTTCCAGCCTCGACTTCTCTGCCATTACAAAGCCCTTTCTCCCAAGTTACCTTTTGTCGGGGAGCTTTTATCACAGAAATGGAAAAGGATCTAGGGCAGGTATTCAGGAGAAGGATGGAGCAGGGGGAGAGCATGGAGGATCCAGGAACAGAGCAAGCGTGAAAGAATCTGCATTGTCTGCCATCCTCCCGCACTGTGCCCTGTGAGCAAGGTGCTGCTCCCAGAACTCCAGTGAACTCTGATGTCTGTATTGACAATCCAGTTGCTTTATATTCTATAGCCCTGGCTTGTTTCCATTGATCCACTCCCTTCGATTCTAATATTGTCGCCATTGATTGGCTGCTGCTCTGGCTTGGAGTGCCTTCACCTTAACCCTGCAAACCACACCGGTTGTCACTTTTAATCATGCTCCATTTTGTTGCCTAAACATGGACACAGCACCCTACATCGAGGGATTCAGAAGGCATGCATGAAGCTCTGATATTCCAGAGATGGAAATTAAACACACATTGGGTAACTCCAGGGCTGATTTGGCTAGAGTCAAACATACTCTGTATAGTTGTAGAAATATAGACTATGTTATATAGTCATACAGACTACAGAAAATGGAAGATGCACACACTTGTTATGATGACCTAGGATGTGAATAAGATCCTTGGAAAGGAAAAGGCCACACTTGTACTTGTGAGCAGTGATACATTCAGAGGAAAAACACAGAGGAAAAAATATATTTGCATCCATACTCACAAAACTATATATTAATGTGCATTACATAAATGTATGCAATATATACATGAACCTGTGTTTATATAATGATTTATATTTTCCTAAATACAAACATGCATTAGAGTGTGCCCATACATTTTATATTATGTAAGAAAATGGTTATGTCTTATGTTAGCCTGTTGGGTATAGTGCCTCATGAGCCTATCTACTCTCTACTTACCTTTTGTTGTGGTCAACTCTCCCTTACTGACCATAGGGCTGACGACAAAGTCAGATTAGTATTAGAAAATGAAGCGATTGGGCAAGATACAAGGCCTAAGAAGAGCCATTTTGAACCATTCCCAGATTTTCATTATATTTTTCTTGTAACATTGTTGACAAGAACTCCTTTTTCTTGGGGTGATAGAGTATTTGGGATATTATTCTCTGGGTGTCTTGTCATATCCCCAGAGAGAATGAGACCAAGACACTGAGAGAAGAGATGAGTTGTAAGGGAGACTTGAAGCCTGAGATGATATTCCAGGTCCAGAGCCCCAGCCATGTTGGAAGTCAGCCTTCCAGTTCTGTGATTTATGTATAGAGAATCAATAAACTCTATTTTCCACTTTGGCTGATTTTAACTTTTTTGTCACTTGCAGCCAAGAGACATAGCAAATACATTGTTTTCTAGCCACCCCCAGACTCCTGTGGCTTATCTTTGAATAAGTTGTCCTCTGGAGGAGAACAGCAGCCATCTTTCAAAGTCTGAACTCTCAAACCTGTTGGGAGGTCAGACACCAGAAGTCATCCATCAGTCAGCTGTGGTGCCACAAGGCTGTTCACTGAAGGCCTCAACATCTTTGTCAAAGACCATGTGCCCAGGAGCATGTTGCTTAGTAAACCCACTGATTCTTGGAGGGAGGAGAATGAAGGCCTGAAATGCAGACACTGTCTGGACAAACCTGACCACTTACTGAATCTCTGGCCATGCATACCCAGCTGATAAATCATGCAGTCATAATATAATTATCAGGTAAAATTGTCTGTATTGCTGAGGCATCAAAAACCCCAAGAGATTGATGCTCACTTTACATATCACATCTGTTATGGATGAAAGATCCATTAGTACCACAGTTTTTAATAAAGTAATTGTTTCTCCAGGAAGATAGAAGGGGATTTTATTCATTACTAATCCTTAGGTAGAAAAATTGTGCATTTGCCAACTGTCATGTTACCGTGCTTGAAAGGGGCCTATTAGAAATTCAAATATTATATTATTTCATTTGTGACGAGCAAAAGAAAACAAAACAATTCACCTTGATTAAAGGGTTGAAAAAGTGATAGAACTGGGGTCCTGGTGTTAAAAGAATTTTTCATTTAGTTTTTCTTGAGCTGATAGGCTGGCAAAGTGACTAACCCAGACTGGATTGATCAGTTGGCAGTTATCCTAACACGAGTGCTAGTCAGTCAACACATATTAATGAGTGCTCACTGTGTTCCAACCCCAGAGTGCCAAAGATGTTAAAGAAGTTTTGAAGGTGAAGTTCACCGAGGAAGAGACTCATGTTCTAGAGCAATAACATCTGGAGATGATTGCATTTGTAAAGGCCAGCTGAGCCGCTCTTATATAACAGGATCATTCCACAGTTAAGAACTGTGAACGTCTACATAATTCCAATGAAACAATTGTGGAAGTGTCTGGAAGATAATTTGTCACTAAGTAGATGACATTAAATTATGATTACTCACTTTTCAGAGTAAGCCATATGAAAGAAAACATCTAATTCTAAATATTTTGTTGCAAAAGTAACCACACAGTTCCCATGTCAAGAACTAGTCAACAAAGCTTGGGAAATGGCACATGTGATTAATTGAGCTCTTTGCCTGGTAGACAGTTCCTCCTGTCCCCACCCCCGCCCCTGCAAGGGCTATAATTGGAGTGGTGTCCATCAACGGCCCTCCTGCTAAAGGCTTATTCCCCAGGGCATCACTGTTGGACCTTTGGGAGGTGGAGCCTTGTGACAAGTGTTTAGGTCACTGGGGTTCTGCACATGATGGGAATTGTGAGCCAGCTGTCTTCTCTGTTCCTCCTACCTTTTGGTGGGAGGTGAGCAGTTTGCTCTGTTGTGATGCACTGTTTGAGGCCTGAGATGTGGCAACACATCACAACAGAACCCACACGTGCCAGTCTTAGACGGGAACCTCCAAAATTGTGAACCAAAATAAATGGTTCTTCTTGTAAATTATTTCAGATGTTATAGTAATATGAAGCTAATACACCAAGTATTTAATACATATATTATTGACTTCAAAGGAAAATGAAATTAAGAATTCTGATCTGGTCATACATAGTTGAAGATAATCTGACAGCCTCCTGCTGTAAGCCAGAACATGATGAATTAAACAAGAACACCTTAGTTAATGCCCAGCAGCCCTTCCCTGAGAGTAGGGGGTTCTTCAGACCCAGCAGCTGAGAGTGGGAAGAGAGAGGAGGGTGAACACAGGGGACATGGCTTCCTGGTGCTTTGTAGAATTGAGATACAGGACAGAAAGTGAGGCCCTAAGATCCACCCCCGCCCCACACACTAACCTAATGCTGGGCATTTAGAGTCTGGAGTTGGTACTCTGCAGGGAGGGAGATAATGGAAAATAGCCCAAGAACAGACTAATAAACATGTATCTGTATTTGCTTTTTAAATAAGAAAGAATTATCTGTGGAGATTCAACATACTAGACCCTCCCCGGCTCCAAGTTGGAACTTGACTACTTTAATTTTTCTAGCATCCCAGAAAACTGAGAAATTGACCCAGACTTGGCCCCCAGCCAGAGAACACAGAAAGTTCACTGGGGAGGTGCTCACATGACCAGGACACAAAGGCCCCTCTAACGCATGCACCATCCAGACTCACGAGATACATGAGAAAAGGGGTGCTGATGGTGCTGTTGGCCGCAGAAGCTGCTGTTGTCTCATTCAGTGTTTCCTCGTCCTTGCTGTGGGCTTCCATCATTCACTAAGTTCCTGCTCTGGTGCCTTCTTCAAATCTGAGAAATTCTGAATTCTAAATGCCCCTGGTTCCAACGACAGAATAAAATGATTATGGACTTATGCCCAAACTCGAAAGTGATGGATCGAAGCCTGGAAGCAAGAGTCCAGCAAAAAAAAAAAATTCCATAGCTTTGCAAAATTTTTAAATACCTAGAAATTACATGAATGGATTTTTAAACAACCTCCGAGGTAACATCAGTGACCCCATCTATGCCCACCAGTCCTTATCTAGGACTAGTTTAAGTTTCACTGCTCCGAGTTACTACAGTGACACTGTGTGAGCAAAAGAGGAGACTGAGTTTACACTGGTCCGCTTCTTGGGGGGAATCCTCAGTTCATGAAGTCCCTAAGTTCACAGTATGGCTGGATGTGCTATGTGCTAAGTCCTGGGTTTGTGAAGAAATCAATGCTTTCTCCTCTGCTAAAAAGTGTACCGATAGCCAGTTTGTGGTATAGTCGTTTAACGTTGAGTGATTCAAGGTGATTAAGAGTAACAATAATTGTGAGATGATGGTAATGTACGAAACGTCTTTCAGATATTAGACATTAGATTTTATAGATTAACTCGGTTCTCAGAATATATACATGGGCGAACTGTTATCAGTGAGTTAGTGTGTGTCTAAAACTGTGATGGACGCTATTATGTTTATTGTCCTATAATTACGAGTTCAAAAATTATATACGCTACGAGCTTCGTACAAAAATGGTAGACAGTTAGCTCTTGTATTACTCAGACGAACTTTCGTCTAATCAAGGAGCTATCTAGATAGCTCAATGAAAACATTCTTCGAGGTATTTCTAACATGACAGAGAGAATGTTGAGCTATATCTTGTCGTAGACCATACCTATTGTTTGTTAGGTATCTCGGCTTCTTAGAGGAAATGTGGAGTAGTTTCGATCGGCCTATAGAGTCAATCATAGATGCAGCAGCTCCTCATTCATATAAGTTGATAGATGGAACGACTGGGGAGGGAAGAAAGCTTGAGACGTTAGCAGAATAGTTTTTACTGTTCATTAACGATCAACATCGATGAGACTGAGAGTTATCGACTGACTTATGTTGACAGTGTCGATCGTGTCTGAGGTAGGCAAAATGCATACGGCTCGGAACTATGACGGTGTAGATGGAGATAAGCTCCATGCTCTTAAGCATATCAGTGCGGGTATGCGTGAGCCTTTCTACCACTTCAGATTCACCTGACTGATATCTCATGATTAGCTATGATCTACATGGAACGAGGGTCGGCATAGACGAGTTGGCCGTATAAACAAGACAACAGCCATACGGACGACAAGCTAATCATATGGGAGCACACTCTCTAACGCTAAACTGGTGTGGATTACCATCAGCATGTTGCTTCACAGGTTGCCTTCGGCTTTACAGGAATCAAGGCAGCGCCTATGACCCTACGTGGGGCGCAGGAGGGCTACTCAAAGAAGCTACAGGGACAGAGGCTCGATGCTGGCTGAGTTTGGCGCTCTGAGAAACACAGCAATACTAGTAGGACTAGCATCGCGACAGGAATAACAGGCTTCTTAACTTACGGATCAGGATCGACTCACGTGCAACACAACTCATCAATTGTCGACAAGTGTTTCATACACTCACCCTCTCCTGCCGAAGCTCGAGCTCGTGGCGAGCTTTACTTGTTAATGTCGACTGTCACTAGGTTCTTGTTACCCCGGCCAAAACTTTGCTAAATCGTGCTTAAGGTGATAGTGTTTGTGTGCTGGTGTAGTGCTGTGTGGGTGTGTGTGTCGTGAGATTTAATAAATGCGATACTCATAGGCCAGTTACATAGCTCGGATGCCTAGATACCTGATGACTGTGCGTGATATTGTGTTCTCGTGTGCCCAAATAATTGGGTAGCACCGTCTCTTTAGATGTAATGCTTATCTGGGGTGAGAAGACAGACTGCCTAGATACGAAGCCAGAAGAATGGAGTGAGCATTGCACAGCTTTAACTCCTACAGAAGTCACATTTGGATGGAAGACGCTCATCTGAATCCAGTCACGTGAGGTTCAAAGCCACATGTCTGAGGAAATCAGACGAGGACCATGGTGCACTTAACGATTGCATTTTATCCCAGGAAGTGAGTGGCAAGCGAAGCAGGCATAGCCGTGATGTAAGATGCGTGCGAAGAAAAACAGGAACGACAGGAGCCTGGTTCAGCCTTTTAAGGCTTTTGAAACAGCAGTCTCAGTTGAGTGCCATCTCAAATAAGGAAACAGACGGCTTTCCAGTCTTGCGGAATACAGGAATCAAGCTGAACGGAACTTGGGAAGGCTGAGGTCGCCTGTGCGACTTGTTCTGCTTCGTCGATCTTGGCCGGTGCTGCACCCAATACCTGGTCCAGGTTTTTTATTCTTTTTCTGCTTCTTTACTCGACCTTTAAAGATTAGTGCTACACAGGCTATGTTGTAGTGGACTTGACTTCTAAGCTTTTAGTTAGCACAACAGAATAATGGATTCTCCAGTATGATCCTGAGGCATTTTCACGTGTGTCATTGTGTTGGTCATTTGTATTGTGCCCTTTCTCCTGCTTAGGCCTTTCGATCTCCATTCCTTCCACTGACCCTTGCCTCCTCAAAATACGCCTCGTCTCTTCTTGCCACCCCCTCCGCTTCCTCATACACACACTCTACCTTACTGCATCGTAACTCTATAGCTTACTATCAGTTTAAGAGAAAGTGCATAGTTGGTTTCCAATCTCGCCTCTCATTGCCTCTCTTAATGACGCACGCTCCAAGTTAGTTCCTTTTTCAAACTGGGTCTTAGGCACCACATCCTCGGTTTATCAATACTCTCCATCTTAGAGCTGATAAACAATAACTCACTGTGGTGGGTGTTTTCCTAATCTGTTCACATTCGCTGCTGCACGTGGGCGTGGGCACCGGCACATTCCTCCGGACTGTTACACCGGTCGAGCCGCAGTGAATGGCGATGTGGAGGCGTTCCACGTTCTGTGGTGTCGGCGTGACTTCAAGACCCTTTGGGCACCTACCCGAAGGGAAATGATTCAGAGTTGCTATGTAGCTCAGTTTGAAGGACCCGTCCATAAAGCGATTTCAGCATGGTGACTGTAAACTGGGGTTTCCCCTCGAGCACACGAAGCACTCATTGACTACGACAACTAATGAATATCAACCTTGATTTCCCTATGCACACATGACCATACCATCCACAAAAAAATAGCGTCTTCAAATAATTTGTTCTTGATGCTGATAGTGGGATCGAGATGGAAATCTTTACTGTAGTATGAATTGGATGCATTTTTAATGATAAGGCTTAAGGATATTGACACGTCTATACGTTTTTAATTTGGCCATCTTCGTAGATTCTACTTTTATTTGTTGTGATTTAATATACACATATATACGTGTTTTTTGGTTATGCATGTGCATCAGCCGCGCTACATTGCTTCCTTGCCAAATTTCCTGGAGCTCGCCTTCATGGTTAGCACGTTTTATTGGGCCATTTAACTTTCTTTGAGTCCTGTCATAGAGTCTGGATGTGAATTTCTAACTCCGTTCTGTCTCCATTTCAATGAACACATGCAGAAGCCTTGTTCTGATGTCATAAGGGTGGAATTGATCACCTACTGTGCGTAGTTATGGTCTTCGGAGCTGTCAGAGTTTCTCCCAGAAACGCCTGTTATGACGTTCTTTCCGTAGCATTTTCAGCTCGTCGGAGAGTTTTTACAATTAGGTCTTTTTGGATTCAGTTGGGGGATTGATTGTCATGGCGAGCCAGGAAAGATCACGGACTGCCTTCTCTTCTTTGACACATGGGTGTACAGTATTTACAAACCCATAGAACCTATTTCACTTCCAACAGATGGCGTGTGATTTGGCACCGTGAACTGAAACACAACGTGTATTTACCGCTCTGGGGAAATGTCACCTGATGTCTGGGCTTCTATTTGATTCTGTTTGGGGTGTGTGGATCTGTTCTTGCAGACCAGCACCGCGCATGGCGGTATTTTTAGATCCTCCATCATTGTCTTTCTATTCAGGAAATTGCTCTTGCGACAGATTTGGGGGTCTTTGTGAGTTTCCAGGATTGGTCTTTTAAGATTCTGTGGAGGGAATGTCATGGGGCTTTTTGAGGGGGATTGCAATGAATCGCAGATCATTTTGGTTCTATATAGTGAGCATCTTTAGTTTTAATTCTAACTCTATGGAGCATGGAATGCGTATCATAGCGTTTTTTTAGTAGTGCATTTAATCTATCATTTAGCGCATTTGAAGTGTTCTTAGAGTGTTTTTATTAAGTTTTTCAGTTACAGAGGTCTTTTGGCTCTCGTCCTTTGGTGAGGCTGCAGTCTTGGTTATTTGTTTTAATTGTGCATAGAGTGTTTGTGTCGCTGGGTTGTGAACTGAAGATTTATATGCTTTCGTTTAACTCGTTACATATCCCGTTCAGCTTGTCATCAGTAAGGGACCCACTGTCTCTGTCATGCATGATGGATACAGTGAGCCTAGGCTGATCTATCCTGATAACGATGGATGTGCAGACGAAGTGTAAGTAATCGGTTGTATGATGAATGTAGTGATAGGATTCCAAGTTCTTTATGACTAAGAGAGTATTAATAGATCATATTTTATCACGGATAGCTGATTTCGTTCTTGAGAGATATACTCTGAGTTAGATGCCGATAGATTATGTGGTGCAGCTGTTTAGTGACTCTTACAGGAGCTCGAGACAGAGGCAATCGGTACTTATTGTCAACGGACGTGGATTGTTGCTGGCCGACATTATTGGTACATTTTTGCTGTTCTTTCTCTTTACGGGAAGAGTACATGAGGCTGTGCTAGATGAAAGTGGCGAATGACGCGGGGGATGCCTACTTTGTCCCATTCCGACTACTGTGTCTCTCATAGATGATGTGAAGTTCTGATATTGATGCGCCTCAGATAAGGGATTAGTTGGGATCGTTGAGTATGATACAGGAGCGCTTTATTATGGTAGAACGGTATATTCATTGTTCGCATTATCTCATTATCTATATTACATTAGTTTTCATGCGCTGCGCGCCTGATTTATCATGAGCCTCGATTGCATGGACTTTGCCAAGGCGAATAAGTGTATGCATGTCATTCAGGTGATGGGTGTCGTCTCTCAGGATGTCTGCTAGGTCTCATGTGTGGTCAGTGAATGGATTAGTAAACCGTTATGTGTATACAGTTGAAGTACCAGGGTGACATGATTTGCGATGATGTCTTCACGTGACCTAGATTTAGGACTGAATGGCTTTTTGCTGTATACTTGCGATGCAATACGGTCGGAATGGAAACAGAATTTGCAAGTCATTATGGCTGTCTCCATTGTGTATTTAGCGTTTTTTATAGAAAGTGTGGTGCTGGCTGAGATAATCGATTACATGTATTGCGGTATTTCTGATTTATGAAAACTTTTGTATTCATAAGTTGATGAGATCAGAAGTATGTGTGCTCATCAATGTTTCATCTGTTGATGTTGATGTTTCTGTATCTCGTGGCTTTGGTATCACGGGTACTGGGACTGTCAGTATCTCTATCGAGGAAAATTGACGGCTGATGATAGTGTGCACTACCCCCCTGCCAGCTTCTGTGCCATCTTAATACTGCACACAATCCAACACCCAGCATCCTCCCTTGCCTTTCGATCTCCACCACTGGCCATACACCAGACCTACCCCTCCCCCCACGACAAAAGCGCACTTAAGGGAAGACATGGTTTTTTTAAGGAAAAGCATCGTCAGGTTGTAGGTCTAATACATCTGCTCGCGCGCGGTGTGGCGAGTCCAGACTGCAGAAGGGAGCATTGGGGAAGCTTGACAAGCGTTGGTATATTCTGCTGGGTGACAGCACAAGCGTACGCTGCGCACGCTCAGATGCATGAATAGCAGAGGCATAGTTCACACAAAGCACGTTGAGTTGGGTTTAGTTTCTTTCGCATTTTATAGAGTTCAGGGATCCTCTAGCCTGCGGAAGATAGTCCTCGCGCGCAGCATTGAATAGATGGGTCATTCACTAGACATTACACGTTTAAGATTACGCGTCTTATGTGATCCTGACAAGCCTATCGCTCCTGGAGGGCCGCGGCAGCAGTTCTCGGGGGACGTCTAGACCCGAGGTAATCAACACGATAACGTGCATGGCAGCAGCCTCTTTTGGGATATTTGGTGGAATAATTTCGCAGAAAGCCTTGGTTCATTTCTTTAAATATCTAGTCAGAGGGTTGCAAGGGTGAATCTATCCATGTGGTTTTGGCTTGGTCAAATCTATATATTCTTGTATCTGGTACCTATGCTTAGCTGAGAATGACAAGAAAGTTATTGTTGATATTCTTTTGTCTATAGTTTAAGGTTAAGTATTCCTTTATCCCTAAAGGCTTTTGATCTGTGTGTTTAAAAGATGGCTTCGCAAGTGAGCAGCATGACGGAGATAGTCTCATTGTGGTGGATAAAATGTGGGATGTTTACTCTGTTATGAAATTCAGAATATTACTGTAGCTTCTGGGTTAAGTCCACGCTGTACTTGTGATAACGTAAGGTTTTAATTGTTGGAGGTGTCTGGGTGTCGAGTCATTTTTGATCTTCTGTAAGTGAGGGCTTGTAGGTTGATGGAGGAGTGGCTATGTGAAACGATCAGTCCACTATAGGGTTCTGTATAGATGTACAATCTTATTCTTGGCCTCTTATGACTGCGCATATGTCGATTTAGTTAGGGTGTGTTCGGCAGACACCTTGTTTATACAGTATATTTCTCTCTAATAACTATCTGGTGTCTGTGGGTGCGTATAGCTGAGTTTGCACCGTTGATTAGTTGGGTATGACTCGGACAGTACGAGAACGCTCTGTTTGTTCGATATAGGCTTGAAATATTGGTTCTTCTTCTCTGTTAGCAGTAGCATTTTCGTGTGGCAATGTGATGGTAGAGCTCCCTAAGCATTGCAGTAAACACCAGACCAGAGGGTGGTTCTAGAGAGGCAACTTCATCATTGTTTGGTCACTCAGGTAAGGAAAGCCGGACTGGGGATCATCTGGGGTTGAGTTTCTTCATTTTAGACAAGCCCACAATCTACTTGTATGACTGACACATTCATTGCTGGTCTGAGGTAGGCTACTGAGCGTGGGTGAGAGTAGATGATTCCTCGAGTGTTTTTTTCCAAGTGGAAGTGTGCTGCGAGATGTGTGCTCTCTGTCACTTATTTCGCAAGGGTGTTATTGTTCCTTGTTATTTTGTTTAATGTCAGCTAATTTCGTTCAGTTTTCGCACATATTGTGTATAGGTATGGTTGCAGAATCCGCTGCCCGAAGAGGCGAAACATACAACATAGATTATGGGTGTGAAATTATAGTGATATAGGGTCAATATAGCAAGGCTGTGTAGGATATACGCTGTACTTGAGGAGAAGAAGAAGATAATGTCGTGTGATGCAGTTTTGAGCGTTAGGATGGGGTTTGCAATTTTGCTATGTTGCTTGTGACAATGAGGGTAGGGGACAGGCAGGCTGACGGCGCGTAGGGTTGACTTTCGTGACCGTTGCGTGGTTTGGAGGTTGCAAAATGTCTGCTCGGGACTTCCTTCTTACGGCTTAGAGAGCTCGTCTTTGTTCTCTCTGGCAAGGATGTGCTATTTCAAACGGGTGCACTGGGGGACAGTAGAGGGGACGGCGCACACATAGTGGTTGTGTCGTCAAATGTTCTACTCAAAGCGCTGGTCTAAGGCTCTTCATAAAATTCATGTTTATTCCGCCGGCAAATCTGCGGATGGGAAGAGCAGATAGACGATCTAAAGAAGACTCAGTGACGATGAAGCGCAGTTGGTGTGGGCAAACCGTTCACGACCGAGATTGGCTTTACTTAAAACTGACATGGTGGAGCTTAACTGCCCACGCCCACAGTTTTTAGAAGATTGGGGAGTCAGCGTGAATTTGAAACTCATCACACTTTCTCTTGGGTGCTAAATAGTAAAGATCATAATGGTCAATTTGTAGATGAGAAAATAGGCTACATTATAGATACTCCAATCAAAAGATGCTAGAGAGGGGCAAGACCTTGAGTGTTTGAAACCAATTCAGAGCTGGTTAGGACGAAGAGGAGAGGTGGGAGGATGGGAAAGGGTTTTCATGAAGGGGCCAACACTTAGCTGCTGGTATGTTGCTGGGTTCCTCTTATGTCTGGACGTTCTCAGCCTGGGCCTGTCACTTCTCCTGGGTAATGCAATCGGTCAACTTCGCTTATGTTGAATATCGGCAGTTCATCCGGGGTCCTGGAACCACAGAGAGCCATTTTGGGCTTTCTCATTAGGAAGCTTGGTTTAAGTCTGTTGTCTAATGGGTGACCATAGGCGCAGGGCCTCTCGCTTTCACATGTCTTTCTGCGTGGGTGGAAGGAAGAGCCCTCAGCTTAAGTAGCAAACCTCATTTTGCTATCCGTGGTGATGAAATTAACGCCACGCTGTATCTCTCTACAACGTTTATTACAGCGAAGGCGATCTGGTGATGTTGGAGTTACTTAAGTGGTTCTTGTGACTCTCAAAAATGCAATGGTGGTCTGTTAGATTGTGTTGCCTTCCCAGAGCTTGTACAAACCTTTACCGCTGGATTCCCGTGAATCATTTGGCTTTCAGATGGGGAGCAAAGCATTTTAATGGGGGGTGAAAAGGTACGCAGACTGTCCTGATAGTTAATATGAGCGTGGTAGGGATAGCGGGGAAATAATGTGCTCGCTTGATTATTACAGTTGAAAGGTATGAAAAATTGCCACGCCCGCTGTGGCAAGAAATCTCTGGAGAGAATCAAAAATGAAGCAAATATTTCAAGTTCGTGTTGGAGCTCTGAGCAAATGGCCATACTGCTTATTTTTTGGAATGCCCCTGAGTACTACCACGTCGAATTCGGCAGAGGCGGTCGTGGGTCGTGTACTTAGTTGAGTGAATTACTCGCTGGGGTGGTGCTGTTGATACGCTTCCTATGCATCCTATCCATTAACAATTATTTTCTAGTGAAATGAGCCTGTGGTATTGTGCTCTCCAGTACAGTTTCCAGAGGTGAGATCCAGTTCGATTACTCTACGATTATAATTAAGATAATAATAACAGCTAGACATGCATAGCGCTATTCGTTACCAGACCCCGCCGTAGAGGCTGCAATCGAAGTCCACATTACAGATGAGTAGTAAAGACATGTGGTATATGGACAGACAGGCAGGAAGTCATCGGGCAACCAGATAAACTGTCAAATCAGATCTGGCCTGCAAAGCTTCCTGTAGCCAGTGGGCAGCATTCCATTTGGCTTTAAACTCTTTCTTGTATTATTAATTGTGATTATCTCTCTATTGCAGCTTGGTAAGAGCGAGCACTTAAGGGAAGAAAGGCAATACTGTCATTCATGATACGGACTACATAAATCGTGTGCCGTCAAGAGGAGATCCTTTTTCTCCTATGTGAGAATGCATCGTCGCCTGTACCGGATGAGCCAATCACGCAATCATTTCTCATGGTAAGATAGAGGTTAAAGCTATGACAATGAAAGCGACAGCCAATTAGAAGAAATTCGCTTCTCAGGGATTACTTGATACCGTACTGGTCCTCGTCCATCTGCATTATGGCATTCATTGGCCCAGACGAAAGATGTGTTCACAAGTCAAATAGGCATCTGTGGTCGTAGTTCTGGTATGAGGGCATGCCATGCATAGATCCATTAGCTACTTCATGACTAGTTGCAAATATGCAAGGGTTTTGCGTATGATGTGGTTCGATATTACTTTGGTAGCGATTGTGTAGGGAAACAAAGTTGTCAGTTGCTCGCAGATAACTAAGTGTCAAGGTCATTGTCTGCCCTGATGGGGCTTGTGTTTTTGTGGCCTGTTGAGGTAGGCGGTGGTCGGAAAACTTGTTTGGGACAACTTCCAGGCTGTTTCTATAGATCAAGTACACGCGGTGGGAAAATTGAGAATTGCGACAGGCATCGACTACAGCTCTGTTGTTAAGCACTGTGGGAGTAGACTTCGTAATTTGAATTTGTAGCAGATAGACCAGCACTATAATAGCATGAACCCTGTGGGTCTAGCGATCAATTTGCCTCCATTTGACAATGGAGATCGCATAATAATTAAATGGAACGCACAAAGAGAAGCAAACTGGACTAGTCTATCCACCATAGCTAGCCCTTCTGTTTTGCTTCAGATCCACTCTCTGTCACCAGGCATTATCTGTTGTTCCCAAATGATCGTGATCTTAGCTCCGGCTGCCTGAGTGCCTGTCTGTGCCAAGTGCTTGAAGTGGAATCATAGTCATAGCCAACATTTTCTTGCCAGTGGCTCAGTCTTATTTACAAATGAGTAACCCCAGGGTCAAGAACATTTAGTAACTTCCTTCAAGGTTAGATAACAGCGGAGGCTTCCAGGAAGTGTGCCATTCTTTTCCATATCTTAAATCTGGTATCTAGTTAATGAAAATGTTGCAAAACCTTACTATTGCCAGAGGCCACCTTTCAGCCACCAGTGATATGGAAGATTGACTCCATCCCCTGCATTTCAGACCACACTGGATTGCAGCCTGTTGGCAGCATCTCATTGACAGCCAAGATCCTAGTGCAAAGAAAATATGGGAAATATATCTCTCAGATTCACAGCCCCTCCCATGCATGGTGAGTAGAAGCTGATGGTGGAAACTTCTTGTTAGCCAACGATCTCTTGAATAGCTGTGGTAATCCTGTGAGAGAAGACTGACGTTTTAAATGAGACCCTTGTGAATCTGACTATTGAACTGTCACTCAGGTATGCAGTGCTCATACCTAACCACTAGGGGGAGATGAGCAACCATGCAGGTTGACATCTTGAAGGCTTGCTTGGTAATGAATCCTGTGAAGAAGACTGGAAAGAAGTGGATGTTTTTTCTCTGGCGATGAGATGTTTCTTTTATGGAATATTAATGGGAGCCTCATCAGGCAAACAGATGCCCAGAGAGCCATTTCCAGATGTGTTCCCATTCATAGTCACTCTGTGGACATGCCGCCATCCCAGCACCTCCTTCATCGACACTCCAAGCAGTGAGCAGTGGAGCCTTTGCCGCTCTCCAGCTCCATCACTGAGTTACCTTTTAACCGCGACCATCATCTCCTACGTTCTTTGCAGTGTACTCACTTAAATTCTGGCTAGATGGCCATTCACTTCTTCCTCTGCTCAGTTGTTCAGTTTGCCCATTGTCTGCAGGTTCCCCTCGTGGTAACAGTTCTAGCATGACAGTGTTTCATCTCCATGTTTTCCTTCCATCTTTGATGGTTAGGGCAGAACTCACGCTCGTGAGCTATGGGCTATTGCTCATAAAGGTGTCAGGACTTATGGGTAAGAGATAAATGGAAAGGTGGACATTTATTTACAGAATAGGCTGGCTAGTGAAGCAATGTGCTAATAATCACCCCACTTGCCATTGTGACATGCCTTTTCTGATTTTTCCTATGCTTTTGTGGAGATGCCTGTTTAGAATACTACATGGAATTTTGTCCCTTAAGTGCATGTTCGTGAAATTTCCTGAAAGATTGATTGGAATGCGAGGATTTCAGTTCGTGGCCTCCTGTTAATCAGCTTAGATTTGTTGAAGTCATTAATGCTATAAATCCCCTTGGCACTCCCAGTTCCTCTCCTTGGGGTTAATTCAGCTGGGTGTGGGCAGAATGTCTTCCACCAAGTAAGTGTTTTTAATGGAGCTTACCCTGGTCCATGACGATGGGGACACCCAAAGGACAGGCACTTGGTTCAGAGCTCCTGTGGGAGACAAATCTGCTAGAGTGCTCTCCTGGGGAACTGTGCAGGCAAATGGAGTCAGCACTGAACTCATTTCTCTTCCCTGAAGTCCCAAGATGGGCTGCACCCTCTTCATATCGTTCCTTTTTTCTCGTGTTCTGATTCAGGAAAAAGACTGGGCAACGTTAGGAAAGTCAGGGCAAATGGCAAGGTTGGTGGCCCTGTGTGTAGCCCACCATGTTCAGATTTGAGGCACTTCACTACATGTACTCTGCAGTTGTTTTTTATGGAAGAGAGTCAGTAACACTTTCCTGGATAGAAGCAAGGCCGGCATGAGTCAAGCTTTCAGCTGGGTGAGCCGAGTGCTTCAGGCTGATGGCTCAGTTGGGCAAAGGATGAGCAGGTCTCAAGGTGAGAGCCTGTGTTGTGAATCGATGCACACATAGTCCTTGAGACCATTCAGTTGTAGATGCTGTTGTCTGTCCACCTGTCCAGGCTTATCTATTCTTACACCCGCTCCCTTGTTCTTCAAGGCTTCAACCATGCTAAGTCACTCTGAATTCAAAAACTGAATCCTCTAGCATGTCCTGTTCCTCCTCTCACTTAACAAGGCACACTGGCACTGTTCATCTCTCAGGCCCCTGGATGCTCCCCTATTCTGTGCTCATCAGCTGTGGTGTTGTTTCTACTGCTTGCCTACAGAACTGTCTCCCCATGTCAGATCCCCAAGCTTGTGACAGGTTGATCATTTGGGCACCCAAGTCCCTTCTCCCATTTCCTTCTGTCTTTCTTGTCAGTGAGTGGTGGTACCTGCACCCTGGGATGTGCGTTTTGTCACTGTGTTTCCCTCTGCTCTTCCTTCCTCTCTTATCCCTGGCCCTTCCTCAGGTCATCCCCGTAGCTTGTCACCAAATACTGCTCATGCTACTAAGCCTGTCCCGTGAGAACCACAAATTTACAGGCCAACCTGGGTCTCAGGGGTGGGACACTTAGAAAGCTTGGCTTCATCCTAGTACGTGGCCGGTAGTTATACAGAGTCATGAGATGACTCCAACTCTGTCAGTGTGCTTTGGTAGATGACATCTAGCTCTCTGCCAACTTAATCAGTTTATCCAGGACATTCTGCATGATTTTTACTATTTGGTAAAATGCCTGTATTTACTTGCTTCAACTGATCATTAGAGTGTAGAACTCTTCCCCAAATCACTCTCAATGAAGCCCAAAGAATCAGATGGTTAAGGGTTGCAGCATTTTTTTCAATGGTGCTTTCAAGGAACCAGACACTGCCCAAAACACAGTAGATGCTCCAGAAATGTTTATCAAGTGAACAAGTATCTCTTATAGTAATAATAAAAAAAATTCACCAGGCTGCACTGGTGTCCACATGTCTCCAACCATGCTGTAAGGAGAATGATTTATTCTTAATCAAAAATATTAATTTTATTGATCCAAAGGAGCCATATAAAATTGTTTTCCTCTTGCGTGCTATTTCCATTTTTTTCCAATTTGGTCCAACCAGCAGTGCCACAGCTGAACAGATCCCATGGGTTTTAATAAGGACTTGTGCTTCCAAGAAAGATAATAAGCAAGTATGGAGGGCAGGGTCACATTCCCAAAGCCTCTCTGACAGGAGGCCAAGATTAAAATGCATGAGCCAGCCCAGAAGGCCAGAAGGAAGCTGCAGTTTCTCACTGTGGATTTCCTCAGAGTACCATTAGCTTACAGGAAGAGCACAGGGCAGACTGCATTTACACGAGGAAAGCAAGGAAGAGCTGGCAACACTCAACTTTCCGCTGTGGTTTCGGTTATACATCACAGCGATAGAGCCTTGATCCCAAGCACACCTCTTTGTATCACATAGATTTGCAAGACAGAATATTTCCAGTGCTTGGGAACACCCTCACATTTTCTCCATAGCTGAGCCCAAGGCAGCCTAGAAGCCTCTAATTCTAAATAGTATCTTTTGTTTTAGCCAAAGTACTTACTATTCCATTTGGTCCCTTGTCATTGATGGAATCTCAGCACATTGGGAAACTTATAATGTTCACATCATTTGACCATTACAATGTCCTGAAATAATCATTGAGTTGTTATGTCCTTTACATTGATAAGGAGAATGACTCATTAAAAGTTTAAGTAGTCCAAAATAAAAAGAGCAAATGCCGAAACATCCCCCCCCCTTGGTAAATACCCGTGTGAAGCAGCGTACCTACTATGAGGATGAACTCATTTGTCAACAGTTGTTGACGGGAACAATGTGAAACAGGGAAAAATGAGCCCCTTGGCCTAGGTCCAAAGGGAAAGCAGCCAGAGAACTGACTTCAGGACCACACCTTCTGAAGCTGAGCGGCAGTCCAACCTTGCTTGTCCTACGCTGGGACTCCACAGCCACCTTCCACCTCTGCTGGGTGATTGAAGGAAGTGCCAGGGCTCCTGGCTGAGCTGGTGATGCCAGAGCACAGACCAGGAAGGCTCACTTCTCAGCACCACAGGGGCAGGCATCTGCTGTGGCCTCTCAGCCCCAGCAGTTCACATCTGCTCACAGCTAGAGGGCTGAGAGGTCCCCATGCAGAGCCCAGCTTCTAACCTCCAGGCTCACCTGCTGGTCTCCTGGATCTGTCCCTTCTTGTTGCTTAATCCAAGGTTAGGCTGAGCCAGCTTGGCAGTGTAGCCCATCACCCTGCATGCCGCAGCACTCTGGCTGCTGGGTCAGTAGCCAGATACTGGTCCAAGCAGCCCTGAAGGCCCTAGAGTTGGAGCGTCCAGCCTGTCCCTGCTGACAGCTGTCAGCAGTTTCCCTCCAGTGGCCGCCTCTGAGGACCTCCGCGAACTGTCTTAAGGCTAAGGGGTTTAAAAGCAGCCTCTTATGCTTGATACCTTTGAGCCACCATCACCTGGTACTGGTTAGAAATGTGAACTTCCGGGCCTAATTAAAGCCTGCATTTTAACTAGAGTTCCCAGGAATGTGTACATTTGCAGAACCTTGCCCCAAGCAATGTTGATGAGTCTGCCAGAACCTCAGAGGCTTGAGAGACATTGGGGCTTTGACCCTTGTCTTTGTGTACTTGTGTGTGTAAGTTCCTGTGGATTCATGTGTGTGTTGGGGCGCACGGGCACATACGTGTGCATGCATATAGACCACACAGGTAAATCTTGGGTGTTCTTCCTCGGGTGCTGTCCATCTTGTTGAGACAGGGTCTTTCACTGGCCTGGAGTGAAAGCTCACCAAGTAGTCTAGGCTGACTGGCAATGACCTCCAGAGATCCTCCTATTTCTACCTCCCCAGGACTGGGATTAGAAGCATGCATCTCCATTTCTCACTTTTTTGTGTGGGCTCTGGGAATTGAACTTGAGTCCTTACACTGCATGCAAACACTTTACCAACTCCGCTATCCCCCCAGCTCCCTTTTGTGTACTTTGCAGTCTAAGTTAAATATAGGCAGTGGGGATTTCTTTCTTGAACTGGAGGTGGAGTGATACCCTCCTGTCATTTCCACAGGGCTTGCAAGGTGGTTCACGTCTGGACCATTACAGCAGCACTGGAAGCCTTTCCTCCTAGAAGAGGCCACGCCACATGTTCCTCAGTGGACCAGCTTCTGACTACATTGTGCCTAATAGTCAGCAAAACCAATAACTGCCCTGTGTAGGGCATTAACACAGGAGTCACCAGTGATTCTTTGGCCATTAACACATTTATGGGTGGATTGCTATGCAAAACTGAGGGAAAGTATTACTCTTCTAGGATTAATATATTTGACAAAATGTCTGCCAGGAGAGGACGCTTTTGCTGATGAATAGAATGCTGCTGTTGATTTATCTAGTAATGGAGACTGGAAATTAGAGGAATCAGTGTGCATGTGAAAGCCATTGTCATCTGGTTAATTATGTTTTGCCAGCAGGATGGGGAAACACTTTATGCTCAGTGCAGCCAAATGCTTTCAGCCAGAGTCCTGTATTGTAAATGACAGGCACCTAAATGGGGATAAAGACAAGACTCCCAGAATGCCACATTCCTGGACAGTGATGCCTCTGAGACTTGACATCCCGGTCCCCTGCTGTGGGCCAAGTCTGTTTACTCTGTCACAGTGGGCTTTTTCAGAGCCATGGTTTTTCCCCTCACGAGACATCTGTAAATATCTGGAGACAGTTGTTGTAATTGGGGAGAGAAGCGGAATAGTAAGGAGGGGCCAAGCATGACCTGCTGTCTCAGTCAGTGTTCTATCGCAGTGAGGAGACATCATGACCACAATGGTTCTTATGAAGGAAGACGCTTACAGTTTCAGAGGTTTAGCCCATTATCAGCATGGCAGGAAGCATGGCGGCATATGGGACATGGTACTGGAGAAGGAGCTAAGACTTCTCTAGCTGGATCCACAGGCAGCAGGAAGAGGAATCCACTGGGCTTGACTTGGGCTTTTCAACCCTGTAAGCCCACCACAGTGACACACTTCCTTCAAGACGGCCACACCCACGCCAATAAGGCCACACCTCCTAATCCTTTCAAATAGTGCCACTCCCTACATACTCAAACATATGTGCCTCTGAGGGCCATTCTTATCCAAACCGCCCCACGGGGACACCTGTGACTGCTCTTCTGCAACCAGGGACCTTCCTTTGTGTTTTGGTGGGTCATCGAGGGGTCGGGGGACATAGCTGTGATAGATCTCTCTAATCAGTTCTACGTGCGCATGCCTGTGTGTGTGTGTGTAGGTGTGTAGGTGTGTACAATGGCACGCAGAATAATCCTCTTCAAGACTTTCAAGTCTGATGCCTGGAACCGGTGAGCAGGTCCCTTTCATGGCAAATGGGGTCTTTCAGGCCTGATGAACCAAGAGCGTTGTCGAAGGAAGGTTGGTTCTCAATTTGCCAAGCAGGTCTGTGTAAGTGGAGATCAGAGCCAGGAGGGTCCACCAGGCATTGCTGCCAGTTTTGAAGATGGATGAATAGGTCTTTAGCTAATGAATTCTGGAAGTTTCTAAAAACTGGAAAAGGCAAACAAACAAACAAACGTCTCCCCCCTTCCAAAAAACATCACAACCAGTTCTTACCAGCAGTGTCCAGAAAGGCACAGCCAACAGTTCTGTGGGTCAGTGTAACATCATCACCCACTTCGTGTCTCTGCCCTCCGTAGCTCTGGGGTAAAGACTCAACTGCTTCACACCATCGTGTTTGCGGCAAACGGAAACTGTACATGGAGCAAAGCATTTTCCCTCCATGGTGTCATGCTGTAAAGTAAGGCTTGATCCACTATGAAACCAGCCGAGTTACTCATCGGCAACCATTTATTATAAATAGGTGTCCTCTGAGTGTCTATTCAAAGCACTTGGGGTAGAGTGTGGACAAAGGGGAATAAATTCCTCTTCTAACTCAGTGTCAGGAGATTGAAAAACTCCCAGGAGATTCAAGATTGGTAAGAGATGAGCATGGAGGCCTCTGGAGCCACGATGTTCAGGGGTTCTGCACTAACATGCTTGTTAGCAGGTACCTGAAAGAGGGAAGTGATGAATGCTAGCCATGCAGATGGAGTGTTCTAGGTAGAGAAAACAACAAGGACGGAGATCTCCACAGGGAGCAAGGGCGGAGTCAACAGCCAGGGACAGTGCGGGTGTTGATAAGCGCTTTGCGGCTGGTCTGAGACTTTAAGACTTGGGTGAACTTCAAAGCATGGAACAAACATTAGTCATCATGGCTGTGGTGATTCTGTGTGCATCTGTGGGCCGGCTATGTGATCGTACTTTAGTATACATTGAGTGAAGAAAAAACAGCTGTTGTCCGAAGATTCTGGAGTATACAGGCCGAATGGGAGTGTTTTCCCAGAAAGGATGGCTCTATGTTTGACAGTGATGGGAGAGCATTGTCTCTGTGGTCCAAGGGGGGTCCCTACAATACCAACGGGGTGTATGTCCCCTTTCATGGGAAAGAGGACATTTAGGGGTGATAAAGTCAAGGGCACTGATGAAGGACACACGACTGTTGTAGGGAAGAACTTATCAATGATTCAAAGACCTTGGCCTTGCCTGGCCAGGAGGACTATTGGTCCTACAGTTAGTTCCCTGGTGGGACCATGCTCTGCCAAAGGAAGCAGTGAGGATATTTGGAATCTCATCTCTGCAACGCTTTTCAAAGGCACACAAGGAAATGGGCTAGTTTTTAATAAAGGATACTGAAATATTGACCCTGGCAAGGGCATGGATGGAGTGTCTCAACTGTCTTTGTGCAAAGAGTTGTGATAGACTATTTTATTCTCACTAATTAAGGTTATATTTCTAAGACACATACTACCTCAAAAACGGTGGGACTAGGGCAGCTTTCTCTTTACAGCCCGAGTAACAAAAGGGAAATGGACATCTCCAGCCATGCCCCTCTCCCAGGGAAAGTGCCTGCCTGGCCTGCTTTGTACCTCCTGCCACTTAATGGCTGCATCTCTCAGCATGGAGGGGCTGTGAGGGAAAGTAAAGGATCTCTAGCAGGAGGGGAAACTCCAGATGTAGAGAAATGAGAAGAAAAAGAGGGTCAGGTTGGTGTGTGCTATGAGTTGCATGGAAGCGTGAATCCTAGACAGTTCTGGAAAGTAGTCCAAGCCAGAAATAACCAGGCACACATCCAGGATGGAGAGCGAGAGGCTGTCTTTGGACCCTGCTGTGCATGCCATTCCCCTGTCCTCAAGGTCAGAAGTAATGTCTGTCCTGCTCCTTTCTGCTCCAGATCTACAGCAAAAGCCCACAGAGTACAAAGTGGAGATGTGGACGGACCACACGAGTGCTTCTATCTCCCAAGCCCTTTGATAGTTTCTGCCTTTTATTTTCATAAAATGCTAAAAGTGTGCTAATGCCTTGGAATGTAGGATTTTTGGTATTCTGCCATGAAGGTGATCATAAAAAATGGGGTCTTTACACGGGATTTTAAGGCATCTTTGATAACTGGCTTCATGTGGTGCACCATCCGTCCATCCATCCATCCATCCATCCATCCATCCATCCATCCATCCATCCATCCGAATTTCGATGCCAGACATGGACCTAAGCAATGGGCAGGAGCCAAGCATGGGATGAAACCTGCCCTGGGCCTCCTAGAACTCATAATGTTGAAGCAAGAGAAGACAGTAAGATGTGGGTGGATCATGAATATCGAAGTGTTGTGAAGGAGGTGGACTTATGCTATGCTAGGGAAGCACTTACAAGGAGCAGTAAAGGATGAGGGAACCAATGAGACGGAGGACCAGGGGAGACCTTCCTGCATCTCACAGGTCAGACATGGAAAGTTTGCCCTCTGGCTGTTCTGGGAATGTGTGAAAGCCAGTGTTGCCTGGAGAAGGCTTTCACATTACACGTCTGAATACAGCTCTCCTGTCTCCTTGTCTCCCTGCCTGTATTCCACATCCTTTTGGCCTACATTACTCCATCCCCCGTTACTGACAGCCGACAGTTTTTGATTTACTTGTTCATCGGGTTTATTCTTTATCTACCTGCATTAGTCTATTTGTGTTTCTGTAATGAGATAATTGAGGATGGGCAGCAAACCATGAAGTTCATTTGCTTCCTTTTCTGATGACTGTGGGGTCCAAATAGTACAATGCAGACACCTGCAACAATACAGCAGATAAGCAGAAAGGGCATCTGCTGAGTGCAGACGGCCAACTTCATGGGATGTGGCTGCTTCCCATGACCTCACAACCTCACCTCCTTCTCTGCACTCCCTCCACTCCTTCCTAAAGCTCTCGCTGTCTTAGGATGGTTGGTCATTCTTGAGCATTGTCTAACAAGCCCACTTCAAGATTACCTGACTCTGTCAGACAATGGGATTTAATTTGGCTTAATATTTACCATTGATTACAGTCTAGAACCTATGAAATGCAGATGTTAACAGGCAGAAAACTAAGATGCAAGTGACTGTCATCCACTCAGAAGTAAAGGACTTTTCACTGTACCAAGGAAACCACAGGCACGGGGTTGACTGTCTTCTGGACCTTTAAGCCTTCTGGATATGTAACTTGAAAGATGTTTCCCGAAGTCTCTCCTGCCCCATTGATCTTACCCTTTTCATTTGTCCATCTATCTATCTGCCCAGGTGCGGGAACCCATTCATCTACCCTTCCCATTTGTCTGTCTGTTCATCTGCTCACCTGTGGCAGCTTCTTCCATCATCTATTAAATTAACTTTATTGTCTTATTGATTCCTTTGAAATGGTTCTAATGTATCTTTGGCATATGTCCCTATACATTTGTTTAAGACTAATTTTAAGAATATGTATGGAGATGTATATATACTCCCTCATACCCTATGTATGGAGAGGGAGGGAGGAAAAGAAAGAAAACAGAACAAGTTTAGCTTAGCCTTCCTTAAATGTGCTTAGACTACTCACAGTTGCTGAGAGTTGGTAAAAACAATCTAACTCAAAGCCTGTTTTATAATGGATTATTGACTATCTCATAGAATTTGTAGAGTACTACACAAAAATGAAAAGGGCCAGGGAGATGGCTTTGTTGGTCAAGTGTTTGTCAATACAATCATGAGGAACTACATTTCTTTTTTTTCCCAACATAATATTTTTATTGATTATTTGGAAATTTCACATCATCTACCCCAATCACACTCACTTTCTAGCCCTCCAAGGTCCATCCTTGAAACCCCCATCCCCTCTAAACAAAAAACGAAGAAGAGGAGGAGGAGGAAGAGGAGGAAGAAGAAGAGGAGGAGGAATAAAGAAGAGGAGGAAGGAGGAGAAGAGAAAAGAAAAGAGGAGGAAGAAAGAAGAGGAGAAAGAGGGAGAGGAGGAGGAAGAAAAAGGGGAGGAGGAAGAAGAAAGAAGAAGAGGAAGAAAGAAGAGGAGGAGGAAGGAGAAGAAAAGAGGAAGAAGAAAGAAGAGGAGGAAGAGGGAGAAGAGGAGGAAGAGGAGGAGAGGGAAGAAGAAGAAAGAAAGAAGGAAGGAGAAGGAGGAGGAGGAGGAGGAGGAGAAGAAGAAGAAGAAGGAAGAAGAAGAAGAGGAGGAGGAGGAGGAGGAGGAAGAAACTGGTCCAATTTGTATTACTCATATACTAACTGTAGCACGGTCAAACTCCTGGTGGCCAACGCCTTAAAGAAACCTGAGTCCGTACCCACCTGTACCCCTGCCTGAAGCCATCAGTTGTAGAGAGCTACACTTCAACATTCTTATCATAATTTTTAAGAGTTCTCTTGGATAGCTCTTTGGCTAGGCAATTTCTATCCCCAGCACCCACTCAGAAAGCCAGGCATGGTGGCAACTGCCTGTAACCCTGGCACTGGGTAGTGCAGAGACAGGAGGATCCTGAGGGCTCCATGGCTGGATGTATGGATGACTCCATGTTTACTGAGAGACCTTGTTTCCAAAAAGGAGAGGGGTGTTTGGGCAATCCATAGAGGACAACTCCCAACCTCCACCTCTGGTCTCCATGCATGCATGCCCTAACACATGTGTGTACACACATACACAGACACACACAGACATACACACACACACATACACACACACACACACACACACACACACACACACACACACACACTGTGAAGGAGGATGGCTATATGGGTCTGCTTTCACACTGTTGTAACTTCAGTGACCTTAAATCACATGATCTTAATTGGGAGGCTTTCTTTGAGGTGCTTTCTTTGATGGTGTCACATCCACGGTGTTTAGTGAATTGTGATTTTTGCTTGATTTTTGAGAAGCTTGACAAATAGAAGCAAACTTAGAGATCTGTTAACACTGGATATGAATACTCTCTGAAAACTCTGCCAATAGCTGTACAATGAGATGATTCTCTCTCCATGCTCAGAATCTATGCTGTAGAAACCCAGACAGCCAGAGTTACCACAAGGGGAATTTTGTCCCTAGAGCACCCCCACACATTATAATATCATATGCAGAATACACTCAGAAAATGGCCTCCATTATTTATTTTGTAAGTTTCTACATTGGCAGAGATAACTTATTATTAGCCATGACTGGTCTAGTCTAGTTTTATTGCCTCATGCACTTGCTGACCCTATTGATTTATCCTGAAAGTCTAATTTAGTCTGCGAGACCACCTGTGATTTTCGTACATTTCAAATGCGGAAGCATCGTTCTCAGCAACTTGTTCACTCTGATTTCCTTTGCACATGAGAGTTGATGTGGAAAAGACAGCTGAGCAGAAGTCGGCAGCCTTCCACACGCACAATGCCAAGTCTCCATTTATTCCCTCTAATTTGAGGTTCTCTGTGCCAGGATGAGCCTCCCCTCTTCCAAATCACCGGAGACTGAGATCTCCCAAGACACAGCAAGGCTGCAGAAATTGAAATTACCTTTGTGTGATAGATTTTTCTAATCTTTTTTCTTTCCTGAAAACCAAGAATTTTGAAAATGCTGGTGCCAGTTTTATGCAATGCAAGCAGAATAAGCACATATGTGGAAGATGGCTGGTGCGGGAGATTCTGAAGTCTCTAGAAGCTTTGTGTGCAAAAATCTTCTGTCCATTCATGCTTCCACGGAATGTGCCCGTGTTGAGCCTTTGTGTGTTAACCCACTCATTAAACTGACCATGTGCCTTCCACTCTGTTACACAATACTAGGTCTTCTGAAGAGTGTGCTGTACCATATAGTTGTTGCGCCATCAGAATGGCTAGTTTGAAGCAGGAGTTTAGCAGTCAAAGGCATTAGTTCTATGCTTCTCTTTAAATCCTTACAAAAGAAACCAACGTGTGTGGCAAAGGACCGAAGAGTGAAGAGGAAGTGAAGGAAAAGCACTTTCTCACTTACACTGTTTTCTCCTAATAGCATTCTCCAGGCCTCTAGCACTTTTAAAGAAGAGAAGCCACTCCTTGGCAGCTACTTATGTTTCATTCAATAAGTCAGATATCACCGGGGAACCTTTCACTGGAGACTCACAGGGAGACTCCCCCCGGTCTAACCTAATTTCACCTTGGGGAAGGGTAGAGTTCCCTCCCACTCTTTTCCATGTGGCGTTCTCACAAAATGACTGTTGAAGGCCAGACCCTTGTGAAAGATGGGGAGTCGGGTCCCACAGCAGAGGACGACTCATTTGAGACTCCCTTCTGCAGTGATGCGCGTGGGTTTTCTGTGGTGGCCCTTTGGGTGTTTTCACATCTGTTTTTGCTTGGTTCCTTTTGCCCTCTCTGAGACTGCTTTGAGATGCTTGAGGAAGAAAAGCCCCGCAGGGAAGGAGAGCGGCTGTCAGGGTACACATGGCAGAGAAGACCTGGATTAATGTCTGGAGAGGAGAGCCCCCAGTAAAGAGCCGTCTCCTCCTGTGCGTGGGGATACGTGGCAAGATCCACAGTGAGGTCTGAAGCGGCCTGAACGCGATACACGCTGTGGCTTTTCTGTATGTCCGGCATCATGGCCACGTAGACCCGAGCTCACCTACCCTTCCCTGCTTGCTTCGCTGTGTCTCCCTGCATCTCTGCTCTTGTACTTTGGGACTACCGGACGGAGAACTGAGGGAAACGTGAAGCCCGACACCGGATCTTAGCTCCTTCAGCCGTTGCTATGACAGCAGCTCGGCAATGTTACCAGAGGGAGGGTTTGCTCTGGACCACAGTTTGAGGCTGTAGTTGTCATGACACAGGCATTGTGGTGGTGCGAGCCGCTCCAGCTGTGGTGGCCCGAGTATGAGGCAGCTGGGCACATTGCACCCAGACTCAGGAAGCAGAGTGATGAAGGGTGATGTCATGTTGGCTTCCTCTTTCCCTTTTGATTCAGTCCTAGACCCAGTCTATGGGATGATACCACCCACAGTTAGGGTGAGCCTTCCATGTTCTGCTAAACTTCTCAGGAAACACCTTCATAGATGCTCTCAGAGGTGTGTCTCCTGGGTGATTCCAAATCTAGTCAGGTTCATAATGAAGATTAACTATCCTACACTACAATACCTTGAGAGTTGATCTGATAATGGAGACAGCTGCTGAGTGACTGGTAGAAAGGTGCATATACAGCGTGGATAGGTTGACAAGTTATGACCCAGATCCTGGGTGTGACAGAGCCAGGTAAGGCGATATTTCTCTGTTGTTTAGATCTGCACACCATTTAGAAAATGAGAATTGTTTATGGTATTTGTAATTTAATGATTTTCTACATGTTTGGCTGCACATAATGGAAACCATGGAATGAGACACTAAGATACAGGAGGAAGTCTCTATTTCCTAGTTTTGCTGTTCATTGGTTTATCAGTTTTCAACGTTGTTCATGCCCCTCTGTAACCACAGGAAGACCCAGCGCATAGCCTGACCTTCCTTTTCCTTCTCAGAGCCACATAATTATACTGTAGCTTTGGTATTCCTGCTGTTTCTATTTGTCAATTTTAGTGATAGACTTAGTTGTCTGTTTCTATCCATCACTTCTGAGTGGCTCTCCTGGTACCACAGCTGAGGACATTTGCCTGCTTTCCTCTCCTTCCCTGCTAATGTTCTGGCCTAGAATCATACTCAGTGTTTACAGGTTTTATATGTAGCTTGATTATATAAGCTGAAAAATGGTGAATTGGATTTATGTAGTTTTGATAAGCAGGATTTAAAAGTGCACTAAATATTATACAGTATTTTAAAAGTGTTTTGTTTTATTTTTAATTATGTGTGTCTATATGTCTGTGTGGGGTGTATGTATGCATGTATGAGTGAAGGTGTCTGAAGAGTACAGAAGAGATCATTAGATCCCCTGAAGCTGGAGTTACAGGTGGTGTGGATATCAGGAACTGAACCTGGGTCCTCAGGAAGAGTAACAATACTCTTAACTGCTGAGTGTTTTCTCTAGCTCCATAAAAATACTGTTTTACCCTTAGTTTTCTCTGTTTATGGTACACACTATGAAAGATCATGGATTCTGCAATGTGTTTTGAAATACTTACCAAGTACACATATATAGAAATATTAAGAGATAAAGTAGCTATATCAAAATGTTAAAAGTTACATTATAATAGTGTAGGTATAAGGCACACATAATGTATATCCTCCTATCCATCTCATTTTGATAAAAATAAAAACTAACAATAAAAAATCCATGCCTATAATTCCAGCACTTGAGAGGAGGAGGCAGGAGGATCAGAAGTTTGGGATCATCTTAGGCTATATAATGAGTTCCAAATCAGCCTGGGTTCCACAGATCCTGTCTCAAAACAAAAGAGAAGTAAAAATTACAAAAAAAAAAAAAAAAACCAGAAAAAAAAAAACCAAAAACAAAAACAACAAAAAGCCTGAGAATAAAACCTAACTCATTTCAAAAGTTAGATTTTTAAAACAAGGCTAAAGTAGTGAATCATCCTTATAACTTATGTACAAGATTTATTAAGTACAAGGTTCAAAAGATATGTTTAAGCCTTCATTGTTTTAAAGCTATAGCTAAAAATAGTGAAGATTATGAATAAGGATGTGGGAGTGCTCTCTGAGTAACACATTTGAAAGCAGTCACCCGACAGAATTCTTAGCTCTAGCACAGTAGCTTGTCCAGCAAGATAATCATCAACATTGGGTGTGGTGCCCCACTCTTGTGAGTAATCTCAACACTTGGGGGTGGAGGGAGAAGGATCAGAAGTTCCAGGATAGCCTAGGCTACAATGTGAGATACCTGCTCAAAGAGGAATTATCCTAAGATAGGTAAATGTGAAGCCTGTCTTATATTTATGACAAGAAAGGCAGGAAATAAACATGCTTTTGTTTTTTATTACCCATTGGTTGATCAACTGTAGACATTGCTCTTCAATACCTCTATTGAAAATATATGGAAGTTGCTTATTGATGCCTCTTTATTAAAAGGGGATCTAACTTAACTTTTTATTATTCCAACTCTAACATGGGTTAAAATTATGATCATGTATTAAACTCATTGTTTTATCTCATCTGAAACATGAAATCTAGTGTTTTCATGTTCTGTTGTGTGGATGAATGGGGCTGACATGAAGCAGATACTCCTGAGTGTTATTGTTCTAATAAATGGGTCTGCTCTTTTCAACACATCTTGGTTTCTGACAATTTTTCACTTTCATAGCCTGAAGAATTTGCAGCATCCTATTCTTCTCTGATTCTTGGCTCACTGACTAAGGAAAGTACTAAACTAAGCAAAAAGTTGGGAGTACCACTGGCTGTGGAGTAGCAAGGCCATTTTTGTCCTGCATCTCACAACTCACCGTACAGATTATTGTGATTGATCTTCAGGAGGTGCATGTCTGTATTCCTATGTGAACACAGGCTACAGATTTTGTGCCTGGGCATCTTTTCAGGGGCAGCATCAGGCTTATGCTTGCTTGATACACTGAGGTGAACGTCTTTCTTTTGTTCATCTTGGAAACACCATCATGTATAGCTATTAGGATTTTTGTTTGTTTCTTTTTATTGCTGCTGTTGACAGAAAATATTTAATTTTTTAAAGTTTTTTTTCATTTTACCAAACTCAGTTCCCCTCCCCCTTCTTTCACCCCCCACCTCCCGCATCCCACCCTCCACCCCCCCATCCCACCCTCCATCCCACCCCCAATGCATTCCTCAGAGAGGGTAAGGCCTCCCTTGGGAAGTCAACACAACCTTGACTGCTGTGGATGGTCTATATGTCAAATTGCCCTGATTGGTCAATAAATAAAACACTGATTGGCCAGTGGCTAGGCAGGAGGTATAGGCGGGCCTAACAGAGAGGAGAAAAGAAAGAACAGGAAGGCAGAAGGAGTCACTGCCAGCGGCCACCATGACAAGCAGCATGTGAAGATGCCGGTAAGCCACCAGCCACGTGGCAAGGTATAGATTTATGGAAATGGACTAATTTAAGCTATATGAACAGTTAGCAAGAAGCCTGCCATGGCCATACAGTTTGTAAGCAATATAAGTCTCTGTGTTTACTTGGTTGGTTCTGAGCGGCTGTGGGACTGGCAGGTGACAAAGATTTGTCCTGACTGTGGGCAAGGCAGGAAAACTCCAGCTACACTTGACCCTGGGGAGAGGGGCTTGGCTCTGCCTCAACTTAGTATAACAGAAAATATTATGAAAGAAATGTGTTCATTTGATTTCCTTTGGAGAGGTTTTGTTGATAACATCATCAGTTTCATGATTCTCCTACAGCTATTGTTTCCTTGTTATTGAGTAGTTTTTCAAATCTACAAATACCCAGGAAATAACCTTCTAATACAGATTTTCTTAGTATAAAGAGTATCTCATATTCTATAAGGTGCATTTTATATCCATTATTGATTATGTTTTTATATTAGTTTATAACTTTGATTTGTTTCTCTTTTGCTTCATATATTTATATATTCCTTTTTCCCACTTTAACAATTTTTCTGCAAATCAGGTTTCAGATTTATTTGTCCAATAGAATCCTGTTTGGACAATTTTATGTTTAATATTGGCTTGTTTCTTTTCAGACTTTGGGATGAGTAGAAAGACCATAGATCTCAGCTTGCCTGGGATCTTCTCTTTTATTCCTAAAGAACATATCAGCTGTACAATAAATTAGATGGCTGCTGTAATGATGAGCGAGCCATACAATTTTATCTAAATGCAGCAGCAGCATATAATTATAATGCATGAGTTCCCAACCATGGGAATGTCATATCCAGAGGGTGGGAAAATTGATTTTCAGGAGGCTGGAAATGGGGGGAGGCAAAAGATCTTTAGTGTTATGATTTTCAGTCATCCAAAAACAATAGTACATAAACAGAAATTAACCAACTGTGGTTTGAACATATTTGACAAGAACAGAAAGTTGTGTCTATCCAATATAGTCTGACAGTGTTTACATAGAATTTCTGTTGAACCTGGTACTATAGTGACTGTTGAAAGCCTGCAGCAGGGGTCACATAGGTTATACACAAACACTATGTTATTTTAGTCAAGGGATTTGAGCATTTACAGCTTTTGACATCCATGAGACGTCTTGGAACTGATCCTCTGTGGATGTCAAGGCTCAGCTGAGCAGTTTTATCTGTGACATTAGGATTTCACGGGGGTGGAGGAACAACTAGGGGACCAGTCAGTGTAAACTGACTCTGAGAGGGTCACAGATAGAAAGGGCACGAGGAGAAACATGGATCTCACGGTGGTCCAATAGCACCATTGGTGACCTTCTCCACTTTCTTTCTTTTGTTATTTAGGTGTTTTCCTGTTTAATTTGTTTCATCAGCAGACTTGTTTGTTGGTGCTAAGGACTGAACCCATAGCCTGTGTGTGCAAGGCATTTGTCCCACCAGTGAGCTTCACCCCCGCCCCCGCCCCCTTCACCAACTTAACTCTGAAGTGCCCTTGTTTGCCTCGTCAGCAGCCCTGGTGCTGCTGAGACCGGTGTTCCTCCTGTGTCCTTGGATGACATTACCTTTCACCATCCGACCACACTGACTGTCTGGTCCTGCCAGAGGTGGATGTCACCGCTTCACAGGATAAGATGAAGAAGGTGAATTACTGCCCCTACCTGTGGTGGTCGCTCTCCTGACTGGCTTCTCCCGGGCCCGTTGGCTCGCTGCTTCACCTCTGCCCAATATCTAATTGCTGAACTGCTAAGGAGCTCGGGCCCCTTTTATATTTTATTCCTAGGTGACCTCATCCAATTCAATCATTTTAAATCCTTCTGTACAATTTTACACCTCGAGCCATGATGGAACCCAGGGAAAACCCGACTAAACCCTCCAGACTTAACCTACTTCACCTGCGCTCCGCTGCTGACGCGCTCTCTCGACCCACTTCACTTGTCTGCTCCGAGCTAATCTTCCGTCTCCTTGCCTCGCACTTCAGCCCGTGAATAACCTTAGGCTCGGAGTCTGGCAGAAGGTGGATGGATCTAAGGCTTGCTCTCCCTTCTTCACAGGCTTGCTGGCCTTGTGTTTATGTGTGGGGGGCGGGGCGTGGCTTTTGAGAGGCTCATCTCAACAGATCGTTTACCCGCCATGGTAGAACAGGCCTGGCTGGGCCGGAGAGACCTACCCTGAGTTCTGATGTGTGTCTCCCATTGCCTGCTGACATTCCAGTTTGGATGCGTAGTACTGACCTTAATTAGCTAAATGCTCAAAATGGTTTTCTCTCCACTCTGTTGCTGTCCAGGCTTTTCTTTGCCTAGAAGCTCTACTGCCGTCTTCACAGTTTCTCAAGCCAGAGAACTCGTATGTTCCTAGATAAATCTCTATAAGCCGTCATCCATGTTCCCTCGAGCTGCCAACCGATTCTACCTCTTCACCTTTCTGGATTCTCCCTGTCCCTCTGCAATTCCCCACACCACTACTTTTCACACAGATTCCAGACTGATCTTCTGCTCATCCTTGTCTCTCAGCCCATGTCCTTATTATCCCTACCATGTGCTCAAAGATCTTAAAACATAGATCAGAACCCTTTATCCCTGCTGTAACATATGCCCTGGCTTTCCACTGCAGCGAGAACTGTGATCAATAAGGTGTAGCTGTCAGTTTCTCTGGTCCTGCCCAGCCCCGTGGTCCTGTAGCTGCTTATAAAATGATCACACAGAGGCTTAATATTAATTGCAAATTATATGGCCTATGGCTCAGGCTTCTTGCTAGTTAGCTCTTATCACTTAACCCATAACTATTCTATGTATCACCACGTGTTCTGTAGCTTTACCTGTGTCCCATTACATGTTGCTCCATGGACGGTAGTTTGGTGTCTTCCCTTACTCTTCTTTCTCCTTTCACTGTCTCTCTTGAATTTCCCACCTGCCTCTATCCTGCCCTGCCATAGGCCAGTGCAGCTTTATTTATTAGCCAATGGAGTAACACATATTCATAGCATACAGAAAGACACCCCACAGCAATAAGGAGCCCTGTCCACGTCATATCTTCACCCCAGTGTCACTGGCCTGTAGACCCAGAACATGGTGGCCGGTTCCTGTCACAGAGTTACTGGTGTTTCTCCCACCCAGACACTTCAGGCTGTTCTTTCTGAGAAGCCTTAGCTCATTCCCTCACAGAGGCTCCACTCAGTACCACAAATAAGAATGCTGCTCCCCTCCAGTGGCCACGCTACTTCTGTGTGATCCAGTCATTTTTCTGAGGCAGAACATTTATTGTAGAAATTTGTTTACAGTTCCAGTCTTGAGGCCTTAGCTCAGTTTGGACTTGGGAGGGAGTCAAGATGAAGGGCATCTGGCTGTGGGCCTTGACAGTATTGTGAGGTATGGCCCATATAGGACCTTCACAGAGCTGTGGCCTCTGAGAACCCTTGAGAGCCATCGTACCCAAAGAGTGTAAACATTGAGGACAACAAAACCTTGTCTTTCTCAAAGGCCGCAGGTGGAGTTAGCCATAAGAAGAGATTTGCCATATCACTTCTGGCAAGTCTCAAAGACTATGATGCTCAGATTCTTTTGTCCTTCTGAGCCCTGCCTGTTTCACCAACCCAGCAGATGGGTCTTGAGTGTCGGTAGAGAATGCTCTGAGACTTCCTTGCCTTGGTGTTGTCTTGTTGGTCTTACCTTCTTCCCAGCCTCCCTTCAGACGGTACCAGTACCAGAGTAGTTTCCTTCCCATGACTGGTTATGAGGATCATGGATGCAGAGGTGCTATGAAATGGAGGGTCTCAGATATCTGTCCTCCTCTTTCCTCCTCTCCCTCAGTGTCCTGCTCCCACCAGGGCCTGGGCTGAGTCAGTGATCGTGTCTCATTGAGGGCCAAGCTGCTTTCACATCCTGGGGCAGAAGTCTGTCTAGCTCTAGTCTCTCAAGGTGCTATGGACGCCCACATTGCCTCCCTGGCTAGGTGCATCTTCCGTTGTGAAGTCTACTTAGACACTTTAGCTGCTGGCATGCTCCATCTCTTGCCTTTGCCTCCCATGGTGTCCTGTCAGTGAATGGACACAGGAGTCCGCCCCCTCCTTTACAGCAGACCCACTGTCAACCTGAGCCTGTCCAGCGCAGGCATCATAGCGTGTACTTTGCTTGTGGACTGTGTTCTCATATAGATAAATGGTGGCTGTGTAACCATTCAGTGCTGGTGAATTGCTGTAGGCAGAGGGCTTTGTTGATTGATAGGTTGGTTGGTTTTAAAATCATGTATTCATCAGTAAATCTTTACATGTGTGAAATCTTGTGGAGCACAGAGGTGTGTTCCTATGTGGATGGTACCCATGCCCTGCTGATCCAAGAAGTTTCATTTTTATTTACTATTTAGTGATTAGTTATTTTTTCACAATATTACCCAGAACTCGTAGGAATTTTGGTTTGGGAAATGTATCCAGTACAGACAGTTCTTATTTTGGCTTCTCTCAGCTGCCTGGATGGCCATTGACTCCATGCCTGTGTGCTGTTTCTCTAGTTTGTTACCATCCTTGAAAACAAAGCAAGGAAGTACAGCTGCTGTTATAGACACACGCAAAGACAAGAAGGAGAATGGAAGACATTAAAAGATAACAGATAATTCCAAGTGATTCTTACATGTGGAATTTGACTCTGTTGACTTGACCTTACTATGTATCTACTGGGCTGGGGAGCGGGGATTGTCCCTCATAGTTGGATTGGGTATGAGGATGAAAATGGAGAGGGTAGATCTGAGAGAGGAGTTATGGGATGGATATGATCAAATTATGTTGTATGAAATTCTTAAAGAATTAATAAACATAGAGGGAGAGCACTAAAGGAGAGTACTGGAAAGGGGGCATTCTGGGGTCAGGGTGCCAGGGAATCTCCCAGGAATCTACAAGGATGACCCCAGCTAAGACTCCTAGGAATAAGTGGATACAAAACCTGAAGTGTGCCTAGCCCAATTGTCATCAGAGAGGCATCATCCAGCAACTGATGGAAACAGATGCAGACCCACAGCCAACATTAGGTGGAGTTCGGGGAATCCTGTAGAAGAGAGAGAGAAAGGATTATAGGAGCCAGAGGGATCAAGGCCACCACAAGAAAACTCACAGAATCAACTAACCGGGGCTCATAGGGGCTCACAGAGATTGAACTGACAATCAGGCAGCCTGCCTGGGACTGACCTAGGCTCTCTGCATATATGTTACAGTTGTGTAGCTTGGTCTTCTTGTGGGACTCCTAACAGTGGGGACAGGTACTATCTCCGACTCCTTTACTGACTTTTGGGACCCTGCCCGTCATACTGGGCCTCTCTGCCCAGCATAAAATACACGGGGAGGTGCTTAGTCTTAGTGCAACTTGATATGCCATGTTCTGTTCATACCTGCTCTTTCCTAGATAGAAATGGAGGAAGAGTGGATTGGGGGATGGGGACAGAGGAGAGCGGGGCTGGGAGGGGAGGAAGAAGGGGAAACTGCAGCCAGGATATAAAATAAATAAGTTTATTTAAAAATAATTGAAGTTGATATGGCATCTTGTCTGGTCGATGATGATTGCCTGGACTTTTGCTGTTTCCAAAGCAATCATACTGAGTCGTTTTTTGCTTACATTCAAAATGATTTGGGATGAAATAAAAAATACCCCCCATGGATGAATTTCTCTCAGTAAAGATGATGTACTGTTAGATTTTCTTAAAACAACCCACAAGCTTATCTCAAAGTAGCTTTGGACCAGTGAGCATTCTTTGAAAGAAAGCCTTTTTATTTTTTTCTAGTTGGAGAATAATACATATCAATTTTGGAGAAATTTGATAGAAATTATGTGTATTCCTATGAAAGATAATTTCCACTTAATGCCTTTCCTTTCGGCTACCCTATGATGTGCAGCGGCTCTCTCTTCTGGAGGTTTGCAGTGTGATTTCCCTGTGTGATAGAGTCTAAATCTGCTGGCTCGGATCTTTCATAGACTGCCACCTTCTCTACCAACCAAGAAACAGTGTATTTGGGATTTTGCTTGGTTTGAAACAATTTATGCTGGAAGAACTATAAAATGTAGAATCCATAATATGAATTTGGCTCACTCTGTATCAGAGAAAATATAACTCTCACCACAGCCAGAGAGGAAATTTCACATGTCAGCCACCCAGTCAATGCTTCTGATGCTTCTAATACATATTTCATGATCATGGCTAAGGGCTTTCCAAACTCAGGGCTGTATCATTCATTCACTCTTAAACTATGAGATTATTCTTGGCTCTTCTTGTTGGCACATAGGCCTTCCTGCTGCTGATCTGCATGAACCATTTATCAAGTCAAGGGTTTAATCTGTCAAAGTCAGCATTCCTTTGTTCTGCCTTGCTCTCTCTTGCCTCTCCATATGGCATTGTCTCTGGCATCTGCACGGTTGGCTTTCCAACAGTGACTTGGAGTGCCACAGTTTACCAAGGTTCTTCACTGTTTTTCAAAATAACACATTACAGAGTGAAGTCATATTTCATGGGAAATGGTGATGATAAAGTTGACCGGTTTCTAGGCCATTGCTTTATGATGTTCCAAGCCTGCTTCTTGATAGCGTCCCAGGCTGTTTCTGCCTATAGCACCCACCTTTCCAGCTCACTCATTCCGAAAACCAGACTCACCTACCCACTTTTGGCTTCCTTCTCTCCTCTCCTGGATATCAATTGGCTCATTACATCCTTTGGGTTCTATACCCCGGCTATTTCTCAGTTCTTCCCACTATCATTTTTATTTCCTGGACTCACATTCTTCTTCTGTCTTTATAGAAGCAAAAATGATATACTTCCATGGTTTTTGGTGGGATCCAGATGTGGAAGCCAAAACCAATTAAGTAATTATTAACACTGCCTGCCAGGAGCCTACCATACCTAAGCACTGGGGACATAGCAATGCACAGGAATAAAAGGGAAAAAAAAATCTAAAAATGAACTTACAGTGTATGGCTTGGGTGGAGAAGGGGGAAACCAAACAAAAATGCTGTTGGTCAGTCAAATATGTTAGATGCAGAAGAGCGGTCACAAGGTGAAGGACCACAGGGAGAGCAAGGCTGGTGTAGTACAGCTGTGGTTCTAAAGAGTGTCATGTGGAAAATGAAAGTTAATGGGGCACCATGAGTAAAAATTCATCAAAAGGCACCCCAGCTCCACCACCCAATTTCCAGAACATTACAACCTCCATGCCAAACTATAGTGATCATCTAAACCTGTGCAGAATGCAATAAGAGCCCAGATTCTCCTCCATCCCCAACACGATCACATCCAGTACACTTGTTGAAGATTTTAATCACCCTCATCAAAATACTGAACATGGACTGCTTTCACAGCATCATCAAGGTGAACACTGATAAGAACCATTGAACTGCAGGGGCTCAGGTGCTGTGGGATGTCTTTCTGTATGCTGTTTATATATGTTGCTCTGATTGGTTGATAAAGCTGCATTGGCCTATGGCAAGGCAGCTTAGAGGCAGGTGGAAATCCAAGCAGATAGACAAGACAGGAAGAAGAAAGGCAGAGGCAGAGGAGACGCATCCTGCCATCCAGGGAGAAGCATGTAATGGCACACAGGTAAAGCCACAGAACACATGGTGACATATAGATTAATAGAAATGGGCTAAGTTTAGTTATAAGAGCTAGCTAGCAAGAAAATTGAGCCATGGGCCATGGCCATAAATTTGTAAATAATATTAAGCCCCTGAGTGGTTATTCTATAAGCAGCTGCAGGACATGGGTGGGAGATTCGTCCTGACTGCAGTGCCCAGCAGGACCAGAGGAAACTTCCAGCTACACGCAGGAGCTGGCCTCCTTCGGAGTCACCCCCTTCTCCTGACCAGCACTTTGGGGCTGGAGAGTCTCCAAAGGCATAGGCACTGCCACTTGGTTTCTAGCCTGTGCCGCTCTGGGGTGGGGGAACCTTTGGGAGGGAGGGTGTGAGGTCACTGTAGGCATGCTCTCTGATGGGATGATGGGACACTAGCCCCTCCCTGCTCCTTTTCTGGTTCTCTCTTGGCTCCTCCTGATCTTTCTCAGTCATTGCGATGGGCATTTAAGTCAAGACGTTTCATTACTACTGTGATGACTAAGGGTCACCAAGCAGACAAGACACAGAGACTTGCTCCGTTACTTCTCCCTGTTCTTACACATTACATGAGGGAGGCACACATTCATTCTACCTAAGAATGAGTTTAGTCAACCAGAGGGACTCCATACGGGTGATGTCGGACTCCAGTGATCGTTTGCTTATGCCTCGTCTGTATTCCTTCAGCTCTTGGTCAATGAGTCTCCTTCTGTTTCCACTCTTGATTCTGTGAAGGCCCAATGATCTTCTGCACAATAATTTTATTTTTCTATTTGTGCATGTGTGCATGTGTGTGTGTGTGCTTATGGGTGCACATGTATGTGGAGGTCTGAAGTTGACATCAGGAATCCACCTTATCCAATGAAGCAGGTTATCTCAGTCAAACCCAGAGCCCACTGATACCTGTAATCCTGTTACCCAGCTTACTCTGGGGATCCCATCTCTACGTTGTTCAAAGAGTAGCTCTGTGAGTTCTGGGGATCTGAACTTGGGTCCTTACATTTTGGACAAGCTCATTAACCACTGAGACATCCCCACCGCCCCCTTATGGTAACATTAACAATGGTTTGTCAGAGCTTGCAGCCCACCTGTCAGATGTGTACATTGTCACTTCCTGACGTCTGTAAGTGTTGAAAATGAGCAAGTTCAGGCCTCAATTTCAAGTATCACCCACTTCAGCTATTTCATTCAATAATTTAGTCATATATATGCCTGTTTCCTTGCTTAATAATGGAAATACAAAGTGTTGAAATAACATATTTCTGCTAGCTAGTCAATATTCTGTTATCAATTATCCATGTGAGACTACATTATGCATTAACTTGATGGGTGCTCTGCAGTGGATGGTCTCTGTGTTGCACAGGACGTAATTGCACACACTCATGCATAGTAAGCAGATGAGGGAATTTGTCTGCTGTGTGTATGAGTTATTAACACTGATCGTCATGTGAGCGTTTCGGGTTTAGAACCTCATTGGCCTTCTGGGAGTTAGCGTCTCAATTTTAAGGAAAATTTAAACCCTTCCTCTCCTGTACTCCTGTTCACTTAATCCTGTCAAAGTAGATTTCACTTCTCCCCCAAAAAAGCCAGAGGCTGATTAGAGGAGGCAAGGTGAAGGTTTCATGGCACTCTGATTTCTTGCCAAATGAGTGACAAATTAAATGTAAATGAACCAGAAATATGCTATACATCTGTTTCTAATGGTGGTTTTAAAAAAGCGTAACAAAATCTGTCAAACTAACCATACTTCATGTATATCTCTCTAATGTTGAGTTTGTTCTCATTGTTACTCCTGCAGAACTTGTCCTGTACAGCACACCTGCAGCTCCGCCCTTTAAACGACACCTCCCCTTCCTCATCTCTCACCTGTGGCAACTGCTGTTCTCTCTTCTGCTGTGACTACTTGAGCAGCCCACTGTGTGGAGGCTGCAGCATGTGGGAAGTGATGGGCTGGCTTGATTCACCCTCAGGCCCTCGCCGTTCACATTGTATAGTATGACAGGAACTCTCAAGGCTTAGCAACAGTTCCTTGTGTTTGTATATCATCATTCACACACCTGCCTGTGGATACCTGAGTTTCTCACCCATCTTGATTATTGTGATTTTATTTTTATCTAGGTTCAATCTGAAAATATACAGTGCTTAGCTAAGATCTGTTTTCAGTTGTTCTTTTTTTTCTGAAAATACTGAAACTTGAAACTAGTTGCCATTTGTCTTAGTTAGGGTTTCTTATTGCTGAGCTAAGGCACCATGACCAAAAGCAACCAGAGGGAGAAAAGACTTATTTCTTCTTACAACTTGCAGGTCACACTCTGCTTTTGTAGGAAGTCCGGGCAGGAACTCAAGGCAGGAGCCTGGAAGTAGGACCTGAAATACAGGCCACAGAGGAGTGATACTTACGGGCTTGTTCCTCACAGCTTGCTCAGTTTGTTTTCTTATAGAACCCAGGACCCCTCACCCACGAATGGTTCTGTGCACAGTGGGCTGGGTCTTCCCAGGTCAATCATTCTTTCAAGAAGATGCCGTATAGATGTGATCACAAGTCAACTTGATGGAGGCGTTTTTCTCAATTTAGGCTCCTCCTTCCAGATGACTTTAGCTTGCCAAGTTAACGTCATTTACAGCTCCTGTTCTAGACTGTTATTTCCTGGGGGAAATGGTAGTGAAGATTTCTTTATACTGAAAAAAGTAGTTAAAGGGTGTTGGAAAAACATTTACAATTCTAACAACAGATGCTGAATGTGTTTGGCAAGTGGGTTAAATAAACCATAGAAACAAATGACTCATAACTGTTAAAGTCTTAGGGAGAGTTAAGAAAGAATTGTTAAGACAACCTGTCCCTTTAAGAACTCTGTGATTAGATTCTTTAGATTCCTTTCTGGACACATTGAGGGTAGAGTGCACATCTGTGCTTTTACAGCATAGTGAGGGCTGCTTCCTGTGATGCTTTATACTTGTATGAGCTAAATGGCATGGCTCAGAGCTCTCTCTCTCTCTCTCTCTCTCATTCTCACTTTCTTTCACACACACACTGTCATTCTCGCACACACACACACACACACACACACACACACACACACACACAATCATACCTGCTCATAATTGTGATCTTTTCTAAGAATGCATGAGGCTGTGGATGTGGTTGTAAAAGTGTACCCTAGAACTCTTTTATAGTAATGGCAATCATAGTCTTTCCATTTTTCTGCATTCTGAAAATTGATAAACAGAGCTATTTATTTTGCTTCTAGCTTTCTGAAGATTAGGTTCATTAATTTAATTCGTGATTATAGTTCTTGTGTCAACTATATTGATGTATGCATTGATAAATATAATCTAGTTTCTGAAGCTCCTTGTCCTTTATTCTCTCCACACAGTCTCTCTGTGTCTTCATCCTTGGCGGTGTGTATGTGGTCACAGACATTGTATGTAGCAGCATTAGTTGGCGGTGTGTATGTGGTCACGGACATTGTATGTACTTATAACGTGCTATTGCCCCACTGTTTCAAACCCAGTCCCTGGTTCTTCTTTTGATACCAAATGCCCATTTCATTGAAACCTAATTTATTGAATTACTTTTCCACAGAGTTCAGTTCAGAATTCCTTACCCCTTATGACATTATCAAGCATTTGGTTTGTGAAATACTCTGTTTTCAACTGTGCTTAAGGACCAGAAGTTCAAGGTCATTCTCCACTACAGCAGGAACTCGAGGCCAGCCTGGGAACATCAGAGCTGGAAGGGGAAGAGCACAATAAACAGGCCACTCCTCCTCTGTAGGAAAGACATCCAATATGCATCAGAAATGCGTGGCTTATCCTTCCTGGCCTGTTATGTCTGATAGTTGTCAACCACAAAATTCTGAGCCCAGCAGGGAGATGCACAATCCCAGCACCCAGGCAGCATCTAGATGATGCCTTTGAGGGTGTCTTGGGCCACTTAACATGCTCAAGGCTGACAAGAGCTACATCGTGAGACTCCTTTTAAAAGGACACATAAAACATAAACAATAAAAAATACCAAAAAACCCAGTCATTATCCAGTCATTTTTCCTTATATACACAATACACATGAAGCCTGCAAACGTGTCAAGAAGGGACCTACGAGTTCACAGTGGACAAAGTCCCCCTCGAGGATCATCTGGCTGTGGGGCCAGTGGTGGGAAAGAAGAGGGGCTGTGTTTTAAGTGTAAGGCTCTTGGAGCAGGGAAGAGATGTTTACCAACATTCTTGTGGGCAAAGCAAGTGAGTGTCAACTATGAACAAAGGAGGACAGGATTCCAGGCAGGAAGAGAAGGTACCAGAGAGAATCTTGTACTAAATTTTGAATGGCACAAAAGCTCAAAAAGGTTTTGCTGTTATAAAGCAAAACAAACTTACACATTTCAGAGTGCTGTCTGAACAGAGTGAATGCCAACCATGCTTTCAGTCAAGAAGGGATGCTGCGGCCAGATGGAGCATGCCTTCTCTTTCAGCATTCGGCCTTAAGTGGTCTTGCCATGCAGCTCATCATGGGGTGTGTTTATTCTACATGCTGCAGGAAATGCAGAGTTACAGATGAAAACCACAGTCCTTGGTCTCTGTGGCAGACGCATGAGTGCTCCCCAATACCACGGATACAAACCTGTCCTGTTAACCGGTGCCAGCAAGGTGACGCAGGCGACAAGGCGCGCCTTCCTTTCATGCTGCCACAGGGACAGCTGCCGCACACCTGACTTGGGAAGAGCTCAGCACAGCGACCCTGTCCACATATTCCGTTTCACTTCCTGCTACCGTCAACCCAGCACCTGAGTCCTGCATGTGGGGCCCACACGGAGGACCTTCACGATGTGGCTGCACTCCATGCTCTAGCTTAGGCTTGGCATTTTCCCTAGAAACAACCAGCAAATAAGTATTGTCTGCATCCGTCACAACTACACAACTCTGCTGTGTAGAGATGGAATGCACACATGTGATTGCAGCTGTGTTTCCACAAAATTAAATTGGCAAAGTCAGCCAGATTCCCCTGGACTGTCCCAGCAGTCTTCTAAGGCTGTGTTAGGACGCTGACAGGTCAGAGTCCCGGGCTGGGAGGGTCCCCTTCCCTCTCACTATGCTGCCCCTCCATGCCTGACAGAAGCAGCTAGGGAGGGGTTGTTGGGCTCACAGTTCGAGGGTACGGTGCATCATGGCCGGAGGCGGTGGGAGCCGGAGGCAGGCGGTGGGAGCCGGAGGCAGGCGGTGGGAGCCGCAGGCAGTGGGAGCCAGAGGCAGCGGGTCATATGCAGTCACAGTCAAACAGCTCAGCGGAGGCTTGTGCTCAGCTTCCTTCTTCCCTCAGTGAAGCATCTCTGCAGCCCTTTGCGCTCTCTCTGCATGTCCTCCCACAGTGCTGCTGTGATCGGAGGGTGTGTAGAATTGTTGGTGACGTCTCCTTTTCTTCTGTATTAGTGACATTTCTCACTGCTGTGACATAATGTCAGGGAAAAGCAGCTTAACGACATAATGATTTATTTGGGCTCCAGGTGTAAGGGGGTGCACAGCCAGCAGAGCAGAGGGGCATCACTGCAGAGTGTGGGCTGGGGGTCACACTGTGGCCACAGTTAGGGAGCAAAGCCTTGAATGGTGATACCGAAGCGGCTTCCGCCTCTGGGACCCCAGCCCAGGACAAGGTGCCGCCCATATCCTGTGTGGATCTTCCTCCTCAGTTAATCCGCCCCCCAGAAACCCTCACAGCCACTCCAGAGTTGTGTCTCCTAGGTAATTCCAAATCAGACAGTTTGACAATGCAGATTGACCACACAGTAGGTCACCATCCCCCCTTTACGTATAGCTCACTGATTAGCTTGCATCAGAACCAAATGTAAGCAAGATGATTTCCCTTCTACTGGGACCCAGTGATTTGTTGCTGCTTCAGATTGTAGGTTCATCCCTTGGGAAGACCACATATAACTAGAGTTTTCCTGCCTGGTCCACAGTCAGGACAAATCTTTGTCACCTGCCAGTCTCACAGCCGCTCAGACCCAACCAAGTAAACACAGAGACTTATATTGCTTACAAACCGTATGGCCATGGCAGGCTTCTTGCTAACTGTTCTTATAGCTTAAATTAATCCATTTCCATAAATCTATACCTTGCCACGTGGCTCATGGCTTACCGGTGTCTTCACATGCTGCTTGTCATGGTGGCGGCTGGCAGTGACTCCTTCCGCCTTCCTGTTCTTTCCTTTCTCCTCTCTGTTAGTCCTACCTATACTTCCTGCCTAGCCACTGGCCAATCAGTGTTTTATTTATTGACCAATCAGGGTAATTTGACATACAGACCATCCCACAGCAACCATGGGCTTTGGATACACGTTTTCTCCCCCATTATCATCACGCTGAAAGAAACATTATTCTAAACTAGCCTGAGCAAGTCCAGGACTTGGCTGTTCTCTTCTCTTTCCCCATCTTTCACTTCTGACTAGAACAACCACCAATAACAAATACATGTACGTGCCAGCTGTTTGCTACCAGTGAGTTGTAGATAGTAAATCATCCGATACTCATGGGAATTCTCTTGCAGTCTATCTCAACAAAGACACAAGGGTCAGAGAGGTCAGTCACTCAGCTAGGTTACAGAGCAAGCAGCTGTGGAGCTGGGAATGGACCCTGAGTTGGTACGTACGCTATGGCACTCTGCTAGCATTGTGATTACTGACTTCTGCTCACCTCTGCCTCTCAGCACAAACAGCCTGTGGTCAACCCCAGTCTCTACAAATCTCAGAAGACACAAACTAAGGATAGCCATGGGTAATGTACATTAGAGGCTGGGTCCTAAGTGGAAATGTGGAGAGAGCGTGCCAGATCATGTCGTCAGGCAGTGTCGTCGCTAACAGGCAGGTGGTCCCAGTTCTGGGATATTCCAGCTTTGGAAGTCACGAGGGAGAGGAGAGGGGCCTGGAGTGCCTATGCTGCTTTCTGTTTTCGGAGCCCAAGCTCAGACATCTCATCCACAATGTATTCTCTGTTGGAGACAAAACCAGAAGTAAGTGGTTTCCCTAAAACTGAAGTTAATTTGTGAAGTAATATGGAATGAATGATGCTGACCTCCTTAGCAATGAGACAGCCCCCTCCCCCAATACCCTAAAGAAGCCCACAACTAGCCACTCCCCTTGTGGCTGGAATGTACAGTCACAGGAAGTGATCTCCACTGGAACACGAAGAACAAACAAAACGTTAGTAGTGAGAGCCATGGCACCCTGAGTTGTGTCGTGGGGTGGCTGCAGTGGGCCCAAGACACTCCTTACCTGTTGTTTCACGAAACCCTCTTCTTCCAAACCTGACTGGAAGGACGCAGCTCATCCATCCTGTCTCCATCTTCCTTTCCCTTCCATGCTTTGTCTTCTTTTTATAAATGCTCTTTTTAATTTATCTCTTTTTATTTTATCGTTTTAACTTTTTATTGATTCTTCGTGGATTTCACATTATGCACCCCAATCCCATTCAACTCCCCATCTCTTTATGTTTGCCCTCTGCCCTTGCAACCCCTTCAAATAAAATAAAATACAATTTAAAAGGAAGAAACATCTCTTTGTGGAAGCTGTAGTGTGTCACAGTGAGTTGCACAGTGTGCCCTTTGGTCCATACATCTTTTGCAAGTGTTCATTGTAAGGAGTCATTGGTCTGGTTCGAGGCCTCTGGCTTCTGCTGCACTCTCAATGCTGGGCCCTCACTGGGGCTCCTCTCAGATGTCCTGTTGTTGCCCTGTGTTGTGGAGATCCTGCAGCTTTGGGTGACCTCTTCACATGCTCCAGCAGTTCGTAGATGGGATGGATGTTGGGGTGGGTCAACTCATATCTCTGGTTCTTGGCCTGGGTGGTAGTCAGCCCATCAGCTCTCCCTCATTCTCACCACAAGGCGAGCTCTCCAGCACTGCCCTGGCTAGTTCATTTAATACAGCCTGGAGCAAGTGCAGGGTCAGCTCTCTCAACTGCTGCAGCCAGTGAGGGGCGGGGCCACCTCTGTGTAGCCCTTGAATATCAACATGATCCCAGGAGGCAGTCTAGACTAGGGATAGCCACAGGATCTTTGGTAGTGACATGGGCCATGGACATCGACACAGACCCCTGCTGCTGCATGGCCACGTGGACCCAGACATGGCCCTCAGTGTAGTACCTGCCGGGACTTGACCATGGTCTCAGGTGGCTTCATAGGCTGCTCCCATCAGGCTGTTCTCTCCACCTTCATGGCTTCAGATCCACTCTCTCCATAGTGCTCAAATCATCACTTCTTGTTCTCTCCCAGCTCTCCACCTCATCCTTGCATATCAATGGTCGATGGAGCTGCAGGAGGGCCATGCCTTGGATGGGGTCTAGGGGCCTTCCTGCCCACTCTGTGTGGCAGCGGATAGGGCTTCTTTCACTATTCATCCAATCCAAAGCTTCCAAAGGGAATAAGTCTCTGGCCAAAGTTAGACACAGCACGGTAAAACTGTAATTCAACCTAGAGTTGTCCAGTCTCATGGCTGAACCACTACCAACAGCAACTAGAGAGATTAGCAGATAGGTAGGTCAGTGATGAGGAGTAAACACAGCAGGACATGTCCAGTCAGTTGTGGGTCTCCATTCTGCAGGTAATGCTCTTCTTCCTGGACTAGGATGCAGCTCTGGAGTCACAGCGACTCATACAGCGGTCGGGTTTCTCAAAGGAAGCAGCCCTAGGCTGGCTAGCCCTTGTGTTTGTCACTGGCTCTATTGAAAGGTAGTGGGATTCACCTTTCCCCAAGGAGCAAGACCAGCAACGGTGGCCTTCATGTCTCCTGTCCCACCTCACTTCATAGCGCACAAACTGCCCGCCATCCTTTTCTCCACTGTCTACTTACTCACTTCCCACACTGCTCAGGTGGTGTGGGGCCACGGGATTGCCTTTGCCCTTACTGGAGTGCCCAGGCTGCACGGCTGGCCTCCGCCTGCCCATGCGGCATCCATGCGGCATCCGTGCATTGCCTTCTAATGTTTCCATCTTTGATGATTGAGTCTTAGTGTTGGGGATCTCCAAGCTCTGGTCTCGCTCCTCCCATTCCAAACCTGCCCCTGAGAAAGCCAGTCAAGCAGCAGCCTCTCCCCTAGAGCTGGCCTCCCATTCCAGACCCCACCCTGGGCAAGCCTGCCAAAAGTCAACCCCTCCCCAGGGCTGCTCAAGACCACACCTACAGGCTAGATAAGACCTGGTAGCCATATTTGCCATGTGATTCCTCTCCTGCCCTCCTGAGGGTGACCCAGGAGTTGCTTTGCTCTGTTCATTAAGCCTGGATTTATCAATTCGGTTTGGTTGGCTTACTACAACAGCAGCAGCAGCTATCCGATAATGAGAGATTCAAAATTTATCACTTAGTCTCTCTGCAGGAGTATTTCCAAACTAAAACATGATCTTCCCACCCTAAGATAGTATTTGATCACAGACTCCCAGATACTAATTTGTATGGGACCACCAGCCATGGCTTATTTAGTGACATTTAAAACTGGTGTCTAACGAAAGGTACGTATATTAGATGCTTTGTTCCTTGATTTTCTGAGATTACTATCAATGAGATTATAGTGTTTACATGAGAACTGTCTCCCACAGGCATAGGTGTTTGACACTCAGTCCTTAGTTGGTGGCAGTTTTCAGGGAAGTTACAGAACTTTTAGGAGGTTCAGCCTTGCTGGAGAAAATAAGTCACCGGTATGGCTTTGATAGCTTACAGCCTCCCCACCGCCATGTTCCATTCCAGGCTCTTGAATGAGGTTGAGATGGGATCTCAGCTTCCTGCTCTGGCCGCCTGCTGCCATGCCTTATTGACAGTACGGACTGCCCCGCCGCGCCAACGATAGACTATAAAAAAAGGACTCCTTCTGTAAGTCACTTGGGTCAGGACATTCTATCACACGAACAGAAAAGTAACCAATGCAGTGACAAACATCACTTTTGGGGGTCCCAAAGCTGATTATGTTGAGAATACAGAGTGCTTTGAAAGGTTTATTTTCCTACAAATCTAGCCAGTTCTAGTACAGTAGATCCTTTGGTGGCATTGAGACACACCAGAGTTGTTTGCATTTGAGAAATCAAGTAGAATTTACGCTTCTGTTTCTTTCTTCCTTTCTTCTTTATTTTTTAGACAGGGTTTCTCTCTATAGCGCTGGCTGTCCTGGAGCTCACAGTGTAGACTAGGCTGGCTTTGAACTCACGGATCTCTGCCTGCCTCTGCATCCCAAGTACCAGTATTAAAGGCATGCGCCACCCTGTGCAGCCCTGATGCTTCTATTTTTACCTGAAAGAAAGACTTCTCTGAGGAAGCTGCATGAAACAGACATTGAATAAGAGAATGACACAGAATTGGGGAGCTGTGGAGAGGAAGAGCTAGAGAAAAGGAAAGAGCTTGTCCACAGCACCCAAAGAGCGGATGTGGGGAATGCAGGGCTGTGGGAGACCAGTATTGGTTGAGTTCACAGAAGCCTGGGTGTGGTAATAGTGCATCTGCTTAGAGAGAGGGGTTAGGTCAGGTTATGGCAGATTCTGCCGTTACCAGTTGGCATTGTGGAGTCCATGATTCTCTTTCTCGGCTACCTGAGATCCTCTGCATCCCTAAATGACAACTTCTGAGTGACAGTATTTTCTGCTTCCTGTTTTGGTTTTCAAAGCAGCCACTTGGGCAGCCCAGTGTGCTAGAGCCTGGGAGGAATCTTGTCTGAAATGCAGATTTGGTTTTTGATCTGCATTTTGTAGGTCAACAGGCTCAGTTACTTGGCAGTAATTACAGGGCTCACAAGGCTGTTGCTCTTGAATAATTTATCTTATGTTAGCTGCAAACAAACTTTCCTAAGGAACAGCTCCCTCTCTGGCTACCATTTTTCCAGGGGAACTAGGCAGTTCACCCCTCCTTAGAGTTGTCTCGAGTACAGAGTCTCCCTTCACAGACGTGTAACCTCAGGCCCCATGTGGGTAGCAGATAGCATTTCTCTTCCTGGCCTCATCTAGGGAGGACCCCAAAGATGTGCTTTTATGGTGGCATGTGAGACTGTGGAGTGTGTCCTTGTTCCATATGTGTCCTTTGGCAGCAGGAAGCAGAGGCAGCAGCTTCTGATGCCCGGCAAAGCAGGCTGATGAGGAGCCGTGCATGGACAGACGGGTCGAAAGCTGTTCCCAAGACCTTCCAAACCATTTCAGTTTGGGTTTTAAATTATTTGTGTATTCCTTGTTTGTTTGTTTGTCTGAGACACTTGTAATAAAGCCCAGGCTGACCTCAGACTTCTGGGATCCTCTGTCTGAACTAAGGCACTAAGCAGGCCTCCCCATTTCGTTTTTTAAAGGAAGTAGGTTCTAATACTAAATCCATGTCCACGTGTTTGCAAGATAAACACTTTATGAACCGCATCATCTCCTTAGCCCCTAAACCTTTTATTTTTAATTGTCAAGAAATCGTTGGTTGCATGTTGCCCTGAGGCACAGTGTGATTTTATTTTATTTTTTAATACGTGTATGCATTGTGTTTCAATGCCACTCACATGGCCAAGACAGTTTGCACAGACAGAACTGTGGTGAGAGGTACGTACAGGGCAGCTCCCTGTCTCTTCTGTTGCTGTCATAAAATCTCTGACAAAGCAACTTTTCAGAGAAAGGGTTTACTCTGGTTCACAGTACAAGGATACGGTCTGCCATGATGGGGGGGGCGGGTCAAGGAGGCATCTGGTCACATGGTGTTCCTAATCAGAAATCAAAGAGTGATCAGTGTGTGGTGCTCTGCACAACACTTTCCCTCCCCCGTTATGCCATCTAGAACCCAACCCAGAAAATGATGCCACCTATGATAAGCATGGATACATCTTCCCACCACAATGAGTGTCATCAGGATAATGTCACACAGGCATGCTCAGAGACTTATCTTCCCTGGAGGAAGGGGATGTCTCCTCCAGGGCAGAGGCTGGATGCTGTTTATCTTAAAGAACAGGAGTGTGTGTATTAGTTAATGGTCTGTTGCTATAATAAAATGCCATGACCTAAAGTAGCTTATAGTAGGAAGAATTTATTTTGGCTTATGGTTCTAGAGGGAGAATGCATAGTGGTGTGTGTGTGTGTGAGTGAGTGTGTGCGTGTGCATGTGCGCACGAGTGTGGGAGGGGTTGCATAGCAACAGGAGGCCAGAGCAGGATCTGAGAGATCACATCTTCAACCATAAGCACTGAACAGAGAGCAGACTGCGAGTGGGTGTGGCTGTGAACACTTGCAGCATGCTTTCAGTGATGTACTTCTTCCAGTAAGCCTGCATCTCCTCAAACCTCCCTAAACAGCACTGCCAAGCAGGGACCAAATGTTCAAATTCCTGATCCTGCGGGAGAACCCAGCTCATCTGGACCACCACAGTGTGTGAGGTAGCACAACCACTGGCCTGTAGGTGCTTGCTTAGTGTCTGTCTTAATTTGTAGTAGGTTTTTCCTGGAAATAAAGAAGGGAAACAGACAACTATCTGGTGAATTTGGTTGAGGTGAATCATTTTTCATGTCTAGACTGTAGTTATCTATGTCCAAGAAAACAATCTGTCTGTGATTCCTAGACATTTGCATGGTTTTCCAGACCCCACCTAAAACAGCCAGTGTGGCTTTGACATTCAGAAAGTCCTTGTGCAGAAAGGAGGATGCAGTGTTTTCATTTCCCTTTAAAGCATCCTAGAGCCTGAAACTGTGCTTCCTAATCACCTCCCAGCCTGGCTTTCTCTCCTTTGGTACAGATGATGATTACATCTGGGCTGGAAGGAACACCCCAGGATGCCCGATTGCCTGGTTCAGGGGCCAGAACTGAATCTCCCAGTTCTTTCTCTGTGATTTATGCAGCCTGTCCTCTGACTATTGCTGGTTAGAGAAGAAGCAGTCTCACACATTTCTGGGGGAGCCAGGTAAAAAGAGAGCTCTTTTGTCAGGGTAATAATAACAGTTAGCACTTCTATAGGGCATTTTATCTTCAAAGGGCTTTCCAAACATTAGCTAATTAAGAAGTCTGCTCAATATACAGCAGCTGTTGAAAAAATAAATGTGATGCTTGGGTGTATTAAAGAATGCGAGGAGAAACAGGAGAGCATCCTCTACCAGCATCTGTGGTGTTCCTACTAATGGGTTTGCTTCACCTAGCAGACCCAGCAGACATTAAATTAGTCCTGCCTGCAGAGTAAGGGTGGTTGGGGATAAGGTAGAGGCGGCGTGTAATGGGAAACTGCAAAGACTATATCACATGATATGCAGAAGGGAAGCTGAAGAGAAGCTTCATAGCCTGATTTCTGCTCAAGTTCTGTAATCCCAGGCACACACAGTCCTAATGAAACAGGCACCAGGCACATCAACACTGAAATCCTTTCCAAGAAGGGGTATTATTATTGATTCACTCAGCTCATTACACACATTATACTGAACACTCACTAGACACCGAAGAAAGAAGTTGAAAATGTTATGAGTGAGGCTGCGGTGATGGCTCAGTAGTTAAGAGCATGGCTGTTCTCCTGGAGGACCTGGGTTTGATTCCCAGCACCCAGTGTAACCCCAGTTACTGGGGATCGGACGCTTTCTTCTGGCGTCTAGAGACACCAGGCTACACACATAGTGCATAGACATGCATGTAAGCAAAACACTCACACACATAAAATACATGGCTAAAAAATTATGAGGGCTAAGGATGCTGCTCGTTTGGTAAAAGTGTGGGCTTGAAATCAGGAGAATGTGAGTTCTGGTTATTAGAACCATATTAAAAACATGGGTATGGTATCTCATGCTTGCAATCTCGAACCTGGGAAGGTAGACAGGAGGATCCCTGCACCTATCTGCTCAACAAGCCTAACTGTTGAGTCCGAGGCCAGTAGAGAGCCTGTTTCAAGATAAGATGGATGGAGTCCCTGAACAACAGCAAGGTGTCCTCTGGTGTCCATACATGTGCGCATACATTTGCACCAACACACTGAAAATTACATAGAAGTCTTTTAGAAAACATTCTGGATCTCTCATGGTCCACGGAGTTACTTATTGTACTTTAATTGTAGTGTTGGCATACACGAGCATAGGCTTGTACACACACACACACACACACACACACACACACACACAGAGTTCAGTCAGATTTTTCTTATAATTTTGAGATTTATAACACAATTATATCATTTCTCCCTTCCAGTTCCTCCTTCTAAATCCTCCCATATACCCCCTCCTTGCCCTTTTTCAAATTCACAGCTTTGTTTGTCATTGTTGTTATACACACACACACACACACACACACACGTATGTATGTATGTATGTGTATATATATATATGTGTGTGTGTGTATATATATATATGTGTGTGTGTGTGTGTGTGTGTGTGTATTTACATATATATTCCTAATCTAAAATACCCAGTCTATAGAATGTGACCCATATTTGTGTTTTCAGGCCTGGATATTTGGTATTAGATCAGCAGTTGCTGTGCTCTTCCCTGGACAAAACTATTTCTCCCACTCTCAGCCTTTCTGAGCTGCTTGTAGTTCTCTGTGTAGGGTTGAGGCATGGAGGGCTTTCTTGTTGATGCTTTTGTAGAAATGCGCCAAGATGTCAGTGCAAGAACTGAGGGGGCTTTGATGATGAAGACAACATAAACCACCCAGAGCTGGTCTGTTGTTGTTCCTTGTTTTTGCATGGAGAAGTGGACAGCTTTCTCCTCCCCTCTTTCTTGTTTTTTAGAGTGCTGTCCATTGATCTATACCTGATACTCTGTTTAAAGTGTAAATTTACAGGGTTGACCAGAAGTCATACATGAAGAGGAGGATCAGAGGATGCCTGTGCACTGTTAGGGTGCCTGGCGTGCCTTCCTTCCAAGGCACTCACTTCTGACTGAATTGTCTGTCCTTCTGGGAGGACAGGAGTCAACAGGGAAGTGCCTGGAGAACAGGAAGTAGTCTAGGAATTGGGAGAGAATGCAGAGGGAAGTGTCCCTAGACTGGAGAGAAACTGAAGGAAGTTATAAATGGGCTCACTTTTGCTGAGGAGAGTTGCAGGCCTGAAAAGAGAACAAAGAAACAATGACAAGCCAGGTGATCTACAGCCCCAACTCAGAGTCATGAAAACAAATGATCGTCTACTCAGCATCTCCTGCCGTCATGGTGGACTGTGATGCCTGCAGCATCTGGAGCAGGGCATCGAGAGCCCAGTGCCAGGACCCGGGGTATCTGTGCAGACGCAGATGGGGTACACTGGGCCTGACAAGGTTGGAGAGAGAAAAAGAATTTGCTGTTCATTGGCTCCTTTGGAGCGTCAGTTAAAATAGGAAATAACTGAGAGCAAACAAAACATGTGGTTTTCGTCAGGTCATGGTTCTTGGTGGAGAAAGGATTGATTTTTAAGTAAAACAAGACCTGGCTGTATAATGGAATATTATGCAGCTACTTGAAACAAGGAGCCTTACCTTCTCACCATGCACTGCTCGAGTGAATTGATCGAGCCCTGGAAGAGAAGTATGGAGGTGTGTGTAAGTGGTATGTGTGTGTAGTCACTGATGTGTAAGTGGTGTATGTATGTAGTCACTGACATGTAAGTGGTGTGTGTATGTAGTCACTGACATGTAAGTGGTGTGTGTGTGAGGTCACTGATGTGTAAATGGTGTATGTGTGTAGTCACTGACATGTAAGTGGCGTATGTATGTAGTCACTTATGTGTAAGTGGTGTATGTATGTAGTCACTGACATGTAAGTAGTGTGTGTATGTAGTCACTGATGTGTAAGTGGTGTGTGTGTGTAGTCACTGATGTGTAAGTGGTATGTGTATGTTGTCACTGACATTCATGTGGGAAGAGATTGCCAACTCTGGAAGGATAATGGAGTTACTCTTTAAGAGGAGAATGGAAGAATTGGGAGACATAGGAGACACCCCCTTTCCTATATGCCCCCCTTTCCATATGCCCCCCTTTCCATATGCCCCCCTTTCCATATGTCCCCCTTTCCACACGCCCCTTCTTTTCCCTCCTCCATCCTCTAAGGACTCCCTTCTTATTTTTAGGTGGCTGTGGCTTCATGTGCAGCAGAGAGGACTGGGAATGAGGCTCAGTAGAAGATAACATACACAGTACACACAACATCCCGTGTCCAGTCTCCAGAATGGGGGCAGAGGGGGTGGGTGAAGAACACGTGAAGAGTCCCCTGTACCGTTCATCAGGTTTCCAACGAAGGTCACATCTTGCAATGATATAGTTTAATATCACGGGTAGAAAGTTGACAGTGGCCACATTTCATTTTGCCAGTGTTATGTACAATGGGTTTGCACGTGTACATACCATAGATGAATTGCAAGGTAATAACACAGCGTTAAAGGACCACACATCTTTATCACGTGCATACAGTTGTGTAACCAACTCCACAGTGAAGACACTGCACCCGTACCCAAGTCTGTCTTATCCTCCAAGCCCCAGGCAGCTCTCTCCTCCCCAGCCTTACCTTTGACAAACACAAATCTATTCTGCATCATCATAATTTTGTCATTTCAGAATTGCTATCTAAGTGGAATTATATAGTATGTAACCTTTGGAAATTGGCTTTTTAACGCTGTGTTATTACCTTGCAGTTCATCTATGGTATTAGATATGTCAGTTCTCCTAGACAAAATACTGTTGGGATTATGTTACCCTTTCTACAAATATGACTTTTAACTTAAGGGTAGACATCTGTCCATGGGCTGATGTGTTAGGGCATCTCCATCACTTCATTATTTATTTTCTGTTCGTTTCCATGTTGGGTAAAAGTTTCCTCCAAGACTGAAGCATTCCATCCTGTGGGAAGCTCTTCAGAGGAGGATAAAGAACTCAAAATAGCTGCAGGAAGTCCTGAATTGAGCAGGAAAGGGTTGCCACACAGCACACCTCCCTCCTTGGCCACCCGTCCTTTCCTTAGTTACCGGAAGGTTACTTGAACATCTTTTGCAACTCTGTATTTATTTGTTTATTTGTAGTATCTACAAGTTTATCACTGAATGATTTTCTTGGTGGCTTCATTATGTATACAATATTCATATGTAAATCAGTGAAGTCTATTGGTAGTGTATTCTTTTCTTTCCTTTTGAATTATTAAAAAAATACCTATAAGTTAAATAAAAAAATGAAGTTAACTGAATGAGATTGGGCTCATTCAGGACAGCTTCCCACGCTCAAGTAGATGGCACTCTACGACGCATATTGATGGCTCTGAGGACATTCAGTGGGTTAAAACAAATAAAAAGGACATGGAGAGTTGTGAGGGAATAATGGTGTGTGTGTGTGTGTGTGTGTGTGGGGAGGAGTAGATCAGAGGGGATGGGGGTGGACTTGATCAAATCACATTGAATGCTGCATGTATGAAAGTCTTGAACAAAAGCAATAACAAACTAAAGTACTCCCAAATGCTTGCTCACTCTAAATAAATGAAAGAAACCAAATCTCGCCTGTGCCCAGTCCTGCTATAGACAGGAAAAGAAGTAAACATCGAAGAACTTCAGAAGGAAGAGCTCATATTGGCTAAGAAAGCATTCCTTCAGAAATTCCTATGACCAGCATTATTCATGATAGCCAGAACCTGGAAACAACCTTGATGCCCCTCAACTGAAGAATGGGTAAAGAAAATGTGGTACATTTACACAATGGAGTATTACTCAGTGGTAAAAAAAAAACAATGACCTCAAGAAATTTGCAGGCAAATGGATGGAACTAGAAAATATCATCCTGAGTGAGGTAACCCAGGCTCAGAAGGACAAACACAGTATGTACTCACTCATAAGTGGATACTAGATGTAAAACAAAGGATAACCAGACTGTACCCCACAGCTTCAGAGAAACTAGGTAACAAGGAGGACCCTACGAGGGATGCATGGATTGCCCTGGGAAGGAGAAATAGATGAGATCTCCTGAGTAAACTGGGGGTCAGGGGAGGGCAATAGAGGGGAGGGGATGTGGGATGAGAACATAAGGGAATGGGATGGTCAAGCTGGAACAGGGCAGAATGGAAGAGCAGTGGAAGAGATATCTTGATAGAGGGAGACATCATGGGGATAGAAAGAAACCAGGTGCTAGGGAAGTTCCCAGGAATCCACAAGGATGACCCCAGCTTAGACCACTAGCAATAGTGGAGAAGGTGCCTGAGCTGGCCTACCCTGGTAATCAGATTGGTGAATACCCTAACTGTCATCATAGAGCCTTCATCCAGTAACTGATGGAAGCAGATGCAGAGATCCACAGCCAAGCACCAGGACGAGCTCTAGAAGTCTAGTTGAAGAGAGAGAAGAGGGATTCTATGAGCAAGGACATCAAGATCATGGTGGGGAAACCTACAGAGACAACCAAACCAAGCTAGTGGGAACTCGTGAACTTTAGACTAACAGCTTTGGAGCCTCCATGGGACTAGACTAGGCCCTCTGCATAAGTGAGACAGTTGTGTAGCTTGGTCTGTTTGACGGGCCCTGGCAGTGGGATCAGGATCTATCCATGGTGCATGAGCTGGCTTTCTGGAGCCCACTACCTATGGTGGGGCACCTTGCACAGCCTTGATTACGGAGGTCGGGGCTTGGTCCTGCCTCAACTGAATGTACCAGGCTTTGCTGACTCCCCATGGGAGGCCCTACCTTACCAGAGGAGGGGATAGGAGGTGGGTCGAGGGAGAAGCCTGTGGGGGAGTAGGAAGAGGGATGAGAGGGGGATCTGTGGTTGGTATGTGAAATGAATAAAAAATTTCTTAATAAAGAAAAAAATCCTATGGCATGCCCCAGAAGCTGAAAATCCAGGGCTGCCCAGGTGTGGTGGTTTGAAAGAAAATGGCCCCCAAAGGGCACTATTAGGAGGTGTGGCCTTGTTGGAGGAAGTGTGGAGGCAGGCTTTGAGGTCTCATATATGCTTAAGCCACGCCCAGTTCCTGTTGGCTGTGAGTCAAGATGTAAGAACTCTCAGCTCCTTCTCTACCACCAGGCCTCCTGCATGCTGCCTTTCTTCCCACCATGACAATAATGGACTAAACCTCTGAAACTGTAAGTGAGCCACCACAATTAAATGTTTTCCTTTATAAGAGTTGCTGTGGTCATGGTGTCTTTTCACAGCAATAGAAACCCTAACTAAGAGAAAAGTTGGTGCCAGAGTCTCCAGTATTGCTGTGACAGGACTGACCATGTGTTTGCTTGGGACTGTGGATTAGAAAAGCAGTTGAGTAAGTGCTGCTTAATAGGCCATACTAGTAGGAGCATGGAAGGCAAGAGTACTGAATGTGATTGATGAACTGTGGGGGCTGACTCAAGAGGTTTCAGAGGAGAAGAATATTAATATATGCCCTAGAGATTGTTCATGTGATATTTTGGTGAAGAATGTGGTTGCCTTTTGCCCTTGTCTGAAGAGTCTGCCTAAGGCTAATGTGATGAGTTTTTTGGATTAATTTTTTTTGGCAGAAGAAATCTCAAAACAGCCTAGTGTAGATTGTGGTTATTAGTGGTAACTCTAATGAAGATTTATACTGAAAAGGAGCAAGCTGAGCAGGGTAAACTACAAAATTTAAAACTTGAGGGAAAAAAAAGCACCAGGAAATGTAATGTCGCTAAGTCCAGTGTTCAAGGAGATAAACAGATTAAGAAATGGAATAAATGGAGTGATGACCTCAGGGCAAGATCCCACCCAGCTAAATTTCCAATTTGTGAAAAGGAATTAAAGAAAAGCTTAGACAGGGCAGTGGTGATACATGCTTTTAATCCCAGCACTTGAAAGGCAGAAGCTGGCAGATCTCTTGAGTTTGAGGCCAACCTGATCTACAGAGTAAATTCCAGAACAGCCAAGCGGTGAAGGAACCTATCAAAAACAGAAATCTGGTGAAGATGTATTTGAATGAGGGGGCCATGTTCCAGCCCCAGCAAGCTGCAGAACTCGGCAGCTTCAGCCATGTGGTTCTGGCTTAGAGTCAAGGAATGACTAAGAAAAGCCACTGAGGACAGGTATGTGTGAGGGGTGTCCCTGAATGGAGACCTAAAGAAGCCATTGCGTGAAGCTGTGAAGTTGAAGCCTGGATTGCCTTGGATGTTGGAAATGCCAGAGCCATGGGATACCTGCCGAGGAGAGCTGCTAACAAGGACTAGAGCTGGCTCACGAGAAAACTAAGTACATTGCAGGCAACAAAGCTCAGAGGAGCCGGAGATCTGAAGAGTGTTTGGACTTCAGACATGGACATGCAGAGCGTTCGGTCATGCTTTGGTCCAGTATTCCCTCACTGTGCTCCCTTCCCTATGTTTTGGAATTGTATTGTATATCACTGTGGCATTATATGTTGGAAGTATGTGATCTGCTCTTTGATTTTAATTTTATAGGGGTTACAGTTAAGAATTTGCATGAATCTCAGAAGAGACTTTGAACTTTAGACTTTTAAATAAGTTTGAGAATGTTGTAGACTATGGACTTGTGAAGTTGGACTGAATGTGTTTTTGCATTATGATATGTCTACAAGCTTTGGGGACCAGGGAGTGGAATGTGGTGTCTTGAAAGAAAATGGCCCTCAAAGGAATTGGCACTATTAGGAGGTGTGGCCTTGTTGGAGGAAGTGTGTCACTGTGGAGGGCTTTGTGGTCTCATGTATGCTGAAGCCATGCCCAGTGTCTCAGACCACTTCCGGTTGCCTGTGAGTAAAGATGTAAGAACTCTCAGCTCCTTCTCTAGTACCAAATCTGCCTGCATGCTGCCTTTCTTCCTGCCATGACAGTAATGAACCAAACCTCTGAAACTGTACGTGAGCCAGCACAATTAAATGTTTTCCTTTATAAGAGTTGCTGTGGTCATGGGCTCTTCACAGCAATAGAAACCCTAATTAAGACACTGGGCCTCCTAAGCACAGAGCAGAGAAAGCCATGTTGCCCTGTACCCAGATCTTGTGGTAAAACCACCACTTGCCACCTACAGAAGAAAACAGGGAACTACATTCCACTCCTTACATTCTCTAAAACATTATTAAAAGAGAAATTAATATTGGAACCTGTCTCATGGAGTTGTCATGACAAGTCATGAAAAAATATAGGCAATGTTCTCTGTGTCAGATCTGATTCACAGAAAATCTCACACAAACTGTGTCTGGTATATAATGGGACTGTCCCTTGAGCATCTAACAAGTCCAGACGGTGCACCATGGCCTGGTCATTCTCCAGCGTGAAAAGGCAATGTCACAGACATGCATGCAGACCCTTCAGACTCCCTGCTCCTACTGTGTAGACAGTACCCTGGCTTCATGGCTTCCCGTTATAGCCAGATCCTACACATTCCCATGCTTGCTGAAGGGCTCACTCACTGCTTCTTGGCTTATTTCTGTACACTGAGGCTGATGGTCTTGATACTTGCTATGTGATGTAGTTGTTTGAATGTTAAAAAAAAAAAAAATGAAAACTCATTGCTAAGAATTGATAAGCTTTTACTTTAGCAAGATGACCAGAAGTTGTCAGAACTGAAGACTTTGGAACAATCTGCTCAACCTTTTCCATCCTTCTCTATAGCCTTGTTAATAGATGCTTCTAGAAACTAACTTTCAGGGGATATATCATTTGTATATTTTGTGCAGAACCTGGGGTATGTCCCAGTGACACCTGCAGGAGCAACTTATGTCACTTTTTTTGTTGTATGAAAGACCATCCAGACCTACGGATGTTTCTTGCCATCAGAATGGCTGTCATAGGCCATTCTGACCACATAGCAGGTTGATTCTTGGAGAAGTCTTCCTGGACACTTACTTGCCATGTAACTTTTATAGTGTGAAGCCCTGGCTCTATTTCAGATGAGCAGAAAATAAATCAGAGCAAAGAATATGTTGCTCCCCTCAGGCCTCTTCTCCTTATAGGTTCTTACTCTGTTTTTAAGTTTGAGCTCGTTTTGACTATAGGTTCTTACCCTGTCTTTAAGTCTGAGCTCCTTTTGACTACATGCATGGTTCCATTCCAGAACTTTTGCTCTTCCTCTCTCTTGCTGACTTAATTTTATTCCCAGCTTGAGTTTGGCCATAGTGTCTTTTCTATTGAGAAAACTACAGAAGGTTAACACTAAGGGCAGCTAGAGCCACAAGAACTCACCGCTGTGGGTGCCATCTGTACCTGTCACACGCAGCCAAGCGGCTTTCCGTGAGGGGACAGGATCTGAGCAAGGCTTCTGCTTCTGTGGGTGACAGAAATGTGCCTTTGGAGGAGGGGGGGGGGGGAGGGGGGAGGAGGAGGGAAGGGGGGAGAGGGAGAAGGGAGGAGGAGGGGGAGGAGAGGCGAGGGGGAGGGAGGGGGAGGGAGGAGGAGGGGGAGGAGGGGGCTGGAAGGTTATGTGGCTCAACGGAAAAAGGATTCTGGAACCTGTTCAGCTTTGTCATCTGGGAACTGAGAGCAGCCTTGTGGGTGTCTTTCCTCTTCTCGCTCATCTGCAGAAGTCAGTTTGTACCAGGTGTCTAACTAGGTACGGGGGAAGGTGGGGTCGTGAAAGTGGATTGTGAGAATAAAAGGGAATGATGGGAACAGGGCTGTCCCAAGGGGAGGGCCCAGGGTTTGCTGATTTAGAACAGGAGGGTAGCAGTGAGGGGGGTATGGGGGACACCTGTCCAGTTGCATGCTTCCTTAGCTGTTCTGTATGGAGAACCCGAGTGCTAGGAGAAGCGAAGACACGAAGAGGCAGGTGTGGCAGCTGGGACAATGCGTGTACACTAAGAAGAGACTCGGGTGAAAGGAGCGGAGCAGAGGGTCTTCTAGGAATAGGAGAAAAGCCACAGAGAACTTTTAATTTTCTTAGAATAGACAAGACCAGGCACTTCACAAAACAGGAGAGCGACATGAACAATAAATAAACAAAGGGCTATTCAGCCTTGTAACTCATTAAGGAAATATAAATTAAAATTGCAATAGCACACAGATCCTTAATACAACAAAAATGATTGACCGAACCAAATGTTCATATGGATATCTAACAGGCAGAACTCTTTCATATGTGGGAATAATTAGTACAGTGACTATGCAAAGTTTTTATTCCCATAATCTATTAAAATTGATTGTATACATACTCCATACCTTAGCATTACTGATCCTAGGTGCATATGCAAACTCGTGAGTGTCATGCATGCATGCTGTGGATGTTTTTATTTGTAGTAACCATATTTTAGAAATAAAAAACAAATTGTCCATCTAAAGGAAAGGTTGAATTACTGACGATTATATCATAGAGCATTATGTACCATAAAATGTGGATCATTCTCACAGTGGTAAGAGCTGAGAAACTTCAAATGTCAAGGTGTACATGCGGCATGATTTCTTTTAAGTAGAATTCAAAAAGTAATATATGTTAGTGAAAGCATTTGTCTTTAGGGAACAGACAGAAGGCTGTGTTTGGTAAAAGGTATATGAGGTTTCTGGGGACCTCATATTGTCCTATTTTAAAGTGTTTGATTATGGTTTCATATGCATGATCGATCTGCAATACTCCATCTCTATGATTTCTTCCCTTTTGGTAACTGTATGTTGGCATATGGTTATTTTTTCACTAGGGAGATGCAGTCAGGGGTCTGTGCACTCCAGGTAGGAATCTGACAGAGACCAAAAGCCAGCCGGGTGAACAGATGGGCTTTCGGTGTCACGTACAGGACCATGGGTGTGGGTCTCCTTCAAGGAGCAGAAACAACTCCGAGGCAGCTGCAGCCCCAGAAAGTCCACCCAGCATGGGGGACGACTCATGAAAGCTGCATCCCCAGAGCTCCCCTCCTGGAATGAGTGTCTCCTCTTCCCAGTCGTCCTCAGTGTGTATATAACCCTCCCAAGTTGTCTTTAAAGAATAGAGTGTGCTGTTGCTGCAACGGTATCACACAGGACCTGGTCATCTGCTGCCCATGCCCTTCCTCACGCTTCCTGGGTTGTGCTGGCAGGAAAGCGTCGGATGGGTTCTCAAAGCATCCCGAGCCAGAACTGACTATGCTGCTTCCCAGGTGTGCATGTCACTCAGCGCGAGGCTTGGTGCTGGGACAGTCTGTGGATTCTTCACATGTGGGATGAAATACAGTGATTACACAGATGATGGTGGGCATGAGAGAAACGCAGAGATTAAGTCATACTGGGCCTTTCTATATTGAGACCTAAATGGGCTAAAATACTAGGCAATGCTGAGTGGGAAAGACTCTTCTGTGATTCACAAAAGAACCAAAAATTTCTGAACAGAGGATTAGCTTGAATAACACAGGGGCTTTACTGGGCATGGCAGAAAAAAAATTCATGACACAATGTAAGGGACCAAAACAAGGTCAAGGGACCCCTGGGATCTGAGCCAGCATTCTGCACAGGCCGTCTCTGAGGACCCTGCTGTCTTCTATACTGTGCATAAGCTGAGGGAGACACAAAGGAGCCAAGAAGGAGAAATGGGCATCTGTGGGCTCACAGCAGAGGCGAGAATGCAAAGAGCCACTTAGGTGAGAGGAAGAGTCCAGAGAGAAGGACAGGAGGACAGGAGGATGGGAGAGCAGGTGGCCAGTTTGGTAAGAAGGAAAGTATAGATGACCACTGGGCCAGACAAAACCACAATGCCTGATGAGATTAAAATACAGCGCACTGTGGCCAGAGTGTAGGAGAGGAGAAAGAGCTAACGTGTTTAGTCATTGCAAACCCAGAGAGGCGGGAAAAGGTCAAGGCTGAATAATAAAATTTCTAGGGTTGTCACTAAAATGGCTTTAAAAAAAAGAATGTAGAAGTAAACTGATAGGGAAAAGGGGCAAGTTTTTTTTTTAATAATTCAACTTTTTTTAATCAATAGAAAATGAGAAAATATAAAAACAATCAGAAATAAGAAACAGCTTGGAATATGTCAGATTCCAGTCTGGCTATATCCACGTTTCCATTAAATATGAACACCCTAGATTTTTCAGGCTTACATATCAAGACCTAGAAGGGAAAAGGAAGCGGTGTGAGAACTCTCATCTAAAGGCAGCCCAGGGGCCTGCTGATATTGAACATTGCAGCCTTGTGGGCTGTAAGGCAGGAAGCTATACTAGAGACAGAGGGGCTCTCGTAGTTAACAAATGGGTGATTGCCAGCCATACCGAAAAGCTGAGAAGGTAGGTGTGCATCTCATAGCATGAAATCCTTAAAGCAGAACCCAACAAAATGGAAAATCCAAGGAGATAAGTCCACGTGTTGGAGTCATGGTTCTAATGATCTGCCCTTGAACTTGAAGCCTGAGCTGACAGCGTCTGAATTGGAACACTGGGGTGCGGATGTGGAGTGTCCCTGCAGGCTTGTTCGTTTAAATGTTTAGTGCCCAGCTTGGGGTGCAGCTTTGGGGGAAGAGGGAGTCTCCCTGGAGGGAATGGGTCACTGGGAGTGGGCCCTCAGGTTTTATAGCTGTAGCATGAATCCTAAAAGGTCTTATTAATAAAAATGAACCCAGAGCCAGGTATTGGGGTGAACAAGCCACAGCTAACCTCACCTCGCTAATTCCTCAGTGAATCCTGTTTCCTCAAACTGGAAGCCTCTGAGTCCTCATCCGAATGGATCTCAGCTGAACTGCTGCTAAAAGCCTAAGAGCTTAACAGAGACTCTAGTTCCTGGTCCTCACGCCTTGTATACCTTTCTGCGCCCTGCCACCACTTCCTGGGATTAAAGGCATGAGTCACCATGCCTGCCTGTTTCCAGTGTGGCTTTGAACTCACAGAGATCCTGATGAATCTCTGCCTCTGGAATGCTAGGATTAAAGGTGTGAGTGCCACCATTTTCTGGCCTCTATGTCTAGTAGCTGTTCTGTTCTCTGACCCCAGGTAAGTTTATTAGGGTGCACAATATATTGGGGGACACAATATCACCACAGTAGGCTGGCCTCGCCTCCTGTCCATGTCCAGCTGTGCGTGTGATGTGAGCAGCAGCCTTGCTGTCCTGCCGCTGTGCCCTCACCCCTTGACAAATCATGTCCCCTCTGACTTTGAGCCAAATCAATTCTCTTGTAAGTCACTTCTTGTCAGGCATTGGTCACAGCAGCAATGAAAATCCTATTGTTGATTCAGGGGATGGGGGTTTCTCTGGGGGTAGTTACGTGCAGCACAAGCATGAGGACTTGTGTTCAGATCCCCAACACGCAGGAAAAGCTGGGTGTGCATGTGACATCCTAACACTGGGTTGGGGAATGGAGACATGAGGAATTCTGGGGCTCGTTGGCCACTAGCCTTGCTCCAGGTTTAGCAAGTCCCCATCTCAAGGGAAAATGGTGGAAATGGTGATTGAACAGGACACCAATGCTCTTCTCAGCATGTACACATGGGCATGTCCACCCCACACATATGTACACATGGGCATATATACCCACACATATGTACACATGGGCATATATACCCACACTTATGTACACATGGGCATATATACCCACACATATGTACACATGGGCATGTCCACCCCACACATATGTACACATGGGCATGTCCACCCCACACATATGTACACTTGGGCATGTCCACCCCACACATATGTACACTTGGGCATGTCCACCCCACACATATGTACACTTGGGCATGTTCACTCCATATATATATATACACCATATTCACACACACACACACACACACACACACACACACACACACACACAGAGTAAACAAACAGAAAAATAAAAGGAATGATTTGAATGATCCAGTTAACAAACCAGATCAGCGTGACATGTTGGCACCACATGTAGCAGCTACACAGTCTCTTCAAGGAAACACATTATTTGACAGAGTTGATGAGTACTAGTCATTAACGTAAGGTTTTAGGAAAATTCAGTGATTGGAACCCCGTAGAAGATTTCTTCTGATCACAATGAGTTAAGCTATAAATCAACATCAGATAGGTCATAGGAGCATACCCATATCCTGTGGCCAGGAATCCTGTCCCTACATTCCTAACACATGTAGGTACATTTGGCATGAGAGGAAATGCCCAGTTATGTTTCATAAAAGCTGGAAATAATACTGTGCTCATCAACAGAATGGGAAAAATAAATGTTATATCCATATAGTGCAATAAATACTCAATGAAAGAATGCTTCTACACAGCCCCATCATGAGCCTGGGAGATACGGTGGTGAGCAAAGCCAGATACAGAGAGCAGCCCATGAGATTCCATTGGAAGATTCTGAAGCAGGCAATGCTTAACTATGAGGTTGTGACTCACAGTAGCATTTTTACATTTTATTCACATCTTTAAAATGCATATATAAAAAAACATACTCCATAGGAAACACCTCAAGATGGGAAGCAGCAGAAGTGTTTTTGAAGAGCAGAAAGACGATAAACATTACAAGTGGAGAGGATTCTGTAGAGTTCATCCTTCACGACCCTTCCACTCAGGAAGCACATGCTCTGTACTCGGTTGGTTATGATTCTTCCCCGTTTATTATAAACAGACATATAGACACACAGTCTCTTAAACTCTTGTAAACATCCTTTCTTACCTTTATACTCCAAATGAGAGCAGCCTGATGTGGCAGCTGAGGATGGGATCCCAGAGAAGGTCTGCTGGGTTGTCCCAGCTGTGACTTAAGGCAGGTCTCTTCAACCCCGCTTCTAGCTTCAAATGAAGTAAACAGAAGCTGCAGTACTAACCACCTAGTACGGCAGTGCTGCTTTGAGAGTGAAATGGCTCACACATTACTTAAAACAGCATCTGGCACAAAAGGAAGCCCTCTATAAATGTTTGTGATTGTGGCTATAATTACCTTGAAGGTTTGGATCGTTCCTTATATTTGTTTTAAATCTCTAATCCCTAGGACTGTGCTGAGCAATCAGGAAGATGGGGGAATTCTGGAAGGATGGAGGCAAAGCTATTTTGGGAACTGTTTTCTCTCTGTGGGTGAGGATGAGCGTACACTATGACAGGTTTGGCTCATGCACCGGGAACTTGCATATAGCTACATACATTAGTCTGTTAGGAATGAGATGCAAAGAATGTTGTCTAACCTCCAGTGGCATCCAAGGACCCCAGAAAGTGGCTTGGTGATCTGTTAAGGTAGCCAAGCAATGGGTGCCAGTGACATGTGGCCCTAGTCCTGTTTCTGTGTGCTCACCTTGCTTCCATTGCTAAGGAAGATAAGGACTTCTAGCAAGGACATGTGCCAGTCATTTTCTAGAAGCATAATAAGCTTCCAAAGCACTGCAATCCAGTGTACGGATAGTGTGGAACTGAACTGTATTGACAAGTAGTGAATCTTGAGGGATGAGTTGGGTCTGGGAAAGCTTAGTAGTTTAATTTGTAGACTCTGGAGTCCAGATTTGAGTTTGGTTTACCAGATAGGTGAAATTTCACACAATCTTTAACTTGTTAAGACCTTGGACTCCTCATTTGTATTTTCAGTTAATAGAAACTCCACAGGGGTTTTCTAAGAATTAAATGAGAAATGTGCCTGGTTTGTGGGCCAAGCAGTCAGGAAATCAAGCCAGTACCTCCATTGTGGGTGCTGCCTTTTTTTTTTCAGCCAAGAGAGTCTGACAAGATTGAGCTGAATGGTGAATGTAGCTACGTGAGCTTACCAAATGAGCTACTTTCTAATTTTAGAAAATTCATTTGTTCTTGTTCCCCTGACAATGTGAGCATTTGGGCAGGATATATGCCATGATCCAGATTTGGCATGGGAGATGACGTAAAGCAATGATGTAAACCTTCCTGATGCTGAGACCCTTTAATACAGTTCCTCATGTTGTGGTGACCCCCCAACCATAAAGTTATTTTTATTGCTACTTCATAACTATAATTTTGCTGCTGTTACAAATCTTGATATAAATATCTGTGGTTTCCGATGGTCTTAGGCAACCCTTGTGTCTTAGTCAAGGTTTCCTTTATTGTGAAGAGACACCATGACCACAGCAACTCTTATAAGGAAAACATTTGATTGGGGCTCACAGTTTCAGAGGTTCAGTCTTTTATCATCATAACAGGGAGCATGGAGGCTTGCAGGCAGACATGTGCTGGGTCTGAGAGTACTATATCTTACAGGCAACAGGAAGTCGACTGAGACACTGGGTGTACCCTGAGCATAGGAAACCTCAAAGTCCATCCCCATAGTGACATACTTCCTCCAACATGGCTACTCAACAAAGCCACACCTTGTAAAATGGTTGTTCCACCCCAGAGGGGTCACTAGCCATAGGCTGAGAACCACGAGAGAGCTGAGGAGTCTAACACTGTAATAGGGGTCACTAGCCACAGGCTGAGAACCACTGATGCAGAGCTGTAGGGATTGTCTTAACCAGCTGGTAACTATGGGGGTCACTAGCCACAGGTTACCACTGATGCAGAGCTGTAGGGATTGTCTTAACCAGCTGGTAACTATGGGGGTCACTAGCCACAGGTTGAGAACCACTGATGCAGAGCTGTAGGGATTGTCTTAACCAGCTGGTAACTGTGGTGTTTGAGGTGGATCTAGAACCTCAGCTTCCTCAGTGTCAGCGTACTTCTCATTCCTCCCTGGTCTGTGTGTATTCTTTTATACTTCAGAAAATCGTGTGCACGTGTGTCTGTGTGTGTGCATGCATGTGTGTGTGCACACGTGTGCCTGTGCGATGTGTGAATGTATGTGTCAACATTCTATTGTGTTGGCATGGGTGCACACATGCCACATTGCATGTATGCAGGTCAGAGGGCAGCCTTTGGGTGTTGGCCCTTACCTTTTCCACTTTGAGATAGACTCTTTGTCATTGAGTAAGCCATACTGGCCCTGGAGCTTCTGATGGACCCCTGTCCCCAGCCCAGCTCTCTAGTAGGTGCTGGGATTCCAAATGCATGTGATGTTATTTCTAAGTGGGTTCTGGGGAGCTAAACTTGGGTCATCAGGATTGTTGGAAAAGTGCCTTTACCCGGTGAGCCTTCTCTCCAGCCACGTTTACATTCTTGCCTCCTGATAAAATCTAGGAGAGAACATTCATCCCCTCCTGGTGATTCCTACAGAATACCAGGATGGTACAGTGCCTAGTCCCTAGTGAGCGCTAGGTAGAGACCACACTGAAGGGTGGCTAGGGAGAGGATTCAGTTAGAAGAGTGATTGCTACACAAGAGTGAGTTCGTCTTCACCATGTAAACGTTAGGTGCGGTGGAGCTTGCTTATAATCCTGAAGTTAGGAAGCAGAGACTGGAGAATCTCTGGGGCTCACTGGTCAGCAAGCTCAACTGCACCAGAAAGCCCCGGTTTCCAGTGAGAGACCCTGTCTCAGAATACAGGGTTGGGGCTAGAGAGACGGCTCTGTGGCCTTCCAGAGGATCTGGGCTTGCTTTTCAGCGTGCACACAGCTGTGGTGGTATTGTGTTCCCCAAAATATTGTGTACTCTAATAAATTTATCTGGGGTCAGAGAACAGACAGCCACTAGATACAAAGGCTAGAAAATGGTGGCACTCACACCTTTAATCCTAGCATTCCAGAGATAGAAATCCCTCTGGATCTCTGTGAGTTCAAGGCCACATTGGAAACAGCCAAGCATGGTGACACACGCCTTTAATCCCAGAAAGCCAGCCTTTAATCCTAGGGAGTGGTGGTAGAAAACAGAAAGATATATAAGGTGTGAGGACCAGAAACTAGAAGATTTTGGCTGGTTAAGCATTCAGGCTTTTGAGCAGTAATTCAGCTGAGACCCATTCCGGATGAGGACTCAGAGGCCTCCAGTCTCAAGAAACAAGACCAGCTGAGGATCCGGCGAGGTGAGATAGCTGTGGCTTGTTCTGTCTCTCTGATCTACCAGCATGGACCCCAATAACTGGCCTCGGGTTTGATTTTATTAATAAGAATTTTTAAGATTCCTGCTACACACAGCCATCTCTAACTATAGTTCCCAGGGATCTGATGCCCTTCTCTGGCCTCCATGCGCAATAGACACACACATGGTACACACACCTGTGTGCAGGTAAAACACTTGTACACGCAAAATAAAGTTTAAAAAACTTTAAAAACTCCACAAAATGGTGGCAGCTCACGAGGTCATCCTCTTGCCTCTATGTGTGAGTACACACAGGGCACCCGCATCCACACAAACACACATACCTGCACACCTGCACATAAATAATAAAGAAATGGACTGTGCTGGAGGGATGAGTGGCGTGCTGACTCGGGAGCCTCTCACATTTCGATCTGATGCATTCCTTCCCTGCTCCTGTGTATCGCAGACTCCCAGGGGTTAGCCTGAGTGAGTGGCTCCTGTTTTGCTTTTGTTCCCGGAGGTCTTGGAAGGCAACAGAATGACTTTTGTGTCTACTTGGATTTTAAATTCCCCAGCTTCTTAGTGTACATTCTTGCCTGTCCCTGGATCTAGTGACTATAGCCACACAGTTTCCTGCTTTGAACAACAGAACTGTGGTGAAGGTAAACTAAGCAGAACGGTATGCTGTCTCAACTGTAACTGGGAAATCTCAGGCAGCGATGGGATGAGGAACGAACGTCTTACTCCATTTTTGTCAATAGCATCTGGGCCCTGCATTCTTCTTAGCACATCATGGCTACTGTGGGTCACGTGTGCTTTTCCATAACAGGACCATGGACAGGTAAAGCCTCTTCCTAGGAAGTAAATAACTTGCAGATAAACCCAACAACAAAGCAGTCATAGGCCAGGATGCCCTGGGTCTCCAGGTGAGTCCCAGGTGGATTCAGGACCAGTAATTCTCAGCCTCATTTACCATCTCATTTCTTCTAGAGTCCTCAGATGAGGACAGGGATGGGTTTCTCTGCTTTCATGCTGGGTCAAGCCAGCTGCGGAAGCTTTTTGTCCACTCCATTTTAAGCAGTTCCACATAAGAAAAAAAAAATGTCATGGGAATATCCAGACTTGGGCAGATAACAGCCCTACTCTACATCCTAGTTATTAACCCATAGGAAAGGGAGGGTGGTCTTTGGATGGCTTGCTGTCCGTGCTCAGGGGCTGGATGCTGAGCCCTTTTCAAATATAGTCTGAATAAAAATGGGACCCCACGCCTTGTTTTGCCCATTAGATAGCATTATCTCCATGGAACACCAATTCGTATCTCTTTGTGCCGTGTGTGGTTCTCACATACGGGATTTTAATAACCTCCATGCTGCGCTATGAATTTATAAGCAGAGCTGATGGAGGAACGGCTCCGCGGGACTTTATTTTTTCATTATTACTCTTTTGAAAAACGGGCTGTCTCACTTCTGAGAGGCTCTCTGACAGCCCTGGCAGTGCTGTGGGAGTGGTGTGCGTCTCACTACAGAAGGAATCAGCACTTTGTCTCTGCTGTCTCTCCCTTATTCCCTCGCATGCCCCCATCCTGCCTCTAGCAGCCCCACAATGCCCTGCAACACTGGACTCCAGGCTGCAGTGAGTGATCGCAGAAAAACAGGCTGCCCACCCCAAGGTGTAGTTCATCGTATGCTCCTTTTTCTGTGCATCCTTTTAAACATGATCATGTTTCCTCCATATGATTCCGCGTCTTCAAGGAGCCCCTTTGGTAGCTCTAAAGTCACCCAGTCCTGGGGGGAAGGATGGCTTTGTTATCCCATCCTTAAGAAATTGTCTAGATTTTGTCAACTCGATTTTCTAATGATATCAATAAACCTTCATGCATGCTGGTGGGCTTGTTCACTGATACATCTTCTGTAGTGTTTGATATCGTAGCCTTTGTGGTGAATCATTCAACAAATGTCTACTAAGTGTCTCTCAGATGTTAGACACCATGCTGAAGTTGCGAGGAGAATAGAATGATTTCATTGTTTTTATGAAGCATCATATGACTGTTATTGTCACTCATCAGTGTTTGGTTTTGAGACAAAGTCTCTCTCTGTTGAAGCAGCTAGCCTTGTACTCTCCTGCAGACAAGCAATCATCCTTTCTCAGTTTTCTGAGTGCTGTGCTCACAGGCATGAGCCACCACACACAACTGTAATTAGTATTGTGGTTAACATTTCAGTTGCAAGTTACATCTCAGACATATTTCTAATAGCACTTAAATCTCCACTTTTCATTTCTCTAGTAAACATTCCCATAAAAGTCTTACAGTCTTGTCTGTAAACACACAATCCAACTCTGTCTTTACCTCATATATTTGATCTTCAGACCCATCTCTCCTTTTCATGGTACCCATTTGAAGGGACCAGCTCAAATAAGGAAAAGCCTCCGAACCTGTCCTTGCCAGCTGTCATAGCCTTTTTATTACAGATCCAAGCCTGTTATAGATTGAATCCTTCTGACTCAATGTAGTTCTTTATCTGAAATTTCATATTAGCCCTCGTGGATGTTAAAGCAAAATGCAGGTTACAAAAGCAATTTTTGGAAAGTTCAGCATCGGGAAGGTGCCAGGGGCAAAGTCCTTGAATACCCAGTTCCAGACTGTCTAGATGCATGGTAGGAATCTCCTGCTAGGTGTTTTTAAATGTGGGCATGCCTTCTTGCATATATTCAGACATGTCTGTGTGGTGTGGGCACCGACTACCGAGAGTATATTTGATAATGTCTCCAGTTCAGTAGGAAGTTGGTAATCCGTGTGACCTGGTGGCTCCACACTCTTGAAGATGCCTCACAATTCAGTGCACTTAAAATTTAAGACATACGCTCTGAAAATTACCACAGGCTGTGCAAGTGAAGTGGATCTGACTCAACAGTGATGCTGGTGACGCACGGAAATCACTCTGTTGGTAAATCCACCTGGCCCAGTGCATCTGCCTGGCCGTTCTGACTTCCAGACCGCTGACTGAACACCTGCTCTGTGCACGGTGTTGGTAAGTGGTGAGCATAGTGAGAAGAGGCGTGTTCTCAGGAGAGCCTGACAGATGAGCCAGTGGACTAGTGATTGTGCTGAAGAAGTACCTCTGAGGTCAAAATCTGGGTTTCTTTGGAGGGCCTCATGGGGAGGGGTTTGACCTGAGCTTCATGGATGGTGAGGTGAAGGCGTCCTGAGGAAGCTGGAGGAAGTACCTGGAAAATGGGAGGGGCTGGATGAGAACTAGTGGGGAACAGAACCAGTGTCCCCAGTCCCTAGACAGGCCAGAGTATGGCATGATTGAAAAACCCTCGGGAAGTTGAGTACTTCCTATGTACTGAACTTGACCAGAGGGTCTGGATCTAAGGGGACTGAAGCCACTTGAAAGGGGAGCTGCCTCTACAAGTACTCACACTCACACATACACACTTACACACACTCACATACATAACCCGGAAAATTTAAAAATTATTTACATTCATTCATTTGTGGGAGGCAGTTCCTGCCCCGGAACTCATAGAGAGGCCTCTGACTTCAACTTGCTGGAGTTGGTTGGCTGTCTTCTCCCACTGTCTGGGTTCTCGGGTGGTGAGAGTCACCTTTACCCACCGAGCTGCATTTCTGGCCTCGTTTGTTTGTCCTTATACAACTTACTTGATGTGGAGAGAGAGTAAAGGAGTCTCCATGCTCTGGGGAACTGACACAAAGGAGGGCTGCCCACCAACCGTCTCAGGGTGTCTGCGTCGTGGGTGATTTAGTTCTCTGCTTCTGCAGAGTTTGCACACTCAGCCTTAGCTTTTTGTACCATTTATTAAGAATGTACATAACTTAATTTCTCCTAATACCAAATGATTTAAAGCAGCTGGGTAGTTGCTTTCTCCATCATGAATAATCTGCTAACACTCCGCATCAGTGTAGCTCAGCAACCTTTAACCCCATTTCCAAGTGCAAACTCAATTATGCATATGATTCTTACGTTAAGGGGCTTTGATAGATTTCCCTAGCTCATTTATTTATAGAAACAATTTGTTATTTATTGTGGTTCCATGGTCTTTTATTTATGTGTTTATTTTGCTTTGGTGGAACCAAATTTTCTTCTAATAAGTATTTCTTGAGTATACATGGGCTGTGGGTACATATGTTGCTCCATATAAATAAATGTACATGATTCCATAATTTTGCAGCTATTACTATCTTTTCTTTTCAAGCTAACTTTTGAAAAAAAAATGTGTTGATCCAGTGAGAGGGACTTTGAAGTTAACTAATAGAGATTGTTAACCCATCTACATCATTGATACGTTCTCGGTGACCAACACTTTAACACCAGGATCCTTCAAATTCCCAAGCTTGGCTAACACCACTACAACCTCTGCCGTAGGTATCTACTTGTATTAATAAGCAATGGAGCACAAAGGAATGTCTGCACAGAGGATGGGTGCCTCCTAAGGGCTCTTGGCTCCCAAGACTAAATGTTGTTGGTGGCTTTGGCAGGGCTCAGAGGGGCCCGGCTGCCGGGATCTGAAATGCCGAGGGCTTGCCAGCTCTGATTGTGTGCTTCACAGCTCCCCAATGCCAGGGATCTCTGTGCCAGGAAACAGAAACCAGTCTAGAAAATAAACTGGATTCTCTTGCCTCATTCTCTAGTAGAAGAAGCTAAGCCTACATATCTTAGTTAGGGTTTCTGGTGCTGTGATAAAGACCAACAGCAGCTTGGAGAGGAAAGGGCCATTTTGTCTGGCCCTTTCAGGTCACCCTCCATCACCGAGGGGAGTCAGGGCAGGAACTGAGGGCAGAAGTGTGCAGGCCATGGGAGGGCACTGCCTGTTGGCTTGCTCCCCATGGCTGCTCTGCCTGTTTTCTCGTCCAACCCAGGACCACCTACCCAGGTGTGGCACACTGCCCATGGTGAGCTGGGTCCTCCCACATCAATCATTAATCAAGAAAATGCCCCAAAGACATTCTCACAGGCCCATCTGATGGAGATGTTTTTCTCAGTTGAAGTTCTTCTCCTCAGATGACTCTGACTTGTGTTAAGTTGCCAAAACCGAATCTAAGCAGGTCACTATAATCATCAAAATACCCATTACATTTAAAAAGGGACAAGGACTGGTGCCGACAGTCTCTTCAGACCTTGTGTAAAGGATTCTCAGGTGAACAAGAGGCTTGTCGTGTGAGATAGTGTGTTGGACACTTAATGCTGTGACCTCGCACACAGCCAGATGGTTCTTTTTTGTCCCTAGTCCTTTTATCTCATGCATTAGTGAAGTAATGACATCTCATCGTTGTGAGTCATACCCAGCACACACCTGAAGGAGCGGGTTTCTTTTGACTCACGGTTTCGGGGCACACAGCCTGCCTTAGTTATAATCTTCTTTCTCTACCCTATATGTTTCTCTTGACTGTCATGTATTTTTCCCCATTTAATTTTCAACAATGAAATGTTTTGTTTTGAATATAAAAGTAAGGCATAAATGTGGAATCATTTAATTCAAGAACAACCAACATTTAATACAGTCCTTACTGCTCTGAAATGATAAACTTTTGTGAAAAACACAAGAAAAACCCAAAACACAGAAAACAAAACAAAACAGAAAACCCAACGTAACATCACACCTCATACATAGCTTCAACTCAGTAAATCTGCTGCTTAGATGTTTGAGATTCCTTTTTTTAAAAGAATGTTATGTGTACATGTGTGTGCCTCCGTATATGTATGTACACATGTGCATGAGATGCCTGAGGAAGCCAGAGGAAGGCCTCCCAACAATCCCCTAGAACTGGGGTTGCAGGCAGTTGTGACATTGGTGCTGGGAACTGAACCCAGGTCCTCTCAAGAGCAGCTTTTTGCTGTTTCACCCTCTCTCTAGCCTTCTTTATTTCTTTTGGACATGGGTTCCTCAGCCAGTTTGGACTGGATAACTGTTGGGGGAATGGTATAGGGACTTTAGAAGCACCCTTGGCATCTGCTCCCAAAATTCAGTTAGTGCTCACCAGTTTTAGTAACCAAAGTCTCAGAGGGCTGATAAGATTACTCAGTGGGTAAAGGCACTTGCCACAAAGCCTGATTATCCAAGTTTGATCTCCAGGACCCACATGTTGGAGAGGAGGACTCTGCTTGTCTTCTGACCTTCCCATGTATGCTGTGATGGTACACACATGTGTACACATACACACTCACTCACTCACACACAAACAAAGAAATACAATAATTCTTTTGAGGTCTGCAGCCTTTGCTGAGTGTGTCCCAGGAGCAGGACTGTCCCAGGTGATAACGGCTATTTTAGACGCACACACCTGAAAACACCTGATTCGTCGATTATGTGGTAAGCATCCAGTGTCTTCCTCTTTGTAGCTTTGCAAGACTGAACTTCTCGCATCTTGTCTCATTATCGCCACGAGTGCTCACATTTCAAAGCTAATGTCCAACGCTGGGCAAGTCTGAAGGGTTGGAAAGTAAACACCTCCCTCTTTCTTTGCTCGGTTGTCCAGCAGTGAAAATCTCCCAGTTAGAGAGCTTGTTAAGATGTATTCTGTCAGATGAAAAGGGCTATTTTAATAACTCATTATCATTCTTAGCATGGACCTTTTATTTTAGAAAAAAATGGATAATTAGCATTTTGGCTTATCACTTTTTTTCATGAATACAAATAATTTGATAGACAGACAACCAAGAGAGGCTTCATTAAATAATGGGTCCAATCAGCTGGGGACGGGAGTAAATTAGAGGATAGGCTTCAGCCTGGGAGTTGGAACTCGGGGCTTGGTGACGATGTCATTCATTTATCCAGTGTATTTTTGTTGATTGACCTGAGGCTGCAGTTTAAAAAATGAGAGCACTTGTCAGCTGGTGAGAACCAGAAGAGTCGAACTCAGCCCGGGGAGCTGTTGGCCACACTGCGTTGAACCTGCAGCTGAAGCAGCACTCGGAGGTCTGCGGGCTGCTGACTCCCGGCTGACGGCCCGTGACTGATGTGGACATGCTGGAACTTCTTCCAGGGAAGGAGCCTGGTCCAGACTCGTTTTCTCACATTCATTATACATCTCACCGCTGTGTTCCCTGTAATGTCCAGATTTAGAAAATGACACGTTACATTCAGAATATATTTAAATTCCAAAAAAAAAAAAAAAAAAAAAGACCAGCTAATACCCAATCAAGATTCTATCCTGAAATTATTTTCCTTTGGGACATTTTAGTGTAGTTTATCCTTTGGTTTCTGTTAGATGCCTAATGCTGTGTTGGGAAACAACTTAGAAGTACCTTACCCAGGGAGAAGACAGGTCTGTGGTAGAATATTATTTTAAGATGTGTTACTTTTGTTTATGTTGCATTTGTTTAACTCTGTGAAGCTGTGTTACTGTGCCTGTCTAAAACACCTGATGGTCTAATAAAGAACTGGTCAATAGCAAGGCAGGAGAAGAGATAGGCAGGGCTGGCAGGCAGAGAGTATAATAGAAGGAGAAATCTGGAAAGAGGGAGCTGAGATTGAGGAGCCAGAGGAGGAGAAGGACTCCAGGGGCCAGCCACACAATTGCAAGCCATGGAATAAAAGATTTACAGAAGTAAGAGAACAGGAAAAGCCCAGAGGCAAAAGGTAGTCGGAATAAGTTAAGGAAAGCTGGTAAGAAACTAAGCCAAGCTAAGGCTGGGCATTAGTAATTAAGAATCAGCCTCCATGTGTGAGTTATTTGGGAGCTGGGTGGCGACCCCCCCAAAAGAGTCAAAAACCCCAACAACACAGGTCACCATTGGAAGACCATCCCTGGCCATGGTGACTGTCTTTTAAAGCTTGTCAGGCAGACCTGACAACTGTCCCCAGTGTTTTCTTGGTGTGTCTTCTGTAGGGGAATGTGGAGAACTAGATCTGAGGAATTATTCCCACCGTGAATTGGGAGAAAACTTCAATTCACAGTTCCTACTCTACATTCTTTATCCTGCTCTGTGTATCCTGAAGTGGCCTCTGACGTCTTCCCTCCTGTTGTTTTCTGAGTAGCGTCTCCCTATGAAGCAGGCTCGTGCCAGAAAGACAAATGAAGGTATCAAGTGTATGATGTGTTCAGAAACACATTTGGCTTTATTACTAACATCTCCTAAGAAAAATGACTGAGACCTGAACTCGAAACAGCAATTTAGTTCACTGTGTTGATACTGTGCTGGAGATAGAAAAGGCTCCGTTTGCCCTTGTAAAAAAATGTTATGAGTGCTTATGTTCATAATAGGGCAATTCATTATTGATCAGTACCTCACAACTGAGAAGTGGAGACCCTGGTTACCGGAGCTTTTGTGTGTGGGTAACAGTGGTGAGAGCCCAGATGAGGCGAGATACACAGATGCAGAGTAGAGCCTGGGGGGTGTGCCTTAGAGGAACCATCATTCTGAGAGGAGAGCTCTGGGTCCAGTTGCTAAGACATCCTCATGAGGCTTACAATGTATTCATTTTTATTCTAGGATGTCATGGGCAGGTAAAGACTACTCATAGATAACTGAAAAATAGGTGTCGGGGTTAAAAATACTTAGAAAACCTATGTCAAAATGCATGCCTAGGTAGTGGCAGGGTGGTATTTGAGTAAGTCTGATGACAGACAATGCATGCACTCTTTGAAGCTGGTCATAAGTTCTGCATTACCGCAACACATACTGGAGAGAAGCAGCTTTTAAAAGATTGATTTTGTGCTCACAGAGTCATAGGTTCAGACTGCCCTAGTTGGTTTCCTGTTGCTGTGATAAAACACTATGACAGAAAGCAACTTAGGGAGGAAAGGGCTCATGGCTGATATACAAAGCCCACAGTTGGAGGACAACAGAGCAGGAACCTGAAGGCAGGACATGAAGCAGAAGCAGGAACACTTACTAGCTTGCTCCTTGTGGCTTACTCAGCCTACCTTCTTAGACAACGCAGGACCACCCACCAGGAGGTGGCACTGCCCACAGTGAGCTGGGCCCTTCCACAGCAGTCACTAACCAAGAAAAATGCCCCACAGACCTCTAATGGAGGCTGTTTTTCAGCCAAGGTTCTTCTTCCCCGATAACTATAGCTTGTGTCAAGGTGACAAAGAAAATCTAACCAGGACACAGCTCATGACAAGGTGACTTCCATATTGGGCCTATGGCAGCACATCATATCTGTAGGTTTTTTCCCTCCTCTTTTGGCTCTTTGCTCTTTGGGGGGCCTGCCACCCAGGTCCCAAAGAAATACACCCAGAAGCTTATCCTTCCTTATGAATGCCTGGCCTTGGCTTGGCTTGTTTGTCGCCAGCTTTTCTTAAATTAGCCCATCTTCCTTTTGCCTCTGGACTTCTACCTTTCTCATTTCTGTACATCCTTCTTTACTTCTTTCTCTGTGGGTTGCTGTGTAGTTGGGTGACTGGCCCCTGGAGTCTCCCCTTTCTCCTCTTTCTCTCATTCCTAGATCTTTTTTCCCTCTTTTTATCCTTCTATTTATTCTCTCTGCCTGCCAGCCCTGCCTGTTTTTTTCTCCTGCCTTGCTCTTGGCCATTCAGCTCTTTATTAGACCATCAGGTGTTTTAGACAGGCACAGTAACACAGCTTCACAGACTTAAACAAATGCAACATAAAAGAATGAAACACATCTTTGTATCATTAAACACATGTTCTACAGCCTAAACAAATGTCACACATCTTAATATTCCACAACACATTTCAGGAACAGACAGAAAAGGAAGAGCATCATGGGGGTGCGGTGTCATAGAAGGGGAAGAATGACATGAAGAGGGAGAGACTTGTAGAGGGAGGATGCTCTGGAGTGGGGAGATGATCATGGAGGTAGAAGAGTGTCGTGGACAGGGGTAGCGTCGTGACTGGAAGCCATGGCAGAGCAGTATTTGACCAGGAAGTAATGAGGAAGAAACAGGGGTGCCCTTCAGTTACCCGAAGACCTAACTAGTTCCCGCTTTAGAGTTCCCTCCATGACACCAGCACTTTGATCTTGTGGGGAGGGATACTGGTCATGAGATTACTGTACTGACTTTGTGAAACTCTTGTCCAGTCGTTTAAGATGAGCTGGGAGTGGGTGTGGCCAAGTGCAAAGGGTTTTGATATCCAAATTTATTCTATATAATTCACATTTTCATGTTAAATTGTCAACATCACAGTATTAATTGCTTCTATATTAAAGTCACATCTTCATAACTTAACATTGGGCAATACTTACTTATGGATAAGTATATGCACTTGGTCCCAAAAGTGCTGCTGATATAGTTATACCATGCTGAACTTCTTGCCCTCTGTACTAGGTGAACATGTAGTGGAAATAGTGCCAAGGTTGGAGCTGTTACTGTGCTCTGCCTGAACCTCTGGGCTTCAGAATTAGTGATAATTATATATTAGCAATAGACGACAGAGAAGCACTTGTTTGTAGTAGACACACACACATACTACACACACACATACACACATATACATGGGCACCCATTTTAATAAAAAGTAGGTTTCTTTTTCCAGAAATTGTTTTGGCCTTTTGTGGTCCTCCTCTCCACCTTTCCCTAAGGTTTCATACCACTGCTGTGAGGACCAGCCTCCATCAGTGCAGGGCTTGGTGGGATCCAATGGAGTCAGCAAACTAAGGATTTTTTATCTGAGGGAGTAAGGAAAAACACACACTCTCTCTTGATGGTTTCCTTCTGACTTTTTCTTTATTCTTCTCTATCCTGATTTTTTCCTCTACATCTTTCCTGGTGTTTTCCTTTTCTCATTCTTGATCTTTTCCTTCTAACTCACTTTATTTTTTCCCTTACAACTTACATACCCCAGCAAAATCTTTCAACCAATATAAAAATTACAATGTGGTTATATTCTATTTTTCAAGTGAATGATTACAATGGATACAAGTAAAAAAACAGCACATTTTGCATATCCCTTACATGTTTAAACATTTTATGTATAACAGATGAAAAACAAGTTGTCCCAAGAACCCACATACAGTCATGCCCAAGCAACTTGTTACAGATTAACAGGGTGTGAGCAAGCAAGGTATTGTTCTCAGTCAGTTCTTCTGCTGGCAGGCTGCATTTTCAGGTTACAAAGAAAGGACAAATCATTTTATTATTTATCTCAAAAGGTAATCTTATAAGAAATCTTAGAAGAATCACAAATCTAAACTCTTATACATGAAGAAGAACCAGTTAACTCTGTTTTAAATCTTCAGGGTGCATACCCATTCATCAACAGTTTTTACATCAGGAAGCCGAGGGCAGAAATGGGCACAAGGAATTAATCATCATCCCATCTTAGCAAGAAAGGCATGTCAGCTAATGATAATTGGACTGCTTTGTTTTTGTTCCCTGACCTTAATGAATCTATCACTCAGCTCTGTGTCCTTGTGAACATTAGATTTTTTCCTAAGGTTTTGTACCTTGAAGCTATTATCAAAACAACCTACCCTGAAGTCATTTTAAGGCTTTGTTTTAGTATGGTGCACACCGAAACCTGTGAATACATCTTTCACCATCAAGATTAAAAGAACTTGAGCCGACCTGGCTCCTGGAACTCAGTTGTTTTCCTTAGTCATTATCCTAAAGTGCAGTCCATGCAGCTCAAGTGAAACTCACAGGCCCTGGCTGTGTGATGCTTCCTTGTATTTGTTTTCAATCACCAAAACTCTATTTAAACTAACATTATTATTATTATTATTATTATTATTATTATTATTAATTAAACAGTACAGCTTAAGAAGAAATCATCTTCATAATAATCCACAGGTGAAAATGTCCAGTAGAATGGAATGTTTCCAAGAGATGATCACACTGCACTCAGGGCAGTGGGATCTCCCCACGCCCATTCACACCATGCCAGATACCAGGGAAAACGGCAGCGGCAAACCTGCAAAGACACTGCAGTAGCAAGAACCTTCTGGGGCCAAGGCTCTCAGGGTCTTGCCTACCTGAGAGTCACCCATCAGGGTTTTGTTTTCTGGTGGGCAGATCCCCTGAAGTCAGTTGCCACCTGCTGCTGCTCTGATGCGGCCACTGGTAGCTTCCCACTTGTCTCCGGGGTGGTCCTATTCGTCAGTAAATACATTTTGTAAAATGAAACAAAAATAAAGACATTTAGTCAAGCCAGACAACCTGAGTTTGTTCCCTGGAACCTACATGGTTGAAGGAGTGAGCCAACTCCCTCAAGACGTCTTCTGACCTCCATATGCTCTGGGGACATGGAGCAACGTGCACAAAGAAAATATGATTTTAAAAATGGATGAGAACTGCTTGCATGTTGTATTGGCTTGACTTTAGCATGTTATGACCACTGGTCAGGCTTAAATAAAGGACACCCCCACACTTCTCCATCTGTTCTTTTTCCTCCTCTTCCTTGTCTCTTTCTCCTCTTCTCCTTCCTCTCCTTCTCTCCCTCTTCCATATGAAGTCTTGGTATTCAAAACTTGAGGCATCACACTGTTGCTTCTTATCAACATCATCCCATGTGAGCCTTAGACTTAAGTCCTGTAACTCTTTAGGAGAACATCTGTTGTTTTGGACCAAGCTTCTATCCTCGGCCCCACAGTCCAGACCAAGCTAAGTTGATGTTGTGTTAGGTGTCTTAGTAAAACTGAAGTCAGAAAATGACCCCCCACAAAAATAAGATGGTTCCACGCAGCCAATCAAGGGGGCAAGTTAGCATGAGCAGACATGGGATGGAGTCCCTTTGGCTTTCACGGGGGAGGAAAGTAAAGGATTGAAGTTTTCTTTAGTCTTTTGAGACAGAGTTTCACGTATCCCAGGATAGCCTTAAACTTACTATGTAGCCAAAGATAAACTTCTGAATCCTCTTCCTCCACCTCCCTTCCCGAGGCCTGGACTACAAGTGGAACTGCACCTGGTTAACAAGGTGATAGGTGTGGATCCGAGGCTTTGTGCACACTGGGCAAGCATCCTACCAATTGAGTTGCATCCTCAGTACTGGTACTTTAACTTTTGTTCCTTGTTTCTGCCTCCACCCTGTCTTCCTAACTCTGTGGAGCACAATACTGCTTTAAGATGCAGTGGTATTGGCTCTTGAATTGCTAATATATTGCTAATAATCAGGTCCTCAGCAACTGAGTGTTTGCATTTAATTCTTTAATTCCTCTGTTGTTCATCAAAATAATCTCATGACAAGTCATAAATTTGAGTTCCTAAGATTTTGAAGAACAAAGAAAGCCCCAGCTGTGAATTGGAATGTGTCCCACAACTTTGGGAACTTATCCATGCAAGATATTGAGGAACTTTACTATGCATGACAACTGCTTCCTGAATGATTAGTGCCAGTGTTCTGGGAGTTAGCTGTGGGTGGAACTGATGTATGGTAAATGCATGAGTTTGTCCCCTAACTTTGACCTGTGGGTTCAGGGGGTACAAGCTTTTCTGCCCCTTTATCTCTGTAAAGGTCAAGCAATAAAGGCTAACTCGTCAGGAGTGGGTCGCTCAACCTTGGACGCCACAGGGCACAGTGAAAGGCATTGTAACTTGGGTAGAGGATGGAGAAGCTCTGTAACTACAACTCTTCTCGAGATTGAGTGTGTGCACCGTGTTCAGCACAGTGCATGACTCAGTCACCCTGTGCATAACCAGCTTATAGTTTTGTTTTGGAGCCCCTGAGCTCTGAGTGGAACCTTCAGTTAGTCTAGTTTCTGGCAGTAGTCGGTTTTAGCTAATTGCTATGCTTTCCATGGTTACAGAGGCTGAGCATTTAAGAACGCCACTTCATTAAAGCATTAAAAATACTGTGGGCTCAGTAATTTCATTTACTGGGTCAATAACCCGTGATATCTAGAAGAAGATTTAACATAGTTTAAAAATAATTATTCAAACAAGATAAGGATTTCAAACTATAATTACCATAGCAGTAAAGGAACAGGGGACTCCAAAGCCAGATAAATATTATATCTAAATCTTAGTTCTCATTCTTATAACTCACAGGGCTTACACTTATCTGATGGTAAAGATCACAGAAATCTTCACATTTTTGGCAAGCATGTATCCTGGTCCTAGAAATGAAAGGTTTTACTTAAGAAGCACTTACAAGGAAATGTGGAGAGCAAACACCCTGCGGCAGCACTTCCTCTTCATGGTACTCCGTTTGCTCGGAGCATCTTCAGCATTCTTACTCAGTTTTTCTTTCTAGGAATTTATATTTTTGTTGCTACTGTACATTAGATTTCCTTTCTTTTTCCTGATGTACTGTTAGTGAGTTTGTATAACCACGCCACAGCCAGCTACCATTTTACCACCTCTTATTAATTCTAAAGTTTTCTCCTGATGTATTGGCAAGGAAGATCATCATATCAACTGTGGATGTTGAGGATAGCTTTCTTCCTTCCTTGATTCTGCATCAATACCTTTTTCCCCCCCACTGAGGTGCCAGGCTTCCCATCCACATTGAGCAGAACTTCCAGAACAGCATTAAATGGTGTCAGTGGGCATTGAAGTCTTCTCTCTCTCTCTCTCTCTCTCTCTCTCTCTCTCTCTCTCTCTCAGATTTATGTATTATGTATACAGTGCTGTGTCTGCATGGCCAGAAGAGGGCACCAGATCTCATTACAGATCTTTGTGAGCCACCATGTGGTTGCTGGGAATTGAACTCAGAACCTCTGGAAGAACAGCCAGTGCTCTTAACCTCTGAGCCATCTCTCCAGCCCCTGAAGTCTTCTTTCTTGTCCTAATAGCAATGTGTGTGCATCAAAATGTCATAGTCATGATCCAAACCATTGTCTCATTGTAGCTAGAGTTTTTCTAGTCCTGCCTGGCCCACAGTCAGGACAAATCTCTCTCACCTGCCAGTTCTGCAGCCGCTCAGACCCAACCAAGTAAACACAGAGACTTATATTGCTTACAAACTGTATGGCCATGGCAGGCTTCTTGCTAACTGTTCTTATATCTTAAATTAACCCATTTCTATTAGTCTATAAGTTGCCACATGGCTTGTGGCTTACCAGTACCTTACATCTCACTTGTCATGGTGGTGGCTGGCAGTGTCTCTCTCCTCAGCCTTCCACTTCCCCCAGTTCTCCTCTCTCCTTGTCCCACCTATACTTCCTGCCTGGCTACTGGCCAATCAGTGTTTTATTTATTAACCAATCAGAGCAATTTGACATACAGACCATCCCACAGCATCTCATGATTTCTTATGGAGTGGGGAGGGAGAGTTTCCAAATCCATTCCTGACATTTGTTAATCAACACATGAAACCAACTTCACATTGGATGAACTTTCATCCTGGTGCCCAAGGAGGCCAGAGGAGGGCATCAGATACCTTGGAACTGGAGTTACAGATGGTTGTAAGCCACCATGTGGGTGCTGGGAACTGAATCCCAGTCACCTGCATGAGTAGCCAGTGCACTTAACTGCTGGTATCTCTCCAGCCCTCACTGTATTTCATGTATTTATATACAGGCTGTAGGAATTTACCCTCTCACAGCAGTGAGTAAGGATTCCTCTTTCCTGTATCCTTTCGCCATCGTTATTTGTTTCTCATTGATGAGTGATTTCCTGGCTGTTATACTCTGCTGCAGTTGAGCGCAACATGTTGTAGCACTGTGGCCACTGCAAGCACCAGTTTCCTTATTTTCTATGAAAAGCCTGGGTTGTATATTAGCAGCACATCCTGAGTTATCTTCCTGGAGGGAGAGGAGAATAATCCATGGAGAAGTTACCTCTAACGCTGGAGAATGTTCAGTGTTTCCTAGTCGTAATAGTAGAATATGAATTACGTCCATCATCCAGGGCCTCAGTGGAAATCGTGTTGGGGTTTGAGAAGACTCTTATGTTGCCTCCCATGGTGGAGATAGCAGGCTGCCTTCTTTTGCAGCATGCCTCAGGATTAAACAAGTCTGTACCTTTGAGGACCTTCAATTAAAGGGAAATGTGTCATCTATGGCAACCAAGAGCAAGCCTTGTGTTGGCTGTTGTAGAATTATTTCTTGACATTAACGTTTTTATGCAGCCCCATATTAAGTTTTATGCTTGGATATAATGCCACCAGGTAGAAACCAAAGCAAATGCCACATCCCAAATCCAGAGAGAGTCAGAGCCAAACAGTGGGTTATCAAATCTGTATTTTTATGTGCCATTCCTTGTCGTGTGTGATTTAAACACACAGCTCCTGGAAACTGCAAAGCACAGCTTGGTGGAGGGACGAAGAAGGATGCCTGGCAGCTGGGCTTGGCTGAATAGTGTGGATTTCTCTCTAGAACCATCTTCCCGGTTCTTGGCACACAGAGGTGACTCCACGAAGATGGAAACCACTTGGTTAATCACCCTTGAAACAAGGGAAAAATTAAGATACATCCTTTTCTTTGTCAAGCAATAAAAACAATGCCAGGTTGTTAATGTGTCTTTTGTACCTTTCACTTGAAAGACCTCAGAGAGCATGCAGGAGAGTAAAGGCAGTCTCTATTCCCTGATGGCGTCATTATACACGGAGAGGCTTCTAAAGCTAAAACTAAAGACACTGGGGAGACGTGGAGGAGTAAATGACAGCAAAGCGAAGAGCTTACCTCTGGGGCTTTGTCCAATGTGCTTTGTTCTGATTCATTCAAATTGGGTGATGAAAAGCAAGGATCTCATTTGTTTCAACATTAAAGTGGTAAATTAGCAATCATCGAGTCGCTAATTGTCCTGTAAGGCACTGAAGGTGCAGGAGGCTCTGGCTGCCTGGTTTTAGATCACACTGTTCTGGCTAAAATGAAGCAGCCATTAGAGTAGTGTAAGACAATGCTTTTAGTAACTTGGGCTGGTTACATTCAAACATGAGGGTTTTTTTTTCCTCAAGTATTTATTGAAGCGCCTGTTGTTATTCGACATGGACAAGTTTCATTTTAGGTTCTAAGCTGTAAGTGGAAATTCATATCCAGAATGGGGCTGAAATAGAGGGGTGAGACTCCTCACCGTGTCTCCTCCCCGGTCATCTCTGCTGACTGCTAGGGTTTGGATTAGCAGGGTTGGTCGAATTTCCCTTAGTTTTTGGGTGACCTTTTCTAATCCCCACTGTTTCATAATTTAATGTTTTGACCTTTGTTTTCCACAGAGCGATGTTAGTGATGAATGCAGAGATTTAATGACTGGAAGTAGCTGACAGGTGACCTTTCGTCCATGACCATTCCTTTTTGCTGGGGAAACCACACTGTTTTGTAGATTTTATTTCACAGATTTTAATTGTCTATAAGCTTGTTCGGAGAGAAGAGAGTAAAGGTTAAATATTTCATTCTTCTTACTGATTAAAATGTAAAAGTGTTGGCAGTTGTCCCAAGAGATCATTCAAAAAGGGTAGAGCGATACGTCAGGTTCACACTGGGAGAGAAGTGAGGGAACTTTCCAGAAGGGCTGATGAGGAAGCAGATGAAAGGTGACCAGGAAAGTGAGCTAGCCCACCCTCCCGCCTGAAGTGAGCAGGTGTGTCCTGTGTGTGCACACTCATATGCAGGCAGGTGGGGACAGGCAGGGGCAGGTAGGGGCAGGGTGGAGAAGGGCGAAGACATATAAACCACCACCCTGTCTTGCTATCAGGAAATTCTTGGCGAACAACGTGCTTAAAAATATTATTTTTTGTGTTTGTGCACATGGATATCTATGTGTGCACATGGGTGCATGTTCCTACATGTACATGTTGGGGAAGTATGCATTCATTTATGTGTGTGTGCATGTGGACACCAAAGGTCAGCCTTGGGTGTTGTTCTCAGGAACTGTCCAAATTGTGTTTTTGAGGCAGAATCTCCCAGCCTCTGATTGACTTGAAACTTGCCAAGTATTCCAGGCCCACTCTAGAGCCCAGGGTCCCAGCTCAGTCCACTTCCCTGGCATTAGAACACAGGTCTCCATGCCTGCTTTGCTGTTGTCCATGTGAGTCTGGGAACCAACTCAGTTCCTCATGCTCTCACTTTACCAGCTAAGTTAGTGCCCCAGCCCTGTTAGGTGCACAGCATGATGCCAAGTAACATTTCAAGTGTTTGCATATAAGTATGTGAAGGTTGTTGCATACAATAGTCACTGTAGTGATTATATTAACGTATCCCATATATTAATGCCCCATTTCTTCATACAGTTGAGAGCCTACCTCATGACACATAACATATGCTTCTCTTCTTAGGCTAATAGTGCCCATTGGACATCAATTTTCTCTTAATTTATTCAACTGTACAATGGAAAATGAAAATAAACTAAATAAAATCTATTTTGAAGGCACATGTCTTGAATCCCAGCCCTTAGAAGGCAGAAGCAGGAAGATATCTCTGAGTTTGAGGTAACCTGGTCTACATAGAGAGTTTTGGTCAGCCAGGACTACATAGCAAGTCTGTGTCAAAAGAAAATGTCTCTATTGAAATCCAGGCATAGTGACTCAGGTCTGTCTTACAAGACTCCAGACAGAGGCAAGATGTTCACTGTAAGTTCCAGGCCAGCTGGGTCTGCACAGTGAGTTCCAGGTTAGGCAGGCTACACAGGAAGACACTGTCTGAGAAAGAAACAAGCGGTCAAATAAAAACACCTATTCTGAACATCAAGTTTGATTACATAATAAGTATTGAAGAGAAGACCTGAATTGTGAAAGGTGTCAGTCATAGCCAAGATGGGCAGCTGGAATTCATGTTCCTCTCTCAGGTTTATTTCTCTCTTTTGGCCGCCACCTCCTTCTGTGCCCCAGGCAACAATCCAGGAACTCTTCTTCCTCGTAGGAGGTGAAGTGTCAGGAATCATTTTGGTGGGAGATGTCTTACTTTTTGAGGCCAGCCCTTAGGCTTCTGATATCGCCTGGGATGAATGCTGGCTGACCATAGGACTTCCCCTCAAATATCAGAGCTGGGTACAGAGACTAAAGTTTACCCTGATTAGAACTTCAAAACAACCTGTCATTCAGCGCCTTGTGTAGGATCGCTAATATATGGAGAAATTGTTTGGTTGTCCAATAGATGTCACCAAATTTTTAACTGTTCCCAACTGAGTATTTATAAGTAAGTATAATGGCTTGGAGTTGGTGTAATTTTTGAAAAGGAGGAAATACTCAAAACAAATATAAAGTTGTTGCCATTTTATAAGTCAGTATTTTAGATCTCAACTAAAGTGAAGTCTGTGGCATGTGTGGTCTGTTGCAGGAATTTTGATCACACTGTGATACTCCATGGCTGTGAAATCAAGTTTACCTTGACTCAGGGGGCAGAGCTAGGGACTAGCCGACCAGAACTGGCCACAGAGAAGTCAACAGTGTGGGTAGAGAAGATGCACAGGAAGGAAAGGGCAGGGACTTGAGATTGGGCACTTCTTTTTCTGGTTTTGGGACCAGAAAATCCACTGGTGGGTCTCTGAACAAAAAGCAAAGTCAGCTGGTTGCTTCTCAGCTTCTCTGATGTAGCAGGTTTTCACCCCCACATCTGACTTCTGAGTCTTTGTTGGTAAATAGAACAATAGAGACTTAGTTTAAACCTACATATCTCGGTGTGGCAGAGCTGGGGCTGTGGGACCAGAAGGGCCCCCAGGCTGCGGTCTGAGTGGCCAGTGAGGTGTTGATGTGGAACCATGGGGCCACAATCAATAATTAAAATATCAGGAGATTAGTGTACAGTTGCTAAGCTGGCAGAAAAACATCAGTGGTTTTCTGCGCCCGCGTGTGCGCGTGCGTGCATGCGTGTGTGTGTGTGTGTGTGTGTGTGTGTGTGTGTGTGTGTGTGTGTGTGATATGCACATGGATACATAGAGGCTAAACAACAACTTCCAATGTCATTTCTCAGATACATTCTACCTTCTTTTCGAGACACAGGGTCCCTCACTTGCCTGGAACTTACCAGGTGTGCTAAGCGGCCTGGCCAGTGAGCTCTGTGGATCTGCCTGCTTTTGTGTCCTCAGTGCTGGGGTTACAGGCACACATCGCCATGCCCAGCGTTTGTAATCTCTTATGTTGGTCCAGGAATACCAGACTCTGTGCAGGCACTTTGCTTTACCCTTCCCCCATTTGTGGGTTTTCCTAAGCAGTGGCATAACTGCCAGAAAGGGATTAGTTAAATATATCTGTGTTCTTCATCCAAGCAAAGGATTTGAAAAGATATATTGATACAGGAGACAAGATCCAAGGGGTATATTATTTTTAATGAAAATAAAAATATAGAGACAATTCAACTGAAAAGAATTTGAAATTAAGATGGAGATTGATGGATTGGACCAAATAAGTCTTAACCGAGATCTCAAGAAATCCAGACCCTCAGTCTAGGAAGATGGAGTCACTGTTTACTGCAGCAGAATGAAGCCATGGAGACATATGTGATACATTTGTATTCAAGGCTCCCAAATCAGATATAAATGAGCCCAAGAAACAGCAACTCACTTAACAAAGAAAGATGAGCTCAAAAGACGTGAAGACAGAGGTGATAAAAGAAATGGGGATAACTAGGTGAGACAGGTCTTGGCCAGATCAACCTTGTGTACCTAGTCTCTTTCCTTTGATCATGGCTCCTCATAGTTTGATGGTTCCTTCACACACAGGGATGCATCCCGGGAACATGGCCAAGTCCTCTGACAGTTTCCAACTCTGATTTGGAAGCTTTTGTCTATCAGCCTTTGCTTTCCTGCCATACTTAAAAATGGTTCCCAAAGCTTTTGGTCAGTAGAGCTCTGAGCATGTCCACTCGTGTGTCCTGTGCCTTGCCCAGGAAGTCAGAGCTAGGCAGAATTGGGGTCAGTGATGCACCTGTGAGAACCCTGAAGACTTACTCAGTGAACAGCGAAAAGAAGTGATCAGTGCGAAGGTCACCCACAGCCAAAGCCATTGCACTGGAAGCCCTCTTCTCCAGTACACATTTTTCACACAAACAACAAACTGCTGTCCCCACTGTTGGCCTTTGAGTTGTTAGTCAGCTGCTGACCTCATAATCTGCACAGCTGTGGCTTCCCCGCGTTGTCATGGAACAGATTGGAATGTCTTAATGGATCGCTTTCAGAGGTTACAGTTGTCAAGTGAGACCAGCCTGCTGATTCTTATTAGCTAAATTAAGCTGTGTTACAGCAGAACTGGCTAATTCATTATAATGGCTGGGAAATCCAATGCAAATTGCCACATTTTATAGAACACATCCAAGGCTTTGCTTTCTGATTTTTCCTTCTGTGAATGCTGTACCCCAAATATGGTTTTATTACCTACTTAAGGACATTTTTGGAATGGTCAGTGGAATGTAATCTTGCTGCGCTTATGCATGATGGTGGTGAGTCAGAGCGAGCCATGCAATAAATACATGGTTTCTAAGAGGCACTGATGTGCATGGTTCAGATGAGCTTGGAGAACTCACTTGTGGGTAATGGATGTTAAGCCCTACCCAAAATTACAAGAAGATTTCACTCTTCCACATTGTCTGAAAGAGCGTAGGCTTCTACATAACAAGGTAATGCATTAGACAACGCCTGACTCTAAGTCGCTCCTTTGTGCCTTCATTTAATAAAGTCTTTGTGATGGAACTGGCCTAGAAACCCTGGGTTCAAGTGTCTTAATAGACTTATCCACTTTGGGCAGACATCTTCTACCCTGGGGTCTGCTGTATTGGCTGCTTACTGCAGTTGATCAAGGTGATATACAATTTCTTCATCACAGAGTTGTTTTTGTTTAATAGTACCACAGGTAGCCCAGACTAACATCAAATTCTCTAGATCCCTAAGGATGACCTTGAACTCATGATCCTCCTACCTCTACTTCTCAAGCACATGCATTGCAGGCATCCATCACCATGCCTGTTGATCACAGGGGTATTTATTTAAGGGTTTGTTTATTTTTATTGTATATGTTTATGCATGTATTTCAGAAGTATACTGTATGCATGCTGAGTGCTCATAGGCTAGGATCAGGTAGAGGATTCCCTAGAATCACAGATGGTTGTAAGTCACCATGTAGGTACTGGACACTGAGTCACTGCTCTGTGCAAGAGCAGGAAGTACTTGGCACCATGGAGCCATTTCTCCAGCCCTGATTGCAGTGTTCTGGGCATGTCACAGATGGGCCTGTGTGGGTCCAGTAGGTTGTGTTTTCTCTAATTCTTAGTATTGACCACTCACACAGACGCCTTGCCTGATGTGTACATGTTACAGGCGTAAAGAGAAAAGAAAGCCAACAAGACTAAGCCAACACCCTAAGTGCTGGCTGCAGAATACTCCAGAAAGTACAAAGACATTTATCCAAGTATTTTTTATAGTAGAAAATAAATCAGATAATAGCTGGATGCCCGGCAGTAGGAAAATAGATACATTATGGCATATCTATATAATTGAACAATAAACAGGCATTAAAATTTTCTCCAATGATTATTTACTGATATGGGAAAGATCAACACAAAATTAAAAGAAAAACCAAAGGCACTCAACTGTGTAATTGGCATCTCTCAACCTGCCTACAATAGCCTATGTAGAAAGAGGAAAATATTCGTCATCATTGTTGAGTGATGGATATATGAATAACTTTAGTTATATATATTTTTTTTTAACCTTTGCAAGTTCTTCATAGTGAACATGTTACTTTTACACTCAGAGCCAGACAAACAATTAAACAGTTTGAGTAGATTTGATATGAGATGTAGTAATCTTTTCTCCAGGCATCTCCCACCTGCCTACTCTGGAAACAACCTGCTGTTTTCCCTCCTGGTTTTATTTCCAAACACCTTCCTTTCATCTTAGTTCAAGGCTGCTGTAGTCTCGCATGGCTGTGGCAGAAAGCCTGTCATTACTATTGACTTCTTTCCCTTTCATGTCTACCTTCCCATGTTCCATGTCTGGACCAATCCGGAATATACCCAGAGGTTGTCATCATCTCGCCCTCATCATCACTCTGGGAGTCCTCCCATCAACTCCTCTTTTGGGGTGGGAGCAGTGGCTTGCTCTCCCTGTTTCAACCCTTTTTTCTTGTGGTCCCACTTTCCACGTAGCAGCCAACATTGTTAAAACACAGCTCAGGTCATGTGCTCCCTTGTCAAAGCTCTCCATTGCACAGGAAGTCATAGGACCCGTGATTCATGGCCACCACCTTTCTGACCCCAATACCGACCCACTGTGCGCATGGCTCTCTAGAGCACATTCTTCTTCCTCACCGTCTTCTGCCTCAGAGTATTTGCAGTGGCTTTCGCTTGGGTTCCCCATGGCCAGACCCTTTACTGCACTCGCTCCTCTCTCCACAGTGCCTCCTGGTGGCTCTCCACTGCCCCCAGCTGTGCCCACACAGACACACATGCACTGGTACACCTCCACATGTAAGACTTTCCACAGTGTATACACTTCTCTATTATGAACCAATCACCTTTGAATGTACCATACAGGATGCTGATACATGATGTGTTCGTGTACAGAAGCACAACTTCAGTGTAGGTTTCATGCCGTCAGGAATTCTTGTGTGTAAGTTCTTGGCTCAGGTGTACCTCTTGGAGCTGTATCTGCTGTATGGGAGGCACCCAGAAACTGCTGCAGGGGGCACCATCGACAGCAAAGGTGACCAGATGCAACTGTGCGGTCAGTGTCCAGGTGGCTTGCTGAGCTGTGTTACCCAGCATTTTTGTAGATTGCCACAGCTCGACTGAGCCTGCTGATTTGCTGATGTGTTTCCTCTTGATTGCTTTTTTTCTTTCCCTCTAAAATGGTTCTAAACTAATTGGGAAACTCCATTTCTTCCCTAGTATTTAGCTCAGTGTTCAGATATTTTTTAATTAGTTCTTAGAGAGAGTCATACCTGTTTTGACTATTCTTCCTAGGTCCACTTCTCTTCTTACCCACTCCTAGCAACAGAGCTATCAACAGTTGTTAGTTGCTAGGGAGAGAAAGACGGTTTTCTCTAAGAGTGTAGACTGGTAAGTCAAGTGGAAGACCACACATCTGAGAATATTTAGGTCCCATAAACTTGTCTTGAAATATTAAAAAAAAGATAAAAAGACATAAAGTGTTCAGACTCTTAATAGATTATTTTAAATCCATTTCTTTCATTTCCAAATTTAACAAATTGAACAACCAATCTATCCCAGGGACCTCTGTTGAAGTCAGAGGCAAAATCATTATTCTTACAAGACTTTACTGTCTAGATGGCAGATTTGGCAGGGGGAAAGTTAGGACAGGACCATGTTTGAGAGAAGCTATTCTTCAGTAGGCACAAAATATATTTGGGTTCAAATTCAGGATCAAAAGGTGCAGCCTTATAAGAAGTGAATGAGAAAGGTGCACATTGCCAAAATGTTTTTCTTTTGCTGTTTTGCAGATGGAGTAATTTCTTTCTGTGAGAAAGAAAGCAACCGGGTGATAGTGATGCACACCTTTAATCCCAGTAGAGGCAGGTGGATCTCTGTGAGTTTGAGGCCAGCCTGGGCTACAGAGTGAGTGCCAGGACAGGCACCAAAGCTACACAGGGAAACCCTGTCTTGAAAAACCAGAAAAGTGAAAGAAATGGCAAAAGTAATGTGTGTGATTATTTTTTATTTATTTATTTATTTTTTCTTCGAGACAGGGTTTCTCTGTGTAGCTTTGCACCTTTCCTGGAACTCACTTGGTAGTCCAGGCTGGCCTCAAACTCATAGAGATCCGCCTGGCTCTGCCTCCCGAGTGCTGGGATTAAAGGCGTGCGCCACCACCGCCTGGCATGTGTGATTATTTTATTTTATGGTTTTTTGAGACAGGTTTCTCTGTGTAGCTTCGGAGCCTGTCCTGGAACTCACTCTGTAGCCCAGGCTGGCTTCAAACTCACAGAGATCAGCCTGTCTCTGCCTCCCAAGTGCTGGGATTAAAAAGCATGCATCTGTCCCAGTGGTTATTTTATTATTTTGAAAACAGAATAATGCAAAGAGCAGGGAGCCCTGCATGTGAGTTAGAAGATGTAGACTTAGTGGGCCTGAGAGATGGCTTAGAGGTTAAGAACATGTACTGCTCATGCAGAAGACCTTAGTTTGATTCCCAGCATCCATATCAGGTGGTTCATGGTGGTCTGTGGTTCTTAGAGGATCTGATTCCCTCTCCTGGTCTCCATAGGTGTTTGTGTGAATATGCTCATACAGAGAGAGACACACAAATATACATACATAAGTAATAAAATTAATGTAAAGTCAAGGAGATCCAGACTTTGAAGATAGAGGCTTAGAAGTTCTAATTTAGAGGGTCTGGATTTAGAAGGTGTGGGCTTGGCTCCTCCACTGGAATTTGTATTAACTACAAGCCGTGAACATCAGTGTTTTGCTTCTGAGTCTTTTTAGTTCACTGGGGAGCTTTTGAGGCTTTCAAGATGTGTGCATTCCTCTCCATGTTCTCAAGAAAGGCCCTTCCTTGTCCACCTAAAGCCAATTTAAGCTCAAAGGACCATTAACACAACAACTTGGGGATCTTTAAACATCTGTGTAATATTTTTGCTGTCTTAAGGGGGTCTGGATTGTGTATGTCTCCTTCAGGCCTGCCTCATCGTCTGTCTTCTTCACATGTTTATCAACTGCCACCTGCCCATGCACACATGTCACCTGCCCATGCACACATGTCACTGGAGCATGACACACATGCAGGAAATGTGGCGCTGGAGTTTCTTTCATAGCCACCATCCTAACTGTAGAAATCAAATAGTTTCATATTTTCTTACTTCATTTGAAATTACAGGTCTACACTTATAAAACTCATCATTTAGAGTGAAAACGAATGACTGTTTTTCCACATAATTTAAACTAGCATGGAGATGCAGAAAGTAATCATTTTTCAACAGTATGTATTTATTTTTCTAATAAAAGCCCACTGGCAACTTGCTAACCTGTAGCAGAGACTGCAGGATAGATGTGTCTCAGATAATTCCGTACACAGTAATTATGCAGTAAGCGGCACTTTGGCCGCTGGAGATCTCGTTTGACCACGGTCTTCCCTTTCCTCTCTTGCAGCCTCTGCAGCTGGACTGTGGCCACTGTGCCATTGTGTCAAACTCCGGTCAGATGGTTGGACGTAAGGCGGGAGAGGAGATAGACCGGTCCTCCTGCGTTTGGAGAATGAACAACGCCCCCACCAAGGGTTTTGAGGAAGATGTTGGCCACGTGACGATGGTTCGAGTTGTGTCACATACCAGTGTTCCTCTTTTGCTAAAAAACCCTGACTATTTTTTCAAGGAGGCAAGTGCTACCATTTATGTTATTTGGGGCCCTTTCCGCAACATGAGGAAGGATGGAAATGGCATTGTGTACAACATGTTAAAAAAGACAGTTGATAACTATCCAAATGCACAGATTTATGTGACCACAGAGCAGCGGATGAGTTACTGCGATGGAGTTTTTAAGGAGGAAACTGGGAAAGACAGGTGAGTCCTCTCTAAAAGAGCCTCGGTGACTTTTATTGTCCTGTGCGGTGACTCTTTGCTGAGTCCCCCTGCCAGCTATCAAATGAACAGAGATATTTTTTAAACCACTTGCTACGTGGTTTTGATTATTATGATTACTGCATGATCTGACAATGAGGTCCCATTAATGCTGCCCACACTGCCTTCTGTTCCCTCCGTTTTAACAGGTTTGAAGCTCTGAAAATGGTGGATAGTTCTCCAAAATGTCTTTAGAGCTCTTCCTATGTAGCTCAATTTGTTATTGATTAAATTGGATTTTTGGCTAAAAGAGGACATCTTCACATTCTGTTTCAAAACACAAATACTCGGGAATTTCAGGATTTTAATCCATCTTAACTGGGAATTGTGGCTCCTTCCACCTCCTTGAAACCAGACAGAGAGTAGACTATTGACCCTTTAATATGACTGTGCAGATTCGTGCATAGTAATAGCCCTGTGATCTTGAACACTACACTGAATAAAATACCATATTGACATTATGTATTCCTTAAAATCATTAGCACTTGGATTCTTAAAGAGAAATGAAGTATAAATATCCTTTGCTCAATTATTCAAAACCATCCTACATTTTGGTTGCATGCACTTCTCTGCCCCATTCCATCAATCACTGTCCCCACCTTCTCTGCTCCAGGCTCCTTCTCTTCCTCATCTTCTGCTTCCTCTCCTCGCTCCCTCATGGCCCTCACTTCTCAGGCAACTCTACCATCTGCTGGTTTCCCTGCCTCTTTAGAAAGAATCAGAAAAGTGAGGGAAGCAAAATTACAAACCGATCAATCTTGGCTGATATTCAGCACTAATAAAGAATTGCTGAAGAAGATTCAGAAACCTGTGCCTGAAGTTTTAGATTATATGTGAATTTTGCTTATTTGTGCAATACTATGAATAAATTGAGCTTTGACTGTAATTGCAGTGCTAACATTCTGATTTCCTTAAAATGCATGCCGTCTTTTACTGCTCAATATTATCGAATAGAAAGTTGTAACTATTGGGCAACTAGTTGTGGAGAGTTGGGATGTGCTATTTCCAGGTGTAATTTCCATGTTTATCATACATTGACAATCTTGGCAGGGGACTTTTTGTGGTCTCTTTTTTTTCAGCTCACTGTCCCCTACGTGCACCCCCAAGAATGCCTTTTTTAGGTTCTTAATAAACGACATATATTGTATTTTATCACATACATGCATGGACACACACATGCACATATACATATGCACACACACAGACACATATACATACACACAGTCATATGCACGCACACACACACATGTACACACTCAGGTAGACCAATGGACCTATTGATAGTGTGGGCTGATTTTCACTTAGCATTTCTACTTCTGAGCCCCTAAAACAGTTTCACCTGAAATGCAGGACAGATCAACACTTTAACATGAGTCCCTCTTATGCAGGAAGAACCTCAAAGGTTAGATCCAAACCGGTATAGCATAAGCCGTCCAAGCAGACCGGCAGATCTTGTTTGCAAGAACTGCACTCACCTGTAGCTCCGTTCTGTATGAATATGACCATTCTCCTGGGGCTCAGAAACCTCTGGTCTCTTACTAGCCCTGAGCAATGCAATTAATTAGATGTATTTGGTTTTTCATTAGAGCTATCCCTTAGGGTACCCCTCAGTTACAATGATAAGCCTGAGGATCATTTGGGGGTATCAGAGAAGAGCTTAGTGTGGTATTTGTTCCTGGTGCTTGAATCGCGTTGGTTTTTACTGTGAGCTTTCATTGAAACAGCTCTGTCACATAAGCATGGCTGTAGAATGATTAGAGAATAGCGTTGGGAGGTTGCTTTTTGTGTCTGTGATGAGTAAAACTGCTTATAGTGTGTCGGTTTTGCTGTCTTGGTAAAGCTAGTTTTCAGATATCTATCAATGGGGTTCTTTCAGAGGTCAAAAGATTTGATGGTACACGTTTGCTTCTTTTGTTTTCTTTTTCCATGGTTATGCCTTCCCACTGTTATTTCACTGTGTGGCAGACTGGAGAATTAAAGTCTCTAAGTTCTTTAGAACTCAGTAGAAGGGATGACAAGTAGAATTTGGCTGGTCAGCATGCTGTTGACAAAAATGACCTCAAAGGCTTCCGTCTCCATTATGATTTAAATCCAGCCCTGCTTGTGCTGAATATAATGATTTTCCATGGTTCTCTGGCACACGATGACCAACTTCAGACAATGTCTCTGAGTACGTAGATGTTTGTTGTATACACATGTGTACACACATGGAAACTGGAAGCAGAGGTCTGGCGTTTTCCTCTGTCACTCTCCGCCTTACTGTTTGAGACAGGATCTCTCATTGAGCCTGAAGTTTCCCATGGCAGCCAAGCTGACTGGATAGTGAGCTGCCAGTTCTGGACGGACAGACGCTCAGGGCTCTGCCAGACTTCACACGTGTTTTGGAGATTTAAACTGAGTTCGTTTTTGCATCAAGGGTTCATACACATTGAGCTGGATTCACAGCCTCAACAATATCTTCAAAAAACTTGTTATAAGGAAAATGTCAAACTGACGCAGCAGAGCCTGCTAGTCTCATCGTCTCTGTAAAGCCAGCCCTCAGCTTGAGGATTTACTAACTCGTGACCAGTCTTAGTTCAACGGTATCCCACACACTTTCTCCTTCCCCAAGCTGCTGTGGGATGTTCTGTATGTCCTATGGGAGCCCGTTCTTGGGTTCCTCATGGCTTTACCCAGCAGGTCTGCATAGAGGATGATTAGGACCACGGGCCTGAGTGCAGGTGTCTGAGATGGTCTGCACTTGGCTGTGCTGTGGGATGGTCTGTATGTCAAGTTGCTCTGATTGGTCAATAAATAAAACCTGATTGGCCGTGGCTAGGCAAGAAGTATTAAACGGGACTAACAGAGAGGAGAAATAAAAGAACAGGAAGGCAGAAGGAGTCACTGCCAGCCGCTACCCTGACAAGCAGCATGAAAAGATGCTGGTAAGCCACAAGCCATGTGGCAGGGTATAGATTTGTGGAAATGGATTAATTTAAGCTATAAGAACAGTTAGCAAGAAGCCTGCCACAGCCATACAGTTTGTAAGCAATATAAGTCTCTGTGTTTACTTGGTTGGGTCTGAGCGGCTGTGGGACTGGTGGGTGACAAAGATTTGTCCTGACTGTGGGCAAGGTAGGAAAACTCTAGCTACACCAAGCATTATTTTGAAGGGAGCCACAGACATCATTGTAATCCATCTTTAAATAGTTTACTGTGTATTTTAAAAGACAAAAGAAAAGCTCTACATCCTACATGGAAATACAAACACTTCCTTTATACCATTTTATTATTCCCTGGCTTGCAATGGTCAACAGTTGTCTTGTACATATATTTTCAGTATTAGTTTGAATCAGGATTAACATATGGTCGATGCATTATAATTGAGTGATGTATTTCCTATGTGTGTACTTACCCATATTGCTATTTGCCTACATCACTTATGACTGAAGAAACCTAGCCACTGGGTTTTCTAGCATGTAGTTGTTTTATTAACTTCTCATATTATTTCTTCTACGTTTGTTTTTATGTATTGAGGTTGACTGGATTCAGATCCAATTAGTATTTATTTCTTTGCCAAGAGCATCCTGTGATACTTGTAAAGGAAGAATATCCTGTGATTGTCTCTTTTTTATGGTAGAAACCACTAATGTTAACTGTCTGGAGGCAAGTATTTATTAGGGTTGCTCAAAGGTAGGGTTTTATCTTATCTTTTGACTGCTGGTCTACTCTGTAGAGAGGGCCTTGCCCTGCTTTGGTTACCATCAGACAGAAGACTGACTGGTTCTGATGTTTTAGTTTCTTGGCATCCTCTGAACTGACCTGCATGTTCATAACTTCTAATATTTACATACTGACTAATGGTTAAGTGTATCTGTATTTTTGTAGTTCAATTTATTATAAAGCACAATGTATGCTCTGAATGTGTTTTTTAGCCCATGGGAACCTCTTCAAATTGGTTTTACATGCTTTTGATATTCAGAAGAGGTCATGGATAGCTTCCCTCCTTCCTCGTATTGTAGGTACTTTTATTTATTTATTTATTTTTTCATTTTTCTTTTTTTTATTTTATAATTTAATTTTACATATTAGCCACAGATTCCCATGTCCTCCCCCCTGCCCCCTGCCTTCCCTCCAGTCCACCCCCCCATTCCCATCTCCTCCAGGGCAAAGACTCCCTTGGGGAGATTCAGTGCAGGCAGGTCCAGTCCCCTCCTCCCAGGTTGAGCAAAGTGTCCCTGCATAAGCCCCAGGCTCCAAACAGCCAGCTCATGCACTGAGGACAGGACCCATTCCCACTGCCTGCACGCCTCCCAAACAGTTCAAGCTAATCAACTGTCTCACTTATCCAGAGGGCCTGATCCAGTTGGGGGCTCCTCAGCTATTGGTTCATAGTTCATGTGTTTCCATTCGTTTGGAATTTTTGTTGTTGAGATTTCTAGCATGACAATTAGGGTGTTTGGCCATCCTATCACCAGAGTAGGTCAGTTCAAGCTTTCTCTCACCCATTGCCAGTAGTCTATTGTGGAGGTATTTTTGTGGATTTCTGTGGACCTCTCTAGCACTTTGCTTCTTCCTATTCTCATGTGGTCTTCATTTATCATGCTCTCTTATTTCTTGTTCTCCCTCTCTGTTCTTGATCCAGCTGCGATCTCCTGCTCCCCTAAGCTCTCTTTCCCTTGAATCTTGCCTTTCATAACCCCCACTCACAAGTCCAGGTTGTTCATGTAGATCTTATCCATTTCTCTGTCATTGGATGATCCCCGTGTCTTTCTTGGAGTTCTGTTTTCTAGGTAGCCTCCCTGGTGATGTGAGTAGCACTCTAGTCATCTTTGTTTCACATCTAGTATCCTCCTATGAGTGAGTACATACCATGTTTGTCTTTCTGAGTCTTGGTTACCTTACTCGGGATGATTTTTTTCTAGATCCATCCATTTGCCTGCAATCCTCATGATGTCATTGTTTTTCTCTGCTGAGTAGTATTCCATTGTGTATATGTACCACATTTTATTTATCCATTCTTCAGTTGAAGGGCATCTAGGTTTTTTCCAGGTTCTGGCTATTACAAACAATGCTGATATGAACATAGCTGAGCAAGTGCCCTTGTGGTATGATTGATCATTTCTTGGGTATATGCCCAAGAGTGGTATAGCTGGGTCTTGAGGAAGATTGATTCCCAGTTTTCTGAGATAGCACCATATTGATTTCCAAAGTGGTTGTACAAGCTTGCATTCCCACCAGCAGTGGAGAGTTCCCCTAGTTCCACATCCTCTCCACCATAAGCTGTCTTCAGTGTTTTTGATCTTAGCCATTCTGACAGGTGTAAGGTGGTATCTCAGAGTCATTTTGATTTGCATTTCTCTGATAACTAAGGATGTTGAGCAATTCCTTAAATGTCTTTCAGCCATTTGAAGCTTCCTCTGTTGAGAATTCTCTGTTTAGTTCTATAGCCCATTTCTTAATTGGACTGTTGGGTGTTTTGATGTCTAATTTCTTGAGTTCCTTATATATTCTGGATATCAGTCCTCTGTCAGATGTGGGGTTGGTGAAGACCTTTTCCCATTCTTCAGGCTGTCACTTTCCTTGTTGACTGTATCCTTTGTGTAGGTACTTCAGCACTTACCTACATCCTCCTGTGGACCTGTATTCAGACATTCTTCAAAGAGCCTTGGTTCTTCTAGTTGTTAAAAGAAAATAAACCATGGCACTGTGGCATTCATTATTGCAAAGTTGAATTTTTTTCTTGGCCTTTAGAGTGGGCAGAGATAGATTATAAACAATATATGCTGTGTGTATTGTTTATCAATAAGATCACCATGAGTCTTTCCATTTTAAGTCAGGCCTACCAGGCTTTTACCTTAACATGCCATGTCTTATGTCTGTGTTTTCTTTCTGGCAGGCTGCCAATCAAAGGTGCTGGGAACAGCATTGCGATTAATCATTTCCGTTATCTTGCAAAACATAGTAAACGTTGAGTAATGGCAAATCAGCTATGTAATCATTGCAGGCCTGTTAGGAGTACTGTGCACCGAAGATGTTTAAGTGGGAGGCATTCGTGCCAGACGTGTAAGGCTGAACTCACAGGAGCGTGCTGGGTGTGTCGCCCTGAAGGCCGTGATGTTTTCCTCCTAAGTAACTAGAGGGAACGCTGTGGTGTGCACACGTAGTTGCAGACAGAAAGGAATACGGAACAAGGGGTCTCCATTTCAGTTTGCTTTTGTTGTAAAGCTGTTTCATTCCCTTTGACTGCCAGAATTCATCAGCAAGTTCTCATTTTTGTCTTTATGTGTATTTGGTGGGGCTCAAACTCATGGCCTTAGACCTGCCAGGCAAATACTGTACCGCTTAAATAACATTCCCAACCATCAGATTCTAATGGAGAGATCATATCACTGTCAATTTACAGGCTTACAATGCTGATGTCACTGATATTTAAAATAATTTTTGATAGAAACATTAGGTTTAGTTCCTCAAAAGGAAATACTTCATAACCTTCCTTCCTTCCTTCCTTCCTTCCTTCCTTCCTTCCTTCCTTCCCTCCCTCCCTCCTCCCCTTCCTCCCTCCCTCCTTTCCCCTCCCTCCCTCCTTCCCTCCTTTCTCCCTCCCTCTCTCCCTTCCTTCCTTCCTTCCTTCCTTCCTTCCTTCCTTCCTTCCTTCCTTCCTTCCTTCCTTCCTGTCTTTTGTCTTCCTTTTTTTTTTTTTTTTCAGTCGTCAAAGTTCTTTTTGAAAAACACAGCCTTGTGCCGGGCAGTGGTGGCACACGCCTTTAATCCCAGCACTCGGGAGGCAGAGGTAGGCGGATCTCTGTGAGTTTGAGGCCAGCCTGGGCTACCAAGTGAGTTTCAGGAAAGGCGCAAAGCTACACAGAGAAACCCTGTCTCGAAAAACCAAAAAAAAAAAAAAAAAAAAAAAAAAAAAAAAAAAGAAAGAAAAGAAAAACACAGCCTTGGGTTGACAAGATGGCTCAGTGGATAAAGGTACCTGTCTCCAAACCAAAGACACAAGTGTGATCTCTGGGATCCAAATTGTGGAAGGAGAGAACTGATTCTTAGAAATTGTTCTCTGATCTCCACACATATTCTATGGTGCATGTGTTGAGCATGCACCCCTAACACACAGATAAGCAAATGTTGGCTAGGCATGGTACTTTCATTTTCCCAGAGCTTTCTTTTTTCCCCCAGGGGACTCCTTGCTGAGAAAATGTGTAGTGGTGGCAACAATGTCAGACCCTTACATTTCTTGGACCGATCCTAGACTACCCCTTACATATGCTGGAATACTTTTCAAACCAAATGGGAATTAATTTGTTCTTGTATTAGTTGCTGCCTAAAGCTCTGGCTTGGGAGTCAGTATGGCCTGTGGGGAGCCGCGGAGCCTGGGAGCCTGGGAGCCTGCACAGAGGACATTCATCCATTCTCTAGTTATCTGATTGTTGGACAGTGGCCACCCTCATGGCTTTGCTTATCAAATATGATCCTAATAAATAAGAATTATTAATTCTGAGATCGTCCCTGCCTCCCAGAAACCTTTGGAATGAAAGGTTTTTATATTCAAAACATTCTGACCAAAATGTCTTTTTGCTCCCCTTTGAATGATTGGTATGCATAAATAACTTTATCAAGCTAGCGGCCAACGTTTACCCTAATACATCTTAAGATAGAATCCCCCTGGAGGTGCTGCGGGGCTGACAGCAGCACATGGTCCCCCTCCCTGGAAGGATGAGAGTATGTGCCTGGCATGCATAGGCATGGGGAGTATTAGCTTCCGGAAGGCCACGGGCAGACTGTGAGTGCTATGCTGTAACCTCTGGCAGGTGGGCAATTGCAGATTGCTTCCCACTTCAGAAACGTGTTGGCAGATGTAGGCACATTATTTAATTAACTAATAATTGAGAAAGCTATAGTCACTATTAAAAGAGCAAAGCTAATTCTAGGCTGATAAAGGACTCTGAGCTGCCCTAAATAGGTCGTAATTAGCTGGAGCAGTGTGGCTCCGCCTTTAGGGATGGGTGAAATTAATGAAAGTTAGCAGCAAATGGAACTGTGTTTCAAAATGCTCCTGCCTAAGGTGAAGAGGATGAGAAAAGAGGGAGTCACTTGTAAAGATCATTTACGAAGCCATGACAGCCACTGTCAGGAAGTAATGAGAGCATGGGACGTTGATCTGTACGAATCAAATTCCCTGCCTGGCTCCTTTCTGCCAGAGAGCGCCATCATTTGCACTCAGTCTCCAGGAGAGAGAGAGACCAGGAACGTCAGCCCTGTTGTCGTATTTCCTTATTTAGCCAGGGTCTTAAGGGCAGCTTGGGTTTCACCCTTTCAGCTGGGTCATTTCTAGAAGTTTCTTGTAGCTTGTATCATTTGAAAGATTCTTCTGTCATTGCTGTAAGGATCGAATTGGCTCACATCCCTGGGGTTTGTAAACTCGGTTGGTTCTAGTCTGAGGGGTCTCACGTCTCCTGAGGATCTGGGGTCTTCATGAGTCCCTGCCACTGCACAAGGCAGACATCTTCAAAGAACACAGGGTGGTGGCAGGGAGGACAGTAAACACAAAGCACAGACGGCCCAAGAAATGTGCCACACTCACCCAAAGGTGTGTTATCCTTGTGTGCCAACCCCACAGACAAAGATATCTGGCTGTTCCCAACTCTCAGAAAAGGCTCCTAACCCCAGAAAACCTGGACTAAGGGAGACCAGGCAGCGTGGAGCAAGCCTTGGCGTGAACAAGACAGAATCAGAAATGCTGTTTCCTCTTTTGTCCTTCTGAGGGCTGTCACTGGAAACGCACTCAGCACTTTTCCCTCTGCAAGTGGAATTAATGGTCCTTCCCCAGCTGACTTATTGGCAGGAATCCTGAATTCATACCACAGTTGTGGGCAGACCCCTTGGACTCCCGGGTCACAAAAGTAGAATAAGGCTCCCAGGACGCTGGCTTCATGCTAACAAGCATCCAGACACAGAACTTCCATTTTCCCATTATTAAGTGGCCTGTGTTAGGCTCCTCTGTAATGTACAAATGCTGGAAATGGAAAATCCCATAAAAAGAAGCCATCTCTTCAGAATGGCAGATGAAGAAGGATGCTAATGATGCATCAAAATGACAGTACCAACTTCTGTGTAAATCGCACATGTGTGCACACACACACAAACACACATACATACACATGTGCACACAAGCACACATATGCACACACACAAGCATACACACATGCATGCATACATACATACAAATACACATGCATGCATGTAGACACACACACACACACACACACACACACACACACACACACACACAAGGGGATGAAGAGAGACAGAAGTGTGTTGATGGGAGAGATTACACTATCTGGAAAGTCCTAGGGACAGTTGCCCTCAACAGTCCTTTCAGCAAAATGGCTGCTGACCACAGGTGTGTATCACAAGGCGAGATGCCTTCAGTGAGAAGCCATGCAAGCCATGTCTAGACTCAAATGTTCCATACCGACCTTCAAGGTTGATTAGTGATAAGCTTCATCTCTCGTTACCTCCTTCTTCTGTATTTTGGGTTTTCCTGGCCATGTATTTATTTATTTGCTTCTTTAATTACTTAGACTGTCTTTCTCTCATCAACACTAGTTCACCATTAAGAAAATTAAGATTTGTGAGCTGGAAGCATACCCCTCCTCTGTATTCTTCTAAAAATAGAGCTGAGGACTGAAGAGATGGCTCAGTAGCTAAGATCACGTACTGCTGCTACAGAGAACCTGAGTTCATTCCCAGCACTCATATCAGATGCTTCTCAACTGACATCCAAGGTCACCTGCACTCTGTGCATATAGCTCCACACAGACACACATATGTATACATACTTTAAAGTAAAATAAATCTTTAAAACATATACAGTCAGGTTTTTTGTTTGTTTTGTTTTGATTTGATTTTTCTGCACTTAATCTTGTTAAGCTCATTTGTGCTTCTTGAGTTGAGCTGCTTGAACAGACGCTTCAGAACACCTTGCCACATGCCCAGGATGCCAGCACTCAGTCATTTCTGTGTCAAATGCTTCCTTCTGGAAATGCCTTTCTTCCTAATTATAGAAATGCTGTCCCTTGAATTAGATGTCCTGGTGCAGCTTTTTTTCCTGAATAAAGAGTAGATTGTCCAGATCAGCATAGCACTTTACCAACTTGAGTGTACATCCTGTTGACTGTTGATATGGGCAAACTGGAGCCAGGCTGTAGAGTTTGCATTTCAGTGAGAACCCGGCCAGGCCAGCCCAATGTTGCTCATCCGAGGAGGTCACTTTACATTGTGAAATTTTTATTGCTTTGGATGGAAGGACAGGCAACATCCCATTCATAGAGAAAGAATAGCTATTTCCCAAATAACCTTGGTAGTCAGATCCCAATTCTGTGATCCTGTCCTATTGTAAGCCAGTCACGAGGTCTCTTTCTCTCTCGTGTGTGTGTCAGGGCTCCTTGAGTTCACCTCATTGACAGCTCACTTCCCCTTCTCCATTGTTTCCACTGCCAGGGCTATAGTGTACTACTGTCTGCCTCTCACACACCTGTCCTGTCTCTGTGCTTGCAGAAATGCCTCTTCTGCTAATGGCCCCTCCCACATCATGATGCACAGAGACAGGCCATACATCATTACTAAGTCAAGTGCTGCCTCATTCACGAAGCCTCTGCAACATGCCCACACAGAGCGTGTATTTCCTCTGAAACCCCATAGCATTATAGCTTGTATTTGTATAGAAACCATTACTTTCTATCATGCACCATTGCTGCTGTGTCTAAGCTCATCAGGTGGTCCCCAAACACCTGGGGAGGGCCCCAGCTCTATGTGTTTGTGTCCTCAAGCACCACGGTAGACTGCTTGGTTCTGATAGTCATCCAGTAAATATTAAACAGATGAATGAATAAGTAAATGAATACAAATCCTACCCAGTCCTTTTGTGGGCTAGAGATAGCTTAGTGGTAGAGAGCTTGCCTGGTGTGTTCAAGGAGCTGGGTTCAGTGCCCATCACTGAAGAAAACAACCTCAAAATCCCTTTGTTGTTTATGAAATACTAGTGAATTTCAAAGCAGTTTTATGCTGTATAGATGGCTCACAGCAATGCTGAACGGATAAATTGTAGGGCTCGATTCTGATAGAAAAGTTTCCCCAGGTCTATTCAGAGAGACCACCCGTGCTCTGTCTTAGCCAAAGGTTGGCAAATCTGTTACCTTTTCCAGGGTTTTCATGGCTGGGTGCTGGGTTTGTAATAAGTCACTGACAGATCCATTCTTCAAAGGCAGGTTTCTATTTTAGTTTCTCATCAGTGGTAAAGTGGGTTCCAGAATTTCACTCACAATTCTCTTAGCTGCCAGTTGCTTCATGAACAGACCCAGTCAGAGAACCTGAACCCACCAACACCCTTGATCCTTAGGTGGCAAATGTGACTTCCACCCCAGAGCAGAAACAAAAGACCCAAGCAGAGGACCAAAACCTCTAGCAAAACTGTCTGGCTTTCATTTTCCAATGATACACACACACACACACACACACACACACACACACACTTTCTTCTTTGATAGGAAAACTGTAAATAATTATAGTAGAAATATTTTAAATAACTTCTTGATGAGCCTAAAGAAAAGAAAAATGGGAGGTGTATCTTCCAGCCCTCTGCATAAATGTTTGATGGGTTTGTGCTCCATGGTTGAAGAGAAATATTGAAAACATTTTTTATATAATGCAGACATGCCCCTCTTTGGTCAGACCCTCTGATAGCCCTCAGCCTTCATATTTTTAAAATTTTGTTCATATTTTCATACCCCATTTTACTTTTTTAGTTTTAATTTAGTTTTTTGTTTTTTGAGACCAGTCTAAGCAGGCATAGATCTTGCCAGGTAGCTAAGATGTTTTGGAACTCTTGATCCTCCTGTCTCTGTGTCCTTGGCGCACAGATCCCAGGTGTCACCACTACACTTGGTGCATGTTGTGCTAAGATCAAGCCCAGGACACCGCGCAAGCTAGACAAGTGTCCCACCAATGGGACACATTCTCATCCAAGGCTGTACTTCCCTGATGACTTGCAGTGTTTACAGCAGGGACCAGTCCCCCCTTTTCCTCTCTGAGCTTTGCATGTCTAACTTAGCACCTTGTTCACTTTGCTTCATCACCTAGACACCTGATGCGCTTGTATTGGGTACCTTTGCTCTAGGAGGCTGCCAGGATACTCTTCTTCTCACGCAGTGCATAGCCAGCTGTTTGTCACCAGCTCAGTGAGTTGATCACAACGTTTGAAACAGAAATGTGTACTGCATAGTCCAGTATGCTCAACTCTTACCTTGTTCTACTTTCCTAATTTTACCTCAGGGGCTTTTCAAATCGACTGTGTTCTATAATATATTTATTTACTTGATTGCTTATTTCTTTTATGTATACCTCCCAGCAGGATATATGTTCCTTAGGGGAAGGGAAGGGTTCATTATTTTGTTCACTGATACAGACCAAGGACCTCAAACAGTGCCAGTTATATAATAGATAATATTTTTCTGCTGGTGAATGACCTAGAGATGCACAAACAAAGAAGAGACTCAGGTATCTTGTAAAACTTGTTTTACAGGGTCCTTCAAAGTAGCTGGACAACAAAGCAAGAGTTGCCTGCTTTCAGGACGAGCATCAATCACATGCCCAGAGCAGTGTTCTCATCCAGCAGAGCCCGCTAGTTCGGGAATACTAGGACTGGAGTTGTGTTATTCACCTAAACAACTGCCCTGGCTGCTTTTCATTCGCTAGTATATGGTCTTGTAGTCAAAATGTAATTGTCTAGGTTGGCTTAATTGACCCGCTGTCCAGTGAGGGCAGCAAAACTCCCTTTCTTACCTGAGTTGGGAGAACAACGGTCTCAAGCATGGAAGCTGCATCAGTGTCAACTGAGGAGCTGCTGGAATGCCCAACCTGGTGTTTCTGGGCTATACCTCATCTCCAAAGCTCTGCCTTTCTAGGAAATTGCCAGGTAGTGCTGTGCAGGTCCTAGATCTGCACTTTGAGAGGGTGTGTGTTGGAGAAAGATCAAGTCACATTCAATTATTTTGGCTATATTTTGCCCCTTATCATTGGTGTAGTGGTCTGTAAATACCTAGAATTCTTTTCTGTGATAGTTTGATTGAAGGGAATCTTCATCTCAGTGTTGAAGGCCCTGTAGCACTGCATTTTATTTGTCACTGTCTTAAGCTCTTGCCCCTCTGCAATCCTGCCAGATGTTGTTGCTCATTAGTGTGTGAGGGTACAGCACTTCATCATTCTAGATAGACTAATCACCCTGTGCTGGCTCCTGAGCGAAGCATCTACAATGGATATGTGTTTACATGACTGTAGCTTTCCAGTTTCGCTCATTATGTATTTATTTCCCTAACAGTGCATGAGCTCATCACTTTCTCTCTGTCCTGCATTCCCATCAGATTACATCTCTTTGAAGTTCAGTCTGGCACTGTTCCATAGCTGTGACCATTACAGCCTTACCTCTGGTGGTATGTAACTCCTCTGTTGCTTGAATCATCTACTTGAGGTAGTTACTTGAAAGTGTATCCATGAATTTAAGATACTGATTAGTACTTCATTGTCGGATTCATTCAAGCAGATGGGAGGGCCATTCCAGTATGACAGCAAAGCCAAGTATTATTTTCCATTTATCGTATTTTTCCTTATGGAGAAATAGACTAAGGAAGCACAGCCAATGAAAAACATTTTTAAAGCTCGAAAAAGTGGGACTTTGGCACAAAGATGGGTGACCTCTTCTATAAACCATGAAACTGTGTGATGGAGAGAACTGGTTAAAATTTAGGGTCTGAGCCAGACAGTGGTGGCACACACCTTTTATCCCAGCACTCAGGAGACAAAAGTAGGTGGATCTCTGTGAGTTTGAGAATAGCCTGATCTACAAAGTGAGCTCCAGGACAGCCAGAGCTGTTATACAGAGAAACCCTGTCTCAAAAAACCAAAACAAAAAAACAATAACATCGGGTCTGGGGAAAATTTATATATTAAATATTCAATAAGTAGAATAAAAAAGGACAGTTTTCATTAAGAAGAAAAACTTCATTGGATAACTCATACAGAGGTTCGGTTGTGTGTGCAATGCTGTCTCCTGTTGTGAACAGGTCATTTAGTGTCCCCAGAATGCTTTTCTATGTAGTTGAATATTGAACTTGTGGGATTTTCTTGAGTTTTTATTGACTGGAGTTATGAGAAGATACAGTGAGGGTTTTCTGGCAAGGCAGACAGTCTACGAGGCAGGACTTTGGGGAATAGTTCTTTGCCCATTAACTGTTATGAACCAGGTTGTTCGTATCATTGTTCTGAGCCGAGCATCCCAGCCTAGCTGTGTGTGGCAGGAGAGCACACAGAAACTCTCCAGGTAAGCGCACCATGAGGCGTAGCCCCAGTTCCCAGGTCTTTTCCCTACCACGTTTATCTGAGTTTTCCTTTCTGTAGCTGTGATGAAATCCTTTTGCCAAAGCAACTTATGAGGGGAAGAGTTTATTTCAGCTCGTAGTTCAAGCTGTAGTCCAGGGTGGCTGCAGGAATTTGAAGCCTCTGCTGACATTACAGCCACAGTCGGAAGGAAAAAACAACAACGAATGTCACAGCCTCATGCTTACCTTGCCCTCCCCACTTTCATACAGTTCAGGGTCCCAGCCAGGGACTGTTGCCACCCACCCTGTGAGCGGCTTCCTACCCAGTTAGTGTAGTCAAGACAACCCCCCCAGGTATGCTCAGAGGCTCATCTCCCAGGTGATCCTAGATTTACTCAAGTTGACCACCATGTTCTGTATTTCTGCTGTGTGTCTGGAGTGATCTGCCAGGTGGTAACAGATACAGTCAGTTTTATTTAGGGTGCATTAAGTTTTCACCTGTCAATGTTTGTTTGTTCTTCATAGAAATTGTGATGAATCTGCCCTTTTTCTTCTCTTTGCCTTCATCATGACTCATCATGACCGTCTCACCTGAATTATTGGGAAAGATCTTCAAAGAATGAACCATTTGCAGCTCTGTCGCCTGGAAAGAAATGTATAAAATATGAGAAAAGTCGAAACTGCCGTAAAACTGGCACGCCCTACTTCCTTAGCAGGTGGATGCTTGGTGGGCAGAGAGGTTCTGGGGTTTTTGCTGCCAAGCACATTGTGGGTGTTCAATAAATATTAAATAATAAGAAGAATTTCCTAATTATGACGAACATTTTTCTCCATTAAGCAGATGGTGCTCCATAGGAGCAGGCCATTATTTATAAGTGTGACACAAGGTTCTGGCAATTGTGAGGGAAATGTGGCTTTCACTTCGGTTACTGATTATATGCTACAGCAAAGTTTTGTGTCAAACAGCTTGATCAATATTAGTTAATGTTTGCTATTTAAAAAAAGAACTGTGAAGAGAGAGATGGACTTTTTGTGTCCATGTCTATAATCCTGCCATTTTGATGATTAATAACGGCTTCAGCTATAAAATCATCCCTTGTAATGTGATATAAAAGACATCTTGGAAGCCAGCCCCATGTGAGTGCAAGCCTCATCTGCCCTGCTTTCTACCGGCATTTTCCTTTCAAGTCCTTGGACTATCTGTCTGTGGTTACCAAGGCTAGATGTGCAGACCTCTGATACGCTCATGGCTCAGAGCCAGAGCTGAAACCTCAGTGGAACTAAGGAGAGTTAATTAGGTGTTCCCAAAATACACATCATTTTATGATTTTGCACATCACCACGATGAAAATAACAGTCTAATTCCGTCAAGTCATGTAAATTACAGTGAGAGGGATGATGAGCGGCAGCAATTCTCCCTCCTTTGGAGAAGTTAATTTTGTTGTCAGCTCTTCCACATGTCCAGAAGTCACAAACCAGAGGCATGACAAATCAGAGGTTTGGCGATCAGATATGGCTTCCATTTCTAAAGTCTGCTTTCTATAAAGGGTCTATGCAAATGGAAGCATTCAAGAATATAAATCAAATAGCAGCGTCTGAGGAGCTGAGGCAGCTGTGCGCCTTCTCATCAAAGATAGAAAACATCCTGTTTACTAACACACCCAGACGCCCTCACCCACATACACTCCTGCCAAGCTCTTCCGCTTAGGAGGGGCATTCGTTTGGGTGCGAGATAGGCAGCTCCGAATCTAGCTTCATTCATGCCGTCTGCAAACATCTTCTGAGCACATAGTCCCTGGGTGATAAGTAGCTGTCATACATTGTCCAAATGCAGAGCCGCTGAGATTTGAGACATATTCTCTACCTTACCAGGAACTCTAGAGGCTCTGGCATGTGTTGGCAGGCTCTCTGCATCCAGTCTCACCTCCTTGTTTTTAATATTTATAAATAACACTCATCAGGATGTCAGTAGGTAGGAAATGAAAGTAGCTGAGAAACCCGGCCAAGACCAAGCAAATCCCAGTGTGAGTTAAAGCAATGCTGACCTCAAGGCTGTGTAGTGAACCGAGATGTGTTCTAGGGGCAAGAAAATAAGTCTTATGTTGAAGTCTGGGTTCTGTCTCACTGATCCACAATCAATGGGCTAGAGATTGCATCTGAATTCCCCAAAGACCTGTTAGGAAATCAAGACCATGTACTACTAAAGCCTGGAGTCTGCCCAGAATATGAGCTCATAAATATGTTAGCTTAAGTAAAGCTTATGATAATGCACATGAATCATGTCCTATTTTGAAAAGCATAGACCCTATAATTCAATACTTCTGGAGCACCTCCAGATAGCTGCAGGATTTTTCTCCTTCATTTCTCTTAGGTCTGGATTCAAATGTCATCTTGTCAGAGAGCATTCCCTGGCAACACCCTTTACCGCCCCCTCCGTAACCTGTGTACCAAACTCCATTTTCCTTGCCACTTACTGCAGTGTGACACGTTACAATTTGCTCTTGCCAATCTACTGTGTGAGATTTTTCAGCAGGACTTGAGGCTGCCCCTTCAAAGTGCACCTGACCCACAGTACCGCCCAGCTGTTGAGTGGATGTGTGTGGCTTTGGGGGATGCTACCTCATTAACAGAAGAAGCAGCACTAGCTAGGGTCTCTTAGGATTAGAGTAGAGCTGTGCCCTAACCTTTTCCCCTCCAGTATGCCTCGGTATAATTTTACTGTGGTGAACTTCATGCTTTGAAAGTGTGATCTGTGAGAAACGACAGATCTGTTAATTAGCATTTAATTTGTTTCTCTGTTTTCATAAATCTGAGGCAAATATAATTGCTATCTGAAATTCTGGTAACCAGGGAACCCATATTGAAGTGATACAGTTCTGTTAAAAAAAAAAAATAAGAAAAAAAAAAAAAAAAAAAACCTGGAAAGCAAATGTTTCAGTAAGGTTCTGTATTGAGAAAAAAGAAAAAAAAAAAAAGATTCCTGCATAACTTTCTGAGATTTCATATATAACCCAAGAATCTCCATTAACAACTCTAGTGGGCGAGGAGGAAGGGGGGTGGCTGGGGGAGCTAAAAATGAGTTCAGCACATTTATTTTGTGGGCAGGAAAACCTAAGATTAAAGCAAATTTAGTGACTTTCCCAAGATTCCCTGCATTTCTGTGAGGCTTCCTTCCCAGGATGCTCTGAATGCCCTGCTGGAGCCATGCTTGCTGGCTGCTGGGCTCCCCGCCAATGAGTGTTCTGTGGATCACCACCGCTGTCTTGTGAAGGATATCCCATTTTCTCAGCCAGAAGAATGTCAAGAACAGAACCTGGCCTTCTGTGGAGTGCCTTACATGTCAATTTTTGAGACCCAGTGATCTACCGTGTGCAAGGATCATCCTTGAATCGGCTGTTCTGGGATGGAAAAACAAAAACTTTAAGTCATATTATCAAGTAATTTCAAATCGTACTTACTGAGCACTTTGATCAGTAGGTTTCCTCAGAGAAGGACACTGGCCATTTGAAAATCTACTTAGATGTGTGTGCTGGTTAGTTTTTTGTCAATGACACAAACTGGGTTATCTGAAGAGGGAGCCTCAAATGAGGAATTGCCTCCATCAGATTGGCCTGTGGGGCACTTATTTGATTAATAGTTTTGAGGGGAGGGAGCAGCCCATTATGGGAAGTGCCATCTCTGGGCAAATGTTAAGAAAACAGCCTGAGCAAGCCATGGGAGCAAGCCATAAGCAGCATCCCTCTGTGGTTCCTGTCTCTGCTCTGTTTGAGTTCCTACTCTGGCTTCCCCCAATGATTAACTGTTATTGGGACATATATATCCAATAAACCCTCTTCTTCCCAAGTTGCTTTTGGTTATGATGAGAAAGCTAACTAGGGCAGTTGGCCATAGGGTAGATAAGATATGCTTCTTTGAAAACTTGAATTTAAACCTTTCCAGTTTATTAATTTCACCCAGAAACCTTGTAGAGTACAAGGTACCAGGCATATAGCCTATGGTGGTTTCAGTGAGAAGCATCGCCAAAGACTTATGTCTGAACACTTAGTCCCCCATTCATGGTACTGAATGTGGATGTTGTGGAGCCTTTAGGAGGCACATATTTTCTGAAGGCCTTGAGCATTTGTACTTCTTCCTATGCCCTATATGTGTCTGCTTCTATATGTGGATGGAAATGTGATCAGTTGCTGTAGCACGAATCTTAAAAGTTCGTATTAATAAAAACAAGCCCAGAGCCAGGTATTTGGGTGAACTCTGGAAGATCAGAGAAGCAGAACAAGCCATAGCTACCTTACCTTGCCAATTCCTCAGTTGATCCTGTTTCCTCAGACTGGAAGCCTCCTCTGAGTACTCATCCAGAATGAATCCCAGCTGAACTGTTGCTCAAAAATCTAAAAGGTTAACCAACCAGTTCCTGGTCCTCATGCCTTAAATACCTTTCTGCTTTCTGCCATCACTTCCTGGGATTAAAGGCACGAGTCACCATGTTTGGCTGTTTCCAGTGTGGCTTTGAACTCACAGAGATCCAGGTAGATCTCTGCCTCTGGAATGCTAGGATTAAAGGTGTGAGTGCCACCGTTTTCTGGCCTCTATATCTAGTGGCTGTTCTGTTCTATGACCCCAGATAAGTTTATTAGGGTGCACAATATTTGGGAAAACACAGTATCACCACAAGCTGCTTCCTGTTTCTGCTGCCATCTGTACCTTCCTGATGTTAATGGACACCATCCCTCTGGAACTGTAAGCAAAAATAAACCCCTTCTTCCATAGCTTGCTTTAGTCATGGTATATTGTCACAACAATAGAAAAATAGCTAATATGGCACCCTGTTGTTTGGGGAGACAGACACAGGGACACAGTGGACCTCACAACCATGTAATGCTGCTAGCAAAGACTGGTTGTCCTCAGACCTGACTCTGAAACCTCTGATATGTCTCCCAAACACAAACCGTGCAATTCTTTGCTGTGGGATGGTCTGTATGTCAAATGTGTTCCTCTGATTGGTTAATAAATAGAACACTGATTGGCCAGTGGCCAGGCAGGAAGTATAGGTGGGACTAAGAGAGAGGAGAATTGAGAAAATAGGAAGGCAGAGGGAGACACTGCCAGCCGCCACCATGACAAGCAGCATGTGAAGATGCTGGTAAGCCACGAGCCATGTGGCAAGGTATAGATTTATGGAAATGGATTAATTTAAGATGTAAGAACTGGATAGCTAGAAGCCTGAGCCATTAGGCCAAACAGTTTAAATAATATAAGCATCTGTGTGTTTATTTTATAAGTGGGCTGTCGGACTGCCGGGGCTTGGTGGGACCCGGAGAGAAAACTCTCCAGCTACAATTCTTTACTCAGAGAACGTGGAGGAGGCTCCTTCACAGAGAGACTGCTCCTGTTTTTGTTGGGACCTGTATTGGTTACTAGCTTTGAAAGCTGTTCCCTGTCTCCACTGCCACCGCCTGCAGTCGCTCTCCTCAGTGCCCTTGACTTTAAGGAGTTTGACTTACTCTTCACCATCATCAGGGATGAATCGCTGTCCATCAGCATTTTGCTTCTTCTTACACAACCCTGAAATTGAATCATTCAAAAAATTTCCCAGAAATGGCTTTGTGAGGTTTTAATTTAATTCTCTGCATGGTAAAAACTGTTTAAGACATATTTCAAAGCCCAGGCTACTGAATATTTTATACCATGGAAACTGTCGTGGGAAAAAGTTAAGGAGTTAAGGCCACAAAAGAAAAAATGAGGGAAAATAGATTTGAGGAAACCTTGTGAATCGGGATTTCTCTTAGGAATGTTTGTATCTTACTCCTCTGTCCTGCACCCTCCTCGGGCACATGCTGCGGCATGGCTGCCATTCTCTCTCTGTTCATTCCATGTCTCTGCAATGTGCCCTGTGGCCACTGTATTGATTTCAACACTGTGGTCCTCATCGTCATAGGAAATGGGGGCATTAATAACATGGTCTCTGTGGACAGATCATAATAAGAAACCTTATAAGTAACTGCCCACTAATGGGAAAACTGAGAATATGCACTGAATTATAATGGTCATAGTGCAACCATTAAAATTACAATTATGGCACAATGGAAGAACTCATTTTATATTAGTTTATCTTTGCATAATGTTAATAGCTAATGAAAGTGTGACAATGACATCTAATTAGGCTTAACAACATGTCTGCACTTCTTATAAACGGGCTATATTTTGCTTGCAGTCATGTGTTGAGGACATTAGTGAAGTTGAGGTCTACCTCTAATAGAAGGTTTGCAAGGTAAGACTCAGTCTTGTGAAAAATTGGTCTTCTGATGTATGGGATGACTGTCTGAGCTGGACCTGATGGAGAATTCTGCACAGAGAGGAACACTGAAGGAGAGTTTCCTTCCTAAAGCTAATATGGAAATGTCACCTCCAGCCTTGACGATGAAGCTGGAGGCACAGTATCAACGTTGGCCTCATTTCCCTGCAGAAATGCTCTTCCAGGTAGACTCCTGGCCAACTCTCTCATGCGGCTGTCTCTAACAGCCCCATTTATCTCTTCTCCTCAAGCATTCATTTTTCCTGCCCTGACACCTTGACGCCTTGATCTTGTATAGACTTGGTTCAGTTGTCTATATTTTATGGATGATTCTGGCCATCTACCTCCACCACTGTTCTGCAAAGTACCAAGTACCCAATGTACACTAGAATGCCAGTTTTGCAAGCACTTGGAAGCAATAATCAAAAGCCTCCTTGCGACTCCTGGAATGTGCCTGAAGCTGCTCTTATACTAAGAAGTAATGTTTTCTGAGCTACTTCTTATAGGGGTCTTGTAAAGTCTCTTGGCAGGATCAGGCATTGTCCTCTCTGCCCTGACCTCAAAGACCTCCTCCTCGGGGAAGTGTCACATGAGCAGGCAGTTTGTAGGTGAGGACAGACAAGCAGGGGTCAGGAACAGTCCTGACAGTTCCTCTCCTGCTGATGACTGCCAGCTCAATCCTCCCGTAGGCAGGACTTTTTTCATGCCTTGTTTCTATAACTCATGCTACTTAGTGAACTCCAGAAATAAAAGCTGGTGAACACCGACTGTTGGCCTCCACCTGCCACTAACCCAGGAGCCAGGGCAGGTGGCTGCCCACAGGCCCAGAGCTTTCATCCATTGCAATGTATGTGAAGAGCTCCGGATGCAATATTTGGTGATGCTTTTTAAAGCAAATTGCAGACTGTATAGATACAATTAAAATAAAAATTGCACTTTGGTTAAGAAATAACAAATGGAATTTCAGGCAAATTCAACTGATTTGTTTAAGCTCTTAATATAGAGACAAATTTGTCACAGATCCTCCCACTGTCTGTCTCTATATGTTTTTCTGGTTTTCTTTCTCAAAGACAACATGCAATTTTCTATTTAATCCATTTTTTCCTGGAAATCTATTGCAGGCCATATTCTCATCTATGCAGAAAGAGCTACAAAAAAATAGGACCAAGGGATAGACTAAGAAGCTGATTGTCTGTAGCATGTTTTGTTTATCTGTTTATTAGGGAGTCTACTTTCATATTTTAAAGATTTTCAAGATTCACCTCAAAATTCAGCATATGATAAAGAAGAATTCTGTGCACTCCCTGCCCTCATACATGCTCGGCCTCCCAGACTGTGAACAACCCCAGATGTGGCCTTGCGCTGGTTACAATGGCTGAACCTACAGCGACATGCTGGGATCTCCCAGTCTGTCATTTATGTTAGGTTCATTCTGTGGGTTTGGACAGATCTGCAGCAACCCACTCTGGATTCTAGCACGGCACAGCACTTCCAGCATTTGAAGGACCCCTGTGGTCCTCTCTCCTTATCCTCAGCCTCTCCCAGTCCTTCAGCAATGTGGACTTTGCCATTTTTTAGTTGTCAGGGAGTTGGAATTCGATAATAGTCCGGATTTTCAGATGATCATCTTTCCCTTGTAACGTGCACTTAAAATTCCTCCATGTCTGTTCATGGTTGGAGAGCTCATTTCTACTGTGCTTTTCTGCTTACCTAATAAAGGGCGCCTTGGTTGCTTCCACGTTTAGTCAGTTGAGAATGGTCATCCTATATTCCTTTATCATTTCCACCATCAACATATCTACCAGAAAGAACTTGGGAGGAAAAACTTCTTTTGCTCATGGTTTCAGAGGCTGCGCATCAGGGAGGGGGGGAGCAGAGGGGGCCTCTGGCAGCATGGGGGCGGAGAATTTGACGGAGGAGGATGCTGGCGCTCTGTGAGCCAGCTCTCCACACTGGTGCACCTTTTGCAGCACCTCCCCTGCTCCCGCCTCCTGGGCTGTGTTTTTCTCTCTTCCTTGCTGTACCTGCTCTCGGTCCTGCCCTCTGGGTGCCTTTGCTCTTCTCCAGAGCCTTCCAAGCATTCCGCCACCCAAGCATTCTGTTGTCATCACTGGAACCATCAGAGCATCATCTGGTCGCTGTCTTTCCTCTCCCCTCCCAGAAGCATTTCCTGTCCTGTGTGTCTTTTATATTTCTGGGGATGCTTGTCACTCTTGTTAGATTTTGTTCTTGTTTTGATTTCATTTTTCCTGGTTTCCCATTTTTTGTTTGCTTGCTCAGTTGGTTCATTTAGTTTAAGGGAGACAAAGAGCTTCCATCCCCAATCTTCAGGTTTTTCTCGTTGCTGTATTTTATATTATGGGTATGTAATTCATTTTAAAGTCCAGAGGGGTGTTTAGCTCTGTGGGTGGCGGGCTAATGTAAGATTTCTGTTTTCTTGGTTACAGCATTGTGTATTTTGTAGAATTGTTGATGGCACAGATATGCAAATATTTGTAGTTTGAAGCTAAAAACAATCACACTGCTTCTTAGGATTCCCCGGCTCTGGTCTGGCTTCTAGCTCTCCCTTCACCCTCCCTTTTCCATCAGATGTAACTGCCATGGCTGGCTGAGCCGAGACAGACAGCAGTCCATTCGGATTGTGGAAGTGAGCCAAAAGTTAGTGAGAACCTACAAAACAGAAACTTGGTAGGTCCATCTGCTGGTTCCCCAAGCCGTGGCTCTCACTGTCAGTTGCTCTAAGTGGCAGAAACACAGGGCCAAACATTGCAGCCTTCAGAGACCCAGTGCCAACATGACAGTTATGTTCAGCCGCTGCCGGTGCCTGGTAGAGGTCATGCCCGACCCAGCCATGCCCGACCCAGCCACACACCACCTTCAGACCGTGGTCTGAGTCATTCACTTACTTTTTTTTTAGCATTGACGACCACACGCTTATGTAAGTTGTGTGACAGGTTACTTGGCTTGTGTGCCAGATATTCCTCCCCGACAGCCTCCAAGAAGAAAACCATGTGTGAGCTGCAGTAGCCCGGTCACTTCCACAGGTACAGTCACTCATACAGGCTGCTCTTCCCCAAAGCGCTGGAAACCATGTGTGAGCTGCAGTAGCCCAGTCACTTCCACAGGTACAGTCACTCATACAGGCTGCTCTTCCCCAAAGCGCTGGAAACCAGTGGGGGAGGAGGCGGGTAATTAACTTCCAGAGAGGCCAGGCTTCAACAGATTGGTGAAGTTCCTGCCTCAGAATGTGATCCTCTCCATTGCAAAGCAGATCTGGTATTCCCTACCCACCACCAGCCATATCCTAAGCATGCTGGTCAGTCAGAGTATTAACCGAACATTTGGTCAGAGTGTTAACTGAACTTAGCCGAAGGAAACAACACCCTTTCGTTTCTTTTTTTAACCTGTGCTAAAACTCCTGTGACAATAAGCAGTGTGGAGATGTCCTGAAGGAGGTCCCTCTGGTGAGGCATGCAGACACACCCACAGGTGGGCATGTGGGCATGTGCCCGTAAACCCCATACTGGGAGGTCAAGGCAGGAGGATTGTGTTGAGCTTGAGGTGAGCCCAGGCTTCAGATAGCAAGACTCTGTCTAGTAAAAAGTTATTTTTAAAAAACAGGTATTTACAGGGTAGGGGAGAAACTGAGGTTAAGGTAAGAATCTATCATTGAACCTTTCTTACCATCACATGGAATTCACTAGAACAGGCTAGTGTGTGTTTACAAATGGCACACTGCAAGCTATCCCTGGAAAATGGCTTTCCACTGCCATGTATAGTTTGATGATTCACATTTAATACTCTGTCATTTTCTTTCTCAATTGCACAATTTCTTTGTCTTTAAAGTTAATAGTTCATTTACTCAATAATCAAAACAAAACTGTAGGTTAGGAAATATTTAAGATATGTATAGCAAAGAGCTGATTGAAAATATTCACGGAGACTGCATCGAGAAACAATTTAAGCAAATATATGAATGACAAGCACCTAATAAGGACAATTAGATTATATGTGAGGGAAACAAATGATGAAATAAAAGGAAACATATTACACGAGGTTGCAGCAAGTCCAGGGTAGGTCAAAGGTGAGGTGCTTCAAGGGGTTCCTCTCTCAGTGTGGTGGTGTGAAAGAAAATGGCCCCCAAAGGCAGTGGCACTCATGGGCGGTGTGGCTTCGTTGGAGTAGGTGTGGCATTGCTAAAGAAGTGTGTCACCATGGACGTGGGCTTTGCGGTCTCATATATGCTCAAGCCATGCCCAGGGAGACAGTTCATCTCCTGTTGTCTTCTGTTCAAGATGTAGCCAGCACCATGTCTGCCTGCATGCGGCCATGCTTTCTGCCATGATGCTGATGGACTAAACCTTTGAAACTGTGAGCCATCACCTCAATTAAATGTTTTCTTTATAAGAGTTGCCATGCTCATGGTGTCTCTTCACAGCAATAGAAACCTCAACTAAGATACTTCACAGTGAGGAAGATGTGCATGCACGTGCCAGAGCAGAAGTGAAGGGAGGTTTGGAGCCCTCGATAGTCCTGTGTTCTAATGCCCGAGCATTGGCGATAGCCGTCCCAGGTTCTGAGTAAAAACTTGAATAAATCTAAAGGTGTGTGAAGTGCCTGATCTTTGAGGCCTTCCTGTCCCTCTCCTCAAATAATATTCTTTAGCGAAAGCAGAAAAGACCTGACTATAATTGTCCTGGGATGAATGATTTTCTTCTTGGGAAAAAAAAGTTTCCATGCCATTGAGGCTACTGTCTCAGCATCACCTCACTGTCAGAGCAGAGCAGTGCTGCCGTATCCATGGCTGTATGGTTAGTTTTAGTTGATAAGTTCCTATGGAACACAGCGGCTGTTAATAACAGACCCGCTACTTCCTCGTGCGTCACCCTGTCAAGTCCTCAACCTGGAATTAAAACTAAGAGGATGCCTTTCATTTTAAAAACCCCCTTGAATGAAATCTGAAGTCTAATCTCATTTGCATGAAAGCATTTAGATGGTAAAATATACATTTTCTTTTTGTCAATATGTAATTTTCCAAACTGACTTAAGCTCCAACTGCTAGTAATGAAATGGGACCCAGCTCAAAGGTAGATTAAAGGACAGCCAATTGAAGATGGCAGTAATTTCTGAAGACCCAAAAGCTCATCAGAGCATCACATTTACAAAACTGCTTGCCATTAAGGCTTGGGTCACAGATTAAGGCCTAAAGGGCCATCGCTTTCTTATAGAATGAATTAGCCGGTAATATTATTGAAGTGTCTAGTCACAGTTTTTTAATATAATGAGGACCATGGAATGCTTAACAAATCAAGTTTAATACTTCTATATTTTTCCTGTCTGTGGGGCACTAGTCATTATTTAACATGCTAACTATTGGGCAAAGCTGTTCATGCAAAGTGCAGCGGTCACATACATATTAGATTGTCTTTACAAAAGCATTTGATGAATCCTCAGCTTGTACCATGGGTAGTGCCAATTAGTTCTCTTATATTTTTCCATTCAATTCTTGCAATGATTCACATGGAAAAAATCTTTCCCCATAGATGACACATAATGACATTGTCCTGGCTTCTGGGCAAATAACTGAATAAAATAATGTTACAGTCTTATCTTTATGTACGACAACAAACACAGTAACCAAGGGGTCCCTCCCCTCTCTCTTCCTCTCTTCCTCTCTTCCTCTCTTCCTTCCTTCCTTCTTTCCTTCCTTCCTCCCTTCCTCCCTCCCTCCCTCCCTTACTTCCTTCCTCTCTTCCTTCCTTCCTTCCTCTCTTCTTTCCTTCCTCCCTCCCTCCCTCCCTCCCTCCCTTTCTCTGTCTTCCCACCTCCCCCTTCCTTCTCCTCCTCCCCCTCCTTTCTTTTCCTTGCCTTGCCTTTCCTCTCCCCATCTTCTTTCCTTTTTTTATTTTTTGGCAACACTAGACCTCAAACCCAGAGCCTTTCTCATGGTAGGCAAGCACTCAGTCAGTAAGGTACATTCCCCAGCCTCTGGAATCCTTTTCTTATTTAAAGCTATCCCCATTTTGAAAATTGAAATGATGCTGAATGTCATCAGTACCTTTTGAAGGAACCAAATCCTTCCAAATGGGAGGAATTTTGTCCCCCATACAGGTGACATGATAGGAAGAAGATGGCCGCACTGATCAGTCCTCGGCCTAGGGGACCTTCCTGGATATTGAGCCAGGCAACCCCTGCACCTGTCCACACTGAGGTCTTTCTGTAACTCCAAGTGAGTCACACCCTAGGCCATCTCTGTGTATACTACCTTAGGGAAGGGAAGGTTCTTCGTGGTTCCTTTCTTTGCCCTCACACAATTAGTCCCAGAAGAAACAGAATGCAATGCATGACATGGCATCTGGATGAGCTAGCAGAGTCGCCTGGGTGCAGACATGGGTCCTGGTCTTAGGAGGATGACTTTTTCTTCCGTCCAGTTCCCAGACCTTCCAGAAGATTCATTCGTCACCTGACTGCTGACCCAGTACTCCTCAGCAGCTCCGTCGGGTCTCAAAGGTGCTGCCTCCCAGGAAGAACGTCCTGCTTTGCTTAGTAAGATTTTGTCCTCTGATTGTTCTCACACATTCACTTTTCTGACTTCCTAAGTGAATGTGTTCTGTGAGGATGACCCTCAGTCCCTGGTTGGCTTTCAGTATCCAGTGAAGTCTTTTATTTTGTTTTTTCACTTGCCAAATTATTCATTGCAGAAAATAAATTTAATTCCTTATAAAGGTTTGTTGTCCCCACCCCACCCCCACACTCCCAAACTGGAACAATCATTTTTGCATCCCTTTTCAGTTTTTTTAAATTACTTGTAAGAATTTACTTAGTAAACAACATGTTTTAAGTTCTTTATTTTAAAAATGTCAAAATATAAGACCTGAGTAATCTAGACTTGGCAATGGTGTTATTTAAACTTTTTTTTTTTAAATCTGAGATCCATCTTCTAAAGATTTTAATAAAATGTGACGCTAGTTTTTGAAATGCTGATGACATGTGGTCCATTTGGGAAGGTCTTCCAATATCCTTAAATAGTTGCAATCTCACCAGCTCTTACCTTCCCCGTAGCCACACCTGTGGTTTCCCCCGTGTTCCAAAATGTTCCCCCTGTACAGACTCTCACTGCAATGCCTGTGACTAGGCAGGGTGAGTCCTTCTTTGCTCTAAGCTGCCATATTTTACCAGCACTGGACGGACAGAAACAGGGGAGTTCTTTGAAAAGCCATCCTCTTGTCTAGCTGCATGCTGAGCTTTCTTGAGCTCCAGGGATGGTCTTCCTTCTGATTCTGGAACACTGGGCTGAGAAACACACCAGCCTGGACATGAGAAGAGTGAGGCCATGCCAAGCAGGAGGTCCATGTTCCACTTTTTGTCTTGGAAATAAAGACCCAATCGCTCACTGCTGCGTGCCTTTCTTGGAGGCTGACATGGATCTTGAGATGGAGTCTTTGGAGGCATCATGATTTTCCATAGTAACATAGACTTTCCCCCAAAACCATTGATCAAGATAAGTGCTTTTCAAGGAGGCCAGAGGACCATCCATCACTTGTTTCCCATGACAGCCAGGGGCGGGGAAGCAGTCCTTGAGCATTTCAGTGAAGACTTTGTTCAAGAGTTACAGTCTAACGGAGCTAGGCTGTGTCAAGAGGTCCTTCGGTCCCTAGTGTGTAGGGCTTAAAATAAGACGTAATGTATAGGGAGGGGAAAGGAAGTTTATTTTTTAAAGTTTGTGTCTTTCAAAGCTATACTTTATGATTCTAGTTTTATATTTATGTAACTCTTTGGGATTTAGAAGTATAGATGGCATTTAGTCATAGCCGTGGTTTAAAACACACACTTTTTACCACCGCATGCTCTCTCTGAGGCCACTTATGTCCCTCATCTACCCACTCTCACTTCTGAGCGCCACTAAACCCGCTTTTGTAACTGACTAAAGATATAAGAGCATGGAAGGTGTGGGGGAATCTGTAGGGAATGTAAAAATTAGTCAAGTCAAAGCTAAATGCACGGTATACTGGTGTGCGTAGAGATATTCAAAGAGAGGTTATCTCATATCAAACAAGCACTAAAACACCAGCATAAACAAGATTCGTCAGAAAAACTGACTCCGACTGCCTACGAGTTATTTCCAGCTACACTTGCTGTGACATTGGTTGTGTGTCTTAACATGTCTTTGTGGCGCACCTCTCTCTTTTATAACTAGAGGTGATGCTGATCCAACCCCACTAGATTGAGGTAGATCATTGAATCTACTCTGAGAAAATAGTAAAAAAATGATAGGATAAAATGCCCAGCTCCAGGTTTGTTCTTATTAATGAAACCTGTTAAGATTCATGCTACACTAGATTATAATGGAAATTAAAATTAGTTTATACGTTGTAAGTGTTCAGAACAGTCCTGACTTGGTAGTGTATTCTCAATAAAATGGGTCCATGGTTTGTCCAGAAAGCCTTTGCAGAGGATGTAGGAAGAAACTGTGGACTTCCTGGAACATACTAACAGCTCAAGAAAAATCAGGGGAGCAGGAAAGTGTGACACATGTTGGAGGAGTCAGGTTGTGGAGAATTTCCCAATAGAAAAAGCTGGGGAGATGAGTCGAGCAACAGAACATCTAAGGCAGTGTGTGGATCATGAGTCTGTGGCTCTGTTGAGTCTATTTTAAAAGAATAAACTTGAAGCCAGTATGACAGCGCAGCGCACACACACACACACACACACACACACACACACACACACACACACACACACCAGGGCTTGAAAGGTGGAGACAGGAGGGTAAATAGTCCAGTCTTGTCTTTGTTCATGTAGGGAAGGTCCAGTCAGCCTGGACATGTGAGAGCCTATTCCCCTAAAACATCAACAGTAGTGATGACAAAATCAAAATATGAGCCTTGTGGCAAAGGGTGTGTGTGTGTGTGTGTGTGTGTGTGTGTGTGTGTGTGTGTGTGTGTTGTGAAAATGTACACCATGGGGCCCAGTCAGTACCTGAGTTGACTGGACCAGGACAGAGACATTGCTTTATCAGCAGGACAAACGTGGACCAGAATTTCAAAGCAGAGACTGTTCTATGCCAAGGCCAAGATGCTCATGGCACACATACCCTTCTTTTGTAGAAAACATAACTTTATTGGATGGAATCTTATTTTCTTTTGTCACTTTCTGTTTTAAACTTTTACCTTCAAGCCACTAGGAATACAATAGCCTCGTAAACTAAAATTGATTAATTTTACTACTCTCTATTTTAAGAAAATGGAAAATTTAAACTTATTTTTATTACAAGAGTCCCTGTCTGGAAGTAAATAGACCAAGAAAACAAGATAATTTTTATATTTTACAAGTTATACAAGTAGAAGGGAAAAGAGGAAGCACTATGCTATCATAGCTCAAGAAAAAGCGGGAGAATTGTTTCAACCTGAACTACTGAGAGGTGTGAGCACCTGTAATTGTAATTATCATTATGACTGTAATGTCACTTGTCAAGCCCACTGATGACAAACACTGGGCAGTGTGTTATATACGCTGGTGGTTTGGATAATAATGGCTGCAGAGGCTCATGTGTTTGAATTGTTAGTAATCAGGAATGGACACTACTTGGGAAGGATTAGGAGGTGTAGTCCTGTTGGAGTAGATGTGGCCTTGTTGGAGCAAGTGTGTCACTGGGGGAAGGGTTTGAGGGGTCAAAAGATCAAACCAAACCCAGTGTCTTTCTCTTCCTGCTGCCTGTGGATCTGGATGTAGGACTCTCAGCTACTTTTCCAGCACCATGTCTGCCTGCACGCCACCATGCTCCCTGCCATGGTGATAATGGACTAAACATGATCTCTTTGGTCATCTGTGTAACCCAGTGAGTCAGGTAGGTCTGCTCTCTTCATTTAGCAGTAAGAGAAGTGAGCCTCGGAAAGCTTATGTTATTTGCCCAAGTCAACAAGAAAGGGATTATTGGGAATGAAATAGGTTCAAAGAAAGATCTGAACCTAATGTGATTATAGAGTCTGCAGACCTACCCCTTCTGTGCTGACAGCACCCCAAAACCTAAGCATCAAATCTTGTTCTTTTCCAGGCTGAGTTGCTGAAAACTAAGGTTCTCTGGATGTCAGTCATCAGAGTGTTTGCGTTCACTACACAGTCCTTTGCTTCTGTCTTACTCACGGGCTTTTATAGGCTTATATAAGTTCCTTCAGCCCAGAAAAGCACTGGTAAGAGAGTTCCACAGGACAAGCATGTGGCTGATGAGACACGATTTCAAGATGGTGAGGGCCTGAGACCCTTGCTGTGTTGTAGATGTAACCAACAGTCTTATTAAATAAGAAACACAGAACCAATGTAAAAGAGAAAGCCGAGAGGTCAGAGCTCAGAGCTAAAATCTCACCCTTCCTCCTGCTGTGTCCCAGCTTCCCGAAAGAGAGCTATATCCTGTCTGTCCATTTTTTTATGGTATTTTGTTCTGCCTTCTCATTGGTTATAAACCCAAACACATGACTGCCTTGTCACTGTCTGAATGTACAGCCCCCTAGGTCTTAAAGGCATATGTCTCCAAAGCTGGCTATATCCCTGAACACACAGATATCTATGGGATTAAAGGCGTGTGCCACCACCGCCACACTCTTGCTATGGCTCTAATAGCTCTGACCCCCGGACAACTTTATTTATTAACATACAATCAAAATCACATTTCAGTACAATTAGAATACCACCACACTGTGTGTCTTGGGCTGGGTAAATTAACAGTGTCTGTCCCTTGCCGGAGCCTCCTCCACAAATTGAGTTCATGTTTGTCCCCGTTACCAGTCCATGACTGACCAACTGCACTTCTTCCTGGGAACAATTGAAGAAATGCTCCACACATTGGCTTTTCCCCCCCCCCATCCCTGTTTTCTCCTCTATCCATGTAGAGACACACACTTAATTTTCATTTTAAAAGTTATATCATTTATGTGTCTGCATAGGTGTGGGTGTCCACAGAAGCCAAAGACCATCAGATCCCCTGGGGCTGGAGTCACAGACAGTTGTGAGATGTCAAATTAGGGTGCTAGGAATTGAACTCAGTCCCCTGGGAGATCATGGGTACTAGGAATTGAACTCAGTCCCCTGGGAGAACAATGGGTGCTAGGAATTGAACTGGGTCCTGGGGGAGAACAATGGGTACTAGGAATTGAACTGGGTGCTGGGGGAGAACAATGGGTACTAGGAATTGAACTGAGTGCTGGGGGAGAACAATGGGTACTAGGAATTGAACTCGGTCCCCTGGGAGATCATGGGTACTAGGAATTGAACTGGGTGCTGGGGGAGAAGAGTGTGTGCTCTTATCTCTGAGTCATCTCCACTCCACCAGGATTTCACTTTCCAACAACCAAAACACAAAGATAGGCTGGCTCACAGCTCAAGTGATGGATCACAGTTTACAGCGAAAGCAGTGACTTTCTGATTTGACTCTGAGATCTCTGCAGTATCTTTGGCCTTCTTCAGTGGACAGAAGCTTCATTAGTTTTGCTCCACAGCAGCCTGAGTGGCATCTGTCTGCACTGTAAAACAGAGCTCCTCTAGGGTTTTAATACGGTTTGGGCAAACGGCATCGGATGTGGAGGCATCTCTGTGCAGCCAACTGAAAGCCCTTCAGACCCTTCCCTCTGTTCCTAGCAACAGATCTGCTCTTTGCTGGGAATCCTGAGATTTGCACACAGTCCAGCATTGGTCTCATATCACCAAGCAAAGTGTCTGACTCAGGGTCACCTTGACACTGTCCTTTCTGTGACCTCCCTTTGGAATTTTACCTGCACGAACTGACTGGCAATCAAAATCTCTAGTTCTTCAACTGAATTTAAGATTCAGAAATCAGTCAGAACAACTTGGCTGTTCCTCCTCCATCAGACTCCCGCTGAATTCAGCCTTCATTTTCTTCACACCTATGATTGATAAGGGAGATCAAAATGTTCTCCTACTGCGTGGACTTTTACTATTTCTCTTCAAATGACTGGCTTTCTGTGGCTGCCTTCTGCGATCACTGACACCTATACTACCATAATTATGATTACTCAAAACTTCTCTTTCTTGATGTTCCCCATTTGGAAGACAGAATGAGACTTGATGCTACTGGCTTTGGCTTCATTCTGGCACATTTACTGAAAAACACTTTAATTATAAGATCCAAGTATCTTGGCCAAACCCAAGCCAAAAGCATACCTGTCATTGTTAATTCATATGGTTGCTGGGACAAAGAATGGCAGTGGCCTCCAGCTTGACTGAGATGAGAAGCCCTATCAGATCATTGGGCCTATGGTTGGGAGGTGTCTGCCTCCAACCTATGGGATCCTGTGGGGCGCGTGGCAGAGTTTCCAGAAGTGTTCAAAGACACAGAGGGACCGCAGCCCCCATAATTCCTGAGTACCTTTCCCACTCCTCTCAGGGGTCTGCACACCCAGAGGATTGGGTTTGCATTTTAGTAGCTTCAGCTAGAAAGCAAGTGCAGAATGGAATTTTATTTCCTTGAACTTTTTAATTATTTGCCTTTAAGTTACTTTATACTTTTTTTTGTAAGCCAGGGTAGTATAGTAGAAACTGGCCATCTAGGAGGCTGGGGGATGGCTCAGAGGGTAGAGAACATACTGAGGATAAGCACTTCAAGCCCTGGGACCCGTACAAGTGCTGGCAGGGTGCGGTAGCCAACCTTTGATACTTGTGCCCAGGGGACTATGACAGGAGTCACAGGAGAGAGCTGATCGGCGAGACTAGTTGACTTGTTGTACTCTGCAATCAAGCAAGAGACCTCGGCTCAGTATTTGGAGTGGAGAACCATCAAGGAGACACCAAACATCAACATATACTTCCACACATATGTACACTGGAAAACACACTCACACACAACCTATTCTTGCTGTGTGTATCATAAAGGACGCACATTCCCACCCTAGGGAGGCGGGAGAGCACATCTTACATAACTACTGTTTATTTTGCTCTCTAGGGACTCTGGATGCAGCTTGGTATCTTATGCATATAGAAGTGCAGAAAATGTCATTTTCAACTATTTTGAACACAGACTTTCATCAATTGTGGGGACCAGCAGTTTGGGTAACTGGGACCGAACAACCTCTTGCAGAATCAGAGAAAAGGGGGTTGGCACTTCCCAGAGGAGGGTCATCCCCACAGATCCTCCTCTGGAGTCAACAGACAGCTACTGGCATGGTATCCTATCTTCAGAATTGATCTCTCCAAAACTGGACCCAGTTGTAGACTGTTGAGTTAGGTTATAAGGCATTGTGAGATTTTTAATTTTTTTTTAAAATTTTTTAAATGGGGGGAGGGGATCCAATGTTCTCCTTTCATCCTATTGGGCACTGTATATACAGGGTGTGTGTGTGTGTGTGTGTGTGTGTGTGTGTGTGTGTGTGTGTGTGTGTATGCAAAATACTCATACACACATATATGTGCACACACACAAACAAAAACATTTTGATGTCTAGAAGGGGGGTTGTGTGTTGTAATCGTGCTCCTGAATCCTTCTGGAGAGCGCCTCACTTGTTTCCCCTCTTGACAGTTTTCACATGCTACTCACCCTGGACCCAGCACTGTGGGTAGCTACAGGCCTGGAAAGGGGCAAGTTCATGAGACACTGTGAGACATGAGTCCAGCTTGGTTTACTTCTGTCCTCGTGGACAGTTTACAGGTGAGAACTAAGCATGGAGACACTAGCTTGCCAGAGGAGAACTGATGTTCCCTTAGTGTCCTCAGTGCCTGGGATGCCCTCAGATGGCACACGGTCCTCAGTGCCTGGGATGCCCTCAGATGGCACATGGTCCTGAGCATCCTCAGTGCCTGGGATGCCCTCAGATGGCACACGGTCCTGAGCGTCCTCAGTGCCTGGGATGCCCTCAGATGGCACATGGCCCTAAGCGTCCTCGGTGCCTGGGGTGCGCTCCGATGGCACAGACTGTTGACACATGGACCAGTGTCAGGACTCTGGACAAGAGCCTCATTGTTTGTTGTTCTCTGCTTCCCACCCTTGCTTTGCTCTGGAGAAGTGAACCAGTGAACACCACACAGACAACAGGGCACCTTCCAGCTGTCTTGTACACAGCTCACAAATTGGACCCAGAAAAGACAACCTTCGTGTCATTATCGGGACCCAAAACTCACTCTGTACTCTCTGTCCCCTCTAATTTGGAAGACTCTACTCATCAAACTTCAGATTTTAAAATGTTTTTGTTTGTGTGTGTGCACATATATGTGTGTATGAGTATTTTGCATACACACACACACACACACACACACACACACACACACCCTGTATATACAATGCCCAATGGGATGAAAGGAGAACATTGGATCCCTCCCCCATAACTGGAGTACTAGAGTCATAGACACTTGTGAGCTGCCATGTAGCTTCCGGGAACTAAACACAGGTCCTCTGTAAGAACAGCAAGTGCTCTTAACTGCTAAGCCATCTCTCCAGCCCCTCAAGAAATTCTCAAGGAAAGATCTTGTCATTTGTCTACTGTGTGCATCCTAAGCCTATGTAAGTATGAATCATGAGTCCCGATTCATCTTGAACACTCACTAGAGAGTACAGAGCTGTGAGGTAGGTCTGTTAGTGAAAGACGCCACTGTGATCAAACAAGAGGTCCTGTGTTCCAGCCCTAGAATACCCCTTTACAAGAGAGCTGGGCATGGTGACCCACAGTTAGATCTCAGGGCTGGAGAGGCAGAGGTCAGCAGATCTCCTCAAGTCAGTGATAGACCTTTCCTTGAAAAGAAATTAAAAATGGAAGGAAGGGGGAGGGAGGGAGGGTTGGGTGATACAGTTGAGATAATCTTCTGGCCTCCACATACATGCACATACCTGTGCACATGCATGCACACACAGGGAATTCTCATCCACTGTGTATGTGTACAATAAGAAAATGACACCACATGCTGTATCTTGATGGCCACTTTGATCTTCTTCCCTTTTAGATACAGAAAGTTCTGATACTCTGATGTCTGCGATATCATATTGTATTGGTTATATCAAAAGTTTTCTAGTCCTGTATTACAGGACACCGTGAAGTTCCTTATTAAATCAACTTCCACTATTTAAAGTGAAAACCATGCATAAACCTTCAGCTTTGTTTATAAATAGCAGCCTCCTGCAGCCTCCGCCACCCGCTGCCCTTCCAGACACAGCCACTTCTCAGGTCTTTGACTTTGGTGTCTCAATTTTAGATTTTATCTATGAGATTTCTTGGATGGCATTTGAGAATTTATCTCTCTCATGCCTTTGCATACACCTCCCATCTCTCCAGTATAGCTTTATCACAGTTTTTTGGTAAAGCACATGGTCAGTGTTTAACTATATAAATATAGTTCACTGAAAAAATAAACAATAGGCTGTGGTTATCCTCATTTCTCTGAAGACCTTAAGGGTGAATTTATTTATTTTTTAATATACTGCTTTCTTTTATATCAGATCTGGGTTCACAGACATACTGAGAGGTGGGAAGAGGCTGCTGGGCTGGGATTAATCCTGAGCATTGAAGAAAAAGAGAGAAGGGGAGGGAGGGAGGGGAGAGAGATCCCCATATGCACTGTGATGGTTAGCTTTAACTATCAACTTGACACAGTCTGAAATCCCCTGGGAAGAGAGTCTCGGTGAGGGTCTTGGACTCTCTAGAACAGCGGTTCTCAACCTTCCTAATGCTGCGACCCTTTAATGTAGTTCCTCATATTGTGGTGACCCCAGCATAACATCATTTTTATTACTACTTCATAACTGTGATTTGTTCTTGTTATGAGTGTAATGTAAATATTGGTGCTTTCCTATGGTCTTAGGTAACCCCTGTGAGAGGGTTGTTCAACCCCCAAAGGTGTTGTGGCCCTTTGGTCTAGAGCACGCTGGCCTGTGGGCATGTCTGTGGGGTTTTATCTTGGTTGTATTGTTTGGTGGTGAAGAACCAGCCTGACTGTGGGTGGCAGGATTTCCTTGCTTTGGGTCCTCAGTTGTGCAAGCAGAGAGAAAGCAAGCTGAGCGATCAGTGCACATGTTTTCATTCTCTGTCTGCTCTTGACTGTGGATGTGAGCGGCTGCTCAGGTTCCTGCCTTGACTTCCCTGCAGTGATGGACTGTAACCTGGAATTCCGAGCCAAACAAACTCTCCCCTAAAATTGCTTTTGTCAGGGTGTTTTATCACAGCAGCAGAAGTGGGATTTGGGCATGTCCCCTATACCCACCCTTCTGTAAAATGGCTCTCTAGCTTGAGGCCTCGGTTACAGCCAAGGAACCCACACTGACACCATTATTACACCAAGTCCAGAGAAGACATTAGTGTTCATACAACTCTAGTGAGGTTGTGCATTCTATGGGTTCAGGCAAAGGCATCTTGGCGCATGTCCCTTATTTTGCCACCATGAAGCATAGGCTCACTGCTCTATAATCTTCTCTATAGTTATAGACTATAGTCTATAGTCCATGCTCATCCAGCCCTCCTTAAAAAGTGTTTGCAACCACAGATCAATAATGTCTCTGTAGTTTTGCCTTTTCTATAAAGTCATGTTGGAATCATGCACCATGAAGCCTTTTCAGCCTGGCTCCCTCCACTTCCACTGTGAGTTTTGAGTTCCCCCACGTTCTCCTTGGTGGTGAGTAATATTCCATGGCCTGGCTGGGGTCCACATTGTGCTCATCTGCCCGACTGCTGAAGGCCGCTCGTTTGTTTCAGGGTTGCTGCAGCTGTGAGTTCCATTCAGTTGTCCATGGCTGGAGCACTGTGTGGTCACTTTGCGTGTTTCATAAGCCCCGCTGGTCCCCAGCCCACCAGCGTGTGCAGCTCCTGTTGGGCTGTCAGTCATTCTCACCATCCCTGTGCAGTGGTGCCTCGTGGTGTTTTCATTTGCAGTTCCCCAGGGATTGACTGTGAGTGCTTTTCATATGCTTATACACCATCTGGGTAACTGCTTTGTTGTGCATTTCCAGTGAACTCCTTTGCCCATTTTAAATGTTTATTCCTTTCCTCATTATTGAATTTTAAAAGTTCTTTGAATACTTTAGATAATAGTCTTTGATCAGGTGTCTCTAAAAAAAACTTGTGTTATTAAGGTATGATTGACATGCATGGATAAACCTTTCGTAAATATTGTCTTACAGTCTCTGGCTTATCCCCCCTTGTTTCCTTTTTTGGTGACGTCTATGGTAGAACAGCAGTTTTTCTTTTAATAGTTATTAACCAGATAAGGGCCACAGCTTTGGTGTGGCAGGGCCATCCCAAATCATCTGGACCTTTCGCTTAACTTCTCAGACTTTTGTTATTTTCAGTTTAGATTTAAATCTGTGGTTCATGTTGAGTTAATCTGGGGAAGGACCTTTTCGGTTTAGTTTTTACGTGAATGTCCAGCGATGTTTGCTGCAAAGACCCTTCTTGTTCCACGGTAGCGCTGGGGTTTTCTCGCAGATCGGCGGACTGTATTTATCTGTCTCTGAGCTTCTGTTCTGTTCCACCGATGTCTTCATCGTCCCTTCATCAGGGTCAGAAGTAAGGAAATGGCTGTGGGTTCTGTCAGCTCAGTAGCTGAATTGGCTTCCTGGGTTTTTGACTCTGCAGTTGATGTTGGACTCAATGCTGGGGATGTAGCTCAGTGATGGAGCACTTGTCTGTAACATATATAAGGCTTTGGGTTTGGTCTCCATCACTGGAAATTAATTAATTACAAATCCACTTGTTAATCTCTGTGAAATAGGGATCACATGGGTGAAGGGACTAAGCACAGGACTGACTGAGTTCTTTCTCTCTTGTCAGAGTTCTGTGGTTTTCCTCTGACAGCTTGTTAACGATGTGTTGAGGTCTCCACAGTCTCCAGCATTTGAACACTTGGTCTGCAGTTGGTGGAACTGTTCGGAAGGTTTAGGAGGTGTGGCCTTGTGGGAGATGCTGTGTGGCGGCAGATGTGCTGTGAGAGGGTAAAGCCTGGGGTCATTTCAAGTCTGCTCTGTTTGTGCTGCTCTTCAAGCTGTAAGCATCCAGCTTTCCGCTCCTGCTGCCAGGCCTTAGCTTCCACTGTCATGGGCTCTCACCCTCTGGAACCCTAAGCCCAAGCAAACTCTTCCATCTATAAGTTGCCTTGGTCATGGTGCTTTATCACGACAATTAGAAAGTAACTGGCAAGACACCGATCTGTTAGATTTATGCTTAAGGATTCCCTTTCCTGGGTTGTAACAGCAAACATTTAAGAAAGCTGTAGTGTATTTCTTATTTTAAATTCAATTTGCTTCTGGAGTAGAGAAATGGCAGGTTTTGGTACACTGACTCTATCCTGAACCATTGCTGTAACCTTTTGTTAATTCCCAGATTTTCTACACAAACAATCATGGCCTATATAAACAAAGGCAGTTCTCATTGTTTCTTGTTTCTTATTTTCATGCATATGTGGTGTGTGCATGTGTGTATATGCAGGTTTGCATGCATGTGAACACCCGTGTGTGGGTGCCTGTGCACACACATGCATATGTGGAGGCCTGAGGTTGACATCCAGAATCATCTTCCATTAATTTTCCAACTTATTCATGGGGGGAGGGGCTCTTCCAGTCAAACTCAGATCTCACTGATGACAGCTTGCTCTGGAGATGGCTTCAGGGCTGGACTCACAGGCAGGCTGCCACGCCCACCCAGCATTTACATGGGTTCTGGGGATCCTAACTCTGGTCAAGTCTCTATACTGAGCAATCTCCTCACTCCAGTTCTGTTCTCTCCTCTTCGATCTTTATACCTTTATTTTCTTGAGCTATCAGGTAGGAATTCCAGCTTGGTATTAAACAGCAGACAGTAAACAGCCTTGCCTTGTTATTGATCACAGCTGGAAAGCTGTTTTCTCACCATTAAGTTTGATTCTAGCTTTGCTTTCTTTGTGTGGATTCTCCGTGTCACACGGAGGAAGTTCCCTGCTATTTGTAGTTTGTTGAGGGTTCAGCTTTACCTGAGTCGTTTTCTCAATAGTCCATCAACATGACAGGCTTTCCAGCGTCTTCCCTCACATTCAAGTGTGGCAGACTTACTTGGCCACGTGGGTCCTTCATCTTGAGACATTCTCATCACCTGCTTGTTTGGGGTTTTTAACTCATGGGGTCTTGTCTTCCTTGTTCTTCGTTTCCACACATTCTGACAGGCGACATCATCCAGAAGAGGTCTAAGACTCAGTAAGCAAGAAGGTTAAGGTTTTGAGATTTTGTCTGGAAAAAAAAATCTCCACACTTTACCTTCATAAGAATGGTTTGCCACAAGAACTGGGGATGTCGCTCCATGGGTAGAGTGCTTGCCTTTCGTGCTCAAAGGGCCATAAAACTGGGCATAGTGGCACACACCTCCTAGCTCCTAGAATGTGGAGACAGGAGGACATCCTTGGCTACACAGTGAATTTAAGGTCAGGCTGGGTTACATGAGATCCTGTCTGAATGTTTTAAAAATTATTTTTAAAAGAATGGTTCACTATAGAGTGTAAATGAAAAACCATTTGCCACAGAATTCTGTCAATGTTTATTGTTTTCTAGTAGTATGATTTGATATAATTCTTTGTTGCTTTGTATCTGACATGCTTTTTTTCTTTTTGAGTCTTTGGAAACTCTGGGGAATTTATGTCTTCTCAAGAGTGGCTTTTTAATCTGTTATTTGTTGTAGCAGGCTTCGTTGAGTGGTCTGAATGTAGAAACTCCAACTCGTTTGTAAGTCTAGAGAAGTTTTCGTGAATAGTTTCTCAAATAACTTCCTTCCTGACCACCCTCCATTTTCTTCTGGAATGTCTGTTGAGTCTCTGTGGTTTTATTCTATATTGATTTCTTCTATACATTTCTGTTCTTTCTTCTCTTTCCCTTATTGTCCTATTTTCTGGTGATTTACTTCAATGTATCTTGTAGTTACTACATTCCTACCATTCAGCTGCTAATGTTTTCCAGGGTCCTTTTGTAGCATCCTCTGCTACTGGTTCACAGCGGTCTATCCCACTTGTGGTGGTGTCTCCTGTACACATTATACACATAGATCATTATTTGTGCTTTTCTTGTTTTGTGTGTATTCTGATTTGGTGTCTTCTGAAGTTGTTCATATTTAGGAATAAAACCAAAGCTGACTCAGTTGTGTGCTTTGGGGATGGGGCTCACTGCTTCTGGGTTTTGCTGGCTCAGCTGTTTCAGAGAACTCATGATTTACTCTCCCTAGAACTTACTCTAGGGAGACATTGGATTTCCTCAGACAGTACCTGGGCTCTTACTGGGGGGCTAACCCTTGATGGTAAGAGCAAAGGACCTTGCTAGCCAGTTGCAGACGTGAGGGGCTCGGCTGCAAACTGTCCCCTCCAATTATTGCTCTTGTGCTCACTGTCCCCTCAGTTTCCACCCTGCTTGAAGAGCCCTGCCCCTCCTGTCTCTTGGGAAGGAGTGCACCTGTAGGGCTATTCCAGCAGGACCAGCTTTGGGGTCCCACCCCACCCCCTTTCTGCCCAGCAACTGTGTTGCCTTTTAGGGTAACTTAGCCTTTTGTCTGGTTTATTGCTACACCATAAGAGAAACCCCTAAATTTCCCAAGTCTCATTGTCCTGGCCTGTGACATTCCGGCATGCAGAGGAGCCCTGTAAGTGTGGAGTGAAATGCTCATGAACTCTGTTATTTGTCCCAGCCTGTGATGTCCCAGCAGGCACAGAAGCCCTGTGAGTGTGGAGTGAAATGCTCATTACCTCTCTGGGACAGCCTGAAGCACACTGCTCTCTAGTCTGTGGTTTTGGGTGGGACATTTGTACTTCTCTCCCTGTGTACCCAGTGCCACGGGTCCCCATGCTCTTCCGCAGTGTATGCCCCACATCCATGTCTAGTTAGTTACTTTGCCTCTAGGCAGAGGAAACTGGACTTGTCTCTGAGGAGTCTGAAGTCTAAGAGGAAATATTTTAAGCTGTGTATAATCGCATGACCTTACATCTTGCTTCATAATTTGTCTGTTTTAATAATCTTTCCATTTCTTATCATGTAACACGGATGGCAGTTCAAGATAACATACTTTTTTTTTTTCCCCTGAGACTTCAAGACGTCCCAGCAAGTTTGTGAATATGCCTGTGGGGTCATGTACTCTGCTTACATAACCCAAAGGTTGATGTCTGAGAGGTTTGGCTCCTGCTTTTAAACTTGGGTCCAGAATGGTCTTGCAAATTAAAAGTGTCTTTGGGCAATAAGGTATCATGGCTGAAAATACAGAGGAGTATGGGCAGAGAATGCAGGCGATTATGGCTGCGGAGAGGAGGAGCTCAACACAGGTATGAAAATGCTCACTTCCTACTCTTGTACAGAACAGGAATCGGGAGGCAGTGGGTAAGAGACGATGCTCCTCTCCATAACACTGTGGAGCAGAAAACACAGGTGTGGCCACTCAGACCTCAGTTCTGACATCTGTAGTACACCAATGTCAATTCTGCCTTCTGTGGCCTCGCTGTAAGGAGCAGGGTTCCGGGTTCATCACCAGGACAACTGTCCATTGCTCTCATACTTTAGCACTGTGGGAAAGGCTGAGTTCTTTGTTCTTCCTCTTTCTCATTCTCTATGTTCTTGCTTAGCAAAGAGTTTGAAACATGTCTCTAGAGCACTTTCAAACATGCTGCTACCCATGTGCTTTCCTCAGATCCATGTGGAATGGCAGGAGCTGCCATCTTGTGTGTGTATATGTGTGCACACCCTTGTGTGCGAAAATATAAATGACACACAGTGTGCCACTTCAGAATGTGCTATTTGCTGCTCTGTAGTACATTTACAGGAATGGGGAAGACTTTACGTCATCTGATTTCAGAGTATTTTTTATCACCCAAAAGATTATGCTACACCCATTAAATGACAATTCCCCAATTTATCTTCCCTTAAGGCCCTTTCATAGTTCACTTTCTGTCTCTACATATTTGTCTGTTGTGAATATTTCAGATAAGTGAACTTATGCAGTGTGTGAACTTTTTGTTCTCATTTCTCACAGCATGCTGTTTTCAAAACTGAGGCATGTTTGTGCACACATCAGTACTTCATTCCTTTTCACAGCTGGGTAGTACTCCACTGTATAGATATACCACAGTCTCTTCGTGCATCAGTTGCATGGTGTTTGAGGTGTTTCTTGTTTTGGGCTGTTGTGAAGGGTGCTGGTATAAGCACCCTTCTGTCCCTTCATGCTGGAACAGCTGCGTTCAGTTCATCTGTCTGTACATCCAGGAGCAGGAACAGTGGGTCCTCTTAATTCTCTGTGTGATCGACTGAGAAAGCACCAGTCTGTTTCCTACCATGATTAAAACATTCTAGAGTCCTATCAGCAAGGTGTGGAGGTTGCATTTTCCCACATCCTTGCACCATATGGTATTTTTCAGTTTTGCTGATTTTTAACAGCTACCTTATACAGGATCTCACTGTGGTTTTCTTCCTCCTTCCCTTAATTACTAGTGATAGCAGGGTTTGTTTTTTCATCCAGTTATTTACCAGTTACATGTCTTCTGTGGAGAAGGTGTCAGGTCATTTGCTCATTTTAATATTTGGTTAGTTGTGCCATAGTGTTTTAAACATAAAACTTTGGGTGAAAAAGAAGTGGCTGGTGGCTGCTTTGTTAGAACTCACGCAACCTGGAGAGTCCCAAGGGCAGGCCTTGCTGGGTTCTCTGCTCACAGAGAGGCCCTTCCTCATTTCATTCCCTTTGATCATCGGTCCTCTGGCTTCACACGTCAGGAGACAAGGCAGCCTTTGAGTCAGTGCAGAGCTGAGCCTCGTTATTGCATCTGAGAATCCACTTCTCCGTGGGTTTCTAGAAGTCAGCGGTGCCATCAAAGACCATTGCCGACCAGCCCTGACTTCATTATTCCCCATTTGCATCAGCAATTGCTTTAAGCAGGGAGGGGATTATAAGCCCAACTGGCAGCCGGTTATCTATCATTTATTTGATTTAATGCGTAGAAATGGATGTCTTTTAAAGAGCCTTTGCTTTTCTCCTCCACATCCCCTTCCAAAAGCATTCTCAATGGAAACATTTAGTTGATAATGGGGATGGATCTTTTCATGGCCGATGGCTAGGTGGAGAGCTTGGGATGTCTGCATTTGTTCAAACCTTTTGAGTAAGCGTGTAGGAGGGAAATGGTGGAGGGCGTGCGGTGGCTGAGTTAGGCTTCTCTAGACTGTAGGAGAGGTGAGTGGGGATAATATTGGTGATAGTCTTATTTTATTAATGAAAGTTCATAGTATGAAAAAATATCTGGCATGGGAGAACAGGAGGCAGAGATCCTGGGAGTTGAGATCAGGCATCATTTAATCTAACTCTGCTTTATTCTCTTCGGCAGAACATGGTTCTTTACGGTGCCCCACATCTAAGAGCAGTTCATAACCTCTAACGAGTCCTCTCCCTAGTCAGAACCCATGGTGATGGGCATCAGTTATCCTTTGTATCTTGGTACAACTTTACTAAGCTGTGCTTCAGATTGAAGTAGTTTTTCCCTTCGTGCTTGCCCTTGGCAGACTTGGGAACTTCGCAGGCCTCCCCCCGCCCCTTGTATTATATTTCATCTCTAATTAATCATGCCCTCAAGCCTCAAAAACATCACAATATTTAAGAACACAATTAAGCATTTCCAAAGTCAGCATTGATACTTCAGAGAAGACTGTTCAGAACACAGGAACTTCATGCTGGGCTCTGAACACTTCTTTCTTCTCTGAAGATCCCAAGCTGAGGTTTCCATCTCCACGGGGACATCAGCAGGGCATGTGCGTGGAGCTCAGAGTGACTAGCCTCAAAGAGGCTTGTAATCTTGGGTGCTAGTTTGCAAAAGAGTGCTTGCTACCAACTCAGCGGGTAAGAGCAGAACTGCATCCTGGGAGCCCTCCTACCACACACACCCATTTTACCTCGGCACCCTGTGCACACCTGCAGCAGCTGTGCCTTCAATACAGGGACCTCTCCATAGCTGTCTGTATCCCCCAGAGTGCAGCTTCTATGAGCCCCAGTGTCTTCAAGACACAACACAGGGCAGAGCCCCAACATCTGTGGAGTGGGGAGAGGGAAAGAATGCCAGTGTGTTCATGAGAAATGGCGGGCACCAGTGCTCCTCTTTCCCGGCTCTTACTGTGAAGGGGTCCAACCTCAGAGGAAAATGTCCCTCAGACTACCTTGCACTTATCTTCCTACAGTTGGCTCTCACATGTGAGCTAAGCAGAAGCAAACCTTTTAAAGCTATGGGAACCTACCCATTAGTGGGCCTTGAAACTTATTTAGTGTGTGGCAATCAGAATATTTTTCCCTTAAAAGGAAGCTCGGGAAAGAATGCAGCTTTCAGCGGGCACATAGGAAGACACAGTGTTTGTTTCAGATGGATAATTAAATAGAGGTCTGTGTGCCACTGACTGAATACCCACCCATTAAGGCATGTTCAACTGAGCCATCTCCCAGCCTCAGTGGCACAGTGGGGTGTTCACTTAAGGATGTGCATTTGAAAATGACCACTGTGCACACTGAGCAAACATTTCACATGGAAAAGCTGGGGTGCAGCTCAGCTTAGCATGCCGCACATCACCCAGTCACATCTCTGTGTGTGCTAGATAGCTATGCAAAATATATTCCCCTTTGGACACACACTGTTTAAGTGACATCCCGATCTGTGACTTGTGTTCAAACATCCCTTACCCTGCTTAAAGTCAAAGCTGTTGTAAAAATTATCGCCAATGTTTAACCCCAGTGCAATCATTTTAAAATATAAATACTGCAGAGAAATTAATATTAGGGAAAAAACAGATTTTTAAAAATTTTAATGGGAGCTTAACTGCAATTTGCAGAATAATGTCATTTCATATTCTTCTTTGAATGTGTCCCTTTAAATGTTAACACACAGCCCAGCCCTGTGTGTTAGGTAAATTGTGGGGCTCCATTTACACCATCCAATGGTATTAAGGGAGGTTTTAAACACCAGCCTGCAGTGCAGGAGCCAGCCTTGGCTGGGGAAGGCATTCATGTGCACAGCAGCCTTGCACAGCTCATTGGAGATAAGACAGCTTTGACTCCACATGCCAAACTTTTGTCACTTTGTCTGTTTTCATATTTCTCTATGACTCTGCGGAGACAAGCGTTTGATCGGCTGAGCAGCAAATTGAAAACGCTCCTCTTAAGAAATCGAATGCCGGAGTGAACGGGGAACAGAGCTTCCTCTCCTGCACCAGGTAGCCGCTTCCTCTGAGCCAGACAGTTGCTGGACACGGACCTACAGAAGTGAGCAGGAGAAGTTGTTCAAATGTGTATTTTGACCCGGACGCTTTTGCGTCCCGAGGCTGGAATTCACTATGCCTAGGTCTATGGTAGGCTAGAGGTTCTCCATTTACATTCCTCAAAGGCCCTCTCTGAGCCTTCCCACCCTGACAGACTGACCACATGAACCGAAGCCCAGGGCTGACTTTTGTCTGGCTTGAGGTTGGGCTTGGATGATAGGATCAGCTAAGTTCATTTGCTGATACTGTCACAGGCCACCCGAGACCAGGCAATTATAGAGCTAGTAGGCATCTATTGGAACACAGTTCTGGAATTCTAAGAGCATGCCATCAGTGTCCACTCAGCTGGGTGAGGATCGCACTGGCTTCAATTCATGGCAGGACTGAAGGTCAAGAGGGCACCTGAAGAAGACATAAATGACACAGACAACCTTGCTTTAGTTTCATTATTTGAGATTGTGGGTGTGCACGCATGCCTTTATATGTGGGTGTATGTTTATAGTTGAGAATGACATGTGTGCAGGTGTGTAGAAGACAGAGGTCAGCTTCCCTTATTGTTCCCCAGGAGCCCTTACTTGGTATTTTTGGAGCATGGTCTCTCGGTCGCACAGCGCTAGTGAAATCGGCTAGGCTGGCAGGCCAGCGAGCCCTGGCAATGTCTCCCTCTGTGACCACTTCCTGTCGTTTATTTTTTAACATGGGTTCTGAGGAGAGAAGTCAGATCATCATCCTCACAAGGCAAGCTCTTTATCAACCAAGCCATCTCCCTAGCCCCACCCACAGCCTTGCTTTGTAACAGCATGCACTCGTGGGACCAAGCCAGCCCAAGTGAGGGAGAGCTCAATGCTTTGAGACAGCATGAAACTCCTCACAAGGAACTCTGTCCTATGGTGCAGACACCTCTCACTGCCCACCTCCAAATACTGCCGTGCAGAGGAAATGAAGCCTTAATGTGGGGTTTAGTGGGGCGGCTGGATAGAGGAGACTGAGGCTCTGTGGACTCTCACACCGGCCCACTCCTCACTGAACTCTCCCTCAGGCATCCTGTCCATGCACTTGCCTCCGTTTGTCCCAGTGACGGACATTTCCCCTTCTCGTCCTTCAGTCTCCCACTGTGACCAGGCTTGGAGCGTGGTCCTGTGGCTTCGTTCCTCCTGCCTGTGTCTTCCCCAGTCGTCCTTCTGACTGATGAGACATCACTGAGTGCACTTGAACTTCCCCCTCCGGGACCTCTCGGCGCTCCCGAGTTACAGCTTAGCTCATTTCCTGCCATAAAGAGTTGAGGCAATTTCAAAAGGCATATTTATGTTGATGTGTCTCCAGGAGGCAACTGTTAACCGATATGGAAAGGTATTTAAAACCATAACTCCTGGGTCCTCCGAATCTTTGTCCAGCTGATATGTGAAAAGCTCAGTAGCCATATGCTACTGTGGGTGATGTTGATCATGACCCACAACTAGGCCAGAGCCTTCACTGTTAATTTCCTGGTTCACTGGGCTTCCAGACATGCTGAAGGTAAATATCCTAGAGTCAGGAGACTTGTAGCAGAGTAAGAGAACTTAATCCTTCCTGACAAAGTGATTGCCAGCTCCTGCTTTGCATCCTTAGTGGCAGAGGGGTGGTGGTGGTAATAATTCCCACTCCTGGCAACAGCAATAACAGAGTTCGTGGCCACCCATTCACTGCCCCTGTGTGCCAGGCTCTGTATGTGATGTGACAGGGTCACATTGGAACCTTGAGGTAATCATTTAATCACAAACATTCTGTGGAATGGCCCTGACTTCTGTTTTGTACAGAAAAGCGAGTGCCAAGGAGAATGAGTAACTTTTCTAAGATGCACAACAGTAGTTTTCAGAACTAAGATCTGAGTCTGGCACCTTCTAACTCACAAGGGTCTCCCCCCACCAGCTCCCAGAAGCCTCTACTTTTGCTGTGGACTTTGCCAACAGGGGCATTTGACATGGCAGTCGAGCTTATTCATATATATTTATGAATGATATATGAATATGTATGTATTTGAAAGACAGGGTCTCTCTGCATAACCCTGGCTTCCCTGTAACTCACTACATAGATTGGGCTGGCTTTGAACTTACAGAGATCCACCTGCCGAGTGCTGAGATTAGAGGTGTGTACCACCATGCTTGGCCCTCAAATAAATTCCTAAGCCAGATATTGATTAAATTAAAAAATCAACTGTGATTTATCTCCCATTGTTCAGGTGAAAAAGGAATAGTCAGTGTGGTGTGTGGAAGGAGGGAGAATAAATGAAGTCCCCTTTATTTTGAAGTCCAGAAGCCACACAATCCAGACCTGGATTTCTGCTTTTTAGAAAGATTTGCTCTGTGACCCCAGGAGCCTTTCTTCTGATTTTGGATTTTGAATTTGGGACTTTGGGGAATGCAAGTCTTTGCCTTTGCTTGCCTTAGCCTCTCTGTGCGGTTTTAAACTCTCCTTGTACCCTGTTCCCCAGGATACCAGTGTTTCCTAGAATTTCTGCACTTGGTATCAGACCTGGGAGGAAAAAAGAGAGAAAAGCAAGGTATCTGTCTACAGGCTGTTGCTGCCATGTTAGGCGGAGCAGTGATGTTTGACTTCTCTGAAAAACAAGAGAACCATCAGTCTGTTATAAATTTAATTTATGAAAACAATACCACGAGCATAAAGCATCCGACGGTACAGCCATCGATCCCGTCTCCTGGTCCCAGGGGAGCAGTTGCTGTGTTTGATATGCTGGACTTCCAATTGTCTTCCTTTATCACTGAAATGTCATGTTAGCCAGACCCCGAGAGCAGCTGAGAGGCCGCAAGCTTACTGGGAGAGACAACAGAGTATTTTTCACTCTTTTAGAGGTGGGGGGAAAGCCTGACTTGCTTGACAGATTTTCCCTGGTGGTGTGGATTGATTCTTTTCTCCCCTAATTCTTTTCCTTTTCTTTGTTTTCTTGGCTGCATTGCATTTCCATGGTTTTGTTTGAGGCTTGTGAAAAGGGTCAACTGTGAATGTTCTGGGTCTGCGGTTTTCTCAACCCCTGGGGTGATTTTCTTTAACAGAGTTGTTGAGAAGTCACTATTACCTGCCAGAAAATAAAACAACCAACTTTTCATTACAAGTTAAATAAACATTGAAAGATTAGCATTCTATAAGGACCATTAGCTTATGTATCACAGTGGATGTTTTTATGACTCTTGGTGTAAAGGATGCTCATATAAAAATAAATTGTGTCTTACCAAATATTTCTCCCTGTTGTGGTTTGTAATAGTCCTAATCCCAAATCTAGTTGGAATATCATTCATCTACAGAATACCCGACCTTCAGCTGCAAATAGCTAGGTTAAATCATTGTTATGATGGCACAGTTTCGATGTGAGGAGACACAGCTGAGGTGAACTTCCTTCATCATCTGTCATGGAGAACAGGAGAGATGTCCCAATGAACTGTGGGTGCTCTTGAGTGACCCATTGTACCCACTTATCTGCTTATTCTGACCACCAGGTCATGCATAATACCAAGGAGAATTCTGCCCACAGCTCCCGAGGGCTCTTCTGAGAGCACATTCCCAAAATACATAGATTGAAAACCATAAGCAATTACCATTTTACATCTGTTTACTTAGCAAACATTTGTAGAATGGACTGCTTCAAGCTGGTGCAATACTGGGAAAGCTCTGGACTCGGAAGCTCTTGGAAGCCACAGAATTGCTTGGTGACCACTGTGGCTTTCCAGATGTTCAAACATGTCTGTTGCTTTTGATATAGTGTGCATATGTTTAAGTATTCCACATTTGGAGAGCACTTAGAATAGGAAAAATGTTGAAATGTTCATTGCAGAGTTTGTTGTTGTTGTTTTAGTCATCAAACAATTAGAAAAGATTTTTGTATCAACAAGGAGACCCTTTGATCAATGTTGGAAAATCTGTCATTTTATGTGCGTGAGGTCTAATGGTATGTAAAATGTTAGGACATAGAGATAAGTGGAAGAGTGCTGGTTACAGATCTATGCCATTATATATGTGAAGGGTGGGATTTGCCAACGTGTCCCTACATTAGCATTTGATTGTAACAATTTTATTTTCATTTAACAATAATTAGAATCTAAAAATGCTTGACTATGAAGATTACTATCAATGAAAATTTGATATTTAACTTTTCTTACAATAAAGGATTTGTTGAAGTAAAGAAAAAATTAAAAGTAACATGTAAGTGATTAAACTTGTGGAAGAAGCAGACACCTAAGTCGAATGGAAAGGGCACCTTATGAAATGATGAACCCCATTGTCCTTGCTCTCTTGGGGACTTCAGTGTTGACAGTGGAGTAAGATCTCCTTAGATCATTTAGACACAGGTTGTCTCTAACACAAGGACACAGTGTACTTGAGGTTATGAATGCTGAAGTGTCTGAATATGGATGGGATAAAAAGGTTTTGTGGAAGGACTCTATCCCCCATAACCCTGGAAGGAAGGCTGAATAACAGTCAGCCTTCTGCCAGGCTTCAGTGAAATTTGTAAGCATCTCAGTGGGTAGGAGGGCTTTCAGAAATAACCAAAATAGCCAATGACAGCCATTTGGTCAGTAAAGCATAATAGGTCCTATGGAGACCAATTCAGTAGACACTGGAAGTAATGGAGAAAAATATGTGTTAAGTGGAGTAAATATCTGGCGTAGGGTTATGTGTAAAAGGGAGATAGGAAGCTAGAGAATATGATTCTGAGTCCTGTGCAGTTATTTTCAGGAAAAGGGCAATTAAAGATCTCTGAGCTTATCAATAATGCCACTTGGATGTCAGGTTAACAGGCCATGGAATCTCTATCCTTGTCCCCATTCTTTGTTTTTCTTCAATATATATGTGTCATTACCACAATAATCAGGAAAAATGGGTTGTAATAGTGTTTCTTAAATGGAAATTAATATCCTTCCCCAAATGTGCAAAAAGTGAGCTGTTGCCTGAAATGACTCTAGAAAGAAGCAACAGAAGACTACAGAACAAAGAATTCAGTTTTGGGGGCTGGAGAGGTGGCTCAGAGGTTAAGAGCACTGGCTGTTCTTCCCAAAGTCCTGAGTTCAATTCCCAGCAACCACATGGTGGCTCACAACCATCTGTAATGAGATCTGGTGCCCTCTTCTGGCCTGCAGGTGTATATGCAGACAGAACACTGTATACATAATAAATAAATAAATCTTTAAAAAAAAAAAAAAAGAATTCAGTTTTGATCCCATCATGTAAATAAGTCTGTGGCCACGACCAGATGGAGAGGTGTCCCTTTACCCTGACTCCATCGGAGAGCAGCTTCCATTGAAATGCCGGTGCGGGGCTGGGCAGATCCAGCTCTTCTGACGCTGTCTCAGTCTCCTGCTTCCTTGTCTTTACTCAAGCTCATTCTGTTCTTGTTTTTTTTTTTTTTTTTTTTCTAAAAATATGGGATCACACAAACACCCAAGTCCTCCTCCTCTTTCTATCCTCCCTTCCTTTCTCCTGTGTTCTCTGCCCCTTTCTCCCCCTTCTATGTTTTCCAGCTTCACAAGAGTAGGCAGACTGAGTGAAGGCAGATGCTTCTCCATGTTTCTCTACTTATAAAAGCCCTTAGGTTTACATAATTCTGAGAACATTAAAGTGACAGACAGCAGAGAGACCCCCCCCCCGGAAGTACTGGTTATGAGTTCTATACAGACTCTGCCCTAAATATCCAAATATAGTGTCTGTGATTTAAATAGCTCTCCAGGGCCAATAGTAGAATCTGATGTTAGCTTTCAGGATGATTATTGATAAGAAAACAAGAAAAATCTTTGGGAGCATCAACTTAGTTTTTGGTTTATGCAACCCAAAAATTTGTTAGAGGAGGCTGGCCCCAAGTTTGTCTTCATGATCAAATGTGTCTGCCCTGAACTTAGTGAGATGTAAACAGACTCAAGGCTACCTTCGCTCTCTGCTGGGGTTTGATAAGTAGTCCCCCATAGGCTCACATGTTGGAAAACTCGGTTCCCAGCTGCTGGCCCTGTCTAGGGAACTTGTGGAACATTTAGAGCATGGAGCCAAGCTGTGGGAAGTGAGTCACTGTGGACAGGCCTTGAGGTGTTTTGCCTCACCTCCACTTTCCTGCCCACCTTCTGCTTGCTGACTGGTATATGATGTACATAGCCACCCGTCTCTGGTCTGGCCACCACAGCTTCCCTGTCCTCTGCCACCACATCCTCCTGGAGCAGTGACCTGAATAAACAGCCCCTTCCTGAAGTTACCTCCCATCATGGAAAAATAGAAATGAGAAAAGGAACTCATTCACCCCTCAACCCACAGCTACATGGAGATGCAGCTAAGGCTCTGTGTCTTGTGGTGATATATTGTATACCTAATAAACTTTGCCTGAGGATCAAAGGACAGAGCCGGACACTAGATTAGACATAAAGGCTAGGCAGCGGTGGCACACACCCTTAATCCCAGTACTGGGAAGCACACACGCCTTTAATCCCAGGAAGTGACATCTGGGCAGAGAAAGGTATATAAGACGTGAGGAAACAGGAACTAAAGCAGTTCAGCTGAGACTCATTTGGGTGAGGACTCAGAGGATTTCAGTCAGAGGATTCGTGGAGTTGGCGAGGTGAGGTTGGCTGTGGCTGTTCTGCTTCTCTGATCTTTCAGCTTTCACCCCAATATCTGGCTCTGGGTTTTATTATTATTATTATTATTATTATTATTATTATTATTATTACACCATTTAAGATTCAAATAACACTGGTCTTTACTCAGTTCAGAAAAGGAATTTTGTATTTAAAAAATAATATTAGAGATTATCCTATGATCTCAGTTGATGTGAAAGAGCCTTGGGATTTCTCATTTCAGTGTGTGATGGACTAATATTATTGTCAGAAGGAATTCCCATCGAATATGATTTGATGCTAGAAAACCTATTGGAAATGTCTCCTACATGCTTTTGGATATTGGTAACTATTTATGAACTGGAGGAGAGAAGAGAAAGGGGAAGAAGGGAGGGGTCAGGGAAGGGAGGGAGGGCAGTATTCTGGAGTAGTCTCCGTACACTTGTGTCTGTAGTAGACTCATTTTCTTTTTCTGCCTTGGTGGCATAAAAGTGGGAGCCCTGCGGCAGGGCAGCCTGTCGATGATTCCCAGTGAGTGGCTAGATAGGAGAAGAGCATCACTTAGATGGAAAAAAATTATTCCATGACCTCTTCTAAATCCTCCAGTTATGTATCATCATGGCTTAGCTAAGAGTCAGCTACACAGAAGACTCACTGCAGGACCCCTTTTCCCTGTTGTGTATTGATGCCTAACGTTCCTGCCTCCTGCTCTTTGCTTCTTCCTGCCCTGAGCATTTACAGTTTTTTACGGTCTTGTGGGGTTGAAGAATGATATCTAACAGCACAAACCTGGAACTGCCCCGGGACTTGGCACAGCATTCTGCATGGCATAGCTGTTGGGTAGATAGAGAATGACTGTATGCCCAAACCCTGGAAAGAGTGTTGCACATTTATCAGATGGTTCATAGAAAGATATATCCTTGATTGTTGGGGAATATTATTTTAAGGTGTGTTACTTTTGTTTATGCTGCATTTGTTTAACTCTGTGAAGCTGTGATACTGTGCCTGTCTAAGACACCTGATGGTCTAATAAAAAGCTGAATGGCCAATAGCCAAGGAAGGAGAAAGGATAGGTTAGGCTGGCAGGCAAAGAGTATAAACAGAAGAAAAATCTGGGAGGAGGGAAGAAATAGCCAGAGAAGGAGGAGGACATCAGGGTCCAGTCACCCAGCTGCACAGCAAGCCATGGAGTAAGAAATAATGAAAGGTATATAGAAATAGAGAAAGGCAAGAGGTAGATGGGTAATTTAAGCTAAGTAAAACTGGTTAGCATCAAGCCAAGCTAAGGCCAGACATTTAATTAAGAATAAGCCTTCATGTGTGATTTATTTGGGATCTGGGTGGTGGCCCCCCTCAAAAGAGCAAAAACAACCAACAACACTTGATAGCTAATCCAGTTAACTGAATCCAGAATGGGTTTCAAGCACGTCTTCTTTATAGAAGAGTTCTGATGAGTGGTTAGAACATTTATTCCTCTGCATGTTGATTAAATGTAATGTGTTAGAAAGATTCATGATACATAATACCAGGTGGCTTAGGAATGTAGAATGCCCATTTACTTAACAACAATAAATCAGTGATGTGCAGTTCTCCAGTTCAGAACAGCCAGAGCCCTGGCAGTGTGGCGCTACCATGACATGGCTGTGACTATAGTGTCCTGAATTCCTGAATGAAACACGTTCAAAGTGTTTCCTGTTAATGGAAACATTGCTTGAGGTGCACAGGACATTCACTGGGTAGAAGCTATTTGGGTCTCCTCAGTCATGGCTACCACTGACCACTTCCAGCTTACAGTGAAGTTCAACTTTCCTTGCTAAATTAACATTCAAAACAAGGTAATACTAGGTACTAGCACCACTGTCCTTATTATTGTTGTTAATAGTATTTTATGACTATTGTTTAAGGCCAAGATAGTGTCACCATGAAGAAAAGGCCTAAGGTTTGCTTTCCATTCCACGTGGCTCTGTCAGGGCCTCAGCTGATGGCGTCTTCTGGAGCCCTGGGCAGGCTCCCATATCTAATGTCTGCAGCCCTTATGGGGAGCCTGTCCTTGAACACTGACTGTTTAGCAGGCATTCACCAGATGCTTACTGTGTGCCTGTTGCTGTTTGTTCTAAGAGCTTAGAGATATTTCCCTCTTCTGTACTATGCCCCTGGCATTCTTGTCTTTTTCTCTGTAATGTTCTACAAGCTCACTGAAGGAAGGTCTGTAGTGGGTAGCCATTCCAGCTTTGATCTGGAAGTTCCAACCCCCATTGAGACTTCGGCAACTGTCACGCCTACGAGGCGGGGCCAAGGGAGGCGCCTGGGGACCCAAGATCTGGATGGGCCAGCACTCGCTCTGTTCTGGGACCCTGAACGGTGGAGGTTGATTGAGAAGAGCTCCAGAGAACACCGCTGGACTGCGATACACCTTCCCCAGACCCCGCGAACTACCTATCCCTTAATTTGTAAGTTATGCCATTAAATAAATCTCCTTTTAACTACACGGAGTGGCCTTAATAATTTCACCAAAAAAGGTCCTTAGAACTATGGCTTACCAACTTGTGGTGTGTACTCAACATCCACCACAGGGACCAGTGAGCAGATGCTCATCTGGCTTGCACTCTGTCATGCCCTTGTGTTAAAGCCTGAGAGAGCAGGAGTCTCTCTGTACCCAGCATGCCAGCATACAATAAGCACCCAGTGTGTCAACATACACTAAGCACTCAGTATGTTAGCATACAGTTGCAGGATTTGGGGGATGTGGTGAAGACACTTGATTCTGTGGGACTGAAAGGCATCAACTTGACTGCCCAGGCTAAAGCTCCAAAGCTCCAACCCAGGTGTGTATTTCTGTGTAAGTCTGTCCGTCTATCTTCTTCTGCTTCAATCTCTTCCATAAATGTAGAAATAGAAGCAAAACTATTTCATTGTTTTTGTGAGGCATGAGATCAACTGAGTCCATTAGCTGTGAATTTGGTGAGTGTGCCAAGGCCGCATGTTGGGACTCCTGCAGAAGCTTAGCTAGGAAGCCTGGAGATAAAGGGAGGCAAGGTCCTATGGGAGCTGGGATTTGGAATAGACAAAAGATGAATGTTGTATTTGCCAGAGGACAGGAAGTAGTTCTCGGAATGAGAGTGGCAGTGTAGAAGGAGGGGGATTCCTTGAATGAGCACATTGCTGAGCAGTGATGGAGGACAGCACTCAAATCCAAGTAGCGATAGATGGATGCACCTTCAGTAAGGTTTCCTTTTTATGGCCAAGGCTGGGGTGAGGGGAGTGTCGGGAGGCTGCTGCATTTGTGAGTAGGAAGCCTCGAGTTGAACATGTTCAGAAGCAAGGCCATGTGTTGGGAAGGAAGAGGCATCAGGCATGGGCTAGGGTCTGACTGAGAAGTGAAGCCACACGTCAGTGCCTCCCTACAGACAGACAGATGACACTAGCCAGAACGTAGTCTAACAAGAGGACTCAGAACGCTGTGGTGTTGAGCAACGGTCACGAGGTGAGAGTCTCCCTGGGTGGCACATTGCTGGAGATAACACATCTCAAAACTTGAGAAATGTTTGTAGTCTATAGTGTGAAGTTAGAATTTACAATAGTCTCTTAACCATGAATGAATATTGTTATAGTCATAGTTTTCTTGATATTTCAAATTTCCCAAGTCCTTCAAATTTGCAGATTTTAGAGTTGAATTAGACCTGATATCCATCTTGTCCAGTTCACCCTTGAGAACACTCAGAGATGGGAATTCACCATCTAGACTACTTTGTTCTTGAGTGGAATCAAGTCCATTCCTGTGGGAGCTGTGCAGTGTGGTGTGGACTTTACCTTGTAATGATCACATATTCTACCCATTGTGGTGTGGACTTTACCTTGTAATGATCACATACTCTTCCCATTGAGGTGTGGATTTTACCTTGTAATGATCACATATTCTTCCCATTGAGGTGTGGATTTTACCTTGTACTGATCACATACTCTTCCCATTGAGGTGTGGATTTTACCTTGTAATGATCACATACTCTACCCATTGTGGTGTGGGTTTTACCTTGTAATGATCACATACTCTACCCATTGTGGTGTGGGTTTTGCCTTGTAATGATCACATACTCTACCCATTGTGGTGTGGATTTTGCCTTGTAATGATCACATACTCTACCCATTGTGGTGTGGGTTTTACCTTGTAATGATCACATATTCTTCCCATTGAGGTGTGGATTTTACTTTGAAATGACCAATCTTCACACTGAGTAGTGCAGTCTGCCCTTGCCTGCCCCTTCAGTCCGAGCTGTGCTGATGACCTGCTTTGATGTGGAGGTGGCAAAAGTGACTCCTGTGCCCAATACAACTCTGTGACTTGTTTGAAGACACATGGCAGTTTCTACCCTTGTCCTCCTGAAATCCACAACTGCTGTATAAAAAAGTAAAACTCTTTGGACTGACTGCAGGAGGCAAAGACGAGGTGTCAGAAACCCCACATGGGCTGAGCCCCAGGGGATTCAGCCACCTGGTGGGGATCCAGGCATGGTAGTAGCACCCACTTGATTCCTGTGGTGCCTTGTCAGACTGCCCAAGCCAAGACATGTGGGTAGAGACCAGCGTTGCCAGTAGGATGTGCCCACAGGGCGCCTCTGAGCACAGATCAGTGCGTTGTCTACTGGAAACCTGTGAGTATGGGGATTTCCTCGTGCTGCAGTAGAGCGACAAAGAGGAACAAGGGAGGCCATTGCTGCTGTAGTGTAGAAAGAAAGGTATTGGAGGGTGTCGGAAGACGGGGCCGGTGACGGGACCGGGTAGCAGTAAGGAGAAATGATAGATAGGAAACTCTGGTTACTGATTACATGAATGCTGCTATTGTGGACAGTAAGTGGATAGAGCTGGAAGAAGATAAGTCCAACTGGCAGGTGTTACTGGTATGACTGGGCAACCCTCCTGTAAAAAACGTGATGGGAGCAGCTGGAAGCTCAGGCCAGAGCAGAGGGTGAGTCAGCACTGGAGTCGCTGGGTCCAGCCTAGCATACAGTTTCTAGCTCTTCCTAAACACTAAAACTTTGTTTTTAGTAATACAAGTGGAGATATCAAGGTAAGGTGGTTGGAAGGGAGAAAGAGAGAAGAGGAACAGTTGTGTGCAGAGAAAGCCAACCTTGGGTTGTGCCTTATTTTAGTTACACCTTTCAGAGGTCTTTGCATGAGCAAAAGTGAAGAAAACCACATGCAGCTAATGTGACCTCCACTCTTTATATAGTGCCAGATTAAATGAAAACAAAAATAAAACCCACCTCAAACTCAGCTTTTTACATCACAGTGGATGGATAAGGGCCACCTTCCTCTTATAGGTTCCCCAAACCCTCCGCGAGGTAGACAGGCTTCTTGTGTTGCTCCTTGTTTTGGAGAAAGTGGCTGTGAGCCCTGAGATGGGGTGTTTCACCAATTTGTGTGATATTTGCAAAAAGCAAGAGCAGAAACGTGCATAGCTCCAACTGCAGCTCAGCACACACTGTGGATGTTATTTGTGATGATGTGTTTGTAACTCAAATGCATTGTTCTCAAGCACAGATATGTAGATGACTTTATCAAATTCCAAGGTCGAAGGTTAGAGACACCTAGTGTGGGGCAGCCATTCCTGTTCTCTGGTCAGCTAGAACTGAGCTAAATCCTTGTCTCTTGACTGATACCCTCGTCTGAGGTTGCGGGGGAGGGTGGTATGTCCGCAGCCCAAGGCTGTTCTGATGAGTGAGAGAGAGAGAGTGTGAGTATCTCTGTCTGCTGAGGGAACAGCATGCAGTGCCAATCACTGAGGGACCACTCACATCCTGAGCCTTTCATGTGTCTGGGTTGTCATTGACACTATTTTTTAAGACTGTTTATCAGGAAATAAAAAAAACACATTTGGTCAATGATTTAAATGTGATAAACATTTAATATATCAGGAACAGAATATGATATGAGGCCATTTTACAGTTTACCTGTATCTATAAGATTTTCTGCCTCCAACCCTGAAGAATACATTTTTGAAGTTTCAAACAATTTTTGTAAATTTTCAGGCAAACCAAAATAACATTCTGGGCCCTTCTTGTTGGTTTTGTTTTGTCTTTGCTGATTTTAGACATAAGAAAATAAGTGCTGCAGTGAGTTCAGGAACGAGGGGACTGTCATGTCGGAAGTCATCTTTTTTACTGCATATCTCCCATCCTCTTACATTCACTGCTGCTGTGGTTTTGGGTACAAGACCTGCTTAAGATTGGGCCCCTCCCAGTTCATCATGGATGGGAGAGAGGCCATAAGGACTCACTCCTCTGAGCGAATACTGGTAACTCATGGTTATTGGGGGAGGGGGAGGTGTCACTGTCTCCAGTGGTGGAGCCACTGGTAAAATGGCCTTGCTAAGTAAATGACATCCCACCTCACCCACACTCAAGCAAGAAACAAACGAAGGGGGCATGCTATGTGCAAAAAGACTACATGAGACAGAAGACTGGCTGAGATGAAGGGTTCCAACAAGAGAGGGAGGGCGAATGTGAAAATCACACAAAAATCATTATATTAATGTATAAAACGGTGAAACAACTTTTAAAAATTTAAGGAAACATAATGTGGGAGGCAGCAAACTGTCTACGAGGGACAGAATAGTAAATAACTTAGCCTTTTGGGCCACAGAGGACCTCCATCACACTTCTGTCTTTATTAGTTTAGAAAGCCCTTTTAAAAAGCAAAACTCTGTAGTTCTTATGGAAGCTGCCGGTAGAATCTGACCCCTGGGTCACACAGTTAGCAAGCCCTGGCTGGATCGTGAATTTGTCTTGTTTGTTTCTAGGGTGCTATGGCTGTGGGGTTTTTGTTTTTCTTTTTTCAGAGAATGAAAAAATGCATTAGGCAAATCACATACAAGAGATTGTCTTCTGCTTCAGATGTATGCAGGGCTTAAATGAAACCATTGATCATTTTTGCAGGGATGGGATGGGAATGTGTGTAGAAACAGTGAGATGAGTGTGGTTGCAGAAGTGAGGAACCATTCCTCACATTAATTTTAAGCAGTATCTTGTACCTCGAACATATTTCTTCCTCTTCCTCCGAGGAGCAGTGTGGACACAAGGCTTCCTTGGCAACCCTCGTGACAGCCCTGCTGCCCTTGTGAGTAAGAGCAGCTGGTCCGGCCCTCCAGTGCCCACCCTCTCTGCTGTGTCTTACAAGGAGCTTGGAAGTCTCTTCCCGGCTGAAATTGTCAAGATGAATTCCCACGGCCTGTTGTCAGGAGACCCTACAGTAGCCAGCATCTCTGACGGCCTGTCTGCCACTGTCTCTCTGTGACCCCGAGAGGAAAATGAGGTGTCAGGATTTGTCTTGACCTTTATTTTTTTGAGATCCTCTGATGCATACCCAGGTGGCTCTCTCCAGAACCCCATACAGTCATTTCCCCTTTACTTGGTCTTCCTGCCTTTCCCTCCATTTCCCACCAACTATAAAAATGCATAAAAAGAAGAAACAATTTGAAGACAATCAGACGCTCCAAAATACTCTTGACAAATCAGAGGGCACATATACACACATCCTTATCTTTTAATCCAGATTGGGTTTGGTGAACACTGAATTGGGAGTTAAAAAGACAGATAGGTCATGAGTTCAATTCTGAATTCCTTAATCTTGTTCTGGGCTGTGCCCTTTCTGCCCTGGGAACACAGATTGGTTAAAGGGGCACCTGGCTGGTAGACTGGCCCCTTGCCAGTCTGTACCAATCAGGACCAGCAGAATCTTTTTACTTGATTGGCCAGAAGGTCTGGAACACGTTAGATGAAACACATACTTTTCTCTTTTTCATCCAGCCTTTTCGGGAGCATGCCTTGGCATCACTCCCATTCAGGGGTAAAGAAAGCTGGTCAGGAAGTACACACTGACCAACAGGAGGAACAGCTCAACACCAAGGAAGTCCATGCACATGTGTCCTTGTGCTAAGACAGAGCTGGCCTGGCTGCCTCTCCCAGCTTCTGTGGGTTCTTCACCATAGGCATCCTTGGGTGAAGAGTACCCTCCATGGCTTCTACTCAGTGCTTCATACAGATCCAGAGAGAATGTGTCATGTGCTAGGCATCACTCTCAAGAGTCAGTAACCAAGCGATGAACAAGGCCTATGGTCATTGTATTCCATACCTTGTCCCAACCATTCGTCCAAAAGTGTAACTCTTGATCACTGTTATTCAGCTTTGGGGAATAAGGATTTGGGATGAGGAAGCTACCTCTGAGCTGTAATAGCACGGACATCTTTGGAAGGGTCAATAGTGAGCAGAGCTTAAGAGGAAGTTGAGTGGCCTCTGCATGAGATCTCTCATGCAGAGATTTCCTCCAAGTCCCAAAATAAATACTCCCATTTTGTGTAACCTCATCTTTTTTGTTCCCCCATGCCAGACTAATCGCCTTTTCATCTGTATCTTTAAATTGGGTCTCAGCCTCCTTAGCCCAGGCTACCTAACTGTGTTCTAGCTGTCCAACACTATTTAATCTGAGAGAGGGAGTTGACTCTAATTGGGTGGTAGACCACTTTTCTTGAGCTTTTGCAAACATGTACTTTTCTGGGTTTTGTAATCCCTGTGGCTTACTTTCTGATGAAATCCCATTAATTGCCTCAACTGACCAAGAGCTTATCCTCTGCTGGGAGTTAGTTACTTTTCTGATGCTATGATAAAACACCATGATCAAGAAAGCTCCTGGAAGGAAGGATTCATTTGGTATGTGGTTCCAGAGAGGTAAGAGTCTTGTGGTGGGCAAGTATGGCAGTGTGAGCAGCAAGCAAGAGCTTACATTTTAAACCACAGACAAGAAGCGGAAGAGGCGAGTGGAGAGTGGCCTGAGGCTTTCAACTCTCAAAACCTTTGCCTAGTGATGTATTTCCTAAGCCTCCCCAAACAGCACCCCCGCCTAGAGACCAAGTGTTCAAACCCACAGCCTGTGGGAGACATTCTCCCTCCAGCCACCACAGGCGTGCCCAGGGGTCTTCTGACTGATTTACTGTAGATACTTCCCGGGAGCCTTTGAGTCTTCAGCGAGGCCAGGTCCTTGTGCACAGATTTAGTATTCTAACTCCTGTTCTAAAGAAAAAATGTTTGGTTTTCCAGTGTGAAATTCCAGACACCCCCAGGATGATCATCATCTCTAGTCACGTATTTCTAGATATTTGTCACTGACTGAGCTTCCTCATGGCCATGTTTGCAGCTGTAGCCTATGCCCAGTTCTTCCATTCCTGATGTCTTCCCCCAGAACAGCATCAGCACACTTCAAGAGTGTTCAGGAGACACAGCAGCATTAAAATACTGTCCATACCTCACCAAAAATGACATTTTCTTTCTTTTTAAAGATTATTTTATTTTAAAGTGTGTGTGTGTGTGTGTGTGTGTGTGTGTGTGTGTGTGTGTGTGTGTGTGTGTATGTACAGGTATGCAGGTCCTGGCAGAGACCAGAAGAGGGCATTGGATCCCCTGGAATTGGAATTACAGGCAGTTGGGAGTCTCCTGGCGTGGGCAGGACCTAAACTCTGGTCCTCTTTAAAGGTAGTACACACTCTCAATGGCTGAGCCACACCTCCTCAGCCTTTTTTTCTTTTGATATGGAATCTCACTACATAATCTCAAACTTGTAATCATCTTACGTGTTTCCTGGATGCTAGGTACAGTTCTATGCCATCATGGCCAGTTAAGACTGTCATGCATCTGGAAAGGTTACTTCAGGAAGTAAGTTGGCAGGGCATCATTGAAATGCGGAAACTGACAAAATCTCAGCATTCTCACTTTCCTGAGCTTCACAGGGCCTCTGTAGTTCAAGGGATCTCAGTGGCCTCTGGGCTAGAGTTTCCCTGAGTCGGTTTGTAAAGCCCTCACTCCCTAAGTTTATTGCTTTTGTCAGTCAATCACAAACTTTTTACTTTTTAAAATATAGCATACTGCCCCTGAAAGCAGTAGGGTTGACAGAGGCAGCAGACTTGCGAGCTCTCTCACTTAGTATTTAATGTGCGAAATTAACAAATGGAAATGGTGGAGTTTTCCCCTTCTTTACCAGTCTCAAGCGATGGTGTCAGATGTACGAAGTGAGAGATCGGAATTTAGAGGATTTTCTTTTCATTATAGTGGAGATTAGTATTCACCTCTCAACTGGGAATGGATTTTCATAAAGATCCCAATATCAATAATCATTTGGAATCTATTTCACCCAGATAAATTGGAATCTCTAGCAAAAATAAGCAAGACTTACCTGCTGCATTTCTGAACAAAAAGATTAAAGCAACATGAATTTCTTGTTATTGGATCTTGAGTCTGGGCCCGCTTTGGTCTCTTTCCTTGGTCATTAGTTTCTCTTCAGTGTGGATATGAGTTGATGAAACAAAAAGAGAAGATGGAGCATAAGGGTGATGTTGGGTTGACCCAGTGGGGGTCATAGGTTTGAACTGTCTGGACATGCCGTCCACTCCATCCCCCTGAGGGGACACACCATTGCTGCAGGCAGTGGTCGCCAGGAAGAAAGAAGAAGAAATCCTTCATTAGTGTTAATCCTGAGGACACTCATCACCCTTGCCTGAAAGTAGTCTTAAAAATTCCCTTTGTCAGAGACTTTTATGACCTAAGATACTTGTTAGGAGGGTGCTCGGAGAGGGTCCAGTGCTTCAAGTGTCTGCTGTGTAAACATGGAGACTTCAGCTCCCCAGAACCCATGTTAATGTTAGGCAGGCATGGCAGCTCACCTAAAACCTCACTTGGTGGGGGCAGAGTTAGGTGAGTCCCCAGGCAAGCTGGCTAGCTAATGGCAGGATTGTGAGCTGTGGATTACATGAAACAACTTACCCTAATAGGTAAAGTGGAGAGTGATTGAAGAACACATACACACACATTTATACATGTGTATACACACATGTGTACATATGTGCATGCCACATGCATACATAAACAGTCCTACTAGAGATGATAATAGCAAGCAATCATTGTTTTTTTTTTTATTTTCCATCAACTACAAAGATTATAGCAGGAATATCAGCCACAATCAAAATGCCATATATGGAGTGGTTAAATGGACTAGGCAATTTTCTGTCTTTTTAATTACTACCCTGTTAGTATTCATTGCTATTATCCATTTCCTATGACAAAATAGTGACTTATGGAACATAAATAATTTGCTCAGTTCCTACCTGTAGTACAGAACGGAAGTTGTGACCCATAAAGCAGGCCAAGGAGCCTCTGAACACTCTATCCTTGTAGGATAGCGGAGTCTATGGAAGCTCTAGTGAGGTCCCGTGAGCTTTCTGCTGTGGGAGTTAATTATTTCCCATCCTAATGTCTTGACATAGTGTCAGTTTCTAGCATTAGTCATTTGTAGAGATGTGTGGTGATCTATTTTAAATTCGCACACATCAAGAAAATAGGCCTAATGGGTGGAAATTAAAGCAGTCTGAATTCCCTGTCACATTAGCACCAACGTGTTGCTGGGGGAAGCTGTCTCTAAGGTTTTGGCTAGCGTGAGATGAAGGTCTGCAGTGGACGTCTGCTCTGGGACCTCCCTAACCCAGCAGCTCTCTGGACTGCACCTCAGGTGAGGTTGGTTCCTGGAACCTTTCAAGGTCTTTTTAGACTTCTATTTTTAGAACTGAACATTTCTTGTCTTCCATTGGTTAGGCTTCCAATTCTTACGTTTCTTTCAAATGGTGATCTTGTAAGAGCTATTACTTAGCACTGTCCCAAATGTACCATGTGCAGAATTAAATACAACCTGCATTTAGGACTTCAATGATCGTATTTCATCAGTATTCGGCATTCACTCTCCTGTGCGATTAAGGTTAAACAACAGAACAGTATTTCTCCATCAGGTGGCATTTTAAACTACATTGTGTGTGTGACAGATGGGAACTTACAAATGCATTAGGCTTGCTTATTTTAATATCTAAGCATATGCAAAAGTTCTAGAAATATTTTACATGCAAATGTCTGGGGCTCCACCAGGGCCTATAAAAGAAATCTGTGCTCTGTGACTTCAAAGCCTCGGTCTCAACAACTAATCACTCCACTATTTCCAAATCAAATTCCTTCAAACAAATCAAAGGCGTTTGTCCTCCCCAAGAACCAAGTTCAGTGGCAAGTTTGACATTTGAAAATTGGGCTGCTTATTGAGATATTCATGCACCAAAAAAATCACCCAGAATTCTTTCAGGGAAAGAGAATCACCTTTCTTCATGCTTCAGTGACTCAGAAATTTGTCAAAAAGAACTTTATCAAATTTTACACACACACACACACACACACACACACACACACACACACACACACACGACCTCACCTTTGCAGTAATTTCAACGCAAGAGATTTCTGTTTTCTGGAAGGCTGTGACCCCTGAGACTTCAGCCCTCCACAGCTGTGATCACCCCGTGGCTGGTGAGATGCTAACAATAGCACTGATTGAGAGAAGGAAAAGGGGGAGGTATGCCACATACCAAAATGAAACGACCTCCCCAAGCAGAAATATTTTAAACACCGTGGCACTTGTAGTGAGTAGAATGAAGTGCCCAATCTGCTGGGTAGCTAAGCGGAACTGAAGAGAAGGGAGCTGTAATGACAAATAACTAACCTTTCCTCGGGCTTCCTGCACACAAGGTGCTGGGCGCTGTTCTTCGCATGCGTTCCTCCATTTAATGCGCCCAGCAGCCTTGCGGCAGGGTGCACTCTTGCTCCTGAGGAAACTGGAGTCAGCAGACATTGAATAACTTAGCTAGAGTTTTCTGCTAAGAAACCCCGATAGGGCTGATATCTTATTGGTTCAACTATGGTACTGCCTCTCCTCTACGGGGACAGAAAACTCACAGCCCTGCGAGGAACAGGTGACAGACAATTCATGAGACTAGAGCTACCCTCTGCTTGCAAGGACCAGATGCCAGGCAAACTTTGTAAGTCAAAGAATGACTGCAGAGGAAAGACGATGTAAGACCTAGAGACACGCTGGCCCCACAGCCTCCAATGCCCACCCATTCCAGCCTGCCCTTGCCGCTGTCTCCCATCCATGATTCTCCAGCACCATGTGTTTTCCATCCCTTGAACTATTTCTGCACAAAGCTGCCTAGAGCAAGAGGCCATTCTAATAGCCTCTCCCATCCTTTGCTGGCACTGTTACTTCTGAGACCAAGCTGTCCTCCATACTGGCCAGAATTCAGAATCCAGAATTCAGCAGGCTTGGGACAAACCTGACTTGTGAAAGTATGTGGTCACCTTTCTTCTCTACCAGTCAAAACATTAGCTTCTCTAGAGGCGGCTGTCGGCTATTCGGTCACTGCGGTGCTGTGTCTTCCCCGCCCAGTGGGATCTGGGACACGGTTGGTGTTTGCACTTAAATTAGTTAATGAACGTATGGTAGATGAAAGCTATGGAATCTTCTTATGAAGACTGTCAATAATTGGATACTACTGCTATTAATAAGTTTATAACAATGTACTATTTGGAAATACTTCTATTTAGAAGCGTCATATTACGGATTCCAGAGTTGAAGGTGTACCAGCATATGTGTACACCTCTGTCTAATGTACTCTGCTTGTTCAGTAAACCTTTACCGTGTACCCAGTGACCCTTCTAGGTATTGGAGTATATGGTCATTGACTTGATAAGTTGACTTGTTTTCCACCTCCTTTAAAATATTTTGGTGAATGTTCTCATGCCCTGTTCCTGGGCAACTCTACTAAGGTTCTATAATCTCTCTACTCAGTGGTACACAATTGGTAGCTTAAGATGCCTTGAAGTCACAAGCTTATTCTCAATTCAGTACATTGTTCTTATCCTTAGTAAATCAAAGCCTAACTTGAGATGATGCTCCATCTTCCTCCCTCGCAGTGGTGGAACATTATGTCTGGGTGGGAGACATGGTACCTCACTTAGCTCTTCCTCTGCCTCCCAACCTCCTTTCTCACCAGAGAGCTGCTGTTTCTGCAAGAGGCAGAATAAGAAAACAGTCATCCTTCAACTAGTACACAGCTACTTCTCTGATCTGGTGGGTGGTTCCAGGTGATGTACCTGGTTCTGATCTGGTGGGTGGTTCCAGGTGATGTACCTGGTTCTGATCTGGTGGGTGGCTGCAGGTGATGTACCTGGTTCTGATCTGGTGGGTGGCTGCAGGTGATGTACCTGGTTCTGATCTGGTGGGTGGTTCCAGGTGATGTACCTGGTTCTGATCTGGTGGGTGGCTGCAGGTGATGTACCTGGTTCTGCTCTGGTGGGTGGCTGCAGGTGATGTACCTGGTTTTAATCTGGTGGGTGGTTCCAGGTGATGTACCTGGTTCTGATCTGGTGGGTGGCTGCAGGTGATGTACCTGGTTCTGATCTGGTGGGTGGTTCCAGGTGATGTACCTGGTTTTAATCTGGTGGGTGGCTGCAGGTGATATACCTGGCTGAGGAAGCTTTCATGGGTTTCTTAGATTTTCCCCAATTGGGCAACTCTTCGACGATGCTGATTCTGGCATCTTTTCTATTCTAAATAGTCTGTGGTGGCTCTTCTCTCACCCCATAGGAGATGAAGGGTACAGTGTCAGCCACAGCACGAGTCCATAGAGCCCATTTACACGTGTGATATAATAGCACATCCTCACCTTTTCACTGTTTCTCTGGCTCCTACATGATCCACTTCTGCTCTGTAGGCGACTTCATGACTCCCCCACAGGCTCTGGAAACACTCCTCTCCAGTCAGAGGTTAGCTGAGCATTGATCCTTGTAGCTGGAGAATTTCTCTCCAGCTCCCGCCAAGCCCCGCCAGTCCTGGAGCCCACTTATAAAATAAACACACCGACTCTTATATTATTTAAACTGCTTGGCCATCAGCTCAGGTCTACCATTGTCTAGCTCTTACTCTTATACTCAGCCCATTTCTGTTAATCTATATGTCGCCATGTGTTCTGTGGCTTTACCTGTTGCCTCTACATGATGCTCCCTTAATGGCAGCTGGTGTCTCCTCCCCCTGTCTTCCTCTCCTTTTCTTCTCTCCTCTCTGTTAGTCCCTCCTATACCTCCTGTCTGGCTACTGGCCAATCAGGGTTTTATTTATACAGAGCAATATTCACAGCAGATCCTCTCTGTCCTCTGACCAGGAAACAGAGTCCACAAGTCTTTTATGATTCTAGTGAAGATGCCTTCACCAGACTTGGGCTATAAGTGGGGCCTTTGCAGTGAAGTCTTCACCTGATCCCTTTCACATTCTGCACATCTGTGTCTCAAAGTGGAGAAGGTAGTTTTCAGATCCAAATTCCTTAAAATCCACATATGGTAGGCAGTACTTGGAAATTCTAATCTCGTTTTATTTGTGGTCTTTGTAGACACTTCACTTATTTAGGATACTTTTGTGTAGTGTCCTGTTACACACATGAATCTATATTATATATGGATGTATATTTCTCAAATGTGTTGAACACAACTTGTAGATATAATAACTAAATTTTGTCCCCTTTCTAATTAAACATATTCAGGTTTTGCTCAGTGTGGTAACACATTTCAGTAATCTCAACATTTGGGAAAATGAAGCAGGAGAATGAACAGCTTGAGACCAGAGTGGACTACATAGTGGCATAGAATACAGCCTGGGCTACAAAGTGAGTTGGAGGCCAGCCTGGGCTACATAGTGTCACTCTCTGTTAGAAATAAATAAAAATGAAATTAAAATTAATTTAGTTCTTTCTCTGCTCCTAGGTATGGGTTTTTCTATGGTATTCTGATATGTTTTACATAATATAAAGTATTCTGGGCACTTTAAATAACAAAATGCCCCCACAGTCTAAATGCACAGCCCCATATAGCAAGAGGACATCCCCTCCTCCCCAACTGCACTCAAACTGCAGCCAATCTTTCTCTTTTCTTTGGACCTGGGATTGTTCCAACCTTTTTTTCCTGGGCCTGCTCCTCTTTATACTAGCCAGCTACTGTTTATAGGCTGTTTGGAGTTGGAGCAATAGGTAAGGATGAGGGGGCAATTCACGTGATACAGTTCTCCTGTCAGCCGGTCTCATGTACTCTGGGTCCAGCCAGTATTTAAAGTCTGCCTGCCATGGTTCACTTTCCTGGATCCTCCAAATGCCCCCCAGGCCCAAGGCTGGGAGCATCTCGACTGCCCATTGTCTTGGTGCAGATAATGTACTTCCCTCCCTCTTTCCTTTCTCGTTCCTTGCACACTCATTCCACAGCAGTGAGTGTGATGCTCAGCGGTGTGACACACAGTAGTGGGACACATATCCTACTGTTTGCATCCAGGACGCTCAGGCTCAGAAAAGGCAGGTAACCTGCTCACACTTAGGGGTCCCTCTCCCTCTCCCTCTAAGTTAGCACATTGCCGTCGTCCCAGGACTGGAGGTCCTGTGAGTAGATGAAAAGAGAGGTCCCTATTGGCATGTTATAGGCCTAAATAGTGATTGGGAAATCCAGACATCAAATAAACTGAACTCATAAGTGTTGGAAAGTAAATAAAATGCATTTAATTACAGTTTAGAATTATTAAGCTTATTTGAAAAACAAATCAGGCTTACATTGAAAAAAAATAAAAAAACTAAACTAAAGACAAGAGCATAGAAATAATCAAAATAAAAAAATGTTCATCTATTACAGAAAACAAAATTGTTGATTATTATAACAAAACTTAATGTGGCTTGCTTGCATCTGAAAGAAAACTGATTAGCAATTATCTGATCAGCTAATCACCAGTGACAAACTGCCTGTGCCATACCTAGTGTCCTGGGATGCCAACCCCTCCCATATTGTAACTCTACAATGACAGAGGAAGTGGATGTGTGTGGCAGCCAGGTTTATGCCACTCAACAAACACCTGAGATGCTCAGCTTAGAGGAGCATCTACACTGGTCACAGCTTTAGAGGTTTCATCTGGGATCTGCTGACATGTTGTGGGAAAGTACCTTGCAGCAGGAATGGCTGCTGTAGTGAAACCTGAGATGCCCAGGAAGAGGAAAGGACTAAAGTCTACTATCCCTTTAAAAGAGATGGCTCCAGATGACCTGACAGCCTTCCGGAAGGCCCTGCATCTTCCTGTCTGTCTGTCTATCTATCTATCTATCTATCTATCTATCTATCTATCTATCTATCTATCTATTTATTTTATATCCTGGCTGCAGTTTGTCTCCCTCCTCTCCTTACAGTCCTGCCCCCAAACCCCCTCCATTTCTGTTTAGGAAAGGGCAGCTCTCCCACGAGTGTCAACAAAGCATGGCCTATCAAGTTGCAGCAAGACTAAGCACCTCCCCATGTGTTAAGGCTGACGCCCTACTTCTTAAGGTTTACTCTATAATTGTTCATAAGATGGGACCTAAACCTTGAACACATCGGCCACTGGGAGGCATTTCTGGTCCAAACCACAGTAGTATGCAAACATAATTTGACTGTAGAGGAAGGCCATAGTAGAGGCCTGGCCAGCACACATATAAAAACCTGGAGAAGAGTGCCCAGCAAAAATCCATGAAACTCAAAATAAGATTGACAATGGCGGGTGAGAGTTAAGTGTCTAAGACTAAGCACGTGGTTGAAGAGATTCAGGGGTCCTGCCAATCTCTCGCAGGGCAATGTCATTCATGTTTCTTCAACGTTTCTACTGACTAGCCAGTTTTCTTGAGTAGGGAGAGGTCATCTTTGGGTGCCCTGGTATTAGGGCAGTTTTTCCTCACCCTGTCCTGTTCCTGCACCTCAGGGCCAGGCCACTGCCCTGGGATGAGATCCGTGCGTCGTCTTATTGGTGCCGAGTTGTCTGTAATTTCTCTCTAGACTGACTTTACACGTCATTTCACTCTCTGTCAGGTTTGTTTTTGGATTTGTCTCCCCATTCACTTACTTCTCCACTGACCTTTCAATGCTGAAGGCTGTCTTCGGAAGTTAAGAATGACTGCTACAAAGCTGCTCTTGCTGGAGGTTTTTCAAGTAGCTTAAGAGGCAGATGCTGCTGCGTGGAGTTGGCAGAGTCCAAAAGACATGACCTATAGGCACACTAAATTGAGAAAAACTGACGAGAGTAGGCACAGCAAGATGATCTCTGGAGGAAGAGCTGCAGGCGAAGATGCCGAAGTGGCCATGTGATCCTGGTGTGAAAGCCCTGCTCTTTGGTGACTCTCCTTTAGATTTTGTACTGCAGTCTCAAAGCAACAATTCTTGATTTGGGTTAATCACATATTAAATATTTTCTTTTTGTATTCTAAAAGTGATCCTTTTTAGGCTGCTGAAGAGAACTCTCATCTCTGCTTTAAGTGTGGTGACATAGATTGATGTTTTCAGCTATTTAGAATAAATCCAGTATAGATACCAAATGTGCTTATATGTTTTTATTCAGTCTGTTCTGATTTTTAATACACATAATGTGTTCTCCTAGTCAGGCTTTGTTACAGTGACAAATATCTAAAAGAAAATATTAAAAGGAAGAAAGATAGTTTTGATATCGTATTTTGAAAGTATTAGTCCATAGTCAGATGACTTCATTCAAGGAAAAATGTTATGGGGGGGAAGGGCATGGCAGAGGAATATTGCTCACCTCATGGCATCCAGAAAGCAAAGAGACTTTGCATCAGAATACATCCTTCAAAGGCATGCTTCTAGTGAGCCCCTTTCTCCAAGGAGGTCCCAACTAACACAGTTCTAGCACTCCTAAGCAATCTATTCAGATACTGAATTAATCAATGAATTAAACTACTGAGTAGGTCAGAGCCCCCATATTTCTAATCTTCTCTGGGATCCTCTCATTGATACACCCACAGGTACGCTTTATTGATATAATAGGCATATCTCAATCCAATCAGGTTGATAGTCTTGATTATCAGTCACACAGGGATTGACTATTTATTCCCCTCCCTGTTGTCATGACCAGCTTGAATGCAATATTGAGCTCACTCTTTGGGAATGGTTCCAAACTGGTCAACAACCACCTGAGGTCTTCACACTCTGATAGCAGGACCACTTTCTCAGAGAATTGGAGCAGGGCTGTGTCAATACCCCATCTTTTCCCCACCAGAACATCCTTGTCATCTCTACCCAGGCCCTTAGCAGGCTTTCTGCTGTCTTAATATCTCCATAAATCCTGAAGCACTGTGAAATTATTCAAGGACTAGAACATGTTGTCAAAATGTCCTGGTGTCTTATCACAACCTTACCTTAGTCTCAGCAGCACAATCTTTGAACTCATTCCTGGTGTGTTTCTATCTGTTTGAGGGCACTAACTGGTGTCTTGGCTACACCCTGTACTTTCTCAAACATGCATCACTTGAGCATCTAGCAGACATATCTGACTTCCTGTCAGGGCAATCCTATTTTAAGGCATGGTTGTCTTTCCATCTGGAGCTAGTTTGGTGTCAACACCGCAGAATTGTGGCATAGGAACCAGGTGTTCAGGGTTTCTTTGATTGGGAGACACACCATGCTTGCCTTTGTGATTTTGAACAACAGTGTGAAAACTGTTATTAAGTCAAGATAAATAATGTTATGTGCTGTAGGGATCACCCCTGGAATGGTGAATCTTAGATGTCAACTTGACAAGATCTAGAGTCACCTTGGAGATGGGCCTTGCATGTGCTGTGGGAGATTTTCTGTATTAGACTAATGAGGTGTGAAGACTCACCCACTGTGGGTGAACTATTCCTTTGTCTAGGCCCCTAGATTGTATGAAAAAGAGAAAGTGGGCATACACAAGTGTTCAGGACTCTGCTTCTTGACCGTGGATACAGTGAGGGCAGCTGCCTCTAGCTCCTGCTGTTATGACTTCTTGCCATGTTGGATTGTAATCTTGAACTCTGCACCAGCTCTCTTTAAAGTACTTTTGACTGATTTATCACAGAAAATTTAACTAATAAAACCCCCTTGTTAATAAACGTGAGTTACTTCTTACCTTCAGCACAGTGGGATCCAGGCCCTTCTGTAGGTTAAACATAGGCCTTTAAGCCAGTGGACATCTCACAGAACTTCAGGAAGGTTGCAGTTACAGTAAGAATGAATTCCAGCTTGTATGTTTTATAGATAACTGGTTTTTAGCATTAAAAAGATGATTGTTGTTGGACAAATCATTTTACTTCTTCATTGATGATCTCTAGGAAACACAGTGCAAAGGGACTACAAGATGAAATAGTAAGTTAAACATCCACAGTGTTTGACCTTTGAGAAGTTATCATTGGTGAATGTGTTGGATCGTTTTATGTCAACTTGACATAAGCTAAAGCTATCTGAGAAGAGGGAACCTCAATTAAGAAAATGCCTCCGTAAGATTGGACTGCAGGCAAATGTGAAGGACATTTTCTTAATTAGGTATTGATAGAGGAGAACCCAGCCCATTGTGGTGATGCCATCCCTGTCCTGGTGGTCCTGGAATCTATAAGAAATCAGGCGGAGCAAGCCAGTAAGCAGCACCCCTCCATGGCCTCTGCATTAGCTCCTGCCTCCAGGATCCTGCCCTGTTTGAGTTCCTGTGCTGACTTCCTTCAGTGGTGAACAGCAATGTGGAAGTGTAAGTAGAGAACACCCTTTTCGTCATGGTACTTCGCAGCAGCAATAAAAACCCTGGCTCAGACAGTGAAGAACTTCAGAAATACAGGCTGATAGAGAGGAAACCCTTCAATTATGTGTTCCAATTGTTCATCATCAGGTGTGGCAACCTGGGCAAATCCATTTTCACTTTTAGGACCCAGATTCCTCGTGGAACATAGGGTGGTACCCACTTGGTGATGATGATGATGATGGTGATGATTCTTCCTTTCCTTCCTCCTTCTCCTTTTATTTTTGACTGCTTATTCTTTAATACTTAAGATCACTTCCAAATTAAAATTGCAATTATTCTAACTCGACAGCTAGTCCTTTAGATCTGGCTTGTAGCTGAAGTCTAAAGGAAAGTAAATGGAGAGGTGGGAATGGTCTCGCCACTCACACAAAACAATCTACAAGACAGCGACAAGGCTACTGTGGGACCAAGTCCACTGAGAAAGCAAAATTCAAGTAGGATTCTCCCAGCAGAATGTCAGAAACAATTCTTGATGTTCAAGAGGATACAGCTTCTGGGCACTGCTTTTATGAGTTCTGTTAAGTTTCCAGGTCCCATTTACAGAACTAGTTGCTTGTTAGTAATGATGTGTCAGAGAGTTTGGCTGAAGGCTGGGGTTGAAGGTGACCTTGTCAGTGGCACAGGTTGGTCTGAGGCAGCATCCAAACCCTCTCCAGGCAGTATTGCTTCTGGTTAGGTTTTAATGCACGGTTAGGCATCATTTTAATCTTTATTCATTGTTTCAATCTGTTGGGATTATTAAATTTCTGATCTCTATACAGAATGCAGTTTTACTCAGAGGACTTCCCAGGGCTTTGTGGCAATGGCAGGAAGGTCATGGAAAACAGCCCCTTGCTGTGACTCACACAGGCACAGGGCACTCAGTGATTCTACAGACACTATCTGGGTGTCTCACACCCACCAATTACCACTTTGTGACAACCACAAGAGAAGCCACAATTCCTGTGGAGGGAGAGGTGTCATTAAGTTGGGTCTCAGCGGTGACTGTTTCTTAATGATGACGAGCCAAACTAATTGTATTGATTTGTTTATCACTGGCTTAGGAGGCCCATCAAACAAATGGGCTGAGACTGTTTCCATATTCTTATCTGTCGAGTAAATGAGAAACAAATGACCCTTCCATATGTCTATACCCGGAAGTCGCTGCCCTCTAAGGCTGGCTGATCTGCGGCCGCAGGTGGGAGCCTTCCTCATGCTGGAGCCATGCTGTCAGCTAATACTTCATATGGATAGATAAAGAAACGGGCACGTTCAGTAGTCATTATTTTATTTCTCATTTATTTGGGGTGGGGATTCATTTTTAAAATGTACAAGTTGGATCACTGCCAAAAGTGCCAGATGGTCTGCCTTTTTCAGGAGACCTGGCCATGAGTGTTAATAAGCCTAATTTGGGATTCTCTGAGGAGTCGTCTCTGGAATGGTTGGAAATGAGAATTGAATTCAAATGAAGGGGTTCTGCATTCTTGAGTAGGACTGATGTCCAACTCTGGGCTGCCTGTGTGGTGGGGAGCCGTTGGTCTTGAGGAGCCCTTCTAGCCCGTTATTCCACAAACCGAGAGGGAAAGAGATGCCCAGAAGAAGGTTTGATGAAGGAGGAAGGACATAGGGAAGTGCAGGCTTAGAAACAGCTAAGGAGAGACAGGAGCCAGATTCTTTGGTAAGGGGCTCACATATGTTGGCTCCCCCATTGACTCCCCTGATCCAGCATGTAGACTATTCAAATTCCACTGTAGGCAGAAGCAGCAGAGGCTGTTCCATTGCCTTTACCCACGCAGGGAGGGCCTCATCTGAAAGGAACTGTGGCGAGCCAGTAACTCCTTAGTGCCTGGGTCAGGACTGGGCCAGCACTGCTGAAGTGCACCCTTGTCGCCCTAACTGGGCTCTTTCTCATGGCAAGGCCACCACTGTGTCCTACTGCAATAGTTCAGGTCAACAAACCGTGGGGGCAGTGGCAGGGGTTGGAGGGTGCTCTTATAGGTGGCTGTTAAGAGCCCTGGTTTCTGCATTTAGAAAACAAAATCTTTTACTTTGTGCAGCTACTGAATTCCCCTAGTGGGTTCCTGCTGTGTTATTTGGGGCCCAGGCTTTAGTGGGAGGGTAAGATCCCTGTGGACTTTGGAAAATAACAAACATCTTCCCTTGGTGAATTTTGACCACCATTTAAAGTACTCCCTGCTGGTGAGTTAGGAGAAGATGAAGAAGGGGAGACTTCAAATCACTTACAATAAGAATTGTACCACACAAAACTCTTGGATGAGTTATTCATATACAGGCTTGCAAGAGTACCCAAATTATATGAAGAAAGAAATTAAAATCTAATTTGTAATTATAAAACAAATTGTAGAAGGCCACCAGTAAACCAACAGAGTGAAAAGTGGTGTATCTGTATTATGAAATACTACACAACCTTTCAGAACAGTGTAGAGCTTCCAATCTGCTCCAAACAATATAAAAAAAGTATTATATTCTCCAATGTGGGGGGTTTCATCATGAAAACCCAATCAGCCAACTGAGTGATACATATTAGAGTTGTAAATGGAATTACCAAATGACTAACTCAAACTTAAATTAACACATTTACATTTATGATTACAAGTTATATAACACTGTGTAAAAATATGAGAGGAGGAAAACCTATAACCACTACTCTACTAAACCAGCATATTCCCTAACAACAACCTAAACATGTGTCCCTATGTCCACAGATAAATATAGTCCTCACCCCGGATCAGGTAAAGTTCTCCTTGTTACAGATGGAGATTGTAACAGAAAACCACAACCAAATTGCCGAGTTGTGGAGCCTAGTCCAAATGGATACATCTACAAAACATTCTCACACACTAAGGCTCAGGAGACATTGTAGAGGAGGAAGTGGAAAGATTGTAAGAGCCAGAGGATCAGTGAGCTTGTTGTGAGAGTGCATCTTATAGTAATGTCAGAAGCTACACCAGTAAAATCTCACCAACATGGCTACCTAACATGAGCTAAATAAGGACAGCAATAGACATGACAAAGTAAATGAAGAAACATGTAAGGACTCAATCTTAGAAAAAGAACTAACTACAGGCAACCAAGGAATGCTGAGAACCAGAGAAATAGTCTTCCCCAGGGAGGAGCACACCAATTGGTTTTGCCATCCCTAATGGTCAATTCTGAAACATGCATACAAGTAACATCATACAAACTAAGCAGGCTAAATTTATTAATATCTATGTATACACATATGCACACATGCATACAATACCAATAAAAGAGAGATCATGAACTTGAAAGTGGGGCATAGGGGAGGGCTTGGAGGGTGGAGAGAGGAGGGAGAATTCATGTGATTGTATTACCTCAAAAAGAAAAGAAAAAATTTAAAAATCAGTGCACTTCAAAAAATAAATATCTCCATTTCACATTTCTTGAATCAGTATTCCTTAGACAGTTGGTAAAGTCCTAACACGAGTCTGCCACACACTGGAGCTGCTTTCTGGGTTGTCTGACAGGTTGTCAGGGTCCACTGGTCTTACTTCCATCTATTATTTGAGCTGTGCTCTTTGTGGCCTGATTTAGGATGGTTTTACTAGAATTTTACCCTAAATTGCAAGGACCTAGTTTCATTCCATTGCTATGACAAATATCCTCACAAAGGAAGCAACAAAGGATAAAAAAAAGGCTTTACTGAGCTTACAGTTGTGGGTTACAGTCCATTATTGAGGGGAAGTCAAGGCCTGAATTTAGACAGCCTGCCCTTGCTGTCTGCCTAGGGAAGACTTGCTTGTTTTCTGATACCCTTCTGTTGTGCATAGTTCAGGACCCTTCTGCTAGGTAATAATGCTACCTAGTGGGCTAGGTCTCTCCACATCAGCTAACAATCGAGACAGTCCCCCACAGATCTGTCCATAGGCCACCTTGGTCGAAGCAATCTTTATTCATGCTCTCCTCCCAGGTGATCTAAGTTGTGGTGAGCTAATAGTTAAAACTGGCCCATTCACATACCAAGAAATTATTTGATTATCAATCATTCTTGAAGCATGTATGTAGAATTTTGTAGAATAGCTGCTAATTCTGTTGCATACTAAGTGGTCTCTGAAAGGCTTGTTTATGCAATTACAAGCTTCGAAGTTTCTGTTTCTCACTCTCAGGAGTAAAGGCTAATTTCTGATCAATTCCCCCTTTTTAATGAAAGTCGTCAAAGACTCTAATAAGAACAGCGAATCTCTGTGATTGAGACTGTTTTTTTCAGACTAATGTGTCTTTCCCAAACAACAAGGTTTGTTAAAAAAAAAAAAAAGCAAAGAAAGCTTTCTGTACCCCAAGTGACTTTGAAATGACCCAAACACAATTATCTTTTTTTCCCCAAAGAACAGTTTAAGGGAAGAAATAGGAAAGGATACAGGATATATTTTTTTTAGTAAAAGAACAGACTGAAAAATAGTGTTTACAAGATAAAAGAGGCTGTACCAGTAACTATTATATACAGTTATGTGTGGCCATGTTCATAAACTTGTTCTAGAAAAAGGAAAAAGAAGGCATCATGATTCCCAGACTCCGAGGCTGTGCAGGGAAGACCCCGAGAGGAGGAGGAGGAAGGGGAGGGGGAGGAGGGAGAGGGGGAGGAGGAGGCTTGTGTTTCTTTTTTTATCCTCTTTGAACATTTCAGTGAAATATTAAAGGGAAGTTAGTTTGAAATGCTTCCCTCTGTGCCTTCTCTCCCCCACATGCCACTTTCCTTTTCAGAGTTTTGTTGCTATTACCTTGAGTCAATTTAAACTGCCAGTCTCCTTATGGGATAGTGGGAGCCTGTCTGGCTGTTCTCGGTCCCCTTCACCTAAGCCCTGTCCTGCTCCATCTGTGATGTCTATATTGTGGTTTCCCAAATGATTCAAAAGTGGAGATAAACCCCTGTCTCAGAGCTCACACTCTTTAGTCTTACAAAAGCAAAATCCGGTAAGAAATGGTTGGGTTGAGCCAAACTAGCAGCCAGTTTGTGGACAATGGCTAAAGAAAGCAAATCCATGAGCTATGTCAAAGAGAGAATGGCAAACCCAATGAACAAGACAACTAGAATTCTCCCAAATACATAAAGTGAAAGACGAACGGACAGGAGGTGAGGACCACTATCATAAGTATGCCTCCAAAGGAGATGAAGAGCCAGGCTTCAGAGATCTCAACATCAGAGCAGGCAGAGGAATGAGCAGGTGGTGAGTGCTACTGGTGAGGGGAGCTTCTGGTCTCCCAGCATCCCTCAGCACTCAAAACAATGGCACAAACAGCCTGGATGGAGGAAGTCAGTGGAAGTGGTTCAACCAACCAACCATCTTCATGTGGCCTTGCCTGTGCATCCTCTTGACTATCCCTTCCTCTAGACTGTGTCACTGGACTGAGTGTTTGCCTTCACCCATGAAGATATCCCTGGAAGATCCCTACGTTCGTTATCCATGAAAAGACCTTCATGCTGTGTGGTTGCATTCTGAGGTAGACATTATGGGCAGAGAAGGGCTGACTGTTAGCTCACTGTAGTACCAAATAAACAGCTGAGATGAGAATGGACAGCCAGGATAGCTAGGATAATTAATGTGAAGGACAGTGTGCACATGAAAGTACACTGAGATAACCTATAGTATGGGAAGCACATGGACTCTTGAACATCTGGATGCTTCTACAGAGGTGACACTGTGCCATCTGAGTCTTTTAACTATGCAGTCCTAGAATGAACAGAGCCTGATACTACCTTTGTTACTCTGTCACATGACTATGACATTTGGCTGTTAGTTTTACAGTATTTGTTATGTAAATGTTTATAAGCTGCTGTGTAGTGTTATTAGATAGCATTACTTGATGTTTGATTATTTGAAAGGATTATAGACAGGTGTTCTGATGCATAGAAGCTTTTTGGTAGGATTCTGCCCACCATTGTGTCTTAAACAATCTCAGGTATGATGATGTTGCAGATGGAGATGTAGAGCCCACCTCTCCTAGAACAGTTTCCACAAAGGAAACTCGACATACCAGCCAAGGCACAGGTCCACATCAGAACCCAAATGGGCACAGTGCTGTGTCAAATGTGCCCAAACACTCTCAAGGATAAGATTTACATGCTCAGAAGTGATGGACTAAATAGGATACTTAGGTAAGAAATGGGCAGCCAGGGCTAGTGTTGGGAAACTCAGGCAAATATGTCATGCCATGTTTAGACATTTAATCAAACCAGAGCCTCTTCATCCAGTACCGAGCATTGTGGGTTTAGCTTTTTATACTGTTCAGTTCTTGATTTCATCACATCCTTATTTAAAAGCAGTAGGAAAGTGAAGTGTGTTCAGTTCCTAGCTAGAAATATAACACTTTTTAACTTAAAAAAATATAATTGCATCATTTCCCCAGTCTCTTTCCTCCTTACCATTCCTCTCAAATACTCATCCCCTTGCTTCCTCTTGAATTCATGGCCTCTTTTTAATTGTTACTGTTAAACACACACACACACACACACACACACACACACACACACACACACCTAAATATATAAATTCACTTAGAATATTGCCACCTAAATAAAACCAGAACAATTAAACCGCCAATGGACAGACTGAGATGGAAGGGGGAACCTCACAGGCCCCCACCCTCCACAAATAACCACAGGCAACTAAGGAACGGTGAGAGTGGGAGAAATGACCTTCCCTGGGGAGGAGCCACATGATTGGCTCTCCAACACCAAGCTGCCAGCCCTAAAATAATATATACATATGTTAACATGTACGTATATAGACGTCATACTAAACAAAAGCATTAATTAGTGAAGGGCTACATATGAATGTAAGCTTTGTTTGACTCAATACATGCTAACCAACTCCAGGATGTGGTAGAGGCTCTTAGAATTGGAGCCTGTGAGACCATGCATGCTCATCTTCTGGCATTCCACACAGCAGCCTTAACGTCATAGTCTTTGGGCTCCTGGACCTCTATTAGCTATTCCACTGAAATGTGATGGAGGCTCCAGAGTAGGAGTGACTCCTCATGCTGTGGGATGGCTTTCCGTACGCTGTTAATAGCTGTTGCTTGGTTAATAAATAAAGCTGCATTGGCCTATGGCAGGGCAGGATGGTACCAGATGGGAAATCACAAGAGAGATAGAGAAGAATGGTGGGGTCAGAGGAGACTTTTTGAACCACTGCCAGGAGAAGCAAGATGTGAGAAAACAGGTAATGCCGTGAAGGCACGTGGCAAAACATAGATTAATAGGAATGGGTTCAATTAAGTTGTAAGAGCTAGTTAGTGATAAGCCTGAGCTATAGGCCAAATAGTTTGTAATTAATATTAAGCCTCTGAGTGATTATTTTATAAGCTTCTGCGGACTGGGCAGGACAAAAGAAAACTTCAGCCTACAGATAGATTCATGTCATAGGAAGAAGTATCTGGACCCATCACAGACATCTTACCCCCAAACCTTCTATCTCTTTAATAATCTCTCCTTCTCTTTTAGAGAACCACTCGTGTAAATTTGCATTATAGTGGGGCTTCCCTTAGCTCTGTATATTTATCTTCTCAATTTTTTAAATATAGTTGTTAATGTAGTAAAACCTGCCCAAAGTTGGGCAATATATATATCTGATGTTCCAAACTTAAAAATAGTATTGAGCAATATTATTGTGAAAGAGATCTAGGTTATGTAAGTATGCTTTCCTTCTGACAGAACATTTATAGCTCAAAGAAAATGCCATTATCTTACTATAAAGATGTCGGTGATGCACACCTTTAGTCTCAGCATTGAGGAGGCAGAGGCATGGCATACAGATCTCTATGAATTTGAGGACAGTTTGATCTACACAGTGAGTTCCAGGCCAGCAGGGTTATATAGTGAGAGTCTGCTCAAAATAAATAAATGAGAGACTAATAATGGGGGTTCCAGGTCTTGGGAAGGTACCTTAGTAAACAGACAAGGCTGGGTCAGATGAAAACAATCAGATCATGTCATGAAGGCAATTGGCTGTCTCCTCTCCCTGTAGGACAGACCATGGAGAAATCTCTAGAAGTCGGCTGTAGATAGATATGAATGTTGGCCCAGTGGAGTGAGCCTTGGAGCATGACTGCAAGGGAGCAGAAATAAATATTTAAGGTGAACGTTTCTAGGGAAATAAAGAAAAATGACACACAATTGGACTCCGACAGTTTTCAGGAAGGAGCAAATGGAATCGAGCAAATGCCACTTTCATTGTTTCACAAAATAACCAAAATGCAAGATTCTGACCACAGCAGGACTGTGTCCCCAGATCTGCTGCTTGTTTTGACCTTGTCAGTCCTCAGGAAGAAGAAAGTGGCACTAGCAGTAGAGATGCTTAGAGGCAGCAACCTGGGTGGTGATGGTTACAGCTGGTACCATAGGCTGTTAACCTGTCAAGGGGGCGGGTAACCAGACAGAGGTGGTGAAAAGCAGTGACACACATGGGTGACTAGGGATGACGGGTAGATGTGGGGGTGGGTAACTACCAGGGAGGGTAGCCAGTGAAGTAACTCAGATAATGAGCTTTGTGGAGACAGTCATTTCTTCCACTTCTTAAGTGTAGCGTCTTTATTAGCGTCTAGCTCCCAGTCCTGTGTGTATGTGTCAGTGGCTCACAGTCTGTTCAGAGCTGTGGAGTCATCACGATCAACACTCTAGCACTTGCATCACTCCACAATAAAATGCTGCATCCCTGGGCACCCTAGTGCCCTCTAGACCTAGGCAGTTATTAAGCCTGGTTCTGTTTCTGTAGGTCTGCTCAGAGATAGAGTAAGTGGTCCTTTTTAATAAATTCTTTTACTTAGCGCAATGGTTTCAAGGCTCAGCTGCATTATAACATCTACCAGTCTTTATTCATTTTTTTGTAACAGAATAGTATCTCAAGACTTGGAGGGATTTAATTCAGCACAGTGGGGATGTAAGAACAGGAAAACTTCAATAACCAAGTCTCTATGGTTAGAACAGCCTTGAGATATGAGAAAGACCTTGGAAACTGGGTGCGGCACACACACACACACACACACACACACACACACACACACACACACACACACTGGACTGAAGCAGGAAATTGTAAACTCAAGTCCACCTGAGCTATATAATGAATTCTAAGCCAGTCAGAGCTACAGTGAAAGACCCTTAAAAACAAGACACAGGAAGGAAGGAAGGCTGCCTTGTATTCTTGCATCCTGTTTTAAGCTCCCACCTGTGTCCCATGCAACATGACCCCCAGAAACCTGTCCCTGGCTTTCACGGTTATTGAGGGAGCATCTAAAAGAAACTCTAGGGAGGAGGGTGGGTGGTGAGAGCTTGGCAACCAGCACCAGCCAGAGCCCAGTGGGGCCTCAGCTTGCTTAGGGAACATCAGATAATATGTACGTCACCATCTCCTTTCATCCACACACTTCACGATCTGAGAGCTAAGGCTTAGAAGGCAAACTGTTGCTTTGGTGTTATGAACATTCTCAGCAGATCTCTGAGATGCTGGACATTTCTCATTTAAGAACCAACAAGAAAGTATTTTTGTCACATGAAAATCTATGCAAATTGCCAGGATAACCAGATGGTGAGCTTGGAGTGTCAGTATAGTGAGAACAATATATATTTAGAATGGATACCTTAATTAGGACAGGATTTTCTAGGTCTAGGGTACTTCTAAGAGTCCAACAGCTTCCCATCGTTAAACGCAGTCAAGAAATGGGAATGGAATTGTTTTTTACTAGAAAAACCAACAGTTGTGTAATTTTTTTATATGGAGTGAAGAGATGTGAAAACCCATGTCTAGGAAAGTGCCTTTTATTCCCTGGTGCAGATCAAACCAAAGAACAGACCCACAAATGGGGTGTGAGGGATGGAGGGCAGGTCTGCAGCCTGCGGTGCTGCCACCCAGTTTGCCTGACTGACCTCTGTGTGGAAACAGGAACGGCTGGAGAGATGGCTCAGCAGTTAAGAACACTCCCTGCTCTTGTAGGGGACCCAGGTTTGGTTGCCAGCACCCACGTCTGACTGTTCACCATTGCAAGTAATTCTCGCCCCAGAGCATCCAACACCATCTAATGTCCCTATGGACACCCACACATGTTGCATACACTCACACAGACACACATAAGTCAAAATAAAATAAATCTTCAAAAGGAGATAGGGAAGATAGGAAGAGGTGTCTAGTATTGGAGTTCTTTGTTTATATTCCAGCAATTTTTTAGAAAATGGAAGAACTATGATGATTCCAACATTAACATGTGAAGATGCTTCCCAAGGCATTAGATGCTTGGGGAGTGTCAGTTTCTCCGTACCTCTCTAGGGTGATCACAAACAGTGCTGAAGAGTGACCAGGATTTATCCTCTCACAGTCCTGAAGGGGATGATCATGAAGGGCTGGCAGGACTGCATACCCTCGTCTGTCTTCTCTCCTTTCGTGGCAAGAGGGGGTTTTCCTCCTCTTCTGCTCACACCCACTTCTCTGACCTCTGCTTCTGCCTTCCTGGATCCTTTTTGATTTTCCTTCCCACCTCTTTCAAACTTTTAAGGACCCTTGGTTCTGAAGAACCCAGCCTACTTTCTCCAAGTCAAGACCCTTAATTTAGTTGTAAGTGTAAAGCCTTTTTAGCCACGGAAGGGAACAGATTTCCAGGCTTTACAGTTAATCTGGGGACATCTTCAGGACCATCATCCTGTCTTTCTTGGTCCTTCAAACCCAAGTTTGTACATTTAGAAAAGATGCCTTTTGAAGTCTGGACCAAACTATACAGAGCATAATTAAATTGTAGTAGACTCTCTTCAGATGCCTGCTGCTGTCGGTGCTGATTTTGAAGGCTGGTACAGCATGGAGTTTCCACATTTGAGTCAGACATCTCCATGAAACTATGAAGAGCATGATTTAATCACGGCGAAGTGATCCTCTGGACAGGAACTTTAGAGTGGATGTTCACACTGAATTTGATTTCTTTACATTTCTAAGGCATGATTATGAACCCAAAATAGTGTGTGTGAAATACTGTATGCTTTAGACCCCACTCAAACAAAAATATCTCCAGGCCTGTGTGCCAGGTGGTGTGGGGGATGCCGGAAGTAGCATACCAATAAGATGCAGAGTCTGCAGTCTAGGAGCCCACAGCCCGAGACTGCACTGCACTTGGCGGAGATGTAATGGTAGGAGCAGGGAATGAGCTGAGGGACCTAGGAGTGGGCGTCTGGAGGTGAGGGTGAGGCTAGAGAAAAAGAAAGGAAGAAAGAAAGAAAAAGCTGGAAGTAGAAAGGATAAATAAACATAAAGGTGGAGAGAGAAAGGCAGCGTGGTGAACCCGACAGGAGCAAGGTCACGTGATGCTTCCTTCCTGCATGCTGCCTACTGTCCAGGACCGTCATATAAACAGCCCATTGTTCTCCTTGCCACTGTGACCAGACAACCTGATGAGAAGCAACTGAAGAGCAGGAGCGTGTATTTGGCCTCGCAGCTCGAGGAGTACAGCCCACTGCCGCGCAGTCACGGTGGCAAGAGCGCCAGGCGGCTGGCCACACGGTCCACAGTCTGGAAGCGGAGACAGCGCCGCGTCAACTTCTTCCCACCCTTCCTTGTTAGTACCCCAGCCCATGGGGGGCGCAGTGCTCTCTACATGGGTGGCAGGTCTTCCCTCCCTTTCTGGAAGCATCCTCACAGACATACCCAGAGGTGTGTGTGTCTACGGTGATTCTAAATTAAGGCAAGCTGCAAATGAAGATTAAGCACCACATCCCATAATCCTCTGGGCCTGAAGCTGGTAAACTGACTCCCCTTCCCCATCCAGTGTTGTGGCTGTGGTTCAGGGCACGGAGGTCTTTTCCAGTTCCCAGTCCTCTTTTATCCTGTCCTGTCTCTTTTATCTTACCAGAATGATCCATCTGCAAAGTAAACCTGACTCTGCAACTTAAAGCTCCTCAGATCGTGTCAAACGGGGCTGCAATCCCTAACTCTTCACTGGAACCCTAAGACCGAGCTCTGCCCACTTACGACCTCCCCAGCCCCTTCTCTTTCCACGTACTTTAGCCCCGTGCACTCCAGTAAGAACGGGCTTCCGCCCTTGCAGACAACCTGCTGCTCCCTGCCATCCACCTTTGCTTTTCCCTTCCAGCCACATCCTGCTGCTTTTCTCACTCATGGTGGTGTGCCCCTCAGCCTCCTGTCTTCTCAGGAAGACTAACTGTTGATTCCCCAGTGAGGATGTGGAAATTTTGTCTAGTTTCAGCCTTTGCACAGGACTGCACACAAAAAGCCGAACAGCCAGTGTTCACTGCATTTAACCAAACTGAGCAGGAAGGTGTTGCTTGCAGTGTGACTGCCTTCTTGCCATTTGAGTGGCAGTGCAATCACGTGTGACTCAAGGACACTTAAAAGTGGAGAGAGCTACACATCAAAGCCTCTTGAATATCATGAAATGAATATCCAAATCCAAGGGCTGCTCAGATTGAGGATGTGAATAAATGATTTCAGATGGATTAAATTTTCCTCTCAACATTAAGTACTAGAATAAAATGAATTTTGGTGGCATGTGTGAAGTAATGGCACTCCTGACTTCTGTAGAATATGTTTCCTTCCTTCTCAGCTCTCTGTACTGCATGTCACAGAAGTCTGAGAGGTTCGTGTCCCCTGGCCAGTCCCCTGAGAGTCGGACTGGACTGTGGACTCTTTTTCCTCTGTGCTCCTATAAAACAACTTGTGTTTTGAATGCTTGTTTTACACGGGCAGTCTCGTACTTGAATGATTTGTGGGGGCGTTTACTGTAGAATAGGAAAGAGCATGTGAAAGTCCCTCTTGGCCCTCAGCTCCCCTCTACACAGGCAGCCCCTTGCAGTCCCAGACTGCTTCCCTGAGCAGGTGTGACACACGTGGTGTTTTTAGTTTCTGCCTCCTGTACTCTGATGAGTGGGCTATTTTTAAGAACTGCTTAGCAGGTGGGAAGATGGATCAGTGAGTAAAACATTTGTGGTGTTAGTGTGAAGAGCAGAATCCAGGCCCCGAACCCCACAGGAGTGCTGGATGGCTGCAGCAGCTGTCCTGGGACCCCAGGCCATGGGAGACAGAACAGGAGATCCCTGAATCGAGCTAGCCAGCTAGACCAGCTTCATCAATGAGCTCTTGGTTCAGGTGAGAGATCCTGACTCAGTATATAAAGTGGAGAGCAATCAAGGACGACCTTTGACATCAAACTCTGGCCTCCACATGTGCACACAGAGGTGTGCGCACCCATTACACACACCTACATACATGCACACACAAATGTACTACACACATACATATCAGTAAGTCTGTGGTTATATGTAGATGAAGATGCTGCATGCATGGATGTGTATGTGTGTGTATTGACAAGTACACATATTCACACACATGTTATGATTATTTGCTTTTAATGAGTATATTTTTTTTCTCTTTGCTCTTGCTAAAACCATTTGAGTTAGTTTTCTAAAACCAGCAATTGAAAAAAAAAAAAAAAAACCCTTTCTACACTTTCTGCTGCTGCTGAGTAGGTGTGCCTTCTGTATAAATGCACGACTTTGGATAGAAGCTTCTAGAACTACGATTTTCATCTTGACTTTTAGAAGTATGTGCACTTTATATTTTGATAGCTACTAGCTGACAGATTTCTAAAAAGGGGTACTTGAATGGCATCTAATCTTTTTCTTGTTCCCTTTTCATATATTCAAAATTTTTTATGAATCCTTTCCACATTCTTAATCTAAAGAGCAAATTTTATCATAATTTTAATTTTTATTCTCCTAAACTAATGAAATGACAAATGTTGTCTATATTTTTAAGCCCATATATTGCTCTTTGAATGACTCAGGTTTGTGAGTGAGTGAATGTGTGTGTGAGAGAGAGCGGGGGAGGTCAGTTTAGAAGTGTGTGTGTGTGTGTGTGTGTGTGTGTGTGTGTGTGTGTGTGTGTGTTGTGTATGAAGGCCAGAGGTCAACTTCTAGTGTGTTTCTCAAGTACTTCCCATCTTGAATTTTGAGACACGGTCTCTCATCGGCCGGAAGCTTGCCATTTATGTGAGGCTGGCCGACCAGCAACCCCCAGGACCTGGCTGCTCGGCTGCCAGCAAAGGGGTTAATTACCCTTGCACACCAGACCTGCCTTTTTAGGTTGGATTTGGGGGTTGAACTCAGATGCCCATGTGGCCTGGCATGCAGTGTACCCCCCTAGCCATTGCCCCAGTGCAGGGGTCTGGCAGAGGGCTTAGGCCATGCTGGGTGCGCTCCCTGCCACTGAGCGCCGCCCCATTGTTCAGGCTGTTACTAGAACATCTTAAGACATTTTTTTTTTTTGGTTTTTCGAGACAGGGTTTCTCTGCGTAGCTTTGTGCCTTTCCTGGAGCTCACTTTGGAGACCAGGCTGGCCTCGAACTCACAGAGATCCGCCTGCCTCTGCCTCCCGAGTGCTGGGATTAAAGGCGTGCGCCACCACCGCCCGGCAAGACATTTTTATAACAAAAATATTAAGCCTTTATATGTTAGATATGCTATAGTGAATCTTCCTGGTTATATCTTGACTTTATCAAGCATATTTTCTAACATAGAAGTTTTAATATGTATATTATAAGACTTTTCTGGTCTTTTTCCCCCCTAAACGCTCTTATTTCGTTTTTATAATTCAAGTCTAGTAAGATAGATCCTTGAGGTTCTTAGAGATTTTATTGTTTGATAGAAACTAAAAAGTATCTTTTTAATTGACCAATAATTGTGAGATTTTAATTGCTAGTCTATTAATATGATAACTTTATTTAAAATATGGACTCCCTACTCCATGAGCATCCTAGACTGCTTCATTTATTCAAGCCTGCTTTATGTATTCCATTAAAACTTCATCCTTTTCTTCAGAGGTGTCTTACATACAGTTGGTATTTTTATCTGTGTGTTTTATGGCTTTATTATCACTGTGACTATGATGTTTAAGCATGTTTCATTGCTTTATTTCTGGCATGTAGAAACTATTTTTATTTTACTTCATTTATATGGTTTTTCATTAGACTTGTCATTTTATGGACTCTATTTTTGGAAGGAGCACCTTTTTCTGTGATTTATCAGACTACATTTTAAGGTTTATGGTAACATGGAACAGCATATTGATATGTTTAGTTTCCAGCTTTATTAACTGTTGACCCTTGTTTTCTTTTTTATTATTAATTTGTATGTTTCGAGGCTGTACTTCCCCTTGATTTTCTTTGTGGTAACCCATTTTGATATATCTTCACTGCTAATCACTTCTAAACAGACTGAGATTTTAATTTTGATTTTTCTCTTAAAATCATGGGTTAACTTTAGCCACTATAACTGACCCCTGGGGTGAATCAATTAAAGTGACATGTTAGTTACATTGCTGTGACCCAAATACCTGACTAGAATCAACGTAAGGGAGGGTGGTAATTTTTGGAGGTGGCTTATAGTTTGAGGTGATATGGTCCATCCTGGCAGGGAAGGCATGAGGCCGCTGGGCACACTGAGGAATCAGGAGGTCACTCCTCAGCCCACTGTTCCCTTTTCAGTCAGTCTGGGCCCAGTCCATCGGGTGCTGTTCACAGTAAACCACCTCAGCCACAGACACTCCTTCAGAGGCATGGCCAGAGATGTCTCCGTGGTGATTCTGGGTCCTCTCAAGTTAACAATAACCGCTGACCCTTTGTTCATGGTAATGAGCTCCCTGCCAGGGCTGCTGTGTCAGGCTGCTGTTTCATGGAAGTACATCAGGCCAGGCGCACATGGTGGGCAAACGTGCAAGCCGGCAGCAGATCAGGGAGAAGAGTGGCCCGCAGCTCCTTCCAATCACATTCACAGGGATCCGATCCTTCTCCAGGTCTTGCTGCCTAGAGGTGTCCTTGTCAACCAATCATACTACACTAGGAACAACACCTTCAACACAAGGCCTCCACAAGACACTGTGGACAATAATATGGCAAGTCTAGACCTATGCAAATGTATTTTTAACTTACAATTGATGCTTTCATTTTGTAATTTGGTTTTGGGGGAAGAGAGCACGTTTGTTTTTTTTTTCTCACCATTCGTTAGAAAATACGGGCTTTAATTTGTTTTAAATTATATCTAATTCTTTCAGCAATTTTTATTTAGTTTTTGTAAGTATTCTTTGGATTTTTATAAATAAGTAAATTATTTTTGTCTCATATAATTTAATGTGCATTACTGAAGTGGTGGTGGTGGGGGGGGCGGGTCTCTGCAGGTACCAGGCAGGGAAGTGAACCAAGAAAAGATGGGGATGAGAACTAGGTTCAGACCTGCTCAAACTATCATCATCCCTGAAATATACGGTATACAACCATTGCATAGACTCTACCTGTGTTAGATGTCGTATGTAATCTAGAAATGGTTTACAGTATATAAAAGAACATGCATGGGTTTTATGCAAACACTGTCATTTTGCATAAGGGTTTTGAGCATCCTCAGGTTTCAACCTCTGTAGGATGTTCTGGAATAAATCTGCTGCAGATTCAGGGAGATAACTGTGGATGTGTGTGTCCTCCTCAACATTTTCATCTACAGTCCACTATCAATGATTAGCAGGATCACTCTTGACTTAATGCTAAATCATCATAATCAACTATTCTGCAACATCGTTGTGTGGCTTTGACCTCAGTGAAGAGCATGAATGTGGAGCTGTCTCCTATGCTCTGTTTGGCTTCTATTACTAATGAGCTATTTTGTTTAATTCATATCATTCTGATAAATAAAATATTTACTATCATTCTAATTCTTCTCCTCTTGTGGATTATTGCTTTCAGTGGGTTCCTTTGCTCTTCGTCTCTCCTTTGGTAGTTACACCTGCATTTTTTCATGCAGTGTATGTTTGAGCACAGTTTCCAACCCCATGTTGAAATGAAGTACCATCTTCTACCGTCCTTGTGAACTAGGCCCCTCACACTCTTTCGATACCCTCTTCCTCCCTGGCTCTTCCTGTGTTTTGTTGAAATGACCAGCAGGTTTATCTTCAGTTTGTTCTTGTTTTGGTTTCTTTGCTTTTATGGTTTAAAAAGGTTTATTGTATTTGTGTGCACGTGTGTGCAGGTGCACACGGATGCCAGAGTCACAAACAGTTGTGAGCTACCAGCTGTGAGTGCTGGGACCCAAACTTGACCGTATTGAACTAGCAGCAAATAAAACCTCCAATAACTACAACCTTTGCTTCCTGGATGAGGAAGAGAAGAAGAGAGACACACGCCTAGAAACATCTCCCTTTGGAGGAGAGTCCACAGCCTCACTTCTGGGTGCTGGAGACCAGAATTTGTCAGAGGAACTTCCAAGAATTCCAACCTTAAAAAGCCATATTTTACAGCATAATTCTGGAATTATATATTTGAGTCAGTCCCTCTAAGAGCAAAGGTTGGCACAATGTACAAACATACCATCACTCACACATAATACACACAGGCAATAATAATGTTTACATATCCAATAACTCACACGACACTATATGTCTAGCCTTTGCTACTATTTCTGATCTTATTAGTTGTGGCTCTGTGTGTGTGTGTGTGTGTGTGCTGACAAAAGTCCTTTATTTTTATTTTCACAATTTAATAATTCCAGAGTCCTGCTAAGTTTCATTTGATTGTGTACTTGAGAGTTGGCCTACTCCATGGTATTCTGGTATTAGTCACTGAGATTCCAAGTAGTGTTTTGCCTTATGGACATTTTTGCTGGTACTAGTGTAGGTTCACCTGTTTCCTCTGCTCAGTTACTACATGATGCCTTCTTAATGTTGTAAGCATGTAATTAGAAAATACTCATCTCTTGCTCTGACTCCATACCCATCAAATGTGTGTCAATGTATGATCAATGTCTGATACCTAATGAAACATCTGAAACCACAGACAGTAAGGACTGGAATCTGTTTTGTTGGTCGTCATGTGTTTTAGAATATTCCCACAGAATCTAACATAACCCTCTATACATATTCTTTTCCCAACTGCCTGACTTGAAATATAAAACTCTATTGTTAAACAAAACCATCCAGACTTCAAGTGTCTGTTCAACTAGAGAGAGACAGATAATAGATTAGATAATAACTGATTCTGGTTTTCCTTGTCTGATAAGACTATCCACATTGCATTCTGTTCTCTCCTGCTCCCCCTTTGTCTGTAGTAGCAGGTGTCTTATGGTCCGCATTTCAGAGTCAGTGTCACCGTGGCGAATCTCTTTCTGTTGCCATGCGCACTCCTCTTGGTTTCCCAGCACACGGTCTTCCCTCTTCCCCTGCCTAAAATGGTTTTCGTAGGTGTAGAGTGACCGCAGTATTGAAGAGGCTCCGCCTGCTGCACCTCTGCTAGCAAAGGAATACCCTTGTCTCTGCTGCACAGATGGGGAAAGGGCGTAATCAAGCAGGAACAAGCTGAGTTTGACTACACGGAGTTTTGGCTATGGTTCCTCCTAGTTCTGATTTTACAGCTCAGATCCCTGTACTACTTGACTTCCTCACTAACTTTCACAGAGAAGCTTTGTTTTCTTAGGCCTAAAAAAGTGCAAGCATTGGCCAGGAGGTGGTGGCGCACGCCTTCAATCCCAGCACTCAGGAGGCAGAGGCAGGCGGATCTCTGTGAGTTCAAGGCCAGCCTGGTCAGAGTGAGTTCTAGGACAGCCAGGGGCTGTTAGACAGGAAATCCCTGTCTGGGAAGATAGACAGACAGACAGACAGACAGACAATACTTTTAGGATTGCAAATGTTTACTCTTCCCATAGTTCAGTGCTCACATCGTCTGTTCTGCCATGGGCACCTTTAGAATGTGGTAAATACATCAAGGGGTGAATCAGAGATGTCCTCATTCCCCTCAGGGATTGGATTTTGTGACTCTTACATTGAGTACCAAAGTATCTCTTCTCCCTCCAGCAGTTTGTAGGGATGGCTGATTTCCCTGCCTGCTCCTGCCAAGTATCAGCCTGAGGCCACAGACAAAAGACAGGAAATGTCCCTGAAGATCATTAGGTTTTTATTCAAGATCTTCCCAGCATGTAAGGTTCACACCCTTATTTCTTTGGCTTCTCGTTGTTGTGTTCCTCAAAACAGTTGACCTCCTTGTCTTTTCTTTTTAAAATTCTTCTCAGCAGGTAAATTGGCCTGTTGAAAATCACTTTGATCTTCATGGAACAAACAGACCTGCCAATCCATTCTCATCCTGTGAGTCTTCCCCAAGTTCCTGCTGATGTTAGGATGAGAAGTCCCCATGTTGTGTACTCACGTGTGCTCTCTGTCTGTGTGTGTGTGTGTGTGTGTGTGTGTGTGTGTGTGTGTGTGTTTTAATAGTTTGTTAGGTTATATCAGTAGTAATGTGAGAGGGGAGACAGGTGTATGTGCCTTCAGTAAACTGTTTTAAGCTGCCCACTATGACATTGTGCATTTCTTCAAGTTAAAGATGTTTCATTCATGTTCATGCTTAGCATGGGTAATCACACACCATTTACTTATTACATAGTTATGAAATAAAGTATGTTAATGTCATGGTCAACAGCCTAACTATTGTTACCCTGTTCTTTTTTGTTGATGTTTTGTTTTGTTTTCATGAGATAAGGTCTCGCTATGTGATGGCTCAGGCTATACTCAGATGTGTTGAGAAGAATGCCCTTAAATTTGCATCATCCTGTCTTGGCCTCTCAGGTGCAGGTGCTGCAGGCATCTATGGCCATTCCTAGGCTGATTGGCGTCTTCAATGTGATAAACAGTATTGCTTTTAACAATGCAAAGTACTATGTATAACTACAGAGAGATACAGATATTTTATTTCATTACAGAACCTGATATATTCTGTGCCTCTAACAAAACTTAAACAATAATAAAAATATTTTTTCTCTTACTTCTGGAATTCCCAAAGAAAATTTTTTTAAAGATGAAATACTTTAATCATGGGGCCCCTGCAGACATTGTAGTTGTTCAGGAGACATTCATGGGTATCTGTGCCCTCCTTTGTCTCCCACTATAGAAAAGAAAAAAATCATCCACTGAAAAGAGAAATTGAAATAAAATGTACATGTCGTGGGATGCCTTTCTATATGCTGTGAATATGTGTTGCTGTGATTTATTGATAAATAAAACGCTGATTGGCCAGTAGCCAGGCAGGAAGTATAGGCGGGGTGAGCAGATGAGCAGAATTCTGGGAAGAGGAAGGCTGAGTCAGGAGTCACCAGCCAGACACAGAGGAAGCAAGAGGTCAAGGCAACACTGAGAAAAGGTACCAAGCCATGTGGCTAAACATAGATAAGAATTATGGGTTAATTTAAGTGTAAGAGCTAGTCAGTAATAAGCCTGAGCTAATGGCCAAGTTATAATTAATATAAGCTTCTGAGTGATTATTTTATAAGTGGGCCATGGGACTGTGGGGGGCCTGGCAGGACCAGAGAAACTTTCTGACCACATGTACTAACCACATAGAAGCTTTACCCTTCAAAATATGTTCCCATTTTGACATAATTTGCTCTCATTATGGAACTATCAGCACAGTTTTAGTCATAAACAAGATGCCAAAAAGAAAATAAATAGCCATTTAAGTTACAATCTATTCTAGTTTCAGGAAAAGTTAACCCTCTAAAATGCTAATTGACCAAAACAGGAGAAAGGCAAACTTGAGATGCACAGACCAGCAACTTGATGCAGACGCATCTATGGACACTGGCTTTGAGGTTAAGTTTGCAAAGTAAATAAATAAAGCAAGGTCAGAGGACCATCCTGGCAAGGCAGAGGATGTTAAGGGAGAATGCTCTGCTTCTGGTCTGCACTTCAAACACAGAACCCGAAGAGAGATGATGTATGAGGAACTAAATTGCTATTGTTCCTAGCTGCAAAAGAGCAGTTTCAGATGGTCAGCCTCTGCACCTCTCTTCCTAATTTAGAAGTGAATTCTGGCTCAGTGTCATCCCAGGAACCAAAGAGCAAATGGCCATTGCTTTGGCAGCATTCTAACCATGAGGGAGAATCTCAATATGATATCTTTTCATAACTGTTACAAGAACATCACTACTGCCATGTGTGGAGTCTCATGTTTGCAATCCCAGCTCTTGGGGGGTTGAAGCAGGAGTATTAGCACAAGTTCTAGGCAAGCCTGATTACACAGTAAATTCTAGGCCATCCTGACCTATCCAGAGTAAGACTCTGTTTCAAAAATAGAAAATTAACTCAAAGGACCACCATTATCTACAAACTTCCAGCCCTTTTAATCCTCACATTCTAGACTTTTCTTTGGTTCTTTCACTTCTTCACATTTTTCAGTTGACAGTTATTTATCTAACTTGTTTGAAAGGACAAAGATAATTCATTCAGCAAAGTTCCACCAAACACTAAACTTTTATCATCAAAGCTTCATTTGAACTCATCTCTCTGGTTATCCCAGTTGTGAAGGTGGTTGATGGAGCAAGCAGAGTCCCAGAATATGCTTCTGAGCGACTGAAGATCGTGACTGTTCTTTCCTTTGAGTTGGCTTCTGAATACGCCATTCCCAGGTTTCCACTCCCTGGGTGGAACAGACACACACACACACACACACACGGCTCTAAAAGGGGCAGTCTCTTCTCCCCACTCTCTGACGGGGCAGTCTCTTCTCCCCACTCTCTGAAGGGGCAGTCTTTTCTCCTTCTGCTAATGCTCACCACGTGGTTCATGGCTGTGCTACATCAGTGGATGGGGATCATGCAGCTCCCATCCCCTGCCCTGTTCATCAAGCAGTGATCACACAACCAAAGTGGAGTGAACATTCTTTAGATTCTGGTCCAAAAATGCATCAAACCTCTATGGTTAGAGCTTCAGATGGTTTTATGTTTAAAAAAATGAGCTACACACATCCCCAAATATTCATGCATGAGGCTCATTAATAATTTTCTTCTCTCAGTGACTGAAGATGAGTCCTTTAATTTGAAGTGGCCTGAACACTAATGAGTCATGTCATTACTCCAGGATCCTTTAAGATGGCTTTTATTTTCTTTTTCTCCTGGACTCAGTGAGGTAGAAATTAAGGACAGCTCTCATTAGCTTTTATATTTCCTGAAGCATCTGTTCATGGCTGCAAATTGATCCATCCTAAATATTTATTTGTCTATAAATGCCATGGAGTCAATACTTCACTTTATAGCTCTTTCTTTTGATTCCCAAATACAACATCTCCTTTGAAAGTTCCATCAATGCCATCATTTGCAATTTAAATGCTTTGAAATATTATCCTCCCTGCTGTGTTTTTTAATACTTCCTTCATATTTAATTGGTGCAGACACTTTAATTCCTAATTAAACTTTATTGTTTATGAGGTTGTTCTCATTAATAGACACAATAGAAGGAAAAAGGAAGGAAAGAAAGAAAAGAAGGGAAAGGCTAGTTTCAGCAAATTTCCTGACCTCTGATTCCACTCTTAATGCTTGTCATGGCCATGAATTCATAGAACAAGAGAGTGGGCAGAGAGGAAGATGCAACGCATCTGCAGAGCTCATGCTCTTGAGAATTTACTGGATGTTCTGGAAGACAAGTGCTCAGCTTAGAAATAGCATCTGAAGTGCATTCAAGATGAATCTCATCTCAGGCTCTTCCCCTCCTCACATCCCCAGTTTTGCATTGGTGACAAAGAGAAGCATATATTGCACACACAATGCTTGCTTTATGCTCAGAGCCTTAAAATACTTTTATTGTGCGGGAATGGACACTTGAAGGATCTAATGGTGTCTGGTCCTGAGAAGATTTGCTGTATTACATCAAGGTTGAAATGCCCACGAGGCTGACAAGCTTATTGCCCATTTCTGAGATTAAATAGTTCTGGAGAAATGTTCTCTCCTGGCAGTTGTAATTGTGTCTGTGAAGTCAGAGCTCATTCCTCCTGAGCACTGGGAACTCAGTGTTTCTGTCTATGTTTTCCATTTTTGTGACTAATTCTAACAAACACAGACAAACAAAATACATTTTAAAGCATGACCGATTAACCGGATAACTTGGTAGCAGCCCATCAGCTCCTAACATCTTACAATGTCCACCGCTGATAGGCAGTCATAGACGTTGTCTAGTCTCTGTTATCACAGACCATCTTTTTAGATGGTTGAGAAGAGGGAAAGACACACAAAAAAATCACTCTTCCTGCTTAATAATATATTTATGGAAATAGGCCAAGACTAACACCAGCAACCTCAAGAGCCTTACAAAATGTGTGTAGGCAGCACTCATGAGTGGCTAAGCTGATTATTTGGTTGCTAGGATCTCCAAGGCATCTAAAGGAAGCAGCATACCACCCCAAGAAAAGTGAGAAGGCACAAGCAAAAAATAAATACTATGTAGACTCTTGGTGGACAGAGCGCCTGCCCCACCCTGACCTTGCCCAGGATGACACATGCTGTGTATCATTCCACTGACCCCTGACAAGCACCTGACCTCTTGTGTGGTTGAGAGCATTTCTGGCTCTACACTGGCTGGAGAACGGTCATTGTGTGTTAACACAGACTCCGGTGTATTCCTTTTTCACAGGCAATCATCTAGAATCCGAGGGTTTATCATTTTAAGGTATTTTCAATATCATACCTTAGAATTGAAAGTGAGAATATCAAAGAAGCCCAGAGACAGTTAATAATGTTTACTTTCTGAGCATTTACTGTGTGTCTCAAGTTGCCCTGAGCCTGTGGTTATTAGTTAATCTCATAAAACTTACTGAGATAGGTTTGACGGCCTCTGCTCCCAGTGGAAACAGACTAAGAGGCCTGAGCGCCTCTCAGGTGAGGAGGAATGTCAATTAGTTTGAACCAAGGTCTTCCTCATCCTATCACTGGTGTCCTGCATGGCTTCCTCTTTATTCTCCAGTTCCTGAGTAAGTAAGCAACAAGGGCTGGTGTGAGCAAAAGATGATTCTTTACTAAGCAGACATGTGCCCTGCATGTCAATCTAAGGTCCAGTTTTTATGTCATTTGATGAGTGGTAATGCCCTCAAATGGCAAGGAAACATAAAGAATCTGTAACTAGACATGATAACTATGCTAGATACTAATATAATGCTGTTTTTAGGGATAGAAAACAGGAGTTGGAATGTAAGCATATAAGTGTCATTAAGATGCATAACTCTGAGCATTTCTTAATCAGTGGACATGACCTTAGGGAGGACCGAGTGATTGGAGAACGGACATTTGATGTTGAAGGTGTTGTATGATTGCTGCTTTCTTACAGTTTAACCAAGCAGAAGTGAATAATTCATATCATACAGCTCTTGCGTATTGAAGTTTGCTTCAAGGGCAAGCTCCCACAAACTTGGGCTGTTTCTCTCAGACTCGCCACCTCCAGATCCCTGTGATTCTTGGCTACTGGTCTCCCCTTACTCGGTTATGCAGGTCTTTATTTCTCTTTTTTCCACCAAGTGTTTTGATTGGAGGCAGAGGCAGGCCCCTTCTGCTTCTAACATGGACACGGTAGGGATTAATGAACTAACATATTCTGAAATCTTTTATTTTTTTTATTTTATTTTTTTTTTATTTTTTTTTTTTTTTTTTTTTTTTGAGTCATTTAGGCTGCTCAACTCAGAGATCCCTTCTCTCTCCATCTGATTAAACGTGCACCAACGCCTGAATCTTTTAGAGAGGGAAGTACTACCTAGGTGTCAGGAGTGATTACCTAGCAGCCGAGTTATTAGGCACCTGAACATTATTCATCTTTCGCATATTTCAGGAAATGGATGTGCATATTCCTCTGCAGCAGCCCTGTTATTTGAATGATGTTCAGACACTTAAGTGAAAGTCTAGTCTGATCCTAATCATCTCCACTCTTCCCTGACTGGCCATGCAGGCCCTCATGTAGCCTATTTATACCAGTGTGAGTAAGACAGACACAATTACTAATCTTGTGGAGTTTTCAGTGTATCTAAGAAAAGATCCACAGTCAAAATATGAGTTTCTCACTCTTCTGGTAGAGGATGATGGGAGGCATTCATGTCTGGACATAAAGTCTAGCTCAGGCTCCCAGGTTCTACACTCTGGCCCCACCACTGATAGGACACTGGGCAGCAGTCAGGTCACCTCTCTGAGAACTGGAGACAGTGGGAGCACCTGTCTATCCTATATATCCATCTTTGATCTCCTTCAAATTCCATGGCCTCCTTTTTCATTAATTATTAACACACACACACACACACACACACACACACACACACACACACACAAGTGCAACCTGCTCAATTTGTATACTGTTACCTAGGGCCGAGCATTGAGTATTGGATAACCGATCGGTATGCTCTTCCCTGGAGAAGACTATTTCTCCCACTCTCAGCATTCTTTAGGTGTCTGTAGTTGTTCATGTAGGGTTGAGGATGTCTGGGCTTTTCCCCATCCACTTTAGCATCTATTGGTGTCATCCTTGTTCAGCTCATGTTTAGACAATCATGCTGGTGAGACTTGACATGTATATAACTTCTGACATTGGGTCTCCTAGGAATATCTCTCTTCTTTTAGCATCTCTTTTGAGCCTCCTGTACAGGGGTGTGCACAACATCCTCATGCCTGGCCAATCACAGTATAATATCTCATCCTAAGATAAATATGTGAACCAGCAGACCACGAAGTCTCCTAAAACACTGAACATGGATTGGAAAGGAAAGACTAAAACACCCTTCCCTCTGGTTTCCAAACACTAGAAGAATGTGGGGATAGAGCTGGCAGAGATCAAGATTTTTGCTGAGTCAAGAAAGTACCCAAAAGTGGCAGCCAAAAGGAATGATGCCTAGCAGACGTGAGCAGAGATGAAAGATGGAGGAAGAAATGGGCTCTGAGGTCGTTAGTTTGATCCAGGCATTTGAGACCCCGGACCCATGCTTTGATCTGTGCACATAGCCCAGCATCCCTTTCAGCCAGGAGGGCCAATAAGCACATGCCTTTTGTTTCACTTAAAATAATTTGCAATGGGTTTCTGTCTCTTGCTGCTTGAATCCTTATCAATACCAGTAATTCACCCATTTTTTGGATGAGGGAATTGAGGCCTACAGAGGTTAAGTGACTGTAATAGTGTTACTCGTGGCATCATTGTCAGTGATTTGCAGAGTTGGAAATGCATACCCTAATTCATGACCACCCAAATCTAAATTCTACTTGAAAGACAAGGCTTGAGAGCCAGAACATGGGGGTAGGTATTAATGAAGAGGGAAGAAAAGTCACAGGGCACCATTCTGGCCATGTATGTAGTTATTTCATTTACTGGTTCATTGAATATTTCTTCAGATAATGAGAAAAAATATAAGGCCATTGTTGGGAAAAGAGTGTTCTGATTGATCAACCAGCCCTAGAGTGGGCACCTGCCCCAGGGTGGAAGTGGGCAGGGCTGCCAGGCCATCCTGTGTCTTTGGAGGTACTGGAACCACCAGCCCTAGAGTAGGGAATCTGCTCTAGGTGGGCAGGGCTGCAAGGCCACCTTTGTCTTTGTGGGATGCAAAATATGCAGAACGTGTCTCCCACTCGAGCCTCTTGGAAAATTAATTAAGGAGCTTGCTCCTTCCTCCGAAGGCAAGCTTTCCTTTTTATTAGCACATGTAAACACGGAATCGTTTTTGAATGCAAATGTGGGTGACATTTTATTGTTCTGTCAAGTTTAGAAGCTGCCCAGAGCAGGGTAGCAGTGAACCCGTAAACACCCTTGGTGCTGCCCTGGGAGTCTGTCCCCTCTGCACACTGCTGATGGCTGGAGCCATAGGTTCCACAGCAGCATGTGAGTGGACATGGATTGGGCAGGGCCGTTCTACAGCACAGCTTCCACACGAGCTTCTGGCCACCCAAAAATAGCCTGTGCCAGCCAGATGTAGAGTTTCAGCAAGGTCATTTTAGGAGTGATTTCCATTTTGTGTGCTTTTTCCCCCTCATTGACTGTAAGAGAATGTGATTTGCCTCATTACAATGGGATTCGGGTGCAGACCACCATAATGACCTTTATATCCAAGACTGAAGTTCACAAAATTGATAAGGTAGATTCAACTCAGCAGTGAGGGAGGATGATAGCTAGAGGTCGGAACCACGCTAACTTCCTAACACAGGAGGTCAAAGGTCAAGGTGGGGGCACCAGCTGCAGACAGCTCTGGACTGAGGAAGAGTAAAGCCGAACTGCTGAGCAGCCTAGCAGCATTGGGGTTGGCAGCTCTCCCTGGGGACAGCAGAGTCATCCTGGGGCATGTGCCATTAAGGGATATCATTATCAAGATGGAGAGCCAGTAAGACAGTAGCCAATGCCCAGTCCGCAGTGAAAGCTGGAGTGATGGACAGGCGTCTGCAGTCGGGGCCCGTGCTGACATCACCTCTGATTCCATTCACAGATCTTCACGTTGCTGTGGTTTGGATATGAAATGTCTGCTGTAGGCTCGTGTGTCTGAACACATGGTCTCCAAATACCAGAGCTGTTGGAATGTCATGGGACCTTTGAGAGGTGGAGCCTCGCTGAAGAAGTGGGCCCCTGGGGGTGGCCTTGAGAGTTTGTCCCGGGTGCCAGTTCTTGTCGTCTTGGCCCTTCCTGTCTGTTGACAGTGTTGTCAGCCATGGCACATGCTGCCATCGTGCCTTCCATGCCGTGACAGACTTCGTCCCTTCTTAAATTGTGAGCCTGTGTGTGCCCTTCCTCTGCTTCGCTTAGCTCTGTGATAGGTCTTGTGTAGTCCAGGCGCCCTTAAACTCACTATGTAGCTGAAGATGACCCTGAACTTCTAATTCTCCTGCCTCACTCACCTAAGTGCTGGGATTATAGAAATGGGCTGCAATGACTAACTGATTTCCAACCCCCCTTCCTCCTCTAAGTTGCTTCTTATTAAGTACTTGGTCACAAGAACGGCAGCTAAAACAGTATCTGATCCCCAACTCACTACTGATGTTGACACACTGCCTGCCCCCTCTTCCTCTCATGGGTTGCCATATTTTAGCACAGAAGCAGGAAACCAGAGGTTTGTTCAGAAGTCTCCAACAACAGGAAGCTTGAGCATTCTGTTTTCACTGTTAGGGAAAGGCCCCCTCCAACACTGCCTGGCATTGAAAGTAACCAACCAACCAAATCATGGTCTTCAAGCAGACGCCATGACAGAAGATTGACCACTGTTGTATTTAGTACACATTTACAAATGGCTCCTAGATGTCGAGTAATGCTTCAGACCTGAGGGCCTGTCCCAACAAAGCTTTGTCAGAGCTGCTTGTTCCAGTCCTGGCATCCCCTTTGCTATGTGGACAGTCAGTCCGTCTCTAAACCCAAGGCTCCATCTCCCCTAGAAACTATCGGGACCAAACCTAGCATAAAATGGTGAGGGAAAGGAAAAGTTAAAACCTCTGTCAACGGAGAACAGGAACTTGTAAATAAAAGAGGATGTCAGAATGCAATGTACTTGACCAGAAGAAGCATGGATTTGAGGGTCTGAGGCCCTCAAATTATTAAATGGTTGGTTTGTCGATGTCCCTGGAGCATGCCTCCTGACCTTGGGTTTATGGAACTGATGGGGGACCCTGCTGGGCATGCTTATCAGTGTTGGGCTTCCAACTTTTCTCCCAACCAAGGACAAAGACTCTGTTCTTCACATGCTCATAGAAGAATACCCTTCAAAATGTGTGTCGATTCCACCATCACTTCAGGACCCCAGGGACTCTGATTATTAGGATGTGGTCACAGAGGTGTCAGGGGTTAATTTCCTATTTATCATGAGATCTTACATGATTTCCCTAAAAGATATTTAATTTCCACTGGGCATAATAACTTGCAGCTGTTGGATTGTGCTGTGTACCACTGGTAAGTTCTTGTCTTCAGAGATTTATGCAAGTCATTATTTAAAAATAGAGATCCGGGAGTTACAGCTGGCTAATTAATCTACCACCAAGGAAAGCTAAGCAAGTGACCCACTTAACTGCTTTCAGGAGCCCCTGCGTGGAAGCAAACTTTCAAGAACGCCCTGTACAACGAAGCGAGAGACTCAGTCCCCCATGGCATTGCTGTAGCCTCCTCAGGGAGCATGCCTGCATTATCTGATTTCTGTTGCCATCACAGAATACTCGAGACTGGGTCATTTGAGAGGAAGGAAGTGTATTTAGCTTGTAGTTCTGAGACTGGGGCGTGCAAGACACAGCACTGGCATTGTGAGTGCTTCCCTACTGTGCCACAGCAGGACAGAAGGGAACTTCACCTTCTTTTTGCGGGGACACCAGGACCACATCCATTCACAGTAGAGTGTCTCTGGGGCCCTCCGTCCTGAAGGTGCTGCGGGAGTCACCGCATTCTCCCATACTTGGCGTGGACACCTGTTCAGGAACAGCACTTGAGCAGTTTGCTACATCAACCCCGCAGCTCTGCCTGGCACCTGAGTGCTCCCTGTGTTGGCTCCTGTCCCACCACCGCTGGGTGCCCTCCCCCTCTGTCCTGCAGCTTCCCGCAGCTCATCCTCTCCTGTCTTCCTGTCCTCATCCAGATTGGCTTTCCCAGTTTTCTGTCATCTCACAGAAGGCCACCATGCTCATCCTCGGCCATCTCTAGATTTTTCCCCTTGGATTTAACAGAAGAAAGTTGACATCACCAGACCATGATGTTGTCATCGTTGGCCTTAGGGCTGTGATCTATGTTCCTACGTGTGGGTCAGTTATGTCGTTTACTGTATTTATTCCTGTTCACTTCCCCTCGCCACGCAGTCAGGCATTCTGTTCTGTATGTTCCTTTGTTGGAGTGCTGGAGGCTGGACTGCGGACTTCACTCTCTCGTGTTTTGTGTGTGTGTTCATTGCGTACATCATTGCCAAAGTGCTGTTCTGTTTGCTCATGTTTTAAGTTCGTGAACGATGCTGAACTCTCACCGTGACTTACTTTCTTCCCTCAGTTCTAGACCTTTGCAATGCATCCTATCCCTCTAACTGTGTCTCCCACTTCCATGGAAGGTGCTTTAAACGTCTGCTGTCTCCCCAGCAGACACACTCAGGGCTCTTATACTCAGATTCCCAATATTAGTCCATCCACTGTTGCTTCCGTAACAATACCACAGAGTAGGCCCTTTATAAACAGAAGAGCTGTATTTGGCTAGAAAGTCCAAGCAGATGGTGCCGGACTCTGGTGAGGGCCTCTGTGAGGGGACTTAGCATCACAGCAGAGCGTGTATGCATGTATGAGCGAGGTGTAAGACACCCAGATGGAATTTACTTACTAACAAAGCCAGTCTATTCTGTAGAAATACTCACATGAGGACAGAACCCTGATATACCTGCTGGTACTCCTACAGTGGCAGTTAAATGTCACCATGCTTTTAGAGGGGGCATTAAAACTAAAGTACCCCTCCATCTCTAGCCATCCGGTTGATATTCATTAACCCATCTGGGCTTGGGATTATTAGTGTGTGCTGTTTTACACTTTCCTCTGTATATTATGTATCTCCTCTCAGATAAGGATCATCTCTAATGCTGTTCCTTCCCCTGACTTCACCCATCACCACCTCCACAGATATTGGAGAAATTATTTTGGCCACTCCACGTAGTTAAAAGGATATTTATTTAATGGCGCAACTCACAAATTAAGTAATGGGTAGGTCGCAGGGTCTGGGGACGGTGTAATGCAGTCCAGCGGTGTTCTCCGGAGCTCTGCACAGTCAATCTGCACCGGTCAGCGTTCCGGCACCGAGAGAGCGCCCAGAGCGAGCGCTGGCCCATCCAGCTCTCGGGTCCCCAGGCGCCTCCCCTCGCCCCGCCTCATAGGCGTGACAGTTGCCAGAGTCTCAATGGGGGTTGGAACTTCCAGAACCAAGCTGGAATGGCTACCCACTACATCTCCCCCTTTTTGTCTAAATAAGAAGGTTCTAAACTAATACAAGACTATATACAAAGGAATGGTTATCAAATATTGTCCAGAAATAATGAGAGATAATGACCTAGATAAGATGTAACTACAACCAATGCAAACAATATCAAGCAAGAAACACATACTAAAATCCAGAGAAGTATAGAGCATAGGTAAACAGCATGTTATAAAGATCATTCAAAGGTGTCCTATCCTAAAGAACCTGAACCTAATACTTAATATGTTCTATCTAAGATATTATATATACTAAGTTGTAACTATAACTTCTTTGAAGCTCTCTGTGTAATTGGTGCTCAGGGAATCTCTAATTATTTTGTGACTTGAATCATATAACTGTACAAGGATAGGCATTCCTGTTCATAACGATCTCTCCGGTGTCTGGGATGGTCCCTGGCATGTTGAGGGTGGTTATGAAATAGATTTGAAGTAAATGCAGTCTCTTGTCACATAAGGAAAGGGTTTGGTAATATTTAAGATCAGAATGCCTATGCTCCGCTTTCTAATCTACCACCAGTGAGGCATTTGACACTGTGTAACTCCGCTCAGTCCTGGGTACACCAAATGACCCATCAGATTCCCCTCCTCCCTAACATCCTAAGACTGTCATTAGCAAGTTTCCAGATGAAGCCAGGCCATCTGCAGTGTGAGATTATTGACAGAGTCACCGTCTTAGGAAGTGAGCGTGGGAAAGGCAGTGTTGTGTGAAGGTGACAGAATGTCCTGTGGCTCTGACCTTAGGCTCCCACAAAGGTCCAGAGAACAGACTAAACTACCACCTGTGAAGTGTTTAGGAAAGCGTGTGGCAAATAGTAAGTGCTACATACATGTTCACTATTATTTTTACAAATGAAGGGATTCTGTAAGCCCTGTGATACTGTCTGGCATTTAGATTGATCATCATGGGTGGCTGTGTGTAAACCAGGGTTCCAGGAATCCCAGCATCGCTGTTAAAATGAGGTATCTTTTACAGGAAACAGTCTCCAGGCCACACTATGATTTCTTTTAGGGCCAGACTATTTTCTCTCTGGAAATTGACAAGGACTAATTTTTACTGCTTTTGCAAGGTGAAGCAAAGGAAACAATCAATATTGTCTTATGAGATCATACAGCTGCCAAGAAAGACGCTGAGACCAGAATCCCGAGTTTGCTATCTACCAAAACAGGCTAGTTGTTCTATAGAGCACCCACATAGACATGGAAGCAAAACTGTGAATTTTCGGATTATTCTATGCAGGTACTATTCTGTCTTTAGTAAGGAAGTACTAAGTAATCTAATTTGGTTCTTCCTATACTAAGGGGAAAATGTCCATGTATAGAAAAAAATCATGACTAAAATCCTGAGCAGCATTTAAAGCATGGGCTTTCTTATTGCTAGATGGGTTCTTTTTCTCTAGGTCAGAAGGTAGCACTATTTATCTTAAAGAAAAAATGTTAAATGGTATTGGCAATAGGCTGCAGATGTTATAACAACTTGGTTTGAACAAAATAACTTTTGATGACCATTGTTCTAACATGCAAAAGCAGTCTTCATCAGGCTTTAGTCCAGCTTAATGTTTTTATATGCAAAATTCAATGTGTAAATTCATCTGCTACCTAAAAACTAATCAAAAGGAATCATATAAAAATACAAACCACGACCTGGCAAATCCACCGGGTCTAGAAATGTGTGTTACAAAAGATAATAAACTTAAAAAGCAGTTTGAGAACTACACACATTTATTTCATTAAATAAAGACTAAAAGAGTGTGCCAGAAACTAGTCTATACCCTCGGAGATTCTCAAAGAAACAGCAGAAAGGATGTTTGCCCCAAGGGTTTCACACTCGTGCTAGGGAGACAGACACATAAGCAGGGACCTCACTGTAACACAGTGACTGCAGCAGCAGGCGGGAGTGTGCCGAGGTGTGGAAGCACGGGCCTGGGTGCCTGGCTAAGGCTTTAGAGTCAAGGGGCTCAGAGGAGGGAGAAAGGGGGGTCAGAGGAGGGGCTGGCATGAATGTCTCTTTAAGACAGGAAATGCTGTAGTATATTCTGAGTCAGCAGGTGCATGTTTCTGGGGCTTAAACCACCAAGTAGAGGGGGCTGAGAGGTCAGAGTTGGAGTGGGAGAGCTGTGACAGTGTTGGAATTCATCAAAGCAGGGATTGTAGATGGGAGATTAAGTAGTCAGGTATTTCTGCTTTCCAGGCAAAGAGCCTCAATGTAGGCAGTAATAGATGAGTGGGCTGGAGATAATGACTTGAAAAGTACCTAAGAAAGGCCAACGTGGGGAATGATGGTAAGGTGGGGATTCCCTCAAGTTTATAGATGACTGATGAAACAGTTTGTATTACAAAATATACATGGGTTCTAAAGAAGACTCTGTCGTGTAGATAAAGGGCATGCTTATTTTCATTGTGTTTATTTTAAAGTTTCTATGTGACACTTGAGCAAAAGTGTCCAGCAGTCATTGGACATAATGCTATGAGCTGCAAACAACAGGTCCAGCAGGAAACTCTGATCTGTAGCATATAGACTTGACAGTGATAGTTAAAACTGGAGGGGAGAAAGAGAAGTAGGACCCAGGGACCCAGCTCTGGAGAGTATGCCAAAATGGAGCCTCAGATGCATCCTGGGAAGCAATGACCAGAGACAGCATCACTTCACGGAGTCCAGAGTTAAAAAAAAAAAAAAAAAAAACCACCTCAGAGAAATCTCACAATCCAAAATTAAATGGAAGTATTCAGGTCCAGGACAAGGACCTAAAGAGACTCCCCAAGGTTAAAAATCCATGACTTGCTGTTTTTCTCAGAGCTCTGTCTGCAGTGGTGGCTGTAGTCAGTCAAGACATGACTGTGGAGAGCATGCATAGAGCCCTTCCTTGTGGAGGACTTCAGATGGGAGGGAGCACAGAAGAGACAACAGTGGTTTAAGGAGTCCGGGGACGAGAATGGGCTGTTTAAAGAGAGAGAAGTCTAAGAAAGACTGGTGGCTGGAGGGAAGGAGCTGCTAATAGGTCAGTATAGAAATGTATGGTGAAAGAGAAAAAATTATGCAGCATGCTCCCAGGGGAACAGAAGGGACAGAGAATGGAGTCCAGAAGAAAGGATGGCCTTAAGCAGAAAGGACTTAACTTCTACCCCCGTCAGGCTAAGAGGGTGACGAGAAGGCAGCAATCAGTCAGCAATGATGGAACCTCACAAAAGCAGGCCCTACCTGGTGACTTCAAGACAAAGGCCATCAGTGCTGACTCCCAATGCTGGCTGCAAGATTAAACAGGTAGATTCGGGGAGCACCTCGCCCTCCCCTCCTGGCTTCCCTCTCAGTGGCTGCCAGTGCTTTCTCCTTTATTTCCCCGTATTGCCACATTGGTTCTCAGAGCCCTAGCCAAGCATCGGGTCTGTTCTCCCACCTGCACACCAAAGCTGTGGTCCAGAAGTGCTGGACCTGCTGCCAACAGTCTTCTCCTTAAAGTGCCCAACAGTTGTCTTCATCCATGCTTACTTTGTTATTTCAGGTTAGAATGTGGATGTCTGTTGTCTAGCCAACTGGTCAACCTTTGTCAGGATTGTGTACCCTTTCCGCTGTCACGGGCTTTCAAAACCTTCCCTTTACCACACCACACCCCACTACTCCATCTTTCTTCTGACACTATAAATAGATAACCCCAGCTCTAGCCACATGCAACTCTTTAGTCTTCCAAAAGTGAAAACCACATGACTAAATGAATTATCAGGCCACTAAATGCCTCCAGGGGCATCTCTATTGTCATATAGGATGGGGAGCATCAGTCTTTCTGTGCCAGAGAGGTGACACATTTCAGGACACACTACACTGATGCATCTCCAGTCTTCTGATAAAGGATAGGGGTACTGACCATGCCTTTTATCATAACAGAAACATAGGAAAATTAGAAAAGAACACTATTTTTTAAAATCAGGCTTAGTGGCTATTTACTGATTATTGCTATGAAAAAAGAAGTAAAGACAAGGCCATTTTCGCTAACAGACAAACATCATTTCCCACAATGCCCAAAGTCTCCAAATTAATAGAAGTAAAAACCCTGGAGAAGGTCTTGACCTCACTCTTACACATGGACACTTTCCTCTTGGCTACCTTGAAGTCAATGTTCTAATTTACTTTCTGTTGCTGTGATAAAGCAGTAACAGAAGCAACTTGGGGGAGGAAAGGATTTATTTGGCTTGCATTTACACATCATGATCCATCACAAGCCAGGGCAGGAGCTCAAGGCAGGAACTGAAGCACGGGCAGGCCGTGGAGGAAAGTTGTTTACTGGCTTTCTTTCCATCGCTTGCTCAGCGACCTTTTTTATATAAGCCAGAACCACCTGCCCCAGGGTGGCAGCATCCACAGTGGCCTGGGCCACCCTCCATCAAATAACAAGAAAGAAAATGCTCCACATTCTTGCCAGTCCAAAGGAAGCACTTCCTCAGTTGCGCTTCCCTCTTCTTGGGTGTCTTTAGTTTGTCAGATTGGTGAAAACTCACCAACATACACAGGCTGGTAGGATGGCTGGGCTCTGTTCTCTGTTGAGTGTGAATCTAGAACATATAGCATTATGAAAAGGGTGTGGTCTCAGAGGCAAGTGAATATCTTCCTCCCTCATCACATGCAAGCTGTAAGCTGTCCCAGAAGGCTGTTGTCAGGTTCCAGTGTGGCTCTGGAGTTTGAAGAACTTAGCTTCTTTGCTAGTACGACAGCAAGTGCTCAATCTATGGACCCTGCTATAAAATGATTACTTCTACTATTTTATGTCATAATTTAAGGAATCACCTGTTTTAACCATTGGCAGGCAGAGGTTGGGGCCACTTTCTCATCTAACCTGAGCTGTACAAATATAAAACACACCACACACACACACACACACACATACACACACACACACACACACACACACACACACACACACACACACATTTTCTCCAGTGGCTGATGTCTATTGTCAGTAGTCAATTGAAATGATCAGCCACTTAGCATAACCATGTCCCTAAGAACTGAGTGTGCTCACACTCATCGATAACTATAGGAATACAATTAAATTTTCCCCATAATATCCATTTAATAGATAGGCAGGTTATACATGAGAGGTGTGGTGATAAGCCACCTCCTGTTTGCTCATTATGAAGACACTCATTGGGGGTAGTGGTCCTCGATGTTAATGGGATGCCACAATCCGATTAGAGGGCTGCAGTTGCACACACCGGTGCTGCTATGAGAGACCCTGCTGTCTGACAGGAAATGTCACCATCTGGGCCTTGCCCTGACCTCCTTTCCACACTTCCATCATGATCTGCCTATCTTCTTCTCCATTGACCTGTCTGGAATGCCTCCATTTGCCAAATGCTGATAGTCAGCTTGATGCTCTATAGAACTCATACCTAGAAAAGTAGATAATGATTTCAAAAGTTCTTTAGAGTTTTTAGTCACAACACAGATAGCACATGCCCCATTTGTGTGTGATTGTGACAGAGATGACCAGCGGTTTCAGATCAGTGGAGTCCGGCTGCATTGTCTTTAGACAGGAGTGCCTGTTTTAGATGGCCACTCACTTAGGGAAGGTCAGGAGCAGAACAGCTGGGCCTCAATGAATGGTTTGATGTAATAATCCAAGCGCTGTGATGCAAGGGTGCGGGTCTGATGGGCTGGCTTAGCCCGTTTGTCTAATCAGTAGCCCACTGTGATGAACTTGGATGCCACAGAGTCCACTGGAATGTGGGCTCAGTTTTACTTCTAATAATTTTTCTTTCTGTAGCTTAGTATCGAGTCAGACACCAACATGCAGCTAAGTTCTCCCAGAATGCAAAACTTAAACTTGAGGTGGACACTGTGTAGCTCTATTGTTTAGCTTGTCCGTCATTCACTTAAGGGTTCTAGCGCTGTTTAACTACAGTCTGGGGCTCCATAATCTCCGGAGCTAGGGGTAGACTGAAGAAACTGCTCCATTCCCAGGGAGCAGAGAAGCAGCCCACCACTGGCTATCTCTGAAAGGTCATTTGCATAACCCTGCCCCTCCTGGTCATACCTTAAGACATACACTGATTTATGTTTTGCAAATACGAAGGAGTCATTCTCAGACCTTTGAGTTTTAGAGATCAGAAAATGAAAATTCTCCTAATCAGTGTCTTACAAAGGTTGGTAAAGCTATGTACTTGTGTACGTCTCTGTCATTCACTGTTTATTGAGTGTATCTGTCTGTACGCTTGCAGAATGTGGTGAAACAAAGCTAGAAGGGTGGAGAGTATCCGCCAGTCACTTATTAACTGACCCTCTGTGCGTCAGCGTGCATGCGTGCGTGCGTGTGTGTGTGTGTGTGTGCGTGTGTGTGTCAGTGTGCGTGTGTGCGTCAGCGTGCGAGTGTGTGTGTGTGCGCGTGTGTGTCAGCGTGTGTGTGTCAGCGTGCGTGCGTGCGTGTGTGCGTACGTGTGTGTGTGTGTGTGTGTGTGTGTGTGTGTGTGTACCACGCTGTAGTAGGTGCTCTGATAAACATGACTCTCCAGAAGTACTTGACACGTTAATTTTAGAGGGCCAAAGACTGTTAGGGAAATCATCTCTTCTGAAATCGGTGCTTGCATTTAATGAGCCCGAGACTGTGCCGCTCCCTTCAGGCCACCATGAGGACTTCGAATGTCATTGTAAGAGTAATAGAGTGCCATTAAACAATTCTAAGCGGGATTGGTGCTTTGAAAGGGTTTTCTGCTGCTGAGGAGTTTGGAGGGAGGAAAGCATGGGAGAGGTGGGGGCATTGGGGTGCGACATGGATGGCCTAGATATGACAGGTGTTCCCCACTGCTACAAACTAGTTGAAATTGAAGCCTATTTTGCAACTCACATTTCTGAACTCACCTGTAGATGAGGGGAGTGAGGAGAAAAGCTTACTAAAGTGATTCTTCTATTTGGGGCCAGATCAAGTTGCCACTTAAAATATGTGACTGAGAGGCATAAGGCAGGAGGATATGTGTTATCAGAAGCTTGGAGCAGTGTTTTGCTACTGGACATACATGTAGCTGTGCTTGTCTGTAGATGTAACCAACCGTCTTATTAAATAAGAAACACAGAAACAATGTAAAAGAGAAAGCCAAGAGTCAGAACTCAGAGCTAAAATCTCACCCTTCTGCTGTCCAGCTCCGAAAGAGAGCTATTTCTGTGTGTAAGTCGTTTTGTTCTAGTCATTCTGCCTTCTCATTGGTTGTAAACCCAAACACGTAACTGCCTCGTCACTTTCTGAATGTACAGCCCCCTAGGTCTTAAAGGCATATGTCTCCAATGTTGGCTGTATCCCTGAACACACAGAGATCTATGGATTAAAGGTGTGCACCACGCCACACTCTTGCTATGCTCTAATAGCTCTGACCCCGGCAACTTTATTTATAACATACAATCAAAATCACACTTCAGTACAATTAGAATACCACCACACTTGTCTACATAATCAGTATACATATGTATACATAATCAGTAGTATTTAAAACCACGGGCGGAGATAAGTTTTGATGGGTATAAACACTGTGGAACTTGTGACATTTGAAGTCCAATCTACAGTGGACCTGCTAAACACCTGTGAAGGGACTACAAACTAGAAAGAACATGGTATCATTCCTTTAAGTTAAGGACATGAAGCCCTTTCTCTGGTGTCCTTATTTTGCTGCAGACCCTGGTATTTCTCTAAACACCTTAGGCAGCGATGACCTCCTTTGAGAAACAGAAAATCTTGCCTAAACCTACTCAGACTCTAAGCTTAAGATATACCTGCAGTTTCTGAATTGATGAGAAGTCTCAGCTTTCCATAGCTCCTCTGCAGGACATCAGACCCCTGCTATCCTACAATCAGTTACCTCTCTGAGTCAGACAACCATCTGCACAGCATAGCCTAGTCACTTTGTGAAGCAACATCAGGAGATGTTCCTGCCCATCCTAGGTAGGGTTGGCAAAATCTGGCTTTCTTATCTACTGTACTGGTACAAGTTTCTGAATTCTGCATCACTGTCCAAGACAGAGCCCATCAATCAGCATCAGTATGGGTGATGAGATCATAATAATGCCAAATAGCAATAATGATGATAATAATAATCACATTATTACACTTGCAGCTGTGACTAGTAACAATATTATTGCATTTTGTAGCATGAACTTTGGTCTTAGCCTGCATAAACCATAAGTTAGAAATCAGCACCATTTTGCAGATAGGAAAACCTGAAGTTGAAATCTCAATATCTGTGGTTTCCATTTAATTTTTTTTCTTTCTTTCTTTTTTCATTTTTGTGTGCATGTCATTATGTGGAGACCCGATGTGATGTCAGGAATCACTCTCAATTAGATTACTTGGCACATTATTTATTGAGGCAGGTCTCTCAATAAAACCCTGAGCTCCAATGTGGCTGTTTTTGCTATTTGCTAGACAGCTTGCTCTGGGGAATCTTCTGAGGCTGGGATTGTAGGCAGGTAGCCATGTTGGCACTTGCATGGTTCCTACATGGATCTGAACTACCACAGCCCCATTTACTATTCTTCTATGCTGTATTTTAATCCTCGCTTATGATCTGCCACAGGAGACATTCACTCTTGAAGACTGGGGCTATATCCTTTCTCTATTAGTAACCCCCGTACCTGACAGTGGTAGTGCTTGTTTATTAATATGGAATATTGGAATACCTCACGTCTTCGTCAGTAAGAGAACTTGGGGAAAGCATTGGCTGTGTCTTAAATGACTGGAGCCCACACTGGACCTGACGTAACACTCACGAAGTGTTTAAAAGATTGAATATATATATGGGTTTGCAGTTGGCTGAAGACCCCTAGTAAAGTAAGACATGTCTGAGTGACGAGGCTGGTGGTGGGATTGCTGTGCAGAGGGGGTCAAGAAGCTACATGCACGTGCTCCTGCTAGTTAAGTGTTCTTCTCTGTGGCCTGAGTGGAACAAGGAAGAAGCTGCTGCCTTTTGGAGTCCAAGCATGATTCTAATTTGGAAATAACTGTAAGCAGCTTGGGCAGAAGTATCATGGAAATGGCCTTTGAGATTTGAAGCATAGGGACAGGATATAATAACTCCGTGAACATTTGAAAGAGGCCAGGCAGAGAATACACCTGCGGGAAGAGAATCCAAACACTGCTTCTCTGGAATGCAGACTCTCGCTTACACGTATGCCAGAGTAGGCCCAGGGGGCCCCACGATCTATAAATTAAATCCAGGCCAGCCACACAGACTGGAAGGACTCAAGGCAAGCACACAGTGAGGTTGCCTGGGCAGAAGGACACACAATAATGACTCCTCTATGGCCATCCTTGTCAAGCACCACCTGTCACCCGTGCTCGGTCCCCAGCTTCATGACTAGTGAGGCTCCTGCAATCTGGAGGAAGTGCAGATCATAGCAATACCAATGAAGATGAAGCCAGGAGCCAAGTGAGCTGCAGGGAGCTAACGGGAAGAGAAAGGAGACTGGTAACAAATAGCCACGTCCGTTTTAAAACAGCCAGGTGGGAACTTGCAGACTACTCAAAAATAAAGACTTTTTTTTTTCAGGTGGAAGTGGACTCCTTATTCCAAGGCATGGGCTGCTTCCCTGACCTGGCACCCCGCCTATCCAGGTGCTTGGTAAACAGGATTTTATAAAATCACCTCCATTTGCCAAACAACAGAATCTGGGAAGCCTACCAACCACACACACACATTAAAACATCAGCCAGCTCTTTGCTTGGAGCCCAGTAAGGATGGGATTAAAGGGACTGGATTTGTGTTGTGTTGTTCAAGTCAGACTCTTCCGTGCGAGATCGCCCTGTCCCATTCAGACCACAGAGAACTAAATAGAAACCTTTTCAGTCCAGGATTGCCTGGGACACGCTTGGCTACGCTCCGATTAAATCCCATCAGGGCAATTTACTTTATGTCAAAGAGAGAAAGACACAAATTTACCACCACACCCAACCTTGGCCAGTGACTGGGTGTGGGTGCAGGAGGCTGTTCCTGGGGACTGACTGGAGGCTCCACTTTCAGATTAGCCATGGTATCTAAGCGGATGTACCATAGCCTTCCTGCATTCACCAAGTGAGCACTCTCTGTTTAGAAACCATTAACTGCACAGTCTCACCATTACGGAGAGTTCAGGATCTGCTTCCTGCCTGTGCACTAGTTCAGGATGGTAGTGTCTCAGGATAGTAGACATCAATTCACGTGACCAAAACTCCCAGTGTAGACACCACAGGCCAGTGGTGTCTCGGGCACCGTGACATGGCTGTGTCTTACTTAGCCCATCCGTGACTGTGGTGTTGAAGGTGTTTGAAAAGCCCTAATTAGCTTTCTAGCCTCCTTAGTAAAGAGGACATAGGACAAGGGATTTAAATACCCTCTGGACAGCCCAACTGCAGTGTCTGCCTGAGAGTATGCCTCTCCCACCCCAGAACCTATGTGCTATGGTGTGTGAGTGCCCCGTGAAGGTCCATGTCTTAAAAGATTATTCCTCGGGTTAGTGGTACAAAAAGGTGCGATGGACCCATAAGATGTAATGCCAACAGGAAAGTCCTTAGACCATGAGTAGCATGCCCTTGTAGGGTTTGGGGGCTCCAGCCCCTTCCTATTCCTCTGCTTCCTACCTCATGACATATGCAGTTCTTTCCTGACAAAGTGTGTCATCCTTACTAATGGCCGAAAGTGAAGGGGCCAGATCATCTTGAGCTAAAAATGCCAGAGCTATAAGCTGAAATGAACCTTTTCTCTTTATAAGTCAGTTCCTTCAGGTATTTGTTATAGTAATGCAATGCTAACTAATATACTAGCTTTATCTTAATGAGAGGTAGATACTTTAACATTGCTTAGTTTGTCAATTGGTTGATTTCTAGATATAGAAAAGGAAGAAACTGTCCCTGGAGTTATCATACAACTAAAATGCCTTCGGAAAGCAGAATTCTGGCTAACAAAAGTGAATAAGACCCCCTTTGCATGTGTTGTAGAAGATCTCAAATATCAGGATTATATAAAACAAAATAATGATCATTTCGATAGCCACCCTTCAGCTCCATGGAATACATAAAACCCTTGGCTCCTGTGGCCTATTGATGTTGTATTTTAAGAAACAAACATTTCAAATATGCTAGACCCCCCTATCCCTTTCCCTGGCTCTGTGTTTCTATGTCTTTCTTTCTCTAAGAGTAACAACTGTTCTGATATCTAATCTATTACTCTACTGTGTGTGTACTTTTATATGATGACTTTCTATAAAAAATATCCATCATGTTTTGCATGTTTTAAGTTGTATGTTTATTTTAGCTGTTAATAAAAACACTCTGAGTTATATAAATTCTAAAAAGTATCTTTTCAGTGTATTTTGTTACTTGTGTTTAATGATGGTTGTTCATGTCTCCATGTCATGTTTCAAAAAATGAGCACTGTGCATTCATTCTTCCATGTTTGAATTGATAATAACTTTTATTTTAATATTTCTCTATTGCAAATAATGTTTCATATAGTTATTTTCTTTACATATTTTTTGCCATGCCTTGAGGGTTTCTTGGTCTAAGATATACATGCTGATAAACTTTGTAGAAGGAGAGTCTCAGTGAGGGAATGTCTACACTGGATTGGCCTATGGGTATGCCTATGGGGGATGGCCACACTTGATATGGGAAGACCCAAGCTATTGTGGATGGCACCATTCCCTAGGCATGGAGTCCTGAACTGTATAAGCTTAGAGAAATTGAGCTGAGCACAATCGAGCAAGTAGAGCATGTCCACATGCATTTATCCCTGTTCTTGAGTCTGGATGTGGTATGACTAGCTGTATGAAGGTCCTTCCTTGACTTTCCCACAATGATGAACTAGGACCTGGAGGTATAAGCTGCACTAAACCTCTTCATCCCTAATGAAGATACAACACAGTGCACAGGAGATAGATTTCTTCTCTTGTTTTTGGCTTTGCAGATAGCATTTTGCAAAATAGTTGTTTGAATGTGTTGATAAATAGTTGATAATTCCAAAAGCACTGACTGAGTATGACCTGGTGATACAGGTCTGTAATTCCAGCCTCTGGGAAGAGAAGACATGAGGATAGCAACTTTGAGACCTGGTTATAGAGTGAGATGAGTTCAAGACTAGCTTAGTCAACTTAATGAAACCCTATCTCAAAATTAAAAGTCAAAAGAGGCCTGGGAATGTAGCTCAGTGGTAAGGCATTTGCCTAGTACCAGTATGGCCCAAACTGTAAAAATAGATAAAGGAAATAAATGATTCAATGAACAAGAGGATGCCTCTTCATACTTAATAGATGGAAGCATAATACTCTGGATTTTGTCAATGTTTTGGTTGGTCTAAATGATAAATTTTGATTTCATTTTATATTTTCATATGTTCTAGACAGTAAAGGAGGCTGGGGATGTCTCAGCAGCCATGTTGGTCAGTCAGTTTTCGGTTCCTAAAAGCCATCAATATGCTCCCATGCCTTTTTGAATGGATGGGGAATTGTTTTTCTTATTGAATCATAAAGTTCTTTATATATTCTGGATAACAATCTTTATTGTTCACATGCGTTGAAAATATGTTTTCCCAGATGGTTGCTGGATTTTTCACATCATTTATGACTTTCCTTTATGAATAGTATTGAATTTTAATATAGTGACATTTATCAACCCATTAGTCTGTGACATGTGTATAATGCGTAATGATTAGATCAGGATACCTGTCATATCTGTAACCTCAGACATTTATCATATCTTTGTTGTGCAAGTATTCAAGCCCTCTCTCCTGGCTATTCAAAGCAATTCCTTATTGTTAAGCCACGGCCATCCTGCTACACCATAGAGTGTTAGAAGTTACTCCTCCTATCCCATGTATTTGCCAACCATGGTCCTTTGTCCCTCACACACACCCAGATGCTACCTGCCATCTTCTCCTTTAAGATAAAGTTTTCAGCTTCTATATTATATATAGAAATAAAAACATGTCCTATCTTCTTTCTGTGTGTCACATTTTACTCACTATATTAATATATCCACTAGTTCCATCCATATTGTGACACTGAAATTCCATGATAGCATCTCACCATTTTATATTGAGTGTGTATATATTTTTTCAGTATAAATATATATTGTGCATATCACCATATAAAAATGCAACACATATATATCTTAGTTCATTCATGTGTTAGTCGACTCAGAGGTGGTTTCTACATCGTGGTGACCGCTAATAGTGCTCAATAAAGATTCTCCTTACTAGAAGTTTTTCAGTCTCTTTGGATGTACAACTAGTATTGAGGTTAAAGGACCATTTTTCTGAGGCACTTCCACACTGTTTTCTGTAATACAAAACCAGTTTACATTCCCATGGTTAGTGTGTAAACTCCCCCTTTCTCCATACCCTTGTAAGCACTTGTTAACCTTTCAAATTTTTGATAATAGAAATTCTGAAGTGAGATGTTGTGTTGTCTCATGGCAGAATGTATTTGCATCTCTTGCATAAATGCTATGTTGAGTATTTTATCATATGTCTGTTGGAGATTTGTGTATCATTTTCTTTTTTTAATTAAGGAATTTTTTATTCATTTTACATACCAACCACAGATTCCCCTTCTCTTCCCTCCTCCCACCCCTCCAGTCTTCCCACTCCCTATTCTTTCTTCCAACAAGGTATGGCTTCCCATGTAGAGTCAACAGAGCCTGGTACATTCAGTAGAGGCAGGTCCAACCCCCTCTTCCTGCATCAAAACTGATAGGTAGTGGGCTCCAAAAAGCCAGCTCATGTACCAGGGATACCTCCCAATCAATGGAGGGTAGGGGATGGGGATGAGAACATAAGGGAACTGGATGGTTGAGCTGGAACGGGGACACAGGGATGGAGAGGGAGAACAATGAAAGAGATACCATGATAGAGGGAGACATCATGGGGACAAGGAGAAACTGGGTGCTAGGGAAGTTCCCAGGAATCCAAAAGGATGACCCCAGCTTAGACTTAGCAATAGTTGAGAGGGTGCCTGAACTGATCTACCTTGGTAATCAGATTGGTGAGTACCGTAACTGTCACCATAGAGCCTTCATCCAGTAACTAATGGAAGCAGATGCAGAGATCCACAGCCAAGCACCAGGCAGAGCTCCAGGAGTCCAGTCAAAGAGAGAGAAGAGGGATTCTATAATCAAGAGGCATCAAGACCATGATGGGGACAACCAAACCAATGGGAACTCATGAATTTTAGACCGACAGCTGTGGAGCCTTCATGGACTGGACTGGGCTCTCTTCATAAGCTTGAGTAACTTGATCTGCTCAAGGGGCCCCTGGTGTATCTTTTTCTGAGAAGTATTTGTGCAGGCTGTTTACCAATTGTTAATTGGATTATTGCAAGTGTTTGTTGTTGAATTGATTGAGCTCATTACATATCCTTGTCAGGTAGGTTGCAGATATTCTCTCCCATCTGAACATCTCCTTTGCTGCAGAGAAGGTTTGAGGTTTGATGTAATCTCATCTGTACATTTGTTTTCCCTTCATGGCCTCTGCATTTGAAGTCATATCCAAAATAACTTTGCCCAAACCAATGTTATAAAGCATTTTCCTATGTATTCTTTTAGTTGTTTCATAGTTCTAGGTCTTATGTTTGAGCATTATACAAATGATGATTTATTTTGCATATGGTGAGAGAGACTTATTTCATTTCCTCGGCACCTGAATATTCAGTTTTTCCAGCACTTTGTTGACAGGAGTTTTCTTTTCTCCAGTAACTTTCTGCCTTTCTGAGGGGTTAGTTGGTTGGCTGTAGATATGTGGGTTGGTTTTCTGTTGTCTGTTTTGCTCCATGTTGTCTTCTGTGTGTTCTGATGTTCCTACCATGCTGATGTTGAAGTACGCTTTAGTGTTAAATATTCTCTTGCATTTAGTTTGTTCCTTTGCTCAGGAGTGGTTTGTGGCTCCATAAACATCACAAGTACTTTTTTCCTACATCTGTGAAGACCATTGATAATTTGATAGGAATTGCATAGACTAGATTCCTTTGAGCATTATGAACATTATAACAATTTTAATTCTTCCAGTCCATGAACATAGTTTATCCTCCCATTTTATGTGGCTATCTGTATGTACGTGTGTCTTTTTCAGTTTCTTTTAACACAGTTAGCTGTCAGTCGATGGCCTAGAATCACCTGAAAGGGGGAGGGAGGCTTCTATTGAGTAATGTCTTGCTCAAGTTGATCTGTGGATGTATACATTAAGGATTATGTTGATTGTCTTTGAGGTAAGAGGGCATAGGCCATGGTGGCTGATGCCGTTTTCTGTGCAAATTGTCCTGAGTTGTACAAGGAAACTGGTTAGAATGAGCCTTTGAGAAAGTCTGAGAGCGAGCCAGCACTTAGCATTCTTCCTTAGTTCCAGCCTTGAGTTGTTGCCCCTGAATTCCTTCAGTAATAGACTATGACCCGGGATGGTAAGCCAAATAAACCCTTTCTTTCCCTAAATTGCTTTTCATCGTGGTATTAATCAGAGCAACATAAAGGAAACTAAAACAACTATTTTATAATTTTTATTGTAGAGATTATTCACTTTCTTGGTAAAACTGGTTCTTAGGTGTGTGGCTGGTTGGTCTATGTACTGTTTTGGTGGTGCCTGTTGCTGGTTTGAGTTTCTGTTTGTTTGGAGATATTCTGAATATGGTTGTTTCTTTATTGTTTTCTTTCTATATTTTAAAAAGATAGTTGTATTTTATGTTGATTTTGTATCTCTAAACCTTATTTAGTTTATCAATTTTGTTTGTTAGTGGTAGATTAGCGTTTTTTAACATATAGAGTCATGCCACATTCAATTAAAGATTATTTATTCTTCTATTTTCTACTTGATGCACTTTCTTGTGTTCTGCTCACTTACTGTGATGGCTATGTCTTCCTATACAACAGTGAGGTGTTGAGTGTGGGCATCCTTGCCATGTATGTGCCCTCAGAGAAGCGAGTTCAGCCTTCTCCATTCAGTATGGCACTAGCTATGAGTCTGCCATACATAACCTCTATTGTGGTCTCTCTCTCTCTCTCTCTCTCTCTCTCTCTCTCTCTCTCTCTCTCTCTCTCCTCTCTCATGTGTTTGTGTTTTATAGAGCACGTCTGAAGGTCAAAGGACAGCCTAAGAGAGTGCTTTTTTTTTTTTTTTTTTTTTTTTTGCCATGAGGGTCCCCAAGACAGAAGTTAGTTTCTAAGGCTCTAACTGCAAGTGCCCTTACCCACAGAGATAACTCACTGACTCAGTATATCCTTTCTGTACCCAACTTTTTGAATTTCTTTATCATAAAACACAGTCAAACTTTATAAAATGTTTTTGCTGCTGTAGGTTTTTTGTCTTACTGAATTTAAAGACCTTCTAGTAAGGCTCGAGAGGGTCTGTGACAACCAGCGTCCTTGTTAGCTGACTCCCGTGGTAGTGCTGTGAAGTTTTATTATTAACTTTGATAATTTTGCTTAGAATAGGTTTATTTAGATAGTAAATAATATTTGCAAATCTTAAAAGTTCTCTTGATTTCTAATTTACTAATGTTTTAAATATAAGTGAATGTTAAAGTTCTTAAGTATCTTTTAGCACATCTGTAGAAAATATCATAGATTATTTTTCACTTGTTAGTATCAGGTAATGCCTCAGTAAATTTTGTTAAAACATCTTTCCGTTTCTAAGACAATCCTCCCCATAAACACTTGATTCTTAGTCCAAAGGCTGCATAGCCTGAAGATTTTGAGCAATTATTTTTTACTTTTAAATCTTTGCCTGCTTAATCTACTATTTCTTTGATTTTGTTTCCTGTCATTTCCTTATTTTAAAACTGGATTGTGTTCAACTTATACCATGGTACTAAAGGATATGAACAGAAGCGCTCAGCACCGAGCCTCACAGCTTAATTTTCACCCCTGGGACCACAGTATAAAGAGAGAAGTAACTGCTGCCAGTTGCCCTCTGACCTCCCCAGGCACACCATGAATAAATAATGTCAAATAAAAATCGTGTAAGGTATGAACAGAGGGCGATGGGGAGGGCAGAGCTGTTTATTCTCCTCATTGTGGACCGCGAAAGATTAGTAAATCTCTCAGAGAAACCTCAGAGATGTGAAAAGTATCTTTCTAGGGAAACTCTGTCCAATGCCATATCTGCTGAGGATGTGATTCATGTTGCCCATTTATCTACAGACTCAGTGACTCCTCTATCCAGAATCATTTATGACTTATGTCTTGAACTGCTTAAGGCAACTAAGTGCCGTTCTTGAACCTGGAGGACCTGTCTTCTTGGAAGGTGTCCTGCGTTCAGGGATGATACCTGGTGGGGATGAGAGCTAATCGGGTGGAAGCCACTTGTGGTTTTCTTCATTGTTGGTAATTATGTCCTTTTGAGGCTTAAATACACTTCATATTTTGTGGTTCTGATGCTTGGCAAAGGAAGTATGTTCTGAGTCACAATCAGAACTCTGATATTACAAAATAATTCCAGCATAATTGCCCATGGTGGTAAAGAGCCAAGGTAGTGTAGAAATATGGGTTTGATGGGTGCTGAGCAGTTCTGTTTCTGAATATCTGTACTAATCACATGTGCCTATGCATGCAATTACCAAGAAATTACCGTACAAAGGGATTGTGTGCACATAGATATAATAGCATGATGACCTGCTCTGTGGACTTGAAAGGAATTTCAGAAATTGATTAGAATGCTTAGTGTTGTTCTTCACTCAGGGATTTGTGAACCAAATACCTTATTCCAATTAGAAACACAAAGAGAAGTCTTCTTCCACCCCCTCCCCTCACTGTGTAGAATATAAGGAGGAAGACGCGGACCTCCGGGAGTTTTCTCCTTGATTAACTGTGAAGTAATAAACAGAGGAGATCAGTAACAGTTCAGCAGGCAGGTCCTAAATCTCTACCTTTATGGCCCGCGTTTGCCAACTGTCTCCCTGTTTGATAGACAAAGTGCATCTGTGAATTTGAAGCGTCTCCGGTTATAGTTAAGGTATGTAATTAGATTTCCAGATACATATCTCCACCCAAAACTTCTGCTAACAGTGGGGGAAAGCCAATTAAGGAAGCTTTACTTAGCTTAAAAAAAAAATCAACCTAAACCTGATGGAAGAGCTTCTCAGTGGGGAGGCTTTCTCTGGGTTCCTGGGGAGGCTTCTTCTTGATGGAGACAATGAGCAGGTCTGAGCTCTTCCTGCTCAGGAGGCTAGAGCCAGGAGGTTCCTGCAGTTAATAAAACTCATTTTCCCCCTTTTTTGTAAGATGTGTGGCTTGACATAAGAGTGGTAGAAACTAGTGCTTTCTAAAATTTACACTTCTGGGTGCATTTAGACTTATTAGAAGAAAGCTAGCAACCCAGGGAAAAACTATTTAACTCAAAACAGGCTAATGAGAATCTACGTTAGTACCCTGAAGCAAAACCACATTGGAATCATTGGTACAGTGAGAACTAATAGAAACACTTCCATTGCTCAGAGTGACCGTGGGAGAAGTGTGGAGTTTCCGAGGCCGATACTGTGTACAACTGTTTGCGAAATTATCAAGAGCTGTTATATTATTTAATACCCAGAAAAGATCAGGAGAGGCATTAGATCATTTTATAGTTAGAAACTGGGGCTCAAAAAAATTGCATAAATAGCCCAAGGAAACACAAATTTGATCTTTAGCAAAGTAAATCTTGTGTGTTCTCCAAAATGAAAACAGACCAGCTCACAGATTATAAAATAGCCTACATATTAGTTTTTATTAATTTTTTTAAGGCAGGGGCACAGTTAGCTCAAGTTGGTCTCCAGCCCACTATGAAACCCAGGGTGACCTTTAATTTCTCATCCTCCTGCCTCTGTTTCCATGTGCTGTGTTCACAGGTGTATACCAGCACACCTTGGAAAAGCCTCCTTGAATAACACAAAGAGAAGACACTGGAAATGTCAGCTTCGTAGAGAGAGTGCATGTTTATTAACAGGAACAAAAAGGAACTGAAGGTGCTGTAAACCCTCAAGAAGATTATAATCCAATCAGATAAAGCAAATACATGTTATTTGAAATAATTAAAGAACAAAATGTCAACAACTGCAAAGTAGGCAGCTCCAGAGTGTTGGAAGGCAGCCTCTCCAGACTTTCTCACATGTCCTGTGATGGGCGGGACAGACAACCACTTCCCTAGAGGGACTCTTCCTGCCAAAAGCAAGCTGATACTCCATGACTGGAACAAAGTCAGGCTTTGCTTCTAGAGATGAAGTTCATGAAGCCTAAGTTCGACAGTCATGGCCACAGACAGAGGCTCATTATGAAAGAATTATGAATGTGAGAGCCACTGAACCCCAACATTTGTGTGTAAGAAAAAAATCACCCTCCCAGTGAATGATGTTAGAATGCCATAAACACATAAAGAGCAAGAGAAATTGGATCCCTACTTCACACCATGCACAAAATAGCAAAGCAAATTACAGAAGCTGAAACAAAAAACAGCTAGCAAGTACAGGGGGAAAAGTTTATGCACAGCATTTAGACATTGGCTTCTTACATGTGAAACGAGAAGTGTAAGCAGCAGCAGAAAAATAAAATAGACAAAAGGACTTGGTTGAAATCACAAGGGTTAGTACATCACAGAGTATATAACAAGAAAGTCTGCAAAATGGGCAAAACAATTGCCAATTGTTATCATATTAGAATCTTGCATATAACACACAAAAGATTATTACAACTGTGTGTGTGTGTGTGTGTGTGTGTGTGAGTGCGCGCGCAATCATGTTCCCGTGTATATGGGTACATGTATGTGGTCAGGTCTCTCACATGTGTGCGTCGGGTGGAATCCTGATGTTAAGACTGTCATCCTTCATCACTCATAAGTTGAAGCAGTCAAACCCATAGCTTGTCTATCCACCTGTCAAGCTGTCCTATGCTGTCATGACATGTTATCTATCCACTGGACCATCTCTCCATCCCCCACAATATTATTTTTGTTGTTGCGGCTGCTGCTGTTGTTTTTTGACTATCTATCTATGTAGTCTATCTGTGTAGTCCTGGCTGTCCTAGAACTCAACCAGGCTTGATATGAACTCACAGAGTTCCACCTGCCTCTGCCTCTGGCATGTTGGGATTAAAAGCATATGCCACTATGCCCAGCTCACAATGTTATTTTTTAATTCCTTAGGACATATAATAACAATTTTACCATAGATGATATACAAATAAAATAGTCATCATTATTAGTCACCTAAGAAATACACATCAAACCACAATGAAGACACCCCTTCATACCCATGGTATTTGTAGTAGGTATTGGGAAGGATAGAGAAATCCAAGCTCCCTGTGCTGCTGGTTGGGATGCAGAATGTGCTACTGCTTTGAAGAAGTCTGGCCATTCTTCAAATTATTATGCAGAAGGTTTCTATATAATTTAATAATTCTGTTTCAAGAAAAAAAAATCCACACAAAAATTTATACCTGGATGTTCATGGCAGAAATATTCTTGGAGCCAAAGAATATAAACTACCTACATGTCTACATTCTATTGAAATTATATATGCAAAAAACTGGGATGCATCTTGAATACATTGTGCTGAGCAGAAGAAGTCACACATTATGACTGTTTATATAACATGTCTAGAATAGACATGTGATAGAGACAGAAGGTTAGCTGTTTCCTGGGACTGGGGCGATAGAGGGGGAGCACAAATGGTTCGTGAACAATTTGAGCTGAAGAAAATTCTCTAAAATTAGATTATTGTGATTCTTCCACAATGTAATTATGCTGGTTAATTTTAACTATCAATTTAACACATCCTAGAATCACTCTAGGAGAGAGCCTTAGTGAGAAGTTGTCTATATCAGGTTAGCTTGTGGCTTACTCTGTAGGGGATTGTCTTGATTGTGCATTGATATAGGAAGACACAGCCCACTCTGGGTAACACTATTCCCTAGGCAGGGGATCCTGAACTACATAAAACTGAAGCAAGCTAGCTGGCATGAGCAAACTGGCAGCATTTGTTTATCTCTGCTTTTGACTAGATGGGATGTGACTAGCTGCCTGAATCCCAGCCTTGACTTCCCCTCACTGATGGACTGTAATTTGAAACTGTAAGCCAAACAAACCCTTTATCTCCTAAGGTGCTTTTTGTTGGCTTTTTAAAAATCACACACAGCAACAGAAGTAAAACTAGCACAGTGATAAATATACTAGCAGAACCCATGTCAGAGGGTGAGTTACACAGTGAAGTACATTACAAGTAATCTGTTTAAATCCTTAAGATAGTGGAAGATAAGAAATAAGAGGCGTGGAAATGCACAAAGACAGTGTTGGCACAGGGAGACCAGGCCAGGGAGTCAGCAGATACAGTGGAGATGCAGAATTATGTGGAGGTACCAAGGGGAGACATGTTTCTGTTCTATTAAAACACCCAGGATTCCACACCTGTAATGGTGGTGCATACCTGTAATTCCAATACAGGAAATGTAGGCAAGAGGATCAGGAGTTCAAGGGCATCCTTACCTGCATGACTAGCCTGACGCCCACCTAGTTCTATGAGACCTTACCTCAAAAAATAAAGTCCAAACAAACAAAATAAAATTCATAGGTAGATTCCATCCACCACCTTCTGATTAAGCTTGAGTAGCTGGAGAATCATTTTAAAGAATTTCACTGTTTGAAGCAATATTCACATGTCTGCAACATGTACCCCTGGTCTTTAGTTCTGCCTAGTCAAGATAGACATGTTATGTCATTTGAAAACTTTTGTTTGCTTAATAAATGAATAAGATCTGTTGTGCATTATAAAATGAATAAATATTTGTACAAACAGGATCAGAAAGATAATTCTCAAGTTAGCATTGTATTTTTAAAACTGTAAGCATTTAGCCCGAGTACGGAAGAACCAGACACCATGTAGCTGGCCCAGGTCTTCCCCTGTGGACCTGTGGGGACATGGCAGCTGTATACAAAAGGCAGGCTGCTTTGGTGTTGTGTGGAGTGTTTACGGATGGCATGTATTCCCTAAGAAGGGATTGTTGATGCTCCTGACATTCAGCTTAATCAAGAGATGACCCTTCAGCCAACCTAACAATGTTTACATTACACAGACAGAAATGTTCTCTTAATATTCCATTAAATATTTAGCTAACACCACTAGAGCACAGCACAGCAGTAACGTGGCTGTATCAGAATGGGAAAGCGTCAGGTTTCAGTCTTGTGTGACAACTGTGCGGTACACCAGGCAAGAGCAGACCTGCACAAGGGGAGAAGGCATGGTTGGCCATGAGCCGGAGGGGAACTAAACCTTTTTTGGTGGTACCACAGCCCACACACTGACAAGGGTTTGAGCTTGGCGAGGCAGACGCCTGCTGCCTGTTCTGCGTAGAGATGTCTCAGGGAGCCACTGACTCTCTCTGGCACGCCCTTTAAACTGCTGCTCTCCTCACCCCTGCAGTCTCATCCAGTGTGTCCCAAAGTAAGGTAATGTTCGGATTTGCGTGTCTCAGCAACGCCCCCGTAGCAACAGCAGGCATTCTTTAAAAACCTATTTAACTTTTGTGTCCCTAACAAAACAGGAGTACCAACAGCCATAACAGTAATAATAATAGTTCATGCTTATTTAGAATAATCTAGGAAGAGAAGCATCATATGTATTGAATTTATTTAATCTACCTGCTGTAGACGGCCATGTTCTTTAGCCATTCAATATGGGATTTCATTTTCTTACAAATATATGAAACAAAAAACTTACTCCATAGAAAAATAATATCCATAGAATGGTTATTTATTATTATTGTTTCTAAAAGCATGTTCAACAAAAGTAATTTTTTAATTATTTGCAATCTTTGTAAATAATGACAAATTATTTCATACTCAAAAACTTCACACCGGAAAAAAAAAGATACTCTGGATAGTAGAGATAAGTATTCTCCCCACATTCTCCGTGAAACGGATCCATTAAGCACCCCATCTTAGTTACTTTTCTGTTGCTGTGGTAAAATACCCACGACAAAAGCAGCTTCTAGATGAAGGAGTTGGTTTGGCTTGTGGGTCCAGAGTCCATGGTGGGAGAGCATGGCACCCAGAACAGAAGCTGAGAGATCACATCATGGAGCTCAGGCCAGGAGCAGGGAAAACAAACTTGAGGCAGCGGGCGACTGTCAATCAAAGCCTACCTCTAGTGATATCCTTCCTCCAGTGAGGCCACACCACCCAACCTCCCCAAATAGTGCCTCCAAGCAGAGACTAAGATTCACATACCCACGCCTCTGGGGACACTTCTCATTCAAACCACCACACATCCCAATCCAGGAAGGATAACTGGGTGCCGGGATGAGGGAGGGGGCAGAAGTGAGCCATGGTAGACTAGAGTACTTCCGGGTCTCCAGCTGGAATGGTTCTGGGGACACAGCAGGCTGTTCTCTTCTGGACTTCATCTTGTCATCCTGGTTCTCACAGAGAACAGAATGCCTTGTTGAGGTAAACCCCTGGCACGGATTTATCATGAAGCCGAGGAAGCGTTGCCATCCATACCCCTCACTCACATGGACCCCTGCGTAAGGAAAAAGATCACAGAAGATCCTAAATCTCTGACTCTAATAGCTTCTTGGGAATTTTTTTCCTTTACTTTGAACATTTACGTTTGTACCTAGTTTTGTTTTGTTTTGTATTTTTGGACCTTAATCCTAAGACCCACACAACCTGAATCCACCCATGCAGAGAACTTTATTCATAGAAAATATAGGCAATGATGTCACCATTCACTGAAAAGTCAGGTTCATGGTGGATCCACTGTGGATGGCACACTGGTCATGATGGTGGTGGTGGTGGTGGTGGTGGTGGTGGTGGTGGTGGTAATAATAATAATAATAATAATAATAATAATAATAAACCAGCAATGATAACAACCAACTCACCTGGGCCTCGTCAGTGTAGCAGGTCTATAGTGCCGAAGCATATCCTGTCTTTATGGTCCTTCACCTTTGTCCGTGAACCTGCTGCTGACTTTATTTCTCTGTCTTCTTTCCACTGTGAATTATTCCCTTTTAAGAAAACTCACACACTTCATAACTCTTCTTAGCCTTGCGGGTCCCCAAACAGTGCCAGTGTGCATGGGAAGGGGATCAGTCAGTGCTTTCCTCGTGTGCATGGGAAGGGGTCGTTGCCTTCCTCATGTGCATGGGAAAGGGATCAGTCAGTGCCCTCTTTGTGTGCATGAGGAGTCAGTGCCTTCTTCTTGTGCATGGGAAGGGGTCATGGCCCTCCTCGTGTGCATGGGAAGGGGTCAGCGCCTTCTTCATGTGCGTAGGAAGGGGTTGGTGCCTTCCTCGTGTCCTACAGGAAGCCACCAAATGCTTGTGATGAAGACAGAACCCGAAAAGAGACTAGAAGCAGGGAGACTAGGGAGGAATGGTTAGAAGAGGAAAAGCTGGGCTGGAGGGGTGGCTCAGCAGGTAAGAGCACTGGCTGCTCTTCCACAGGACCTGGGTTCTTTTCCCGGCACCCACATGCTGGTTCACAACCATCTGTAACTCCAGTCCAAGGGGATCAGATGCCCTCTTGTATTCTCAAAAGATAAATAAAAACATTACAAATGTTTTTAATAAGATAGGAAATAGAAGAAGAGATGATGGACATGGGTGCACCATCCTATAGTGTGGTCTCTCAGATGTTACCGGAGCATAAAGGGCTCTCCAGAAAGACGCCTGCTGGTGACGCCACAGCTTCCCCTTACCCTACTGCAGCCTCTGCCTGGTACTTGCATTTCTCATCATCAGAAGGCTTTTTTTGCCTCCTCCAGGGAAAGTGTACTGAAGGTCTGATCTAGTGGCTGCTGAATATCCAACACGGAGAATAACACCAGGCGTAAAGTAGTGCCTCAGTGACAGTGACCCAAGGGGTTCTCAGTTTCAGCGAAGGAGGTTCCACACTGCAGCATCCGACTCTGTTTCAGGCAATCCCAGGCAGATGCCACTCTGTGCTCAACAAATTGGCTTTGAAAGAAAGGAAGCAACAGAATGGCAGTGAAGATAAAGGGACAGTGTAGGAGAAAGGATATGAATAAATCCTTGGTTCTCCTTGTGGAGAGCAAAGAGATGCACTGCCTTTAGGGGCTGTCTGGACCAAATTGAGTATGCTGTTTAGAGCCTTCTTATTTGGGGGCTTTAACGTTTCACAGCACCATAATACATTAAGTTGGAATTTCAATAGCAGGCTTAATATACCATGCAAGCTAGTGTAGACTCTCAGATTATACATATTCATGGGATCAAACACAGCCTCACTTCTGAGATGACGGCAAAGTAGAGTATCAACAAGAGAACAACAATCAGAGAAACAGGGGGTACTTCAATTGCTGTTTACTTACGACGACGTCTTACCAGGGAAAACAAGCAAAAGGAAAGATCGTTCCTAATGATAATCTAGCACTAACAAAACAGTGCTCCAAGCCGCCATATTTTCCCTCTTCTCATACAATAAAGCATTTTAAAGCAGCACCGTGAGGCAGCATTTCCTCCAGATGCAGTGATATCTAAATTCAAAGTCGGTTAATAATACTGCAGCTTTAATTCCTTCCCAAAGTTATCCCTTGAATAGCTCAAATCAAATCAAGCCAGTACTTGTGGGAAATAGGTATCTCTATTGAATCTTTGTATTTTTCATTCCCAAGAACCTCCTGAGGATTGCAGTTATTTACCTTGACAGTCCTTCAGTCCAGAGTGGATGTGGAACTTCATAATCAGTCTGTAGGCTATGATAAGTTGAGCCCAGCCTTCCCACACATTCTAGCATGGGAGTGTCAGCTCATGTCAGGACCACAGGCTCGCTAAGGAATTTCTGTGATGTTTCCCCTGACAAATAATTTTGCACCGTTGTGGCTTAGTACTTCTTTTCTATGATGAAAATAAAATGATTGTGGCCTTGAGTTCTTAGGATGGTGGGAAGAGGGGCTTTGTAAATCAAAGATGAAGAAAACACTTTGAACTCAGGGCTGGCCAGAATTCTTTCTGGATTCCCTGTCGGCCTGCTAGCTGTAGGATGCCCAGCTCACTTGCTGTGAGAACGAGGGATGCTGTATCTATTATACATACCACTTCATCTTGAAGGCCATCTTGTGGAGCCAATGTCTTTACACTCTCTTTGCAAAACTGAAAGATCTCTAAAGGCTTACACAAGATCATTTAAATCTGGCCCTTATCAGGGCACGTTGGTCCTTCATGGACATCCGCACATCTCTCCTGAACATTCAGTTGATTTGTATGAGAAGCAGTTCATGTTGTTTTAACACACCGTCTCCACCTGTAGAAATTCTGTGAAAGGCCTGTGGCCAAGCCTGCTTCTGTTCACATTACAAGTTTCCACCAGGTACTTTCTTTGCACACAGTCTCTCTCAGCATGAGGGCTTTCTGCAGAGCCAGGGCTTTCTCCTTGTAATTTAGAATGTCAACAGGAGCTCAGCTGTATTGAACCAGTGTGTAGACTAACGCCCACTGTAGCCCATATGTAACCATTCCATGCACACTGGTAGTGTGCACCCCCAGTGACAGCAGACTGAGGTTCCTCCTTCCAGAGAAGAGGCCATGGACAGGCGCTGTGGAAACCTTGACACACAATACATTCCTCAGCATGCAGGTGCATTAATGAGCCTCAAATCCCAGGTTTGCGGATGTCACTGTCCATGCATCAAAGCAGAGGCATCTGGAGTGTGGGTGGAAATGCGAGTCACATCGACACCTGCATTAAATGTTTCCTGGAACCCACTGCAAAAGGTTCATTTTCCAAATGGGTTTTGTTAATTTAATTTATTTTGTTCTTTTTGTGGCTAGAAAGCTAGAGGAAAATTGAGATGAAGAAACAGGGTTAAGCTGCCCCAGGGGATGGCTTGTCGGAAGACCACTTTTCAGGCAGGGGACTGCATATAGAGCACACCGTAATGACGGCTGCTTGTCAAAGGATCTGATGTGTGTTTTGCAGAATGAAACAGCTCGTATTTTCAGCACTTGATAAACCGTTCTCCAGGGAAATGAATGAAGGCTGCACACCGCTGTCTCTGCCGCCTAAACACACACTTGTTTGAAGCGAAGGCAGCAAAAAACAAGGCAGAACAAACCCCCTGCTGCCGCTGCTCGCAGCTTACATTTTCTTTCTGTAACGTGTTTGCTGGTATGGACAGAAAACAAGTTCAGGAAACACAGAGGAGGAAATATTCCAGCCTGAAAATGGATTTGGGCTTGGCGAAACTGAATGAGGTGAAACGTGGAAGGTCACCCAGTTAGTCAAGTTCAAGGGTTCCTCCAGATGAGCCTGGTCAGAGTCCAGATGGCTCAAGAGAAGCCTGTCGGTCCCACTGAGGAATTAGCCCAGACAGATCAAAAGAAGATCCATAGGCAAATAAAAAAATGGCACACATTCAAAATTAATTCACAGTACTGTTGGGTACAGATGTGACTTTATTATCAAGGCAACTTTAGATGAAGTGGATACTTGATTGCTTGAGGGAGAGGGAGACGCAACCTCCCCCTACATAATTACTCTCTTAGGAGCACAATACAATTAAAACCACTTGGGCTGGTGTGTAGGGATCACCTTCTATTTCCTTCTGCCCTGCATATTATTTATGGTTGTGGCTTGGGTTATACCCTGAATATCACATTTCTCACAAGAAACAACACTGAGTAATTGGCTGCTGCCGGGCTCACTGCTCAACACTGAGTCATTTGGATTAGAGCCATATTTTATCACTTGAGCTGCTTTAGGTTTTTCAAGCTGTGAAGCCCTGTTCTTGCATTTGATCTTCATAAAATCGAGGAAAGCCTTCTCTGCTGCCTGCTTGAGATGCTTAGTCTTACTGCAACCTGATGTGCCGTGTGTCATTGATACTCATGGGAGACCCGCCCGTTCCTGGATGGAGATGGAAGAGGAGGGGGTTGGGGGAGGGGGAGGGGAGGGGATGGGGGAGGGCGGTGGAGGCTGTGGCTGGGATGTAAAATAAATAGATGAATAATAAAAAAAAAAAATCAAGTGTTCTGGTTAGCTCATCCAGGTCAAGGCAATCTAAGTCACTGGATGTTTTCTGTGTGGGCCTGGGTGGAAACCTGAGCCATTCTCTGTATAAAGCACTAGAGAAGGGCTCTATGATCCGAACTCCAGAAGTAATCAGTCTAATTCAGAGAGTCAATCCAGCCACGCATGAGCAGCCTGCGCTTGTGTTAGTAGAGCTAGCAATGCCCATCTTAAATCAATAAGAACTTTAAACTTTTATGAAATACCTTTATAAAAATATCTTTATGAAATATAAATCTTTATGGAATATCATTAAAATAGTAGCAGGCAGTTCTTCCCCTTCACTTCAGGTACTCGGTCCTCCAACAAAAGGCTTGATCTCACCTCTGTCCCTCCTGTCCTATCTTTATCTTCCTTTGTTACTGATTTTTTTAATGCTACACGGGAAGTTGTGTAGTCCTGTCATTTGTTAGTCCCCTTCCCCGATGCCATTTCATCCTCTGATACCAGAGAAGAAGCGTGTGCCTGCAGGAGCTCCTTCTCTAGTTTCTTCAGGGCTTTTCTCATGAATGGATTTGGGGTTTGTGAAAGGCCGTTTGTAAATCCACTGAGATAATCGTACAATTTCTGTCTAACATTTACAATTTTACATGTGCAGAAACATCCCTGAATCCCCGGGATGAAGCCACTTGGTCATGGCAGGTGGCCTTTGTGATGTGCAGCTGAGTTCTGTTTGCAAGTATTTTACTGAGAAGTTTTGCATCTGTGTTCAACAGGGAGATAATAATTTTCCTCTTAATTTTGTTTCCTTTTTTTTAAACTGCATCTGTATCCAGTTTGGGTATCAGAGTAACACTGATTTTTATAAGACAAGTTGGTAATGTCTCCTTCCTGTCTATTTCATGGGATCGTTGGAGGAACATTGGTGTCGGGTCAGCTGCACTGTGAATCTCTGGTAGGGTCAGCAGTGCATCCGTGTGTGCTGGGCCGTTTCAGGTGACTTCCTGCCTTTGCAGCGCATTGTCTACTGTGTTTAAGTCGTTATGTCCTTGGCTTAGTCTTAGGAGGGCCGATGAGCTTAGAAGTTACTGCTAGACTCTTTGGCTCTTTTGGAATGTAGTTTTTCAAAATATGCCTAATTTCCTTTTGAATTTCATTGGTTTCTGCTGTTACATCTCCCATTTATCACTAATTTTATTCACTTGAATCTTCTCTTTCCTCTTGTTTGGCCAACAATTTGTTAATCGTGTTTATATTTTCAGATAACCAACTCTTTGTTTCTTTTATTCTTTGTATTATTTTTTCATTTTCATTTCATTAATTTATGTCCTGATTTTTATTATTTCTTTCCACCTGTTGATTGAAGGTTTGTCTTTGTCTTTTTTTCTGAGTCCTAAAAAAATCATTCAGTTACTTATTAAGAGTGCTCTGATTCGCTAATGTGCATACTTATAAACTTCCCTCTTAGAAACTGTTGTATCCCACTAGTTCTGCTGTGTTTTGTTGTCATTTTTATTTGATTCTAGAAAATTTAAAATTTTCCTCCTGACTTAAGACACATAGTCAGCAATATGTTATTTGGTCTTTATGAGTTTATCTGTGTGTAGCCTCTCTTGCTTTTGATTTATTTGATTGTGACCATATACAATACAAATTATTTCAATTTTCTTATTTCTTATTACTTTGTGTTCTAAAATGTGATCTATTTTACAGAAAGTGTCATGGCCATCTGAGAATATTTATTCTTCACTATTTGGATAGAATGTTCTGTAGACGTCTGTTAAGTACATTTAATCTGAATGTCACTGAATTCTGAATTTCCTTGTTGATTGTTTTTCATCTATGGTGCGAGTGGGGTACTGAGGTCACCCATGCTGGTCCATGTTTGATTACATGATTGAGATCACTGATGTTCAGAGTTATTATTGAAAGATCTATATTCAATCATGTCATTTCACTTTTTCAATGACACTTGATACTTTACTTTATTTGCTTATTTAGTTTCCTAATATGTTTTGTTTTTTCCTGTGGTCTCATAAATGTGTTTTTTTTTTCTCTTAGTGTGCAGGATTGTGCCAGTATCTTCTGTAGTGTTGGCTTGGTGGTCTAATTTTCTTTTCATTTTTTCCATAGTGTTTATGATGGAACATTTTCCTCCTTCTTCAGTTATGAAGGATAGTGTTGCTGAATATAGTACTGTGAGCTGGCAGTTGTGTGGTTCCGTGCCCAGCTCCCCCAGGCTATGGAGCGTCTGCTTACAGATCTTGTGTTATTCTTGTGGGTTTGCTTTTCACTGTGACTTGGTTCAGCTCTCCTATTCCTGCTTCGTCCTCTATACTTAGTGCTTTGACTAAGTATGGATGAAATGACAAGGTTGTTTGATGGACCCTTGCATCTGTGGTTCTAAACACCTCCTTTATCTTGATGACCACCTTTCCTTAGATTTGGGAAATTTTCTGTATGATTTTGCTGAATATATTTTCTGTGTATTTAACTTGCACTTCTCATTCTTCTATGCTCATGGTTCATAAATCCAGTCATTTAATAGTGTCCCATAGATCTTGCATGTTGTTTGTACCTTCTGATTAATTAATTTGTTATTGTCTAAATGTATTAATTCATCTCTCCTGTCTTTCAACACTGATGTTCTGTCTTCTACTTTATTCTTTCTGTTGTTAAGGAATTTTAAATTTCATTTATTAAAGTTTTACTTTTAAAATTTTAATTTGATATTTTTCAGCATGTCTATCTCTCTATTGAATTCCTCTTTAATATCCTATATTAATGTCCTTTTTCTTTGGGGAGAGGGAGTTTCAAAACAGAGTGTAGCACAAATCTTAAATGGTCTCATTAATTAAAAAAAAAAAAACCCTCAGGAGCCAGATATAGGGGTGATAGTTGAGAGATCAGAGAGACAGAACAAGCCACAGCTAACCTCACCTCGACAACTCCTCATTGGATCCCGTTTCCCTGAATCTTCACACTGAAAGCTTCTGAGTCCTCACTGGAATGAATCTCAGCTGAACTGCTGCTAAGAAGTCTAAAAGCTTAAAAAGCCTCTAGTTTCTGGTCCTCACACTTTATATACCTTTCTGCTTCCTGCTATCACTTCCTGGGATTAAAGGCGTGTGTCTTTCCCAAGCAAGACACGAGATCTCAAGTGCTGGGATTAAAGGTGTGTGCCACCATGCCTGGCTGTTTCCAGTGTAGCCTTGAACTCACAGAGATCCAGGTAGATCTCTGCCTCTGCAATGCTAGGATTAAAGGCATGTGCTACCACTGCCTGACCTCCATGTTTAATACAGTGGCTGTTCTGTTCTCTGACCCCCAGATAAGTTTTTTGGGGTCCACAATAGATCAAGCACAACAGGGTTTCTCTGTGTAGTCCTGACTGCCCTGGAAACTTGTTCTGTGGACCAGGCTGGCCTCAGATTCACAGAGATCCACCTGCCTCTGCCTCCCTAGGATTAAAGGTGTGCATCACCACCACCACCACCAACCACCACCACCACCACCACCACCACCTCCACCATCACCACCACCACCACCACCACCACCACCACCACCACCACCACCACCACCACCCCACCACCCACCACCACCACCACCACCACCACCACCACCACCACCACCACCACCACCACCATCTGGCTGACTTCCTTTTTAAAAATTCAACTGTTTGAATATATTTTTTAATTAATTTAGGAGTTTGTGTCCTCTTTTGTTTTATTGAACATACTTATAATCATTCTTTTTAACTCTTTGTCCGGGATTTCACCTAATTCATTCTCATTTGAATCCATTACTGTGGAATTTTCTTCCAGACCTTCCTAGATACCTGCTTCTCAGGGATCTTTTTAAAATGGCTTTTTGCCAGTGTTCCAGTTTAGTGCCAAGAAGAAAGGATTTTCTCAGCCTACAAGTAGTATGCAGACCTTAAGGATCTTGTCCAGCTGAGTACAAATCTGCTGAGTAATGGATGCATTTAGTGCTGACAGAGGTTTTGAGCCTCTGATTTTGCCTCCACTCTGATCTCTTTGTTTCTTAACATACTTGTTACTGGAAGAACAGTGCTATGGTGATATTTTATTTGTGCTGAAATATGATTTTATTTGTATGTTAATAAAGTTGCCTGGGGATCAGAGCTAAGAGCAAGCCATTTAGCAGAAGTCCAGTGGTGGCACATGCCCTTAATCCGATCACATGGCAGGCAGAATCTCTGTGTGTTCAAGGACACAGCCAAGCAGTGACCCGAACCTTTCCTCTCAGTACAAATAGAGACCATACACAGGCAGTGATGAAGAAGTCATGTGGTTGGGTTTAGAACCAATGAGAAGGCAGAACAGAAAGGCACTAAAAAGACAGAACACAGGAAGAAGGTCTCTAGGACAGCAGCAAGTGGTAAGATAAGGTGATCTTAGCTCTTGGCTACTGCTCGATCTCTGGGCTTTTAACTCTTTATTTGGCTCTGTGTTTCTTGTTTAATAAGACAGTTTAGAATTACATCTACATAGTGCAATTTTTTTTAAGGCTTTCTCTTTGTCCTGAGCTTTGTAGTTTCCCAAACTCTGCGTGGGAGTGGAGCACTCCCAATTCAGGGCTGAGCATTTACAGCCTGACTCTGAACTTCCCATCCTCCAGTTATTCTTTATAAAGTTTCTGTCATCCTCCACTATTGGAACTAATGTATTTTCACCATTACATAAAGAAACTGATTTCTCACTATCCCCAGTTTATTATCACGCTGTCTGTATGTGGGTGTCTTCCACCATCTTAAGTCCTACACCTCTGTGATTAGATCATCATATGGAATTTTAAAAAAACTCATATACTTTAGGTATGTTTAGTGTTCAAGTGGGACTATATTATAATAGAGTTGAGATTTTTTTTAATCCCCACTGCACTGGAGATGTAGCTGAGTAACTGAACCACCAATCACATGCTCTAGAAGCTGGGCCTGCTCTTCAACACTACTCTGTGTATAGAATCCTACCTACATGAACACCCACAACTGGTGGATAGGCCTGCTGTGACATCCAGTTTAATCCAGTAATATCCAGTTTAAAATAATTGCCCTTTCAACTCCAGTCATTTTGGGGAAAGTAGAGGAGCAGTGTCAGTGTAGTGTATACTCAGAAATTAGTAACTAAGGAAAGAATGTAAAGAATATAGACAGAGTAAGACTAGCAATTAGCATGAGAGAAGTGGAGAAAAAAAGAAGTGGGTACCTATAAAAACAGGAGGAGGAGACACAGTAGCTCCAGCTAAAGACAGGGTGCAAAGAGAAGGAGGCCAAGAAATGCAGTCAGAAAGCCTGATACAATCCAGCACTCAGAAGGCTAAAACAGGAGACCTCCCTTCCGCAGCTCAGGGCAACTTGTGTTCTTTAAAAAAAAAAAAAAAGGTCTCAAAATGAGAGAGGAGGACTAGCTAAGCAGGGCCCTCCCCTGGTTCTTCCTCTTTCCACTCACCACCCCATCAGCAGATGACTCTATCTAGACCATGGATTTAGTTACTATTTTTTCGTTCATATCATCAGTTTATTGCAGATGAGATTCTGACCCAAATATCAGCCATCTAGACACCGATCCTTCAGTATCCTTGTAGGCAGCAGAGACTCCCAGTGCCCATGACTAAGCACACACTCCAGAGCTGCTGCTTGGTTTGTATCCTAACCTTGATGATGGTAGGGCCTTCTATCCCACTAAAGTCAGAATCTCGAATATGTAAGTGTCTCCTACCATCCCCTGTGTTCGCTTTCATAGCACATCTACCTATTCTGCTCAGCTCTCTACCTTATTTTAACCTGGCCTTTCCCACTTAATTACTACTAGATCTTCCAAAACATTATTGCTTCCAGAATAGACAAAAAAAAAAAAAAAATACAAATCCAGTCACATTGCATCCTTAATTTAAATCATTCACTGGTTCTTCTCTGTTTCTAGATCTTAGCTTAGCCTAAGACACTTGTGAATAATTGGGCCTCAATGTATCCACTCTTCTCCATGGCTCCCTCTTCTTATCAAAACATCTACATCAGGCACATTTGATTTTCAGAGGTTTATCAAACCTTTTTTAGACTAATTTGTGTTTTCCTTTGCCATGGGGTATACACCAAACTCTTCATTGTATATTTTCTTCTTAGACAAGCTATTACCTCTATTGAGAAGCCTTGCGTAGAAACCCCTCTGAGGGTCACATACCCTCTCTCAGTACCTGCACACACTGCTGGACTCTTGAGTGGCAATTCCCTACTCACGTTCATTTGAGCATCTCGTGTTGAGATGCTCTACTCTGTGTTACTCCATGCTGTGTAAAACAGTGGTTTTGGACTACATTACCCTAAGAGACTCCACAAGCAGAATTTGAATCCTGTTTAAGGGAGGATGACTGCAGTGTCTGAGTGGACTCAGAAACTGTACCATCTGTTGTTAGATATCATGTATCCATCACAAACTAATAAATGATTTTTCTGGGACTACCTATGCCAGAAACATAGACAAACAGGCTCATGTCTTTCCACAGTTCTCAGAATTTATTGAATAACAATCAGTTATTTAGAAATTTCAGTGACAGACATTTATCATAAAGTGAGCTCTGCTGCAACCCTATAACTTGTATTCATTCTGTAACCTATACATATGTATAGAGATATGTAGATAAATCCACTGTGTGCTGTGTGATGTAGGAGTTAATATTAGTAAGTAAGATAAGAACAAATCACCTGCATTTACTCCTGGAGCTCAGCCTGGTGCTTGGCTGTGGCTCTCTGCATCTGCTTCCATCAGTTACTGGATGAAGGTTCTATGATGACAGTGAGGGTATTCACTGATCTGATTGCCAGAGTAGGCCATGTTAGGCACCTTCTCCACTGTTGCCAGTAGTCTAAGGTGGGGTAATCCTTGTGGATTCTTGGGAACTTCCCTAGCACTGGGTTTCTCCCTATCCCCATGATGTCTCCCTCTATCATGGTATCTCTTAGCTTGCTCTCCCACTCCATCCCTGTTCCAGCTCAACCATCCCATTCCCTTATGTTTTCATCCTTCATCCCCTACCCTCCATTGCCCACCCCTCACCCCCAGTCTACTCATGGAGATCTCATCTATTTCCCCTTCCCAGGGCAATCCATGCATCCCTCTTAGGGTCCTCCTTGTTAGCTAGCTTCTCTGGAGCTGTGGGTTGTAGTCTGGCTATCCTTTGCTTTACATTTAGTATCCACTTATGAGTGAGTGCATACTGTGTTTGTCCTTCTGAGTCTGGGTTACCTCACTCAGGATGATATTTTCTAGTTCCACCCATTTGCCTGCAAATTTCATGAGATTTTTTTTTTTTTTTTTTTTTTTTACTGATGAGTAGTACTCCATTGTGTAAATGTGCCACATTGCCACATTTTCTTTATCCATTCTTCAGTTGAGGGGCATCTAGGTTGTTTCCAGGTTCTGGCTATTATGAACAATGCTGCTATAAACATAGTTAGGCATGTGTCCTTGTGGTATGATTGAGCATTCCTTCAGTATATGCCCAAGAGTGGTATAGCTGGGTCTTCAGGAAGATTGATTCCCAATTTTCTGAGAAACCACCATACTGATTTCCAAAGTGGCTGTACAAGTTTGCACTCCCACCAACAGTGGAGGAGTGTTCCTCTGGCTCCACATCCTCTCCAACACAAGCTGTTATCAGTGTTTTTTATCCTAGCCATTCTGACAGGTGTAAGATGGTATCTCACAGTCGTTTTGATTTACATTTCCCTGATGACTAAGGATGTTGAGCAATTCCTTAAATGTCTTTTGGGCATTTGAGATTCTTCTATTGAGAATTTTCTGTTCAACTCTGTAGCTGTGGGGCGTTTACCCACCACCCCCACAGTTCCCCAGAGTTTTCTTGAATGCAATCAGCAGGAAATATTAGATAGAAGGATTTATAGTGGAGAATCTTGCGGAGATAAACAGATAGAAAATAAAGTATAGCCTCGAGAGGGCCTGGAACCTATTCCAACAGGCCCTGACTGTCTCTGGTCCAGGGATTTTTATAGAGACACCAAGGGGTGGAGCAAAAGACCTCCTCCCCCAGCACAGCCAAGTGCAGACCATCTCAGACACCTGCATTCAGGCCCGTGGTCCTGATCATCCTCTATTCGGACCTGCTGGGTAAAGCCACAAGGAACCCGAGAACGGGCTCCCACATGTAGCCCATTTTTAAATTGGATTGTTCAGTAATTTGATGTTTAGTTTCTTGAATTCTTTATATAATTTGGAGATCAAACCTCTGTCAGATGTGGGGTTGGTGAAGATCTTTTCCCATTCTGTAGGCTGTCATTTTGTCTTATTGACCACATCCTTTGCCCTACAAAAGGTTCTCTGTTTCAGGAGGTCCCATTTATTAATTGTCAATCTCAGTGTCTGTGCTACTGGTATTATATTTAGGAAGTGGTCTCCTGTGCCAGTGCATTTAAGACTACTTTCTCTTCTATCAAGTTCAGTGTTACTGGATTTATGTTGAGGACTTTGATCAACTTGGACTTGAGTTTTGTGCATGGCAATAGATATGGATCTATTTGCAATCTTCTGCATGTTGACATCCAGTTATGCCAGCACCATTTGTTGAAGATGCTTTCTTTTTTCCATTGTACAGTTTTGGCTTCTTTGTCAAAAATCAGGTGTTCATTGGTGTGTAGATTAATGTCAGGGTCTTCAATTTCGTTCTATTGGTCCACATGTTGGTTTTTATACCAGTACCAAGCTGTTTTTATTACTGTAGCTCTATAATAGAGCTTGAGTTCAGGGATCGTGATGCCTCCAGAGGTGGCTTTATTGTACAGGATTGTTTTAGCTATCCTGCGTCTTTTGTTTTTCCATATGAAGTTGAATATTATTCTTTCAAGGTCTGTGAAGAATTGTGTTGGGATTTTGATCAGGATTGCATTGAATCTGTAGATTGCTTTTGGTAAGATTGTCATTTTTACTATGTCAGTCCTACCTATCCATGAGCATGGGAGATCTTTCCATTTTCTGACATCTTCTTCAATTTCTTTCTTCAGAGACTTAAAGTTCTTGTCATACAGGTCTTTCAGTTGCTTGGAGTCACCCCAAGGTATTTTATATTATTTGTGGCTATTGTAAAGGGTGATGTTTTTCTGATTTCTTTCTCAGCCTATTCACCATTTCTGGCATAATGTGCTCATGACACATGGCACACTCACAAAGTGTTTAGAACCAAAGACTGAATATACAGGTGAACCCCTCTTGAACTCAGGACCCCCAAAGAGCTGTTGACCAGTATTGATGTGCTGTTAAAGGAGAAAAATTTCATTTTCTGAAGGCTACAGGGATCCATGTGCCCATAGGAGGTCTTCACAGCCATGATGTTCTCACCAGCTACATCACCTCTCTTTAGCAATGATGTTTTCATAGAGAAGTGTGCTGAATTCTTCACCTCCATGAACCCTGTTCCCATGCTTCTGCACACCACAAGTACTTACACTCTTAAACATGCAAACATTTGTTTTTCCTACACAAAGTGGCAGAGAGTAGCTAGGGTTATAAATGTCCATGGCGTCTGTGGGAACTGATATGCTTTGCTTGCTGTATATAAAGAATGGCTGAATTCGTTATCACCCTGTTATGTTTGTGTTAATTTGAAACTATTGTAGTACTCATTATACTTTGTACTGTTTTACAGTTTTTGGGATAATGATTTGTGCAACACATAGGCACATTTACTAATTCTTTACTAGGAAAAAAAGATTATTTCTGTAGGGGTATGTGAGATGTTCTATGTTGTCTTATGGAGACTCTCTTTAAAATAATTGCCCTTCTAAACAAAACTCCTAATGTTATATCCCTCTCTATTGTCTTCTCCCTCTCTCTCTCTCTCTCTCTCTCTCTCTCTCTCTCTCTCTCTCTCTCTCTCTCTCTCTCTGTGTGTGTGTGTGTGTGTGTGTGTTTGGCATATTTTGTTAAGCAAATTTCATTTCATGGTGAGAAAATAATTTCTTAAATTCAACAAAAACATCAGCCAGGATTGACTGATTGATTTCTCCCTCCTTCCTTCCCTCCTTCCCTTCCTCTTTCCCTTCCTTCCTTTCTTCTGTCCTTCCTTCTGTCTTTCATGTTTCATTTTATTTGATATTTATATCCAAGTCCCTGGTAGAATTTTTATGAATTTTCTTACCTATCTCGAGTCTCAGTCTCCAATTTAGTTTATAAACAATATGTGAAATTTTCTTAGCCACACAACATTCCTTTTCCTTTCTTTATTATGCATGAAGACAATTGACCTCGTTGACTGAATTAGTGCCCACACATATTTACTACTGTTTAGTGCATGAATTAGTGAACTTTCAAGGCCAGATAAAGATAAGAAACAAGACTGAAACTGTAATTAGCAGTTTTTGATTGTTAAATATCTTGTAGTTTTCCCAAGAATTCTTAATCGTCCACATGACTAAGACTTTATATCCTTATGTCACCTGCCTCTGCCCCCCCCTCACCAATTTTGGAAAGAATTCTGTCAGATCACCAGATGTACACTGTTAGCTACTGAAGAATCTCTGGGCTGTCTCTTTAGCTGCTCTGTGAATACACTCATTTATCTCCTCATTTGTTTTTAAGGCAATGCTGTCTGGGTAATCATGTGTGAATCTTTATTGAACACTTATGGATGAGCCACCTGTTCTTACAAATTAGCTGAGTTCTTGAGAAGGCCCAAATTAGTGAATTAGTTGATGAAGGAAATTTGTTGCAGAGACAGCAGGCAGCTAAGGACTTTTTCAGCTTGTCAAAGGTATTGTTAGTCTCTGAGACTGGTGAGGAATCACAAAGATACCAAATGAACAATTCTAGGCAGTGATCTAATACCTTAAGCTCCCTAGAAGAAAGTGAAATTGCCAGTCACATCACTTGAAGAGATCTTTGCTGATCTCAGGTCATCATCTAGAAAGTTGACTAACTTTTGTAGAAGTGAAAAATTTTCCCCACTGATCGATGTGAAGATCAGAAGAGAATCACAGAGAAACTTGTGGGGAAGTAGGCATTCTCATCCACTTGTGCATCTGGCCACTTTAGACATTGACCAAACCTCAGAAATCACTCTGCCCTCTTATACCCAGGATGGTGTGAAGCCTTTGCTTCCTACAGTAACTTAAGTGATGAACAATTCCAGTGGGTGAGCTGCCCTCTTGAACATTGCATTGGCTTCTAGAAGTTAGGACAAATGTAATACTACAGACCCAGAGCATTGAGTCACTTTCCTGCACATTAGAGGTCCCCTAATTGTCAACTTGCAGCTTCATATTCTATGTCAACACTCAAGTAGTGCTCTTATTTCTGAGGGAGCAGGGCTCTGTGTACACAGCACTGTAAAAGGAGCAACCGAGTGGGTACCTTAAATGTCTTCTCTGCCCAGTCCTGTAGGTGACACTGACTTGTGTCACATTGCCTTGGTTTCATTCACTCAGGAAATAGGAAAGATACATCTTTGATTCAGTTTTTCTGGAGATACTGGACTAATCTGTGTGCAGATGTTGCCAGTGAGGTATCCTGTCTCCTTTTATTTTTGTATCATGGAGGTTATAAAATTTCATTTTAGAAACTTGAAACAGTTTTTACAGTGTGTGTGTGTGTGTGTGTGTGTGTGTGTGTGTCCATCCGTCCATCTGTCCATGCACATGCACATGTGGTGGTCAGAGCACAGCTAACAGGAGTCTGTCTTTTCCTTCTATCATTTTCCACTTGCACTCTGGAGGTTGAACTCAGACTGCAGAAATGAACTATGGTCATCAGAGTGACAGCACAGACAGAACCTTACTGACCAAGCCGTTTCACTGGCTCATAGAAACAGCTGTAAAAATGGAAAAATCCTAAAGAAGAAAGTCTAAACATGTCTCTGAGCTTCATGTGTGTGTGCGTTTTACTGCTAACAATTTGAATTGGTCCTTTGACCTATGTTTCTGTATAGTTAGGAATACTATAGCTATAGCCCTGGGATCCCTACAGTCTTATTGTGAGTGGGTAAGTGGGAAAGACAGTAGAGAAGACCCAAGGAAAGCATATTCTCTGGATAGAGAGACATCTTTGTCTTTTTCATGCATTCTTGGGGTAAGAAAATGATTATTATTCAATATCTATCCACTGACCACATTCTATATTCCAAACACTGTGTAGGTACTTAAAATGTAACCTATGGAAAGTGGGAGAGAGCTTGGAAGTGCAAAGTTTGACAAGATGATAGAATTTGTAGCCACATTGTTTTAGATGAGCCCATCCAGCACTGACTGTCTAGCATGGTTTTAGTGCTGCTGTGATCAATTCACATGTAGGAATTTTCATGTGGATTGTCTCTAAAGTGGTAGGCTGCATGAAACTGAGACAGATAAGTCTTGTTTCTGCAGAGACTGTAGAGTCTTTTGAAAATTATATAAGTCAGGGTTGATTTTACCACCAGCGAATGGAACCTCTCAGGGTCATTGGATCTTAGGGGGGAACTTGTCCTAATGTCTTCCCATTTTGACCCTCTGTAGCTCCTCTCCATGGCAGAATCTTCTACCTGACATATTCAATGTTAATTATCAACTGCTTTTTGAAACTTTTAGAACAGGAAAGCCACTTCTGCATGAGGTTGCCTATTCTAACTAGCCATAATTATCACACTTATATTAATCTAATAATCTGTAGTTTCTTGTGTTGAAATAAGGATCATGTTCCTGGGAACTTTGTTGAGCAGTAGAATTGAGGAAGTTATTGTTTTCATATGATTCAAAGACCAAACAACCAAGAAAAACCCTTAAAGAGTCAAAGTGCTCAGTTCTCCCAGGAACTAATGAAGGGAATCATGATGTGTGTCCCAGAACACCAGAGGTATGTTGTAGTGAGGGCCCTGCTTTGACAGCTGTCATGTAGAAAGTTGATTGACTTACTAGACCAGTTGAGAGGTGGTCATCCTTCCTCACTGAGTTACAACTATAACTCTTGGTTGTAGGGGGAGGCAAACTTGACCTTCTCAGCACTGTGTGGAGTCTTTCAGGGTACAAGGCTATTTGAAGAGCTGAGCTTTTTTAGTAGAAACTGTGACTATGGAGTAACAGTTTGAAACAATCTACCTGTTTTTGTAGCTGTCAAGTACTCTGCTGTACACAGGATGACATCATGAGAAGGCCAAGAATGCAATATCTTGATCTGAGCCAAAGCAAAAGCTGTCCTTCTGTACCAAGGAAATGAAAATCACTTTTAATTGCCAATTTGTAGGTTCCTGCTCCACATCCATCCCAACATCTATTGGTGAAATTATTAAGGCCACTCCACTTAGTTAAAAGGAAGATTTATTTAGTGGGCAACTTACAACAAGGGAAAGGTAGGTCGCAGGGTCTGGGGAAGGTGTATCTCAATCCAGTGGTGTTCTCTGGAGCTCTGCTCGGTCCACCTCCACCGTTCAGGGTCCCGGCACAGAGAGAGCACTCGCCCATCCAGCTCTCGAGTCTCCAGGCGCCTCCCCTGGCCCTGCCTCGTAGGTGTGACAGTTGCCAGAGTCTCAATGGGGGTTGGGTCAAAACTTCCAGATCCAAGCTGGAATGGCTACCCACTACATCTTCCCCTTTTTGTCTAAATAAGAAGGTTCTAAACTAATACAAGACTATATACAAAGGAATGGTTATCAAATATTGTCCAGGAATAATGAGGGATAATGACCTAGATAAGATGGAACTAAAACCAATGCAAACAATATCAAGCAAGGAACACATACTAAAATCCAGAGAAGTATAGAGCATAGGTAAATGGCATGTTATAAAGATCATTCCAAAAAGTGTCCTATCCTAAAGAACCTGAATCTAACACTTAATATGTTCTATCTAAGATATTATATATACTAAGTTGTAACTATAACTGTTAGTCTTCAATCCCATCAAAGACCTGAGAAGGAACATAATGGTACCTGAGAAATGGTAGATGGATGCAAGCAACTTTTGGGAATCTTGCAAGAGTAGACAAGACAGCTGGCAACCTGGACAGTCACCTAATGTTTCTCAGCATTGTTGGTGCATTCAAATTGGCTACAGGCCTAGAGTATCTGACAGACCATTTTCAGAAGCAGGATTTCTGAAAGACCATCTTACCCTGTTTTGGCAGAGTACAGTGGTCACTTTCCTTGTGTCCCACTTGTCCAGGAAGGAAAGCATTGCATTTGTACTGTCAGCCATCAAGGCAAGGGCAGTTCTTTGCCCAGTAGGCCATTTTGTGCCAAAAAGACAAACTTTGTCCAAATGGAAATGTCTTAGAAGCCCAACATTCTCTCGGGATCAAATTAGTGCAGCCAGGAGCAATTGTATCTCAAGTCAACAGAATTCTAAGTTATTTAAATGCCATATTCTCTAGGTCTATGAAGTGTTAGAAGATTACCTGTCCATCTGACCTATGTATCTGTAAATCTGGATAACCTAACTAACGTAGCTATAGAGATGACAGGCATAGGTGAATATAAATCTATAAGTCTTATCTACCGAAATAACCTAAGGACTGAGGCTTCATATAAACAAGGTAAACAGTCTATAAGCAAATGTATGGTGAAGAACGATGACTTCAAAATTGTGACAATACACAAGATATTTATAACAGAGGTAGGAATATATAGTGCGATATGCAATATGACAATAATCTTAAATATATATCAATATACCGAATATCCTAAACAGAAGTAGAACATACATAAAGTATGACAGATATAAATTTACATTTGTATCAATATACAAATATTTCAAATAAGAGTAGAAATATATGTACATTATAACAAATATAGTTCTTATTTGTATCACTATACAAATTATCTTAAATATGAATATAAAAATAGTTTACATTTGTATCAACATATAAGAATCCATAACAGTACAAATTACAGTGCAAATTATCTAAGGTTGCTATTTTACTAAATTTGTTTACTAGTATATACAATGATCTACCATCATATCTTATACCTATCCATTCCATTTCTTCTCCCCCCACCTTTTTTTTGAATACTGAATCTAATATTTTCTTGTTAAGGTTAAAACCTTCCTTTAAAAAAAGGGGGGGGGGAGTGCTGTGGGAGCCTGTTCTTGGGTTCCTCATGGCTTTACCCAGCAGGTCCGAATAGAATATGATTAGGACCTTGGGCCTGAGTGCAGGTGTCTGAGATGGTCTGCACTTGGCTGTGCTGGGGGATGGTCTGTATGTCAAATTGTTCTGACTGGTCAATAAATAAAACCTGATTGACCATGGCTAGGCAGGAAGTATAGGCGGGATTAACAGAGAGGAGAAATAAAAGAACAGGAAGGCAGAAGGAGCCTGCCAGCCGCCACCAGGACAAGGAGTATGTGAAGATGCCTGTAAGCCACGAGCTGCGTGGCAAGGTATAGATTTGTAGAAATGGATTAATTTAAGTTATAAAAACAGTTAGCAAAAAGCCTTCCACAGCCATACAATTTTTAAGCAATAGAAGTCTCTATGTTTATTTGGTTGGGTCTGAGTGGCTGTGGGACTGGCGGGTGACAAAGATTTGTCCTGACTGTGAGCAAGGCAGGAAAACTCTAACTACAACATCACAAACAGTTTTATTGTGAAAATAAAAGCAGGTGCTTGTGACTTGCAGCAGCATCTAGCAGCCAACACTAGTGTCGAATCTAGCCACACCTTCAGTGGCCAGGCAGAAGGACAGACTTTGTTCACAAATTGCACCCTTGGTTTATTTGTCACCAAACACAAAGCACACACACACACACACACACACACACACACACACACACACACACACACACACACCTTCCAAAGGACCTTATAAGGAGAGCAGAGTTTTGAGTGAGCAGCAGCACAAGGTTAGAAAGACATTCCAGAGGACAAATCAGAATTACTTACAGGAAGTTACTTTGCTCCTGGCATCCCTATCAAAAGGTCTATGTGACATCTAAAAGCAAAAGAAAATAAGTAGTGGGCTCACAGTTTGAGGGTACAGTCCATTAGGGTGGGAAGTCATGGTGGCCTGAGAATGGGGCAGCTGGCCACATTGGGCCAGGAAGCAGAGAGAGGGGTGGATGATAGTTCTCAGATTTTTTTCTTTTATTCAGTCCAGAACTTCAGCCACATTTAAGGTGGGTTTTCCCACCTCAGTTCACCCTATCTAGAAAGTCTTTAATTGATAATCCAGAGGTTTGTGTCCTGGGTAACTCTAGGTCCTGTCTCAAGTTGATGGTAATCATCACAGCACCAGGGCAGGCATTCAGAAGGGAGAGTGCAGAGAGAAATGAAGACTTAGGGTAAAGTGGGAGGGCAGCTGCAGCTAGGAATGAGCTGCAACTGACTCCACACTCCAGTGAGACATCCATCACAGGAGCCTAAGTTAACACTCTGGAGTGGACGGATTGGTGCGGATTGAGACAGAAGGTGTCAGTGAGAGAGATTGGATGGAAATAAGGGAGCAGAGGAGACATCATGAGCAACTCTGTTTTCTCACATCAAGATGGAGGGTGGAAGAGACCCCATAAACACAGGTTTGGGGTCCCATTATGAAGGAGCATAAAACGAAAGGAAATCTGCAGGGAAGTGGTAGTGGCTGATGGTGTGGTTTCAGGTGGAGCAATGGTGCCTCAGGGATTGTTGACTCCTCAGCTATGGGAGCTCCAGCTTGGTGGGGAGGGCGGGTTGCAGAGTGGAGAATGGCATCTGTGGAGAATCACTTTTCCTTTTTTAAATAAGAGCTCCTGGTTAAAAGCTGTGTGTCAGATCCCATATGGGGGCTCTAAGATCTAATTTTATTTAAGGGCCCCAAGGCACAGAGGCTAGCCAAGATTCTGAGAAGATATCAAATAAAAATCTTGGAACCAATGGAAAGCTATTTTCATAATTAGGAGGAACACATCACCCCATACATCATCGTTAGTCTGAGACAAGGAACAGAAGGCTGGTGGAGGAGGATGGTTTCTCTAAACAGGGAACAGGTGGTCAGGGCAAGCAGGGCCAGTGTGGGAGACCTTAGGTCACTCTGCTAAAAGAATTGTCTGCTCCTCTCCTGGAGACTCAGATAAGATGGAGAAGGAGGGGATTAGCTGTTTAACAGTGGGTGTTTCTGACCACCGACCATGGTGGGGTTTTTACTTAGAGATAGTGAAAGGCCGAGGAAAGGATTTAATGGTGCCCAGAGACGCTGTGGAGAATGAAGTGGTCTCACATCTCCTGGCAGAGCAAAGTTTTGATATTACAGGATATCCAAAAACAAATTTAGCTTTCATTTGAGTTGCTTCTTGCGGGCTGATTGTTTATTTTCCAGCCGTAATTGACGATAGTTATTCCCCCGAGGCTGTTAAAGCAGGAGTTCTGGCAGCCTTGTACTTAACAGACACAGACAGCTAATAACACCCCCGAAGTGTCAAAATATTAGTCCCCTGAGACACAGGGTTGAAGCTTTCGCTGGTTTATGAGAAAAGCACCAATTGTATCTTCAAGTCACCTGGCGCAGTTTCTTAAAGGTTGTGCAACAGGAGACCTGTCGGAAGGAAAGAAGACTCCAGGGAGCCCGATTAGCCTTCTTCAGAGTGGCTGAGGAATATGGCTTCTCATAGCTAAAGAAGTCCATTTGCATATATAACACGATCTCTTTGGGAACCACTAATCACACCTGTTGTCCAGTCCCCAGGTACCATAATTTATCCATTAGGATCCCTTCCGGGGAGCATTCTTTCTCCTGCTGAAGCTGTCAGATGTCTATGATTTCCAGGCACCCATTCCTGATGTCCAGGGAGGCCTTTGGTTTTCCTTCTCCCTGAACTGTGAGTCTAGGACCTCAAACGGAATCACTCACCTGTGTTCTTTGATACTTTCCCCTCCCTCCTTCCCCAAACTGGGAGATCCAAGCCAGCTCAGGCATCATCTCTTAGTCTAGTCTAGACACAGCATACATACACAATGAGTACAGGGGCAGCAGTAACTCGATCCCCCACCTCCTAAACTGAAAGGAAAGAGAATAAAACAATAAAACAGAGGAAAGCAAACACAGTATTTCTGTCATTCAAAGACTAAATTGTGGCTTCATGCAGAGTTCTTTTCCTATGTGGGTTTACTGCATAGCTCATCAGGTGGATTAACAAAAAATGAGAAACTGTTATATGTAAAGAACTTTGTGTCTTCAGTCTTTTTTGTCTACCTTGTTTTTCCCAATTTTCCCTCATTCAATTCAAGTACAAAGATTCATCTTCCCATTGCTTGGATTTGATTACATGACTGAACTGGAAGTTGTTTGATTCCTGCAACTGAGCTGTTTTGTAGGACAAGCCCGGCTGGTTGTATGGTTGCCTGTGCCTCTGCTGGGAAAGTGACCTTCAACAGGAGTGATGACCCCTTCATCTTCTCGTGGAAATGGCTTCTGTGAAAATGAGGCCGGATAGCATCTTGGCTTACTAATTCATGCCATGTGGGCCAAAATTAAAACATTAAAATTTCATAGATATAATATCATTTATAAATCATATCATAAAAACATCCATCTTCCCTGTAGCACTTGAAAACTGGCATGCCTTCACCCCCAACCCCCAGCTGTTGCCTGAGTATCTGCAAAGAACAAGGACATGATGAAGTGGGCAGAAACTTAGCATCAACACCCCTAAACCATCAAGGGGTGTGTACAGTGCTCAGTAGTAGAACTGCCAAGCACAGTGAGAGCTCCCTCACCCCTGACAGAATCACATTGACAGACCCTGCAGACTGGGGAGGACACTGTCTCATGTTTTATGCCTATTCTGTTCCGTTCTATTCTGGAGAAAAAATATTTACCATTGTCCCCAAGTTTCCTTCTCAAAGTTTCAATATGTTTAGCTGTGGGTAAGTACAGCCAAGTAATTAAGTAGACAGACATGTGCCACATCTAAAAAATGACAAGTACAGACAACTCTTTCCTAGTACCCTTAAACAACATGGATTGTGAGCAATTGTTTACTTGATAGAATTAGTTTTGTTTATTACCCATATTTTTAAATTTAGATTTTAAAATTTTTACCTATGTATTTTGCCTACAAGTATGTATACATACACACCACATGTGTGCCTATTGCCTGCAGAGGTCAGAAACAGATATTGGAACCCGGAGCTAGTTTTATGGAGGATGGTTGTAAGCCACCAGGTGAGTGCTAGGAATTGAACCCAGGTCCTCTATAAGAACAGTTAAGTGCTCTTAACTGCTGAGCCATTTCTCAGCTCCCCAGATTTTTTCTTTAAATGATCATTGACTGGATGAAAGTCCTTTTGTCTGTTTGCAGTAGCACAAGTTTGAAAACTTCCGTGTTTCCTATGGGTACATGGCACGTTGCTGGGCTTGCAGATGCTACTGGGTACACTGTCACAGTTCCAACAAGCAAATCCCTGCTGGTAAAACATTTCATCTGCAAGAATCCATGATTTTCAGGCAAATCTGACCTTTATAATATTCATTATCATCTGAAGTACTTGTTCAGCGTGGGAGCCTCGCTCACCAGATGTAAGTTCCCAGGAAGTCAAGACCACTTGTCTCAATGTGTTTTGTTTCTGGTACCGACTGCAGTGTCTGGCTCATACCTGGTGCTCTAAAAAGGATCATTACATAAACTAATAAACAGCACAGGTGTTGCAAATATTTAAAAGAAAGAAAGAACCCACTACTTTTGTGCAATCTGTGCTAGTCTGTGCTAGTAACAGAGGGACTCCTAAGGCTTCTGTATGGCATAGGCAGCTGGATGTGGTCAGCCTGCAGGGTACAGAGCCTGTTCTCTCACAGTGCGGAGTTCCACTAGGGAGGCTGGAGGCTTTTCTGTTCGCCTGTGTTATCTTACTTTCATTTCATTGCACTCACATCTCATGTTGTCCTTATGAAGATGGATGTTCTGACCTTTAATAAGAAAAATAGGAGAACCATCCTTTATTGCTTAATTAGTTGGATGGTAGAAGATTTGATAGATTCAGCATGAAAAGATTAACCCCAGGAAACTTGCAGCGATTCTCAAGCAGGCAAGTGCATTTTCCCCAGGCTGACCACAACCTGAACACAGACATTTGATTGAGTTCCTGAGTTCTCAAGTCCCAGTGTCTTCATGTTCATCCATGTGGACACAGTTTAGAAGTGTTACCTGAGCATGCCACCATGACCGTTTGCCTTGTGTTCAGCCTGAAATGAATTTTATGCTATTTGAGATATTGGCTCATTTTGTGAGATGCTTTCTCTAACAATGCTACCAAAGGCTGCAAGCAAATATCAGTTAGACAACAGATATAAATCGGTGTGAATGGATGTACATGTATTCTATACAAATGCAGAGAGAGAGAGAGAGAGAGAGAGAGAGAGAGAGAGAGAGAGAGAGAGAGAGACTATATCTTTTCCTATCATGCTCCCACATTTTCAAGTCCTTACATGTCAACTTCAGCTTTGAAGCCAGACCATTAAATCTATGGTGATTTCACCAGAAAACACAAAAGAGATTAAACTGAACAGACAATCCCTGCTGGTCTTTTGGTTATAAGTTTATGTGTGTGCCCAAAACACCATGTTCCGGTATAGTTATAGTTCCATTATATTTTTATAGTAACAGAAAAAATAAAGTCATAAGTTAGATATTTCTTTTTAAAAAAAATGCATTGGAGAAATATGAGATATGTGGGTTAGTGCTGCTATATCCTAAGATGCTCTCGGATCCCACTTTTAGCCTTTGGGTCAGGGAAAGCTGGGCTGTTGTTTATATATTCTAAAAGGGTTTACTTCATAAGCTCTAAGACAGATGTGAGGTCAAAAAAGAGCTGGCTAATGACTGGCTGTAAGAGGCTGAGCAGCCCCTGGCAGTTGACTCCAGACCTGTAACATCCCAGCATTCCACACCCACAGAAGTGCCAAGTGCCACACAGTCAGTTAGCCTTGTAGAATCCTTGCACGGGTACATATGTTTTTCACAGCAGAAAGAGGAGATGGAATTCCATAATTATAACTTTAAGTTTATAAAATAAAACATTATCAGACAGCATTATTATTATCAGACACCCCAATCAATTCTCAATGATATTTTCATATAATGGCATGCTTACAGATTTGAAAATTATTAGAGAATCTATTGTGACTGTTATGTCTAATGATTCTAGAATTGTCCCATCTTCACCCAGCAGTGGTTTTTTACTTAGCCCCCAGGTCCATCTAGTGTAGGCATGGCCACTCTGAACCTGGAATATTACATCCCAGAGGACTCCAGGTCTGTCTGACATAGTCATGTTGACTCTGAACCTGGAATATTACATCCCAGAGGTTTTAGGAAGGACTGATGCTTCCTCCCTTAGACTTGACTCCTCCTTCTGTCTCTGGCTTTTTCCAGGTGTTCTGTGACAGGACTTAAATTCAGAGATCACTCTGAAGAAGCTAGTTTAAATGGTAGATTACAGAGATACACAAATGTGCCAGCACACACTGGTTTTCAGCAACCTACTTTATTCTTCTCATATTGCATGTTATCTTGGGAACCAAAAATCTCCTGACTTGGGCACTTAGCCTTTGGTGGTCCTTAGCCCTGGGTGGTACATTGCGGAGGTCTTCTGTGCCTCCATCACCCTGACGATACAGTAGTCACTTAACTTCCCTGCTGGAAGGATCAATGGCTGGAGGAACAAATAAATATGCAGATGCCCATTTCATAAATCTGGTTTTTGATACTGTGCTATGAAAATGAGAATTAGCCTAGCTGATAAGCAAAACTGGCTATTGCAGAAGTAGGCTGAGCTCACATTTCTCAGAGCCATTGAAGGGGGCCTCACAGCAAACAATCCCTTGAATGGAAAAGCCTTCCCTGGGAGGTCTTCAGACACTAATTTTGACAAGCACCAAATTAAGACACATGCTTTGGAGTATTAGGGAATTTCCAGCTAAAAGATTAAAATAATGTGAACCAGAAGATGCTGGAAGCTGAATAGAATTACAGTTGCTTTATCATTTTTTCTCTTATTTGTTTGGATGATTGATTTATTTTGGTTTTTCTGAATTATTTAATTCAGAGACTACATGGAGATAGGCATTCTAAAAGCCACTAAATGCTGTTTTTTAAATTGCTTTGTGGCCTCAAAGGAACGAGTAACCCTCATCTTCTGTTTGTTGATTCTAAAATTCTCTATAACCACCCCATAAAGACGGTTCCTTTGAAGGTTTTTTCTTTTCAAAAGGAATGTTGGTTTCCTAGATGGATCGCTGAAGAATGAAGTCAAGGAAAGAACCATGTTGTCATTCATGTCAGTGTCTCTCGGTCCGTCAAGACATGAGACCTATTTTATATAACACTGTTATTTGTCTCCTAGACAAAGGCCAATGGTTTATAACATACCATGCAGCAGTTTTCACATGTGCACAGTAGGCATGCACAATGACATCACAGTTTCGTATGTGCTGTCCCAAATCCATGCTTCTTTACTCTCCTATTCTTCAAACTGTCAATCTACATACAATTATTTTTTCTCATACACCCCAAAGCTAAAAATTTGAACATTTCACTTCAATAAATGAGGCTGAACATACGAATATCTTATAAAATTGACATTTTGTGGATCTAAAATAGTTGACTATTGGCAAAGTCATATCTCTGCAAACTACTTATTGCATATATTCATATATTCCCTCTCACTACTAGGTAATAGTCTAAGACACATTAAGTTTAAGGTGAGGATCAGTTGGTCTGAAGGTGCATGTAATCCATATCTCAGCCTCCTGGATAATCTCAAAGTTGTTTAGACCTCATCAGGACAAATCATTAGTTTTTACCCTGGCACCAAGAGCTGGAAGATCTAGAATATGTTCTTCCAGTTGCTTGTTATGTCCATGGACTGACATGGTCACTCTTTTGTGGTCAGTCTATGGGTTATTTGCTAAAACCTCTTTCAACCCCTTTGTTGATTCTGAGAGGACTAATAAATCAGCCCAGACAGAATAATATAAGTATGTAAACCAAATCAACTAGACCACGACTTCAGGATATGTTGGTACCAGTGTGCTTATAGGGAGCGCTTAACATACTGACGCTGCTATGATGCTGTGATGATGTCATCATCAAATACTATACTATATTTCAGTAAAGATCATTTTTATTTTTTTTCAAATAGCCAAATGGATATGAACGGACATTTACATTTTAATTTCCTTTGTGCTTGTAACATGTGATCTCTCCATGAAGCTCCAGTTTCTGTTGTATGGTGGCTGAACTCAGAAACGGAGCCTCTCATCACACAAGCATTCAGACATGGGGAAATGGTATCCAGACAGTAATGCCCTAGCTTTGTAAATCATAAGTCGGTGGCCTAGTTCCTTCTCTGTTGCTGTGGTAAGATGCCCTGACAAAAGCCATTTACAGTAGAAAGGGTTCATTCTCGCTCACCATCCCAGCTTTATAGTCCATCGTGTCGTCGTCGTGAGGAAGCCAGTCCCCTTCCTAAGGAACTGCTACCACCCACAGTGGGCAGGGCTTCCCACCCCCAGTGAACTCAGAATCAACCTAATTTCCCCACAGACACGCCCCAGGACAACTTGATCTAGATAATCCCTCCTTAAGAATCTCTTCCCAATCCACTCTAGACCGTAGCAGGTGAACAATTAAAACTATCCTGTGAGTGATTTAAGCAATGACAAGATCACCCAGATTCAAGAAGAAAGACATAGATATCCCTATGGAAGGGATGTCAGAGAATTCTGGTCATCATTTACTAACCTTGAGATGATGCAGACATACAAATGGCCACCCACATTTGTCATTCTGGAGATTCAGAGCTCATTGTGATGGGGCAAACTATTCCTTTGCCAGGCAGAATTCAATATTACAAAAACCTTTTCTCAGGCTGCACACAAGTCAACTTTCTTACCATTTCTGGAGTTTGTGCTTCTATTCCCCAGAACAGGACAAAGCGAGTGAGTTCTGCCCTTCGTTTTAGAAGAAACTTTGATGGGAGCTGTGTTTTCTTCTGGAGGTTCACACTGTAAGATTATTTGATCAAATTTCTTATATCCCTCATTAACTGGCTGTCAACTAAGCAAATAATAGATACCATTATCCCTTTTAAAGTAAACTGAATTTGAACATGTTCCATCTAGTACTGGCCCATGCTACCTGTAATTTTATGTGAAATAATTTCCCCTAAGAAATACCTAATTATTAGTAGAACAGTTCATTAGAACATACTGCTAGTACTTTTTGGATCCCCAGAGTGCCTGCACATTCTCAGCCAATGAGAACTCATGTGGCCGTCTATACCAGCAGCTTCCAGGCAGCAGACATTTGGGCCCCATATGGCAAATGTGCTCAGCCTGTGAGCACTCCCCTGCACCATACTGAGCTGAAAGCGTTCGGCAATGTGTTTTATATACCCTCAGGAGCCTCTCTTTCTGCCACGTATTTTTTGTGATCTGGTGAACTGTTTGAAGCCGTAATGGCAGACAAAATGTATGTAAGTGGTAACAACGAGAGGGAGGCAGAGACAGACAGGAAGGATATCACACTGGTGTCAACACACAGGGTTCCCAGCAGCTCAGGAGCCCTTTGAAGAAAAGGTCAGGGTAACAGATGGAGTAGATCAGCAGGAAATTAGGGATTGGTCTAAGTCCTTCTGACATTCTGAAGGGCGTCGCGAGCCATCCCTTTAGGATCACCCTACATTTATCAGAGAAATTCCTAGAAGAAGCTGAGGCTAGTGTGTGTTATGGCTTCTAGTGATTTAATAAAGTGGAAGAAAGCACGGCACTGCCACGCCAGGGATGCATCTTCATGGAGACAGATGTGATGAAAAGGGTGTCTCACACCACAAGGCATATTTCTATTTTCCAGATGAGTTTCCATCAAGGAAGACTGGGATGGCATTACTTGTTATCTCCATATAGCATTTTCTCTCTATTGGGCGTTAGCTTTTTAAAAGTCTGCTACACTGTTGACTCACCTCAAGCTTCTGAGGCGAAGACATCCAGGCATTTTGTGGATGAGATTGTACAAGCCAGCGTCGCTAACATATAATCTGGCCACAGTGGTGCAGAGGACCCTGACTTATGTTTATTGGATTCTTACTATGCTGCAGGCACAATAAAGTGCTTTTCATTATCTCCAGACATCTTTATAACAAACCTATGAGGTAGTTACTTATATTGTCTCTGCTTTAAGTATTTGGAAAATTACGGGAGCTGGAGAACTTGCCCAAGGTCTCAGAGGCAGTAAAAGGGAAAGCCAGGATCTGTGTGGCTGTGGAGTAATGTCAGATACTGAATACACAACTGACATGTTCCTAGGATGCACTGTATTCATAAACATTTTTGGGAATGGGTGAAGAAAAGAATGAATGAATGGGGTATTTGGCAGTTTGTGAAGTCACCAATAAGCAAGCATTGGAGATGCAAAACCCAATTCTTGATGCAAATCATCATCAATCTTGCTGTGTAGTGAAAAATATTTTTTAAATTATGATTTTTCAATTTTAGGATTCCATAAACTCTCCTTGGAGATTCTCCAAACTAAGGCATAACAGTCCTTTTGTTCAGTACATGTTAGTCATGTCTACTTTTCAAATACCAAAATGCTAACAACAGCCTCAAATTTTAAATTATTTGGTGGCCATTCCTAAAAAGAGAATCAAGCTTTAAATAAGAACATATAAGAAATCATACATGTGCCTCTCCATGGAAATTGGCCCGAGGAAGGATAACCCTGAGGGTTGTGACATCCTAAGACAAGAGAAACTAAGCCCACATGATTGGATTGAACTTTGTTTTTCCTATTCTAGGGATTGAACCTAGGGAATTGTGCATGCTGACCAAGCACCTTCCCATTGAGCCATATCCCGGACTCCTTTCAGATGTGATATATAATATACTCCCAGTGCTTTTCCCCTCTCTCTTGTGAGCTTGGTACTATGCCAAATATGAATGTTCCATTAGCCTGGATGCCAGAAACAAGCAGATATCTATCTAGCCAAACCATTATCCTGAGGACATAACCAAAAACAAGTTGTTATAAGTCACCCAGGATGTGGGTTATTCCTTAACCCGGCATGCTTAACCTGAGCTGACTAATAACCTAGGAATGTTTGAGGAACCCCTGGCTACTGCTCGAGCAACATAGGCACAAAAGCACTTCCCAGCCACTTCCAGCAGAGGGAGAGCTTGAGCACTACACCATGTCTGAGACAGGCAGATACACAAAGAGATTCTAGCCCCGGCAGGCCTCCGTTGATGATGGTATTTTCCTCCTGTAGCAGGAAAATTGTCTGCTACTTCTGGTATTATTGTTTATTCTCTATCATACTCAAGTCTGTAAGACCTTCATTGAAATGCATGACTTTTCACCACTCTGTCTTAAAATGGATGAAGCTCCAAGTGGATCATTATTGTACTTAAGGGTGGAAGTACTTTTAGGTCCAGTCTGCTGTGGCATTGGGAGATCAGAGATCTATCTCGCGCTGTCTCTGCTCTAAACCAGCTCACCTACTCCAGTCTGTTTCAAACGCTTGCCTTCCAATTAGATTCCGTTTGTAGGAAAGGTTCTCCATCAAACATGCTTGAAGATCCCCACCTCAGAAGAGGCCCTGAAATAATTTCAGATATTTAGTAATCTTTATTGTCAAGTCCTTAGACCATGTGTGGGTCTGTCCTTAACACAACCCTTGCTTTCTGGGCATGTGGCAAAAGAGTCTCGGCTCCCGAGAAAAATACTCATGTGGGCTGTGTTTTTGTCATAGGCACTGTATAAACTGTATTTAGAGCCCTGGGTGTAGAGATGTACTGTGTCAACACAGAAATTTAATTACTGCTGTGGACTTGAAAGCCATCTACCTTCTTGCATTGCGGAGTGAATATTACCTAGTGGGTTTGTTCATTTTCCTTTCTGCGTCTCCAGAAGTGGGTGGGAATCTTTGTAAGCAGTGTGCTCACCTGCCTCTCTCCTGTAAGTGAATGGTGTTCCATTCACCATAAACCCCGAGTTTCACAGCTGCTTTATCTTCATATTGTGAAGAAGAAGCATCACCTCCCTCAGCTCTCCAGACATGTCCCAGTAGGGTGCTGTCCCTGAACCGCACCTGTGGTCAGCACTCCGTAAGTGATGACGCTCACTAGGATTTGTAAAGCATTGTCAGATGAGCCCATTATTTTAAACTCCAGTTAAGGTAACAGCTTAAGATTTATAGACGCCCGCTACAGTTTCATTAAGCACAGAAGACATTTAATTCTTCTCTCTCTTTAGGCAAGGGACTTTGTATTTTGTAATGTTCCATTAATCCGTATTTTAATATTTCTTCGAAATGTGTCTGTTCTCTGTGTGCTGTTTACTGTCTTTGTCAAAGTCAATGAACAGGAATAAAAAATAACCACATGATAGAGAGACTCCCGTCTTCCAGGCCCTGTGGAGGAAGTAAGTAGATGCTGTTAAAAATGAATCTATCTATAGTGGGGTTTACTTTTTCTATTTCTGTGTAGGATTTTGATTTCATTTTAAATGAATGGCATAAATCCCACATCTGGGAGCTAATAGAATTTCTGCATTTACCTACTGATCCATACCCTTTAGGTTAGATGATGTATCAGTTTGCAGTCAGTGAGGCGCATGAAGAAATGCTTTAAAACTGAAATGAAAACATTTCTGTTCTACTCCAGACACCAGACATGAAGGCCCGTCTGGACTGCTTATTATTGGATGGTTTTGCATTAGTTCTGATAACTGATGCACAATAGCTGTAGGAAGTAGATACAGCCCCCTAAATGAGAAGAGACAAGGGAACAAATATGTCTAATCACAATTGGAAGGCTAATGTTAGGGGTGCAGGGATGGTGCCTCAGGAACCCTGCCCAGCACACAGTTGACATACATGGTTGCCACTGGCCAGATTCCGGGAGATATAAATGATCACCTAGTCCTTGGCTCCTGGGTGTCCAGAGCTCTGACTGTGGTCCTGAGATACCAGGCCAAATGCCAGAGCCTTCCAGCGCTGAGAGCCTGGTATGAGTGAGGAAGTACCCACAGACCCACAGCTCTGTCTGGCCCGGGGCTGTCTGAGGCAGTATAGTGAGGCACTGTATACGTTCATGCAAAGAAACAAGGTCCAGCCCATTCCTGGGCGTGCTGGCCGAGAGGCTCTGGCCAGATCATTTAATCCCTAAGTCTGTCTCTGTGCCTGTGAACTGATGCTTGGGAAAGGATTATATCACACCATCTGGATCAGAATCTGGGCTCTAGTGGGCAGAAGTGGATCCTGCTTCCTCACCAGCCTCCTGGAACTGTCCCAGAGAACTGTCCCTGGAACTAACTCCTGGGTCCTGGAGCAATCTGTGTAGGTCCCCGGGGAGCACCGGCAAGGAGACCCAGCAGAGGCCAGAGTGGTGAGCATAGTGGGTGACTGTGCACACTCCCCTCTGTCCTCTGTTTAATCCACATCTGCTCTGCTGCTTGCCAGGTGAGACCCCAGTCCAGAACCCACCTCTCTTTGTACTCTGTAAGCCCCCAAAGGCACCCTTAAAAAACCAATGAGGACATCCACAGGTTGGGGTGTTTTTCTTCCCCTTCTTCCTTTCCTTTCTTTAATTTTTTTTTTGAACAATGAGCTTGTCAAAAGAAATACTGGTTTAGAAAGATAAAAAGCACTCCAGTGAGAACCTTTTGGATGGAGTCATGTGCAAATCGAGTGTGCAAGGCCTCCCTGGCCCTCTTCCCTTCACCTGTCCTGCAGATCTCTGCCTAGCTCCCAGTTCAAACTGCAGCATGATGGAAACACGACCAAGAAACAGACACAAAGCAGGGGAAAGTAGACTGAGTTCCCATGCTAACCCAGGTAGAGTTCTTAGGATTTGGAATGGAATACTATGGTCAGCACATACTTGCTTACAAGGCATTTACCCCTGTCTTTGGGGCCATTTCCTTCTCTCATTCAGCTACCAATCTTGGAACCCTTGACATTCAATTTCTAGGTTTGGGTACTTAGGACCATGACATGGTTTGACTGAGTATATATGCGGCTATTCCAGAACACCTGCGGCTAGTTGCTTCATTAAAGAGAAAAGGTATATTTGACTCCAGAGCCTGGCTCTGGTGAGGGCCTCGTGATGGATGGATAGCAAGACCACTGTGGGAGCCTGTGCACAGATCCAGCCTGTAGACTTTCAGGAACAAAGCTTTTGTGGCTTACTGACTCCTTCCAGGATTGGCTTCTTGAATTTTCTGTCATCTCCATAACTAATTCCAGGTATTGAATTACTTACAGTAGTTTTCTTTGGTCTTGCCCCTGACTGATACACTCACTAGACTTTCCCATCTGAATTTATGTCTTTTTAAAAAGGTTTATTTTGTTATTGATTTAAATGCCTAAGTGTGTGTCCATGTGGGTTATGTGTATGTGCATTAGAATGCCTCACAAGACAAGAGAAAACACTGGATCCCATAGAACTGGAGTTACAGGTTGTGAGCTGCCTGACATGGGTGCTGGAGGCCCAGCTCCAGTCCTCTGGAAGAGCAGCAAGTACCCTTAACCACTGATCAACCTCTCCAGCCCCAGATCTGAGGCTGCATCTTCCATTGAGTCAGAAGGTTGAGAAAGTCAATGTGTGCTTACCCAGCTTTGTGTACTAACAAACACAGGTCTGTACTGGGATAATAGACTTCCTTTTCGTGCTGCATTGCATTTGAAGTGAGCTCCCTTTTTGTGATTGTTAAGATTTCTCTTTAGGATTAAACAGCATCACAGGACAACCAAATGCTTCGAAGTTTAAAATGCTTTCCTGAGTAAAGAAACAGGTTCTGGTTGATCTTCACACTGTGCTTCCTGACACACGGCCATTCTGATGCCCCTGGTAGAGAGACATTTGCCTAACCCCAGGACTAATGTGCACTGACCTGTTTGCCACTCCGCTTTTCAAGAAAGAAAACCTGAGAGAGTTTTTATTAAGTAGAGAATGAAACTAGAGAATTCTGGTTAGAATCCCAATGATGAAGAGCTTAAAAAATAATTCACATCTAAAATTCAGTGTTAGTATCACATAACATGTCAGGTAGAGGAACTGAATCCTTGGATCACTCCTAACTGCTGGGTTGCATGTGAGTCTATTAAAAGAACACATGTGTTTAGGGCAGGGAGAAATGTTGATTTAGTCTTAAAAGTATCTTAAATTAACTTTCAAAAGAGTAAGATTCCACCAGAATTAGATGAATTGTGTATTCACATTCCTAAATGAGTTAAAAGCTAGGTCATAGGGCTGAGATGTAGCTCACCTGGTCATGTGATCACCAAGCTGTGAAAGGTCTGGGTTCAACTCCCAGCCTCACATAAAATCATGATGGTGCATGCCTGTAATCCCAGCCTGTGGGAGGAGGAGGTGAGGGGATCAGAAATTAAAGGTCATCTTTGCCTATGTAATGAGTCATGGCCATCATGGTTTTCAGGAGACCTTGTCTCAAGAAGAAGTAGAAAGGAGTTAATTCTTGACAGCCAGAACCCTTCCTATACACTGCTCTTTCTCCATAGTAGCCGTGGGAAGCAGAGAACAATAGTTCTTACTTTGTCTCTGAGAAGTAGGAGGTGGGCTGAAGGCCCTGTTCACATGGTCTGTTTTGTGTTTTGTGCATCCTTCTTTTTTGTCCACATAATGGAACACATTTTAATCATCTTTGATTCCAGTGACAGTTATAAGCCAGACCAGCAAGGCCTTGAGGAATCTGCTTTCTGTAACCACTCTGTACCCTGTGTCCCTCTGTATGTGTGCTTCTGCTCCACGTTAACTGCAGTCTGTAGAACTTTGTGCCACTTGGCTGGGGATGCTCCTTCATGGGAGAGCACTTGTCCACAGTGTGGAAGAGGCTGGGTTCCAGCCCCAGCAGCACAAAAACTAACAAGGAACAAGGCCCATGTCATCAAGATTCATGCTCTACTGATGCTCTAAGCAGCTGCTCAATGTAGCTCCATTTCATCTGCCGTTAATTTTCAGTGCCTTTTAATAGAAAAGAATATATCTCTTCTGTAGGAGAAATGGGATTAGGATTTTAAGAAGGCTATATGATAATGCAACAGTAAGTTCTTCAATACCCAGTTGTCAGATATGTTTCATTAAATTGCAAATATCAGATTACTTTTTTAATTATTTCAGACGTACACAGGGAATTATTCCACAATTGCATGCTAGAGAAAAAGCAAGGCATGGGTTTTCTATTGTCCAACTCCAGGCATCCCCACAGATCTTCATAGGAGATATTTTAGCTATACAGTTAATACTGACTTATTTCCAATCAGAGCAGAGAGATCAAAAAAGACAAACCCTCTATAGACCCACTCATAGTTTTTAAACCCATGTTTAAAATTAATAATTTTCATAGGCATTCAACAGTGAATAATAATGTTGAACTCGTTTATTTAAAGTTTCAGACTAGCTGTAGATTGATTCTCTGCGATCCCAGAAGCCTATACACAGAAGTGTGCTTGCCCCAGGGTTCCAGCCTTCATTGGAACTTGTGTGAGTAGCAGAGTAGCAGTACACAATTGTGCTTTCTCTGGGGCACACACACAACAGCTCTTACCTTAGATAGAGAGTATGAGGGTAAAAGATTATCTGTGACTCAATAAGCGTTAGTCTATGTCTCCTGTGTAACTGACATAGATCTAGTCTGCTGCATGGATGGTTTGGAAGGGAAACAATCATACAGTTGCATGAGTCGATGTAATTGTTGGTGGATAATGGCTATTAAAGGAAGATGCTTGGTGCTAATGGAACACATTACAGGTGACTTAGTTTGATCTGCTGTCCTAGGGTGCTTTCTTTTGCTGTGATAAGCACCATAACCAAAATCAACTGAATGAAGAAATGTTCATTTCATCTTACAGCTTACCATCCGTCATGTAGAGAAGTCAGAGCAGGAACCTGGAGGCAGGAACGGAAGCAGAGGCTGTGGAGCAACACTGTTTACTGCCTTTCTTTCCATGGCTTGCTCAGTCGACATTTTTATAGAAGTGTGTGTGTGTGTGTGTGTGTGTGTGTGTGTGTGTGTGCGTGCGCGCCAGCATATGCATGAGTATTAGTGACTGTATGTGCACTTATATATTCCCAGGTTCCCTCATCCTGAGGCATCATAATTAGTGCCCTTTCCATTTTGCAGTTATATTTATTTTAATCTTTCAGCAAAATCAATTTTATGAAGCAGATTTCTTCTGAACGTACATGGTGGCACCTATTGTCATTAACTGTGGAAATGTGTCTGCACTGCATTCCAGGCAATTCTCTAATCACAGGGGCAAAGAGGCCAGTGACACGTCTTTAAGGTCTTCAGCCCTCAGTTTTCAGTGTGTCCTGTCAGAGCTGTGTACATGAGATCAATCCATTCTGGTTTTATGGAAAACAACCTGGTGGCCTCTCACTGAGAAAATCAGTCAAAACTGCATAGAAGAGGTAATGTGTGAGCAGAATCTTAAAGGCAGCTAGGAAGAGCACCAGTAAGTCTGTACAAGGAATCTGTGTCTCTGTGGATCTAGGGGAGCCTGCCCAAAATACCTAGAAAACAAATGTCTCTTTTGGTAGACAGATCTCACAGAAAGGGCGCTTTATATTCTTTCAAGTGAATAAAGGAGGCCATGTATATTAGTTGCTTTTCTCACCTCTGAGTTAAGCACCTTGTAAAACGCAGTTTAATGAAGGAGATGTTTGTTTGGACACATGGTTTGAGGGTGCACTCCATCATGGGGTCAGACAGCTCCATGGCAGTGGGATCTTGGCAGCGGCTGGCTGATAGCTCTATGGATGGATAGATATATGGATGGCTGGACGCATGGATGGATGGATGGACGGACGGACGGACGGACGGACGGGTGGGTGGATGGATGGATGGGCGGATGGGCGGATGGGCGGATGGGCGGATGGACGGACAGAGAAGAAACTGAAACAGAAACAGACTGCGGCAGGAAGTAGCGCCAGGTTATAACCTTCAAGACTCACCCCCCACCCCACCCCCCAGCTACCAGTTTTCTCCAGTGATACCCCACCTCCTAAAGGATCTGCAACCTTCCAAAACAATGTTTCCGGTCAAGAATCCGGTGTTCAGACACATGAGCCTGTGCAGGATATTTACATCCACACTACAACACCACTCTCAGGGAAGCTCAACCAGGGTATAGAGGACAGACATATAGATGGATAAAATTGGGACACCCTCTCATGCACAGTGGGAAATACCTTTACTCCCCTGCATGGCAGAAGGTCGTGGAAGCATTTGGAATCAGGAATGGCATCCTCAGCTCTTTGCTACTGCAATCTCACAGCACTTCAGGAGATTTACTACTAAGTGGGGAGAGACTGGAAGCAGTGAGACCTCGAGATGAAGGTTGTCCAGAATGGAGACAACAGGGCTCTGTGTGAAGGGAGGTAGGAGAAGATGGTTCAGGAGATTACAGTGAAATTGAACAAGAGGTGGCTTTGTGCAGACCTCCTGGGGCTGGTGAGGACAGGAGTTTGGTCTCCAGGGGTGATGATGTCACTGAGTGAGATGGAGATTCAGAGATAGGGAAAGAGTTGAGAAAACAGACAAAGCTCACTTGGGGCATGCAAGGGATGGCACATGTGTGTACACACAAGGAATGCGTCCAGATGGAGAGCTCTCTGGACCTCTTGCACAGACTTGCTTGGTGCCATCCTGATTACTTCCCTCCTGCCTGGTTACCTGGACAGGAGCCACCTGAGGAAAGAAGAGTTTGGGTTCACAGTTCGAGGGGACAGCTCATTACTGCAGGGGGGTCATGGAGACAGCTAGGAAGCAGAGATATGAGGGCTGCTTTTCAGAGCATGTTCTTCTTTTCATTCAGTCTGCGTCCCTAAGCAGTGGATGGTGACACCATATCCAGACTGGATCTTTCCTCCTCAGTTAAATCTTCTTGAAAACATGCATGCAGACACACCCAGAGGTGTGTTTCCATGGTGATTCCAAATCCAGTGCCCTTGACTGAAGATGAGCCATCACGCACGGAGAGACGGGACAGTTAGATAAGAAGGTACATCAGGACAGCATGCCATCCCCACTCTGGCTGTGTCCCAGGCTCCTCCCTCCTCCTTTCTACCCCCTGAAGACTTTACAAACAGGTTCTGCCTGTGCCTGCCTGAAGCCCAGCCATTCTCCTTGGACAAATTAGCTTTCATGCACTGACCTTTTCACATAAGGAAAGGTGCTTGGCGACATCCTGCCTCTCTGACACTGCCATCGGGGGCTGCAGGGGAGAGTGCCCTGCACCCTCTAACTTGGATTGTCAGGGACTGGAGCTGCTAACAAAGGAACAAAGAGCAAATGGTAGCAGCAATCTGTTTTTAACAAGACAGATCTGCACACAGAAACACAGAATATTTGTTCTGTCTTCCTCTATTTCTTAAATGCATATCCACTCACAGTTGCTTAGAATTAAAACTGTCAATGTGATTTCTCCTAAATAATTCCCCAAGAAAACACTTAAGCCCTCCATTCATTATCTAAATGTAACTGGAGGACGGGGACAGAAGAGTTATTTCAGGGGAAAATAATCAAGGGATCATTTATCAGATTCCCTGCCCCTTGTCTAACAAATGGTAATGAGCAGTGTCCCTGTTGGCCAGTGCTTCAGTGTTGGCGAGCAGCAGAGAACCAGAGGAAGACTGCAGACCTGATCGGGATGCTCTCTGGAATGGTGCTGGTTGCACTGTTAATTTTTAGTTTGTATTCTCAGTAGAAGCAGGGTATGACTGCCTGCCTAGAGATCCAAGTGCCCACGTAGGAGAACAAAATCTTGGTCTGGTGAGCACTTAGAAATACACATTTGTCTCAGCTAGGAAAGGGGCCCGCATTGCTCTGGCGACTGTTGATGGTGCGTCATTTTGTAATTAGAACTTGAAAGACTCAACTGTTTATCAAACAGATCTCCCTGCATTTTATTTACTTAATCCTCTATTTGTTCTGTGGAGAGGAGGGTGGTACAGTGGACCATGTGGAGGTGGGGACAACTTACGGGAGTCGGTCTGCCATATTGGTCTTTGGAATCAAACTGGGTCCTCAGTCCTGATGGCCAGCACCTCCACGCCCCAAGCCGTCTCACTGTCCTTTATAGAGCATCTTTTCACACAGCTTCCCTGTTTCCCTCTTTAGTAAAGCTTGCACCCATGGCCACAGTTTTAAATTTGCCGCCCAGGTGCTTCCTTGCAGACTGTTCGCTGACTCCCTCCAAAGTTCATTTTCCTGCCAATAATCAACCACGGAGTCTTTACTGATTGTGATGCGTGTTAGGGAATCAAGGTTAGGTAGGAGCCTGGGTCTGCTCTCAAAGCGCTCACACCATAGTGTGGTGGGAAACTCCAGCCTAGTGAAATGCAGTGAGCATGCCGGTGGGGTGGGTGTCAGCAACTGGAGTGGCAAAGGTTGGGGCGGGTTATTCATTTGGAAAAGCCATTTACTCAGCAGGAAAACAAAATCTGTGAGGATTGCTTAGAATCATGCAGGGCCCAGGACCAGTAGCACAAGCCAGACCCCAGGTAGGGGAGGGCTCCCTGTGACCTCTTCCCCCTTAGATTCACCCCCAAGTAGCTTGGCTTTAAAGATTGGCCTTGAACGTGGCTCTCAGTATGGGCTGTCAGGGAAAACTAAAGTGGCTGCTGGCATCCTGTCACGTGGCCACAGGGTTTTAGTTGTAGCACTTAGGGGGCAAATATACTCTTCTGAGAAACACAGAGAATGAAAAAAAAAAATCTAACATGAAAATTAAGCTATTTAAAAATGAAGCTATTTCTATGCATGTGAAACTTTTTTTCAATTAAAGGTTGGCAGTCACATCTCTCAGTGTTACAAGTGTGACATTCTTTGGTTTCTCTCAATAGCATTATTCGTGGTGAAGAGAGAACAGACCCCATCTCTTACAGCATTATGCCACCCTGTTAGAAAGAACGAGCTTGTCACTGACCTCAACAGGAGGACCTTTGAAAGTACCAAAGACTTTGAATACTTTCTCATAATCTCTGGCCTTTCAGAGGACCTGTGTTACTGCTTCGAACGCAGTTAGAAATATTTATATATTTTTTTACTTCTTATTCTTTGAGATTGTGATGTAGCTTCAGATGTAACTGTGATTTGGGTATCTTTGTTTATTTCTTTGTGTGCATGTGTGTACACATGTGCTCACACACTTGGGAAAATGTTTTCAGTGCTAGCTTCTGAGGCTCACTCCAGGGAATCTTATTTCCCTGAAGGGTGGAGTCTCCTCCCCAGTTGCTAAGAGCTCCCAGGTGATGGTAATGAAAAACCAAACTGAGAACTACCACATTGCAAAGCGCCCAGTTTATCGTCTCAGCTCAGAGGAGCATGTGAGCGCTGGACCTTGTTTATCATCAGGAGCCTGGCAGACTTCTGGAATGTTCTTTGAGGACCTCTGTTTGGGTTTTTGTTTCCCCTTTGCTGCCCAAGCAGAGTTAATTATTCCTTCTGTAATAACTTACTCAAGCCGCTTTGATTTCAGTTATGTGGAACTATAATTTTTTCGATGCTGTCTGCCTGCTTGGACAATCGTTTCTGAGGTGACTGCATGCTGAGTATATGAGAGAGTCTCTGGCCTGGAGACAAGGCAGGCTCTTAGGACTGGTTCTGTTGGTGTCCTGGGCTATCGAGGTGGACACAACACTGAAAGAATACTAAAGAGGACACTAAAAAAAGGTCTGAAGTACAGTTTAGTATTGGCTGCAGAAATTCTTAGACACTCGCCTCGCAGCCTAAGATAGCCATGCAGACAAGCCTGTGCTTTCTGTATTACCATTGGTGTTTGTCAGAAACTTGGCAGCTTTCGATCAGTTTTTGATTAAAGAATTTAGACCAGTCTGGTTATCCTTTGCTTTACATCTAGTATCCACTTATGAGTGAGTACATACCATCTTTGTCTTTCTGAGTCTGGGTTACCTCACTCAGGATGATATTTTCTAGTTCCATCCATTTGCCTGCAAACCTCATGATGGCATTGTTTTTCTCTGCTGAGTAGTATTGTGTATATGTGCTACATTTTCTTTATCCATTCTTCAGTTGAGGGGCATCTAGGTTGTTTCCAGGTTCTGGCTATTACCAATAATGATGCAATGAACACGTTGAGCATGTGTCCTTGTGGTAAGATTGAGCTGGGTCTTGAGGAAGACTTCTTCCCAATTTTCTGAGAAACTGCCATACTGATTTCCAGAGTGGCTTTATGAGTTTGCATCCCCACCAACAGTGGAGGGTACCAGGACTGAGCTCCAGGAATCCAACCAATGAGAGAGAGAGGAGGGATTCTGTGGGCAGGGAACATCCAGATCATGATGGGAAAACCTTCGGAGATGACCAGCCACACTAGTGGAAACCCATGAACTGTGGACTAATAGCTATGGAGACCCCATAGGACTAGACTAGGCCCTCTGGTTATGGGAGACGGTTGTTTGGCTGTTATGGGGACCCTAGACAGGGGGATCAGGATCCATCCCTGGTGCATGGGCAGGCTTTTTGGAGCCCAGTCCCTAGGGTGGGACACCTTGCACAGCCTTGGTGCAGAGGGGAGGCTTGGACCTGCCTCAGCTGAGTGTGCCAGACTCTGCTGATTCCCCATGGGAGACCTTGATTTGGAAAATATGGGAGTGGGGGGTGGGTTGGGGGGGAAGGCTAGGGGATGGGAAGAGGGGGATCTGTGGTTGGTATGTAAAGTGAATAGAAATTTTCTTAATAAAAAATTTTTAAAAAATTAAAAAAAAGAATTTAGACCAGTAAACTATGTCTTCAATAAAAGCTACATAGAGAGATAGGGGCTGCTTGAGGATGAGCGAGTAGTCCCACTAGACTATGACCAAGTTGGAATCCCTTCAGCTCAGGAACAGACTCCTGGAAGGACATTCCCTAGGCCTTTGCTATGGGTAGATGCTATGGGCTTGTCTGTGCTCCACAGACAGGACTGGATGCAGACACATCTATTTTGAATGGCCATGTTTATCCTGTGAGGCCACGGTATCACTTCAAAGACAGTTTTAACAGTGGTTTTCCTTTCCAACTTCTGTTGCGAGTTGAGCGATTTGCTAGCCTCACTGATTTCTGGGCCGAGTAATAAAAAGTAAGAAAATCTGTGGTTTCCTCTGAGTCAAGCAGTATAAAGTGAGAGGTTCCAGGAAGCTTTCCCCTGACTGGTTTTCCCACATGACTGGTGAGGAAGCCTTCTAGGAGCTCCTGCCCAGTGCCATGGGAGCAAGAACCTCAACAGAGTCAAACAGAGCTTGGACCAAGCAGTCATTTTGGACCATCTTACAATGATTATTCAGTAAATAACCTGTTGCTCGTTTGTCAGGAGTTGCACTGGGCTTAGGGATGGTAATGGCATTTCTTCCCTCTCTAGTGGAAGCTCTGGCCACTTAGGAATCAAAGATACTACTCCCAAGACGTCTAGACAAGCCTACAATGCCCCCATGGTCATCCTCTCTCCATGTCTATAAATTGAAGTCCCATGCCCCCAAGGTGATAGTAGTTAGAGCCGGGACACGGAAGACAGTTAGGTCAGAGGTAAGTGCACCCTCATGAAGCAGGCTTAAGGGAAAACCTCAGCACGATCTGTCACGGAGAGGATCATTTAAGAGGCCCATTTCCGAGCAGCAAACCTGCTGCTACCTGTGTCAGGATCCCACCCTCCAGAACAGTGAGACATAAGATGGCTGTGGTAGGCCACACCTATAATCCCAGCCTAGGGAGATAGAGGCAGGAGAATCCAGAGTTCAAGGTCACTGTTGGCTACAAAGTGAGTTCAAGGCCAGTCTGAGCTACATGAAATCCATGACAAACAAATGAGCCAGAATGATGAGAAATAGTGTCTGTCTTTTATGACCCACCCAGGCTGAAGTATTTTGTTAATGGAGCCTAAACACATTAACACAGCACAGGCATGTGTGTGTGTGTGTGTGTGTGTGTGTGTGTGTGTGTGCGCATATATGCACATGTGTATACACACATGCACATACACATACTCCTTCACCTCACTTTTCACAAACAGTGCACTGATAACCAATTTTTTTCTAAACCATATGGTTTGTTCCCAGAGGAGAAAGGCAGAGGAACCATAGTGCTCGTCTTTTCCTGGCTCTTTGTCTTCCACCCTCTCTTGCCTGCTGCCTGTCCCTGCACAGACACTGGGCTCTTATGGCATCCAGAGTGACATCCACCCTCCCACACCCTGGTCCTCTCACTTACTGCATTTAGGGTTCTATGCTCAGATCAATGTGTCTGCTCTGATCTCACCTCCCATGCAAGCTGCTTCGTCCTCTCTACCATTTCCTTAGAGCTTTTCTTAGCCTGTGAGTCATCTAATGATCGCCAGAAGATAAAAATAAATGCCGAGAAGCATATGCTGTTTTGTAGGTACTGTTCTAAGAGCTCTAGATAAATTAATTCCATTTGTCTTCACGATAGCTTTTATGCCACTGGTGTTGCTATTATTGCTGTAGTATCTATTTACAGGTGAAGAAAGTGAGGACAGAGAGGCCATTGCCACACCAGTAGTAAACGGTGTCACTGGGTCCTGAGTTCACCCACTCTGGTCCACATTCAGCCTCAAGCAAGATAACTGTCCAGGGAAGCGATTTAACAGGGGAGGGGGGTCCGAAATACAACATTGGTCCTATTAAAGGGGACCAGAGAAGAGAGTGAGCTGCTGAGTGAGTGAAGAATGCAGGTCCTCTCTAGGACATCAGCCTTTTGTCATCAACTTATGTCTGCTATATATGAGTCATGACAGTCCAGCAGGGCTCTGGAGACTGTCCCTATGCTGTACCTTCCCAAGCAGATTAGCAGGAGAATGTGGACAAGCAAGGTCAGTGCCTTTGCAGGAAGTGTTCTGATGATGACTTGAGAATGTAACTCCAAAAGGAGTGAAATGTAGTGAAGGTAAGATCTGCTTACGGCTCTGGACCTGGTGTGGTCTGAGCAGTAGCCACTTCTCGTGGCTTATGTGAATCCAGGAGGGCTCAAGAGTGGCATGAAAGAGTTGAATGCTGAGCACAATGCCATGAGTTGTATGATGGATGACAAGATACACTCAATTACAGCAGTGATGCCTGGTTGATGCCAAGTAAGTATGATGATGGCCAGGGACTAGACCCTACTTCGTTATCACCAAGAATAAATATTCAGCCCTGGAATGAGGGAAAGGTGACCCTGATTTTAGGGTCAGGAAAGACCCTAAACCAAAAACAGTTGCATTTGGGACTTTGAGATGAGTGGAAATTCACAATAAAAATTATGGAGCCTATGTTTTAACTTGTCCTGGGATTCAGACATACTGTACATTAATCACAAATAGTCAAGCACAGTTTGAGAAACTTAGGATAGAGGCTGCTCTCCTACCAATGAAGGCTCTGTGGGTCTGTAGACTGTCCCTACACTGTACCATGGGAAGAAGCGAGAAGGGCGTGGATCCCTGGTATCAAGTCTCCCTCGGGTCATCTTGGGCTTGGTGTGTGGCAGGAGGGCAGAGGTAGACTCTGTTTTGAAGAAATGTATACTAGTTGCTTTTCTTGTTGCTATGACCAAAAACTTGGTAGAAGCAGCATGTGTGTGGGGGAGTTACTGTAGTTCACCATGAGCAGATCCAATCCATCATAATGTGGAAGGCATGGCGGCAGGAGCCTCTGGACAGGTAGGAAGTTGCAGCCACTCTTTGCTCACATCCAGGTGGCTGAGAAAGCAAAGAAATGGGAATTCTGACTTCTTCTCTCCACTTGATTTCTCTGCTTCCTCTGTCCCTCCTCCACTTTTCTCCTGTGCTGGATATTAAACACAGGGTCCTGCACTTACTAGATAAGAACTCCACAGAGCCAAGCCCTCTGCCTGTCTAGTCTTTTCTATAAACACACTAGTTCCACTCATGGAGCCTCTACTTTTATGATTGGATCACGAAGGCTGCCCTCTCCAAATACTGTGAGGTTGGGGATTACATTTTAGCATATCAGTCTTCCAGGACAGAAGCCTTCAGTTTAGGATCTTTATCAAGTGTGTTCTCAATCAAGATGGCAGGTTCTTCACAAGCAGTTGGTTTCTGAGAGGGCAGGGATCCCAAGTACTCCTACACCTGCCCCCCATGGCACCCACAGCTTTCAGAATGCCGAGTTGTACCCAGGACAGAGGAAGGACTGCAGGGCAGGGGGCACACAGAAATGTTCTGCAAAATGTTGCTCACAGGTTCAGAATGGAAAATGATAGTGAGGTCTTGGGAAAGAAATATGAATTCTAATCCTATTGCAATCTTCCTGGATCAAAAACTGGCTTTGTATCTATTCTAGTCTGTTCAATGATGAGGGAAAGTGATGTACCTTATCAAACCTCCACTAATCCTTCTACTGATTTCGGCTACACTCAGGCTCAGCTTCACTGATGAGCACAGCCTCCACTGCCCATCCCTGCCCTCACTGCTTCACAAATTAAAGAATAAGTACTCCATCTGCCTCAGACCCTCAGAAAAGGCCTCTTTCACCATGTGTTTACGTGGGGATCTGGTGGGAGAGTTTCTCCAACAGTGCCAATACCTCCATGTGCCTCTTCTACACTCAGATAAACATTAATTTCTGGCAAGAAGTGTGAGCTACACACATATGTAATTCACTCCCCTGCATTTCTGTTTTTTCATAGGAAGAAAAACAACTTGATAGGATGGAACTATTTCATTTCCAAAGTAATCTAGTTTAATCTGCTTCCTGCCTCCATGCTCTTCCTCATGGCTGTGGGTTCACTGCACGTTTTCCCCTTGTGGACATTTTATGGCTGTTTATCTCCAGAAATTTAACAGAAGAAATACTATTAATAATTTTCATTTATTTTTCATTAGCTGTTCACATTAAAATTAATTCTTTTGTAATTCTCTTATGCATGCAAAGAATTGAAAGGTTTCTACAAGATTTCTTGAATTTTTTTAAGCTTTAATGTTTCTGTCAATTGTAAAGGAACTATTCTCAACATTTCATGTTGAGAAGGAGCTAAGTGTTCTGTGAAAAAAATAAAATATACTCATTCTAAAAGGAAGAATTACCTGAAATATCCAAGCAATTACAATAGAATAGGTTGCTTGATTATTTTATTACTCCCATCATAGCTCATCATTTCAGGTATTGCATGTCAATGAGATTATGATCGTTAGCACAGTTTGCAGAATTTACAATTTTATATCCTATATATTCTGTTTATTCTCTAATACTGAAAAACTAATCCAATGGTAACAGAAATAACTTGGCATTAAAATGTATTCTGGAACAAGAGTCAAATTTTAAGGCATATGTTATAGACTTAATGTCTGTGTACTTCAAAATTCTTATCATGAAATCCACTACACATACCCATGTGATGGTATGATGGTGTTAGACTTTGGGATGAATTTAGGATTAGGATTAGATGGACTTCAAGGGAAGACCCTTGTGAGTGAGATTAATGTCTTTGGAATGAAGAGAGAACTTGCTTTCTTTTTTCCCTTCCCAGCATGCAAGAGCACTACGAGAAGTCAGCAGTATACACACTGAAGAAAGCCCTCACCAAAACACAGAGATCAGGCCCATAGACTTCCAGCCACAGATCTGTGAGAAATAAGTAGCTGTTGTTCATAAGACATGTAGTTCCAGCAACCCAGACATCTGACTGAGAGAAAACAGTCTAGAAACAGTATCAGCCGACTCTGTCTCTGGTGATGTCATGTGCCAGCCTCAACCCCATATTCATCCCAGCCATCTCCAGGTGCATGTATCCTGCCAGGAAGTGGAAACATAAGAACTGATAAGATAGAACAGTTGGTCACTTTCCTCTGCTCCTTCCCCTCCACCGTCTTGTATCTGAGGGCATGCCTGTGCCGCCTTCTCAAGCGTATCGGTCAGTCCCGACCCTGTGGGTGCTTCACTGTGCTGACTGGACTGGACTGGGCCTTGAAGATGTCAGTCAGGTACATTGTAGAACTAATCAAGGTTATTAGAAAATAAATGCACCAAAGCAATATTTTTGCCAGCCTTTAACTTATGAATATGGATTGGCTTTAATAATTAGATTAGAACACTACTTCAGAAGCCATTTATCTAATGTATTTTTCCAAATGCCATTTTGCTAAACACTTTCTTGAAAATGGCCGTCTACAAAATGCTCACAATGCACAAAGGCCAAGACACCCCCACAAAGTCTTCTCTGTCAGATAAGTAGAATGCTTAAGTTTACTCCTTTTGACCCTTTTCCTTCTTATTTCTAGTGTTCTTTAGGACATTACTGGATCACTAGTAAGAATTCAATGAGATGAGCAAGGTAATTTAGAGGAAGTGTGTGGTTATTTTCAGATTAATAAAGAAATTAGGACATTGGGTCTTGGTTCAAAAAATAGCATTAAAGGGTAAAAATATTCAAACTATTGGTGGAGGAAACTAGATTTTTTTCAGAGTTTAAAGAGAATATTAAAAGAGAAATTGTTAAATTAGAAGTAAAGAAAGCACATTTACATATGCAGCATTCTTTTTCTTTCAATAAAAAATTAATATTTTATTTTATTTTTTTCCTTTTATTTTACAATACCATTCAGTTCTACCTATCAGCCATGGATTCCCTTGTTCTCCCCCCTCCTGCCCCCTCTCCTTCCCCCCAGCCCACCCCCATTCCCACCTTCTCCAGGGCAAAGCCTCCCCTGAGGACTGAGATCAACCTGGTAGACTCAGTCCAGGCAGGTCCAGTCCCCTCCTCCCAGACTGAGCCAAGCGTCTCTGCATAAGCCCCAGGATTCAAACAGCCAACTCATGCAATGAGATGTGCAGCATTCTTACTATGTGTTAGTATGAAACTCAAACACTGTTGGGTTGACCCTTAAGACCTTTTAACATGGGAGAGCTATTCCCATCTGCAAAGACACTGGATGAGATGGATTCTTAGTCTTTCCTCAAGATTGCAGCAACCAGTCGATGACCCAACTAGGATCCAAGCCTAGTCCCGAGGAAGAACAATTGAAGCCCATCTTTCAAGACTAGGAAGCAGAGAAGCCGGGGGTAGGGGGAGAGGACATTTCAGAGACTAGCTAAGTGGTGGCATCACTTTGCAAAGAGGGTGTGTGTGATGAGGGGCTTTAGAAAAGAGAAAAATGAGAAGAGGACCCTAGCTACCCACAGACAACAGGAGACAAGCTGGCAGGCAAAGGCTGTCAAGAACAAGTGGATAGACGTGGGAGCCAACACTCCAGTCGGGCGGCAGGAACACAAGTGAGTTCAAGAGCAGAGAGGGGTCACAGATGTGTGTGTGTGTGAGTGTGTGTGTGTGAGTGTGTGTGAGTGTGTGTGTGTGAGTGTGTGTGTGTGAGTGTGTGTGAGTGTGTGTGTGTGTATATGAGAGTGTGTGTGTGAGTACGTGTGTGTGTGTGTGTGTGTGTGTGTGTATGTGTGTGTATGTGAGTGTGTGTGAGTGTGTGAGTGTGAGTGTGTGTGTGTGTATGAGAGTGTGTGTGTGAGTATGTGTTTGAGTGTGAGTGTGTGCAGGCAAGTATGAGCACATACAGAGAGAAATCACAACTGTCCAATGGTGAAAACACATCCAAGCAAATGAATTTGAGGGACCAGGAAGGAGGAAAACACAAAACTGAACTTGAGATCTCCCCAAAGTGAACCTGAGATTCCACACCATTTTGCTTGTGAATTGTTAGCTACAGGAAATTGCTAAAGTAGAAGATTTGAGTTGGAAGAAAAGCAAAAGGCAACATTCTTAAAATAAAAGACAACGTACATAATGTATATGTATATATATGGAAACTGCATCACACACTGATTTGGACAGTGATTACATGCCAGTTAAAAACAACACCATTTTAAAAACCTTTAATTCAGTATCAGATTATAGGTGCATTTGTGAAAAACAAACCCCTGTGCACTCACTGTAAAGGAGTATGTTGCTGTGTATGCTTCCTTTTAGTTGTTCTATTACTAACAATATCTTGATTTTTAATTTTATTTAATCAATTTGATTAATCGAATAATCTTAGTTAAAATGTGTAATCTCAGAGAAAAAAGTAAAAAAAAAAAAAGACAAAGTCACAAGAGAAAATACCTATGATGCACAGAGAGGGAGATGGTAAAGATGCTCCTACTGAAGACCGTTAATAAGGAAAGGACTAACAATGCCTCGGAAAAAAATAAGCTGAACTGGCATTCAGAGAAGGGAGGGCATGGCTAATAAACATGTAGAAGATTCTCAACCTCATTTGCATTGCCAATGTGAATCCAATCCAAAATTAAAGATCATTTTATACCCAGCAGACTGGCAAAAAGTCTCAAATCTGAAAATATTACACATATTACTGAAGGTGGAGAGCAGCAGGAGTTTGCATATGCTGCTGATCAGAGTGCAAATTGGTCCCCATCTCTCAGAAACAATTATCTCACCTCTCTGCCTAACACTTCTACTCCTAGACATTTCTCTAGAGGAAGCTTGCACAGGTGTGTGAATGTTCATAGCTGTACTATTTACAAGAGCAAACAGAACTGGAAACCTCAGATCCTGAGTGATAAGAGGACGGGCAGAGACATTGTTAAGTGTTCATGTGGAGCTTCTGCTAGGGTGGGGGAACAAGAATGGGAAGAGTGCAATGACCACCCACCAGGGATGAATCTCACAAGCAAGATGTTGAATGGAAAAGACAGATCCTGGGAACAATAGGAAAAGATACCACTTAGGTAAAGATGAAAAACTTAAAAAGCCAGATAGCATATTGGTTGTGAACTCATTTGTGGATAGTAAGATTAAACTAAAAAAAGGACAAATCTAAAGTAGAATCACTTCTGCCCATCTGGAGAGGAGTGTCAGTGTCCAGATGGACCTATGGACACACTGTCCTTCATGTGTGTGAAACATAATAACAGGCGTGACTCTGAGCACAGGTCAAATAGGATGTGAAGAGCCAAGTGTCTTAGTCAGTTTCCTGATGCTGTCATAAAACATCACGATCAAAAGCAACTAGGGCAGCAAAAGGTCTGCTTCATCTTTTAACTCTCAGGTCCCATTCCATCTATCACTAGAGAAGACGGCAAGAACTGAGGCAGGAACCTGAAGGCAGGAGCTGAAGCAGAAGCCATGGAGGAGTGCTGCTCACTGACTAGCGTATCACAGCTTGCTCATACAGCCCAGGACCACCTGCTCAGAGTTGGCACCCCCCACAAATGGCTGGGTCCTCCCACATTAATAATCAAGAAAATACCCTACAGGCTTGCCTACATCATTTCAAAATCCTTGTTTCCTGCAGCTCAGTCCTCCATGCGTGGTGGTACATCACTATGAGACTCCTTATTGTCCTCCAAATGGACCAGAGTTTAATTCCTTATTTTTTTTACGTATGTGTGCAGGACCAGCATACTGTCTTGTCGCTTTACATAAATGATATCCTTTCTGATTTGTCCAGGATCTGTCTTCTTCACTCAACATCTTGTTCTGCTGGGAATAATCTATTTTTCTTCACACACGGACAAGCTCCTATGCACCCTTAAATATCCAGAAATACCACAGTCTGCTAAACACCTTCTCCAACATTCCCAAAGAAGGACAAACACATCTTTTTCTTAACTGCTGGTTACCTGTCAACTCTGTATGAAACTCCTGGCACACTGTACAGCCTTATCCTTCTTACTTATAATTCACTGGCTTTTGGAAGAATCTCATTGTGTCAGTAAAAATAATTAGCATGTGAATTAATGCATTAATGTATTTCTCTGACATTTTTGTCATCAGTCTTAGTGACCTTGATTTGTGACTCGGCTTATTCAGTCTTTCTCACAGCTGTGTTCCCAAGGTTGATCTCACCTTGGGATCCTTAGGCAAACCATGTTTTAGTGAGCTTCTGGTGTATTCTAATGAGACGTTGTCTTCTTCTAACTGCTAATTAGGAGTAACTACCCAGGACTTTCCTTGCTCTGTCCTCAGACAATCCCTGTTCTAGCTGTGGAATCTCAGATGGTTTCTTCTTCCCTCTACCCTCTGAACTAGAGATTAATTTGTGAGCAAAGCCCCAATTATGATCAGGACCTAAGCTGTCATCCCCCCTTGTTTTGTGTACAGTTGAAAGAGGGCCTTGCTCCAGGTGACAGACTACTAAGAGGCATCTACAGGGAAAAGCTTGTATCTCTGAACTTACAACCATGTTTTCTCACACCAGATGTATGAATGTTCCCACACAAAACTGCCAGTTCTCTGGTACAAGCAGACTATCCCGTTGTTCAATCCAATCCAATCCAAACACTGCCCAGAGTTAATGCAGCCCCTACTGCAAGGCCTCATCCTGAGCTTCCATTGCCAACTGCAGGTTAGAGCCTTGTGTGCCTCTGTCCAGGCAGCTCTGTGATGCTAGAAACCCCACAAATCCCCTGGCTCTTGAAGCTCTGTATTAGGACCCAGTGAAGAATAGAATTTCTGGATTGAGAGTGTTCTTGAATAGCTCTGAAAACATTTCACTAGCAGATCATTATAAAGAAGACAATTCAGAGGTGATCAAAAGGCAGTGATTCAGAAAGCCAGGGACATGGAAGCTGGCTCCTCCTCCTCCTTCCTGGAACTTCTGAAAAGCTCTCAGAACTCTTTGTATGCCTTAGTGTTCATTCTACTGTGGGCAGATGATGGATTGAATTCCTGGATGCTAGTGACTAAACTCAGTCTCCTTTCCCTGAGATGGGAATTCCAACACTTTTAAATCATAGGGTTCCCTCTGGAAGGACCAATGAGATGACTAGTGCCATCTCATTGACATACAAATTCTAGGAACACTCTGGAAATCACCAGGGTTTTGAAGCTCTTATATCAGGAACCAAGGAAGAAAATGAAATGCTTTGACAGACATAGACCCAGGTTATTGACTAATTGCATCCTGGTACCACAGCTTTTGACTTCCTTGGGCCAACACATCCAGAATCAAGGAGAAGAGCAGGCACAATTTTAGGATACATGTGTTTCCCTGTCCCAGTACCTCTGTGCAGGGAAAGGCTGCCCAACTTAGCCCAGATCTGTTCCTGATCCAGTAGTTCTGCCGACAGTATGACCCTGTGAGAGCTTCAAACCAACTGTGTGACACTGTTCTCATTGTCCCTGGCAGCCAGCTTGCTTATGGGTGAGGACTCTTCTCAACGCACTGAGATGAACCAAGCAAGGGACAGTTTCCACTAGCCAGGGATGGACTCTGAGTAAAATACAGCATTTGAGCCAAAACTTTGAAGATGCTGCTTCCTATAAAGTGCCATTTCATTACAAAAGCACCAAGTCCAACCCAAGACAAATGAGGCATTGCTAAGTGCAGAACTGAGGTGTGAAAGTAGTACTGGAAAGGAAAGCAGCCATACATGAAATGAGCAGGTCACATGTCCGACAAGTTTAGGAAATGCTTAGAATAAATAGATGCAACTAATGAGACTGTATTTACTTAGTCAATGAATATTTATTGAGCCTCTATTATGTGACAAGTATCCCTCCAGCTCCTAAGAGTACACAGATTACCTGAACAAATGAGTCTCACAGAGTCTGCATTTATGGGAGGAGAGACAGTACATTTTAAAAATCAGTGTGTATGTGTGTGTGTGTGTGTGTGTGTGTGTGTGTGTGACTGTGTGTGTATATGTCTGTGTGAGTGTGTGAGAGTGTGTGTGACTATACACACATGTAAATGGAGGCCAGAGGACAAAGTCAGTTGTTATTCCTCAGTACAGTCTTTTTGTTTAAGACAGGGTGTTTCATTGGCCCAGAACTTAGCTACATAGGCTAGGCTAGCTGATCAGGGAGACCTAGAGTTCCTGCTGAATGTCTCCTGTCTTATCCTCACTTGGATTGCAAGTGCATGCCACCCATCATGCCTGGCTTTCTTTTTTCTGTTTTTTTTTATTTTATTAATATTTTTTCATTTATTTTACATACCACACACAGTTTCCCCTCTCTCCTCTTCTCTTGTTCTTTCCCCCTCCCCCCTAACTCCCATCTACCCTCCTCCCCATCCACTCCTCCTCCATCTCCACTCAGAAAGGGGCAGGCCTCCCATGGGCTTGAACAAAACTAAGCACATCAAGTTGAAGTAGGACCAAGCTTTCCCACTGCATCAAGGCTGGGCAAGGTAATCCAGCATGGGAACAGGTTCCCAAGAGCCAGCTAAAGTGCCAAGGACAGGTCCTGATTCCACTTCTAGGAGCCCCACAAACAGACCAAGCTACACAACTGTCACACACATGCAGAAGGCCTAGGTCAGTCCCATGCAGGCTCCCTAACTGCTGATCTAGAGTCCATGTGCTCCCATGAGCTCAGGTCAGCTGTCTCTGTGGGTTCCCCTGTCATGACCTTGACCCCCTTGCCTCATACAATCCCCCCTCCCTTTCTTCAGGAGGACTCCAGGAGCTCATCTCAGTATTTGGCTGTGAGTCTCTGCATCTGCTTCCATCAGTTACTGAATGAAGGCTCTCTGATAACAATTAGGGTAGTCACCAATCTGATTACAGTAGGTGGCCAGTTCAGGCACCCTCTCCTCTATTGCTAGGAGTCTTAGCTGAGATCATCCTTGTGGATTCCTGGGAGTTTCCCTGGCACAAGGTTTCTCCTTAACCCCAAAATGCCAACCCCCCCCCCATCAAGGCGGTCTCTTTCTTTACTCTCCCACTCTGTCCCATCCCTGCCCCCTGCCCACACCAAGCCTACCCAACACACTGTCTCAAGTTCCCATTCCCCCATTCCTCCCATCCTGCCCCCCATTTACCCAGGAAATCTCTTCTATTTCCCATTGCCAGGGAAATCCATGTATCCCTCTTTGGGCCTTCTTTGTTATCTAGCCTCTCTGGGGCTGTGAATTGTAGGTTAATTATCCTGTACTTTACTCCTAATGTCCACTTATGCATGAGTACATACCATGTTTGTCTTTCTGGGTCTAGGTTACCTCACTTAGAATGACTTTTTTCTAATTCCATCTATTTGCCTGCAAATTTCATGAGGTGGTTTTGTTTTTGTTTTTTTTTTTTTTTACAGCTGAGTAATACTCTATTGTGTAAATGTACCACATTTTCCTTATCTATTCTTCAGTTGAGGGACATCTAGGTTGTTTTTAGGTTCTGGCTGTTATGAATAATGCTGCTAGGAACATGGTTGAGCAATTGTCCTTGTTGTATCATTGAGCATCCTTTGGGTATATGCCCAAGATTGATATAGCTGTATCTTGAGGTAGATTGATTCCCACTTTTTTGAGAAACTGTCATACTGATTTCCAGAGTGGCTGTACCAGTTTGCATTCCCACCAGCAGTGGAGGAGTGTTCCCCTTGTTCCACATCCTCTCCAACATAAGCTGTCATCAGTGTTTTTGATCTTAGCCATTCTGACAGGTGTAAGATGGTATCTCAGAACTGTTTTGATTTGCATTTCACTAGTGACTAAGGATATTGAGCAATTCTTTAAGTGTATTTTGGTCATTTGAGATTCTTCAATTGAGAATTCTCTTTAAATCTGTACCTCATTTTTAATTGGGTTACTTAGTATTTTGATGTCTAGTTTCTTGAATTCTTTATATATTTTGGAGATCAGCCCTCTATCAGCTGTGGGGTTGGTGAAGATCTTTTCCCATTCTGTAGGCTGCTGTTTTGTCTTATTGACAGTGTCTTTTGCCTTACAGAAGCTTCTCAGTTTCAGGAGGTCCCATTTATTAATTGTCCATCTCAGTGTCTGTGCTACTGGTGTTCTATTCAGGAGTTGTCTTCTATACCAGTGTGTCCAAGGCTACTTCCCACTTTCTCTTCTATCAAGTTCAGTGTAACTAGATTTATGTTAAGGTTTTTGATTCACTTGAACTTGAGTTTTGTGCAGGGCGATAGATATGAATCTATTTGCATTCTTTACATATGAACATTCAGTTATGCCAGCACTGTTTATTGAAGATACTTTCTTTTTTCCATTGTATATTTTTGGCTGAAAAAGCCTTTGATCAAACATCCCTTCATGATGAAGTTCTTGGAGAGATCAGGGATACAAGGAACATACCTAAGCACAATAAAAGCAATATACAGCAAGTTGACAGCCAACATCAAATTAAATAAAGAAAAACTTAAAGCTATTCCACTAAAATCTGGAACAAGACAAGGCTGGAACCTAATTATTTTGGACACTGTTTAGTCATTTGAACAGTCATTTGTTGCCCATCTCTTTGTCTGGTCTGCCACCATCCTTTCAACTATAAAGTAAAATCTTTGGGGTGTATGAACAGACTTCCAGCTTCCATCAACCCAGAGTTAATGTCATCAGAAAGCATCTGAGGCCTAAATAGACACTTCTCCACTTTGCTACAACCTGCCCACCCCCTGTTCGCAACAATTCATGCAGCTAATGGTTTAATTTATGGCTTCCTTTTAATATTTGATTATGAAAGTTCATGAAACCACTTCTCGACTGGAACATGTTATTTGTGGGAACCTGAACCTGTACTCCCAGGCCCTGGTCACTCATAATTGTCTAAGAATAAATTCTTAGAAGTGAGAGTTATTTTTTACGTTGGCATCAATTTTTTTTTTTATTCTTTGTGGGTTTCACATCATGTATACCTATCCCATCCATCTCCCCATCCCTTCATTTCTGCTTTCTACCCTTGTAACCTTCCCCCAAAACAAAACAAAATTCAAGAGAAACAAATGAAACAAAAAAGAACTAAAACACACACACACACACACACACACACACACACACACACACATGTCTCAGCATGGAAGATGTAGTGTGATAGAGTGAGTCACACGCACAGTATACTCTTTACTCCATACATCTTTACTTGTAAGTGTTCATTGCAAAGAATCATTGGTCTGTTTGAGACCTCTGGCTTCTGCTACACCCTTAACACCGAGATTCCTCTTGGATATCCTGTTGTTGTCTTGTGTAATGGAGATCCTGCAACTTTGAATCTGTAGGTCCAGCCCTGTCCTGTGCTCCAGCATTTTATAGATGAGATGGATGTTAGGGTAGGCCAACTCATAGCCCTGGTTCTAGGCTTGGGTGGTAGCTGGGTTGGTAAAACTGAACATTGGCATCATTTTAAAAGTATATTTTCGCATCTAATCAATTTTTGTAAATATGTTTTAAAAATATTTTTGCTTTCAACCATTTTATCAAATTTTCTTGTTCTAATAATTTTCATATCCTTCTATACTATTTTAATGTTACCCATATATTTTCATGTGGGTATTTTGTCTGTATGTCTGTCTGTGGACATGTATGTCTGTTGCCTGTGGAAGCCAATAGAATACATCAGATCCCTCAGGACTGGGTTACAGAAGGATGTGTGTAGAAGTAACTGTCTTATTAAATAAGAAACACAGAACCAATGCAAAGAAGAAAGCCAAGAGATCAGAGCTAGGAGCCTTACCCGTCTGCTACAGCTAGCCTCTTCAGCCAAGAAAGACCTACTTCCTGTGTGTTTGTCTTTATATAGACTTTCTGTTCTGCCTTTTCATTGGTTGTAAACCCAACCACATGACCTCCTCATCACTGCCGGTCTGTACAGACCTCCAGGTCTTCTATGGTTGGTATTGAGATTAAAGACGTGTGTCTCCATGCTGGCTGTATCCTTGACCACACAGAAATCTACATAGCTCTGCCTACCAAGTGCTGGGATTAAGGGCTTGCACCACGAACGCCCAGCTACACTATGGCTTACTATTAGCTCTGACCCCCAGGGAACTTTATTTATTAACATACAAATAAAATCACATTTCAGTACAAATAAGTTGGAAATCAAACGCAAGTCTTCTGTGAGAGCGGCTGGTGTTCTTCACTGCCGAGCCAGCTCTCCTGCTCTTCTTGTTGTGTTTCTAAACAATTATTTCATTTGTCAGTCATATGTAACCCTCTTGACATTGTGACACAATATTGTCATCTACAATGTTCATGCTCAGTTAAATTTTAGAAAGAAAACAAATTGCAAAGGGAAAATATCGTCGTTTTTTAAGTAAGTTTACAATTTTATTTTGGGCCATGTTCATCACTGCCCTCAGCCACATGTGACCGTGGACCATGAGTTGGACATGTCTGATTTCACACTAGGAAGGCTGTTAGCATACCACTTCATAAATGCCTTAGGTAGGACCCCAAGCCAATGGCATGCTGATACATGTTATGTAAGAAGGAAAAACAGGCAGTGTTGAGAAATAAGTTTAATAAAGATGAATTCTCAACTGATGGGCTTCCCAGCATCTTTTTATACACTGATGAACAAGTGGCTCGATGAAGAGGACACGTTCCATGGCACCTCCTTCTGCTGCTAGATCAGGGAATTTACCCTTTCCCCAGTGTTTTCACAGGCCAGCCTTGGAAGACGTGTTCTCTGGCAGACTGTGCTGTTGTCGTTTTTTCTTTTTATTTGGATATTTTAGTAAATAAAATTAAGATGTGAAGGGTGATGAGAAGGCTCAGTGGATAAAAGTACTTGTTGCCAAGCCCGATGGCCTAAGTTTGATCCCTGGAACCCATACGGTAAAAGGCGAGAACAGACTCCATCAAGTCATCCTAGGACATCCACACACTCACAATGGTGCGCGCGCGCGCGCACACACACACACACACACACACACACACACACACACACACACCAATACCCACATCCTTGCAGAAGCAAACAAAATAACTAAATAATAATAAAGAACTAAGACATGAAATATTTTAACAATGAGAGGAAAATCAAGTGAGCATAACAAGCACACCCACACATACAAATACGTGTGTGTGTGTGTGTGTGTGTGTGTGTGTGTGTGTGTATGCATTTAAGCAGTAAATATGTGAATTTTATCCATTTTAGTTGGGTATCTTAACACAAACCTTACTTTTATTTCTCCTTATCCCATCATTCAAAAAGGTATAATAACGACCTTGACATTTTGTGATATGTAAATGTGAACACTAACATATTTGGATTCAAAGGGATCACAAGGAACAAGTTATTAAAGTGCTCTTTATTTCTGCATTTGCTGTGCAGACTGAAATTAAGGGTAACGTACCTGTGTCTGAAATAAAAGCTGCATACAAAGCAATTCTCTGGTCAAATACTAGATTCGTTTCTTTCAGGATATCAGGAAAAAGCTGTTGGCATTCCACGCCCCCCAGTTACTCACTATAGTGTGATGAATGCCAAAAATAAGAAGCTGGTATAGTCTCATTGATGATGTAACAGACACTCTGCTGTGTCTAAAGATATACATGGATATTCCAAGGACACAGTTCAGACCAGAACTCCACATTCTGTCAGACTTCTGTGTGGTCCCTGTAATCAGTCACCTAAGGAATCAAGTTTTCAGTTCTCTTTTCTTCTGACTACTTGATATCAGGGGTCTCCTCTCTTTGTGGAAGCTCATTCATCTCACTCTGTCCATCCAGCCATCCATCCATCCATCCATCCATCCATCCATCCATCCATCCCCCCATATACACACACACCCATCCATCCGTTCACCCCTCCACACACCCATCTATCCACCCATCTACTCATCTACCTATTTATTCACCTACCTGTCCATCTAACCCTACCCTCCATCCATTGACTCCCAACTCCATATACATACCCATCCACCCACCTACCCATGCATCCATCCATTCATCCATCCATCCATCCACCCACTATCCACACACTCATTTACCCACCCCATAACACATCCATCCATCCACTTATCCATCCTTTTTCCCACCCATCCCCACACCCACCCATGCAGTCCCACCCCAAACACACATCCAACCACCTATCCACCTATCCACTCGCCCATCCATCAATCCACTCACCCTCTACCCATCCATCCATCTATCCACTCATCTACATACTCACCTATCCACCCACACACACACATCCAACCACCCATCCATCTATCCATCTATCCACCCACCCACCCATCCATTCACCCATCCACCCATCCATCCATCTACTCACCCATTTGCCCATCTATCAATTCACCCTTCCACACACATCTACCCACCCAGCCACCCATCCTTCCATCCATTCACCCATCTACCCATCCATCCATCCATCCATTCACCTGTTCACCCACTCATCTAACCACCCACCACCCACACATCCAACCACACATCTATCCACCCATCTATCCACCCACTCATCCATCCATTTACAGATCCTTCTGCTTAACAAATCTAAACCTATGTTTAGCATACTTATTAAATACTGATGTCTTTTCGATGTGTACCAAGTAGAAAAAATTAAATTAAGTTCTTTCATGTGAGTCTATAATATGAAATTAAGTTTTGCATGACTTCAGTATTTTAACCATCTTAGAGTTCTTTTGAGTTTCTTGATGATTGCAAAGCTAAAAGTCATTCCTTTACCTTGATTAGAGAAAAATTTTATTTTCTTGTGTCCTTTCTTGAAAGACTTGATGCAGGAGAGAGCTGGGACATGCTGTTGAGGCTGAATCACATAGTATTGATTTTGTGTCTGACACAGCGTGTAGTTTCTTAGTTCTAGCACCTCACCTGGAAACACATGAAGTCAGTTTCCACAATAGTCAACTGTGACTACAGACAAGCATTGACTGGAGAAATCAGAAAACATCTATTTCCTCAGAACAATGCTTGATCTTTCCTCATTCCTTAAAAAATTTTCGCTGGGCGGCAGTGGCACACGCCTTTAATCCCAGCACTCAGGAGGCAGAGCCAGGTGGATCTCTGTGAGTTCGAGGCCAGCCTGGGCTACCAAGTGAGTCCCAGGAAAGGCGCAAAGCTACACAGAGAAACCCTGTCTCGAAAAACCAAAAAAAAAAATTTTTTTTCACTTCATTCCCACTTGTGTGTGTGTGGGGGGGTTGGTTGGGTGGGAGGGTGGGTGTATGGGTGTGTGTATGTGTGTATGCATATATATGCACAATGCACAAGGGCATGCAGGCACATATGCACACATGTGTGTCTGTGCATTACCCAGAGGACAATCTCAAATACTATTCTTCAGGTGATCTCTACCTTTTTCCTTACTTTCTTTTTGAGACAAGTTTTCTCATTGGCCTGGAAGTCAGTCAGCAAGGCTGGCTAACCAGCAGGCCTTGGGGATCTGCCTGCCTCTGCCTCCTAGAACTGGGATTACAAGCGTATACCACAACACGAGGGGTTTGCTTCCATGGGTTATGGGGATTAAATTCAGGTCTGACTGAGCTATCAGCCCTGCCTCACTCTTTTGATTTTTAAAGAGCAAAGCAAGACTGCAAGGAGATGTCTTGGGGACTGATGATGGGTCCTGGGTCCTGTTACTTTTGTCCCCTGTCCAGCAGCTACCTCATTCCCCTCACTAAAGTGACCCTAGACGTTTTTTATGTGTGTACCACAGTGATGTACCACAGTGGGCGAGGTGCTGCTCTGAGGCCAGCCTGGCTTCCTTGTCACCAAGATGTTAAAATCCATAGTGAGAAGCAAGTAAGAAAAAAGGGGACAAAATAATACGTAACACCTGAGAAGAACTGACGTGGATCATTGTTGAATGAGGCATGGAGGGCTTGGGAGCAGGCTGAGTCAAGGGCATATCGTATTCTGAAGAACATGATGCATTCCATCAAATAGATTAATGAATTGAGAAGGTAAAATTATGTGCCACAGGTGGAGTATCACCATACTGGGCCATATTGCTGTTTCAATTCATTCTTTAACCAGGGGCAGGAGGAACCTGTAGATGTAACCATCTTATTAAAATAGGAACACAGAGCCAAATGCAGAGTTGAAAGCCCAAGAGGTCAGAGCAGTAGCTAAAAGCTAAAAACCCTTTCTTACCCTTCGCTGCCGCTGCTGTCCTCCCCTCAGAAAGAGGCCTACTTCCTGTGTGTCTGTCTTTTTACTGACTTTCTGTTCTGCCTTCTCATTGGTTGTAAACCCAACCACATGACCTCCTTGTCACTGCCTGTCCATACAGACCTCCAGGTCTTCTATGGTTGGTATTGAGATTAAGGGTGTGTCTCTCCATGCTGGCTGTATCCTTGAACACACAGAGATCTGCATAGCTCTGCCTCCCAAGTGCTGGGATTAAAGGCAGGTGCCACTACCGCCCGGCTTCTGCTATGGCTTGCTATTAGCTCTGACCCCCAGGCAACTTTATTAACATACAAATAAGATCACATTTCAGTACAAATAAAATATCACCATAGGGGCTGGAGAGATGGCTCAGAGGTTAAGAGCACTGCTTGCTCTTCCAGAGGTCCTGAGTTCAATTCCCAGCAACCACATGGTGGCTCACAACCATCTGTAATAAGATCTGGTGCCCTCTTCTGGCCTGTGGGGATATGTACAGACAGAACAATGTATACATAATAAATAAATAAATCTTTAAAAAAATATATATCGCCATAGGAATGGCCACTCACACCCCAGAGTGAGCGCTCACCACTTTTTCTCCTGCCTCTGGATAAATTCACCTGAATGCATCAGTCCTCCTATGGGCGCGCTGGTCAGAGAAGCACCCTAGGAGCACAGCCTGGCTGGACGGTCTCTGCTGTGATAATCAGGGTTACTCACAGTGACACATTTAAAAGCATAAAGTGGCCTTCTGATGAGGGAAATGGCCATCTGTGATGGACCTGTCTCTGTTAGACTGAGAGAAAAATAGGAGGGGGGTTTCTTGGGAAGTTAACATGCAAATGTCACGCCTGACCTTGAGTGTAAAAGTGGAGGTCACAGCAGTGAGCGTGCATGGTGGCAGCAGAGGCCTGGAGCCCTAGAGAGACCTTAGTCCTTAGCTGTGTGTTTCCCAAGCCTGAGATGCTGCAAACGGCACCTCTCATTTTCTAAGATGAAGGTCCGAGACTCTGAAGTTCACTCAGTTCCACGGACATTTGCCTCGTGATGTCACAGATTGGGCAGCCAGCCTCTTGCTGCTGTAGCTGTGGGGTCCAGCACAGCACGGGACCATGACTTCCCAGTCTGGGCGCCTCACGTTCATCTGTCCATGTGTCACATCACACACTGTGTGCGATCAGCCCATCGCTGCAGATTCTTTCCCATAGAAAGCGGGGAGCAGATGTCAATCCTGATGGGTAACATCTGAATTATGCCTGAGGTGTGGGTCGAATGTCCAGCAGGGGAGTTGAAAACTTGATCCTAGAGGTCAGAGGGGCTACATGGGAAGTTGTCAAGACTTAGGGTTCTGGCTTGGCTTGTGTCCCTGAAACATCCCTGAATGTCCTTAGACACAAAGGAGAGCCTCTGCTACATCATCAATGAGAAAATATCATCAAAATGTTTAAAATTCCTTCAGTAGAGGTATGACAGTTTCCTACTTGCAAGAGGCTGTCTTCCAAAAATGATTCCATTTTGCAAATTGAGTCCCCAAAGAGACTATCTGAGTCATGGCTGCCTCAGATGATGACGCCTTTGCTCACTGTGCCCCCTCACTGAGGAGCATTCCCAGTCCATTTGAAAGTCAGCTTGGTACAAGTTTTAATGTAGTAACTAGGTTCTCGGGCCAGTCCTCAGAAGCTGATTCAACTAGCAGTACTATGTGGAACCTGACGTCTAATAGAACCATCAAGTGTAATGACCAGTGAGGCAGCGGTAAGGCCCTGGCGGCTGTGTCTCACACCTCAGTCCCCAAGGAAGGTGGTGGTTGAAGAACATTTTGAAAAGCATGAACACTCAGACTCAGTCTTCAGGACAGTAAAATGTGACTTAGCTTGGATACCAGTAGCAGTGGTGGGAAGTGGCAATTGGGAATGGGTAGAGTGGTCACAGTAACAGGGCCCCTGGGGAGATGAAGGCTCCCACTGGAAGGTAAAGGCCAGGGATCCAGCAGGTACAGGTTAGGGACTTGGGGCAGAGAGGGCTGGAGGATTGAAGCCCATTGGGAAGCAAGGACTGTGTCTCTGGAAGCGAGGACTGTCTCAGGGAGCAAGGACAGTCTCAGAGAGTGAGGCAAGGACTGTGTCTCAGGGAGCAAGGACTGTGTGTGCTGGCAACCTCTAGTTTTGGTTTCTTATTAGGAAAGGAATTTTCAGGAAAGGAATAGAGTGGCGGAAACTGGACTGTTTGCCTGCGAGACCAGAAGGGTCATGGCGGCAGTGAGGTGGAGGGAGCTGTCCAAACCCTCCTGATCAGTGTCACTGCCCATTCCTTCCATCTGGCCCATGGTGAGTGGGAGAAACAGCCTTCAACACACAGAATTTTGTGCCTTGCATCTCACCTCTAAATATGTAGTTTCCATTCATTCTCAGGACAAAGCCATAGGCTCCTACAAGAGCAGCCGAGGGGAGAGGAAGGCAAGCATGGGCTCCAAAAGCCTTCAGGGTTCAGGAGCTCCTCTATCTGTCACTCCCCTGTAACCCCAGTAGTGAGAATTTACGAGTCTAAAACAGGCTTCAAGTGTTTCCAGCAGCTGATGCATTTGGCTATACAAGATGGAGGATCTCCTGTGCTGTTCATTGAGTCAGGGAGGTTGGGTAGGGAGTCTGAGCATGGAGGTTGGGCAGGGAGGCTGGCATGGAGGTTTCTTTCCCTGGCATTCTGTGGCAGGTACAGTGTAGGAATTCCGTGAAGAGATAGCAAATGATTGCGTGTAAAGCAGCTCCTGGCAGGTAAAGGGTGTTTTCTAAGCTGTGCTGTTTCCTAGCACTATCCCAGGATCCTCTGCTGTGGCTCTGTGTTCAGTTCCTTCATGGTACTTTGGCTACTCTTGATCAAGAAAAGTACCACACAAGGGAACCCAGAGATGCATGGACAGTGTATCCTCTGTTGGAAGGAGGGGATCACTGGTTCTCTCCTCCTCTGACTAGCCATTAGATGCCAGGATGTATCCCTCCATGATATGTTGGACGTTTCTTTCTCTGTGATGTCGCAGAAGATGGTAGGAAAGAGGTGTGTACTGAAGGATTCTAGACGTGGTGTGGACAGGGTATGCACAGAAGGACTTCTTCCCAGTATAGTTTTACTTTAGGCACCAAACATACAGGGTTTCTCCCACTCACAGAGGCTGAGCTTGCTAGCAAACGCTAAGCCAGGCTATCACCCCATCCCTACCCCTACACCCCCAGAGAAGCCATCAAACATGGAACCCACTTCAACTGGGACACTGAAAAAACCTCCTAGGAAGAATTTTCTCCTCTAAACTCTGGCCCAACAGGCATCTCAAGAGTGGAAAGAGGTGTGGGGCTTTTTAAAGAACTGACTCCCCTAAGCTATTGTGGTCTAACATAGTGGTCAGGTGGCTTTGTTTTCTTTCTTCTTGCTTGCTTGTGTGTTTTGAGACAGTCTCGTGCAGTCCAGGCTGGTCTGAATTCACTGTGTAGTAGGAGCTAACTTTGATCCTCTCATTCTCCTGCCTCCACCTCTGGATTGTTGGGATTATGGGTATGGAACATTATGTCCAGCTCAAGGAGCTTAATGAATGCAAATCTAACTTTGACTAAATTCAGCCTGGCTTCTGGTCCCCTGAACTAGAAGCCTGGACCATAGCACATGCTTTATGATGCTAATGACACTCCATTGTTTGGAAGGAAGTTATTCATGATAGTTGGTGTCAGGCATGGTGGACATAGAGCTTCTTCTTTAGGTCATAGACACAAATTCTAAATGCCCAAATTCCCAGGGGTCACCTGTTCCTCTAACAACCTCTGTGTGAATTCCCTTCCTATAATGAACCCCTCAAACAAGTTTAAAAGATGAGGGAAATGGGGGGATAGCCTAGCTTTTGCTATTAAAAAAAATATTACTTCCAAATAACTTACTCTGCAGTGCTACTGGGTCATGCTTGTAGTCCAGGAACACTACAGTGCCTTAGGCTTTGGCTCAGAGGGAAGGGGCTGGAATTTTAGTCCATTTGAAGTAGAGAGAGGGAAAACCTGCTTTGATTTTTAAATTCCCTCTCCTGTTGGCTGATCACATTAGTCTATCCTGGGCAGCTCAAGAAGGAGCTCGGTACTACCAAGGCATCAGGAGTGAGGCTTCTCTCCCCACCCCCCGATTCCTGGGTTCAAATCCTGTGCCGCATCCCCTTAAACCCTTGCTTAAAGTTGGAGTGATTTAAGAGTTATTTTTAACTGTAGTTTTTGTCTGGAAGGAAAGCCAGAACTCAGGAAACACTGTGTCAAGTGAAGAGTCAAGTCTGATTCCTTCTTGTGACCAAAGGGAAAGAAGCTTGTCTCCCTCCAGTTCTGGTGCCCACAGAAGCCGGAGAAGGCAAAGCATTGCATTTCTCCTCTGGGGGGAAGTGGCAGGAGAGGCGCTTTGATCTCTTTAGATACACGCTGACACGATGACAGTCTTCCCTTTTCCTTTTTAAAAGTCATACAGAAGAACACGTATTGATGAGGACTGTCTGAAGGGAGGGCTAGAGGAGAAAGTCAAGTCCATCTGTTAATTACCTTATCAGGGTAGTAGGGAGCAGAAGCCTGTGCCCGGGGTAGAGATGGGTGATTAGCATTCAGAACACTGAAGCCCCTGTCAATTTAGGAAGGCCGTGATTTTAAGATAAGTTGAAGGGTAAGTTGGAGAAAAGCAATGTTTTTAAGTCCAAACATAAAAGTGAGATCAGATCAAAGAGCAACGGGCAGTGAGCTGTGGTTTGCTGGGAGGAAAGTCCCCCATTGCTCCTGGAGAGTTTGCTGTGCTCTTCGGTATGAGAAAAGATCTTAGCGGCCAAGCAGGCCAGCTCAGTTTTTCACACATTTTCTTCAGTTGACACAAGCCAGAGATGGGGATTTATTAAACAGCTATAAAATCAAATGGCTGGGAGGAAGCCCGACCTAGGGAGAGCAGTGGATCTGGGAGGCTCACCTTTTCTTGAGAATTTACCTTTCTTTCTTTTGCAGTTGAAGTATGAATCCATAAGGCAGTTGTTTGAACACAACCAAGGCTGAAATTCTAAAGCATTTAGAATGAAGTCACAAATACAACTGCACACTTACAACTCTCTGACACCAACTCCTAGGAGTTGCCGTTAGTGAGGAAGACCCAGTTGTAACTACTTTTCTCATTACCGGGACCGGACACCTGACAAGAAGCAACTAAAGCTTGGGCTACTGGAACATTCTGGCTCACAGTTTGAGGAGGTACGGCCCAGGACAGAGAGGACATGGTGGTGGCCATGGCAGGAGCTTGACACTGCTTCTTGCTCGTGTCTCAAGGAACCAGAAAGCAGAGATGGGAGAGGAAGTGAAGCCAGGCTGTGAGCCACCAAGGCCAGTCCCCAAAGACCCACAACTTCAGCAAGGCCCTCGCTCCCCAGGGCTCCACAGTGACACAAGACAGCTCCAGCCACCCGGGAACCAAGAATTTGAACACATGAGTATGCACAGGACATTTTACATCCAAGCCAAACCTTTAGACTACCCAAGTCAGTCTTCATTTATAAAGTAATGTATTAGTGTGTTGATGTGTGTGAGGGTGCATCATGGTCCATGTGCAGAAATCATAGGATGGCTTTGTGGAGTCAGTTCTCTCCTTCCATCTTTATGTTGGTTCTGGGGATTGAACTCGGTTCCTTAGGCTCGTGTGGCAAGCACCTTTCTCCTGTGACCTATCTTACTGATTGACTCGGAAGACACATTGTGTCATCCCTTGTCCCAGAAGAGACGAAGGTGATAAAGATCCATATTTCCAGGCCCAGAGGGTATTTCAGAGCGTGCCCAAACTTAAAGTGGTAGTAATACTCGTTTTCATTTCAATCAGGACAAAAATCTTTAGTAAATTAAGTGTTTTTGTCTGAACTGTTTCCCTGATAAACGGCACAGGTCGAGAGCCTGCAGGTGTGTACCAAGGGAGCCTGCCTGGAGATGCGTGGAGATCAGATGAAGTTGCTTGTGATTTGTAACAGAGTTTATAACACAGTTGAACGCTACAAAGTGCATCCATCATTGCACAGTTTTAATTATTTTTATTCTTAGTCATATGTTGTTTACACTTGTTCTCAATTCTGAATTAATGAGGAATTTAATGAGGAAGAAAAAACATAATTCTGCCAATTTTCTTCTGGATATTTTCTCAAGATCCATAAATTTCATTCCTTTGGGAAAAATAGCAATACAAAACATTAAGATATCACTAATATTTCAAAAGAGAATGTAAGGAAGAAAAATAAATCACTGCTTCTTGTGAATCTAGTTTCTAGCCAGCAGTCTGTAATGGAAATGTACCCGGTTGGTGCTTTGAGGTCCACATCACATAGATGACAGAGCCCCAATATGTAGTCCCATCATTTTTACACCTGGATATAGCCACACAAGTCCCCATTGTCCTGAAACACGCTCTCTTTCTTTCTGGTGTTCGCAGTTAACTCTGAAATTAGAGCTCGGCTCTTACTTCCTGTTGGGGGAGAAATCAGCATCCACATTTCTCCCACTTGTGTTTTCTGTTGTTCGGCATCCCTACAGCACCCGGAGGGGATGTCCTCTTTGATAGTCCTCACTTTGAAGGCAGTCCTCACATCTGTCTCCCTGGTGTGAACCTGACCTGAGATCAGAGGAACTTGTGATTTCCAGAGACAATGCAGCACCCCACACATACCAGATACTCCATACAATTTTCCTGAATGGGTGGGAGAAGCAGAGTGGAACTTAACAGATTAGAAACAGATGAGGTCACTTCAGGAGTGGACACACATACTAGTAAAGAATTAAAAGACAGATGCTGGCATACGAAGATGTGTATAAACAGAAAAAAAAGTGGGTCCAAATGACTATGGCCAAGAGTTCAGGAAAAGAAAAATGTACTGGTGAGTTCCTTTTGTTAGAGGTGGCCTGAAGGGACACCCATTGTCCCTGGCTGCTCTCACTCCCATAGGTCAAATACCACGGGCCTTCTGGCTTGGTGAGTGCATTCATTTTCTCACACTTTTGGGGGCTGGAAACCCAGCATCTACACAGCAGTTCTGTCATCATCTGGAGATGCTGTCTTCCTGACTTGTAGAGGCTGTCTTTTGACTATGTCCTCCTGTGGTAGAAGGGGAAAGAATTCTAATTTCTCTTTTTACAAGGAGAGTAATGCCATTAGGAGGTAACTATCTTTAAAATTCACCTAAATCTAATCTCTCAAAGAATATATTCTCTTCATCATCAAACACATCACTGGGGTTGAGAGTTCAGCAGATGAGTGTTGGGGCTGTAGTTTTTCCTTTGTTTCAGTCCACAGCGAGCGCTTTGGAAACTGGTCAGTGGTAAAGAAGTGTGCCAGATAGATCACCACCATCCATTCCCATCATTTCTGGGGCTTGACATTCACTTAAGAGTGAATGTGTTATGAGGTAATTCCACAAAAGAATATACAGACACTCTTAAAAACTAGTAGAACATCTTTATTGATAGTCAGTGGCTGCATGGGGAACTTCCCTAAATCATTCAGCCCCAAGCCTCACTGTTCTGTTCATTGCCTTTTATGCACAAAAATCCACATCCAGGTTGGCACACTTTGGTTAGCAAGAAGCCAAACTAAAGAAACCAAAAAGCCAGGTTAGTACATCTAAAGATTTTCCAGATCCTGGAACTATGGATTAGGTCTTTGTTGGGGCCTATATGCTGGGTTCAAAGGTCAGAATGGTGCCTTTAATATGGCGTCAGTTGTGCTAAGGACTTGAGGCCTGTTTCATTCACCATTGGTTCCATGGGCATGAGTGAAATCATGGACTCATCTTGGCGCAGGGAGTTATATTGTCCCTTCACGACTAAGAATTTAAAAGAATTCACTCTCTGTTTCACATAGTTAAGTAGGCAGTTGAGCAAGCAGAGTCCTTTAGTGAGGGCTAGGAGCCAAAGGATTAATGAGTCAGCCATGGCTGTAAGTAGAGCAGTTCACCAAGTAGACCAGGAGAACAAGGGTTGGTACCAGTTTTCAGATTCTTGGCATCTCTTTCCTATTCTTCCCTTAATTTTCTGACCATGGCTAAACTTTTTCTCATCATTACCCCTGACTGGCTGGCATAGAAACAGCAAGTTTCTCCCAGTGCCATGCAAGGTCCAGTACTCCGATATTCCTAAGAATAGCCTCCACTAAGGAGTCTACATGAACTTCCAGGCAGGAAACAGAATTTTCCAGATGGCCCAGGTTTATGTCTACTTAGGCAGTGAGTTCCTTGGAGTTCATCCCCCACAGTTAGGGTTGAAGTTCCAATCAATGACAGCCGAGTCTGAGCTGCCTGCCACCATCAGCAGAGGGGGGGGGGGGGGGTGGTAAGAGTAGGGACAGCTGGCTGTGCGTGGGGAAGCCAAGAATCTAGTTAGGTGAGCCCTGCCCTCTTCTCCGTTATAGATCAACACCCGTGGTATAACATACAAAAGGACACAAAGGGGTGGGGTCTCCTCTGTGGGAAACCATTCCGAAGGTGCACACTTGGTTAAGTCATTAGAGTGAACAAGCCAGGGAGTTTCTGAGGCCTACAAATACAGTTAACCACCGTTCTTGAGGTTAACCTGCTGTGCCTGGCTACAGGAATCTGCATGGGGTGGGGACTCTCTAGGGTGTACTGTAATGACATTCAGCAGAGAGTCTTTCCTTGGAGACTCCCCAGGGGGAGCTTGGATTATTCCCACTTGGGATTGTCAGGATTGGAAGTGAAACTTACTGTTTGATTGTTCTGATCCAAACATGATATGAGGATTGGGGGTGTCTAGGCATAGCCAGCAGTCTTTACCTATGTCTCTTGAGAATGGTTCAGGAACTGATACACTTCTAGCATCTTGAACACCAAGGGGCTGGCTTCTGTTGCCTTCTGGACTTTTACCCTTGTAGTTACCAAAGAAAATTCTGGAGAAATTGGGATTGCATTGTCCAAGATTAACAAAAGAAAGGTAGATTTTGGTGGTTTTCTCTTTAGGACTATGAAGGAGTCAGTGTGACCCCAGGAGGACCCAATTTTACAACCCCGCTGAGCACAATGGTATTCACCTGGCTCCTGGAAGTTCTGGAGGCTGCCAGCAGTATTGAGTAGATTGGAGCCCCATTTCAATAGTGGACCCATAACCCCAGAGGCATGCTCCTTTGCAGCCTCTTCTCACAGTAGCCTGTAGGTGTAGCCTTTTGTTGCAGAGTCAGCCTGAAGGTGGGTTGGGTCTCAGTAGAATAATTCACTTATAAGCTCCCTGAAAGTGGCCTTTCTTAATTCCTATACTGAGGATCTTGGCTTATGGGGGTTATGGGCTTTTCCCATTGGGGAGACAAAGATAGGAAAACAGGATAGCCAGTCCCAGGAGCCAAGTCAATTTTATCCTTAGTGAGTTGGAGAACCTGGCGACAAACTGTCTGTCCTTGCCCTCAGTTGCCTCTATCAGCTGGGAACAGTAGATCCACAGGGTGACACTGGTGATGACCTTCATTGTAGGGGTGGAAAGGAGCACAGAATATGGGCCTTTCCACATTGGCTCCAGGACTTGGGTCAGGACCATCTTTACACACACAAGATTGCTGGGCTAGAACTTTTGGGCAGTCTCTGACACAGATAAAGTCACAGCCTCTCAAAAACTCTGATGAATAGCCCTCTGAGCATGTTGTAGGGCCTGTAAGAAATTGAAGAAGGAATGGTTAGTAATTTCTGCTATATGAGTATCTCTTAGCTTAGGGAGGAGAGAGGAAGTCCTTCCACTCATAAGTTTAAATGAGGTGAAACCCTCTTGATAAGGGGTGCATTTGGTCCTTAGAAGGGCAAATGGTAGTAGGTTGATCCAATTTTTATTGGTCTGAAGTGCATATTTAAAGTCTCCTTACAGGTCCTATTCATCCTTTCTATCCACCCTGAGCTCTTTAACCTATCGGCACAATGCAGTCTCCAATCAATGTTTAGGACCTTTGCCAGATTTGGGAAACTTTGTTTGTGAAGGCTGGGACTTTTTCAACCCCCGGGGATAGGGACAACCCAAATATAGGAATGAATTCTTAGAAGAGTTTCTTGGTGACCACAGAGGCTATCTCCACTCTGGTAGAACAGGCTTCCACCCACCCAGAGACAATTGTTGCAGGATATTTGATTGCACCGTGAAACTCCAAGACTGTGTTAATAAAATTAACATTGGATCATGGGGCAGAGCCAGTGACCAGTTGACAGAAATTAGCCATAGAAAGGACAGAGGAGCCAGGAATATGGATAGAGAGACACACATGAAGAAGTAGGGAGGCACTTAGAAATTCATGGTCTTTTTTGGTTTAGGATGCTTCTCTTGCTGGGTTTCTGGCCAAAAAGGGAGGTCAGCTGGTTGCTTTTCGTCTTCTCTGAGCTAGCAGGTTTTCACCCCAACATCTGACTCCTGAGTCTTTATTGGTAAACAATAGAGACTTAGTTAAAATCTGTATTTGGCTGCCATGGCTGAGCCAGTGGCAGCAGGGCTGGAAGTCCCGCCAGGCTGTGGTCCGAGTGGCCCAGTGCTGACTGCGGGGATGCAGTGTTGTAGAATGTTATTTTAAGGTGTGTTACTTTTGTTTATCTTGCATTTATTTAACTCTGTGAAGCTGTGTTACTGTGCCTGTCTAAAACACCTGATGGTCTAATAAAGAGCTGAGCGGTCAATAGCAAGGCAGGAGAAAGGATAGGTGGGGCTGGCAGCCAGAGATAATAAACTGAAGAAATCTGGGAGGAGGAACAGGGAAGAAGTAGCCAGAGAAGGAGGAGGACCCAGGGGCCAGTCTCACTGCCACTCAGCAAGCCTCATAGTAGGAAACAAAGAAAGGTATACAGGAATAGAAAAGGAAAAGCTCAGAGGCAAAAGATAGTTCGATACATTAAGGAAAGCTGGCAGGAAACAAGCCAGCTAAGCCTCCATGTATGATTTATTTGGGAGCTGGGTGGCAGGGACCCCCATAAGAGCAAAAACAACCAACAATACTGCAGGGTGCAGACTAGTTAAAATATCATTAGATTTAGGCGTGGCTGGGAAGCCGACAGAAAAACGACAGACAGTAGCCATGAAAACTAACTTATAGCCAAAAACCATGAGTTTTACCTCTGTAAAGTCCACTTTCCAGTTCTCCAGGGGTGCTTCCTTTGGCACGGATTCCTTCTGGGGCTCTGCTTCCTCCTTTGGGGTTCATTGTGCACAGATGGTACATCTGGACACAATGTCTTTGACAAAATTGTCTGATTGAATGATATAGTATCTGGACCTGAGTTACTCAGCAGTTTTGTAAGCCCTCAAGTGGGAGCCTGGTGTAGTTTGGTGACCATTTGTCTTCTAATAGCAGCAGGGAGTACAGATATCCCATCCAGAGAGAGCCACCACCCATTTGTCTCCTGTTTGGCATCTCTTTTTCTGCCTGCTTTCTTCCTAATGTGTGGTTTTGGCATTGGAGAATTCAGGCTTAGGCAGGGTGACCAAGATCTGGGGAGGCCCCACTGGTTCCAGGGCCTCCTTCCAGGTGGCTAAGTCTACTGCCCTGTTTCCTTGGGTCTCCAAGAATGCCGCTCTTTTACGCCCTTTGTAGTGGACAACAGCTCTCACTCTTGGCAGCTGTATGGCCTCTCACAGGGCCAGGATTTATTCTTTGTTTTTAATTTCCTTTCTGGCTGAGGTGGGGAGCCCCCTGTTCCTATGAAATGGCCCCATGGACATAGGCCATGGCAAATGCAGACCAGACATTTGTGTACACAATGATGGCTTTGCCCTTTGCCCAGCAAAGAAACTGGGTTAATGCCAGGAGCTCAGCCCTTTGTGCTGACACTCCTTTGCTGAGGCACTAGGCCCTTACTGTCCTGCCCAGGGTGACAGCTGCAGTCCCAGCATCCTGAGTCCCTCTTGAACAAACTGTCCCCGTCAGTGTACGGTACCTCGTCTACTTTTTGCAGCAGGACATTTGTTAGGTCAGGTCTGACAGATTGGACCACACCGGTCACCTTCAGGCAATCATAGAGGAGCTCTGCTGGGTTAGAGCCTGGCAGTAGCATGGCTTAGGTTGATGGCTGCAGTTTACAGATTGGGTATGGTGTTGGTGTAGGAGAAGTGCGTGACAATGCGCTGCTTGAGTGTTGGCCATTCATCCCTTAGGAGGGCCTCTGCAGAGTGTGGGGGAGTGTTGGGTAGTTAGGAACAGTTCCTGGCTGGAAGTGAGTGGGTTTTTTTTTTTTTCCACTAGCATGGCTATAGCAGCAATTGCACGCAAGCAAGCTGACCAACCAGCAGAAACAGGATCAAGCCTTTTAGATAGGTAGGCCACTGTCCTCTTCCAGGGTCCCAGTGACTGGGCAAGGACTCCTTTGTGATACTCTGGGGTTCAATCACATACAAGTACAAGAGCTTAGAGATGTCTGGGAGGGCTAGGACCCATGCAGAGATAAGGGACTTCTTCAGGGCCTCAGGAGCTCTCTGTTTGGAGTCAGAGTTCAGAGCTGGGTGCTGCTAGTACTAGTACACAATGCCTTAGCCTTAGATACACAAATCCAGGTATCCATAATGGCAATTACCCAACCACCCCCAGAAATTCCCATACTCATTTCTTTGTCTTAGGCACAGGGAGACATAGGGTCCCCAAGATCAGCTCTGTGATAGCTTTTGTTTACCTCCTTCTAAGCTGTATCCAGGTAGGTGGCATGGGGTACACAGAGGCCTGCCTTGCTGAGACCTGATATCCTAGAGCTTATAGTGCCTCTAACACGGTGGCCTTCTTACATTCCTCCTCTGTTACTGAAGCTGAAAGGAAGTCATCCCTGTATTGCAGTAGGGTGCTCTCTGGATGCTTTTGTGGAAGGTCAGGAGGTCGGCCCCCAAGGCCTCATCAAAGAGTTTAGGAGAGTTTTTGAATCCCTGTGGTAACCTAGTACAGGTCAGTTGGCCCTTAAATCCTCCCGTGGGATCTGTCCATTCAAAGGCAAAAATGGGTTTGCTTATAGGTGTCAGAGGGAGGCAAAAGAAGGCCTCTTTAAGTCCAGAACTGTGTACACTTGTTTCTTGGGTAGCAGGAGACTGGGGAGGGATTAGGAACCATGGGATGGATGATGTCTACTCCTTTGTGGACCTTTCTGAGATCCTGCACTGATTGGTAATCCTGGGAGCCCAATTTTGGGGAACAAGGAGGCTTTCCAGAGGAAATGGCAAGGGAAAAGGATCCCTACATTCCACAGCTGGTTAGTGTGTTTAACAATCTCTTGCTTAACTTCCCAGCTCATAGGATACTGTTTGACCCATACTGAAGTAGCAGTATTTAGTAACTGATGACAATTGGTTCTCAACAGGTGGCCATTCTGGTGGGTTGTTCTCAGCCCAGACCCCAGGATACCACTGTGGCAAATCCTGCAGGTGTCCTGAAGTTTGAGCATCATTTTCAAGTGCTAGACTTGGTTGGAGGAGGTGTTCCTCCAACGGAGACAGGTCACAAGAACATGGGTTGGGGGTTGAGAAGGATTCACAGTAAGATGGGCAGTGGCTTCTCCAAAGTATGACTGCCCAAAGTTTTTGTAATCAATCTCCTAATTGAGGAATAGGGACACTCTGGCATATTTACGAAGGATTGGGTCACAGTACCTTGTCATCCAGGGAAAGAGGGCAGTCTGTCTTGTAACCCCTTGGAACCCATCCATTGAGACATTAGTGGTCCAAAAAGCGTTGTTAGAACTGAATGGGCTACTCTTGTGTCAGCCAGGAATCTAGCATATTTTGTCCCTTTACTGTTACCCTGGGTACCTGGGGACTCAGTGAAATGGAGCTCTGGCCTTGTCAGGTCACCCAAATGATGATGTGGTATCCTCCCCCTTCCCTCTTCTGATATGGCCATTCATTATTCCTGTATCCTTCTTGCTTGTCCATGCAGTGGTCCATCTCTAGCCTCTTCCTTGCCTGGCATTTGTGGCATCCCCCTCTGGGATCTCTCTTATTGGCCTCCCTGAGAGCTGCAGCCATTACTGCTCAGGTCCATCTTTTACTCTGCATTTCTTCTACAGAGTCCTGGTTATTATAAACCTGAGAAAACACCAATAACTGGAGCTTGTTCATAGCCTGTAGTGATGTGTTGTGTACCCTCATATACTTATCTGGGGATCAGAGGACAGAGCCAGCCACTAGATTAGACATAGAGTCCAGACAGTGGTAGCACACACCTTTAATCCTATCACTCAGGAGGCAGTGACCCATCTGGATCTCTGTGAGTTCAAGGCCACACTGGGAAGAGAGCCAGGTGTGGTGGCACACGCCTTTAATCCCAGCACTTGAGATCTCATGTCTTTGTTTGGCAAGCACACAGGCCTTTAATCCCAGGAAGTGACATGGCTGGGAGCATGAGGAGACAGGAACTGAGCAGCAGTTCAACTGAGGCCTTCAGGGGTGAGGACTCAGGACTATCAGTCTGAGGATTCGTGGAAACAAGATCAGCTGAGGAGTTGGCAAGGTGAGGTTGGCTGTGGCTTATTCTGCTTCTCTGATCTTCCAGATTTCACCCCAATATCTGGCTCTGGGTTTTTTTCTATTAATAAGACCTTCTGAGATTCATGTTACAGTAGCCTCAAACCCTTCTAACTTGAAGTCTCTCTCTAATATCTGGGGCCAACTGCATAACAAAGCAATCGTGGTTACTTGCTGGCTTTCCAGCATGTCTGGATCTATGGGGGTGAACACCCAGGAAGCCTTGCAGAGGGTCCAAGAACCCAGGGGTGATTCTTGGGGCTTTTGTATTATCTTGCTCACCTTAGACGGACTGGTTTTCTGGCAGCTGCCTTCCATCCTCCTAAAAGGGCTTGGTAAAAATTGTCCAGAGCCTCCTTACCTTGATCGGTGTTAGGGTTCCAGTCAGGCTGGGCAGAGGGGAAAATCTACTGTACCTGAGCTGTATGTACAGGAGATCCCCTTCCCACCTGAGAGTGACTTTCCTACTCTCAAGCCAGACTGTGTCCTGTTACTTGGTCATGAAGAGGGTGGCTAGCAGCTGTTGGCAGTAATCCCAGGTTGGCTGGTAAGTACTAAAGATTGTCTGGAGAAGGCTAATGAAAGCCTAGGGGTTTTCACAGTATGGTGGGTTCTGAGTTTTCCAATATGCAGACCATTGATTCAGAAGGAGACGTAAGCCATGAAAGGGAAGGGTGAGAACCCCTGGATTGTGGGTCTGCTGGAGGCACCTCCTTTAAGGGGCAGATGGGAGCTACTCTGCCTCAGGGAAATTCCTTTCAGGGATCCTATAGCCAGAACTATTCTTGGTATGTGGAGGGCAGAGGGGGACTGAGGTATAAAAAACTACTTCTTCCCCTACCCTCCCAGCATAGCCAGGGGAACTGTTTCCCCCAGCAGGTGTGCCAAGGGGTCTCGCTAGTACATGCACGAGGGAGGAGTTGGCTTCCTCCGTCAGTGCAAAGGGAACAGGTGGAAAGTTTAGGTTTCTCTGGGCCACCTGGCCAAACCAAGAAGACTTGGGTCCCCACTGAAGGGACACAAGTCTTAAGCCAAGGTGCTGGGTTTTGCACCAGAGAAGTCATTGGTCAATGTAGGGAAGTTTGTCAGGGTGGTCCAGGTATCCAGTCATGACATTCTAGAGAGCCTAAACTGCCTGGGGTCCAGAGATCTATCACTGGGCCATCTGACTCCAAAAGAGGGCCAATCTACTTCATAGAAGGTCTAGTTTCCCAGACAAAAGTCAGAGACCCATTCTTCTCCATAAAACCTTCCTTGAAGTGTTTTAACATACTCTTCAGTGGTGTATTGGAACTGTTCACTCCCCCTCCCATTGAAGCTCCCTTTCTTCTAGTCAACAGAATTGACAAAAACACACAGATACTCAAAGAACAGCAATAATAAAGAACCGAGGGTGGCCACCACACAGACCCAAACCAGGGGATCTGGTGATATCTTGCATAGATCCCAAACACTGGAATTGGGGCAACATCCAGCCTTTCCTAAGAGTCCTACATAGAAGCCTCCATAAACAAAGTCACCTTCTGAGGGGAAAAATCCAGGTGACTTTTGGTAGATTCCTATTTAGGGTAGAGGTGTTGGGAGCCACTGGATCAAAAGGAACAGAGGCATGAGAAGTTCCCTGGGCCCTTGGACATCTCAGGGTGCACACCCCCTAGGAACTGTCTTTTCCCCACACTGTTGGCCAAGGGAATCTGAGGTCCCTGGTATCCTCACATTTCAGTGTCTGAGAATTTTGCTGGGGCTTCTAGAATGTTGCAAGGTAATTCCACCAGAGAACACATGGACACTCTTAAAACCTAATAGGAAGTCTGTATTGCTGGCTGGCAGATGCATGGGGAATTTAACCCAATTCATGCAGACACAAGCCTCACTGTTCTTTGCCTTTTATGTACAAGAACACATCCAGGTTGACATACTTCCGTTAACAAGAGCAGTTAGTAGGAAGCAAAACTGCAGAAGCAAAAAAAAAAAAGCAAGGTTGGTACATTTAAGGACTTTCCTGGATCCCAGAACCACGGACGAGGTCTTTGATGGATTAGGTGTTTATTCCCATTTGGGCAGGTGTTGCAGCCTGCATGCTAGGATCTAAGGCCAGATACCTCTAACATGGCATCAGTTGTGCTGAGGTCTTAGGGCCTGTTGCAAATGGAATCCCAGAAATTGGCATTTTCAACTGAAAGAACATTAAAGCCCAAGTAAAAACAAAATAAACTTTTAATTTCTGAGATGAATGAACAGAGTGATTTTTGTGAGAGGTATCTCCTGTTTCCCCAGCAGCCATAAATCATACTTTTGAGCTGTACCATTATACTTTTAAATGTACATTTAGAGAAGAACATGGCATTCCTTATTATGCTTCATTTGCACAGTGTTACTACAGTCTCTGCTACTCAGCAGACCCCTCCAGCTGTCTTCCCAGTCCACGTGTCTATTGATGAGCATGGACATATGAGAAATCAGATGGGGTGGGACTATAGTCCTCTTCTGAAGTTTATGTCTGCTTTCTTCATTTAGTTATGGCCAATCTGTCATCATTTTCCACCCTTGCCTTTTCTTGACTTGGTATTCACTTAAGAATTAACCATCTAGAAGGTGATGCTTTTATCCAGTTGAAAGTTTGACATCCATTTGCAAAAGATTCAACTCTGCTGCCTGATTTGTAGAAGATGCTCCCTACCTAAGAATTTGCTGGGCCTGTCCGATTGGTGGAGGCACAGACGTTCAGTGTGAACAGTAAACTCCTTGCCACTTCCATGATCCTGACTGTGGAACAGTGTACAGGATTATACAAGTTGCAGATGGCTCAGATCTTCTTGGAGAAGGATGGCTCCATGATATTAGATCGGATCCCAAGGTGCTGCTGATGGAAATCTGCTATTTTTCTTATCAAGGTTCTTTGTCTGTAGATGATTTCATTTTCCATGTTCTTTTGAAAGGAATGGAGGAAAGAATACTTTTAATTAAATGAGCTGTATTCTGCCAGCTATTCTTTCTTCCTAGGAAGGTATCTGGAACATTCCTGTTATTTAGCCTGTCAGTATCGTATATTGATGAAAGAATTGAGGTTCAATAATGTTAAAACAAGACATGGACTATTGATTCTCTTTAAAAATTCTGCCTTTACTCCCAAGTATAGTAGATGGCCATTAGTGTGCTCACCAATAAACCTCCGTTATAAGGAGGGCCTTGAGCCTTTTCAGGTTTACAAATGCCTCAAATGCCTTTGAAGTGTTAGCTTTGAGTGCCCCCAGCTTGGCTCTCATTGGTTCATGAAAGAAACAGGAAGAAGTAGAATTGAGGCCAAAGGTTTGAGTCAAAGACTCCCTAGGAACCATCTCATCAGAACACAGCTCATCAACAGTCTTCCAACCCCTCAGCTCTACTTGACTCTCCTCCATCCCTCCAACACAGTCCCCGTTGCAGACCAAGACATTCTCTGCAGCTCTATCCAACTGAATTTGATGGCTCCTAGGGTTATGTTCAAAGCTCAGACTGAACATGAATGGCTTCCTATAGCCTTGTGAAGAAAGGAGAATAAAGGAGGATGCTTGGCTGGGATCTAAAAGGTGGTGGAGGGACAGGAGTCAGGTAGGATGGGAATGCTTATCAAGGAGAACCAAGTCTGTTAGAGATTATCCTAATCCAAAGGTGTGTGTGTGTGTGTGTGTGTGTGTGTGTGTGTGTGTGTGTAAAGGAATCTACTGTTTTCTTAAGAAAGCCTGTGACAAGGAGATGTGAAACAACACAGGGCTGCCCAGCCCAGTGCCACACAAAGAACTCTGTCATCCACAATGCCAACAGCACCAAGAGTGGCCTAGAGAACGTGATTTGACCCACCAAAACATAGGCTTCCTCTATTCAAATCCTAAGTCACTGAAGCAGTGGTGTCAGATGACCAGGAAACTAGGTGTGAATAAGTAATAATTCAACATTACCCAATTTTCTGTTGAAGCATCACCATGTATGAGTTCTTAGTCCCTCCCCTTGATCATATCTAGAAGAAAAGAATAGAGGAAAGAACATCACAACTTTCCAAAAATGAAAAGACAAACCAGAGTAGCAGACAAGGAAAGACACTATGGCCAAAAATATTGAAATTGGTGAAAATAAATTAGTAAATAATAGTTTGACAGACAATAAGTCTGTGTATTTATGCCATGGCCTTTGGATAATAAGTAATGGGGAAACATGGAAGGGTAAAATGGTTTATATATTTATCAGTAATAAACTAGAGGAAAGATGTTTTAAATGATATGCCTTCAAGCCTGTGCTAGATCAGTGTGTTGACAGAATCATTTTTCTAAGAGATGAGTAAGTCCATTTAGTGGTTTCCAGGTTGTAAGTATCTTGATTACTAAGGAGCAGAGGGATGCTGAGTCTGACCAGTGGAAACAAGTGATTGATAGTTTCCTGGTAACGGCCCTGCCTTCCTTTTCTCCTGCATGGCTCATTATTCCACAGCATTAATTTAAGCTTTCCAATTGCACTGAATCAGAGGCTTTAGTTCCCTTACCATCCCTATGGGAAACTTGATGGTTTATTTGTAGATGGTGATAATTGTTTTTATTGATCCCCAAATATGGGAGTTGTATACTCTGCTATGGCTGAAGGCCAGCCGGTCCATAGTGCTACATGCATGAGTGACAAGTTACAACATCATATGTGTCCCAGAAGAGACTTAAGAATTTCTAAGGCAATTGATGCCTACCCCAGATCTCTGTGCATTGAGATATATGAACAGGTCCACGTACACCAGTACTGTGGTTTTTGTAGTTGTCATTATTGAACCTTAAAAGGTCTGCATAGGTTTGATTTACACTCACTTCTGAACACAGCTTGCAGCCACACAGGGGCCTGCAAGTGGCACCCTTATATGAATTACCAGAGCTAGCTCCACAAAGGCCAGTGAGTGCCTCCAAGGCAGTGATTCTCAACCTGTGGGTCACAACCCCCATAGCAGATATCCTGAATATCAGATATTTTCATTATAATTTATAACAATAGCAAAATTACAATTATGAACTAGCAATGGAATAATTTTATGGTTGGGGTTACAACACGAGGAACTGTATTAAAGGGTCACAACATTAGGAAGGTTGAGAACCACTGCTCTAAGGCCTCAGATCCCCAGGCTGTTGTTTTGGAAGTGCTCTTGGGTTTAGCTAGCACCTGTATTTTTTTTCAGGTTGAACATCTTAGAGGAACAGTAACTCACAGTATTTGGGAAGAAGCCCCTGTGAAAACCCTAGCGTGTTCTGTAGGTAGAAAACTTCATGACATGTCAAGTCTCAAAATGCCAGAGATGTTAAGGGAAAATAGTGTCACTGTCTAATTAAGCCCAGGTTTTTAGGACAGGGCACTAGGGCAGTAGGCCCCTTCCCCATGTAAATCAAGCACAACACACAATGTTGGGGAAGCTTTGGGGCTAATTAGTGTGGGCTGTCTACCTGGAAATGAATCAGGTCAGGCCTAAAAGGAACTGGATATCATAAATGTGGTTTTCAAGTCCTTATTATTTGGTAAAGTGGGAAGGTCTTTGGAGAGATGCTCAACTTTAAAACTCCTGCCCCTCTTCTCCTGGATAATATACATACCATGATGGCTGTGTCCTGCATCCCTGTGAGGACTCACTTTTGAATGCTTATTGTCAAAGTCTCAGAAATGACTGGGCTGGACCAGAAGAAGGCAGGACAGCTTACTGGCACTTTCAAGTTCCAGATATTGCACAAAGGACCCTCCTTTATTCTGAGCTAGGCTGTCTTCTGGGTGCCCCATTTATCCTGAGATACAGTGGAAGGAACGCGTCGAAAGAAGGACTATATGTTTCAATTTCTATTTATTCTCATGGAAATTAAAGTTTGCTCTCAATGCCCTGGTCTCATGATACTCTTTCTTGCTTCTTCTGGGACCAGTTTTTGTTGAAATGGAGACACAGAGCACCTCTTCTAAAAGCCTTAGTCATGGTGTCTACCCCCACCACAAAGTTTAGTTCTTTGTTTAGTTCTCTCTTCTCACATACACCCCAGACATTGACATCATACCCCTTGTGCCAGTGAGCCTAACTGATCATGGATTTCATATGCTTGCCAACTGTATTCATCAACACACATGCAGCATGGTGCAGAGCTCACTGGTGAAGGCTTGAAAATGGAAAAAAAATGTTCTCTGGTGACCCAGAATCACTTGATTTTAAAATTGGAAGTAACTTCGGATATGACTGAGTTCAGTCATCTCACTTAGAAACAAGGACACTGACTCAAAGAGGCTATGTGAACTGTCTATAGCACTCCATTTCAACCAGTGGTCAAGTTGACTTGTGAGACAGGTATGTTTATGTCAACCTACACTCTACTGTGTTCTGACTGTAACACTGTAACCTGTCAGGGTTTTGGTGTGTTGTTTTAGATGGTAACCATTGGGTTAATATAGTGTCTCTCCCTATCAGATCATACCTGCCTGTAGCACAGTCAGTGAAGTATTTTCCCCCCAAAATTATAAACAAATGCTATGTTTGAGTCTAACAAATATAAGCATCCAAACAAATACAGCCAATTCTAACAAAAGCTGTGATTTTAGGTATCCCTATCTGTGCCTGGTTGAGCTACTAATGAAGAAGTATGGAAAGGATATAAAATAGGCAAAAAATCAGAAGAATCAAGAAGAAAGGCAAGCATATAACCCAGTAAGAACAATGGCCATGCAAATTCAGTACACCAACAGAATATAAAATATTTTGGAAACATTAGGTTATAATACTCACATCTTCTGATCCTGCTTTCAAATAAATGGGTTGCTTCCTTGATGCTCCTGAGACCCTGGAATATAGAACATCTTCTAGCTAAACCATGTACTAAGAACGTTGTCTATAGTCTTTCTGTCCTCCAGGTGACCCCTTCCCACTCATGGAGCACACATTCCACACTTCTACATCACTGCTAGTTCTATCCCATAGAAAAGTATAGACAACTCAATGGACCAGTCTCTGGAATACATGGTCCTCAGTGTCCATAGGTTCTGGATCCCTGGGTTCTATCAACTGTAGATCCAAATACTGTCTTCCACTATGTGGAGGGAATTGTACCAGTATAAACCGTTAATAGACTGTTCCTAAATAATACCATATTTCAACTATATAGTGACTATATTAGTTATAATTAACCTAGAGGAGGCCTGAAGCATTTGGGAGAATGTGTATAGGTACTATTCAAATGCTTCTCCATTATACCAGAGGCTGAATATTTGGATGGGTATGGGGATCCTGGTTCCAGTCTCCCACAGGCATAGAGGTCCAACTGTATTCTTCACATGGAAAACATACACACACACACACACACACACACACACACACACACACACACACACATACACACACACACCGATTATTAAGTAGAAGCAGCTCTAACTCAGAGACAAGATAGCTGAGAGGCTATGGATGGGTTTTATTGGCCTCATCTTGAGAATCACACACAGGTTCAAAAAATAATTTTAAAAAATGAATCATCACCTCCCTCTATGAGTGCAAGTAATTCCTGAAATGTTGGCATATTCTAGGTTGGCACTAGTCAGGAAGGAAGGAGGGGTTCTATTTCAGACCTGTGGATGGCATCGTGTTAAGGGCTTAGATCCATAGTAGTGGGTTCTGGACCTGTGGCTGGAGGCCGGCCGCAGCTGGAGTGGTGATGGATGTGTTAGCTGGTGGATGAACAGGCTGCAGTCCCGCCAGGCCCGAGTCCGGAGGGGAGGCTGCCGCACAGCTGCCAGACGACTTGGGGCAATCTGCTTGCCTCTGCAGGAAGAGACATCAGGAGGGAGACAGCCGAGCCTTTTGGATGAATTAGCTCGGCTTGGCTGAGGACAGATACAGAGATCCATCCTGTACCATTGGCCTTTGGCAGGTCCCCGCAGTCTGCACTGTCTGATTAAATCATCCCCAGCCCCATTGCTGTGCCCCCCCCAACACACACACGGCTTTGGCTCACTTCAATGTTTGGGGTGTACCTGTGCTATTTGGTCTTCCGAAAGTATTTTCCCTGCCATGTCCGCATGGCCTTGTCCTCTCTCCCAACCCCCAACTCATATCACCATCATCACAGAGGCAATCCCTGAGAAACTTTACAGAGCACCTGGATGTAAATCTAATCTTCCAGTCAGGATACATGGGTTGTAACTTCTCTGTTTATAGCATCTGTATGAGTGATTGGCACATTATAGGTGTCCAGTAATCTGTGTCCATGAGGACAGAGCCATGTCTTAAGAAGCAGCTTGTCTCCTGATGCCTGCAAGTGTGTTTAGGAAAACATTTGGATACTTTCATGGACCAGGTTCACCAACACTGTATCTACTTTACATGTAGAATCCAAAGTTGGGCTGCAGATCAGCACACATCCACATATGCACACATCCACATATGCACACATCCACATATGCACACAATCACATACCCACACATTTACATATGCACACAATCACATACACATACCCACACATCCACATACCCACACAAATATAATTTTAAAATATGTAATAGAACCTAAGGAGACTCTGAGAAGGTACTGTGTCCAGGAAAGCAAGACATCATTATCATTCAGTGCTCATCAGAGCTTTAAGCAACTTTCAGAAAAACCTGTCTTCTGATATACACCCCTAATTTGTGTCTTATGGAAAACCAAATAAATTATTTTTCACCTGCAGGGAGCAGGATTATTTGACTTAGGATATTTGCCATATGGCTTCTCTTCCACCCAGCATAGCTTTGAGGCTTAAGGTAGAAAGAATGAGAGTGTGCCCATAAATTATTCAGAGATAATTCAGAATAAGTGTGTATCCTTGACAGATTGTCAGGTTTCTCAGCACTCCCCTGATAACGGGTGCTATGTTCTTGATAACGTGTGGTTGTTTCTAACTGCACTTCCTCGTCACTCTGCATTTTGTTTTACCTCGTTTCTGTCCCTCCAGGGTGCAGTCTGGCTCCTATCTCAGCACCGGGTGGTTTACCTTCATCCTGGCCATGGATGCCTGTTACAGTATCCACGTCTACGGGATGATAAACGACACCTACTGCAAGTAAGATCACAGGAAATTACTTCCATGCAGCCCCAATTCTGAGACCGTGTCAAAATATCACAATTCATTGTAATGCCATAAATCTGAGAAATAGATCAGATGACAATTACTTCCGGTGTTCTTTGCCAACATGGCATGTTCTTGTCAGTGTGTCATGTTCTGACTTTTAAGAGTGATAGAAAGAAAACAATGTGTACTGCAGCCTAATGTCACACGTGAGAAGGAACACTTTTCCCTTAATCAGTTGCAGTCCAGGACTCGGGGCTTGAAAATCTAGAGAAAGTTTAGTGGTGATTTGATTTGCAAAATCAAGGCTGCCATGTCTATTTCCTCTGAGGGCTTGATGGACAGCTGTCAGCCAATGGTTCTCTTTGTTCACAGGGAAGAAAATGCCTTGATGCTTCAGAGAAGCATTAGGCTCAGCAGAGTTCCTGAGATTTTATTTCACTAATGTGTGACTAATCTGCCAGATTCTTAAATGAGTGTGTGGTTGCTGGCACGATTGCTTCTAATCAGATTGCCAGACTTGTGTTTCATGATGGTGGTGAAATACAGTTCTTCTACCAACCATTCCCACAATATGATTCAGAGAGCATTTAATCATACTGTTAAAATGTAACCCTGGGTCACAGTCTTCGTGAGTAAACATTTGTACTGTGACTGCTGAGTCTAAAGAACACAGATGAAACCCAAACTTCCAGGAGCATCGGGCTTTGTACGGTTTGTTTCGTCCTATACCATCTCCTCTGAAAGTGGGCTGTGCGTTTGAATGTAATTAGTGTGATATGTAAATTGTATTTGATCTATTAGGGCACTAAGAACTGGTCCTGCTTCCTAAAAGCTTTCATCTGTAATAGCTTTTAACTGAGTCCGTTGATGGGGTTTGTAAGTAAATGCATTTACTGGGCACATAATGGATTCTTGTAAATGCCTGTCTCGTCCTTGGCTCAGTCTTCCCTCTCGTCTTGTTTCTTTTCCAGGACCGAAGGGTATAGAAAAGTCCCCTATCATTACTATGAGCAAGGGAAGGATGAGTGCAACGAGTATCTTCTCCACGAACACGCCCCACACGGGGGGCACAGGTTCATCACCGAGAAGACAGTGTTTGCCAAGTGGGCTGAGAAGCACAGGATAGTCTTTACACACCCGAACTGGACGGTGTCCTGACGCCATGTTTCCCGATGCTGACACTGCAGCTGTGCAGATGAAGGGCGGGCAAGGATGACCGTGACCATCACGGTCCTGAACATCCTCTGATGTGGATGCGGACTCGGCTAGTCATCTGAACTTGGCGTTCCGTGCGAGGGGGTCCTGTTCATTCTGTTCTTTCTGGTGGTTCAGTCCTACATATCGCACTTTATAACTCACCTAGAATCGAAGGCCAGTGTCACGACAGCTGTGACTAAAGAAAACAGGAAGATTGTCTTTCAAGATAGCTGCTCAGAATTCCTTAACGGAAGCTTCCAGAAGAGACCGATTTGGCCTTGTCAGGCAAGGTTACTGAGTGCTTGGGCAGCTCTACCATCTTGGAAAATGGTTGGCTACCAAACACTGTCCCAAGTCATTCGACCAGGGTGTAGATATCTTGCCACGGTTACTAGTTAGCCTGAGAGAGGGTAGGCATCTCTTTCTGATGTACCGTCTTCCTTCCAGATGTCTCGAAGCTAAAGCCTCAGGCCATCTACCTAGTGTAGCAATGAAGGCTTCATGTAATTCCTGTGTGTCAGGGTTACTGCACTACGGCAGACACTTGACTCAAAAAGTTTCAAGTAGCGAACACTGAGAAGTTTTCACTCCGACAGCTGTGCTCTCCCTGCTCCAAACAACAACTAAACATGTTAGTACAATTCCCTACACTAGCGCTTAGTGATGTTTGGTTGAGTATTAAATATTAACGTGTTAGATATACAACTTCAACACTGTAATAACATATACTGTGAACATAACCAAAGGGTTTCCTCACTCTGCTTCAACACCCAATACCACAAAAGGATATGCTTTGTAAAATCATGAAACAGGGAAAGCAAAACATATTTTTGCATTAATTTGTATCCTACCATATTCATAATATATATTTTTAAATTCAAATTTCTATTTTGTAAGCCCAAGGTGTGTCTATCCATATACATTATCAATGCCAGGTGCCAAACATTAGACATGAAAGATTCTTCATATCATTGAATCCAGCCTGAGCTTTTGCCTTCGTGTGGTAGCTTGTCCCTTAGCGCACCGATGTTCTGCTGTAACAGTGAACTGGTGATGGAACAGGGAAACAGATCCCAAGGTGCTTTGTCATCTGAGTCCCTTCACACATGCTGTACCACGTGACACCCACGACCACCTCGCTGGACATTCTGCCATCTCCAGCAGCTGATCCGCATTCTGTTAGCTGTGCTCATGTGTCCCAGGTTGCTCCACTTTAGACTGTCTACATAGAATAGCATTTATGTAAATGAGTAAATGATTGCGTTCTGTGCCAAATATAGCATAGCATACCAAGATTATGAAAAATGGCCACAAGGATGGTTGTGTCGTAGATCAGTAGCCCTATAAGCTTAGATTTTTGGTTTTTTTTTTTTTTGGTCATTGGCTTTGAGGTCCAGGCGGTGGGAAGATGAGGGTTCGGGAACAATGGAAGCAGAGAAATATAGTTTCCCGTCCCAGGCCTGAGGCAGCTTCATCTCTGTAGACTCGGTGATCCTTAGGTATTAGAGGTTGATCTTCTGAGGCAGTACTAAGCATCCACAAATGTCTTGGCACAATGATTCAAAAGCCAGGCTGAGCTTAGTGTTTCAGAAGCTGGGAATAACAATACACCTCACTTGCAGAACCGTGACAAGTCTTTCCTAGGACTGAGGATCCTGTCCTGCCCTCTTCTGCTGTTTAAAAACCCCACCTTCACCACTGGAGAGAGGTTGATGATTCTTTTGTCATTTGTGTTGTGAATTTCAGTTCTGTGAATGTTAGTTTTTTTAGAGCGGATAGTGGATTAAAATGCCCACTTAAAGAAAAATAAATAATACCCATTCTAAAATTCTAATGTGAATTGTTGTTTTTCCTCTATTGTGATACAGAAGTTCTGCTTTTATATAAAAGAAACCCTCAGTTACTCAGAATGCTTCCGGGAATGGCGTGACTGATTTACGCCATTGTCTGGTTAGTGGAGGCCCGCTCTATGCTTGGTGCTTACTGATGAGAAACTCCGGGGCTTCCTCTCCTTCTTCCTATAGCTTTTCTCATGGGGACTTTGGCAAGATCCCCCTTCCCTCACACTGTGTGGCAAAGGGCGGCTTTGATAGAATGGGGTGGCCCTCCCCTCTCCTCCCCCTCCCTTTTCTCCCCTCTCCTCCTACCTTACTCTCCTCTCCTCTCCCACATCCCCTCCTCCCTCCTCCTTCCTTCTTGTTTTCTCTCTGTAGGAAACAAAAAGCATTTTATGGAGACCCCGTTGAATTCCTTTGCAATCAGGGCTTTGACAGACTCCGGATTTGCTTTTCTCTGTAGTAATAATTTTCTCTGCTTCCATTTCCTGTTCCTTTCTTCCAGCCTCGGTTCTGATAGATATGCAAAGTCTAATCTCTCCCATGTGGAGAAGTTTTCCGTCTTGGACTTGCTGAGAGAGGCAAAGGGGTGATTCAAGGAGAGCATCTGTCATGCACAGTTCCAGTCAGTTCCGCAGGTTCTAGTCCACTGAAAGGTTATCCACATCCAAACACTAGGAAAGTTAAATGACCTCACTGAGCACTGGTACACAGCTATCCTATATATTAATGTTTGTGAAGATATGTTTTGGTATCATCTAAGGCACCAGGTGAATGGTCTATGGAAAATGAATATAGATGTCTGCAATCAGCATACACGCTTGCAGTTCACAATCACAGGCCAGGCCTGGAGGGGTTCCGCAGGCCAGAGCACTTGCTGCACTTCAGGACACCCAGCTTTGGTTCCCAGCGATTCCCAGCACCCACATTAGGGAGTCACAACTGCCTGTAACTCCAGTTCCAGCTGACCCAGTGACCTCTTCTGGCCTCTGTGGCCACCCACATACACAAGACACACACACACACACACACACACACACACACACACACACACACATGCATACACATAAATAAAAGTAATAAAAATAAATCTTTAAACCATATCAATAAAATGACTCCTAATGACATATGACCATGTCCATAGATCATTAGCTCCTGAATCTTCCCCAGAGCTTTTCTTTCAGCTAATGGGAATTAACACAGAGACCCACAACTGGACAGTGTGCGGAGAGTGAGACTTTTATTTTTAAGTAAAGGCATAGAATAGTATTTCTAATTTTTTGGAAATCTTGAAAAACCAAGGGAAAAGTTAGAGGATTTTAGAATTCCTTTGAAGTTAGCCTATCTATAAGTCATATTGATGTGCAATTGTATGATGAAAAATGATTTTGTATTGGTGACAAAACTATCAAAGACAAAATGATAAGTAATTTGAGGTTATGTTTGTATATAGGAACATGGAGTCCATTTGTGAATGTGATATATGAACAGGTATATGCATACATATATACTTATAACTATATGTGAAAGCATACATATGATTCTGTATTCTTTGGCTATGTGTGACTCACAGAAAACTCTATTTTTGACTTCAGCTGAAATCTGTTGGGTTTCATTTTGAATCCTGATAAGAAAAAAAAAAAAAAAAACTAACATCCAAGGTAAATGGAGTGATTGCTAAACATATATAAGCCATTCTCAGATGGCTGGCCAGAGGAGCAAACCCAGAGAAGATTCTAGAACCGGTGATACAGTCAGTGGACAGCTGTCACCAAGTAGACATGTAAGTAGAGCAGTCTGTGTCAGCAGACTCCGCCATCCGCAGCTCAGAGAAAGTCACACTGAGGAACGCTGCAGCCCCCTTTGTGCGGCCAACATGAACGCTGGTCCTCCTGAGGCCGCTCTTGGGTTTTCATGACTTCTGGTGCACAGCCATAGTGCTATGGCTGCTGTGGGGAAGGGGTCACTGAGCAAGGAGGCTGCTCTCTGAGGTCTGGGTGTGGACTGGAAACCTGCTGACCTCCACAGGAGGATGCAGCCCTCAGAAAGACTCCCTCATGGCCTTCTTGGAAAAAGAGACAACACTTTTACTTCACCTGGTAGGATTAATTGGATGTTAACTGTGAGATCAGTTTAATTCTGAGAAGCAAGAAGATGTAAACGTATGGTTTACATTTTTTGTCTCACACAAGCACTGAATATGCCCTGTCAAGTGAAAGTCTCAACTGCATTGTCCAGGGGCAGTTGGCATGCCATAGGACATGTGAATCACAATCCCAAGACAAGGAGGGGACCGACTCATCCTTAACTGCATTTCTAACTGGTGAGAGTTCATCCTTTGATTCTCTTCGTGAAGGGATCCCATGACTTCAGGAGCCAGTGGTCAGCTTTCTAAGCAGACTGGAATACAGAGACAAAAGCACCTCAAAAAGTAGCCAACCCCACCCTGTAGCCTGCAGTCCAGGAACCAGATTTATGGAAGTGACGGCAGCTCAACCTTGACTGTAAGGCAGATCTTGTCACCTGTCTCTCTAATGCACTTCCCATTGTGTGCTTAGAAACACTGAGTAATTACTGGGGGAAATGCATATGTGGCTCACTAAAAAATCTACCCCAGGAAACCAAGGCTCCACTGGAATGGGGCCGCTCCCTGTCCTGAACAGTACAGTTGTCTTGTACACCTGGGGGCAGACCTCCAGTGCTGGCCTGTCTGCTCCAGTCTCCACATGTGTTGTTAACACCAGCAGTGTTCTAGTGTCCTGAGATGTTGAGACTCATATGGAGAACACAAAGGTGCATTTCTTACTTCCTGTTTGTCACTGAAGGTGATCAGGCCTTGGTATCTGAGGAGCTGCTTGGTGATGGAGACTACTTGCTAACCTGGAAGACCCTCCCTGCTCTTGACTTGGACTCAGAGCAGAACAGTCCTCATCTTCAAACCAGTTCAGCTGCGTGGGTTAGTACATGTTTGCGGCCACATATACCCATGTATATAAACACCCGATGTGCCACAAGATCCGATCAGTATGCACAATTTGAAAGTCCACTCCTATGGTACTGTTACAAGTGGAGAATTTTGAAACTATGTGCATCAAGCACTATTCAAATGGTTCCCGTGGCTCAGAAGTAGTGTTCTGTTTTGCTGTTGCCTTTGCTGACCATAGAGACACCACCAGAATAAAATTGCATGTAAATTGCAAAGGCATTGAAACAGAGCTGTCCTTGGGCATTGTAACAGCACAGAAAACCTCATTTTGTTGTTTCTAAGTCCTTTACTTTTTTTCCTTTTCTTTTCAGAATAGGCACAAAATTGTTTTTGAGGTAGGAAAGTGCCTCTTTCTCTACAAATAGGTCTCTTCTTGTTCATGCTTTACAGACTGCGGTAAAACAGGAGCTCGTCTCCATGAAGGTGAAGAGCATTCGATGAATAAATAGCCAAGTGCCACATCCCATATTTGCTGACATATTGAGCAGTTTCTTCTAAGAAACTTCAAAGGGATCGAAACCTGGACATTGATAGACCCTTGTTTCCCAGCCTGCCTCAAAGTGCTCATTTCCTTGTGTTTAACGTCACTGTCACTGGCATTGAGTAAATACCAGTTCTGTTACGCGTGGTATATTTATGCTTCCCTCATGCTTCTTTGAGGGTCACATGATCTTTGCTGCAGATGCTTATTCACTTTTGAGACCCGTAATCTTCATTTACCTAGAGAGGAGGCCTGGATGCACAGTGGTGTGCTGGTAAGGGACTTTGTCTCCTGGAGTCACATTGCTTTTTTATACACATCTTAGAACGAAGCTTACAGGTTAGCAAAGGACAATCAGCAGGTTTTAGTTGGTTTTTACAACAGAAAACATGGGATGGGTTAGCAAAGCTGAAAGAAACAGCGAGTGGGGTACTCAATACACTCTATATTTAAGGCAGAAAGACATCCAGGGTAGGATGGCCCACATAGCAAGAGAAGGCTTTGCCAACCTGTGGAATTTCTGGAGTTCACTTGAACTACATGTGTTACTTTTCCTATCACTGTGTTTAAATAGCTGATGAAGCCTTAGGAGGAAGGTTTGGGGGGCTCAAAGAGGAGTGCAGTCTATCCTGGCAGCCAAGGTATCACATCAAGAGCACCTTGGTCCAGGATGGTGAGTGTAAAGCAGAAAAGAGGAAGTCAGACACAGCGGGCTTTCTTCTCCTCAGCCCATGCAATGGTGCCACCATGCTCAGGATGGTGCTGTGAGATGTCTTTCTATATGCTGTGACTATGTGTGGCTCCCACTGGATAATAAGTAAAGCTGTTTTGGCCTATGGCAAGAAAGCTTACAGCCAGGCAGGAAATCTAAGTAGAGATACAGAGAGAAGAAGGGCGGAGTTGAGAGAGACACCAGCCTGCTGCCAAAGGAGCAACAAGATGCCAGCAGACCAGTAACACCATGGCAACGTGGCAACATACAGATGCGTAGGAATAGGTTAATTTAAGATGAAAGAGCTAGCTATCAGAAGCTGAATCCATAGGCCATACAGTCTGCAATTAATATAAGCCTCTGTGTAATTATTTTATAAGTGGCTGTGGGACTGCAGGTGGGAGAGATTCATCCTGACCACAGGGCCAGGCAGGACACAGAGAAATTTCCCTTTACAGGTTGGGTCTTTCCTCCTAAGGACAACTCTCTGGAAACACGCTTGCCATCATGCAGAGAGGTGCGACTCATTAATGCCTTTGGTGTTCTTTAAGCCAATCCAGCTGGCAGTCGGAATTTGTGATCGCACTGTGAGATGCTAAGCTACAGTTCCTTTCTTGCTCTGCCAGGCTTATTAACAGTCAGTTTAGTGCAAAGCTGCTTACAGTGGAGACTTTCTTCTGCCTTCCTCGCCCCTACCTTCCATCCCCCCTGTCTCTCTTGTTGCCCCTTATTTTCTTTTATTCAGACTCTACATATGTGCCGCTGAGTATCATGTTTAGATAGTTTTTCATTTTACACGTCAGCTTACTTGATCAACTCTGTGGGAGACCATGTTTGGATGGTATCTCCGAGTAAGAGTCTACTTTGGGAATCAATAACTTATGCACATCAGCTGGTTAAAGGGCTGAGTATTTGAGCCAAGCCCTACCCCCCACTATTCTGTGAGGTACACACTGTTATTGTCATTTTACAGGAAAAGTTGAAGCATAGAGAAGTATTGCAGTTTGCCCAAGTTCAGACAAGCAGTGATGACATCAGGTCTGAAAAAAAGCAATTCTGCACAAATTATATGTGCAGTTATGGTAGTCTAAAAGATGTGACAAGAATCCGAGCATTCCAGCGGCCTAACAGAATAAGTTGGTTTCCGTCTAAATTATGAACTCTGTACATATGGTGCTCTACAACCAGTTTGCCCCCATGGGACTCACACTTCCATCCTGTGTATTTGTCCCTCTCCAAATCCTTGGAGTCCCTTCTGTTTGACCCATTAGTGCAGAAAGAGTAAGAGAGATCTGTGTCAGGAGTTTCTATGGGAAGGTTTGAAAGCACCAGATTTCACTCCATCCCACTGGCTGGGTTCATCCAGGGTCTCTACATAGTTGGACAAAACAGTCTATTTGTGGCTACTATGAATACTTGTAAAACATTCAAAAATTCTAAGAAAAAATTCTCTGCATAGGAAGAGAATAAACTGTGCGGTGGCAGGGGGGTAGGCTTGATCTAGTTTCAGTTAAGCCAAGAAGAAGGGAGAAGGCTTTTGTCTGAGGAAGCCAAGAGAGCAACTGCTGAGCTAGCAATGCTGAAGTAGCTTAGGTCTACAACAGCAGATGATGCCTGAGTGACATTACAGCAAGATGCTGGTACCCACCTCTGATCAAACCTCCTTCTTGCCTATTGCTTTGTAAGAGTCACAAAGATGAGCATCCCGTTTGCTCTTTGGATCTATGCAGTAAGAACTGTGAATTTATGTTTTAACTGAAAAATGTAATGTTTGGTTCTTAAACCTTAAACTTGACAATCTCTCCCCCTTTGTCTTTGCTTTTCTTATTATGTGAAGTTGTATAAAAGGAATGCTAATCTGCCATAAGTAGTCTTGTCATCCTCAAGACCAGATCTGTTTCTAAGAAGAGAAGACATTTTTCTTTCTCTCTCAATTATTTGCTTCCTTTCCCAACCCTTTTTCTTTTTTGTTAACTGTCCAACCTTATTTTCTTGAATCTGCCTGGACATGCTTTCCCTTAACATAAAGAGCATCTTGCATCTCAATGTTCTTTCTCGCCTAACAGGAAGTCTGTCATCTTGGGGAAAAGTGCTTTGAGTGTTAGCATATAAATAATCTTAGTTTGCCCAGGAGAGATTAACTGAAAGTCTAAAAGCAAAATGAGAGAAAAGAGTCTTCAGATGTTTACCTTCTTTCAGAACAGAGTGGAGTTCTTTGGATGGGACCCTGCAGTGCCTGATGTTGCCTAGTGTGAATGGAGGACATGAGAGGGAAGCCTCTTCTAGGAGCTGTAACCTTGATGAGGGCAAGCTGTGGTTGCTCTGTTTAACAAGCATGGGAACATCATTGGTGGGAACATTGCTCTCTATGTGTCTTCAGCTGTGATTCTTGAATATACCAGCATTTGATGTAGAGACGCAGCATCTCCCACTAGGTATTACGTGTTCTCCTACCTATAATTGAGAACCTTCCCCTAATGCCATTTTCCATGTCTGGAATAGCACTTGATAATCTGTATAATCTTCTTCTAAAACTTTTCACAAAATGCTTACATTTCCCCCAGAACTATGACACCTATCAAGAAATTTGCATAATATGGTCTTTCACCTTGAGTGATAGCTTTACTTCAAATTCCAGCACTTTGGCCAAAACATCTTTTGTGGAAGCTGATTGTGATGGCTCTACTCCCCCCACCAAAGAGAGGAGGAAATGTCACATTCTGTTGGAGTAAAGGGTATTAATGTCAGGAAATGATTTAATGTATTACAAATATATCTGTAATCATGCAGAGCTATGAATGGCTGCTGAGTATGGAAGAAAAAGATAAAAATATTCAAAAGTGCAATATGAATTCAATGAGACTAAGTGACATTTGATAGTAATAAAAATAAAACTGAGGTACTTAGGTTCAAAAGAGACAAGAACCTGATAATATTAGTGTTCATCAGAAGTACCTGGAAACTTTAGACTATTCTAATAGGAGACACCATTGGGAAGGCCACCAACCCTCCAAGATCCAGAAAAAGAATCTAAGAGCAAACAGAAAGAAGAACCATGAGGTATGAGGGGTCATTCCATGAAAGGTCAGACTATTGGATATAATTTTGACATATTTTTTTCATTTCTCAGTAATATATTTTCATTATTGGATACAATATAAAAGACAGGAAAAGATGATGGCCACAACTACACTGTCCTGTATGTGTGATGTGAGTGTATGGTGGTGGTCTATAACCCACTTTGTCTTGTTAGTAAGAAATTGCAAGTGTTTCTCCTGATGTCATTAAATTCTCCTAAAACATCTTCAGGAACATTGCTTGGTCATAGGTTTAACCGTCTCTCCCTTCTCATTTTCTGTATGTGGCAAACAGCACTGTTGAGGAATCTCTGAACGTTTCTCCTGTACCACATACTGTGGTGCCTGCTGTCTCAAACCTTTTCAAAGAATGGCACTTTTTCATCCTTGCTAACTTCATATATGCAAAGAAGTTGTCTTTTAATTAGCATCTAATTTATTACTATGGAAATTACATGTTTGCATATATATTGGTAATTTAAATTTCTTCTTTCATAAATCTGCCCTTCTTGTTTTTCTTTTTCCTTAATCTTTCTACTACAAGTACTGGGAGTCACTGCAATTTAAAGCCACATACAAATGAAATTTACTCAAAAGCAAAGGTACAGGTTCATACTGGCCATGGTCATGAGGGAAGAAAAAATTATATTGCATCACAGTTGGAAACACTAGAAGTGTAAGGGACATTGTGAAGGTCCAGCATTGGTTTTCAACTCTGTGACTGGACTAGGCAGAACCAGAGCCAATGAGTGATGTTCCAGACCTCATCTCGGACTCATTTGAAGAGTCCAAAATCAGTGTGGACTTTTAGAAGGATGAAACTATGTGAAATATTCTTCAGTAACTCCTGTGACTAGATGCTTGGACTTAGGCCCCTGAGCCTTCTTCTAGAAGCCTCCCTGGTTCTCTGATTAAAACTGTCAACCTCTATGAGGAAAGGCAAGATTCAGAAGCTCTGCAAAGCTCAAGCCTGAGAGGGTTAGGTGCTTGGAGAGTTGTGTCAGCAGCAGCAGAGTCCGGCATTGTCTCTGCCTAGTTCACTCTGCTTGTGTTCAGAGCTCAGTCCTGGATTTCTGACACTTGACGGATGGTTAGTGGACACACTCACACACCACAACCACCAAGCACTAACATCATCCCCCCCAGCTCTTCCATTGCCTGGCCCTGACTATATTCCCATGATGCTCCAGATAGTGTACATTCTTGACGTCTCAATGAAGGAAATTTATCCACATTTCATACATCTGTATTTTTATATACTTACTATTGTGATATGTCTTTAAATATAATGGCTCAGGAAAATTACCCTAGTTCCCTAGTATTCTTCATTTTGGAAATTTATGATAATGGATGCCACTGTAGATTTAGGAGTCATTTATATTGTCCACCTTTTTCCTATTTATGCTAGATTAAATAAATTCTTCATTTTGAGTTTTGTGCATTTTTCAGTTTTCCAGTCCACACCACTCACTTTTCTTATATTTATAATCCTTTTATCTGGTCTTTGTAGTTCCAAAATGATGCTTTGGATATTTTAAGTCTTAAGCTAGCAATGCCCTTTTCAAATTACTCTCTTAAGGTTTTTGTAGAATAATATTCACCATAATACAACTTTAAATTACTTGCCAGTGCCTTGACTAGACATAATCCAAGAAGGCTAATTGAACACTAAGCATTTTAATCATCTCATGCTGTCAAACCTGTCTTCTCAGCATTGAGAAGTGGATAGGCCATGAGCTTAATTGTATTCCTGGCAATGCAACCAGAGTGAAAGCTTGATAATATGATTAGTACATTACTAGGGAACTAGTCCCAGTCACTCTGAATATCTAAGCAAAATATCATCTCAACAAATATCCCATCGGCACACACTGAAATTCTTGGCACTGAGTTGGGATTTTAGAGAACACATGAGTGGGTAGGTTGTAATTTGTCTTTATGGAGTCTGCCAAGGAGCAACCAAATGAATTGAAGTTCTAAATAAGCACAAGAGTACGACAGGAAACAGAAGAGTAATGCAAACACAAAAAGTTGTATACAGCACAGAAGCCCAAAGGACATAAGGAGTCATGGGTCAGGTATGGACATTGCCCTTGCATTGTGTTTCTGCAGAAGTGATGCTCCACTGCAGCTGCAGAGTAACTGGAGCGCTCAAGATGACTCAAGACATGCTGAAGCCAGGAAGAGTGTCCTGAGCATCAGTTGGCATTGCCTCTTTCGCACGTTAACCCAGCTGATAGTCACTAAGATGCAGGGGTACTTTCATCTACACAATGAGGCTTTCTGGCTGCAGCATCTTGCACACAGTGTTTATCTGAAGCTGTAGAGCAAAGGTTTCTCAATATGGAGGTTGTGACCCTTTGGGGGGGTTAAATGATCCTTTCACAGGGGCCATATATCAGATACCCTGCATATCAGATATTTACATTGTGATTCATAACAGTGGCAAAATTACAGTTACAAAGTAGCAACAAAATAATTTTATGGTTGGGAGTCACCACACATGAGGAACTGTATATATTGTGAGGGTCAAAGCATTAGGATGGTTGAGAACCACTAATGTAGAGGGTATTTTTGAAAAATGAAATGAAAAATATCCATAATGCAGAAAATGCTAAGACTTCCTCTCCTATCTTCTTTAGAATTTGCTGCAGGACCAGAAGCAAGGTGATTGAGGAGCAGGGTTCACCCACGACTCTGATACTATTTTTAAATGTAGTCTCTGAACAAACACCACTTTCAAAGATATTTCAAAGTAAGTTGTGAATTCACACATTGGAAGTGGACCCAGATAGGTGTAAATGTGCATCCTTTTTATCACTTTTATCCACGCAGATCAATTAATCTTGTCTTATTATTCTTGATGTACATTCACTCTTAGCTTTAGGAGTTAAGGTGTCCGTGAATTATTCTGATGATGCTTTTCTTATGAAGGTCTCATGTATATGTGTCTACAGAGCCTGAATGAAAATTTTCTAATATAATGATAGCTATATGTATCTAATTGCTGTCTTCAGGAGGGCTAGGAAAGCAAAAATCACAATGTATCTCTGTCCCAACATTCACCTGTCATGCTGGTTAGTTTCTTGTCAATGACATAATCTAGAGTCATCTGGGAAGATGCCTTCTTCAACTTGGCCTATAGGGAAGTCTGTGGAGCATTTTATTGATTAAGGACTGATGTGGGAGGGCCCATCTGGCAATGAGTGGCACCATCCCTGGGCAAGAGGTCCTGAGTAAAACTGAGTAAGTTAAGGAGACAAGCTAGTAAAGCAGCATCCTTCAATGGTCTCTGATTCAATTCCTGCCTTTAGGTTCCTGACTTGAGTTAATACCATGACTTCCCTCAGTGACTGATTGTCTTCCAGATGTATAAGCCAAACAAATCCTTTCTTCTAATTATTTATTTTTGCTCGTAATGTTTATCATAGCAATAGAAAGAAAATTAGGTACCTGTTGTCCAGAGAAAGTCTAAAAGGGGGTTCACCTGATTTATTTTGGCAAATGAATTGCATGCTATAAATAAATTGCTTTTGTCTTCCTGCAAATGACTCCCTGGGCTCTAGGAAAATTTCATAATTTACTCTAAGTGGGGAAGAAGGGTCAAGGAAGAAGAGAAAGCTAGTTGAAAATCAGAAATCAATACACTAGCACATCTCTTCTAAATTTCTGCTGAAATCTTTCATTATGTCCTAATGATTTTTCTCTGTTATGAATCAGCTAAAAGGCCAACCCAGGGGAGCTCATGAGCTGTGGTTCAGGTATTGAAGGGCCTTCCTGGCTGTCTCTTCTTCCCGGCTGCCCTAAGGTAGGAGCTTTGTACTGTTCTGCCTTCTGCCATGATGTTCTGCCTTACCACAAGCCCATGAGAAATGGAACAAGCTAGCTATGGGTTTAAACCATGAATCAGATACATCTTTCTCCTCAGATTGTGCTCTCAGGCATTTTGTCACAGAAACAGAAAGAGAGAATGAGAGAGAGAGAGAGAGAGAGAGAATGAGAGAGAGAGAGACAGAGAGAGAGAGAGAGAGATGGAATGAACAAAGAAAAAGCACAGGTAACCCAGAGGATGTTGCTCAGTGTGGGGTAGTTCAACATAGAAAAGAGGTTGGGTTGACAAACACACCAAGATGGTCTAAACATGTTTCCTAGAGAAAGAGGATTTGAACTTGCAACCAGGATGACTGAAGGTAAACTGAGAAAAGGGGATATGAAGGAGGCAAGCATGCGTAAAAGTCAGTGTCACGTGAGAATTCTTGGAGAAGAGTGAAAAATGTGTCACATTCCAGAATATGGAAGAAGCTGAGTACAGCTGATTGGAAGAAAAGTATAGAAGCAAGAGGTAGAGGACTGGAGGGTGGTCATTTAGAGCAAAAGGAGAACAATGTAGCCTGGTCAGATTGTGCATGGCCTACAAACAGTAAGAAGGAATTTTAACTACCATAAGTTTAATGGTATTGTATTAAGGTGCAAGGTGTATTGAGGATTTAGGTAGAAATGCTACATTTGACTTTTTGCTTAAGGGTATCACAGAAAAGACAGATGAATCCAGGATATTCATAAGTGTGGGGCTTAAACAATTAAATGTTGATCTAACTGCCCAAACCAGGCAATAGAATAGAAGGAGCTGATGGAGTTTTAAGTTTTAGACATAGTTACATTGAGGAACATACGGGATGATAGAGAGAAGTTTTATCTATGAAACTCGGGAGATCAGTCTACAGATATAAATTTAGTCACCTGCACAATGTGGACTAGGCTCTGAGAAGGACAATGACAGATGCACATAGAGACATGTTATAAGAGCACAGAGATCAGGTGGTCACTCCTACATGCTATCTATTGCTCTCTGTATAACAAATTACCACATATATTTATTACATGGTGCTTTAATGGCCAGCTACACAACAATGACATGTTATGTCTCCTATAACGTTGCAAGCAAGGTGCTAACCAGGGCTAACATGGCCTTAAGCAGGGCTAACAAAATGTCTCCAGAAGCTCATCCAAGGAAAGAAACACCTCCAGTCACATGTCATTGGCTGTATTCAGTTCTTTGATGGGTCTTAGCTGGAGGCTGTCTCCACAGAATAGCTTTAAGTATGGAAGCTGGCTTTATGAAAATCGTCACAAGAGAGTCAGCTAGCAAGTGAACCTTATTTCCAGTCTGATCTCAGACATGACATCCTCTGCAAGTCCTTTAAAAGCAGAAGACGGGATCCTGCTTGACCCATTATAAGGGGGTACTACTCTGCCAATACCCAGAAGAGGCAAAGGACAAGCCTCCAGTATTAAAATGGCATTTGTGCATGTTCTAAATAATAACAGCCAGGGAGAGAGGAACAGATCCTTTCTTCACTTTTCTTGATGTTGGTGTGCAAATTTTTCATATTTCCTTTTGCCAAGAATGATTATGAACCAGATTTATCAAAATAAACAAAATGGTAATAAATATAGCATATATCTTGGTAGATTGCATCTAGTTAGAGTAATTCTTTGGAGTTGGATTCACAGAGATTGGGGGCAAGGGAGGGAGAGAAAGGTGTGTGAAGTTGCCCCATTAAGTAACACAGAGAATATTACATGGTTAAGGGGGAGCTTGTGGTTATAAGAAGGGGCATGGCAGGGGTGGGTATGAAGGGAGATGTGTGGAGAGTAGGTGAGACCTCAGCATCCAGCAGACGTTAAAGCAGCCACACCTGATAGTAAGCATGAACCCATTATGATTTTGTTTTCAAGTAGGAAAAATCACATTGTTAATTGAAGATTGCAGAGATCTTGGCACTGGGTAGGTTATGAGATGACAGAAAGACCAGAAAGAAAAGGAAAAATATGAAATTACAGTAAAAAGAGGAGTGTGTAAAACACACACACACACACACACACACACACACACACACACACACACACAGAAATGGCAAGGTCATGAAAGAGGATAAAATATATTTGATAATAAGTAATATTTTTCAGGCACTAGCCATTCAATGATTCGTTTCACAAGTATTTACTAGGAGATAGCTAAAAGTTAAGTAAATGTAATTTGACATTTTGTAAAAGTAAGAAACCATAACATTTCAAATTAATACTCAAGTTTAGTGTGGAGTAATCTATATCACAACTGAAACAAAGAAAGGGACGGAGACAAGATAAGATGGTAGCTCTCTCATCTACAGAGATGGAGATGAGATAAGATAGTAGCTCTCTCATGGAGATGAGATAAGATGGTAGCTCTCTCATCTACACCACCTACAGTCTACAGTGAAACTGAGAATTCCTTTCTGGCTCTAAGGATGGAAAGTAGTCCCAACTTGAGAATATAAAGTGACAACTTGGAACCCCTGATGAAAAAGAAGTATAGATTACACTATTGGTGAAATTATTAAGGCCACTCCACATAGTTAAAAGGGAGGTTTATTTTGTGGGGTAACTTACAAGTGAATGGATAGTTTACAGAGTCTGGGAAAGGCGTGGCGCAGTCTGGTGGTGTTCTCTGGAGAACTCTGCTCCATCTACCTCCAGTGTCAGGGTCCAAAAGAGCCCACACATCCGGATCTTGGGTCTTCAGGGCCCTCTCTTGGCCGCACTTTGTAGGCGTGACCATTACTGAAGCCTCATTCCAGATCAAAGCTGGAATGGCTACCCACTACATCTCCCCCTTTTGTCTAAATAAGAAGGTTCTAACCTAATACAAGACTATATACAAAGGAATGGTTATCAAATATTGTCCAGGAATAATGAAGGATAATGACCTAGATAAGATGGAACTACAATCAATGCAAACAATATCAAGCAAGAAACACATACTAAGAGAAGTCTAGAGCATAGGTAAATGTCATGTTACAAAGATCATTCTGAAAGGTGTCCTATCCTAAAGAACCTGAATATAATACTTAATATATTCTATCTAAGATTTATATATATATATATATATATATATATATATATATATATATATGTTATAGTTGCAACTTAGTACACACACACACACACACACACTAAGTTGTAACTATAACTGCTAGTCGTCAATCCCATCAAAGACCTGAGAAGGAATATAATGGTACCTGAGAAATGGTAGATGGATGCAAGCAACTTTCAGGAATCTGGAAGAGTAGACAGAGACAGCTGGCAGCCTGGAAAGTCACCTAATGTTTCTCAGCATTGTTGGTGCATTCAAATTGGCTACAGGCCTAGAGTATCTGACAGACCATTTTCAGAAGCAGGAATTCTGAAAGACCATCTTACCCTGTCTTGGCAGAGTTCAGAAGCTACTTTTCCTTGTGTCCTGCTTGTCCAGAAGGACAGCACTCATATTGTCAGCAGTTGAGGCAAGGGCAGTTCTTTGCTCAATAGGTCATTTTGTGCCAAGAAGACAAACCTCCAACTGGAAATGTCTTACAAGCACAACATTCTCTCAGGATCAAATTGGTGCTGACAGGAGCAATTGTATCTCATGTCAACAGAATTTTAAGTTATTTAAATGCCATATTCTCCAGGTCTATGAAGAATTTGAAGATTACCTGTCCATCCGACCTATGTATCTGTAAATCTGGATAACCTAACTAACGTAGCTATAGAGATGACAGGCATAGGTGACTACAAATCTATAAGTCTTATCTACTGAAATGACTTCAAAATTGTGACAATACACAAGATATTTATAACAGAGGTAGGAATGTATAGTGTGATATGCAACATGACGATAATCTTAAATATATATCAATATACAGAATATCCTAAACAGAAGTAGAACATACATATAGTATGACAGATATAAATTTACATTTGTATCAATATACAAATATTTCAAATAAGAGTAGAAATATATGTACATTATAACAAATATAGTTCTGTATTTTTATCAATATACAAATTATCTTAAATATGAATATAAAAATAGTTTACATTTGTCTCAATATATAAGAATCCATAACAGTGCAAATTATAGTGCAAATTATCTAAGGCTGCTATTTTATTAAATTTGTATACTAGTATATACAAAAATCTACCATAATCTTATACCTATCCATTCCATTTTTTTTTCTAGCTCATTCGTTAGAGCATGAGACTCTTAATCTCAGAGTTGTGGGTTTGAGCCCCACGTTGGGCGCCAGATGTTGATGAAATTATTAAGGTCACTCCACATAGTTAAAAGGGAGGTTTATTTTGTGGGGTAATTTACAAGTGAATGGATAGTTTACAGAGTCTGGGAAAGGCATGGCGCAGTCCGGTGGTGTTCTCTGGAGAACTCTGCTCCATCTACCTCCAGTGTCCAGGGTCCAGGAACCAAGAGCCTACACATCCAGATCTCGGGTCTTCAGGGCCCTCTCTTGGCCCCACCTTGTAGGCGTGATGGTTACCGAAGCCTCAATGGGGGTTGAAACTTCCAGATCAAAGCTGGAATGGCTGCCTACTACATTACACTGTTAGTAATGATTCAGAAACGTCTCTGAATTGGGTCAGTATAAAAGAAAAAGTTGGTGGATGATACATATATGGAACTGAATTATTTTTAAAAATTAAAAGACACACCATGTTTTGGTTACAGCAAAAAAAATCTGCCATAAACTCTGGCATTTAAACATTGGTTCCTATGGAGTTGGAGGGATGGCTCAGAGGTTAAGAGTGCTTGCTGGTTGTTCTTGCAGAGGATGAGGGTTCAATTCCCAGGACCCACATAGCAAACCACAAGCAATTCCAATTCCAAGGAACCTGACACCCTCTTCTGACCTCTGTAGGCACAAGGTATGCATGTAGTGCATATGAACAAAATATTCATTTGCATAAAGTAAATAAATTAAAAAAAAATTAAATACCTGTTTCCCTAGTTGCTGATGCTGTTTGGGAAAACTCAGGAGGTATGGCCTTGCTAGAAGAATTACGTCACTGGGGAGGGGTTTGTGGAGTTATAGCCTCACTCACTTCCAGTTTGCTCTACCTTCTTTGTGCTCACAGTTAAGGTAAGACTCGACTTCCTGTTATTACCTACCTGCAGCCACATCTCCTTGCTGCTGTGGACTCTTATCACTCTGGAACTGGAAATCCAAATAAACTCTTCCCTCTATAAGTTGCATTTGGTCATGATGCTTTATCACAGCAACAGAAAAGTGACTGATAGAAACCATGAAGAGAAAGGATTGCAGAGTAACCACATCCATCACGTGCATTGCCCTCTATATTGATAGTGAGTATCGTTCCGTTAGTTTTCACTTTCTTTATGTGCAAAAAAGTGATGTTCACAAGGGAGAGCCTGTAATCCAGGATGTACCAACCTGTATACTGTATTAGTTACAGTTGCCTCTGGATGGGCACTCAGTCCCAGCATGAACAACTCTTTCCAGAAATTGGCATGTATGTTGACACCTGCCTTCCAATGGCATCTTTGCTACAGTGAGAGTGATGTCCATGCAACATCTGAGTGAAAAGACATGGAGGCAGCTGGTGAAAACTTTGCATCCCACCAGACTTCAGATTCCTCTGTGGTGCCAATTACAATATGTTTTTTTGGTCATAAAAACCAATACATGTCTTCTTTTGGAAATGATCTAACCTGAGTCAGGTTTTTTATTTTTATTTTCTATTAAAAGAAACTAAACTAACCAAAACCTACTGACAACATGATCACAGTGTTTCGGAAGCTATTATCTGTCCTATTGCATTTATTAATAGGTAATTATTTTACAATTAATAACTTGCAGATTTTATATCTAATATAAACTTCTAATAATGAGAAACCTAGAATTACTGATCAGACAGAACTTCAGCTAAAAGGAAAGATATAATACTTCAAAAAATGATGAAACAATAAAAGATAAACACATAGCATTGATGAGGTTTCCTAGATATAAGCAAAATTCTGTAGCCTATTCAACTCCCTATAGGGCACCCACCATCCCAGAGTCCCTGGTGTAGAAACTGTGCTCACTAATGCAGATCTCTTACACAGCACACACAGATAATGATGAAGAATATGGATTATCTACCTAAATTCTTTAGAAGACCCTGTGATTTGGGGAGCTCTGTGTTCTTGGCTAGGTCTATGATAGTGCATCCTTGTAGATGGGTGAAAGAGGAGAACCTGTGCTATTCAGTTCTGTAGGGAATTGTAGGCTGTTTCAATCAAAGCTATGCTATTAGCGAAATGATAAAAGCAGAGATCATGGGAGCAGAACTGCAAGTCTAGATTCAAGCCCACACAAATGTACTCAATTGAGATGCAGAGGCAAGTTGAGAAAGCAAGGAGAGTCTCTGCAGTAAGTGGTGTCAGAATAGTTTTACATTAGTTGTACAAAAGCAAAGCACAGAACAGATCGATTCCCCATGTGACATACATACCTCGCTGCTCAGTGAATCCTGAACATAAACATACAAAACTCAGGAGAGCTACATGTCCTTGGCTTGAAATAAATATGCATGATATCCAAAACATGATCCCTGGAAGAAAAAACTGAAAATGTAAACCTCATAAATGAAAACATTTTACAAAAAAGACACCCCTAAAATAATTTTAACATGAGCCACATTTGGGGGAAAATATGGGTATATCGCACATCTACAAAGTAATTTTTATCCAGAGTCCCAAAAAGAGTTTTGAAAACTTAGTCACATCCACCCACCCCAACACACACACAGAATGTAAATATAGACAAAAAAAATCTGTGTAGCATGTTAGCAAGGGGCTCCAGACAAACACAACCAACAAGAGCTTTCTCTTGAAAGAGATACTTCAGTCAAAGAACTGACTCATGCAGATGTGCAAAGCTGCAGTTCCAAAGCCAGCAGGGTAGTGACACAGAGAAGAGCTGATGTCAAGGCGGCCCACTGCAGGCCTCTCCCTCCTCACAAAAGGCCAGGATTTCTTCTCAATGCCTTCAAGTAAGGAGATGGGCCCACAGGCATGATGGATGGAGTCTGCTTCCCAGAGTCTATTCGATCTCAGTGGTAAATGCACCTAATGGACACCCTGACAGTACCATCCTAATATGTTCTCCCAAGTAACTGGGTGCCATAACCTAGCCAAATTGGTGCAAAGCATTAAATAAACACTTAAAAGGTGCCCAATGTCATTAGATGTTGGAAAATATAAACAAAACTCCAAGCAAAATTCTGCCATACACATACCTTGGGATGGCCAAAGATAATTGTCCAATAAACAAAACCTCAATAGAACTACAACAAAACCAACAAAATGCCACAGTCTTAACTTCTAGAGAATCTGTGCAATAAACTGATCCATGATGTGAGATAGAAAAGAATGCAAACCAGGACAGCTATGATGAAAACTGTTTTGACATCTTATAATTTTAAGGTATAATTAGTATATCCTACAGCATAACAATGTAATGCCTATGCATTAAGGAAATAATTTATGTTCAGAACAAAAACCTGTGCATGAACATTTATTTCAACATTATTCATAATCATACCAAACAAGAAACTACCAAGTGTCCTTTACCAGGTGAGTAGATGAATGATGGCACCTCTTGATGACAAATAATACTCATCAATAAAGAGAAATGAACTATCATTTCCTCAACATGGAATGTCAGACTAAGAGTTAGTCCTACAATGGTATGTATCACTCTGTATAAATAAAATGCTGATTGGCCAGTGGCCAGGCAGGAAGTATAGGCAGGACAAGCAGAGAAGAGAATTCTGGGAAGTGTAAGGCTGAGGGGGGAGACACTGCCAGCCGCCACCATGACAAGCAACATGTGAAGATGCCAGTAAGCCACAAGCCATGTGGTAAGGTATAGATTTATAGAAATGGGTTAATTTAAGATATAAGAACAGTTAGCAAGAAGCCTGCCACAGCCATACAGTTTATAAATAATATAAGCATCTGTGTGTTTATTTTATAAGTGGGCTGTCGGACTGCCTGGGCTTAGTGGGACCCAGAGAGAAAACTCTCCAGCTACAATGGTACATGCTCATGAATCCATTTGATTCCATCTGTGTGGCATTCTTGAGAAGGCAAAGATTTAAGGAAAGGGGAAAGGTAAGTGTGCAAGGTTGAGCAGGCTGGATTGTGACAATACAGATGAACTGGAAAGAACATGAGGAATGATGTTTTTTTCTGTATCTTATTTATGGTGAGGATTATACAAAATATCTGTCTATATTGAAACTCAAAACTATGTAAAATAAATTTTGAATATAAAACAAATACTAATTAAGAATTAAAACTAGATAGCCACCATCTACTGTGTTCTCCAGATGTGAATCCAGCTTTGACCACAAAAATATAGACAGTAGAAATGGCCTGGCAATAAGGAGCATAATATCTCTGAGCTAGTTATTGTTTTGGATGTTCTAGTGCTATTCATGAGGATTACACACTACTCAAAGTCAACAACTTCTATTTCAGACTCTACAAACCTTCATAATGTAGAGGTAGATAACACTGCATGTGTTCAGGAAACAATACAAGACAGGGAGAAGTTCATCTAGTGGGACTTTTCTTTCTCAATTATGTAAGCATTATATTCCTCACCTTGGCCAGTGCTCATGGCCACTGTTCTTACTCAGTACAAGTATTTTCTTACAGTTTTCCTATGAGGAGCACTAAAAATATTTAAGTGACTAACAATTATAAAAGTTGTAATTCCAGAAACATAGTACTTTATGAAGAATGAAGAGGAACTAAATATCCTAACAAGCAATCAATGTGTGGGAACTGGAAGTGGACCAGCACTTTGGGCAACACTCCCAGCGGTGGAGTGCCCACCACGGAGCCCAGGGTCTGGGCAGCCGTGCCCCATAGCCGCTACCACCTCTTCCTCCAGTGGCGGCGACTGCCTCTCCTTCCCATGGCTGCCGCAGCCTCTGGAGACAAAGCCTTACTCTTGAAAGGGATCAAAACCTCATTATGGTTTTGAATCCAAATCAGAGTAGCATTTGCGGCCTTCAGGTTCTGTGCTCTGACAGCACAGGAACACTGGATCAAAGTGCCACACGATGAACACCTGTCCTGTGCAGGATGAATTAATCCCAAGCAGTTAGAGGCTCTGGTACCTCTGTGTCTGACTCCACTGACATCATTTTAAAACTTTTATGGAGTTTAGCTGGCTCACTTTTCTGAGTTCATATTCATTTATCACAATGACTCTTCAATAGGATTTTTATGTGAAATTTTAACTCCTGAATAAAATGAGTTTAGTGTTCATTTTTTCATTGGGAGACTCCCAATAAAAATTATTAATACTGTCAGTAACTATGAATATATATGCAGTATTTAGGACAAGGTGTTACAAGTAAAAAGGATACTGGTCTCCTAGAAATTTACCACATACTTGTGAACTATCTGCATCGAGTATTTTAATTTGTGGCTGGGGAGATAGATAGCTTGGTGGGAAAGCTTGGTACACGAGCACAAGGACCTGAGTTTGAATCCCAAGACATCATGTAAAGTCAGGTCTGACAGTGCGTGTCTGCAACTCCAGCACACAGATTAGCATTGCTATGCTGAGGTGAGAGGTGGGGACAGGAAGCTCATTGGCCAGTTAGCCTGGCACATGCATGTATGCAGCAGCAAACAGCGACGAAAAGACTCTGTCTCAAACAAGTTGGACGGTGAGGACTGATGCCCAAAACTGTCCTCAGACTTTCACACACACATACCTATCCCCACCCCACACACATCATACATATGTACATACATACATACATATACACACCATGCATACATACATAAATACGTACACACACATACTACACACACACACACACACACACACACACACACACACACCATGCATACACAAATTGCTGATGTATTTAGAATCCATGATTTGAAAAGCACAGATGTTGATGCTGATGATGTGGTGTGATGTACAGACCAGCGTTTATTGTTAAGAACAACTGGTAAGATGGTAAAATATGAACAGAAAAGTCTCTGGGGAGGCACCAGGCAGCTGTCGAGGAACAAGGGTGTTAGGAGCCAAGATTCTCAGAGACGAAAAACGCAAAGAGGGAGGTGTGGCATTTAGCTCAACTTTTCCTTGAAAGTGTCTCCTGATTCACAGGCGGGGGCTAAAGAGAATCCCGGCAGCCTCAGAGCTTGGGCGTCCTCACAGTCAGGTCCTCACGGGAGGGACTCCACAAAGAGCTGCTGCTTAGATGGTTGGCTAACTCCATGAAGAAATTCTAGTCCTCTCAACTCAGATTTAAAGTGGCAAGAAAAATATATGACCTTTCTGAAGGAAAATAATAATGTTTAGAGGCAAATTATTTCTATATATTTTCACATGCGACAAAAAACTTTTAACTGAGCATCTGTCAAGAAAGCCACTAGGCCGTGCAATAAGTGCATTAGGAAACAATGGGAATGACCTCAGGAGAGATAAACAGGAGAGTCATAAACCAAACAAGGCCGATTGTGCTTAACATATTCAAGAAAAATTTAGGATTATGAATGATTCAGCAGATAACTAAAATTCAAATGGAAATTCTGCAGCAGAAAACTTCAGAAATTAAAATTAGAGACTCGCTAGATGGATTCCATGGCATACTAGCTGAAAAGCTGACTGGTAACCTAGGAGACAGGTCAGTGGGAACACCCAGACTGAAGCACAGGAGATGAGGGTGCCTGTCATTAAGTTCTTTTTAAATTTCAAATGAATATTGTTTGGAAACTTAAACATAATTACATCATTTCCTGCCTTCCCTTTCCTCCCTCAACCCGTCCCATGTACCTCCCTCTCTCTCTGTCTCATAGCTTCTTTAATTGCTGTTTCTCTCTGTGTGTGTGTGTGTGTGTGTGTGTGTGTGTGTGTGTGTGTGTGTGTCTTTCTGTCCTTTCCTCTGTGTGTGTTTGTGTCTATCTGTTTCTCTTTTTCTCTTTCTATTCTCTCTCTCTCTATGTGTGTGTGTGTTTGTCTGTGTCTCTCTGTCTTTCTGTTTCTTTGTGTGTATGTGTCTTTTTTTCTGTCCTTTTCTCTCTGTGTTTGTGTGTGTCTGTCTGTCTTTCTCTGTTTTTCTTTTTCTCTGTGTGTGTCAGTCTGGTCTGTCTTTCTGCCTATTTTTCTCTCTCTTTCCCTGAAATATATAAATACTACCTGCTCCATACAGTGTTACTTATACATACATGCACACGCACATATATATTTACATTCACATGTATATTCACATTTATTCACACACATATATTTACATTGACATATATTCACACACACACACACACGCACGCACGCACGCACGCACGCACGCGCACACACACGCGCGATTTCAGGGCTGACCACCCGGCTGACCGATCGGTGTGCAGTGTGCTTTTCCCTGGGAAGACTTTCTCCCACCCTCAGCATCCTGCATGGTCTGAGGTTCCTTGTCTAGGTTGAACATCCTTGTGCAGGTCTTCTTAGGCAGCCACGTTGGTGAGACGTTATGGGTGTAGCTTCTCTGACATTTCTAGAAGATACAACGTCATAGCAGACATCCTGTTCTTCTGGCTCTTGCAATCTTCCTGCTCCTCTCCTGCCATTTCTCCCTGAGCCTTTCCATGTGAGAATTGTGGTGCTGATGCAGCAGACGGGGCTGGACGCCGCTTGTTCTCTATATTTGGATCAGCTGTGGGCCTTTTTGTTTGTCTGTTTGTTCTTGTCAATAGGTCTGGGTAGGTTTCCTACAGTGTCTCCTGTAAGGAGAAGTTTCTTTAAAGAGGGTGAGATCACACCTATCTGTGTGTCTAAGGATAAATGTCTGGAATGCATTAGGATTCATACTAGTTTAGTAAAGAGCAGCTGCAGGTTCTCTCCAAGACCCATGATGGGTCTCACTAGCCAGGGGACTCACCTGGATTCCAGAACCAGGCACAGTCTCTCTTGTTGAGTGGTTCATTGAATTCTTAAATGTGCAAGATGCAGAGCCAATTTTTTTTTCTAAAATAAGAGACACTCGAGTGAAGAATGGTAGTATAATCCCAGCACTAGGGAGGCTGAGACAGGAGGATGGTTAAATTTGACACCAGCTTAAGCTACAAAGCCAGCCAGGACTATATACCCAGACCCTGTCTAAAGAAAATTCAAGAAGATTAAAAAAAAAAGTATCATGTCACAGATTCAAGAAACATTCTTAACCTCAGAAAAGTGCATATTAATAGGTGAAAGAGGTACACACCATTCTGGAACTAATAACACTTTAGAGAGAGTCCCCAGAGGACTCTCAGGCCAGAAACATTACTCTGCGGAATAAATACTATGATGGGGTATACACATCTGTCTACATTGCTCTGAATCTGCATATGTGACACTGAGAGATCTTCAATCCTAGCTCAGGACTCTGGGTAATAATGATGTCACAATTACCAAATTTGGTGGGAGAGGATGATAAGAGATGTTCCGCATAAGTAGGGAGACATGAGGCCTATGGGAAGTCTCTGAACTTTCAATTTAATTTGCTACAGAACTTTTAAAACAATACTCTAAAAAAGTAAAGAGCATAAGAAAGAAGAAGGAAAGAAAGGGGCAGGAAACGGAAGGGGAAGAGGCTAAGGAGGAAGATGCACATCAGGTCGACCAGGTGAGTGGGAGGGAACCTCGGGTGGTTCCAGAAGTGGCAGCCATCATGGTTTCTGGTACACAGCCCAGGCCTAGTTCTGCTTAGGGACCAGGTGAGAGACACAGTCAGCGCTGGCCTCTGCACATTTTCCTGACACATCTCACCGCTGGGTGCTTCATAGTCTCAGGGTTGCGGTTTCCACTTTTGCCCCTGTGGTCCTTGATGCCCCAGGAAGCTTCCAGAAAACCCCCTGACTCATGGCATGGTCCATGACCTTTCTCATCACATCTGTCTTCTTAGCTTGCTCACCGGGTCGTCTATTCCCTGAACTGTTTAGTTAATAGTCATAGAAGACAATCATCCATATTCTGGGCATTACGTATTTTTCCAATTCACCTACAGATGTTTCTGATGGCATCCCATGCCACCCTCTGTAGCATGAATCCTAACTGGTCTTAATAAAAACCCTAAGCCAGATATTTGGGTAAATGCCGAAAGATCAGAGAGACAAAGGAACAAGCCACAGCCACTACAACCCTCAGCTGGCTGTCATCAATGGTTGCTCTCAGCACATAGAATTTGAGGTAGGCAGAAAGGCTTCTCAGGAACCTGCCATGAAGAATTGCCCCAGTGGAAACTATGGTGATATTTTATTTGTGTTAAAATGTGACTTTATTTGTGTTAATAAAGTTGCCTGGAGATCAGAAGTCACAGCGAGCCATAAGTGGGAGTCAGGAGGTGGTAGCACACACCCTTAATCCGATCAGATGGCAGGCAGAGTCTCTGTGGTCAAGGACACATCCAAAGCAAGGTGACCTGAAATTTTAATCCCAGTACCAACCATAGAGACCTGGAGGTCTGTATAGACAGGCAGTGATGAGGAAATCATGTGGTTGGGTTTAGAGCCAATGAGAAGGCAGAACAGAAAGGCAATAAAAAGACAGGGCACAGGAAGAAGGTCTCTCTCTCAGGGGAAGGATGGCAGCAGCAGCAGTGAGTGGTAAAAAGGTGGTCTTAGCTCTTGGCTACTGCTCAATCTCTGAGCTTTTAACTCTGCATTTGGCTCTGTGTATCTTATTTAATAAGACTATTTAGAATTTTGTCTACAGGAAACCAAGCAACTCCCTCCCTTTCTGTGATTTTATCTCTTTTCTTTAAACATTCCTATTTGTTAGGTCTTTCAGCTAGGAGGCGAAGCCATGCTTCTAATCACATCAAAGCTGGTATGAAGCAGGTAACACTTGAACATGCTGTATGAAATAGACAACAGATTTAACTCTGTTTAAATTATAAGCTGGACACCAGTAGTTAAAAATGAGTCAGGAGACATGCTCTGTAAGCCCTGGCTCCAATTCACTGTGTAACCTTGGCAAAGCACTGAGGGTAATATGTAATGAGGGTGGTACCTATCGATCATGTGTTGGGTGCTTGCTCCAGACTCAGCACTATCACTGTGAACTTTTCACCCACTTTCTCATTTAGTGCTAATAATCAAAGGGAACCCAGAAAGCATCCATGCTTCAGCTGAGAAATCTAAAGCTTTCAGATCACTGCTCCTCAAATGTGCGACTCTGAGTGATGAATCTCCATCCCTCAAGCCCACATACAGACGCTCTGCTGTCTCATTGCTGTAGCTATTGACGTGATTAAGTGAGGTGATCAATGCGAGAACTTAGCCCTACTGAGCTCAATAAGCTTATCTGACAAGCCTGCAATCATTGCCTTCCACACATCCATGTGTGAATTGTGTATATATGATGGGAAGACACAAAAAAAGTTAAATGGTCAGTTAGATCCAAGAGGTACAACCAAACTGACCATTTAGACTAAAATATGCATTTTGCTGACAGTTGGAAATATTTATTTCAATTTGTAATATAAAATCAGAAGGCAGGCTTTCAAAATAGGTGCTAGTTAAACACGAGCAAATAATCTAGATCTCTTTAAAATACCTCTATATTACCCGTTAATAATTAACCAGACACGTATTCCCACTGCTTCCTGCTGCCACTAGCACACCTGTTCGGTGAGATTCCCGATGTCATAGCCTCCGGTCACATCTATGCATCAGGCATGTCTAATTGCTGTCATGGGCAGCATGAGCTCATGATACCTATAAATATAGACCATCATAGGCCTGAGAACTTTTTAAAAACATCTTGAGATTTTTTTTTGAGGTTTTATTGTGACCCAATTTACACAATTATCAAGGTTGAACTTTGTAGATGACAAGGTCATGTCACAATGTCAAAAGGTCAGCCTACCTGTGTGACACCAAGCAACTCCTGCTCTGCTTTCCCAGGCAGGCTCACACAAACACAGCTTCCCGAGCTGTCTCATAGCATGCTCTGGAAGAAAGAATCAATGTGGACACCATTCATTTTCAGGACAAAATGACACCTCAAAGAGATGCCCTTCACAGTGACTCTATCTTATTTCAATGCTTGATATACTGTATTCTTGTCTCATCAATATTTTACTGACGATGATAAAGGGTATCCTGAAATTCTCCTTGCTTGTCTATGGCCCTGCATTCTGGTGATTCCAATTATAAACAGATGTTTTCTTGCCCTCTCTCACCCCAGACACTCACAGGGGAGCAGAAACATTCTTGATTTTCCTCCTTGATGCTGATGGAATTCAGCCCAACACACCAAGTAGAGGAGACCCACAAATATTGAAGATTGTAAAAGTATCACACAGCCGTGGAAAGGTTGTGTACCTCGGCTGGCCATGGTCGCATGTGAGCAGAAGAGCCATAGAAAAATCCTACTTACAGAAAAGATGATTTTTCCCATGTTTTTATAACATGTTTCATAGCCCTGGTTCTAAATTTTAATTAGCATTTTAAAAATCAAATAGTTTTACAAGCACACATGACAAAATATGGTTTTTAATTAGTAAATAACAAAAATAAAACAGATTCCAACCTAGAAGATGACTCAGTGAATAGAATGCTTGCTGTGTACACTTTCAGACCTGAGTTATCATCCCCAGAACTCAAGTAAAAATCTAGACATGGTTGCACACATTTATAACCCTAGCACTGCATATTTGGACAAGGGGAGTCCTGGGCCTTTCTGGCCAGCCAGTCCATCTGAAATAACAAGCTTCAGGCTCACTGTGAGACCCTGTCTCTAAAAATAAGGTGGAAAGGAACAGATGAAGGAATCTAACACCAACCTCTGGCCTCTACACACAAAACTAAGTAACTAAGTAAATGTAATGAAAAGACAAAAAGCTTTCAGGGAAAACCCTTCAAAATACAACCTGTGATTCAGCCTGATGCAGGAGTACCTGATACCTCTAGAGCAGGCAGGCAGTAATGACTTTCTTCTTTCTTTCTATTATTTTTATTTATTTATTTTGAGACAGACTCTCACCATGTAGCCCCAGCTGCCCTAGCACTCTCTATTTAGACCAAGATGACCATGAACTCACGGAAATCCACTGCCTTGGCCTCATCAGTGCAGGATTAATGGCATTCACCAAAATTCCTGGCAATGTTTACTTTTCTAATTATATAAGAATGATACAAAATCATAAAAATATTCAAGCCTCACAGAAATATAAGAGGAAAAATATTGAAATATCCACAAATTTGCCATTATGCCATTTTATGTGTATTTTTCCAGCAGTAATTCTTATTATGATGATCAATAGTTACTAATTTAAAAATAAAAGGACTTCAACCAATATTTCACAAAAGGGGGCATAGAAATGGACAATCAGCACATGAGGGGACCCTCAGTATCACCAGTCATCAGACACCTATGAACTAAAGCCTCAGCCAGGAATCATTTCATATCCACAAAGAAGACTGTCATTTAAAAACAAAGATTTAATTTTAATTTGCATGTGTGTGTGAGTGTGTCTCTGTGTAAGTATGTGCATGTGAATATAGGTGCCTGCAGAGTCAGTGCATGTGAATACAGGTGCCTGCAGAGTCAGTGCATGTGATAAAGAAACAAGAAAATGCCATGTTTTGAATAGAATACAGAGAAATTGGAGACCTCATGCATTACTGATGAGAATGTAAAATGGGCTAGCCACAATGGAAAACAGTATGATAATTCCTTTAAAAATTAAGCATAAAATTATCATACACTCCGAGAATTACATTCCTGAGTATACATTCAACAGAGGAGAAAGTGGGGACTAAAACAGATGTGTATCCTCTTCGTAGCAGCGGTCATCATGACAACCTATAGGTGAAAGGAATCCAAGCATCCACCAACACACATGGAAAAGCCTGACAGACCACATTGACACAACACACAGGACGAACAGCTGTTTAGCCTTCAAAATAAGAGATTCTGACACATGCTACAGCAGAGGTGAACCTTGGAGATATTACAATATTTGAAATAAGCCAGCCACCAGAAGGACAAATACTATAATTCCCCTTATATGAGGCTCCCGGAGAAATCAAATTTCTAGAAGAAAGTCAAATGTTGATTGACAGGGACTGGAGAAGTAGAAATAGGAAGTTAGTGTGTAATGAGTGCAAAGTTTCAGATATAGAAGACATAGCTGATTGGTGGTTACCAGTGGTTCTCAACAGTGTCAGCATGTTGAACGACACAACACTACATACTAGAAGGGATTACACTGGCAGTTTGAGGTTTGTGCATATTTACATCAAATAAACGCACGCGCGCGCACGCACACACACACACACACACACACACACACACACACACACACACACACTTACTCCCAAACTGGTGACCTAACTCTTAAGTTCAACCCCACAGGTCTTCAGGTAGGTTGGACTTGTCTACGTGCAGGTGATCTGCACTTGGCTTGGGACCTGGACTCAGGTCTGTTCCAGAGGTTTTCACACATCCCATACAGTACCCCTGAAGCTGGAGACTGCTGCTCATGGTGAGTGACAGAGGCCTAAGGCAGTGACTACAAGCACCAGCCTTCTTTTAGCACCTGGGCTTTGAGCCGAAAAGCCTTCGCTTTAGTCAACACTTAATCGGCTGCAACAAATCAGCTCTCATCAGTGGCACACAAGCACACTTGCCACTCTTGCAGGAAATACTGCAAAATCCATGTGTCATGAAGTATGACTGCAAGACTACCCAATATGGATAGGGAAGAATTAGGAAACAAAATTCCATCTACCCCCAGAAGTAGTACACATTTATATGGTTCTATGCTAACGGCATCATGGACATCTAATTCTCTTTTTACGTATATTTATTTATTCATCCATCTATCGTGGGTGGGAAGGTGTGCATGTGCATGCACGTGCAGGCATGTGTGTGTCACAACTCACATGTGGAAGTCAGATGACAACTTGGGGGAGTTGGGTTACTTCCTCCACCCTTTGGGCTTTGGGGATCGAACCCAGGTCTTCAAGTTTGTACAGCAGTGCCCTTACCTACTGATCCATCTCTCCGGCCCAGTATTCTAAGTCTTGACAAGCTAAAAATGGGAAGAATCTATTGTCTGCCTTGAAAACCTTGGAATATCACAAAGTCTACATTCAGAAAAACACAAGAGTCGGATCTTCCTTGTTTTTGGTAGAAGCATGAACTTTTGATTTGCTCTTCTGCACTTGCAGGTTTATTTGGGGTCTACAATAACTGAATCAAAAGGGAATGTCCATCACGTAACCTAGAGAATAAACAAGGAGCGCTGTGATGGAGGCCTTTACCTTCCCAGAGCCTGCAAAAACACACCAGTCATTTCAGGAAGGAAATAATTGTCAGATTTTATGTGGCTTTAGATAAGATGGGCCATGAAGAGAAAATGGACCATGTTTTCAAAGATTCTAAACCCAAAGGCTCCACCCCCTAAATAAAAGGACTAAGCTTAGGAGGAAAATGGAGTAAGAGGCTTAAAAAGATAAAAATGTGACATTTTTTCTGCTTACAAGGGAGAATTTTATAACATATTTCCATTTGCCCAAGGTCACAAGCAAACAAAAGGGTATTTCAGGTCTAGGATATTCCAGCCAAGCAGGAGTCTCTTCAGACCCAGCTTATTCCCCACATAGATATCAGACGGCAGAAGCTGAAAAAATAAAACTAGAGCCATGCCAAAGTCACGTTCCCAAGAATCTCCAATATGAAATACTGGCAAAACGAAGCTCACTGGGGTCAGGGATGCGCCTGACCTTTGTTCTCAGGAGTATTTGGGGGCTGCTCTCGGTTTGCAACTGTGATGGCCCAACCTTTGCCGTCTCAGTGCTCTGGACTCAAAGACCATGGCATTAATTACATACTGTGAGCAACAACTCATGAATATTTAACATACTCATCTATACTTAATGAATAAATTTGCATTTTGACACTATTATTTAATGTGCTTTAAGGAAATACTGCTCATTACCTTTCAATTTCGTAGATTAGTTGAATGTAATCAGAATGATAAGGCAGAAGAAATATAGTATTATTTAAATAACATTGTTTTTTACGACTCTTGCTTCTCTGAGCTTTTTCTTCTTATTCTTAAAAGCAAGTATGTTTATTCCATTCTGCTCTAGCCATTCTGTCTTCATCAGTTGGTCCCACGCTCCTTTCAGAAGGGAGATTCTTTAGATTCATGGAAAAACAATACAAATTAAATAATCAGTGTTTTGCCTCCCTCTGTGTGTTCTATAACAGGCCATTCTCTCACACAAAACTCCCCGATGCAATTGGCAGTAATTGCATCCTGGCCTGGTAGGCTCGGCAAAGTTGCCATGACCCTCATAGCAAGCAGAGGGAGTGCATAATTAGTGGCCGTGAGCAAAGGTCTCTGACTTGTCCCTTAAAAGCTGGAACCCCGGAACGGGCTGGCTGAGCAAACTGGTAGGGGTGCTCCTGAAGCTACGCCTTTGACTTGTCTTGAATCCATGAGCTTCTTTTCCTATCAGTGAGGCTTGTTTATGAAATGGGCATATGATCTTGACATTCTTGCAGGGCTCTGAGTGTGAGGAAGACTGTAGGAATCCAATTTGCATGAAGGTCCCATGCTGTGTCCAAAGAATCAGAATTAGAGATTGGAGAGATGGCTTAAGACCTGAGTTCAAGCCTCAGGTCCTACATGACAGAAGATGAAAACCAACTACTGCAAGTTGACCGCTGCATGTGCACCCACACATCCACACCCTAAGCAACAAGTGTATGTGTGTTTAAAAAGGGTGCGAAGGAAGAGCACTCAACAGAGTTGAAGGACGACAGGACCAAGAATGAGAGAGTGGTAAATGGAAGTAAAACTAAAGCTGGTCAGCACTCTGCTAAAGGCTGGCACATGTCACCTAATTAGCCCTCACCTCTGCGACCCTTCACTTTCCATCACCGCCTCCGCTGTCATCCTCATACAAACACAGAAAACGAATCCAGTTTGAAGAGGAGAATGGGCCCTCTGTGCTCCTTTATGAGGACCATCATCCCATTCACAAGGGTTTCTCTACTATGACCCTGCCAATAACCAAAGGCCTCATCTCCAAATGCCATCACATCGGGAATGGTGTTCCAACTCATGAATTTGATAGACACACAAATGTTCAGGGCACCGCTAAAATGTCACTGTCTCAGAGATGCTCTGCCCTCTGTCCAGAGTCAGGTTCTGCGGTGGTCTCCCTCCGCAGTAACGAAGGTAGTTATGTGACGCCCTATTCCTCCCTCCACATAGTTGGTTGTCAACTCCAAGGGGGAAGGCATTGCTGTTTTGCTCACTCTTCTATTCCTGGCACTCAGCAGTGTGCACCTAACATGATGTAGGCGTGTGTGTGGGGAGGGGTTTCTTAGTGCCTCCATCATTGAAAATGTGGTGATGATATACAAGCACAGCTCCCTCTCCAGAGACATAACAGCAAGATTGCTATTTTATAAATGGTTCTCAGAGAAGAAAATATAATGACTTGCATGGAGTTTTGTACTTATTCTCCCATGTCTGGCTGGGACTCAAGTTGTATAGCCTGCTTAGATCTACCCCCTTCTCAATGTCAGCTAGTTTCCCACCTCTTGTTTCCAGGGACCCCCACATGGGACTGCCTTTGTCCTGTTCTGTGAGCATGCCTTGGGTGCTCATTCGCCACCGCCCCCCACCTTAGCGCTCTCCACCACACTACCAGAGCTGCTTCCAAGTGAACCTGCAGGCGCTAGTTGCAATAGATGCGTAAGTTACACGGGAAACTGCTGGTGATGAAAGGAATACCGCAACCCGCTTGAGCACCAAGTGGTATGCTTTTGTCTGAAGTGGTTTTAATGTCACCTGTAAACATTTTTATTTCCTTCTGATTTTCCTGTAGTAAAATTCAGTGAGTAAACGGGTAGTAAGCCTAGGCTGATGATTCCACAATCCAAGAGAAGGTTCTTCAAGTCCTTTGTCAGTGTTGTGTGTAGACCATGTCTACATACAAGACAAGGTCTCATATGGAAGCAGCTGCCACAAACTTCCTGTGCAGCTAAGGATGACCGACCCTAAACTCTTAATCCTCCTGTGTCTCCACTACCAGTGCCGGAATGACAAATGTGTACCATCAAGCCCAGCTTTGCTTGTAATTTCTTAGCAGGGACATCTCCCCAGGTAGGCTCTCTCCCCCAGAGTCAGGAATGCTTCAGAGAGCCACTCTGTGTCCTAGCATCCATTCTGTGTAGCCTTTTGATAGTTCTGAAAGTGTCATAGCCTCTGCTTTAAACACCCCCTTGCTTGGTGTTTTTTTCTGGCTTGCTCCCTGGATGGTCTCTGACTGACTCATCTGGCCCTTACTTCTCTCTTAGGCTCCCCCATCTCTCCTAAGCTCCTCTTCCTTTTTCTACTCTTTTACTTTTAGAACTTGTGCTTAGCCCTCTTATCATCCAGGTTCTCTGAGAGCTGTGGGCTGTGGCATTTAGGACACTCCCAGCCTATCCTGGTGGACCTGGAGGGCTTCACTTCAAAGCAAGAGTGTAGTTGGTTCCCATTGCACTAAGCAAACAGCACCTTCCCCCATCATGCAAACTGACCCATAAAGGATCACCCATTCTTCAGGGAACGTCTATCACAGGTTGTTAAAACAAACAAACAAACAAACAAACAAACAAACAAAGTAGACGTATCATGTTCACAGGGGCTAGAAGGTAAAAATAGAGAAATAAAATGTGGCCTAAGGACACAATATTTAAGGGACGACAGATCATGTATAATTCTGCTTGTAAGAAGCATCCAGCATAGACAAATTCACAGGACAGATGGAAACTACACCAGGACCAAGGGAAGGAAGCCGGTAGCCTGGAGTTCAATAGTTACAAGACACAGTGATTCTTTTTAGGGTGTTGAGAAATTTTGGAAATGGATAGCAATGGAATTTATATTTTGATGTCAATGATACTTAATTGAATTAGATATTTTAATGATAAAAATGACAAATTTTGTTTTATATGTATATATCACCAATAACACAATAAAACATTTATTTAGATGGAGGGTTATAGGCATGGCTATGATGAAATATCACTTGAGTTCAATCCCCAGAATCCATGTGAATATGCTGAGTGTTGGAGCACACACTTTTAATTCTAGTGCTGGAGAGGTGGAGACAGGAGGGTCCTGGAACCACCGGCCAATTGCTGAGTTCCAGGCCAGTTAGAGACTTTGTATCCAAGGGAGGTAGACACATTTCAGGAGATGGTGCCTGAAGTTCCTCTGGCCTCTATAGCCATGTACACACACACACACACACACACACACACACACACACATACACACACACACGTATACACACACACACACACGTACACAACCTGTGTACATCCAGATATATATACACTTACATACATATATATATATACACATACACACACGTACACAACCATGTATATCTAGACACATATACACATACATACATACATACATACATACATATATACATACACACACACACACACACACACACTTACAAAAAGATTTCATGGATAGAAACCACATGTAAAAGCAGTCTTTAATTCTCTGGAGTTCCTTGGTACCAGTGTTTAGGAGTTATTACCATAGAGTGCTGCTTTTACCAAACACATGAACTGCACATCTGGACATCTCTCTAAAATGTGATTGCAGAAGTTTATCTTATCAAGAAAAACATGCCACTGAAAACTTTTCTAAACTTATCAGCAACCAAAATAGGCTCTGAAAGCATAGGACGAGGACAAATTATTTAAACAAAAAGAACTTAGAAAATGTCTTTCAATCTCTGGCAGATCAAAATGCAAGGCTTCCTTTGCTTATCCACCCCCATGTTTCTCTTCTTTACTCAGGAGCTCACCGGCCCTCTGATGACTCTGACAAAGTGGCTCCATCATTTCACATGTCAGTGCTGAGCCACGCCACAGACACTGTGATGTGAGACTCTCAAGGTTAAGTGGGCTGCTAGTCACTGCATTCCAAAAATGAAAATATTCTTGAAATTCATCACGCTTTTCATGCAGCTGGAGGTAATTTTCTCCGATTGGTCAGGTTCTCTAGATTGGTATTCTGCTCAGTGACCTCTTGCCCTACGGGTGACATCAGGGCTGAAGGATTGTTTAAACTATGAAATTGTCCCTAGTCACAATGACATTTTTTCCCACATGACCTGTTGATACAGGGCATGGTTGAAAATGCAACTCTCTCAAGCTGTGAGCTTAATGGGGTGCTTCTGGCTGGTGCCTGGGGATTAGCTCTCACCTAGCCCCCAAGTCTCATCTAGCCCCTAAGTCTGTTTGCCCAAGAACACTACCTGAGCACAGCTAAGACAACATCATTTCATAACACTTACTTTAATATTTCCTGTAAAGAGAAGGAAAATGTTATAAAGTGTGTATGTTCCCAGAAGCATTTGTGTATACTTAAAAATTTGTAAAATAAGTATCATTGATTATCCTATAATCCGATCACCCCATCACATTGTACACACACACACACACACACACGCACGCACGCACGCACGCACGCACGCACGCGCACATACACACCCTTAACTAATTAGGAAATTATTTTATACTCCTTTGGTAGAGCTCAGTGTTTCTATATGATGGAATGGCCATTTAAATCCATCCACACATATGGATATAAATCAATCAATCAGTCATGAAAGTTTTAAGTTTCTGGAGTAAACCAGCTCTGCAACATCTCAGGATTTATATTCTCTGATCCCCTTTCTACGCAATTAAAGCAAGTTTATTTTTTTTGAAGGTCATCAACACTGATCTCATTAGTTTCTTTTCTTATAAGATACCTGACAAAGGCAGTCTGAAGAGGAGAGGGCTGTCTAAGAGAGTCATATGTCAGCCCTCACTATGGAAGCCACCACAGTGAGGGAGCATGGTGGAAGGAGTGTGAGGCAGGTGGTCACATGCATCCACAGTCAGGAAGCAGATGGTCACATGCATCCACAGTCAGGAAGCAGATGGTCACATGCATCCACAGTCAGGAAGCAGATGGTCACATGCATCCACAGTCAGGAAGCAGATGGTCACATGCATCCACAGTCAGGAAGCAGATAGTCACATGGCGCCCATAGTCAGGAAGCAGATGGTCACATGGCACCCACAGTCAGGAAGCAGATGGTCACATGGCACCCACAGTCAGGAAGCAGATGGTCACATGGCACCCACAGTCAGGAAGCAGATGGTCACATGGCACCCACAGTCAGGAAGCAGATGGTCACATGGCACTCACAGTCAGGAAGCAGATGGTCACATGCATCCACAGTCAGGAAGCAGATGGTCACATGGCACTCACAGTCAGGAAGCAGATGGTCACATGGCATCCATAGTCAGGAAGCAGATGGTCACATGGATCCACAATCAGGAAGCAGAGAGAGATGGAATCTGGTGCTCAGCTCACTTACTCCTTTGATGCAGCCTGGGACCCTAGCCCTGGGGATGTTCTTCTCATTTAGGGTGGGTCTTTCTTCCTCAGTTAACCTGACCTAGAAATATCAGACAATCCCTCAGACATGCCTAGAGATTGATCTTCAGGTGGTTCTAGGTCTTGCCATGTTGAAGTGACAATATTAACCTTCATACTGATATGAATTATGTTAGATTGGTGGTACACACTCCCTCTCCTGAGTTAAGAACCATTTGAAATGCCTGTGTCGCTAACGTCCTCCTAGGGAACTTACCCGGTTCCTAGTCTCTGACGGAGGACCCATTTGTACTCTGTACCACGTGACTGACCAGACAGGCAGTCCAACATAGAGAGACAAGTGACCAAAGGCCCATGTTCCGAAGAAACGGTGCCCAAGGAGGAGAGAAAAGAACGCACGGCCCTGAGCTGCCCCTCCAGCCCCGCTGCCTGGATGTGCGCATCCTCCTCTCTTCTTGCAATAAAGACAAATGCTGCATTATAATCGCCACCTCTGGTCACCCCAGAGACAGGCTGTCAGCTGCACAGCGGTGCATCCAGGAGATCCTCTACAGGCATGTGTCTCAGTGGCCAGCCAGCCAGGACTGACTGTCAGTCTCCCCCACACCATGGTTCTATTTCCTACTCTTCACAGGGAGAAACTGCTTATGCCTGCACACTCGAGACATTAAATAGATGGTACAGGCTTCCGGGTCACTCAGTGGAAAGTGGTGGCCTTTGTCCCAGAAACTGATTGTTTGATCACAGACTTATTAGAGTTGGAAAATATCATTGTTGAAATGATTCTTTATGGAAGCCTTGACAACAGTCTCATTTTTCTTCCCAGGGGGCATATTTTAAAGTGCCAGGCACCACATAGGCTGTAGCAGAACTGTGCTTTCTCTCTCTCCCTTCTCCATGGGTTACCTGTACTTTCTTTTGATCCAAAAATATGTATGTGCATTTGTTCAGCATTATCTGAAATATCTCACTCAGTCCATGTACAATGATGTGACTGAAGTAAGTTAAAGAGTTTATCCCTGGAAGCCAGGGAGCCACAGCCCAGAGATGTGTAGTGACTCATAGAAAGCCACAGAGACCAGCAAGTAGTAGGACACACTTGGCCCAGGGCCTCAGACATCCAAGGTCCATCACACTGTGGCAGAAAATGTCTCTGCTTTTATTGTCTACCACTTTTTCGTCATTGAATTAAAACCCTAAAGGTTAGACTGATCTGCAGGCCCTCTTCCTTCTGAAAGTGCAGCTTCCAATCATAGGTGAAGGAGGCTGTGAGCACTCCTCTCTGCTTCATCCCCAGAGGCCACACTAACCCCAAACCCATGACACTTGCCTGCGTTATTCTAGATGGCATTTGAGGATTTAGTGTGCTAATGGGAGTATCATTTCAATTATTCATATATTCATTGACTTGAAATACATGCTTGAGTAACTCTGTATCAGACATGATTGTGCAGGCCAGGGATCAACATGGGAAGTGGGATAAAGCAGGTGTCTCCATGAACTATATTGTTTGGGGAAGACAGATGGAAGAAAATGCATCCAATCAGACATTCATTCAGTAGTATGATAAAGAATGATGCATGGAGATGACCCAGGGAGTGACAGGGAGATCGTAAAGTGGTCAGAAAGGTAGACACCCGAGTGATGTGAAGAAGTGACACATGAGGAAGTCTGACTGCAGAGCAGAGTGTGGGAGTTCCAGGAAGGGAAGGTCAAGTGAGAAGCCCTGGGTTGGGAGAATACATAGTGTGTGGGAGGGAGAACTGGCGAGCCCTGAGGCTGCAGCTCCTTGTTGGAGAGAACCCGTGTGGGAAGTTGGAAGGGCGTTCACCGGGAGGGATCTTACAGCTCCACATGAGGACCCTGGATATATTTTAAATGTTATGAGATCATGACGTTTTGTGATTGGTATTTTGGGAAAGTCACATTCAGCGAACGTTGGAGGAAAGACTGTAGGATTCAAGGGTGAAGGTAAGGAGGCAAGAACCAGGGTCACTGTGGTCCAAACAAGAGACAAAGGTATATAGCTTGTTACCATCGTTATGAAAATAACCCATCATCCTCCCACGCCCCTTGAGACTGCACAACACCTACCTGCTATTGCCTTGTTTCTTTTCTCTTTGAAGAAAATCTCCTCCAAAGAGTTGTTGATATTCTCAGTCTTCAGTTTTGCTCTCAGTTCTTCTTAGACTCTTAATGCCTGGGTTCTTATTATCACCATCTGCCAAAAACTTCCAGCCAAGTTCATTACTGGTGTCCACATTGATAAATTCAATGATTATTCTTTGGCTACCATGTGCAATGCAAGGTGTTATATATGGTATTATGCATACTGTATCTGCACAAGGGCTCCTGGGAAGGGACCTGGGGGAGGGCGTCTGGCCAGGAGGCACTTGCTGGATTACAGGTGACTAATATTTTTTTGTGAGAGCATGTTTTGATGTACCTGCATAAAATGTCCAAGCAGCAGAGATCCCAGTACTAGCCAATGAACTGGTTTACATGCTTGCCTCCTTATGCTTGATTCCTGGCTTCAAAAGCCCTGTGTCTTCAGGATGCCTCCAAACTCCCCGATCACTCCTCTTGGTGCCTCGCACTGCTTCCCCATCCTTTCCTGTGGACATGGTGGTGTAGGAATGAATCAGCATTGATTCTCCTTTCTTACATGTTCACACTTAAATTACTGTGATCTCACTCTTATGCTATCTTCATATCTACTGCTCCAAAAAGTCTGCCTTTGGTCCAGACAATCACTCAGGCTCTTGAATCCATGACAACACCCCCCCCCCCCCCCCGTACACCCTTGTGGTCACCATCCGAAGATCCACTTAGATATTGGCCAGAGATCTCAGATGTGCGATGATGTGAACTGAATCCAGACACCGGCTTCCTGAAATCACAGTCAGTCTTCTCATTTACCCAAGAAGTTGTCTTTCAGTCTAAACACCTTGAAGTACCTTCACTTCCACATCCCCACGCTGCATCCTTCCCACCAGTACATGTCCTTGGGACTGCATTCAAAGCCATCTAAATTTGACTGTCTGGTCCCCTCCACTGCCTTCCTTTGATTCAAGCCACATTCACTCTTGCCTGCCTCCCTTCAATCCCCATCTCTCTGCTCCGGTTTCATACTTACACTGTGTTCTTGGCATTATGTGAAAACAGGTCCTGTGTGAATGGCATTTGGACCACATCCCTTCTCTGCTCAGTACACCATGATTTCCCTCTGACAAAATACAAAACATCTTTAGCACGTCTCAAGTCCCTAGATCTTCCCACTCTGCTCCTCTGACCTCCTCCTCCTCCATTACCATCACACTATGTGTGCTGTCGGCTGCGACCATCGCGCTGTGCGTGCAGTCAGGCTGCACCATCGCGCTATGCGTGCGGTCGGGCTGCCTGTCTCTTCCTTGAACTTGGCTTGACACTCTAGTGCTAGCAGCGAGCTATTCCACTGTCAAGGCGTCCTTTCTCTGAAATCCCACGTGGCCATGTCCACTCCACAGGAACTTATTCAGCCGTCACTGCTGTGCCCCCGCCCCCAGTTACATTCTCTCCCTTTATCCAACCTCACTCGGCCACGGTGCTGTCAACGTCAAATATTTTGTTATACTTCATTTTGTCTTTTCCCTTCTATGACAAATGAAGCTCCATGAAGGCAAGAATGTTGTGTCTTTACAGAGTGGAAGTATCTAGAATGGAATCTAGCACTTGGTGATTGTTGAGAAATATTTATATGGACAGAAGAATGAGAATATGCTACTAAAAGTTATCAAATTTCCATTCACATATGGCCCGAACTGGAAAGCCAAGTCTCCAACTAAGGCTCTGCTGCAGGAATATTAGTGACCCGGGAAACTATTTATCATATAGTGCTAAAGTTCCTATAATCAAGTTTCAGAAAAGTAGCTGCAATGTGACCCAAGCTTTATTTAAACAATGCTTGTACCTCTAGCTAAAAAATGAATGAAAATAACTAAAAAGCACTCCCTTTTTAAGAACATAAATGTTTTCTGGGCAGCCAACATGATTGTGTGTGTAGATATATACTAATGTCAGTAACAATATGCAGAAATCAGATAAAGAATGGAGACAGAACATATTTTTGCAGTGCTGGTGAGCAAACGTAAGGCCCTGACCACGTTAAGGGTTAACAGGCCTTTCCTAAGGGCTTCTAATCCATCAGGAAGTATGCCAGCTAATTCTCCCTGACATGAAATTATAAATAATTTTTATTTCTTCTTGTGTATTTTTTTGTATTGTAGGCTAACCATCTGTTAATCTTATAAGAAAATAATTACATCAGATATTTATATCTTATGTGTTTTTGAGTGGTCCGTCTCCAGGAAGCAGAATATATGAGCGGTCCTAGTAGTGGTTTCTGTTGGTGTCCATGGAGGAGGCGTCGAGTGGAGCTCTCTATTAAATCCTACTAGCTAGAAAGAGCCTTGCCTCTCGCCGCTGTCCACGCCAATGCAGAGACAACCATAACAGCCAACACTCCCCAGCAAGCGCAGATACAGCCTGGGTGATTTAGAGCACACTAGAATTAGAATAGACGTGGCCCTGTGGCCCACGCATATCTATTCTCTCAGCAGTTTAATTGCTTGTTAGTAAGAATGAAGGAAGGCCTTGAGCACTGGAGCCCATTCCAGTACAGTCAGTGTCTTTGTTTGCCTGAGACTAGTGCCACCTGCAACAGGCTTCCTGTGTCCAGAGGCTCGGTCATTTCCAAGAACTGTAGTTTCTATGCGCAGGTTTGAATAGCAAACTTTACCTGGAGTTTATTCCCTGGTGGTATTTTCATAATATGCTTTTTGAGGATTCCTCTATTCCAACTTTTTCAGACCTCCCTCTGCAGGAGCTCTCCTGCCTGTGGAATTCTCAGCGTTAGAGTGGGACAGATGTTTCTCGGCTCTGATGTTCTTCCTGCTGTCACTATGTTGTATCAGTCAGATAATGAAATGCTTAATTAGCTCTTTTTACTTGCCACAAGATCGTTATATAAAATAGTAAATTAAGAGCTTTGAAAATGAGACATCTCATTTGGCGTTCCGCAATCTATGTCCAGGTGTGTTCCCTGGGCATTTGCATTCATTAAAGCGCTCACTGAGGGTCTTCTCTGCTCAGGCATCAGCACAGACCTCAGAACCAGCATCAGTTGCTCTTCCTGAGCAGCTTTATCTGCAAACAACCCACAGGCAATGGTCCTGGCAGGAGAGAACTCTTCCAGCAAAGCCTGCTCATGCCGCTTTCCCTAGAACTTGTCTCTCTGACGACAACTGAAGGAGAACCTTACCCAAATGAGAAGCTGCATTGAACACACCAATGGAAGTTGGTAGCATTTTTCCTGAGGGACCACGTGCCCCTCTGCAATTCACATCGCAAGAGATAACTCAGTCTCTCGGGTTCTCTTAATTAAAAACAAATTGCTCTTCTCTTTTTCTCCAACCCATCCAAAGGGTCACCCAATGCCCACCCTCCTCACATGCTCATTACACAGTGCTGTTCTGAGGGTCACCCCATGCCCACCCTCCTCACATGCTCATTACACAGTGCTGTTCTGAGGGTCACCCCATGCCCACCCTCCTCACATGCTCATTACATGTACTGTTCTGAGGGTCACCCCATGCCCACCCTCCTCACATGCTCATTACACAGTACTGTTCTGAGGGTCACCCAATGCCCACCCTCCTCACATGCTCATTACATGTACTGTTCTGGGGTCACCCCATGACCACCCTTCTCACCATGCTCATTACACAGTGCTGTTCTGAGGGTCACCCCATGCCCACCCTCGCCACCATGCTCATTACATGTGCTGTGCTGGGGGCAGATGCTTGCCTGGGTTTCCTTTCTTTTTGAGCCTCTTTGACCCTGGGAAGGAACAAGGACATTTTCCGAACAGGTTATTTTCTCTGCAGTCAAACTGGGATTTCCAGTGTAGGCCTTTTCATCCTTGCTCAGGGAAAAGCTAGAAGGCAAATCAGCTGACTTCCTACCTGAGGTGACTGACTGAAACACAGAACCTCCTCAGGATGTTGCCATGGCTACTGTTTTTGGCTAGAGGAGATATTATTTCTGCTATCAAATAGTGATTTGCCTGGGTTAGATAGAGAGCCCCACAGGAAAGAGGGTAGAAGCCTTCCTGATCACTGTTCAAAGACTTGGGATGATGGTGCAGGCCTTGATCACCTGATTGCATTAATGTGTCTATACATCCATTTAATGCAGTCAAGGTCAAGGAGGGCTCCGTCTTAGAGGTGCAAGGTATGGAACTAAAATATTATGCATGCCAGCAACAAGTGCTGTGATTGATTTCTGTTGGGAAATTAATTTGTCAAGAACCGCGCCTTCAGGAACACAGCTGTGACTGACATTTCTGGTTTAGCCAGATAATACAATGCCAGAAAAAGGGGCTAAGTGATCTTGCATTCTTTGCCTTGGTTAGAGCTTTGTTACATGCTGCAGGAGTGGGGGTGGGGTGTGAAGCTTGGGCCGTACATATGGTCCTTAAATAAATGGCAGTGAGCAAAAGAACCCTCCCCCAAATAAAGAAGACAATCAGGCAAGTGCGGATGCCATAGCACGACTGATGTTTTCATTTCTGATCCCGTTTTCAGAATTCAGCTGCATTTTAACCAGTGTCCCTGGGTGGCCAGCAGCCTTGCTTGGAAACAGGCTTAAAGTGATAGGCTAGCCCTCGCCAGTGTGGACTTCTCAGCAGAGGAATCTACTGTCGTCCTGAGCACCTGTTGGAGCTTTTGGATGCTGAGGATACATGAATGGGCATTCTAGAAGGAGACTCAGACAGGAATGTGCTAGAGAATTAGATGGCGGCTGGAACAATAAGGAAGCCTTTACAACCGAGAATTATCATCTTACCCACCACAAAGAGACCCCAGGAGGCTGTCCTCCTGAGGAGGCTCAGCATCCAGAGCAGAGGAACCTTCCCCATGGCCCAGGCAGCCATCTTTCATCTTGTACACTAAACTCATTGTACACATTTTGACTTGCTTCCTTCTCTCCCTTCCATCTGCATCGCAGCGGCTCCTAGGTACCCCACGCTGAGTTGGGGTAGTTACGTCTTCAGAGAGTAATTGTTCAAAGGGTTGTTGAAACATGTTGCTTGTTGCTGTTCAAAAAAGGTAGAGATTTTAGAGAACTATGAACTATGGTCTGTTACTGTTTCGTTTTTTTAAAAAATACCTTATTCAGTGTTACAGTGACACTTTTTTAATCCTTTCAGAAATGACATGTAGAAATGTAGGGTCATGGGATTTCAAAGGAGGAAGACCCTGTATTGATCATCCAACCAAAACAGCAAAGTGTGCATTTCTTCTACCACAGTGGCTGCAAATGAACTGTCATGAGTACAATGTCTGAGTCTATGAACAACGTCCAACGTCTCCAGAGACTAATACGCTTTACCCTTGTTGATGATTTAGTCCTTGCAACAACTGTTTGAAGTAGGCACTGCTTGTGCCTCACTTTACAGGTGGGGAAACCAAGGCACCAAAAACTTGCCTCGTAAGGGACAGATTTCATTGCAGGTAGTTTATCTCCACACTCTGTACTCGGAAGAATCAAGCTAACTGGCCTCCAAAACTGGCTCTTCTCCAATGGGCTCCATATCATTGTGGTACACCTCTGGTTAACTCCTGTTAACTAGTCCTGGAAATAGCTCACCATATTCTGGCCAGTTTCACCAGTTGGCCATGTTTCCCAAGAACCTGTAAGTTTCTACCCAGTTAGTCATTGAGAGCAATATATGCAAATTAAAGCCAAACATATTTTCTTTGGACATCACATTTGTGTTCTTTCCTATATGAAGCTTGGGTGGTAACAAAAACGGGTACATTTTTGCTTCTAAAGAATTTCTGTTGGTTCTACTCTGGATGTGGCTATAATTACTACTATATTTGTGTGTTTGATGACACACATTTCTTTATCACAAGAAGAGAAGTTCACAGGTTTCCTTCTCGAATTTCCTTAGAGATAGAAAGCATTTGCACCATCCGCGAGGTCTCTTTGGATGCCCTTAGCTATGGTTTCTTCATAGCCAAAACTGTAGTGAAACGTCAAGAAATCGATGCTCAGAGAAGCAAGCTGCCCAAGGTCTCAGGAAGAAGTCTTCCTGATTCTCTCGGACTTAAAATCGCATGCAAATTTATTTACATGCCTTTGTTAAAGGCACTACTTTCTTGACCTCTGTTTCTGGCTCACCTTCCAGCCCAGCACTTTTCCCCCTCCAGTTTGAAAGAGGCGTGGTTTCTCGGTGTCCACAGCACCTCATTCATTTTCATGGTTTCTCTGTATCTGCAGCACCTCATTCATTTTCATTTGGCTTGAGTTGTGACAGGGTGTTGTCCTGAGATACCGCTTAACCATAGTGTAGCTCTGGGCCTAATGCTGACTTTTTCTGCTATGTTATCTGTGATTACGTTTAAAGAACACAAAACGGGGCTCTGTGATTATAATAAAAAAAAATAGCGACAACAAAAACCGAGGAGCTGGGGGATGTTTCAGTCAGAAAAGTCTTTGCCATGTAAACATGAACACCTGAATTCAAATGCTAGCACCATGTTAAAAAGCTGAACATGGTGGCACATGCCTGCAATCCCAGGGCTGGGGTGCCAGGACGGAAGGATCTCTGAGCTTGTGGGATGGCCAGCCTAGCCTGCAGTGAGCTCCAGGTCCAGTGAGGCCCTCTGACAGTAAGGTACAGAGAGGTAGAGGAAGATAACCGATGCTGACCTCTTGCCTCCACATATGTGCATACATATGTACATGTGCACACATGAAAGAATAAACACACATATGTGTACACATGAACATATGTACATACATTTTAAAAGCCCGTTAAGGTCATACATAATGAAATTAATTTACTGTTCTAGTGATAATAGTCAGAAAAGTCATTCCAGTGAGCAATGCCTATTCGCAGGGGTCATTTGCTGCACTGTGGTTCTAGGGAGCAGCACAGTCAGATGACTGGCATTCTTTTCCAAGGCAGTGGAGAGAGCTATTTGAAAGTTGCATGAAGTAGATATAAATATGCGCTGTCAGGCAGTGGGACGGCTGTGCGGAGGGAAGGGCCTAGAGTGACGGTGGAGGGCACGCAAGGTCACCTTGGATTCTGAAAATGAGGACAAAGGTGGGGAAGAAAAGATGAACCCAGCATTCCCATTGCAGGTCTTGAGAGAATTTCCCATCCGCATATTTTCTCTACTTCCCGTCACTGTGGACTCCGGGCTCCTCAGCCTCCTTTGCCATGCTGGTTTCCGCTTTCATCTGGAGCTGTTTTCTTCATCTGTGTCCTTTCTCTAATCAGGTTAGCAAGTTTCAATCAGAACCAACTATGATCTCACATCTATGCTAGTATCTCTGAAAGATTTATGAAAAGATCACTCTGATACCTTTTTTAGAATTTTAAATCAGTCAGTGAGACAGAATACAAAGAAGGGAGCCAGCGCCTACTTATATTCAGTACGCCATCCATGGCTAAAACCATCACGCCAGACACATACGCGGTGAGAATCAGAGCCCAGTTCACTGTTCCCTAAGGCATTCATTCAGGGTTGGTGCCTGTGCTCTCAGAAGCAGGAGAGGCAGGACACGGCGTACCAGAAATGGCCAGGAATCAGGCTTTGTGGTGGGGTTTCGCTGTTGGAGCAGCAGAAAGGAGCTGGCAAAATGGAACATTCCAGCTCATCATGAGGACAAGAGGAATGCGGTAAGTGACGGAAGAATCCCAGCCAGGTAGCAGGGACGCACCATAGAAAAGGAAGTTGGGGTCGCCAGCCAGGTTAGCAGATCTGCACTGTGTGGCTAAAAACGACAGCTAAAGCACTTATGCTTCTTAGTGACTTGGACTCTAGATTCATATGCATTGATTTATAATGTCATTTATGTACACGCCAGCCTTACTAGAGCATCCTCACAACTCCTACATCTACATTCCTAGTATCCACGAGGCGCAGAGTGTGGCAAACAACATGGTTAAATATTTACAGTCTGTGAATCAATCTAATAAAATGTTAATTAAAAAACATTCTAACTTCCTACCCTGATCAAGACAGCAGCTTTGAACCTGAGTTCTTGAAAGTCTCCATGCTGGAATAAGGTAGTTTGATGCAATTTCATTCATAGTCCACTGCCCACTCTTCCTGTCCTGATCCCAGCACACGCAACATGTCGTTTGACTGCATCTGAACTCTCGAATTCACCTGCACAGTCCCACTGCAGCCCACTGCAGTCCCACGGGCCAGCCCGAGGGCTCACTTAGCAGGAGTTTCATTCTGAGGTTTACCCTTGGGAAGATAGAGTTGGGAAAGGGTTCTGCTTGATTCCTTGTTACAGGCTTTTAACCACAGCCAGGGGTGCCCAGAATGTGGCAGAGAAGCTGGAGTTGGGAAAGAAAATACAGGTTCTTGTGTCCTACTCCTTATCCTGTGGCTGTGTTACCCAGGAAACAGAGACAGACAAAGAAGGGACCCAGTGCAAGTTCAGGCTACAAAGCAGGGCCACTGTCCTTGCAGGCAAGAGAGCAATACTTTCCCACCAACCCTGTACTATTGCAGCTGAACACAGCCTTCCCTCCTGAAGATATCATTAGCGGTGAGGACCAAAGACTCTGTATGGATGCTTCCAAAGCTTCCTGTGCCATTGATACACCTTTGTTTCTGTTCCTCCTTGTTGTCTCTCCAGCTCATACATTCTGGATTATTTAACTGTTGTGTTTTATGCTCCCTGCAGACACATCTCCTGCATCTGTTTTTCTCCAAAGCACAGCCAAAGGGCCAGCTGGTGCATGTGTAGCAGGGACGAATAAGACACTCACTCTCCATAAGCTAAACATTACGAACTATTTATTGTCAACAGTGAACTCCTTAAACTCCTGTTTCCCCACATGCTTTTCCACCAGTGTGGAAAAAAGTAACTTCCTGCATGTGGTGCTAGGATACAGACCCTGGTCCTCGTGCTAAGCGTTTTCTCACTGCGTTACATCCATGGTCCCAAGAATAATGAGCACATTTTGTTCTTGAGGCTAGAAAAAGAGTAAAATAACACAGAATGAGAAATTAAAAAGAAAACTAAGCTTGCCATTTCCAGCTGTAAGGAAATGTCAGGAAATGCCCCTGAGAGATGTTGGAAGATGTCCACTAAGGGGAAGATGGGGTAGCTGCCCGCCAGCAGAAGGAAAACATGGGGAGATGCCAGCTAGAGAAATAAGATGAGGGGAGACGCCCACCAGAGGACAGGAGGGGTGGTGAGGACGCTGTTCGTGGCACTCTGCTTGAGGCGGGGGGGGGGGGGTGTCTTTAAATTCTGGACCATAAATGTTGGAGCCAAGGATCTTGGTCCCTCTCTCTCCAGTCTTCTGGAAGATGTTGCCTCACAGGTTTTATAGTGAGGACAATGCATCACTGGGAGGGAGGGGTGGGAAAAAATGAGTGGAAAGAAGGTCAGGTGCGATGATCAGGTCCCCCTTCTCCTCAGCCCTTCACAGCAAATACCAGCCTCCAGCATCCTGGATTCCTGACGCTGGTGGGGGCTCCTTCCTGTACCATTGATACACAGGCACCTCCCTCCATCAGCTGAAGAGCTGTTTCTGTGGCTCTGCGTTGTCTCTCCAGTTCCTACGTTCTGTATCACCCGAGGTTGGTGCCTTCCACTTGTATGCTTGCTCTACGATCCCCCAGTTTCCTCACCTGAGAGGCTGTCAAATGCAAAGACTCCTACACCTGTGTTTGACCTTGCTTCTAACCCCCAGAGCCACAGGTTCATCTGCTTACTAAGGAGTATGTGGAAGTCAGATGTCAGGCTAAGGCTGACCTGGCTTCCATAATGGTGTACTTGAAGGTAAAGTTACCAATAACTGATATAGTCAGTCAGAACTGAAGGAAGATTCTCGAATCTACATAACAAACTTAGTAATGACAAGGTATTGTAATTCAATATTCTGGCATATCTGGAATATTTCTAACAATTTGCAATATATAAAGAGAGCCTCAACACATTTTAAAGGACTAATAGTGACCATAACTGATCTTTTGCTCAGAAAGCATATATATTAGCCAGAAATCAGTTTTTTATAAAAGATTTATTCATTTTATGTGTGTGAGTGCCTTCAAGAGTATTGTGTACCAGATGTATGCAGGTGCTGGTGGAGGGCAGTAGAGGGCATCAGATCTCCTGGAACTGGAGTGACAGGCAGTTGTGAACTGCCCAGCTTGTGTGGGCAGAAAATCACACCGGGGTCCTCTACAAGAGTCGCAGGCACCTCATCTTCTTCAGTTCCTGCTGCGTGACAAGACGCTGACCAAAAAGAACTCAGGGGGAGAAGGTTTATTTAGATACAGACTGTGATCACAGCCCATCACTGAGGAAATTCAAGGCAGGAACCTGGAGGAAGGAACTGAAGCCCTGGAGGAACACTGCTTACTGGCTTTCTCCCCCTGCCTTCCTTAGCTGCCTTTCTCGGATAACCCAGGACCACTTGCCAAGGGATGGCACTACCAGTGGGCTTGGCCCTCCCACATCACTCATTAATTGAGAAAATGTCCCCCACAGACTTGCCTATAGGCCAGCCAATTCCAGGCGGTGACTATGCATGGTTTTCATAAACAAGTTACAGTTATGTCTTTAAAAAAATCAAGATTTGACTTAACATTTATAGTGGTTAGTTTCTTGTCATCTTGACACAAGCGAGAGTCATCAGAGAAGAGGAAACTCAGTTGTGAAAATGCCTCCTTTACACTGGCCTGTAGGCAAGTCTGTGAGGCGTTTTCTTGATTAATGATTACCGTGGGTGATGCCATCCCTGGGCAGATGGTCCCGGATTGTATGAGGAAGCAGGCGAGCAGGCCATGGGGAGCAAGCCGGGAAACAGCACCCCTCCATGGCCTCTGCATCTCCTGCCTCCGGGGCCCTGCTTACGTTCCTGCCTCGACTCCCGAATAAGCGGACTCCCTCTCCGTGTGCTCTTGGCTATAGTCTTTATTGTGATAACAGAAAGCTAACCAGGACAAAATTGGGAAAGGTAACCAATGCAATTCACTGTTTACAGACAGAAGAAAGGGCCTTATAATCCTCTGACTGACGCTGGAAAGGGCTCGGTGATTCTCAGCAAAGCAACAAAAACAATTTTGTGATTCTCTGTATAGATTGCTAAAATATTTTATGAAGTTATTAGAATAAATTTACTTAGCATTTCTGCACATCAGTAAAATAAAACTTAAATTTGCATACATTTAATATAAAAGTATATTAATATATAAAGAATATATACATGCTAAGTGGTAAGGAATGAAGAAAACATACAAAAAGACTTTGAAGGATTAAATTACCAAGCTTTGTTGAAAGACTTCAAAATATAAGAAGCAAACGGAAAGCTATACCATGCTCATGGGTAGAACTCAGTGTCATCCAGTTACCTGTTTTCTCTGCACTTACATTTGAGAAAGTTTCGTACCATAGATCGAAAATGACTGTAAAGCTGTAGCAGATAATTGTGGACTGACTCAGGAGTACATCACCCAGGAGAGCAGGAAGAGAGTCTAAGCAAACACATTTTCCATAGAAGCTGACTGTGTCAGTGAGCGCCACCATGATGGATGGTGGGTAATAAAGGCCCTGGGACAACAGGGTATTCATGGTAAATAGTGAAGTGGAACATGTAACTCATGTCAGACATAAAAATCAGTCCCAGATAATATGAATATTTATATGTGAAAGGAAATTTTTATGTTGTAAATGCAGAATGTAGGGAAATTCTCGTAAGACCTTTGCACAAGTAATGTTTTCTTAAACAAAAGGGAAATTTAATTTTCAAACTAAAAGGAATCATTTGATAGTATGGAAAGTTTAAAAATTACTGTTCAGTTTGAGATATAATAAGAGAGTAAAATACAAATCTAGAAGCTGTCCTATAGGTACTTACGCCGTGTGATCTGACAGAGGTAGTGTTACCCCCACCAAAAGAAATGACGAGGTATTTCATGTTGATAATTGTAGGAACAAAGAAAATTCCCATGTGTCAACTGATAAGATTTTAAGTTGGTAAACCTCTTTGGAAAATTATCATTGCACAGTGAATTTGAACATGCCATTACCTATGACCTCATATTATAATATACCATTTCTAGATAGCAGAATGATGTGTAGGTTTAGATATAAAGAATAAGCAAGGTTCTCATAGGAGCAACCTAGAAACAACCCACTCTGTTCACCGTGAGCAGAATGGATGGAGTGGTCACCAGAAGTCATTATGAGAAAGAACGAGGAACTGCAGAGGACCAGGACCGTACGTAGATCCGCAAAGAGGGGGGCAGGGAGGAGGGAAATGAAGAGAGTCACATCTGCACAGAACATCTTGTCCTCATTTCTTTAATACTTTGTTCACATAGCAGGATGGCTACACCCACTTGTTTCTTAAGACCGTTTGATTGGAAAGTCTTTTCCCAACTTTTTATTCTTAGGTAGTGTCTGTCTTTGAATTTGAGATGTGTTTCTTGTATGCAGCAGAAAGATGGGTCCTGCTTTTGTATCCATTCTGCAAGCCCATGTCTTTTTATAGGTGAATTAAGTCCATTGATATTAAGATATTAATGACCAGTGATTGTTCATCCCTGTTATTTTTTGGTGGTAGTGTGTGTGTACTTCTCTTCTTTGGGGTTTACTGTTGTGGCTTTATCTATTGCCTGTGTTTTCAAGGGTGTATCTGACTTCCTTGGGTTGGAGTTTTCCTTCTAGTGCTTTCTGTAGTGCTGGTTTTGTGGATAAGTATTGTTTAAATCTGGCTTTGTCTTGGAATGTCTTGTTCATTCTGTCTATGATGATTGAAAGTTTTGCTGGGTATATTAGTCTGGGCTGGCATCCACAGTCTCTTAGTGTCTGCATTACATCTGTCCAGGTCCTTCTGGCTTTCAAAGTCTCCATTGAGAAATTGGGTGTTATTCTGATGGGTTTGCCTTTATAAGTCACTTGGCCTTTTTCCTTTGCTGCTCTTAATATTCTTTATTTATTCTGTACGTTTAGTTGTTTAATTATTATGTGGCGAGGGGACTTTTTGGTGGGTCTAGTCTGTTTGGTGTTCTATAGGCTTCTTGTATCTTCATAGGCATTTCCTTCTTTAAGTTGGGAAAGTTTTATTCTATGATCTTGTTGAATATATTTTCTGTGCCTTTGAGTTGGTATTCTTCTCCTTCTTCTATCCCTATTATTCATAGGTTTGGTCTTTTCATGGTGTCCCAAATTTCTTGGACATTTTGGTTCATGACTTTGTTGGCTTTAGTGTTTTCTTTGACTGATGGATCTATTTCTTCTATTGTATCTTCAATGCCAGAGATCCTGTTTTCCATCTGTTGCATTTTGTTGGTTATACTTGCATCTGAAGTTCCCGATCGTTTACTCAGATTTTCTATTTCCAGCATTCCCTCTGTTTGTGTCTTCTTCATTTTTTTCTATTTTCCTTTTCTGGTCTTGGATGGTTTCCTTCATTTGTTTCATTGCTTTTTCATGATTTTTTTCAATACTTTATTGTTTTCTTCCAGGACTTTATTGTTTTCTTCTAATTTGTTTGCCCTTTCCTCTAGTTGTTTATAGCGTTCTTCCCATTTTTTTTTTCTTTTCCTCAACAAAAGCCTCTACCTTCTTCATGATGTTATTCATAAGGCTGTTTTCTTTTGCTTCTTCCAATTTTTGATGTTCAGGTCTAGCTGTTGGAGGCTAGCTAGGTTCTTGTGATGCTGTATTGCTCTTTATTTTGTTGTATGTACTTCTGCCTTGACGTCTGCCCATCTCCTTGTGGTTCATTCTTGATCTTATCAGTGCACTTGGTTCAGACAGAGCTGACAGATTCAGGAAGTCTCTCTCTCTTGTCCAGATGGGAGCTCTCTTGTCCAAATGGGAACTCTGGGGCAGGATGGGAGCTCTTGTCCAGACAGGAAGTCCGGGGGTTTTATTTATTTCATCATTAAAAAGACATATCAATGTCTTAGAAAAATCTTCATCAAAATAAGTAATTCTTATCTGCAACATCCACTGTAGCATGATTCATAATAACTGATATGTAGACAGTGTCCATGATATGTGTCCATCAAATGATAAATAATAAAGAAAATGATTTATATATATCCTAGCACTCAGGAGCCCAAGACAGAAGGAACATGATTCTAATTCCAGCCTGGGAATAAGACCACGAATTGAGGTGGGAGACTATGAAGCCATGAATTATATGTACCATCAACAGCTGAGCCATCTCTCCAGCCCCCTCTTTTTTGAAGTTTATATCAAACTTTTCTCTTTATTCTTGTGTTACTTTAATATACGTAACAAAATGTTATTCGGCCTAAGAAGGAAATTGCTTAATATGTGACAACATGGATGAACCTAGACATTTTAGGTGAAATTAGTAATGCTCAGGAAAACAAATATCACACAATATTACTCAGATATGGAATTCAAAAGATTTGATTCTTAGACATAGGGCCGAACGGTGGGGTGAGAAGTTGGGGAGACGCCAGTCAAAGAGTACAAAGTCACAGTGACTAGGAATAAGCCCCAGGGGTCCAGTGCAGGGCATAATGAAGTTTAGAACGATGACCACAGTGTTGAAGATGTCCAGTGTTCTTCTCAAAAAGCATTAGCGTGAGGTAAGACATCCGTTACCTAATTCATAGCCATTCCATAGGACATACATACTTCAAAACATCATGTTGTAAGTGGTAAATATGTTTCATTTGTTAGTTAAATGATAGATTTTTGAAAGAGATAAGAATCAGAGAAAGAAAAAGACAACATAACCAAACAAAAACATAGAAACTGTAATTTGTGATCTGAGAGACTGTTGGCAACAGTGAAACTGTAGAAACTACAGACATTCAGTGTTAGAGATCTGCATCAAAAGGTTGCAGACTAGGTAAATCCATGGGCACAAAGCGGACCTTGTAGCTACCAGGAGCCAGGGCCAGGAGGCAGGGACAGTGGCTGCTAATGCACGCAGGGTTTCTTCAGGGAGTGATGGAATTTCTAAAATTGGGTTGTAGAGCTGAACAATTGCATGGATGTATTAGAGCCACTGAATTGCATACTTTTAAGAAATGACTGTCAAATTAGATGTCAAAGTAGATGTAGGAGAGACAATCTTAAAAGACAGAGTTTGAAATTTGCTGCTTCATTTTAAGGGAAAACTAACGGGAAAGATTGTAAAAAGCACATAGTTTAGAGGGTTTATGTCGGAAAGACAAGCTGTGTTTCAACCAATGTGTCCATGTGAGTGAATGTCTGATTTACATTAAAAATTTAGGCAGAATGATGTGTATTTTTGTGTTAACCAAAATCCTCAATGTGTAATGTTTAGGATTTCTTGCCTTACTAAAAATTTTAGGCAAACAATACAATATTGCTGGCAACCACATCAAATTTAATATATTAATCAATTTTCATTGTTATAATGAAATACTTATTTGGCTGGATTTCATCATTCAGTGATGCTGGCTCAGCTCATTCTGGTAAAGGCCGTCTTATTTGTTTCAAGCCATGGTAGATGGGATGACATATGCCAAGGAAGGGGGAGAAAGGAAGGACATGGGCAGAGAAGAAAGAGTGAGGGCCTAGGGGTGGGGAGAGGTGTGGGTGCCACGGAGGCTTTTATAACAGTTCTCTAAGGAGAAGTAGCCACAGGAAGTACCTGAACAACCAAGGCCATGTCCCTAGTTGATGACAATCTCTCACCTTGCCTCTTCAAGATCCCACCCCCTTCCACCAATGCTATTGTGCTGGCTGTTCTTGGTGGTCAACTTGACTATATCTGGAATGAACTACAATAAAATGGAGGCATACTTGTGATCTGGATCTTGAAGTAAGAAGACAGCATGCCTTTGATCCTCATCTTGAGGCTGAAGACACAGGCCTTTAATCCAGACCTGGCTGGAAGGTACACTTTAATCTTGGGACACACCATCTGCTGGAAGCCTATAGAAGGACAATGGAAGGAGGAAGTGTTCATTCTTTGCCTGCTTGCTCTTGCCTGGCCAGCACATTCATTCCTTCACTGGCATTGGAGCCCACTCTTTTGGGATTCCAGCATATACAGAAGATCAGCTGAGATACACAGCCTTGTAGGACTGAGTAGCTGCTAGATTCCTGGAATTTCCATTCACAGCTAGCCATTGTTGGACTGCACCCTGTAAGTCATTCCAATAAATTCCAATAGATAAATAGATAGATAGGATAGATGATAGAGAAAGATTCATTCCTTAGGTTCTGAGACTCTAAAGAACCCTGACTAACAGAGCTATCCACAGGCCAAGCCCCAAGAGATGAAGTTTTGGAAGAGAAAACTAACTCAAATCACAATAGAAGCCAACTGGAGGATTGCAACATTCAGATGAACAAAATTGTACTTCTTTTCTGTCCCTATCACCCCATGTGTGGAAGCTTTTAGGAAAGAATCAAAAGCTATAAACAAAATATATGTCTGTGTAGAAAGAATAAAAGTTTCAAGTTCCCCTTGATGTGTTACGTGTTTTGGGAATGCCTGTCTAATGTTTAAATACTGTGTCTATTTATTCAGTATGTCTGTGGTGACCAGACACCACCTGGTCTGTCTGCCTTTCTTTGTTTTTGTAGGTTGTTTTTCCTGTTCCTAGAGAACATTTCCACTTTCCCTGCAACTGGATCTGGTCATATCACTTGGTCTGCCAATAAGAAACAGGTGGAAATGAGGCACATGCTCCAGACCCACAGACACCCCCCAGTAAGATCTTTTCAGACACAGCTCCTGTCGGGATGATCTGCATGGAGCTGACCCTACACTGTAACCTGGGCTCCCCACGCTGAAAGCACTGGAGTCCTAAGGACACCCAGAGGCGGCCTTAGCAGGACTCCTGCACCAAATGAGTGTGGGAAAGGAATAAACTTCAAACACGGGGCATTAGAATTTACCCTCACCCAAACCAGGAAAGCTGTTTTTGGCTTTTTGTTCTGCTTCTTGAGGAAGAGAGAGGTTATTTCCTCCAGAGACAACAGATGCAGGACCACTTCTTCCACACCAGCCGACTGGGCACAGCCAGTCAAGGGAGAGCTCTGTACTGTCTGCTGCTGCCCGGTGACATCTGTGTTGTGGCAAAGTCCCCTGTGGCAAAATAATATTGTCTCCAGGAGCCCTGTCAGCCAACCAGTGAGGGACAGGGGCTGTTGGAGGCTCCTGAATTGACATGTCTCCATTAGGTCAACAAGGGATTTGAGGGAGCAAAAACAGTTGATCAGAAACTTAGAAAGATTCTGAGTATTTGCTATTGTAAAGGTGAAAGTTTGGTAACATCAGAAATGTTGCTCTGTTTTATTTTTGTGTGGTTGAGATCCCCCCTCCCCTGACTAAACCCACATTTTTCTTAAGCTAAGTTGAGAACGTAAGTACTCCCAAAGTCCGTGAGCTCTGCTGGGGTTGTTCTGCCCTCTCAGAGCTTGGTGGAGTCACGTGACTAATTCTGCACTTGCATAAGTAGAGAGCCACCTCCTAAGCTGACAGAAGAGCTCTCCTCCATGTGTGCCGCTGCTCTCCTCCAGCCAGAGCCTAGAAGTCAAGGATTCGGAGAGTCCTGGCTTGCAAGATGTAAAGCTAGTGGCCAAGTCACACTTTGAAGGGCTCCTTCACAAATAGGCAGTGTGCATTTTGTTTACTGTATTGGGATCTTGATAAACACAGAGACCGTACTCTGTATAGACCCAAAGAAAAGCTAGAAACACAGGCCAGAATTATCCAAATACTAGACAGGAAACATCAAGACGTATGGTTGCTGAACGCTGCTGGAGAAGCTTTTTGTTGAACTTGTCCAGTGAAGAGTCAAACCCTTAGCCCTGCTAAGCCTATGACTAAGATCAAAGAACACTGTCCCTAGGAGCTGAGAGGGGACAGCCTGTTTGTCACCTTCAGAGGCCTTATTTATTTACTGTGTCTCTGTGGAAGTATGAAAAGTCTGTACTGAAATAATTGGAAAATTTTGTGAGTCAATGTGCAATTACAAATAATTTCTTTTTTGCACAAGGGAATTGATTTAGCTGCAAAAAGAATTAAAATCTGTTATTAATGTTGCTAATATAATCATCATTAAATATTATTGATTTACCAGTCGTGATATGCACAGTGATATTCTATAGGGAGAATAAGTGAGGAAAAATAAAGGGCCTGATTAATTCTTTAGTTCTGAAAGACTACAGATAGTCCCTGGTGCAGGGATTTTTGTGTCATATTTATAACAGAAGTATGTGGTCTTCTCCCAGCTTGCTAATGAGAAAGAAAACCAAACCCAGAGTATGGTGTGTTGGATGCAAACAGCCTCTCTTGTCTCTGTGAACAGTGAATACTGGCCAAGAAAATGTTAAAAAGATTATGTAGAATATTAATAAGTATAGTTTTGCTGTTTCCCTCCTCAACAAGACATAGTTTGCTTAAAGTGGATCAGATTTCTTCTGAACAAATTTCCTTCACCCTTTTTTAAAGGTTTCTGTTGGTAATCAACACATTTTCATCATTCATTCAGAAGAAACTACCTTTGTCTTTTAAATACATGCATTCTCTAAGAATCATGCTGTAATCACCCTCTTGATAGCTGCATTCATGAGCCAATTCAACATCCAAAATATTTTCCTTGGATATTACTATGGGCAGCACACATTCACAGAGATATGTAGCTACAATATAATTTCCTATTTCTTATTAATCACTGTTCTGAGTGACTCCTCTGCCAGATTTGGTCTTATTTTTATGTCTTCTAGTCAACAAAATCTGCTTCTCCAGGAATATAGCTGAGCCATTCTGACTGGAGTCACATTCTAGTGCAAAGATGCAGAGCTGGTCAATGCTTCCAAGCAAGCCCCAGTGCGATATGACCAAGTGTGTCCAAGCAAGCAATCCTAATCCCCAGATATAGGCCAGGGCCAGCTTCAGACTTGCAAAACTCTCATCATGATAACCTAGAGGAAGATTGGGTTCTGATGAGAAATTTGCATAGGTTTTGTAATACTCACAAATTTGCATGTGGTCTTCAATTCTCCCACAGACCTACTTCCTCTGTACTGACATACCAAGTGTAAACAGGCTTCTGATGTATTCAGAAAAACAAGGAGTCTACATTTGTCTACATGTGAGTTTGCCTCAGAAATGTTGACACGGGATACTCACACATCAGAACACCTAGGATCAAGCTTTTGCATTTGTGAGGATTAGTTTGGATGGTCAACCTGAATGGATGTGGACTCAGTTAAGAGAAGTGCATCTATCTGTTGGGTTCTTTTCGTGAAGGATTAGTAGAGTGAAAGGACCCTCCCCGGGAGTGTGTGGCACCTTCTCACTGGTCCGTCTATAGAGGGCGCGGCTGTGGGGATTTGCTTCCTTCACACTGGTTTTTGGGGAATGTCCGTCTCCGCTGCTGTTATTCACTCTCAGCTGACGTTAGAGAGCTTGTTTGGGTTTCAACATGAACTGAAGACTAAGGGGGATCTAGGAACTCTCCAGGAAGCTTCTAGACTCTAGATTTGGATTCCTGGGGCATCTAGTCCCATGGACTGCGCAGCCAGCAGTTGCCCACCTTTCCAGCATGCAGACAGGCATTGCTGGGCTGCCTAGCCCCTCTGGTATAAGTCCGCTTAAGGGTATGTGTCCATTAGACGGGTTGTGTTCCTCCAGACAACCCTGACTAACATAGCATCTTTAGGTATGAATACCGACAGAGTAGATGATGAAAAACCACAGGATCCTAATGTTTAGATCCACAGAACATCTTTTAGACTGTCTAACTGAATCCTTGTATTTTCAGAGGGGAAAAAAACCCAGCGACTCAGCTGGTGCACAGCAGAGCTGGGATTAGAAGCTCGAGTTTCTCGACTAGTCAAGCGTTTCTATGAAACATTTGGGACAGAAGAGTCAATGGGAACAGCGCCAGTTCATCATCCAAATGGTCTCTTGGGAAAGTCGTGGGCAGAGCTGTTTGTTGGATAGCTGTGCATATCTGGAGAGGAACATCAATGTGCCCTATCCTCAGAACTTCTTAAAGAGCCTTTGGAACCGCTGTGGAGTCCAGCTCCTCTGCACACGGTAACCCACGTACGCTAACCGGGGCAGAGCTGGGCAGCGGGAAGTGAGGAGCACTTTATTGATTGCAGGGAGAAACAAAGAGAGCAAAAGACCATGAAGGAACACAGACCACTTCTCCTCAGTCCCACACGAAAGAGACACCTACCCTGTTCTCACTTTATCAGTTCTTGCCCTCATTCTCCTCTCCTTCCTCAGGGCTCTCAGACAGAGACCTGGAATTTTTTTCTATTTTTTGCTTTCCTTTATTTTGAGCCTCCAGGTATATGCACATAAAGTGACAAATCAGGGCATATATATTAAATATTGTCATTTAACAAATTGACAAATTTAATATACACATAAAGCAATGTAATTATATTCCTCATAAAATAATTAAGGAGTTTTCAAAGAACTTCCAGGTTTCACTTCACAATAGGCTCCATCTGCAGCAGCGCACACACGTACAGTCGTGGGATGGTGCCCTCTCTCTGACCTGCCTTCCTCACCTCTTGCTGAACCACCTGTATGATCAGATAAAAGAAGCCAGAAGTTCACATTTCAGTACCTTTGTGCTCAGGCTGAGCAAGCACCGCCTCTCTCTACCCTCCCCCACCCTCCGGCCCCCAGGATGCTGAGCTGCAAGATGCTGCAGGTCAGCGGCTCTCTCGGGCTCTCTCTGAATTTCAGATGGGGCAGGAGATTGCTGGGACAACTGCTAAGCAAGGGAAGAGTCCCTGGAAGATGCTCAAAAGGCTGTTTCAAGGGGTCAGAGTCTAAAAGCAAACTGGATCAGAAAGTGGAAGAGATAACACTGTACTTCCATGTTGAGTGGACCAGAGTTCCCATAGAAACCTATAGGAAGAGCCAAGGAGTGTGTGCAGTAGTGCAGCAACCACCCAGCCCAGCAAGTCGGAGGCAGCCCTGGGACAAACACACCTGGAAACTCCACCCAGGGACGAGCAATCACCACCCACTTTTATCACCTCCTCTGGAGGACTGAGTTCTCATTACTGTCTGTCATTTTGAACTTGATGGAGAGAGAAGGTTGGTTTAGCAGTCAGGCCAGAGTTGATAGAAAACAGTGGACAAACCGTTCGCCAATCCCTCCCCCTCTCAAGACTGAGAGTCCAGCTGTCCCGACTAAGAGCTGCTCCTGTGCACGCCCCTCTTTGCCCACCTGCTGGGCATCCTTTACTGTTGCCCTCACCACCAGCATGAGCATGAGACGAGAGAGAGGAGGAATCCAAACCAACTGGAAACTGTCTTGGTAGGAAAGCTAGGGTAATTATTTATTTGCAGTCATTTTTAACCAAATGAATTCAATTTCCCCATTTCGGCTGACCTTATTAAATGAAATGCTTGAGAATTGACAGTTACATAAACTTTATTCAGATAAAGGCCATAAAAGCTAATACTAGCCTCCTCTAAGAATCTCAGTCTAGAAATGCAGACTTTCTGCTAGATACAGGACTCTGACAGTTCATTGGAATAGTATGTATGTTGGGGGTGACAATTAAGAGACTCCATAGTTCCCCAGAACAGGTCTGTGACCTCCAAACTACAAAAGTGTTTTCTTATTTTATAGCCGTCTGTTCAGTCCCTGTCTCCAAGTAGCTTCCTTCTGGGTTTGAAGATAATTGACTTTTCTCTTGTTACGTAAGTTAGACATAAAAATGGCCTGAACTAAGCAGAAGATAATATCCCAAAGTCCCTTCCCACCTTCACTAGATATCCAGGGTCCACGAGAACAACCTACTTAAAGTTCTAGAGCACTGGTTCCCCACCGCTTTGGGGTTGCCTAGCAGAAATCCTGCACATCAGATATTTACATTATGATTCGTAACAGAAGCAAAATTACAGTTACAAAGTAGCAACGAAAACAATCTTACGTTGGGAGTCACTCTAGCATGAGGGACTGTATTCAAGGGTCACAGCATTAGGAAGGTTGAGATCCGCTGCTCTGGATAGTGACTGACTTGCCGCCAAAAGCAGGTGGGAGCAGCAGGACATTTGTTCACCAGACTTCTCCAAGTAAATTGAGGTTCAAAGCCTCATCAGTCACAATACTTTAATTACACCTCACAAGACGACTGGACAGTGGAAGGAAAAAGGACAGCGCTAGAGTTTTCTCACAGAAAAGATTGTCCCCAGTCATGACATTTCCCTAAATCATGGGCCTTCCTTGTGTAAAGACTCAAAACGAAGCCATCTCCCTCTGGGTGGCTGGAGTCGGTCCTGCAGAGAATAGAGGAGTGGGCAGATGACCTCTCATAGACTATGAACTTCAAGCATTCTGAATATTTAGACTTTTATGTTCTGCCAATTTACCTTGAAAATGGCCAGAAATTGAGATCACATTAAGAATGTATATTCTTTGAAACCGGTCTGGCAGGTGTCAAGGTCTTGACGAGGCTCTGCCTCCATCTGTCTAGACTGTTGGTAGAATCCTTTCCCAGCCTTCAGTGGTCCTCCAGGACTCTGCTGGACTCTGGCTGGATGATCATTTCCAGACAGTCCCCAGTCTGTCTGTCTGACTCTCTGGGTTCTGATAGCTACAGGTGTAAGGATGTTTCTACAGGTGAATTTGGCCACATAAATTGTGCTTACAAGTATTTCCATTTGAAGATTTAATGGGACACACCCATCATTCCTAAACACTAAAACAGTGATGTCACAGAGGGCTCCAGTGTTCAGAACACCTCTTGACAGGTCCTATTGTTGAACTTGTAGAGGCTTTATTTATCCCAGGCATTCGAATCAGTTAAAATTTAGCCTGCCTTTCTCCCGGTGATTTATTTAGTGTTTATAAGTCCGTTTTTGACATCTTCCTCCATTTCTTCCACTAAAATGATCTCACCCTTATGGTCTTATGGAGACATCATTTATAGCTAGAACGGCAGATCTGAAAATGCATTACCTTTAAATAGTGGGATTCATCATATCTGAGTTCATGTGTCTGATAGCCAAAAAGTGCCATTTCATTTCAGAAGAAAAATTGCTTCTGTCGGTGTAAACAGAATGCATTATCCCCTTTTAATAACCATTCTTAAGTATGCGGCTGTATTACTTTCTCACAGCTGTATTCCAATAAGCTGCAGAGTAATCGCCAGCTCTCCTGTCTAATAGGTTCATTATTCTTTTGCCATAATTGCAGCCATTAAATGTTCAATTGTTAAATTTCCACTCCTCCGTTTTTTTAGTGTTACATTTTATAATGGGGCATGTCATTACAGCACCCCAGTGGCCATGGCTGTTGCTCAAAGTATTTCTCAATGTTAGTGGGAACCCTATGGAATAGATCTTCATTTATTTTATTTGTTCAGAAATCCAACTGTTCCCCCACTTTGCCCCATCCTTTTGTACAATGTCCTGAAACACACTGGTTCTCACAAGTTGGGTGCTTTAACTAGAAATCTGAAGAAATGATCCCATCTGGGTCCTCCCGTGTGTCTGAGCATGCTTTCTCAGGCCAGTGCCATGATTCGGTTATGACAAGACGACAGAGTGAAGATTCCACTAAGAAATTAACGCTTGAGATTTAACGCTTTCTTCAGGAACACTGATTTGTCTTTGAGCTTTTAAATTTGTGTGGCTTTTTCATCAGATGAGAACTCTATCAGCGATGGTGATGATGTGGTTGATAGCCTATGGCACTCATGATCATAAATGAGAGTCTCCTGTTTATGGCTCCTCATCTCTAGGTGTGTCTCTTCCTGCAGTCTGGGTCACCTCATCTACTGCAGTGGACTGAACTGCTTTAGGGGGGTATGGGCACGGAGGTGGGAGGGGGAACCAAGGCGTGCGTGCGTGCGTGCGTACGTGCGTGCGTGCGTGCGTGCGTGCGTGCGTGCGTGTGTGTGTGTGTGTGTGTGTGTGTGTTTGTGTGTGTGTAGGTCAGATGGCAGTTTGCAAGGACCGTTTTCCCTGTACACAGTGCTGATTTCAGGGACGGAAAGCAGGTCATCAGGCTTGGAGGTGGATACCTCTGCCTCCTCTGTGCTCTCTTCCCCCATTCTTCTCCCTCTTCCTCTCCCTCCTCCCCTGCTCGTCCCCCATCTCCTTCCCTCCCTCTTGTTCCTTAGCTTGTGTGTGTGCGCGCGCGCACACGTGAACATGTGTGCTCATGTGTGTAGAGGCTGGAAGACAACTTTGGATAGTCTTCCTCACCACCCACTTTTATTTTTGTGCGATAACCTCTGACTTCCACGTTGCTTGTCTCTGCTCCTGCAGCACTGGGATGACAAGTGTGTGTCACTATGCCTGGGTTTGTTTGTCGCCTTCTGTGGGTACTAGAGCTCAAACCCAGGTCCTTGTGATTGCAAGGTGAGCACTTTACAGACCAAAGTGCCTCCTACTCCTTTCTCTTTCCCTTTCTCCCAGTGCCAGGTGTGGGTCAGGCCAACGTCACCACCGACCCCAGCCTTGAAGACCTTTAGTGTCCTTCAGTACTCAAGCACTACCCAAGGCTTTGATCTAGTTCCCAAGGCATTGTAAAGGAGTTTCCTAATCACCCCCTTGTCAGTTAATAGGGACTTTCAAGGTTGTTTCATTTCCCCACCACTCATTGCATTTAACTTTTATTTCCCTCTGAAGATGAAAATGACTTACAGTCAGTGGGTTAGCAGTGTAATTTTGTCCAACTCATCTTAGCTCTGTGTTCTTTGGGAAATCCTCTCTATTTTAAAGCAGATCCCCTTTTCTCTTTTTTGGTGAGAACTATAGAAGACTTTCCCTAACATGGTTCATGGCTTCAAATGTACTAGCCCTCCTCCTCCTCCCCCTCCTCCTCCTCCTCCTCATCATCCTCTTCCCTTCCTTATATTCTTGCATACACATCATTGTTCTCATGTTATTAAAAATAGTCACTAAATTTATTGAGTGTTTGCTGTCTTTCTGTGTCTGGACTATGTGATTAGACACATTTTCCTCCATTGATCCTGTTAGTCCCACCATCCAGATGAGGCATCTGAAGCCACAGGAGATAATAACTAATGCAGACTCACAGCTCACCACAGCTGAGTCCAGAAATTGCCCCACCCAGTGTCTCCTCAGCATATCTGTCATAGAAGCACTGCTCCAAACAGTGAAGAGAGTTAGCCACATCTAGAAAACAGCAGCCGACAGACAACTCTTTCAAATCTAGATGCTTCCATGGGCAGACAGGTAGAGAAAACCATGTGCCACAAGGTAAAACTGTGACCCAGGAAATAATTCCTCTGCTATCAGCCTTCCTTCCCAGTGAGCTGTCTACAAAAGACAAAGGGAACAATTGCTAAGGTGACCTGACAGTGACTGAGAGTTTATCAAAACCCACAACTTTCCTATAAAGAAAAAAAACAGACAACCATATTACATATGCCATACCCCAAGTATCAAAATGTCCCATTTCCCAATTTCTATCATATAAAAAAACTTATAAAAAGTGTTTGAGTATTTCTTTTACATTTTGATAATACAAATTTGATAGAAAGACTTCAGATATAATTTGATGGCTGCTGACGAGAGCTAAGTAATGTTTCTTGTCTGCCTTGCTTAAATCAGCTTTGCAACCTTCGCAAGAACAATCATTTGCTGTTGTCAGTGAAATAGTTCAGAAAGGGGTACAGGGTGCTGTTATTTTGACAACTATTCTCTTTCAAGGCAACACAGTAAATACATCTTATTTTGCTCATCTCCCCATAACACAATAGCCAAGATGGGAAAAGAGAAAGCACAGGGTAGGTAGGGTCGATAAGAAAGCCATATTGTGTGATTAACAAAGAGAGCCGCATTACCTGATGAAGTCAAAGGAACCACCCAGGGAGACTGGGACTGGATGGCTGGGGAAATCTCTGGTGGAAGACTGAAAAGATAAGTGCCTGCCTCTCTGAAAACAGGCTTCCTACCTGTCTCATTAGGCAGCTGATCTCTTGATGGCAACGTATTTCAGAAAATGGTCTGCTACCAAAAAAGCAGCAGCTAAAAGATTTGTGGATCAGAGAGCGTCTGTCATCAGACTCGTTCAGTGAATAAGATTAGCTACTCTCCCCTGGAAGTTTCCAGACGGGATGTGGTATAGAGTAGTTAGAGGCGAGGATAAGCTTTCTGCTCGCATTCTCTTTAGGTTTGGGATGTCAGAGAGGATAGACACAACTAAAGAAAACGCACACCAGACTCCTCACTCCAGAGGGCTTGGTGCGCTGCAAACTTTCATGGGTGTTTGAGAGAACTCCAGCTACTGGGGTGTATTTAAACAACCCACCCTGAGTGGCAGAACTTGGTCTAATCTCTTGTTTCAGATAGGAACCCATGAGGAGCACAAGCCGTGACACTGACAACAGATCCCTGTGCTGTACAAAATGGAGACAGGGAATGGCTCCACTCACCCTCGTGTCCTTGTTTCTTAAAAGAAAAAAAAAGTGCACATTCATAAAATATGAAGGATTTGGCAGCTTAGACAAATCTAAAATAATTTTTCTGTTAGAAGAAACACTATGTCTAGAGTGGTCCACTCTGCAGTCATTATTGGAGAGAAGCAGGAAGCCATAGAAAGAATTGTGTTCCTCAGATGTTACAGAAGCAACCTGAGAAATGCCTGGCGGGACAGGTGTTTGGTGTCCAGTGTGTGCTGGCGGGAGGTGGTGGCAAAGGGCCCAGAGGAGAGGGACATGGGGAGAACTTGGTGGTCTTTGTCACCCATTTTATATTGTATTAAATAGGGCAGAAAACCCGTGACTGCATCCCATAACGCTCTGACTAATGTTGACAACGAAATACACTCTTTTTTTCTCTCTTGTGTGTGTATGTGTGTACACATTTGTGTGTAGGAATATGAGTGTATTGTTGTGAGTGCTTGTGAAGGCCAAAAGATGGGCTTGAGTGTCATTCCTCAAGACCTGTCCACCGTGTGTTTGGAGACAGGGCCTCGCACAGGCCTGGCGGTCACTGATTAGGGTAGGCTGGCTGGCCAGCGGGCCCCCAAGGATCCTCCCGCCTCTGTTTATCTAGTGGTGAATTGCTCATGCAGTGTACCCCACCACACTCAGCACTCTTGTGGGCTTACATCTCAGATTTTGCCGATATCACAAGCACTGTACCCAGGGAGATACCTAAAACTTTAAGACCTAATTTTTATACCCCAAAACTTGCTTTAAGCTGTTCAGAGAATCCTTCTACATGTTCCACATTTTAATGTATTTGACACTGAAATGAATCCTAGGATATAGTTTGTAATTATCAGTTTCCTTGGCCGAAGCTATATGTGCCAAGGGTAATTATTGATTAAAAAGTCTTTATAACAATTATACTATTATAAGGTTTTGAGGTAAAGTTATTGAGCATAAAAAGATACATAAACAGAGCAACAGCGCATAAAATAAATATTAATAACCATTAAGGGAAGAAAAATCAAAGTATATTTATTTATAAAACATTAACCAAGTGATTTACAAAATGATCATGAACAAGTAGATGAAATTTGTTCTGTGTGTTATTACTATGATGAGTCTATTCTCTGCCTCAGGTCAAGTAATAAAGAGGGGGAGAGGATGTGTCAGAGCCTATAGTGACCGGGACACTGACATGTCCCATCGCAGGTAGAGCCCTCTGAGCATGGGGGCAACTCTTAACTCTTTCAGAACTTAGCAGACAGTGACGAGCTTTAACAACTGATAAGAAATTATAGAATCAAGGGACCATATGGATTCTCAGAGCGCTCAGCTCTGCACGGGAGGAGGGTCCACATGGGAGGAGGGACGGTCACATTCCCTTCTAATCCCTTCACGTCCCTTTCCTGCCTGATGGCAACAGCTGAGGTCTCCAGGTGCTGAGGGATGGAAATGGGAGCCTGTTCCATACTGCTGATTGCCAAGCTTGTAACATGCCATGCTAAACATAGCATCTGGTAAAAATTATTATCTATTTATTGTAGTTTCTCTTTCTTTCTTTCTTTCTTTCTTTCTTTCTTTCTTTCTTTCTTTCTTTCTTTCTTTCTTTCTTTCTTTCTTTCTTTTTTTCTTTAAGTCTGGTTCTCTCTCTGTAGCCTGGGCTGCTGTCCCAGTGTCTCAAATGCTAGGATTATAGAGGAGGAATCACCAAATCTGTTTTTATTTAAGTACTTAAAATTAATTTTTATAAATACTTTATGGGTTAAGAGATGTCCCTCATTTGCTTGAATACTTTAGAACTTTTAATTCTAGAAGTGAAGATGTTTCATTACGACGTTTCTATAGGTATATTTAATATTTTGGTCACACTCCCTCTCTGCTCCTCCTTATGCTTCCTTCCGCCTCTACCTTTTCTCACAGATCTCTAATAATCTCCCTTTTATTTACTTTTCGTCTTCCTCCACATATATATTACATTGTGAGAAAAAACACAGGAATTCTGTTTTTGTGACACTGGCTTATTTCATTTAACACAGTGGACTCCATTTCATGTTCCTACAAATAACATAATTTCATTCTTTATGGCTAAGAACTGAAATAAAGAATAAAAGTTAAAAATTTGTATCCATTTGTAGAAATAGTCATGCAGATTTTTCTGTTTGATCTGGAGTGAAAATTGCACTAATTTTTCTAACGCCAAACCTTGAATTCTTGGGTCAGCCAGGCTAGCTGTGAGAGCATTGTCCTTATGTTCTGCCATATTCAGCTTTTCTAGTTCTTTGCTCCTTCTGTGTTCCTTTCCTGAACAGCCCTTCGCCATCCTCAGTGTGAAGATTAGCCTAGACTCATAAGGTAAGTCTCGGCACATTCATCCTTCATCTTGCTTCTTGCATAGTTTGTGCATGCTGGGGGAAGGCAGTCATTGTCTTCACTTACGCACCTGAGGGCGAGCTCATCAGGCTCTGATGGGGAGTTCCAAATCATATGGTCTGCCATGACCAGACTCAGTGAGACCCAGAATGAAAGAAGGAGCAAGCGCCCTCTTCGTGAATGCTTGGTGAAACCGAGTACTGAGATGACCAGTAATGGAGTTTGCATGGTCATTACAGAGCCCAGGACCATCAGACAGAAAGGGAGGAGGAACAGTGGGAGAGGGCATTCCTGTTACAGAATACAGTAGCTTCCCTGTGGTACCAGCAGCAGGGCTCACCTGAGCCTCACTCAAAGCACCTCTTGTAACAACGCAATATGACAGCCACAATGCCGCCAAATGACTGAAGAGAGCCAACAGTTCTGCAAAATCCTGCCATTTTAATTGCTTGAAATGTGATCACTTAAATTTTAATAGTTCAGTTGTGATCATTACTTTATATTTTAATGGAAAATTCCAGATTTTATTAGTACAGAACAGAACTGATTGTTTTGTAATGCCATTTGCGTGGGAGTACAACTTCCAGCTGCATACTGAATTTAAAATCCTGCCAAAATGTATGTTTGATGTGTCTCCAAAATGCAACCTAGAGAAATTCTTCTGTGCATACATTGAGACATATTCAAATTTGCTTCAGACAGAACTGCTAAGAATTCGAAAAACTAGAAACACAAATGCCAATCAACATGCAATTGAATAAATAAGTTGTTGTATATTCATATAATCAAATATCACTTTCACAAACTATTTAGAGGTGCAAATAAACAAGCTATAGATACACACATCAAGGGAATGAGGCTTAAGAACATAATCTTATTGAAAAATCAAGTTACCAGAGAATACCTGTATGTAGTTCCAGGCACATAAATTTATAACCAGGTAAACTTAGGCACACACACACACACACACACACACACACACACACACACGTATACACACACATAATTTTGTTAACTAATTTTAAAAAGAGCAAAGAGAGAATATTACACGACCCAGCTTCTAAATACTCCATATCTCAGAAGACCCAGTTAAGAAGGACTACAGCAACGGTCCTCTTCCCACAGTAGATGACAGATAATGAGCTTCATCATGCCATTATGAATCTAAATACAACAGCGGCATTTCCACCTGTGTAGTCTTGACCCACTGTCTAATGTTTTTATCTCCTTGACCAATTCTGTTTCCAGTATATTTTGCTAAGAATATAGCTCTCATTTACTAAGCATAACTTGAAAAAGGAAAAGCTCACCAAAAACCTTCCAAGCAAACATAACAACATAAAGTTCTGATATTTTCTTTCTACTCACGTGCACATCTTTAAACAGATGTGATCGTAATGTACGTAATATTTTAATTCCAGTTTCCTTTTAACATTGTAGTGTAAACATTTTTCTTTATCTTTTGTAATTTTCATAATTATAATTTTAATGGCTGAATAATATTCCACAAACTAAATGTTCCATAATTTTCCAAACAGTTTCACAACTGTTATACATACATTGTTTCCCTGTGACTTTTGTTGTTGATATTATAAAGCTGCTCTAATGAACACTTTCCTGCATATAGATTTCCTGCTTCTGTGAAATTATTTTCTTAGGATATATTCCTCAGGGTGATCATCCTGAGTTAAAGTCTAGGACCATCTCTGCTGTTCTGGCCTTGAATTGCCTTATTGCTTTCAGGAGGATTATAGGTGTTTATGGTTGTTATAGTAATGCACAAAAGTAGCAATTTAAACATAACCAGGGCTGGGGGATGGCTCATTTTTTAATGTTAGGACCTGAGTTTGGTCTTCAAACCCAGGTAAAATAAGCCAGGAATGGTGGTGTGCTTTTGTAGTCCCCGTTCAGGGGAGGCAGAGACAGGTGGATCCCTGGGGCTTGTTGGGCAGCCGTTCTAGCCTACTGGGTAAGTTCCAGATCAGGGACATCTTGTCTTAATTAATCAATCCATTCAGCAACAACTAAAACCAGGACAGCACTTGAGGAATAACAGCTGATGCTGTCCTCTGGCCTACACATACATACACACATACACACACCCCTACACATACACACACCCCTACACATACGCACACCCCTACACATACACACACACACATACACACACACACCTGCACATGCATATACATCTGCTTACACGTAAACATATATACATAATAAATACCTATAAATAAATGTCACCACATGGCATTTGTGGGTGCTAATCATCTCCACTCTCCTATAGTGTTTCTCCCAAGACAGTATATTTTGTGGTCCTGTGTTAGTACTTCTTCCATCAAGTGTAAATTTCCCTGGGTCTGCTCACCCAGACTTTCTTCAGCACTAGTTGACTGAGGACACAGCTTCTGATGCTGCACCGCCAGGCACTGCTTTTCTGTGGGAGGAGCACACTCTGACTGCAAAGAGGTGTCTGTGATGAGGGATGCAGGATGCATGGACTCCTTGCCTCAGCTCATCACAGTGTGTTCTTAGATGGTTAAGAACTTCCCTCCCATTTGGACTCCATCACTGGGTACAGGTGTGTTTCTCTACTTTATACCTCGGTTGTTCATCTTCCTTCCACAAAACCTTCATGTGTTCCCTTAAAATCCCTTTCTTTTGAGGGCAGGGGCTTGAGAATCTAATAGCCTGGCGACTGTCACTTCCTGCCATCCTCGTTTTGAAGTGTCAGCGCAGCAGAGGTCAGGAAACTGAGTGATTGAGCACAAGCAGCCTTGGGGCCTGGGCTCCACTGGGTCCCACTCACCAGCACCTGTGGGCACTGACTGCATGTCACTTCCTACACAAAGTAACTCAGTCAAACTTTCCTCATGGAGCTGGACACACACAAGCTACAGATGTTTGGTGAAGCAGCATGTGGACACCACAGATTTGGGGGCAATTTATCCTCTTTCCCAATACTAATTTGTAACAATGCATCCTCTCGTGCTCTAGTCTACTCTTCCAACCTCCTTTTTACATTTCTCCTCTGCACCAGATGAACTTTGTTTTGTGTTCACAGCTGTGCAAAGCATGTCCCTAATAAAGACTGTGCACCGAAAGCAGGTTGTGTTGCAGCCACAGAGAGGACATTGATAAGTCTTGCTGATCACAATGTGAATTGAATGACTCATGGGCATTAAAATTCCAAAGGATGCCGAGTTCTCCCCTCACAACTCATGTGTCAGGTCTGACATGCATGACATGACCAGAGGAGAAGGAGAAGGAACTCATACTTGAGAAGCTTGTGCTCTGACAGAAACATCCTTGTTTTCTTCTGAGTGTTTGGAAAGAGGGTGGCTGCTTTTTTGCGCTGCATGACAGCAGGCACACGAACTTAAACAACCATGGTGTAGCAGTTTCCTCTAAGATGAAAACCTTCTAGTTTTGAGGGAATCCCTTTAAGATGCTAAGGGGAGGTGAAAAAAACCAGATGTTCTAAGGAAGGAAGAGGAAATGACAGACGTTCTAAGGAAGGAAGAGGAAATGACAGATGTTCTAAGGAGGGAAGAGGAAATGACAGGTGTCCTAAGGTGAGAAGAGGAAATGACAGATGTTCTAAGGTGAGAAGAGGAAATGACAGATGTTCTAAGGAGGGAAGAGGAAATGACAGATGTTCTAAGGTGAGAAGAGGAAATGACAGATGTTCTAAGAAAGGAAGGGGAAATGACAGATGTTCTAAGAAAGGAAGGGGAAATGACAGATGTTCTAAGGAAGGAAGGGGAAATGACAGATGTTCTAAGGAGGGAAGAGGAAATGGCAGATGTTCTAAGGAAGGAAGGGGAAATGACAGATGTTCTAAGAAAGGAAGGGGAAATGACAGATGTTCTAAGGAGGGAAGGGGAAATGACAGATGTTCTAAGGAAGGAAGGGGAAATGACAGATGTTCTAAGGAAGGAAGGGGAAATGACAGATGTTCTAAGAAAGGAAGGGGAAATGACAGATGTTCTAAGGAGGGAAGAGAAAATGACATGTTCTAAGGAAGGAAGGGGAAATGACAGATGTTCTAAGGAAGGAAGGGGAAATGACAGATGTTCTAAGGTGAGAAGAGGAAATGACAGATGTTCTAAGGTGAGAAGAGGAAATGACAGATGTTCTAAGGAGGGAAGAGGAAATGACAGATGTTCTAAGGTGAGAAGAGGAAATGACAGATGTTCTAAGGAGGGAAGAGGAAATGACAGATGTTCTAAGAAAGGAAATGAAGTGTTTAAGAAGGAAGGGAAATGACAGATGTTCTAAGGAAGGAAGGGGAAATGACAGATGTTCTAAGGAAGGAAGGGGAAATGACAGATGTTCTAAGGAAGGAAGGGGAAATGACAGATGTTCTAAGGAAGGAAAGGAAGGGAAAAATGACAGATGTTCTAAGGAAGGAAGGGGAAATGACAGATGTTCTAAGGAAGGAAGGGGAAATGACAGATGTTCTAAGGAGTGGTGCAACAACCCATTCTCTAGGGAAGCTTGTTAAGTTCAGGGAGTTAACTACTCTGTGGCTTCAGGAAGTCCCTGAAACCAACCAGATTCATAATTCCCTTCCCCAAGTATTTATAAGAAGCAAGGACTCCCGAGAGACACTCTCAGACAAGCTGAGCTTCCTGGAGGAAGCAGACACCAGACAAGCCGCCTAGAAGGGACTCAGAACAACTGAGCTTCCTGGAGAACACGCTCTCCAACATGTTGAGCTGCCTGCAGGTTGTGCAGTATGATCCAGGCTTCTAGCTCATTTTTTTATTTTTTAGCTGTCACCTATGCTGGGGTGACCTTTGATGAGGCAGCTGTCTTTGAGTCATTTCTATTTCTGTAAGTGGCTTCTCACCCACACTCCCATAAGTAACTCCAATAAAATCATTGGTTCACCAGTTTAGATTTTGGTGGCATCTGTATTTTTGTTCAGCATCAGTTCCATAGCTAGAGTGAGTATGCATGGTTCACAGCTCCCAAGGAACAGTCACATGTAACACACACACACACACACACACACACACACACACACACACACACGGAGGGGGGGGGGGGGATGCTCCTTTGATTGGCTGTAATCATCTGTGGCCCTCCAGGAGATGTCTGCAGTTTGGATGATTACATAATCCCCCTGAGAACAGTTTACACAGTGTAAAGGATCACCAGATGCTCCTTTTGACCTGTTATCAGGCTGACTTCCCTCACTGGTGCCCACTGAAAGCCTGGGTGAACTTGTACAGACAATGACATTTTCCAGTAAGTCTATGTCATCCTCACATTGGAACTTCATGACCTAACTATAAGTTGATATCCAATTTCAGAACATTTGTATACTGAATTATGAAAATCTATGACTGTCTGACAAGCAGAGTTATTTATGAAGAAAATAAAACTTTGAGCCAGTTTCTGTGGAGAGCAGAAATGTCTGCTAACAAGTAACACAGGCTTACACCCCGAGGCTTCACATCTCACAACCTTAGACAAAGCTGTCTGAGGAAGTTCGAGATGTTACAGTGGAAATAACAGCAATCAAGGCAAGCCCAAGGCATGGGGAATGAACTGGGAGGGGTATCTGCCATCCATGACTTTTCTTCTTAGTGCTGGATTTTAAAATGAATGTCTCCATTCTCCTCCTATTAATACAACTGGGCTTGCTTTCTGTAATATATGCATTCCTGAGTTCTGAAATAAACAAAAATTCTAAATGCTTCTAAGGAGGTAAAACAGATTGTCAATACATGGCTATTAATAAAATTAAATAAAATACAAGATTCAGGAAAGAATTAGGGTGAACTATTCAAGCCATATCTATTTTAAAGGTAGATTTTATTTTTTGGCCAGGCCAAAGAAAAGGAAAGAAATATGGGGTCATTTTTGACATGCAGAGATTTCAAAAGCATACCTCCCAGGACCACATCTACCAGAAAACACTCTAGCAAAATTAAAATGCATCCATGCAGAAGGAATGTGTGAGATGAGAGAAAGTGCTGACCGAGGGACCATACAACCAGAGCGGCCTCGTGTGTGTGTGTGTGTGTGTGTGTGTGTGTGTGTGTGTGTGTGTGTGTGTGTGTTAGTGAGGACCATACAACCAGAGCGGCCTGGGATCAGCAATCAGATAACTTCACAGCTGGCAAGTGTTAACAGCCAAAGCGACAGGACAAGGGAGTCTGAAGTTCACTCCATCATGAAAACAACACCAAATAGGAAAGAAAAAAGACCTGGACGTTTCACAACTAACTCTTTCCGAACATTTTCTGAGTCTGGAAGTCAAACAAAGGCTTGCAAGGATCTGTTCATTGTCTTAGTTTCATTTCTGCTGCTGTATAAACTCTGACAAAGCAACTTAAGGGGGAAAATACTCCTTTTGGCTCACGGTTCCAGACAGGGTAGAGCTCTGCGTGGTCAGGAAGACAAGGGGCAGGAGCAGGAGGCCTACTGCTGTGGAAGCAGAGCATGAACAGAAGTGGGGGCCGGGCCACGAAACCTCAAAACCAGGTACATGCGCGCGCCCACACACGCACACATATAGGCACACACGCGCACACACGTGTGCACATGCACACAGCGGCATATATCAGCAAGCTTCCTAATGGTTCTGTGACTTCCAAAACAGCACCACCTGCTGGAGACCAAGTGTTCAAACACCCCAGCCTGTGAGGGATTCTCATTCAAACGTCCGCAGGGGTTAAGCTATTTCTGACTCCACATCTAGACAATCCCGTAACTAGTTGAGTCAGCAATAGCTGTGCACACCCCTGGTGATCCTCCTCTTTACCTGTGACTGGAAGCGTACCTTCCTTCCCTCGGGGCTGTCAGGGAGGTGGGGCAAGACAGCTCAGCACAGCCAGCGTCGCTGCTTGTCACCTGGAGAAGTCATTCATTACCTATTCCATCCACAAAGGTCAAACGTGAAGCACAGAACTCAAGATGAGGTATGTAAGAGAGTCTATGGGGTATGATTATTTACATATTACACCACCCTCCACCAGCCTGGCAGCTCCAGACCGTAGTCAGGGAGTTCCCAGCTTGAACTGCTAGTCCCACCGAAGGATGTCCACTAAGCAGACTCTCTACTAATAATTGGCTTTAGTTGAGGGTTAAGTGTCTGCAAGAGAGCCTAGACCAGGTCCTTCACATGTGATCACCAAGAACGGGTCAGTTCTGAGATGGCATCTTGTTACTTTGTGTAACAACGCTTGCCAGAGACCCCAGGCTGCTAATTTTCATATTTTAATAAGACCTCACTACAGCTGAGCCGACACATCGCTTACGTGGGAAGAAAACACTCATCTTTTTCACAACCCTAACAATTAGCTAATTCTTACTAATGACACAGTGCTGAGACATGAAGTGAATGGGGGTGGTCTTAGGTAGCAGTCCACAGAAATCCTTCCCGGCAAGATCATATACCCGAACCACACAGCAGCTCGTTTTCTGCTTTCTTCTGTGACATTTTCTTGTTCCCCTCAATTTCCTTGTCCTCTGCTCTCATTTTTGTTGTTTCTATCCTCTTTCTTCCCAAAGTTAGTCTTCTTGCTAGTATCCAAAGGTGTTAGTTATCTCATACCTGACTCCAACACCCAAGGTCCTCCCAAGAGCCTGTTTTTCCCTAGGTTCTCCCTCCAGGTCAGTTACCTATGGAGTAACAAAGGACTCCTAGCTGAGGCGAATAAACTTGCATGGGCAATGGCCTGAATCCCAGGGTCAAGTCAAAGCTATCTTTCTCAGGGACTGTTCAAAAGATGAACTCTTGAGTGGCATCCCTAGGCATACCTCTTGCCCCACTATCCATTGTCACGGGACAGCCAGACTTTTTTGTTTGTTTTGTTTTTTGAGACAGGGTTTCTCTGTGTAGTCCTAGCTATGGAACTTGCTCTGTAGACCAGGCTGGCCCTGAACTCAGAGATCTGCCCACCTCTGCCTCCCAAATGCAGAGATTAAAGGCGTGTTCCACCATGTCTGGCAGACAGCCAGAGTCTGGGGTTTCAGAATACTAGTCCATTTTTTTTATTCCTCCTACTTAAAACTTTACAATGGCTTTGACCATACATATTAAAGATTTTGTAGAAAAACAGTTGCTTCTTCTGATCCCTCTGAAATCTCATCGGACACCTCCCTTATCCCACCCCCAACCCTGTAGCTGACACTTTCTTGATCTCCCAACCTCTTCATTTCTAAGTTGACTTAATTTGCTTATGAGACAGGACGTCATGTAGTCCAGGCTGCCCTCAAACTCCCTATGTACTCAAAGATGACCTTCAACATGCTTCCGCCTACACTAGGAATGCAGGCTTGTGCCCTTCCGTTTGAGGCCCCAGGACCTGAAGCCAGTTTTCTGCACGCCAAGCAAGCACTCTACCCACTGGTCTGCAGCCCAGGCTCCCTCTCTGAACTTTCCCATTAGCAGCCACTCTCTGAGCAAGGCTGCTTCCTCCACTGTCTGGTCAAGATCTTTTCGCTTCACTGTTGTGTTTTCATTGTATATGTTTTTTTTTTCCCATGTTTTTTTATTCTTTCTTCCTTGTTTCTTGATTGTTTTGTTTGCAGACTCACATGTGTAGCCAGATTGCCTGGAACTCTCAGCCCCAGTACTGGTGATAAAAATGCACCATTGTGCTAGCCTGTTTCTTTTTTTCTGTTCCTTAGCACTTCCACCAGATATGATGTCTCAAAAATCCACCTGGTTATTCACATTGCCATGCCTGGAAACACAGCAGTCCAATCTTTACAACATATACATGTTGTCGTATTCATGCTATGCATAGATTCAGATACTCCCTCTCCAGTTCCTCACTATCTTGTCTTCAACTACTCTGATTCTCTCAAATGATCCATGAACGTATTGCTCATAGTGAGAACAGCCATATCGCATGTAGTAGCCAAGATTTCTGGCCTGGAAACTCTCATCACCCCATCCCCCAGGGCTATTCTGGGATAACATTCAATATTCTGCACCAACTGTAGTCGTGAGGCACCATTTTCTTATTTGTATCTAGTCCCTTTGACTTACCACCAGAAATATGTTAGATACACAATACTTGGCTTATTCACAACTAGCCATGCTCAAACACGGTTCTTAACAAGTACATGAAGAATAACTGCACACAGATTCCCAATTTTTTTTTAATTAGAAGCGTATCCAGCACAAAGTAGGATATCTCTACCATATGAGTTTAACTAGCCTCCTACACGGTTGTGCAGAGTAAGATGTGCATGGACAGAAATGCTAAAGTAGAAAAACACTAGTCACCTCTGGATAAGTCATTTTATAATTGTCTGTAATTTCTAAGTGTTTTTAATTAATATGCGTTGCTAAGATAAATTCATTGTTCCACAGTTGTGTGTGAGTGTGTGTGTTAGTATATATGTGGTGTGTGTGTGTATTAGTGTATGTTGTGTGTGCTCTGTGTGTGTCTTTGTATTGATGGAGACAGATCCCATGGCCTTGCACATGCTAAGTGTGTGCTCTTCTTTCACCCATCTCAGTTTGTTGAGTCCACTTAGAAGTGCAAGCAATATCTGCCTTCAGTGTGGCATCACAATGCCTCCCTACTTAAAGGGTACCAGCACTGAGTGGCTCCATCAGCCTGGTCTAAATGATGGCACAGTAACACACCCATGGCTCTGAGCAGTGACACTCATGGCTCTGAGCAGAAATCTAACTGACAATGAGATCCTTGGCCCAGGAAACACACTGTGGCACTTTGAGACATAGAGACAAGGCATGCAAAAATTACAAGAACATCCACCCCCAGCAGAGATCTCCAAATGCTCTGGCACTCTATAAAACACTCATCAAATAGAGTGGAATAGAGTAGGAAATCAGAGATAGGGTAGGGCTAGTGGGTAGGGTAGTAGGGTAGGATAGAGTAGAGTAGGGTAGAGTAGGGCAGGGTAGGATAGAGTAGAGTAGGGTGTAGAGTAGGGTCAGGTGCAGGAGTAGAGTATAGAGTAGGGTAGGGTAGAATAGGTAGGAGTAGAGATAGAGTAGTAGGGTAGGGTAGGGTTAGAGTTAGGGTAGGGTAGAGTAGAGTAGGTAGGATGGAGAGTAGGGTAGGGTAGGATAGAGTAGGGTAGGGGCCAGAAGGGATTAGTGATTAGAGTACGAGTAGGGATAGGAGTAGAGTAGGGTAGGGTGGTGGGCAGGGGAGGGTAGGGATAGAGTAGGGTAGGGGTAGGGTAGGATAGAGTAGGGAGGTAGGTAGAGTAGAGTAGGCTAGGTAGAGTAGAGTAGGGAGAGTAAGAGTAGAAGATAGGTGGTAGAGTAGGATAGGTAGGTAGGTTAGTATAGTAGGGTAGGGTAGGATAAGTAGATTAGGTAGATAAAGTAGGGTAGGGTAGGAGAGTAGGTAATAGGTAGGATAAGTAGGGAGGTAGAGTAGGGTTAGGTATAGAGGTATAGGAGAGATAGAGAGATAGGTTAGAGTAGAGAATAGGCGTAGGGAGATAGAGGTTAGGAGGTAGGTAGGTAGAGGTAGAGTAGGTAGGGTAGGTAGAGATAGTGATTAGTTAGGTAGAATATTACGGTTTATTGTCCATGGTAAAATAGGAGGAAGAACACACAGCTTGAAGTTTCTACCTTAGAAAGGCTCTGACCAAGGTCCACACCCTTGGCACAGTGACCTCCCCTGTGGTAACCTTCACAATTAGAGGATGGAAATTGTGCAACAGCGAAGGTAGCCATGGCGCTGGTACTGCCAAAATACCTGCTGCTCACTTCATAAGGAGCTGCCAAATGGTTCACCTGGAAAGAATGAGACATCTTGAAGGTCCCCTTTCTTAGCAGTTCGTTAAAGGTCTGTGCCAATAAGTTGCAACCACAGCCATGCCCCTTTCTTAATAATCACATCCAAATCAGCTTAGGCCACGTGGTTATGCAAAACCAATTGCTCAATACCATAATTATCAGCCATACTGAAGGAACTGAATTAACAGTGAGAGTCTGGGAGCCCACTGCGTGTGATTGACTGGAGAGAAGTGCATGGGTTGTTAGCTGCCCACTGAACATACTTGAGCCTCTGCAATTTCCATCATGATGAATGTTGACCCAGGAGAGATTTTCTGGCCTGTCCACCATCATCTCGTTCTGCTAGGGCAATTCCGGAGTAGGCAACATGGCTGTTACTGAAATTTGAAGTGGGGGAAATGAAGCTAACACACCAGGCTAAAGCACAGGCTGTTTGCAGATCAATAATCAACACTTGGACAAGTGCTGTTGGAATATATAGAATGAGTCTCTCTGGTTCATTTTTATTAAGGTGAAGTGGATTTGATTGCAGCTGTTATGATCAATTGGTGGCGAATAAGGAGAGGGAAATCTACACAGACCTAAAGTGCCTGTCTCCGGGGGAGGGCCTGCCTCCAGGGGAGGGGCTTGTCTCTGGGGGAGGGGTCTGTCTCCGGAGGAGGGGCCTATCTCTCAGGGAGGGCCTATCTCCAGGGGAGGGGCCTGTCTGCAGGGCGGCACAGCTAGAAATCTATCAGCCTAGAAGCTCCCAACACCCAGAGCTCCAGAGGACTCTTGCTCCAAAGGGTTTCCATGCATACAGGAGCAAAGGCTCCTGTTCCTTCCAGCCCAGGGACCACAGAAAGTTTCCTGTAACTTCCTCATTCCACAGCTGTGCTAACTAATCTTGACCACCAATTTGATGGGATTTACAATCACCATGGAAAGAAACCCCTAGACACGTCTGTGAGTCAATATTTAAATAGGTTAATTCAGGTGGGAAGACCCATCCTACACATGAGCAGTGCCATTCCACCGGATCGGGTCTCAGACTACATAAAAATTAGAAGCCAGTGGCCACCAGCTTCTCTTTCTCTGCACTCCTGACTGTGGATGCCACGTGACCAGCTACCTGGAGCTCCCGCCACATCTTCATGGCCACAGTGGACCGGACCCTGAACCTTTCTTCCTGTGAGCCAGGTGGTCAGGCATTCTGTCCCAGCTGCCTGACAAGTAACCAGCACATCGGCTTCACTTGACAGTGTATGCGGAATGACAAAATGGATGTTCTGAAGTTGGAGTTTTGGCTGTTTTCTACTCAAGTGCAGCGTAATTATACACAGCTCTGCTCGACGGAGCAGGATGGGAGTCCGGAAACAAAGCGATCCTGCTTCACAGAAGGAAATTGAAAAGCAGATGGGAAACGTTTGTTTGATTCCACAAACATGTCAGTGAGGTATCAAGAAGACACGTGACCTAAATTCTCCAGCAACATTTGTGCCACCTCAGCTTTGACTTGTGTGCAGAGGGAGTAAATGACGTGACAGCTGTAGTCAACTGAGTGAAGCCTCATTAACTCCATCCTCCTGTAGTCAACGTTTTCCGAGTTTGAGAACACTTTGCTTTCTGCTTTCTCTTCTGAGAATGCCTGGTTCTGTCTCTGCACTCCGACACTGCGTGAACTCCCCACCCTTTTCCTCCCGCTGTGGTCCTGCCTCACCTGTGATCCCACGTCTCTTATCTGCCCGTCTGGCTCTGCCTGGGCCCTCCATTGGAACTTTTCTCCCATCCCTCTGTTCCCACAATGCACTTGGTCTTTGTACACTTTTCCACTCTGTCTCTCACAGCCACCGAAGACTATGCCCTGACTGTGATGGTTAACCTGGACGGGATTTAGGATGAACATGGAAACAGGTCTCTGGGCATGTCTCTGCAGGCGGTTCTATATTAGCTTACTTTACACAGGAAGACCAAACCTAAACTGTGGGTGGCGCCATTCCCCAGGCTGGAGTCTCTGACTGAAGCAAACGGAGAAAGCCAGCTGAGCACCAGCATGCACCTCCCTCTGCTTCCCGAGAGGAGACACAGGGTGACCAGCTGCTGTGGCTGTCCTACCACGACAGCCTGCACCCTCAGACAGTGAGCCACAGTGAACCCCTTCCTTCAGCTGCTTCTCCCAGACATTTTATCACAGCCACGAGGGAAGAAACGAATGCAATGACTTGGACAAGTTCCCAGAGCCTGAGCAAAGTAGAAACAGCAATAATAATGTTCTCATCAGTCTTTGTGAAGATTAAATTGGATACCACATACTACATATAAAGGCTTAGCCTCCTGGCTTATGGACATTTTTATTCCGTTAACAAGAGTATTCTTGTCATTTTAAACCACAACCTACCATTTTCCTTTAGGAAACGAGTTTACTTTGCTTTTGGTCCAGGAGGGCTGAAAAAGACCCACGTGCCTCCCCCAATGCACACGGCAAGCAGGTCGGATGGGAACACGGTATCACTGCTGCAATTCCTGAGGATGCTTGAGAAAGGGAAGGTTCTCTTCACTTTGTTCCCAGAGTGATGAAAGGTAAGCACGGGCCTGGTGACTACCACCAGAAAGAGAATTTGCTGGAATTGAAGCCAGCACAGCTGAAGCCATTGAGAAACAAAATGCCTGTAAGAGAGAGCCCAGATGACCGATGGGGATGGGCACCTAGCTCCGTCTGTGTCCGGAAACGTTCACTGCAAATGATTGACAGGACAAAGTGCCGCTGGTTAATCAAGCCCCTTCCCCCCACACCCCCAGGATCCTGATAGGCAAAGCCTGGCCTGGCGCCACAGTGCCCACCACTATCAATGTATGCAAAGGGGTGCTCAGAGCCTTTGGAACAAATACATTTTTAATCTGCCCCAAACCCAGGCTGCATGTCCTCAACTTCGGGATGCGTTTCAGCCATGTTAGTTCAGTGCAGAGGCAGCCCCCCTTTGTGAGGGGAGGTTGACTGGATGCCCTTTTCCCAGTTTTGGTCATTTCCTCCCCAGCCTGTGCACTCAGAGGGGAGAGCCAGTGTTGCCCTGAGCTTTAGGCCTCCGTACCTTTGCCAGAGACAGAAGAGAAGAGCTGCCCGCGATGCGCCATCACTCAGCAAGTACCGTGCACGGGGCTGACTGTCCCTGCCAGGCCCCACCTCCAGCCGAAGCTCCATGTCTCCTGCTCAGGATCACACACTGGTCTGGCTGAGTGGTTTTCCTCCTCTTTCCCTGCTTTGTCTCCCCAGATGCTCTCGATGCTGATGGTTCACCACTCACCCACCACTCCTGCCGGCTTCATCCCCAGCCCTGCGGCACTCCACCGGCCTCAAGGTCTTTGCACATGCTAGTCTCTCCACCTAGAGACTCCATCTGCCAACTAATAGCTTGGCTGTCTTTCTGTCCTCTTTGGATCTTGGATCAGATGGCGCTGACTTAGAAAGGCCTCACCCCTACTCTCATTGAAGAACTGTTCCTCCAGCCACATCCCATCCTAACTCCTTAGGTGGTATGATTAAGGTAGCAAGAAACTGTGATACTTATTTGGGTCTTGAATCAACTTAAAGACACATGTCCACCTCTGGTTGGGATAACAGGGCATTTCCTGGAAGAATTAACTGATGAAGACCTCCCCTAGAGCAAGTCACACCTTATAGTAGCCTACATAGAAAAGAATGATGCCTTTGCCTACCTGGCTTTGTGCCTTCCTGGTAAGGGCATCTACTGTGCTGCTGCTGTTGCTGCTGCTGTTGTTGTTGCTGCTGCTGCTGTTGCTGCTGCTGCTGTTGCTGCTGCTGTTATTGCTGCTGCTACTGCTGCTGCTGCCTTTCCAGCATGCAGATGACCATTGTTGAATTACCCATCCAACAGTGTGTAAGATAATCTAATAAAGCCCCTTTGTAATATATATCCATTCTTTTAATTTTGTTCCTCTAGAGCAGTGGTTCTCAACCAATTCTGATGTTGTAGTGACCCTCAGCCATAAAATTATTTTATTGTGAATTCACAACTGTAATTTTGCTACTGTTATGAATAATAACATAAATGTCTAATATATAGGATATCTAATATGTGATCCCCAAAGGGTCACAACACAGATTGAGGACCACTGCTCTAGAGAACCTCTATGAACGTAGTGAAATAAAAAAGTGTTTTCACTCTGAAGCTTCTACTTCACAATCTCCACACAACAAAACAAATGAACCTCTCCCCTCCCCCGAGGTTAGGTTAGAATAACTGGACTAGGTTATGTCTTAGAACACAACAAAGCAGACCTGCAAGATGCATTTGTTGGAAATAAAACGACTAAAATTAGCTTGCAAACATGGCCTGGAATTACACAAGGTTCTAGCAGACAGGGGGGGCTCCCTTCCAGAAGAATGAACTGCACAAACTAAATTTCAGGGTAGACATTTGGTCTCATCACAGAGCAAAGCTTTGGAACTCTGGATGGATGAACCATCTTCAAACAAACTTTGTGATCATCCAAATTTGTATGTTGATGCTTCAATCTATGAGTTATAAATAATTTTAGCTATATGTGCCTACAACTCTGTGTAGGGTAGGCCAGCTCTTCAGCCATGTGTTGATTAATGTGATTTCTGTATAAGCAAAGTGATGCTTGAGACTGTTGCAAGGGAGCCCCAAGTTCATGTGTCTTACTAATCATCCTCAATTGGAACCAATGTATACATGATCTTTGCCCTGTTTATCATTGTGACGAGGTTTATGTTACATACCCAACACCAAGACAGTTAATCATTCAAAGCTGCACATAGCACCCAGGTAGTCAAGGACACTGTGTCAAACATTGGCTGGCGGCCTTCATGCTTTTAACCCACCATTTTCTTTTTAACACAGGTTTATAGAGATATAAAACATGACTACTGAGTTGGTGGAAATCATTAGCTAACCATTGGAAGAGTTTGTTTGAACTATAACAGACTGCAATCGTACTGAGATTCCAACCAGTGTTGAATTTCCCTGTCCCAAGAGTGCCTAGATAGTTTCAGAATATGTTTGGCAATATTCATCCTGTTTAGAACCTCAAGAAAATAGGAAAATACCAAACAGAAGACATTTCTTTTTATCTTCAGAAAAAAAGGGCTACTTCTTTAAATTTATACTACCATAAAAGTAGGATAAACTGCCCATTGCGGTCTGTCCTCACCCTTCCATGACTCACTAGCCCTTAATACAAAGTCCTCAGGTCACCCATGCCAAAGGCTTGCCATCTAAATTCCCATCTGTCTCTCTCCTTCTAGGTGCCTCCTAGGCCAAGATTCCTTCTCCTCTCCTTGGTTCCTACTTGTGTTTTCTCTGGCTTTGTAGGGATCACCTAATAAAATTCCCTCTTTGCTTGGTGGACGAAATTTTCAATACTTAGGCATTAAAGTTTAGGGAGTGGGGTGATGAACTGAGCTAATAATGATCAGCATGACACTCCCATGGCCCCATTAATAAGACAGGTTAGACTATCCCAATCCAAAGGCCGATGCTCTGGCCCTGTGAGATTCCTCACTGAACAATGAGATCATCTGTGTTAGACAGTCTCCATTCTATAAAAGACTTCATGGAGGGCTTCATTCCTACATGTTTGCCACTGGAGGACATGACCACTGAATTCTCGACTCACGGCTGTTGTCCTGCTTCAGAGCTCAGGGGGTAGATCTCTGTGTTTTAAACCAAGTGGCTTTAAAAGTTCGAGACTTTCTAGTGACTCGGCGCTCTCACTGCTTACACCATGGGTTATTTCTGAAACACACATCTTACTCATAATCCATTCATTCGTTACGAGGTAAGACAATGCCACTTTTCTTGTAAGCTTCTCTTTCACTGGCCAGTGAAACCCCATTATCTGTTAATTCAGAATTTCTCCCAGCAGTTTACTTCATTTTTTTTTTTTTTTTTTTTTTTTTTTTTTTTTTTTTTTTGTGGTAAGAACCCTCAGCATGAGATCCATCTCCTTACCATGATTTTAGGTGTCTGCCGCATTGCCATTGACTACAGAACAGTGCTATGCAGGGGTTTCTGAAGAGCATTTATCTTGCCTGACATAAACTTTATGTCCACTGGTTAGCAAGTCTCCATGATCCGCTTTCACTATAATTATATGAATCGGACTATTGTAGATACCCCACATGACCACGTGCTTAATTTGTCTTTCTGTACCCGGCTTATGTCCCCTTACACAACGCCTTCAAAGTTAAGCTATGCTGTTACATATTACAGCATTTCATTCTTTCTCTTAAAGGCTGAATAGTAGTTCATTACACACACACACACACACACAGAGAGAGAGAGAGAGAGAGAGAGAGAGAGAGAGAGAGAGAGAGAGAGAGAGAGAGAGAGAGAGTATCCTTTTTGGGTTTTGTTGGTTTGTTTTGTTTGCAGCAAGGTATCACTATGTAGCCTGCTCTGTCCTAAAGTTCATGCACTCCTCCGTCAGTCTCCTGAGTGCTGGGATGACACGTACATGCTGCCATCTATGCATTACACTCTGCCTAATATCAGCTATGAACAATAAGTTATTTGCTCATTCTCAAGATTCCACAAGAGCTTACCATTTTTCACCCCCACAACCAGTATAAAAACCACTTATCTTTTCTTCTATAACCACGCTGAGGACACAATTTGTGACTCGATCTGCGTTTATCCTGTCACTCTTGACACTGAGAACTTCCATAAGCCTATTGGCCATTTGTGGTCTTTCTATTTGCAGTTGAATGTTTAGCTCATTTTAATCGGGATTTTTAAAGTTTCTATAGGTTTTGATAGTCATTTTCACTACTGAGTTACAGGGGCTCCTTATACATTCTGAAGATTAGTTTATCATCAGATGCATGATGGGAAACTTCCCTCCAATCCTATCGGTCACTCCCATTTCCCCCCTCTTCTCCCTTTTGCTGGCTGAAAGCTCTTTAATTTGATCAGTCCCTCTTGTTTTATGTCACCTCTGATTTTATGTCACTTCCTCTGTTTTTGGTGTCACATCCATGAGGTCATCAGCAAGACCGGCGTCACAAAGTTCCCCTAAGTCTCATCACCTCAGTCCTGTTTGCATTTTCAATCCATTTCAGCTGACTTTTGTGTACGTTGTAAAAATAAGGGAGTGGACTGGCTGGTTTTCTGTGTCAACCTGATATGGGCTGGAGGCATCAGTGAGACAGGAGCCTCAACTGGGGAGCTGCTGCCATGAAATCCAGTTCTCAGGCATTTTCTCAATTGGTAATCAATGGAGAAGGGCCCAGCCCATGGTGGGTGGTGCCATCCCTGGGCTGGTGGCCCTGGGTTCTATAAGAAAGTAGGCTGAGCAAGCCAAGTAAAGCAAGACAGTGAGCAGCACCCCTCCATGGCCTCCAGGATCCTGCCTTGTTTGAGTTCCTGTCCTGACTTCCTTCTGTGATGAACAGCAATGTGGAAGTGTAAGCCAGATAAACCCTTTCCTACCCCAACTTGCTTTTTGGTAGCAGTGTTTTGTTGCAGCAACAGAAACCCTAAGACGCCCTAACTAACCCCAGCTTCTACCCTGCAGTGTGTTGACAAGCTCTTCCTTGCTTCACACGTATTCTTAGACCTTCTGCCGCAGGGCATTTGAGCTCTCCCCGGGGCTATCTCTGGGCTCTCTATTCTGTTTCGCTGACCCCCGTGGATGCCTTCATGCAGGGACCACACTTTTTGGCTTACCATAACTTCAAAATTATTTTGAGATTAGTGATTATGTTCTCATTAAGACTGGCTTGCTTGTTCATGGCTTCTTGAGGTTCTACATAAATCTTAGAATCATCTCTCCTTTTTAAACTCTTATAAAACAGGACAGATTAAAAATTGTCTTGAATTTATAAATTTGGGGGTATTATCTCAGTCTATTAGAGCAGCTATAAGACAATACTATAAACAGCAGGGTTTTCATATACATGTGCATGTTTGCATGTCTGGGGCATATATGTGTGCATTGCATGTCTGGGCATATATGTGTGCATTGCATGTTTTTATTTTTTTTGCATGTCTTATATATGTGTGATTGCTGTTGGGTTTACGTGTGCATGTTTGCATGTCTGGGGCATATATATGCGCATGCGTGCACATGGAGGTCAGAGGTTGATGTTAGGTGCCTCCCTCAGTCGCTCTTCATTATGTGTCTTGAGGCAGGTTCTCTCAGCTGAACCAGGAGTCCACGACTCTAAGCAGCCAGCTGGTCCCGGGGTTCCTGTCTCTGTCTCCCAGAGGGTAGACTGGCGTGTGGGCCACCACACCTGCCAGGGTTTACAAGGGTGCTAGGATCCAAACTCCAGTCCCTCTCCCTGGCATGGCAAGCACTTGGACTTGCTGTCTCTCGGCCCCAGACAGGAATGTATTTCTTGCAGCTCTGGAGGTCAAGCGCGAGTGAGTTCCAGGTCTGCAGAGTCCTCATGACAGCCGTCTTCCCAGCATAACTTGACTTGGCAGAAAGGTAAGGGGTCCCCACGGGCCTGTTATAAAAACACTGATAGTCAACGGTGGCTCATCACAATGGTCTGAACACCTCCCCAAACTCCTAAGCTCCAATTCTATCAACTCAGGGGCTAGGGTTGCAGCATGTGAGCTGGGGCGGGCGCATGAACATTGGGTCCCAGGCAAGTAATCAGAGGTTTAAAAATATTTTATAATTCATTAGCATAAGATTGTTTCCTTCCATTTGTTCCTTCCTCGATTCCTTTCATCTATGTTTTGCAGTTTTTACTGCACAAGCCTTTGTTTCTCCCTAGGTAGTTTATTCTTTTTGATGCCATTATAGACAGGAATGTTACCCTAATTTCCCTTTCAGATAGCTAATAGCTAGTGCACAGCCCTGTTTTAGATGGGTTTTCTACATTCTGGTTGTACTAACTACAAATGGGCAGGTTTAGAGTTACACCCATGGTATTGCTAAGCCAGGCCCTCAGCAGCATGGTACCCTGCTGCTACAAGGAAGGAGAAAAGACATGGAAATGAAAGGAGAATTGCTCCATACGTTACAGAAAACCAACAAACAAAAAATCAAAATAAACAAAATAGCCAAAGTTGGAAATCGCTGTTCTGGAAAGTGCATGACTGGGAAGATCAGACTCCTGTGTGGTTAGAATCCTCACGAGGCCCCGAGACTGGGCTCTGGGACAGTCTGGAGCCTGGAAAGGCTTCCTGAAGTACTAATAGGAGTTAGATAGAAGAAGAGAGCTAATAAAGGGTGTCCAGGCCCCAAGAACGTGATGTACAAATCCCCTAAGGCTCGGAGTCACATGGTGTGTACAAAAACCTGGAAATACACGAGAATTTCCCAAGGCCTTGAAGTGGTAACAGAGTGAGCAGACACACAGGAGGACTGGATGTCTGCGTTGTTCTGAAATGGTGGTTTTGCATCTGTTGGTCCTGTACCGGCAACACACTCACTCCACACACGAAAGTGTCTTTGTCTACGCTGTAAATTATACAACCAGCCTTTAGTCCACCTAAAGACAGGAGCACATGGTAGAATACAGTTCAAAATACAAAGGCATTTCTGTCATGGAAAGGTGCTTTCAAAAGCATACCAGATTTACCTTTGGTGTAGTAGTAGTACACAAGCTTTTCACAGTAATAATCACATATATATATATATATATATATATATATATATATATTTTTTTTTTTTTTTTTCGAGACAGGTTTCTCTTGTGTAGCTTTGCGCCTTTCTGAAACTCACTTGTAGTCCAGGCTGCCTCGAACTCACAGAGATCCGCCTGCCTCTGCCTCCGAGTGCTGGATTAAAGGCGTGCGCCACCACTGCCCGGCTAATCACTTATATTTTAAAATGTATGTTCTGGAGAAGCATGGCTAGTATATCTAATTCAGGATTTCATCAACTTTTTTCCTTTAGATAAACTAGTGTTTTTTTTTTTTTTTTTTTTTCAGATAATGCATCTTACTTAGACCCATGAATCTCAGACCCAGACTCTACCAAGAATTTTTCAAATTTTGAACCAAAATTTCTCTCCCAAGTCTTTGGGAGACTGAAAGGAACCCAGGGTGTGCAGGGGCTGTATGAATGCCCACATTCGCATCTACAGGTGTCAATGTGCTACTTGTAAAAGGGCCCCAGGTGCCCCTCTCGGTGTAGGAGATGCCGGTAATGGAGTGAAAACACCATGGAAATGGTGAAGTCTGAGTCACTGCTGTGGGGGATGGGCACATGGGGGACAGGAGGGTGTGAGGGACAGGGGGTTTGGGGGACAAGGGGCTGTGGAAGGCACCAGGCTAGGGATTTCCCTCTCTCCACTCTGGTCCGACGTCAGAGTTAGGGAAGGAAAAGGAGAGGATGGAGGAAATACGCATGGGAATGTGGCTCAGTTAACAGAGTGCTTGCTTACCGAGCAAGCAAGCATGTAGCCCAGGTTCCAGCTGGACAGCTGCAGCCCCAGGACCCAGGAGATGGAGGCTGGGGCTGAGAACTTCACGATCACCCTCTGCTGCTGTGTAAGTCTGGGGGCGGCTTGAGACCTTGTCTCAGAAGAACACGATCCATAATAATTCAGATAAATGCTAAAGACTCTAAACTGAAAAGGTGATGAGATGGGAACCAAGAATGACTTAAATTTGAAAGTGAAAATCAACAACCTTTGAGGCTTGTGCATAGATGGGCAAGAAAGAGAGAAAGCAGTATTCACTGAGTTCTAAGTCTGACATTAGAAACCAAGTAGAAAGCGCTCCAGAATAAGACACAGCTCTCCATCCACAGCCCACCACATAAACACAGGGTAAGTTGTGTGAAAAAACACCCTGCTACCTAATTCCTCTCAGAAAATGTGCATACGATATTAGCCACTTGTTGTGAGAAATAAATGAAAGCCTGTGTGTGAAAGTACTTGTGAATTTTAGAGTGTCAGTTGTTACTTTGAAATAAATAAGCAGACGTGAAAACGAATTCAGAGTTTAGAGAAGTTTCAGCACACAGGCACAGTCAGTGTGGTAGCCACGTGGTCTGGTCTCTCCGTGGACCACCAGGACTAGCTGCTACCGAAGAGAACTGTTAAAAAGAAGACCTCAAGAGAGCGACTTGGTTAACTCATTTGAGAAAAATTTTAAATAATGATTTCATTATTTGCATGTGTGAGTCTATGTACATGAGTGTGTGAATATGTCTGGGGTGAATATGTGTACATGAGTTTCTTTGTACGTCTGTCTATGTGTGAGTATGTGTACATGATAGTGTGTATGTGTCTTTGTGTGAGAATGTGCACATGAGTGCATATATGTCAGGGGTAAGTTTGTATACATGAGAGTGTGTGTCTGTATGTCTAGGGGTGAGTATATGCATGAGTGTGTATAAATGTCAAGGGTGAGTATGTGTACATGAGTGTGTGTTTATATTTAATGGTGAGTATATATACATGAATGTATATGTGTGTGTGTGTGTGAGTATATGTACATGAGTAAGTATGTATGTCTATGGGTGAGTTTGTGTACATGAGTGTGTGTGTGTATGTCAAGTGTGAGTATATGTATATGACTTAGTGTATGTATCTATATGTGAATATATGTAGAAGAATGTGTTTGTATATGTCAAAGGGTGAGTATCCATACAATAGTGTGTATAAGTCTATGTATAGGTACATTTATATGAATGTATGTACATGTCTAGGGGTGAGTATATGGATATGAGTGTGTGTACATACCTATGTATGAGTATATATACATGAGTGTGTGTATAAGTCTAAGGGTGAGTATGTGTATATGTCTAAGGGTGAGTGTGTTTACGTGAGTGTGTTTGTATGTCTATGTGTGAGTATGTGTACATGAGTGTGTGCATATGTCTAAGGGTCTAAGGGTGAATATATGGACATAAATGTGTATGTACATCTGTAGGGGTGAATATATATGTATGTGTGTGTGTGTATCTATGTGTGAGTGTATACACAAGAGTGTTTATGTATGTCCAGGGGTTAGTATGTATATGACTGTTTATATACGTCTAGGGGTGAGTATATATATATATATATATATATATATATATATGATTGTGAGTATATGTCAATGATTTAGCATATGTTAATGTGTGTTTCTGCATATCTAGTGTTGAGTATATATACATGAGTGTGTGTATATATCTAGGGGTGAGTATATAATCCTGAGGAAGTATCTCTCTAGGAATGAGAATGTATATATGAGTATGTATGTAGATGTCTGCAGGTGAGTGTGTGTACATGAGTGGGTATGTATATGTCTATGGTTCAGTATATGTATATTATTGCATGTATGTCTAGGGGTCAGTACAAATACATGCCTGTGTATAAGTCAAGGGGTGAGTTTGTGTACATGAGTGTATGTGTATAATTCTAGAGGCATATGTACATGATTTTGTGTTTATATATATAAATATATATCTATATATAAATATTTATATATATAAATAAATATAATATATATATAAATATATGGGTGTGACTATATGTACAAGAGTGTGCAAATTCTGTATGTGAGTATACATACATGAGAGTGTTATGTGTCTAGGGTTGAGTATATGTACATGAGTATTTATATATGTCTAGGAGTGAGTATGTTTAAATTAGTGTGTGAATAAAAATAGAGGTATGTGTACTTGAGTATGTGTACCAGTATGTGTATATGTCTATGCTTTAGCACACGTACATGAATATGCATATATGTCTAGGCATGAATATGTATACATGATTTGTGTAAGTCTATGTGTATTTATACATGAGTGTGTGTATATATCTAGGGGTGAGTTTGTTTAAATGAGTGTGTGTGTATAATTTTAGAAATGTATGTGTACATGAGAGTGTATTTTTATATATGGGCTGAGTATACATATGGGTGTGTTATCATGTCTATGTGTGAGTTTATGTACTGAGTGTGTGTATGTGTCTAGGGGTATGTGTACATGAGTGTGAATATATGTCTATGGATGAGTATATGTAAATGAGTGTATGTCAAGGGGTGAGTATATGTACATGGGAGTGTATATGCCTAGGAGATTGAGTACATGAGCATGTGCATATGTCTATGGCTGAGTATGTGTACATGTGTTTGTGTATATGTCAAGGGGTGAGCATATGTACATGGGTGTATGGATTTGTCTATGTGTGAGGATGTATACATGAGTGTGTGTGTAGCTAGAGTTTTCCTGCCTTGCCCACAGTTAGGACAAATCTCTGTCACCCGTCAGTCCCACAGCCGCTCAGACCCAACCAAGTAAACACAGAGACTTATATTGTTTACAAACTGTATGGCCGTGGCAGGCTTTTTGCTAACTGTTTTTATAGCTTAAATTAATCTATTTTTATAAATCTATACCTTGCCACGTGGCTTGTGGCTTTACAAGCGGTTGTCATGGTGGCGGCTGGCAGTTTTTCTGCCTCAGCCTTCTGCTTCCCAGAACTCTTCTCTCTCCTTGTCCTACCTACTTCCTGCCTGGCCACTGGCCAATCAGTGTTTTATTTATTGACCAATCAGAGCAATTTGACATACAGACCATCCCACAGCATGTGTGTGTATGTGTCTAGGGGTCAGTATGTGTATATGAGTGTGTGTGTATATGTATATGTGTGAATATATGTACATGAGTGTATATAGGAGAGAGTATATGGATTTGAATGTATATATATATATGTGTATGTGTAAGTAAATGCATAAGTATATTGTAAGTTTATGTGTACGTGTGTGAATATTTTAAGGATGAGTATATGTACATGAGTTTGTATGTATATGTGTGTATGTGTATGAATATGCATATATGAGTGTGTGTATATATGTCTAGGGGTGATCATGTGTATATGAGTTGTGTATGTCTAGGCTTATATATGTATACAGGAGTTTGTTTATATCTACGGGTGATTATATGAACTTGAGTGTGTGTATATATCGAGAGGTGATTATTTGTACATAAGTGTGTATGTCTAGGGGTGAGTATGTTTACATTAGTGTTTATATGTCTAGGGTTGAGTATGTTTACACAAGTGTGTATATGTCTAGGGGTGATATATGTACATGAGTGTGTTTATATGTCTAGGGTTGAGTATGTGTATATGAGTGTGTATAAATAATATGGTGGTTTCAAAGAAAATGGCCCCCAAATGACATTGCACTATTGTGAGATGAGTCCTTGTTGGAGGAAGTGTGTCGATGTGGGTGGGTTGTGATGTCTCTTTTCCTCAAGCTTCCCTCAGTGTGCCTGTCAGCCAACTTCCTGTTGCCTGGAAGACATAGCACCATGTCTGCGGCAGGCCGCCATGTTCCCTGTAATCATGACAACAGACTGAACCTCTGAAACTGTAAGGGAGCCACCCCAATTGAATGTTCCCTTTATAAGGGTTGCCATGGTCATGGTGTCTCTTCACTGCGATAGAAACCCCAATGAAGACAGAAGTTGGTACCAGGAGACTAGTTATTACTGTGATGAGCTGGACTATGCTTTTGTTTGGAGTAATATGGACTTTGGGACCATGGATTAGAAAAGCAATTGAATGTTTCAACTGCTGCTTACTGGGCCATCCTAGTAGGAGCATGAAAGACAGTGGTGCTGGGTGTGATTTGATGAACTGTGGGGATCTCATTCAAGAGTTTTAGAGGTAAAACATTTTAGTATGTTGCCTAGAGATTGTTCTTGTGATATTTTGGATGAAGAAAGTGGCTGCTTTTTGCCCTTGTCCAAAGAGTCTGCCTGAGATTAGAGTGAAGAATGGGTATTCATTTCATTGGCAGAGAAAAATCTCAAAACAGCATAGTATAGACTCTGGTCTGTGGTTTTTAATGGTAACTCTAATAAATATAATGAAAAGGAGCAAGCTGAGCAGGGTAAATTACAAAATGTAAATTTCGTGGAGAAAAAGAGCAACAGGAAGTGGAATAGAGTTAAATTCTGTATTCAAGGAAATAAGTTGATTAAGAAAAGGAATAAAGGAAATGGTGGCCTCAGGGCAAGATCCCACCCAGCTATGTTTCCAGGTTTTGAAAAGGAATTAAAAAAAAAAAAAAGCTTAGAGCTGAGGGGGGGCGGGTTGTTACACACCTTTAATCCCAGGACTCAGAAGGCAGAGGCTGATGGATCTCTGAGTTTGAAGCCAGCCTAGTCTACAGAGCAAGTTTCAGGACAGCCAAGCTTAGGCAGTGAAAGACAGAAAGCTGACAAAGATGTAATTGAATGAGGGGTCATGTTCCAGCTCCAGCAAGCAGCAGAACTTGGCAGCTTTTGGCCATGTGGTTCTTGATCTAGAGTAAAGGATAGAAGAAAGAAGTTATAGAATAAATCCACTGAGGCCAGGCATGTGTCAGGGATGTCCTTGAATGGAGGCCTAGTAGAGAGGCCATTGTGTGAGGCTGTGAAGTTGAAGCCTGGATTACCTTGGAGAGCCCAAGATGTTAGAGATGCCAGAGCTGTGGGATACCTGCCGAGGAAAGCTGCTAACAGGGAGTGGAACTAGCCCAAGAGAAACAAGTGTGTTGGAGTCAACAAAGCTGAATGAAGTTGGAGATGTGTGGAGAGTGTTTTAATATCAGACATGAGGATGCAGAGTTTAGAGTTATCCCAGTGGGTTTTTGGTCTTGCTTTGGTCCAGTATTTCCTCACTATGCTCCTTTCCCTACGTTTTAGAATGGTAATATATATCCTGTGCCATTATATGTTGGAAGTATTCTGTTTTTGATTTTGATTATTACAGGGGATTACAGTTAAGATTTGCCATGCATCTCAGAAGAGACTTTGGACTTTGAAAAAAATTAGAGACTGTCATAGACTATGGGGACTTTTGAATTGGACTGAATGCATTTTTGCATTATGATGTGGTATAAGCCTTTGGGGGCCAGGGAGTGGAATGTGGTGGTTTATAAGAAAATGACCCCCAAAAGGAGTGGCACTTTTAGGAGGTGTGGCCTTGCTGGAGGAAGTGTGTCACTGTGGGGGTGGACTTTGAGGTCTCTTTTGCTCAAGCTTGTCTTAGTGTGACTGTCAGTCAACTTCCTGTTGCCTGCAAGTTGTAGCAGTCTATCTGCCTGCACACCACCATGCTTCGATTCATGATTATAACACACTGAACCTCTGAAACTGTAAGCGAGTCACCACAACTGAATGTTCTCTTTATAAGAGTTGCCAAGGTCATGGTGTCTTTTCACAGAAATAGAAACCCTAAGACAGAAGTCTAGGGGGGTGGGAATGTGTGTGTGTGTGTGTGTGTGGTGTGTGTGTGTGTCTAGGGGTGAGAATGTGTAAGTGTGTGTGTGTTGTTGTGTGTGTGTGTGTGTGTGTGTGTAAGGATAAGAACGTATACATGAGTTGTGTGTGTGTATGTCTAGGGGTGAGAATGTGTAAATGTGTGTGTGTGTGTGTGTGTGTGTGTGTGTGTGTGTGTGTCTAGTGGTTAGTATGTGTACTTGGGAGGCCGTCATATCCCCGGGAGCTGGAGTTATAGGCAGCTGTGGGCCTTCCTATGTGGGCGCTGGGAACAGAACCCAGGTCCTCTGCAGAAGCAGCAGGTACTCTTTGAGCACTATGCCATATCCTCCAGACCCTCCATTTTAGAGTTTAAAACCTTCACTTGTTTAGAAAAAATTGCCCACTTTAAATTATTTCAATTACTTTTGCTTCGCATTCTTTAAAACTCTTCAGAGAGCTCACATGCATTCTCTCAGGGGATCAAAACACATTTATCTTTAAACTGTCTATAACTATTTTGAGTATGTGTTTCTCAAAGTATCCGTATTAAAACAATGCTGATTGCTCACCTCCTTATACACCTTTTTGGGAAGAGGGGGTTATAAATAAAGAAGACTTGTATACCTGTTCTTTACAGCCATCGAGCTTTACCACACATCGTTTGTGTGAGCTCAGGTCAGTTATGAACCACTGAGCTTCCATTTATCCATCTTGTGGGGATGGATTTAATGATGCTGCCATCACTGAGGCAGAGGTCAGTGGTGGGGCTGCAGAGATGGGGACTGGAGTAGAGAAGTATTGAAACTGAAAGTCGCATGTAAGTTGTAAATGTCTCCGCTGGGTGAGAAACATTTATCATACATCTTCTTACTCAGCTTCATGGAGCCTCATGAAGCACATTTGCACATCTACTGCCACACCACCTCTTTAGAGAAAGGAATGAACAAACAGGAAAGGGTCAAATCCTGAGATCAGAACAGTGCCAGAGTCCCAGCCTGCCCAGCTTGGCTCATGCGCTTACTCACTGTTAAAGATCTGCTTTGGGATCTTACTGTATATGATAGTGTGATTTGGGGGCGGGGTTGAGGATAAACTAAAGTCCGCCCCCTCCTTCTGATCTTCTTGTCACTCACCACAATTCATAGTCTGGTGGAAAACAAAGCTAAACAAGATGTCTCAAATCAAGGACTACTTTCCACACAACGGCCACTTCATCAAAAGTTGTCCCGAATCTGGTGAACTCTGCTGTATGTATCAGGAGTTTGAAATAATCTCTGATGAATCACTGAAGAAGCAAAAGATTTAATGAATTTAGAAGAAGATTACATCATATATGTTATAGCCCAGGGACAGGGGCAGAAATTCCAGTTGTCTAACCCAAAACAAATGCCCCACATTTCTCACTGATAATCTGAACCAATAGAATGGCCATTGTCTCCTATCCTGGAAAAGACATGAAAATAGAAACACGCTCAACTCAGATTTTAGGAAAACTAGTCAGGTATGGTGGTAACACTGCCTATACTCAGGAATTGAAAAATTAAGGGAAGACAGTCATATGCTCCAGGCTACCCCAGTCTATCTAGCAAATCCTATCTCCAAAGATATAAAGAAAAATCTGAAAATGTTCAGGAAAAATCATTTGTTGTCCTGATAGGGAAGGGCGGGTCCAGCCAACACAACTCCTTTGCACTGTATTTGCTTCCACTGGCCCACCGCGCTCCCCTTTCTTCTTGGATGGAGGTGATGCCCAGAGGAAATGCCACTGTCTTGTAGCCTAAGAAAGCCAAGCACTAGGGTGAGAAAAGCAGATGAGCCAGGGAGTCTGGGTCCAACTTGACATCTTGGAGCCACCCCACAGCACAAGCAGATCAATCTCCAAACTCGATTGCACACCAGAAAAAAGCCATTCTACAAACCAAGGTCAAATCTCAGTTATAGCAATGAAATACACTTACCAACACAAATATGATGCTTCATTAGCAATGAACAATATCAGCCAGCTCACTGACATTGAGAGGTCAGGGACAATGTCATAGAGCTACATGAACTTAAGGTTCCTCTCTGTATTATGTTTCCAACTTTAAAGCCAACAACGAGCGGTGGTGAGCCTTAATCCAGCACTTGAAAGAGCAGGATCTCTGTAGTTCGAGCCAGCCTGGCTACAAGTGACTCAGAAAGCACAAACACAGAAAACCTTCTCAAAAAAAAAAAAAAAAAAAAAAAAAAAAAAAAAAAAAATTCAATGACAATGAGCAGTCTCACTGAGAACTTTGCAATTTCTCCTGATCACAACTTTCATTATGCTGTGCCATCTCAAAGACAACTGGGTGGTATTTGTACACAACTTTTCCCGGATACCTTCACTCCATTGCATGATGTTCTGCCAATATGGAGCTCACACTTCCTTCTTGATGCCTGTGAGATCTTAGAGATGCAGACTTTAGAATGGATCAGGAGTCAGGTACTCACCAAGACCACTCTATATGCTTGGAGCTATGGATGCCAAACATCCACACGCAAACCCCAGGAGGCTTTAATGACCCAGTCCTAGCAAGACCCAGTGAAAGCAGAATGGGTGATGCCTGTCCAGGAGGAAGATAAGGATGCAAGTCTCCCCATGCCAGGCAGAATGTGGAACCACCACAGGGCCTCTGCGATCTGGATCCCCTTGTCACTGCACATGAGAGAGGTGTAGGGTGGGCTGACAGTACCCCACTGTCCCATCCTGCACAGGGATGGTAGCTATAACTCCTGCCACTAACCAGGCTCCCCTAGGGTAGTCGAGAACCGTGTCAGAAAACACAGAGCCAGTGGAACTGGTTTACCGCGTGCCAGCTGAACCTCAGCACGCCCCTGTTATACTGACCTGTGTCGAGGGTAGGAGATTCCAGAATGAAGCAGCTCACTCTCCAGGCCTAAGAGCCAAGCCACATTGCTTCTGACAGCATTGCAGCCAAAGTTCAAACTGAGGTAGAGGGAGTTTCATGTCCAAGGCCTAAGAGTATTCTTTTTAACCTTTTGGAGGTTAATCTCATGAGGAGAAGAAAATAGGAAAAGAGTCCGTGGTTCCTTTCCATGACAGTACCCAAGAAAAAGGCAATGCCAGCCAAGGGACCTTCTATGGACTTTTGGCCAAACCAAGAGTTTGGTTACAGAAAAATGCAGATAAAAGTATTTTTATTCATTCAACAAATATTTATCGAAAGCTGAATTGATTGGGTAGGATGCATTGTTTTTCCTAGCATTTTCTTTTTATCGGCTCCTGTTGCTCATTCTCCAGCACACAGAGGGTTCTCTGCTGTCCAGGTTTTACAGGGCAAATTCTCCCTCTGGCCTGAGCCTCCCAACCAGCCAAATGTGATTCAAGGTTACTTCTTTCCTTCTGGACCTCCCTTCCCCTCTTTCCTCCTCTTCTTCCACCCGGTCCACCTGCTGGTAAATGTCTTTCAAAGGCAGAAGGAATACATACTAATTTTGCTATTAAGTTAAGCAAAGAAAATAAGATGTAAATCTTCTGGCCATGGGGCCATCTGGTGCTTTCCAAAGCCCACTTTATATGCAGTTTTAAAACAATCGTCCCCTTGGTGTGTGATTCATGATGCCTTCTTTCTCCACGAAATCTGAGGTAATTATGTGACCTCTCCTTTCCCTTTCCTCAGATTCTAGAATTGTGTACAGTTGTAGAATTGCACACTCCTTGTCCAGGTTAGCAGCCCCATCACTGTACTGAAGCTCATGAGAGGTCGGCTCAGATTATCACACCTCAGCTCCAGCCACGCAAGCATTTCACCTGAGACTTACATGTGACCTTCAAATATGACCTTCAGGAGCTAAGTAGAATTTGAGGGTCCAGGCAGCTCCTGTTTCACTAACTCCATGCACACATTATTTATTGCTTAGTGAATGGATGTTGATGGGGGATTCTGAGAGGAAGGTTTGCTGACGTCATTCTGGCCATTACCGACCAGTAACCTGGACCCAAGAGGCAGAACCTCGCGGGAAATGTCTCACCGAAAAAGTCTTAACTCTGACAACAGAGCTTTGGAGCATTCTCTGGGCATTATTTAGAGTTCTCCGGTCAGTCCATATCAGGGTAGCTTGGCTGGTATTGTTCTACAGAAGCTTCAAAGGCCTATTTGACAGAGGGATGCAAAGATTAATGAGATATGGTGCATGCTCTCAAAAACTGATTCAAAGCTTTTAAAATGTAATGCAAGACAAAGTGAAATCTACTCCAGTGGCACTCCCAGGGAGCAGCCGCGGGAGGACAGAGTGTGAGGATCCCGAGCTAGTGTGTCACGGCACTAGGATGCATGACTCTGTCGCAAATAACAGATAATTACGGCTTGCTGGAGGGGATGGATTCAATAACACGATACAGGGCACCTCACGAAACCTCTGGGAGGGCCAGCCTCGGTGGCTCCACAGACAAGAGCATCTCCAAAATCACACATTGCAAAGATGTTCTGATGAAGCTTCCAGTGCCACTAGAGTGGGCCCAGATTCTGCTGTGTCCTTCCAGCCAGCCCAGAACAACTTTCTGTTGTCTCTGACATCTGGCACCTGCCTCTGCCTCTCTCCAGAGAAGAGTGGGCACATCCTCTGCTCTGTCCCTCACCAGCAGGCAGCGGCAAGCATGCGCTGGCTAGCACTCTTTACCAGAGACTAGATCATGTGTCTGTCTATACCTTGGCTTCCAAATTTTGGGAAACAGTCATGATGTTTTCAGCTTCTTTAATTAAAAGATATCTTTTTACAATCAAATGGACACATACATGCACACAAGCACACACGCACATGCACACACACACACACACACACACACACACACACACACACACATTTTCAGATACTAGGGGGCCAGCATTCATTGAACTAGTCTGTTCCATTGATCAAGTTATACTGGCAACCCAGCTACAGGGAGACCTGTGATGTGATCAGCCCATTTGGCTCCTGTGTCCACTTCCATTTGTTCAACGAGATAACAGTTTTTATCACTTGTTCCCATCCTGTGGTCTCTTTTATCTCAGAACACTTTGCAGTTTCTCTTAGTGAACTGATCTAAACCTGGATGTTCAGATGTTTACTTAATCATGAAATTTTCATTTGTTTCCAGGATTATAAACAAAGCTTTATTAAAAGAGCCAAATCTAACTAAAGGGGAAAAGACCAATTCTTTTAAATTAGAAGATAGTGTGGGAGAAAAGTAGATTTTGTAACTTGTGTTTTCAAAAGGACAATTGAATATAAATTTTAGAGGTGTGGTTTGTCTCATAAGCAGAATTCATTGGAAACTATTGATGTAGAGGCAGTAAAATCAGCCATTTCTTAGACAATAAGCAATAGAAAGACAATAAATACAACAGTATAGAAGTATTTGGGGTCAAGGGAATTTAGAAGTTTTCCCATTCATTTAGCAAGCTGCCGTGGACCAGGACATCCAACTTCATCCACTCCAACTGCCCCCACCCCACCGCAACTTCCCCCCACCCCAACTGCCTCACACCTCAACTGCCCCCCCCAAGAGGTTCTGAGTCACTAACAGACATGCCCTTAATTTTTTCTGGCAACCAAGTAAGAAGCTCTGACTAACTGAACAAAAATTTTAAACCAAATAGTCAAAAAGCACAGATAGTGATCTGAAAGAGCCACCGTGCTTGCTCTGGGTTTCAGACTCCTACAGGTTTGAGTCTACCTGACGTGGTAACAGGACCCTGTAGAATACAAAGCATTGGACATCCGCCCACCGGTCCTTGCTCCCATTCAAATAGCCCTGCAGGACTCCTCTATGAATTCCCCTCCACTCGATCAAACTCCACAAAAGATACATGAGGCTTGTTGGAAGGATAGCAGAGGTCAGGAAGTGGGGGATTTATAAAGGGCTGCATTCCAATGATCTCAGTCAACTGTGTATATACATCCATGCATCCAATAACTGAAGGGTTTTCTAGACACTTAGTGCCTCCCGGGAGCAAAGCCACAGTGAACTTCCTTTGCCTTTAAGATTCATCCCCCGTCCCTCCCTCCACTTCCCTCCTTACCCTACCATCTCATCTCCACAATATTCCTCGATCTGTGTTCAGTCACACAAACTACTCTTCAGGAAGATAACTCTTCCATGAATTCTCCCCTGTATTTTCTTAACTTCCCTCACGCATGGGACCCTTTTCAGGCCAACCAGTTACTAAGAAACCAGACATTAAGGAGAAAAAAGGAGAGGTTAAAACTCCTCCCATTCCAGCTCCCCCCATGAGATGTTCAGATTTTCCAATGTTTTCTTATTGACATTGAAATCATATTACACAAATCATAACCCCTGATTCTCCCTTTCCTGTAAGACCTACAGAGACTTACATAACCTCATTGTGCCTTAGTTTCTCCAGGTGTGAAATTGATGTATAAGGTGCCGAGAATTGCAACTTGTATTTAGTGAATGGCAAGTGTTACCATTATTTCCTGTGAAGTAGACACATGGCAAGGAAAAATACTTCCTAATATTCCTCAGGAGAGAGTCCCTGCCTTTGAAGGAAAGGTCATTTTGTCAGTTGGATTGACACTGTCTGTCCCCTAATCCTGCCTACCCTGCAACGCACTGAGAAACTCTCAGCTGTTCCTGCCTTACCTGATCAGGACTGAGATACAAGATCCACCAGCATCCGGGTGCTCATTTGCTATCTGCAGGGAAAGAACACAAGTCCCTGGTTCTCCTAGAGCCAATGGAAAGTTCCTTAAGATCATCATGAGCGCCCGTGAGTCACACCAAAGACTTCAGAGTTTAGTCCACTGCAAGAGGACGTGATGGTCAAATTTCCATTTTAGAAAAGAATTCTGGCATCATTTTACACAGGCACATGGGATTGGAGAGAAGAGTAAGTGGAATACATACGCCATACTGTTAAGCAGTCCAGGCAAGCAATGTGGAGAGCTGGCCCCAAGCACAGAAAGATAACCCGGGTTTCCTCTGAAGTAGACGTTCTAGAACTCACACATGTGAAGGAGGTGGAAGCTCTGAACTGAGACAGCTGGGTGGGGCAAAGTCACAAAGAGGAAGGAAGAAAAGGGCAGGAAGAGAAATGAGCCAAGAGTGAAAAATGAGTCAAGAACTCCTGTGTCCCAGACATTGACGCATGTCAGAATGGCAAGGGAAGGGATGGCTGGGAAGGCAAGAAGAGAGGAAGAAGGTGTGAGCAGAGGGCGCTTGTATCCGCTCATGTGACCCAGTATTTATGCAGCAACTACCATGTGCCAGGTTCAACGATAGCTACAAAATATACACCCTGGAGTGAAGAGAAAGACCCTCCCTCACGGAAATACTTCATAGGGAGACAAATAGGGATGGGTGACGAGTGACACACCTAAAGCAGGTAAGGGGGCTGAGAATATAAGAAATGTGGGTACCAGTTTATGGCCGTGTTTCAAGAGGGCAGTTTTTTAGAAGAGAGATTCGGGGCTGGAGAGACGGCCCGGTGACTAAAAGCACTGCCTGCTCTTCAGAGGACCCCGATTCCATTCCCAGCACCACATGGTGGCTCAGAACCATCTATAGTTCCAGTTCCAAGTGATCTAACACCCAAAGGCCCCAGGTACATGAGGTACACAGGCAAGCAAAACACCAATGTACATAACAAACAAAGAGGAAGAGGAGAGAAGATCCTTGCCAAGGGAAAGGCATGAAGATTTCCAGGAGAGTGATGTTCTTGGGTAATGGCATGAACGTGTTTAGTAGTGAGGCTGTTTGCAAGAGAGACATGGTCACTGAGGCAGAAGAAATCAGGCAAGAGCTGGCCTTGGGCCACAGCAAAGTCCTGCTGAGAAGCCAAAAGCAATGCTTGCAGAAATGTCGTTGTCTTCAACAATTAAATAGGGCCCTGATGACTGGAGAGCCAGTCTGTCCAGCGTGGAGGGAGAAAGTCAAATGCCATATAAAAGTTAAGGAGTGGATGGTACCAGAGATAGGAGGAACCTCATTGGGTTCTCTGAAAGGTGTGCAGTCCCCAGGGAAAAAAGATGGGGCAAGGAGGATTATGGGTTTGAGCTAGGACACTTGGTAAAGTTAGAATAAAAGAGAGGGACAAGCCAGGCAGTGCTAGCACATGCCTTTAATCCCAGCACTCGGGATGCAGAGCCAGGGGGATCTCTGTGAGTTCAAGGCCAGCCTGGTCTACAGAGCGAGATCCAGGACAGGCACCAAAACTACACAGAGAAACCCTGTCTCAAAAAACAAATAAACAAACGAGAGAGAGAGAGAGAGAGAGAGAGAGAGAGAGAGAGAGAGAGAGAGAGAGAGAGAGTGGCCTGGAACCAGGGAAATAGCTGAGAGAAGAGCAGCCCACACCTGAGACACAGCCAGAAGAAAGGACTGAGAGAACATTTAAGAGCATGTCAGTCAGGAAGGGTGGAGAGAGAATACTGGGAGCTGCTAGAGGAGGACTGGGCAAGCCAGAGAGGACACAGCCAGCAACCGAGAAGACGAGAGGAGCAAGTGGATCTGCAGAGCTAAGCCAATGTCTAGTGGGAGAAATGAGTAGTTAGCAAGATAATCATGGAGTTTCTGACTTCCGACTGTGTGCGTTCATGGCCTAGCAATCCATTAAAAAGGTCCAAATCTACTTTTTCAATCTCGTCATCTGGCAAGGACGCTTTTATCACATGTGGTGGCTGATAAATATTTCGGTTTCAGTTAGAGCACCTCACAGGATGGTGAGAACACACTTTCTGGCACCACAGCCTGGGCTTGAACCCCTGTAACATTTACCAGCTCTATGGACTTGAGCAAGCTACTTAACCTCTCCATGCCAACTTCCTTGCTGCAGAACAGAAACGCTAATTCTATCTGCCCTCAGAGTTATTACAAATATTTATAAATCACCCAGGAAAGGGCCTGGTGATAAGGGCACTGTAGGAATATTAGAGATAAAAGCCCTGTGAGGGAGGCCTTATCATTCCCATTTTAATGAAATGAGCTCTGGAGAGTTAGGCCAGGGTGGCTTCCCACATTTCCTTGAAACCTGATCCTTGGTTTGATCCGTTCAAGAGGTGGGCTCTGCGATCTGACTGATGAGAAGGCAGGGTCCTGGGAAATGAGATTACCCTCTTGTAAGATGCCCAAGGAGCCCATTTGTCTCTCCCACCACATGAAGAACCAGAGACGAGGCTTGCTTGTGATGAATGGCTGCTCACCAGACTCCAGGTTTGACAGAGCCTCATGGCAGACTTCCAAGTCACAGAACCATGGATGTAAGTCCTGGTTGTGTATAAGCACACAGTTCATGGTATTTTGTTACCATCACCAGAATGGACTAAGACATTTTTATGATCCTACAGCAAAGGGAGCCAGGGGCTGAAGCTTCGTGAACATGCTCTGGAAGCATGTTCTCCACGCTCTGATCCATGCAGCACTACAGGGAAAGGGGCTGGCTAAAGAAACCCACCCTGACCCCGGAGCCCAGAACTAGGGAAAGATGGCTCAGATAGGCCAGTGAGAGAAACACAGTTTGGCTCAGATCAGAGCCGTCTCTGCCCCTGGGCAACTGACTTGTGAAACCAACCAATCACAGAGCTGGACAGTAGCACCCTGGTCCTGGGGCCCAGGATCAGGGAAAGAAACACAGCCTGGGTTTGGGACCTGAGCCAGAGAAATGAACACTTTATCCCCAAACTCAGAACCAAGGAAACATGCCCTGACTCTGAAACCAGTACCAAAATAACACTCTTGGTCCCTAGAATTAGAGTCAGTGAAAGAAATGTGCCCTGGCCTTAGAGACAGTGTCAAAAAGCCAAGAAAGGCCATTGAAAGAAACATAATTTGGCTCTGAAATCAGAGTCATCTCTGTTCCTAGCCCACAAAACTGGCCAATCCCTGGACAGAAAAACAACTAACCAATCACTGGTTGACTCCGCCCCCACAACATCCTAGATAAACCACCCTGCCTGGTCAGTTGTGGCCTGTTCTCTCCACACTGGTAGAGGCAGCTACTCTCCTGAACTCCCCCTTCCCAAATAAATCTCTTTCTCCAGAGTTTTCGGTGTGAAGATCTTCATTCACTGGGGCAGAGAAGAACCTTGCAGAGGCATCCCTCAGTGGACAGCAAGGAGGAGCTGAAACAGTAACACTTTTCTCCAGAGCCGAGGAGATTGCTACATCTGTAGGGGTTTCCTCTTTTGCAGAGTGAAGCAAAAGAAGCAACATCTTAGGCTGGAGAAGCAGAGCTCTGCTAGGAAGCCTCCTTAAGTGGGGGCTGAGCAAAGCTCAGCTGTAGCAGCTCTCCAACAGAGGAGCAGGATTGCTATTTCCTATAGGGAGACGATCCCCCACCACACCAGGTATAGCCTGACTCCTGAACAGTCAGGATATTTTTCCCTGCTGAAGCAGTTCCAGGCCTGACTCTCCTGAGCAGTCAGAAAAACTTCCATTCCAGGGCTAAGCTGTTTCTTTGCAGCTCCAGCTGTCAGAGCTGTCCTAAGCAGCTCAAGGTGTTGCCTGGCTGTGGTGGTATTGTGTTTCCCAAAATATTGTGTACCCTAATAAACTTATCTTGGGTCAGAGAACAGAAAAGCCACTAGATACTTAGGATAGGCAGTGGTAGCACATGCCTTTAATCCTAGCATTCCAGAGGCAGAAATCCATCTGTTCAAGGATACAGCCAAGCATGGTGACTCATGCCTTTAATCCGAGAAAGCAAGCCTTTAGTCTCAGAGAGTGGCGGTAGAAAGCAGAAAGGTATATAAGGCTCGAGGACCAGAAACTAGAAGCATTTGGCTGGTTAAGTTTTTAGGTTTTGAGCAGCACAGTTCAGCTGAGAGCCCTTCGGATATGAGGACACAGAAGCCTCCAGTCTGAGGAAACAAAATCAGCTGAGAAGTTGGCCAGGTGAGGTTAGCTGTGGCTTGTTCTGTCTCTCTGATCTTTCAGTGTTCACCCCAATACTTGGCTTCAGATTTGATTTTATTAATAAGACTCTCTAAGATTCCTGCTATACCTGACTCCCCAAGCAGTCAGGATACCTTTCCCTAGAGTTGCAAAACTCACATTTTGGTGCCAAAACCTGGCACCAAACTCACAGAGTTGCAACAGATTTACTTATAAGCACCTTGAAAGTTCTTCTTTGCCAAGGCTACATCTTTGTGGTTGTTTCCACATATAGATGGTCATTCATGCCACTGATACTCTTCACTTCTGACAAATGTGTGTCCTATACCTCTGCTGTTGTACCCAAATCGTATCACTCACACACACATACACACACACACACACATACACACATACACACTTATATACATATACATGCTCACATATATACACACATTCATATATACACAAATGTACATGGACACATATATATACATAGACACATACATACACACATACACAAATAAACACAGCCACAAACACACACATATGAACATAAACATATACACACATATACAAATACATAGACACATACATATATACAGACACACATTATACAAATAAACATACATGCATATGCACGCACGCACACATGCATGCACGCATGCACCCCAAGCTTACTACTGAATCCTAACCCAGGGTTTGAGGCTAAGTTAATGAGATTTGGTTTTGGTTTGCGTGTTTAAGCCTTTAATGATGTTTGATACATTAACTTCCTGCCTCCTGCAGTATTTTGAAATGTCAGCTGAAGTGATTGATTTGTTCTCACCTGGCAAAGAGTTGCTGGAGAATCACCACAGAACACACACAGCTGAAGGGAAAAGCAAGCCATTCCCTCTGGAAGCAGTGTACTGTCACCATCCTATGTCCCTGCCTGGCATGCAACCTCAGCTACAGTCTGGGGCTTTCTAAATGCCAGTCCAGATCACAGAGTGATGCCATTGCAGACCTACAGCAGCTAGAGAAAAGAGGAAAATGCATCCACGTGCAGCCATCCCCAGTACGTGTGAGTGGGCTTGCTGAGGGTTGGGCTTGGAGTCATCTTACTAGGAATCTAAGACTGCACAGAGCTCAGGTTCACGGTAACACATGAATGAGCTGTGGAGACCTAACTGGCCAATCCAACTCCCAGCCTTACCACCTACCAGCAGATGACCCTGGTTCACTTTTTTATTAGTAAATTTTGCTCTTTCACACATTTATACTATGTAATTTGATCACATTCCCCCATCCTCTCCCATTTCCCTCCTGTACCTACCAGCAACACCCTACTCAACAAATCTTTCTCATTTACTAGTTTGGGTTTTTGTTTAGTATCCCACAGAGTTTAATCAGGGACATATGTGTGACCCTGAGTTTGGAATTAACCATCAGAGCCTGGCGAACTTAGCAAGGGGTACACAACTGGACACCATGCTTCGCCCTCTCCAACAGATCAGCATCATGTGGCGTGGTCCTGGAGTCCCTTGCCCCTCCCTAGCCCAACTTCTGTGAAGCCAGTGCCAGTCTGCACAGCCGCTGTGAGTTCCTGCTTACCATATCTGTGTCCTGCCTAGAAGATGGTACCTTGAAGACTTTCTCTCCATCCCTGGGTCTTACATTCCTCCCACCTCTCTTCCAATACGTTCCATGAGCCTTAAGGGGTGGTGAAGACGTTCTGTCTGGGGCTAAGCCCTCAGCCCCCCACTACTCTCAGCCTCTTGCACAGCTGTGTGCCTTTGCACTTAGCCCTGCTTATTGTGGGAAGAAGTTTCTCAGTGTGGTACGTGGCGGCCTCTGGCTGTACAAACGATATTTAGACGGTGGCTTGATGCTGCATCAATTTAGCTAAGCAGCCATCTTAAGTTCCCACCTCTTCAGTTCCTCAGTTTACTCATTTGGTCTAACTTTATAATTTTGTAGGGGATAATTGACCTTGTACAATCAAGTATCACAACATGCCTGGCATGTAGCATTTAGAGCACTGCTGTGGTAAACCAGAGCAGCCACTGAAGAAGTCAGTATGGAGGTTCTGTTTTAAAATTTAAAATATGAGGTTGGGGAACACATAAGTCACTCTCTTCAGAGGACTTGAGTTCAATTCCCAGCACCCATGGTAGGCTGCTCACAACCGCCTGTTACTCCAGCTCTGAAGGATCAGATACCTCTGACCTTTACCGGTTCCGGCACTCATGTGTACATACCCACACACAGACACACACAGAGACACAAAATTTAGATACTAAATAAAAATACCTTTAAGAATTAAAAACTGGGCCAGGCAGCAGTGGTGCACGCCTTTAATCCCAGCACTTGAGAGGCAGAGGCAGGCAATCTCTGTGAGTTCAAGGTTAGCCTGGGCTACAGAGAGAATTCCAGGAAAGGCTCCAAAGCTACAGAGAGAAACCCTGTCTCGAAAAAAAAAATTAAAAATGGGACTGCCTTAGGCTCTACCTGTACTCACTTGAAGGAACCCACATCAGCACTTCATGGAGGCATATACATCTATGTTTACTGCAGCATCGTTCATGATAGCCAAGACATGGGCTCAGACAAGTTGTCTATCAACATATAAATAGTGAAAAGATGGTATTTGTATATAATGGAGTATTTACATTAAGAACAACAAAATCATGACATTTGAAAGTAAATAGATAGAACTAGAGATGGTCATGCTAAGCCAAGTAAGCCAGACTCAGAAAAAAAATATCAATGTTTCTCTCACGTGGGGAATCTAGATTTAAAAGAAAGACACAAAAGCAGAAGGGAGACTCTTTGGAGAAAGGTGGGAAGTGGCTGGAAGGGAGCTGGGGAGACAGTAATGGGGGGTGAATATGGTCAAAGTACCTTACACCTATGTTCGCAAATGTCATAATGAAACCCATTGTTTTATACAATTAATGCACGCCAATAACAAAGTTAGACACACCCTGACAACCTGCCTTTTTGACACTTTGGGTTTGAGAAACATTCTTTATAAATAATGTCATTAGGGTACAGTTATGGGAAGAAATGACTCTTGCTTTCCTCTTGTGACTAGCAAATTCAAAAATTCAAAGCATGCCCTTGGCCCAAGGCAGCTGTGGATTCTTGTTCAATTTGCCAGCTGCTGCTGCTTGCATATCTTTACCTAACAAAAACAAAAGTTCTAAAACTAAGTTTTAATATGTATTAGCCCAGGAAATCCTCACATGTGAGTAATCACTATTATGCCCCAGAAACCACTCCATGAAAGAGCCGCCTCACCCACGCAGGTGCAGCCAGGAGCAGCAGGTGATTCCATTTTAACTGAAGCCAGTGAGGCAGGAATACACAGTGCAGGCAGATTAGGGTCACTCCTGGGACACTTTTGCCAGCTCATGTAATTAAAAGCTGTGGCAGTTACTCGGGGAAGGCAGAAGGATTCTCCTCAGCATCAGAATGAAGCAAGTTTCCGAATTTGAGTAGGGAGAGTGGGAGAAGGCCGTGTACCCATTTGGTTTACAAAATACATGGCTGCCTGGCTTAATCTCTTTTCCCGTTGCTACAGTAAAATAAATACTCCAACATAAGCAACTCGGGGAGGGGGTTCATTCACGATCATAGTTCTGTGTACAGTCCATCACGGCATGGGAATCACGGAGGCAGGAGCATGAAGCAGCTGGCCACATGGCATCCACAGCCAGGAAGCAGAAAATGATGAATGGGTGCTATGACTCAGTCCCTTTTCTCTGTTTATGAAGTTGGGGATCCCAGACAGGGGATGGTGCCACCCGGAGTGGACAGATTTTTCCAACTTCAATTCATGCAATCCAGTCAACCGTGGCAGGCACTCCCAGGGGTCCATCACTAAGGTGATTCTAGATCCTGTCCAAGTTGACAGTGAGCCCTAACCATCACGTTGGCCTGAGTTTTCTTTTAAATGTAAAATGCCATGGAGGTAAGCAGAGTTGACTCTCCCAGAAACACACACAGGAGCTTCACTGCCAACTCCCAACCTTCAGTGTGGCCTGTGCTTCCGTGGCTGCCACTACTAAGCAGCACTGGTTCCACAAAAGAGCTGCATGGAACTCTGTTACTGTGTCAAGTTCCTGAGATGAAAAGTCTGAGATGGAGGAAAGTTCCAGGGCCTTGGCTTCCTTATCCTTCTTCCAGAACTCCCTCCAAGAATCTGCTGGTGCCCTGGCAGAATGATTCCAGTCTTTACAGGCATTCTCTCCACTTCCTGGTACTCCGCTTTTATATGGGCACAGCTGTATTACTCGGGAGATTCAGCCGGCCTCAGCCTGACCCAACTTAGCTGGCTGGACATACTAGTTTTCATATCCACATGCCACAGCAACAAGAGTTAGGACTCCAGTCTTTGACTGTTGCAAGATACAATTCAATTCATGTCAAGTAACCTTCCAGAAAAGAGCACTGAGTCGAAAACATGACCCAGGGAGATTTGCATATTCTACCCACTAACCACATCCAAAGGCATATGGGCATCTTCCAAACATTGGACCTCTTTATAGTATTAAAATAGGAAACTATTTGTGTTTGCCCATTGTAGGTCACTTGGGAATTTATTTTCATAAGTGACCCCTTCTCATTCACCAGTGTGCCCGGAATATCTCTCTGAAAATACAGGCAAGATGCCAAGCAGCCCAACTGAGAACAGCCAAAGACATTTTAAATCATGGCCGTTTGTCTGCTAACAACTGAGAATAAATTCCAGGCAGGCCACTGTGCCTCTCTGACTGTCCATTGGCCCTGTTCTCCTGATCTCTGGGAGCTCTCAGTGGCGGCACGCTGATGGACTCAGAACCTGGAGCAAATGAGCCATCCTTATTAACACAGGAGAGCAAAGCAGGATGCTGGCCTCCTGCCAAAGCTGTTTGAAGAAGGTTGTGCTCTCCTGTGCAGGCTCTGGTTGATCCCTGGCAGCCCGGGTCGAACTGGGAGGCAACAACAGCCGGGCAGTGGCTGATTCGTGTGTGGAAGGGAAGAGAGAGCGAGCCTGGCTCCAGAGCTACCCACGCTGCTGTAGTTAATCAGAGCCACAGCTGGCTGCAGCAGGCCCCTGCATCAGTGGTCACAGCCCCTGGCGCCTCCTGCGGCCTGCAGCGCTGTGGTTTGTCGCCCTGCTAATCCACCTGGGCACATCCCCCTGCATGATGGAGCAGGAGCAAAGCCACTGTGGTGGCTGTACGCTTCCTTTCCAACAGATGCTGCTTTCGTGAACGCCTGACTTTGTGATTAACTCTGGCTTATTTTTTGCCATATGCCTTTTCCAAAGCCGCTTTAGCTCCTGGTGCAAGCTTGAGCACGGGCGATTTCATTAATCCCGCGCTGTGGGCTTCCAGCTGCTTGCTTCGCGGCAGCATCTGCACTTGGCCCTTGGCCCGCCTCCTTTGGCCTGGCTAGAACAATCGCAGGCCTATTTGTCCGGACAGGCTCATTATCGGTTTAACCCGTGGACTCACAGTAGATACCACAGACCCACCATCTCCATTTAGAACTGAAGCTGATCAGAAAATATCCTTAAAAAGACCACCACTGTGGAGTCTGCTTCAGGCCTTGTGTGGAAAGAAGGGAAAGGCACAGAGGCGACCCATGGCAGGGTACTAAAATAGAATGGGAGCTAGCCTCAGGTACGTAGTTAGAAGAGGTGAACGTTGTTTTATGAATTTGGTGAGAGACATGTGTTAAATTATCTGAGATCAGATGGGAGATCAAGTCTCTTTGCTCCTTTGCTTGGTTTTTCAGACATCCTCTTAACCCTCAACCAGCTCTACCAGACATCGTGTAGGATCATAGAAGTCAGTGAGGATTTGCAAGGAAACTTCCTGAGCATTGGATTCTACATTCCTGACGCCCAACCACATCCACAAGAAATAGCTACTTATCAGGGTGGAAGATTACCTGAGCTGAAGGACGGAGAAGCCAGTGTGCTGTGCTGCAGAACTCCGGCAAGCAGCCTGCAAGACCAGCCGGAGGGCCTTCCTGGCTGAAAGAAGTCCACCATTCGGCTGGGGAGGTGGGAGGTGGTCCAAAAGGGTTTGCCCTACAAGCCTGGGGACCTGAGTTCACTCCCCAGAATTCATACTTTAAAAATCCTAGTTGACTGGCCAACCAGCCTAGCCAAATTGCCAAGTTCCAGGCCAATGAGCAGGGTCTCAAACAACATAGTAAGGCTACCCAAGGTTGACTACTGGCCTCTATCTGTGCACACACACATATAAACACCAAGAAAGAGAGAAAGAAAGAGAGAAAGAGAGAAAGAGAGAAAGAAAGAAAGAAAGAAAGAAAGAAAGAAAGAAAGAAAGAAAGAAAGAAAGAGAGAAAGACAGACCCACTTTTTCTGCATTTCCACAACAAAAGAACTCAAGCACAGAGACACACATACATACACAGACACACACAGGAATACAGCTAGAACTGTTATGATTTATTATGTGGGGGACCCTCAGGGTCACCTGTGCATGCAGGGAAACATGCTGGCATGCTGGGCACATGCATCAGTGGGCTGGCTGTCGACCCACTCCATGCAGGCATGGCAGGGGTGTAGCCGGTGGACATTCACAGCCCAGTGGATACATCCACGAGTGGAAATGGTTTATTGTAATAGAGAGACAAAGAGAAGAGAGGAAGAGAGAGGGAAAGAGAGAGGGGTCAAGGGCTGTACACCTTGTTGGGGAGGAGTGGAAAGAGAGAGGAAGGGGCAGAGCTTTTCCTCAAGGAGAGGCTTCTATCTCAGGACGCAGGGCGCCCCAAGGGGCAGGTCAGAATATTAACAAGAGCTTCTGCTGCATTTAGAAAATAATAAAACCTGTAACAAAAGCCTTGTCTGTCTGTCTCCCCACCCACACAGAACTTGGGGAAAGCTACTGAAATGTGACTTGCTCTTCCTGGTGACATTGAAACCCTAGAAGCCTTCTGTAGAAAATGGAACTGTTTGTTCTTCACTGAGCAACACGGTGTATATTCTGCTGAGAGACCTCACCAAAGGAGACCGGAGAGAAAGGAGACCCGGGGAGAGCTTGGTCGGTCCCTCCGGGAGGGCTGAGGTGCTGCAGATCTGTGTGGCTCTGACAGGCCCCCTGCAGGGCTTTGCTGAGCAATCCTTTCTAACTGCCCTCCCCAAGTGGAAACACACAGTAAGCTCAAGGGAGCATGAATTTCTGAGGGAAATTCTGGGGTCTGTGAACTAGGCAGTGGTGTAGTGAGAGAAAATAGGATGGAAATACAATAATGTTTTGGCAAAGTTCTCACAAGCAAAGAGAAAATAAAACCAAAACATCGTATTGTAAGCATCGCACTCTCTCCTACCCTAAAGGTGCCTATTTTTGTTGTTTCTGCTAACAAGCCACTTTTATAACAGCCTACGAGCCCTGAGATGGTGAATCTCTACTCAGACACTGTTTGTGATTGGGATTGCACACTAGTAAAGCTCATTACTGAGGCCTCTGATCCTTTCCTGAAGACAGTCTTCTCTCGTCCCAGGGTCGAAATTTATACAGAGCACCGGTATCCCCCGGAACATCTCATAAACATATTGTTGCTGGGTCTGCTCTGCACACAGTCTGACATGTGACGGGTTTGTGCAGCTCTGCACACAGTCTGACGTGTGACGGGTCTGTGCAGTTGCATGTACCCATGGGCTTTTCAGCTCCCAAGCTGACTGTAGTACGCGCTTGTCACAGTTATACTTCAGTGCCAACCTGATTGTATCTGGATCAACTAACAGACATGATCTGGGGGTGGGGAACTTTTCCTGGGAGGATTAACAGGGAGAGGAGGCTCTCGCCCAGGGTAGGTGACACGTGCCAGGCAGCCCAGAAATACAGAGCTGAGAGAAAACCAGTGCTACCTTTGTGTGCCCACCTCCACTCCATGCTGGTCAGGACATCTGTCCTGCTGCTGCCTCTTCTGTGGCCACCACCCTTCCTGACAGAGTCCAATGTGAACTGAAGACTGGCTGCTGCTGTTGAACTGTCCACCCCGTAGCGTGTTAGCCTATCTAAAGTACTCTTGTAATGGGTGCCCATTCCATCAGCTCTGGTCTCCAGGGCATCCTGACTAATACCGCATTCAAAGCTGAGGGTCGATGCGAGACCATCTGACACCAGGTGTGTGAGCATCAAATGCCCAGGATGAGCCAGGGCACACCCTCTCCCCCGCTGTCCAAACACAGCGAGGCAGCCTCTCTGCCACAAAGACTGAAACTAAATGCGGAGCTGGGGTGACATCAGAAAGGAGTGCCGAGTCGGAGCGGAAGGCTCACCCAACTGAGTCAGAGGAGCCTCCGAGGAAGGGCATCCCTCACAGTGTCTGCCCCACAGTTGCGCTCTTGACCTTCTTATAGCAAGCTCCTCCCCACAGGTCTGCTTTGAATGTCAGCCGCAATTTCTAACTGGTGCAGGGAAACACCCATTTCCTATGCCAGATCTATCCAGTATTTTGTCACGGTGACACGAAGTTGGACCAATGCCGGGCACGTGAATCACGGGCGAGCTTTGCCAACTATTCTGTGCTTTCTACTCACTTGCTCCCTGCCCTTCTCTCCTCTCCTCACCCAGGGCCTACGTACAACCTCCCTCCTAGTAGGTGCTGCTTCCTCTACCGCATACTCTCCCTGCTCTCCCCTCCACAGCTTGAACATCTTGTGAATTCCCATGGCGTCTTGTATTTATTTGTTCATGGAAGCAAATCCTTTAGGATTGCAAATATCTGCATGTATTAGTTACTTCCTTATTGCTGGGATAAAACACCATAACCAAGGCAACTTATAAAAGTAAGGTCTTATTTGATCTTATAGTTCCAGAGAGTAAGAGTCAATCACGGCAGGGAATCCTAGCAGCAAGTAACAGACATGGTGGTAGGAATGGCTGAAGGCTCACATCTCAACCCACAAACAGGAAGCCAAGAGTATAGTGGGAATGGCATGAAGCTTTGAAACCGTGGAAGTCTACCTCCAATGACACTTCCTCCAACAAGATTTACTGAACTTCCCCCAAAGCACCACCAACTGGAGACCAAGCATTCTAATGCCAGAGCCTGTGGGGTCATTCTCTTTCAAAGTGCCACACAGCCTGATCTGGAGGTCCTCAAGTGTCAGGTGATAGTGTCTGCTGCTGTGGTCACACAGCATGGTGGCATGGTAACAATGCTGGCAGTAGTGGGAATTTGCATATGTGGTAACAGAGTATGCCTATGTGCTGACATAAAAGGTATTGGTCAGAATGTACAGAGCTGTTTTGTAGCATCCTTTGTTGGAAATTAGACATTTAAAATGTGTTCAGTAACCTTTATTCATAAGATGGGCACTATGCAACAATAAAAAGGAAGACATGAACTTCACAAATGCAACTCTAAGAGAAAGGTCATGTCACAGGAGACTACTTGAAGAATGCTGTAATTCATATACAACGTATTAAAATGATAGCTTTGGGGGCACACACATGTATCATGTGCTCTGTTGGTTTGTGGGGCTACTGAAACCAAGTCCCACAGCTGGCTGGCTTACACCACAGGAACCGATGGCGTCATAGCACTATCAACTAAGGTATCAACTAAGGTGTCAGCGGGGTTAGTTCTCTCTGAGGCGGCAAGGAAAAGGGACTGAGGAGACCGAGAGCCAGGTGATGGAACAGCTGTGCTCAGTGTCTATCAACCGGCTGGTGGCCTGGCTCAAGTACTCAGACCTTCGATTATCACCCTGCGCTTTCCTGATTTGTAGGAGGAAAACAGGGGGGGCGGGAAATTCAAAGAGCAATTGCCCCTGTATCCTTGTGGCTAGGTACTATGTTACCCTCAGCACCCTCAGCTGGGAACTAGGGTTCAGAGTGTGAGCCTGGAGGGGACATTCCAGATTCAAACCGTACAAGGTACTGAGATAATTGAGTAGAAGTACTCATATGTTCACAGCCCTCAATATCTTATTGACAAAATCATTATTTGAATAATTTAGAGACCAAGCGTGAACACATTAGAGATTCATAAGTACTAAAATTGCAGTGCCGTCATTGGAGGGATTTGGCCCAGGTGCAGCTAAGTGTTTCTGTAAGGCTGAATTTAGGTGCTGGAGGTAAGCACATTGCACTTCTTGGGTAAGAAATATAGACACAGAAGGGGTAGATAGAGATATGAAAGGATAAAAATAGAGAGATAAACAGAGATGATAGACAGACAGACAGACAGATATAGATAGATGGGAGAGAGAGAGAGAATATGAATGAATAAGACAGTAACAGTTGGCCAAAAGAGAAAAATCTTTCCAGGTACTTGATCTAGGTCCTTCCTGAGGTCTACCTGTGTTCATATCCATGGTGGGTTTCTGAAAAGGTCCTATATCCTCAGTCATACCTTGTCCTTGTGTGAGGTCAAGTTAGTCCCTGTACGTGTAACCACGGTGACCTGATGAATATAGCTTAGCAGATGGCAGGAACAAAGCCTTCACAAAGGAGAAAGGAGATGGAGTTCTCAGCTAACAGGTGGCAGGGAGGGTACACCCGGTCCCATTCTTTCAGCCTTGCCTACACGCTTACCTCTACATCCCACTCAGCAGACACATTTCCACTTTTCTTTTTTTTTCCAACACAGAATGAGAAACAAATGAAAGAAACAAAACATTCTGAATTATTAGTCTCTGCCAAATGGAGCTGGAGAGCCTCCAGCTTCCCACTCAGCCACCTTCAAGCAGCTGTCCCCAAGAGCAAAGTGGGAAATGCTAAGCCAGTAAGAATTTTGCTTTGGGAGCAAACACAACCTGGTCCTGGAGAGAGAGCGGTGGGACAGCCAAGGGCATAGAAAGGGGTTTTATGGCTAAGACGTCTGAGAACCAAGATTAAACAGGCCAGCATGGGGCAGAGCCACCAAAATCCATTAATCCCAAGAAGACTGAATTACTATTAAATGAGCTGATATAATTCACAGCTGAGAAAGAAGAAAATCTAAATTCATTTATTGGCATGTCTCCATGTCTACCAGGTGCCCCGCACTGACAGTACCTCTCCATTAAATAGACAGCGCCATTTTGTAAGAATTTCATTGAACCCAGATAGGGCCCAACCACAACCATGTCTTCTCAACTTTCTTCTACAGTAACTAGCCTGATACCTGGTTCAGAGTTAGCTGTAGACACATGCTAGGTCGATGAATTACATTGAGTCAGACATCCTGTGGAGCTGATCAGAATTGGAACTGCAGTTTGGGAACATCTCATGACTGCTGAACCCAGGTGCAGACATTTCACATGTAAGACATGAAGCCCTTGTTTCTCTCCAAGAAGGGAAAAAACTGAAAAGCTGCTTCCCACCCCAAACTTCAGAAGAGACTCTCCTCTACTATGGCGTGACTAGGACAGCAACTCAAGGAAAGGGGCAAAAGTGCCCGGATGGGACAGAGAGCTTCAACTCCCAGAGATGCAGGACTAGAGGGCACCCACTCTCCTTTGTGCAGCCCAGAGGCTCAGGTAGTGGTATTGGCTCCCCCATGATCTTGGGCAACACAGCCCAGAGGAGGTGGTACTTCCTGCTTCCTTCCTCTTATATTTGGAGAGAGAAGGGAGGAGAAATAGCTCAGTGATTGATGTTCCAGAGGACCAGGGTTCAATTCCCAGGCTGTCCGGCATCCGATCATGCCAGGAAGCAGGCAGCAGGGTGAAGGAAACACATGGCACCTCTCTCCTCTCTTTATAAGAGGTCATGTACGACACCAGGAAGCACCACCTCCTTCGGGCCATATAGCCCAAGGTCATGGGCGGAGCAGATACCACTACAGGCTCACACTTCCACCCTGCTCATAGGCATACCAGCATCAAATGTGTCATCACTTCATGAAGAAGACCTGTGAGCACCAGGGTGAGCTCAGTGGCAGAGTCATGTCTAGTATTCATGAGACTTGAGGTTCAACAGCCTCCAGCACCGTAAAAAGGAGCACAGGAGCAGTAAGGGGCTTGGAAATAGAGGAATGGCTATTTGCAACAGTCTGATAGACACAGAGACACATTTCTGATGGACGAAAAGGGCCCCCAATAAGCATGAAAGACATCAAATAGGGCTAATACGGCTTCTAAGAATGGGACTGTGCATGATTGATCCGGCTTCCAGGAGGCCCTCCCCTGGCAGGGATGGGAGCAGTGTTGTGCCGCTGTCTCCTTTCCCTGTCAGCAATTCCCCTAATCCAAGTTCCTGGGTCACTCTCAACCCCTCTTCAGGGCCCAGTGAGCCTCGTTTCAATCTTGCGGGAGCAGAGACTTCTTGGTCTTACTGCCTCCCTTTTGCAGCATAGTCCTGCCATGATCTTCACATACTCATGCATACCTCAGGCCTACCCTAATTCCATTCCATGTCTCTCTGCAGTATTGAGCTCAGGGCCATGCACATGCTAGGCAAGTACTCTAGCACTGAGCTTTACCCTAAAGCTCTTCTCTTTAAAAATCTCTCATTTCAAAAATTTTGCCTTCCGATTTTTATTTCTGCTGTGGACTTTAGCTTCTGGAAGGTAGAGACCGTCAGCTGACCTTTCTCCTCTTTGCAGCTCTCCCTGCTGAAATTCTGACTCTGATGTAGTAAGGATGCCTCTGATGGTCTAAAGAATATGTCGTCATTTCAAGGAAGGGCTGAAGGGGAAGTACCCATTGTATGGTGTTATCATCACACATCATCACAACAGGAATCAGGAGACCAGCATTTTGCAAAAGCTTTTTTGAGCAATATTATTTCTAAGGATTAAACCTAAAGGGAATTCAAAGCCAGCCATAAACAAGAAAGTTAAAAGGCTTGTTAAGTCTCTGCTGATCTTTCATAATCAAGATCTGAAGTGCCTGCATCCTAGCTAGCAAGGAAGCTTCTGATGTATAAAGAGACACAGGAGGGATCCAAGAAAATGCAAACTTCTAGTCACACCATGGGCTCCAATTGCTATTTATCAGATTTTCTACCCTGGTGAACTGAATTACTTAGTATGTATGGGAATTGCAAGGATATGCCAATCTTTCAAGCTAAAATCAAAGTTGGAATTTAGGGCACTAAACCTTCCCGCCTTCATTGTCTCCTGTGACTGCTCAGCCTTCCAGATGGATGTCATCCTATCGGAGGAGGGAAGACAGAAGGAGCCACAGTGAAAAAAAGAAGAGGAGAGAGGAGAGAACTAGTTCCCGACTCTGCTCTCCTTTCGAACTCAGCTACAGCCTTGTTGGAAATATCCCTTATGTGTGTTTTTGAAGTTCCACCAGGGCTGGGAGGGAGCTCTGTGAGCAATGTACTTGCCACATGAGCGTGAAGACTTGAGTTAGAATCCACACAAAGACGCATGTGGTACCTCACACCTGTAATCTCGGCTGTCCTACAGGGGAGTGGGAGGCAGAGACAGGCGAGCCCTGGCAAATATCCAGGCCAGCAAGCTTAGCAGACTCAGTGGCAACACAAAAGCAAAAGATCCTTTCTCAAAAACGTAGAAGACAATGAGTGACACTCAAGCCACCAGGAAGCCAAACCCTAAACTGATCATAACTGAAATATTGAGGCAAGCTGCAGGCCTTCACATAGGGAACCTGAGGCGGCACCTGGACCACAGTTTGACAATCTAGTCTATATATATATATATATATATATATCACCGTCATTAAGCCTTACTCTTATACATTATTATTTGGCAATACCTTTGCAAGAGAGCAAGACCTAAGAGCCCCGGGATATGCCCAGTGGAGATGGCACCAACACCACTGGTAACCAAGAATGTTTACGTGGTGTAGAGTGCAGAGACTGTGAACATCAGGCAGCACACGTAGGTCACATCACCGTGTTTCTTCAAGGCGTCTCAGTGAATGTTTGCAAAGAACACCCACTGAATACAAAATCACCCAGCAAGGTTTGCTAAGGCACCCGTGTGGGAAGAGAAGAGGCATATTACAGCATTTAAATTTGTCCACGTATTAGTCCATCTTCCAATGCTGTAACAAAATGCCCAGGTCTGGGTAAGGTATAAAGGAAAGATGTTGTTTAGCCCACAGCTTTAGAGACTGGCAGTCTAAGTCTGGACGGCCCCATTTGCTCTGCCTCTGGTAACTGGCTCAAGGTAGACAGCATCAAGAGGACAGCGTGTGTGAGAAAAGTCACGTGGTAAAACAAGGAGCTGTGGGGAGGGGAAAGGCCTGCCCGTCTTGCTCTCTTGATACAACTTCTCCAGGGGAACCGAGGTCTCAGCTCACGAGAACTGTTAGGCCCTCCACGAGAGGCCCCCGTGACTAATCACCTGGTACTGAGCTGTGCCTCTTGGAGGTTCTAGTGCTTTCCAATACTACCTCACTGGCTTCTCTACATGGACTCTTGAGGGACACACTGAAGCTAAAGCAGTCAGGGTCACCCAAGTTAAACGAGTCCTCAGTAGAGTGCCACCTCTGTGAGTAAACAGTCTCACCTCAGCCATTGGTACCAGTTGCATCGGAAGACTGAGCTATCCTTCACTGGGTACAGCTTCCAGGATGGACATTTCAGAATGAAACTTCAGGAGAAAGAAGGGAGACATTAGCATTCTCAATAGAACAATGATTAGCTTCAAAGGAATTTCTAAACAGGAGAGCGCTCTGTGAGACAGAAATCCCAGCATTTGATTCCATCTGGAGGTGAAGCTGAAACATGTTCACTGTGACCTGGAATCTACTCAAGATTGACAGGAACTGCCCTTTGTGAAGACTCATGAAACAGAAGTTCTATGCATAACTAGAGCCATTGAGGGTGTATGAATGCATGGGCGAAAGAACCCATGTGGCATTTGGCCTGGATTCAATGTCATTCCAGCATTTGAGACAAAATGAAGACAGTTTGACAATTTCTTACTGAAAAGAATATTTCTGTCTAAAAGAAAAAAAGAGACCCAATGTTTCTTTCACATATTCCACACAGGCACTGTGAAGAAGACTTACTCACTGCACAAGTCCGTCTAGTTTACGGAGGCATCCACCAGCCAGCTAACAGCCAGGCTGGCTATGCACTCACTGGCTCGGGTGCCTGGACTGCCCCAAGGTTGCAAAGCTAAAAGACAGTCAGACCGGGAGCCTTGTTCCTAACTACCATCCTCCCTGGGTGGACCGGCGCAGTGCCAGCCTCCTGGAGGTTTCTGTTCTATCAAGGAAGATGATCTGGAACAGACGGTAAGGGCTGAGAGGAAGCTGATGTTCAGAGTGGGATGACAATAAACCAGGACATAACCCTCTCTCACGCTCTGCTCCCTGCAGCTGCCCCCTCTCCATCACCAATACCCCTTGCTTTCACGTTCTTGTTTTGTTTATTTGGGTCTTGTTTCTCATTGGCTATACCAAACATGGAGTCAGGACTCATGTTGTGCAAGATCCAGATCATCTTCTGCATCATCCAAGTGGAAAATGATCCCTGGCTCATAGTAAACAGCAAAACTGCCTAGAAATCACACATCAGTTGGCATTTAAAATACTCTCAGTATTTTTTATTTGTTGCTTCTGATATCTTCCCCGAAAACAATTTGATTACTCTGAGAATTCAAAAGGACAGTGTGAATAGAGAATTAAGTAACTTTTTCATATTATGAAAGACCTTCTTGTGGGAAGTGATGGAGAGAGCCAGTCTTCTGCCATTACATCCCGCACGCCTAATTAACACTGGCTTGCAATCAAGGCTATTCTTCGGGTGGCCACTTCCTCCCTGAGCCTGCCACACAGCCCTTCTGACCCCTGCTTCGTATTTTCAACTTCACACAATAAGTCCTTCCTAAAACGTCTCTTTCTCCCTTCGGAGAAGGAAACTCGTGGCATTAGCTCTCCCCCACTGCTTTTCTTTGCAAGGTTTTCTTTTGATTCTTCTAGCTCTCTCTGGAATGAACGTTCCTTTTCTAGTTTGCAAAGACCTCCTTTCACACTGGAAAAATTGGAGTTTGGGACTACGTAAAGTGGAGGCCCCAGGACAGCACAATGATTAGAGAGCCGTTTGTGCAGAATTCTAATCCCCCACCCCACTGTGTGCCTGGGATTATCCCCCAGAGCAGGTTCTGAGGCGCCCTGTGGGGAACAGCAAGGACACAGGACACAGGGTACACTCGATTTTATGTGCAGTCCCAAATCTATCACTTCCATTGTGTAACCTTGAACAAGTTAGCTGAACCTTCTCAGCCTCCATTTCCCATTTGGAAGATAGAGATTCCGGTGTCTAATTTGCAGAGTCATTTTTGAAGGCTCCGTGGGGTCAAAACAGTGACTACTGCAGAAGGTATCGTTTTCTCCGGGGGTTTTGGGAAGAAAGGTCAAGGTGAGAGAACAGGGCGTGGAGCAGAGACGCAGAGGGGAGACAGAATGACTTTGCAGAGCCTGGGGCCGGGAAGGCCAGAAGTCAGTGACCGTGAGGAATGGAGGACCAGAGTCAAGGTGTTCAGGCAAGGGCTGCAGAATGAGGCTCCATGGTGATACCTGCGGCTGCGCTCTGCGGTCAGCCCCAGGCTCTGCTGCGTCCTGATTAGATGACCTTTCTTTCCCATGCAGTTAGAGTTTTTTCTGCTTTGAAAGGTCATTACGAAGATTAAATTAGACAACAGTCGTGAAGCACTTCACTCAGGGTGTGGCACGGTAAGCTTTAGTGACCGGCCGGGCTGTGTGTCACGTTTGGTGCCAATTCAGATACCAGTTTCGGCGTCAGCCCTAGGTTCCTTCACCTGGAAACGGCCGTGGGAGACACTGTCTTGGCTCTGGTAAGCACTGAGACGATGCATTTTTCTCTCCCCTCCTTTTCTCTTTCACGTGTTTTCTATCTGTTGTCTCCTTCTCTGCGCAGAGTGGCTGGCGCTCCCCTCAGTCCCCTCTTGCTTTCCTTAGGTACCATTTTTATTGGCATCTGCATTCCCTGTGCTGACACAGCACTGTTGCCCTCTCCCCCTCCCTCTTATATCAAATACTGTGCAGAAAATCATCCTGCTCAGTGTCAAGTGCCTGGTCCACTTTGGACATGCATTATTTTTGCTCAGAGTGGATTTAGCTGCGCTCTTTTCCATCACAGCCCCTCGTTCCCCCACCAACACACACTCCCCATCACCTGACTAGGAACTCAGGTATCTGTCTATAGAGACATGTAGAAATATTAGATGCTGAAGGCTGGGTCTGTGCAGAGTAAGTTAGTACCCCCAAACTAGAAAGAATGGAAGCCTACCCGATCCTCACTCCCTCACTCCACCCCCTCCCTCTCTTCCTAAAATGTATCCCAGGTTTTGAATTTGTAGAGTGAATGAATCATTTGGAGAGGAACAGATCTCTCAGATTTGCATAGCCCCAGCTTCTCTGTGGGCTGAATTTTCAACTAAGAACTGAGCTTCCTTCTAGCAGATGGGGAAGCTCAGGTCCAAGAAAACAGAATGGACTCACGGCGGAAGACCCAGATCATGAGAAAGCGCCTGTGCCCGTGGGCATGTTAAATGAGTGTGCAGCCACGCCCACGTGAGTCCAGTGCAAGCTGAACAGGGATTAGAGTCCACTGTGCCACGGACTCAGAGCTCAGACAGTTCAAAGTCACAAGGGAAAGAATTCAGGCTGTGACTACGGCTCAAAGGGTAAAGAGCAAAGTGTGAGGACCTAAGTTCAGATCCCACAACCTATGAAAAGTCAGGCCCAATCTACAATCCCAGCATTCCTAGAGTGGGATTCGGGAAGAGGTGACAGGGGACTCTTCGGAAGCTTGTGGCCAGCTCTCGTGATGACCTACACAAGCAGATGTCCTCTGAGATCTACACATGTACCATGGGATAAGAGTCCCCACACTTACACACATATATATCACACCACTCCACTCCCCCAAAACAGACTACGTTTTTTTTTTTTTTTTTTTCCTTCATCTCATTTTAAAAGCTTTTGTGCAGTAGTGATTATTTCCTCTGTACTTTAATTTTTTCTTTCCACATCGGACAAATCTCCACCCGCCTCCAAGCGCTCAGAAACAAGTAAACAGACACTTATATTGCTTTCAAACTGATGGCGTGGAGGCTTCTTGCTAACTGTTTTTATTTTTAATTTCCTTTTATTATGCTTGCACATGCTGTGCTACGCCTTCACTGCTTATTATCATGGCGCACTGCGTTCTGTCATGCGGGTGCAGTCTCTGTCATGGCAGCTGATGTCTCTGTCAGGGCGCTGCAGATCTCTGGTCATCGCTGAGATCTCCTGTCCTCTGTCTTTTTTTATCCTCTCTGTGTGCTATTTTTTGCTAGCCACGCTGATCGTTTTTTTTTAACATCGACAACTGACATCGACATCCCCCACCAATGCGCTCTCCCCGCACTCAGCCCAGCCTATCACCTCTATACACTCAACGCCAAAAACCAAGAACCCAAACAACAAACACACACTCTGTGTTGTTCTCATAACTTTCTGGGAAATTTATCATGATCATTATGTCTACTCAGTACACATTTTTGGTTATTACACATCAGTGTTGTCCCAAGCCTCAAGCAGAGGCCAAGAAAAACCAGTTTTGAATAAAAACAGTATTCTGTCTATAGTACCCATACAAATATTTTCAGTAAGGTATGTAGTTCAGAAATACAACTAGGTAGGTAGGGAGGGAGGAAAGTTGGTCTTAAGAGGAAGACAGGCAGAAGGAAAAAAGAACAGATCATAGAAACAGGCTCAGCACCTCATGTGGGGTTTGCTGCATGGAGGATTTGGTGGATGCCTACTGCAGGGAGGGAGGGAAGTGACATATGGCAGGGAAGTCACCTAGCAAACCATGCTGTCTGTCAGTTACCACTGTGAGAGACTGGACCTCTGTCCTGCGGAGGAACCGACGGCATCTGGGAAGAAGGAAGCCTCAGTGGGACGAAGCTACTCTGGGGAAAACTCTCAGAATGATGCAATTGTAGACAGTGCGAGGGCCCATGTGCATGTATTAAAATGATGAGGTCTGAAGGAATAGAGGCACAGACTGGACTCTCACACTGCCCGGCACCCAGGCACAGATCATAAGCAATGCAGTCTGCTTACTGTGTGTATCAATTACTTTTGCATTTCTGTAACAAAACACAGTGATGTGGGCAACTTAGAGAATTTATTTGGGACTACAATTCCAGAGGGACAGGAGTCCATCACCATCATGATAGGGAGCAGGCCAGTAGGCAAGCATGGCTCCAGAGCAGCAGCTGAGAGCTCACAGCCCAATATACAAAAGGAAGAAGGGCAGGGATGGTGCCCACAACAAGCCCAGACTCCCAATCCTTCCCAAACAGTTACACCTACTGGAGACCAAGTATTCAAACATACGATCCTACTGGGGTCACATTCACAGGGCCACACTGTGTTTAAATAAGTAAAAGGCACGATATTAAATATCTACCGGAACTAAGAAACCTGGAAAAGTTACATGGCGGCCTTGAACGTTGTGTAGCTGGTTTAGAAGGAGCCAAATAGAGTGACAGAGACTCAGCAACTGGGATAAGAACTAAGCTGCTGTATTTACATCATGTTAGGCCAGTTAGTTGAAAACAGTTCAGAAATTATTATACAGAATGTGCACAAAGAGTAGAGAAAAGGTAAAATACGCAGCAGATGCTATAAGGCAACCTTGCAAATATTTACACCAGATTCCAAAATGGAGAAGAGAGAGAAATTAGGATGGGATCAATATTTGCAGACGATGAGGTCTGACTTTTCAGAAACCAGGAATGACTGACTCTCAGGGCTTATATAACAGGGGTGTCAGTGATTGTTTAGGGGGTTGCTGAGTTTGTTCCCTGGCACAAAGAAAGAAATGAATGATCAGGAGAGAGACCAAACTGTTATAAAGAAAAACAATGCCTTTATACACTCTGGATGGGAGAAGCCTAAGGCTAGAAGTCCCTTAAACAGATCTGGCTTGGGTAATTTATTGGACCCCTGGGTCTTCCCATTTCTTCTACTGCTCTGATTCACATACCGGGCCCATGCCTTCCCACCATTTTTCCTTGCAGTGTTTTGTGGGAACAAGAAGCAGCCATCTCAAGAGAAGAGCTTTCATTGCCCTAATCTACCTATGTCCCCTTAACGTTCCCCCGCTTATAGCTGCAAATGCCTGTCTTCCTCGTGCTACAATAGGCTGACGTCTCCTCATCAGTCACCCTCAGTGCTTGAACTTCATTTTCTCTTCATCTCACTTTACCTTCTGTATTTACCCTATGAAAAGTCTACGACATCTATGGTCCTCAGAAGAAAGATGAAGATGCGGCTCCTGAATCTTTGATAGAAAGAAAGGAGATGGGGTGCTTAGTGACTGACTCCATACTGGAGGATTGATGCTACAATAAAATTATTTCTGATATAGCTCTGGATAGCACCGAGCAGAAAGCAAACTAATTCTGCTATGAGAAGTTTGACAAACTTTCACTTAGTGTACACTTCATCCACATCAAAAGAGACTAGAGTAAAAGTTTGTCAGCCTAGGCAGAAGGAAGAACCCGGTAATGGTGCCAAGACCATATCAGAGGCTGGATTTGAGGAAGAAGAAGAATTCCATGGCTGGGAGACAGAGTGTACGACAGGTGAAGAAGATGTACAACAGAAGAACTTTCATATGGCAGGTGAGGGGGGGTCTTCTGAAAACTCAACAGCATTTGAGTGCAATGAACCCTCTTCAAAGAATTAAAGGGTGGAACCAAGCAGCGCTCAACCTGAAGTCTGTGGATGGATGGTCAACACTGACAGCTTCCGGGGGTCTATACTGACCTAGGACATGAACACATTTGTGAGGGCAGTGCCATTCTATAGGCCTGTGTTCTGACCAGAATAAAAGGGAGAGCAAGCCAAGCCAGAGGACTCATGGCTGTCTGCTTCTTGACTCTGGATACAACATGGCCAACAGCTCTGCTTCCCCACTGTGAGAATGCCCCAGAACAGTGAGCAAAATGAACCCCTCCCTTCCTGATGTTTACTTTCATCAGGGTATTTTTACCATAGCAACAGAAAATCAACTACGACAACAGACCCTCAAGGCAGAAAAAGTAAGGGAACTTGCTTGGGACACAAAATCTCTTTCAAAAAAGCTTGAGTTTCTTTCCCCCATTTTGATGAGACCCAAAACAAAAGCAAACAAAACAAACAGACAAGAACCATAAAGGGAACAGACATATGTTCTGGATCATTCCATTACCACCACATTTGTTGTTCCTGGTTACATTATGGCCACTTGGACGCAGTGGGGGAGTTGAATATTCAGTAAGCTCCATTTTGTAAATAAATGATTATGCCAGCTAACTGCAAAACAGTCCAGAGTGGTAAAATCCACGGACTCTAGAAATTATGTGCCTCATTTTAAAGAGTAGTTCAAATCTGCTTTCAAAAGAAATAACTGTGTAGTCAAAATGCTGTAGTAACAATTCACTGACGACCTAAACTGACAGGTTCTGACATTTAATTGGTTGGTAAGTATATTTAATAGTGTGGGATTAGAGCAACACAACACAATAGCAAAATTACAACTGCCATACATTGAATTCATATAGAATCCACATAAAATTACTTTAGCAATGAGAGCAACAAAAGTCCTTCTTTCTTGTGGAAACCTGAAACGAAACACATTTTCCTACAATGTGATTTTTGTTTCTTAAGGTAGGCAGTAAATTGAGAATCTGGTGTGGAATTAAGATAACATGGCCTTTTAAATGTTTCTGGCTTGTGACAAACAGCAGAGATCAATTCATTTAGGGCTTTATTTATGCCAAGTGAAGGCCAAACACTGTCGTGGGTCAGTGCAGAAGGAAGGCATTGCTAGAATTGAGAAGCAGGCTTGCTTCTAAATTTCAGACATAATGGAAACCAGGACAGAGAGCTCAGTTTATGGTCAAACCATCTCAAAATGGTTGAAATGGCTTGGTTCATATCTTCCCTCTGGTTCTGTGCTGTGATCATGAATATATTTTCGAAAAAATAAAATAACTTGACATGCCATTTTCCTGTTCCAATCCAGGAACAACTGGATTGAGTAAGCATTTAGTACAGATTCAAATATGCCATGATGATATCCTTATCTTCAACTCAACGAGAAAGCCTCCTGGGGAACATGGGGTGGTTCATGAAAACCGGCAGACGATGGTTACTCCACAGGCACAATCAGGAGAAATAAGTGTCTGTATATTCTGAAATATTAACAAATCTGATGGTACTAGATACCTTTAAGAATAGCATTCTTTTTTTTTTGAAGACAACATATAATTTACCTTAATTTTATAATCTTTTTTTTTTTTATTTTACAATACCATTCAGTTCTACATATAGCAGTTCTATTCTTCCTGTCCTCCCTTACAGCTATCCATTACTTAGAAATCTTGAGACTGGATACCTGATAGACTAGTCTACATAGTTTAGACTGAGAAGTGTTGCATAATTCAGTTTAAAAAATCATCATGAGCAAGATTGTACTGCTAATTCCAAATGATCAAGAATCATGTCTCACTATTCAGACTGATCAGCTGCAGTTCTTTGGTTCATAGTTATGTTTTAATGTTCTTTATAATTTTTTTAACTAATTTGAATTTAAGATACAAGAACAGATGAAAGAACATAGAAATGCACAAAGTTTACCTTTCTGCTATGACTGCTTACTAGTGAGAACTTGACCGGTTTTGTTGTTTGGTTTATATGTGGTCGTTTACAGGCACGTTCTACATAATGTCACTTCAGCCAACATCTGGCCTGTAGACCATCGTGGCCTCATAGATGACAGCGCCTGTACCTGCACAGTCTGTGTTCTGTGATGTTCCCACACTGGTGAGGTGACGTAATGGTGCATTTCTCAGACTAAACACTCATTGTTAAACAATGCAGGCTTGCATTTGCTTTTATTTTAGACCTGAATTTTATCTATAACAAATAGAATTTGGGGATTCGGAGGTATAGATCTCTTGCTGCTCTTGCAGAAGACTGGAGTTCAGTTCCCAGCATCCACATTGGGGGACTCACAACTGCTTGTAACTCCAGCTCCGGGGAATCTGCTATCTTCCTCTGGCCTCACACACACACAGACACATATAGACAGACACACACACACACAAAAAAAATAATAAATAAAAATAAAATCTTTTGAGAAAGAAATAAAAGTTTTATACCTAATCTTATGTATGTTTTTAGATAAATATTTTATATCTATGTAATATTTAATATATTGTATATAATATATATTTGATATGTGATATATAACCAAAATAATTTTGTGCTTTATAAAAGAGACCATTATACATCCATGTTGCTACTGAGAGATTTAAAGGTGGAGAAGGTGGCCTGATTTTTCTATTAAATTTGTCTTCAGGGAGCTTGTGAGGATGAAGGTGCTGGAGTGTTCCAGTCAAGAGGTGATGAACTGCTAGAAAAGATGCTGCTTGTCAAAAATAAGGAGGTTCCCTGGTTAGTCTTTGTCAACTTGACACAAGCTAAAGTCATTTGCAAAAAGGAAACCTCAATTGACAAATTCCCCCACCAGACTGGCAGGTGAGCAAGCCCATCGGGCACTGCCTTGATTCATTGACATGGGAAGGCTCAGCCCACTGTGGGCAGTGACCCCAGGCAGGTCCTTCATATAAGCTTAACTAAACCTTTTCTTTCCTAACTTGTTTCTGGTTGTAGTGTTTTATCACAGCAATAGAAACCCCAAGACAACAGGGTCTTAGAATGCACCACGCTCCTGGGTGCCTTGCCTCCCATCTCCTGCGATATCCAGTGAACTGAAATGTACTTTGTGGGGATGCTTTGACAGATGACAAACACCAAGCTTTGTGGTAGAAGAAGATAACTTAAAACATAGGTTAGAAAGTCAAAAAGGCAAGGATCTGAGGAGTTTAAAATAAGCCAGAGTCTATACAGGAGGCCAAGGTGCCAGCTGTATTTTATATCTGTGTGCCAGTGAACGTCCCTCTCGGGCAGATGTGAGTCACAGTCTGAGAAAACAGGGCTGGGAGAGGACGGTCAGCAGAGGGTTTGCCTTTGAGTATGAAGACACGAGCCTGGTCCCCAGAATCCAGATTTTAAAAACTTCCAAGTGATGGGGTGTCCACTTCTAATCTTACTGCTGGCGAGGCGGAGACAAGAGGAGTCCCTGGGCTTGATGGCCAGTCAGCCTGGCCTACTTGGTGAGTTCCACGCAATGAGAGATGTCTCAAAATTAAGCAGGTTTCCAATGCCTGAAGAACAGTACTCAAGGCTGGCCCTTGGCCTCCATAAGCATACATACAAATATGCACACGCAACCACATGCACACAGGCATCCCCACATACATGTGTGCTTGCTTGTGTACACACACACATACACACACACACACACACACACACACACACACACACACACACACGGAAACAGACATGACATTGCAGGAAGACACAAGATTTCTGGCACAAGATGGTCTGAATTGGAAGCACCAAGAGTTTGGGAAGTGACCAGGAATGCTGGCTCCTTGGAACATAGAAGGCTTGGGTACAGCAGATGGTATAGTTGACCTAACTGGAAGGAAAAAAAATCTCTTGACCCATGGAAAGCAAGCTTTGAGAGCAGAAAAAAAAAAAAAAAAAAAAAAAAACCCTGGTTCCATCTAGCACACTGTTCTAGTAGCGAGGGTTCCAGACTTAGCGATGAACAATTCTGCTCACTAAAACAGAATTCAAACACTATTATAGAGGGTCTGGGGAGATGGGTCAACAGTTAAGAGCATTGCTGCCCTTGCAGAGCACCTGATTCAGCACCCACAGGGCAGCTCACAGTTACAGGGGATCCTCTTCTGACCTCCAGCACAAGATGCGCATGTGGTACACGTACAAAGTGCAGCCAAAACACTCATCCACACAAAATAAACTAAAACTAATAATACATTATTATAATATAGAACTAAGCTGACTCAACCACTAATTGGGTCTGAGGGTTCTCTGAAACAAGGAGAAGCCTAACCACTTACTCTGGGAATTCTAGTTTGGCTCACTCAATGTGCTATGGCTTCCCTAGTGGAGAGCAAGGGCACAGGAACACAGGTCTGATGGGGGAGGAAGATGATGCCTTCCCTTTTCGCTACACTGAGTTTGAATGATCTAGGAGACACTTCTTTGAGAGAAATGGAAGCCAAAGAAAGGTTAGAAAGTCCGATATCTTGGTGGTTATGGCTGAAGCTTGGAACTGATTGGCTGACATTGTTCTAGAGGACTTAGAAGCAGAGGGAGGGGAGTTCTGACATTCAAAAGGCAGTTCTAGTCTAGTGGGTCAACTGTTGAGTGGGGGTGAGGCTGGGCATGAAAAGATGAAGAAGTGTGATTAAGATTTAGATTTTAGGGAGGAAAAAACACCATGATTTCAGAAGCCAAAGAGCTGTCAACAAAATGAGCCATTTAGACAATGTGAGAATTTTCAGGAAAGTAGTGAAAGCGTTTTGTGCAGTTGTTTGAGAGAATTGGCTGGATTGAAGAGACTTCTTTTCAAGTGGTATGAAGGAGAGAGAGAGAGAGAGAGAAGAGAGAGAGAGAAGAGAGAGAGAGAGAGAGAAGAGAGGAGAGGAAGGGAGGGAGGATGGGCAAATAACCAAAGAAGCAGATTAATTAAAGAGTATCATTAAATTCCTATAAATGTTCAATATGTGCTTCATGAAGATTTGGGGTTCACCACATGTAAGAAATATGGGCGAAAGTTGGGTCATATTTACCTTCTTCAAAGTTTTTTTTCTAGTGATCATTGTTTTTAAGATGTATATCAAAAGACTTTAAGTATAAAGTGGGTTTTCAAAGTACTTTATCTTTCCTTTAATGCCCATCTACTGCTCTTCCTGCCCCTTTAAGTCAGTCCTGTCCTCAATTCCCAAGACAGCGGTAACCTATCGGAACTAAAGATCTGATCAATCACATTACTCAGATGTTTGTGCCTTATGCACAACAATCTGGTCCCTGTTTGGTTTCTAGCAACCCCTTAGCATGTGATCGTTGTATCTTCTGTGCATAGTGTAGTGGGAGTGGGAGAGGAGAGGAGGGAGGGGGAGGGGCAAACATGCATTCATGAAGTGGTGTGGCATGTATTCTAAGAGGACAGAGCTGAAACTGTGATATTTGACAGGAGAGCTAGAAAACTCGGTCTACAGAGTCCCCATCACAGTGACAGTTGACGCAAGTAGCAGGAGTGTGTCAGGGCTGCCCATAGCTCTCAGCAATGCTTCACCTGCTGCAGACTTCCTCTTCTGCATGGCCATGTCTTTGTGTCCTACTTTACTTCCCACTGCTGTGACAAATGCTGAGCAAGAGCAACCTGGGGAAGAAGGGGTTTATTTCAGCTTATAGTTGTAGTCCATCACTGTGGAAAGTCAGGGAAGGAACCCAGAGAAGGAATCTGGAGGAGGAGCTGAGACAGAGGGCATGGGGCAGTGTTGCTTACTCTCTTACTCTTGGCTTCTTCAGTTTGCTTTCTTATACATCCAGGGCCACCTTTCCAAGGATGGAGTATTTCCATATCAATTATCAATCAAGAAAATAGTCCACAGGCTTTCCTATAAGGCAGTTTGATGGGAGCATTTCCTCAGTTGAAGTTCTTTTTTCTCAGATGACTATGGTTTGTGTCAAATTGACAAAATCAAAAACCTAACCCAAACACTTGGTACGTGCTATTCGGACTAAATCCCACCCCTTTCCACATCAGCCTGTGTATTCTCTGTCACCACACTCCAAGTTGTAGCTAGAGTTTTTCTGCCTGGCCACTAATCAGGACAAATCTTTGTCACCCGCCAGTCCCACAGCCGCTCAGGCCCAACCAAGTAAACACAGAGACTTATATTGCTTACAAACTGTATGGCCGTGGCAGGCTTCTTGTTAACTGTTCTTATAGCTTAAATTAATCCATTTCCACAAATCTATACCCTGCTATGCAGCTTGTGGCTTACTGGCATCTTTTCATGCTGCTTGTCAGGGTGGCAGCTGGCAGTGACTCCTTCTGCCTTCCTGTTCTTTTATTTCTCCTCTCTGTTAGTCCTGCCTATACTTCCTGCCTAGCCACTGGCCAATCAGAGCAATTTGACATACAGACCATCCCACAGCACAGCCAAGTGCAGACCATCTCAGACACCTGCACTCAGGCCATGGTCCTAATCATCCTCTATATGGACCTGCTGGGAAGCCAAGAACGGGCTCCCACAGGACATACAGAATATCCCACAGCACCAGGTGTTCCTTGAAACTTTCTCTTACCCCTAGGCTTCTGAGATGAGGTAAGTCCTCAGCTTGTAAACCCAGAGAATATTACAACTCCTTCTACAGAAACATTGTTACACTGCTATTGGTTGGCTAGCTTCCAAAGAAGCATTATTTCATTGCTATTGGTTGGTTGGCTTGTATGGTGGATAGTTTGATTCAGTTTTGAAACAGGCTGTCACTCTGTAATCCAAGTGTGGTGGTTTGAATGTGTGAATATTTGGTCCCCAGTTGGTGGAACTGTTTGGGAAGGATTAGAAAGTGTTGCCTTGCTGGAGGAGGTGTGTCACTGGGGGTGGGTTTTGAGGTTTCAAAGGCCTGCATTATCCCGGTTAGCACTCTCTCTACTTTCTGCTTTTCAATCAGATATAAGCTCTCAGCTACTCTCCTGCATCATGCATCCACCTGCTGACATACTTCCTGCAATGATGGTCATGGACTCACCCTCTGAAATGGTGAGCCCCAGGAAATTCTTCTATAGTTACTTTGGTCATGGTATCTCTTCACAGCAATCAAAAAGTAGCTGAAATACCAAGCTAAGCTTAAACTCACAATCTTCATGTCTCAGCCTCCCAAGTGCTGGGATCATGGCATGCATCACCACACCCTGCTCTACCTGGACAGAATTCCCTCACATTTCTGTGCACATGCCCTTCAAGAACAGGACATTTCTAAAGGCTCCCTTCAAGCTACATGCCTGACAGGAGGATAGCAAATGTCTGATAAATTAATAAATGAATACAAGTTGCCTGACATGATAAATTGATTCTAGAACATTTTACAAGTTGGGATAAAAGGATGATACAGCCTTTATCTCCCTGGTCTTCTGCTCTGATGTGGATGACACTCCATTTCCACAGCAAAACCCCACTGCTGTGGGATGTTCTGTATGGCAAATGCTTTGCTCTGATTGGTCAATAAATAAAACACTGATTGGTGCGCACCCATGAGCTAGGCAGGAGGAGTGAGTACCAAGTGAGCAGAAAGGGAAACTACACAGAGAAAGTAAAAAAAAAAAAAAAAAAAAACACTGATTGGCCCATGGCTAGGCAGGAAGTATAGGCGGACTAACAGAGAGGAGAAAAGAAAGAACAGGAAGGCAGAAGGAGTCACTGCCAGCCACAGTTAGGACAAGCAGCAAGTGAAGATGCCGGTAAGCCACGAGCCATGTGGCAAGGTATAGATTTATGGAAATGGATTAATTTTAGCTATAAGAACAGTTAGCAAGAAGCCTGCCACAGCCATACAGTTTGTAAGCAATATAAGTCTCTGTGTTTACTTGGTTGGGCCTGAGCGGCTGTGGGACTGGCAGGTGACAAAGATTTGTCCTGACTGTGGGCAAGGCAGGAAAACTCTAGCTATACCCCACAACTGTTCACTCTCCTTGTGAAAACATATATGATCTGATTGTGCCCCAAGAACCCCACACATGCACGATTGAAAAACCTAATATTTTGTATGCTAATAAAAATATTCCAGCTACTGGAATATGTGTGTTATGACAGAAACTGATGAATTACTTGTTTAACATTAAGTCAATATTTATTACATGTGTACCCTCTACAAGGGAGTTTGCTAGGTGTAAGTATCAGCATGCAGGTTAAAGCCTCAGCCTCATGGACTCTGTTGAAGGAGGAAATGGTGAAGATAGAAGCTTATATGTGTTGTAACTTGGTGTAAATGCTATAGAAACTGTAGCTAGAGAGATGACCACAGGAGTCCTGATTTTTATTAAGGGGTCAGAGTAGGCATTATGGTAATGTGACGAAAGCTATGTCTAGGAACATTTAGGAAAGAAAGAAGAAAGCAAGGTTATTGCCTGCTAAGGAGAGGCACTCAAGAAGACCCTTGATGTGTTTTGAGCCTGATGAGGGGGAACAAGGCCCACAGAACAGGCTGTAAGAGGAACACAGAGGCTGCTATGCCAGGGTGAAGACTGTGGGATTATTTCTACAATAAAGGCAAATCACTGAAAAATTCGAAATAAGAGAATCATCTACATTTTTATGTAGAAGATGTGAAAAATCATTATGGAGGGCCAAGAGGGAACACAAGAGCCCAGAGAAAAGATCTGTTACCTGAGAATTGGGTTTGCTTAGGTGTGGTGTCTCATTCCTGTGATCCCAGCACTTGGGTGGCTGGAGCAGAGATCCAGTGAGTTTGAGGCCAGGGTGGACTACAGAGTGAGACTGACCAACCAACCAACCAATTAACCAACCAACCAACTAACCAAACTAAGCACCAATCAAACAACCAACCAGTCAGCATAGAAGGGAAGAGAGATGCAGTGACAGACAAAAGGGGATAAGGGAAGGGAAAGGAAAATAAAACGAAATAACAGAGAGCTAGGAGCTGGCTCCTGTCAGTGTAGTGGAAGCCTAGAATAGAGAACCTTGGTGAGGTCAGAGCTGCAGCTGCTTCTTCTGAACCATCCACAGGTGGCGGCCATAGGATAATGTCTGCACTAACTGTCCCTGGTCCAGGTTTCAGGAAGGAACAAGGGGGAAGCATTAAGGCCAAAATCAGAACACGTCAGCATCCATCCTGATCAACTTTATTTGAAAGACTTTCCCAGAATCCCACCAAACCATTTTTACTTATATTTCACTATCCAGAACTGCATAACATAGCCACCTCTACTCATAAGAGAACCTGGAAAGTGTGAATTAAAAAACAAGCAAACAAACAAACAAAATACCTATTGGGTCTTTTCTGTTCCAGTCCAGACAAAATCAGGCTTAGTAAGGAAGAATCTTAAATACTTGAAGGCAGCAGACTGACTTTCTCCTTCCACCTCTTGGAAGGGTGGCTAAGCATGGTTTACTGGTCAGGGGAGGTTGCACTGTGTTAACTGAAGCACACTGCTGTATCTGAGCTCAAGTGTGGGACGGGAATGTGCTTGAGTGTATACCATTAAGCAAGAGGCCCAGCAGACACTGAAAATCATCTCATCTAAAACCCACCAAGCCCATTTATAACTTACTTCCTTGAGATAGATTCCTTTGCAGCTATGATAATGATTGATCATCTGGTCACATGATATGTCTGTCATCCAAAGCTGCTCATATTTGGGATACAGAAGTGGTTAATGTGCAGTGGCATCTCTGGACTCAGAGGATAGAGGGGGACTTATTAGCTTTTCTGGTAGCAATTGACAACTCAGCAATCTGGTCCATGGAGCTATGCCAACCTTGTTCTAAGCTCAATAAGTAGGAAATGGGATGGACAGGGGAGTGAGGGGGGGGTGAGGGCATGTTATGGATCTCTTTTCCTAACTGTGGTGTTCATGATTATGAGGCACTCAAAGTTATTCTTCTAGCTATCCTATAGAGTCAGGTCTGCTCTTTCTTTAATATTCCACACAGCTAGGGTGGATTCACTGTGTAAAATTTGACCAGCACTGGGAGTACGAACCTACGGCACTGTACTATATGCAGATGCTGACACTGAATACAGATGTTTGTAATACATTGAACACATTCACTTTCACTCAGAGCTGAGTACCGACTACCTATTTAAATCACCTCTTAATATCTCAGAGTCTTCAGCCTTAACACACCCAGACCAGACACTCCTGATATTTACCTTTCAATATTGAATTTCTGTGATATAAAAATTTGAGAGGCTTTGTAGACATTCCATTCAACACATACTGCCATTCTATAATCATACTCTATTTTCCCCTTAAATGTTTCTGTGCTTCATGAGTGGCTCTCTATTTCTACTGTCTCTGTCCTTATCTAAGTTACCTTGTTCTCACTTCTCAACAGCTAACAGCAAAGGCCTAAAGGACTTGATCTAATTGCACCTTCTCTGGACTCTTGAAATCTGTTTTTTACAGTTTGCCTCAGTTTTAAGTATGGAATGTGACCAAGTTTCCCAATATTTAAAATCCTCAGTGGGTTCACATTGATCTTGCGATTAATACAGGCATAGTAATTCATCCAAAAGTCCTTTCACAGTCTGGCCCTTGACAGCTGTATTAGTTATTTTTCTGTTGCTATGATTAAAAACATCATGACCAAAAGCAACTTAAGAAAAAAAGGGTTTAATTTGGCTTATGCTTCTACAGGAATAGAGTTCATGTTTGGGAAAGTGTGTAACTGCACCATAAACTGGAGTGATCACATTTCACACCAGAAGAAGAGGGAGTGAGAAAGAAGTGAGGTGGGGCTCCAAACCTTTAAAGATGCCCTTGATGACACACTTCCTCCAGCAAGTCTCCACCTCCTAAAGGTGCCATAGTTTTCCCAAATAGCATTTCTAAGTGGGAAACGAGTGTTCAAGTACCTACACCCATGTGGAGGATTTCTCACTGAAACCATTATACCAGCCTTTCCAAACACCTTTGTCCCTTGCGCTCTGTCAATCCACTGACTCGCCACCTTCAAGTAGGCATTCTATTCTCCTTATGTATTTTGTCACCTTCTTCTAAAATGTCCTTCCTTACCCTCTTTCCTGGGGAGCTTGTGTGTCTCCCTCAGATCTCACCTTAAACATAATTCCCTACTTGACTAGGTTCAGAAAATCATTTATTATAGCTTTTATTACATTGGCAGCTTTTAACTTACTGGTTATTATTGGTTAATACTTAGCTAAGCCACCTAGCCTGCCCATTCCACGTGAAAAGGAACAATGTTTGATTTGGTTCCCTCTCTACTATATATTGATATAATTCATATTCCTTTGGTTACTGAGGTTGAATAAACACAAAACCTTTTGAATAGTGAAGAAAAGCATGAATGAGCCAGGTAGTTTCCCACACAATTGATAATCTTTGTGTGAAATTCACAAAGCTGGATGATTTCTGAATGTACAGATTGCTCCCACAAATAATACATGGCTCAAGTAGATGGTGTTTGAATCTAAGGCCTGGATTCCTTCATCTTCATCATGCTGACTTTCTCTCTCAGATGAGACACTTCATCTATAACAGTGCTTTGTAAGAAATGTATTGTGTGATGTATTTTTTTAAACATTATCATCTGGACTGGGAGAATGAACAAAGAATAGTAGTGAACAAAGGACCCACTACAGATACAAACCCCAAGTAATGAAGAGAAATCCCTGGCATCCCCCTGTCTGCCCCACACCACACTGTCCAGTATTCTCCTCCTGCAGATCAGCTGGCAGTCTCAAGAACTGAAGGCTTTATTAGGTGTCCTGTGATAGCAACTACTCAGACCACAACGCATCCTGATTATTAATATATCTTGAGTATTTCTATAATGAAGAGTGTTCTGATCCAAAACAGATAGTAATTGTGGTAGTTTCAATGTAATTGGTCCCGAAAAGCTCATAAGGAGTAGCACTATTAGGAGGTGTGGCTTTGTTGGAGTAGATGTGGTCTTGTTGGAAGAAGTGTGTCACTGTGAGGCCAGGCTTTAGGTGTCCTATGCTCAAGATATAGCCCAGTGTCACAGCTTATTTTCTGCTTCCTTCTAAACAAGATGTAGCTAGCACCATGTCTGTCTGCATGCCACCATGATTCCAGCCATGATGATAATGGACTAAATCTCTGAAAATGTAAGCCACCTCAATTAAATGTTTTCCTTTGTAAGAGTTGCCATGGTCATGGTGTCTCTGCATAGCAATAGAAACCCTAACTAAGATAGAAGTAAAACTTGATTCTTGTCATCTCAGGAATCCATAAGTCATCAAAGATACATTGTTATAGATCAAGAACCAAGACGAAGGAAGATGACTGCAAAAGGAAGCTACCTGTCCCTTTCTTATCTCCGAGGGATGTGTCCTAGATTTCTGACCTACTCCAGCCAATTACTTTGATTTGGAGCTGAGAGTAGGCAGGCTCCAGGTTAGCACATGGTCCACCCCCTCTCCTTGGCAGAAAGAGAAAATGTGAAATTCTTTGGGATCTCAAAAAGATCCTCCTCTTGAAGACAGTTACAAGTAGACTGGGTTCTGAGATGTGCTATGACAGCCAAGGGAAGCAAGGACTCTGGGGACTGAGGGACATGGCTTCCTGGAGGCCAGCACCTCAAGTCTTCCATTTCAAATGAAGACAGGCAAGAAACAAAATCAGGACAAAATCTCCAGGATACAAACCAAATTTGTTTGTTTGTTTGTTTTTGTTGTTGTTTTTGTTTTTGTTGTTGTTTTGTTTTGTTTCGTTTTGTTTTTTTTGATAGGATTTCTCTGTATAATAACCCTGGCTGTCCTGGAACTCACTTTGTAGACCAAGCTGACCTCAAACTCTCAGAGATCCAGCTGCCTCTGCTCTGCCTCCTAAGTGCTGGGATTAAAGGCGTGCGCCGCCACTGCCCGGATGATACAAAGCAATTTGTAAGTAGTGACAGGTGGAAAGCACACTCTGCTTCAGTGCTTTATTTTTTTAAATATTACTTTTCTTCTGGGGGTTCAAATGAAATGACAGTATTAAGAAGCAGAAAGACACTAGGTGGAAACTAGACACTAGTGATGAGTAATCTTGATTTGGTTTAGAGCCGGTAGATTTACTCCCTTTGTTTTATGTGACTACTCCAGTGTGGCTGTTAACAATCTAAAACCGACAATTCTGTGGTTTTCTCAGATGTAATGCTGTTCCTTTATCATACTGCAGAGTCTTCAGAAATAGCCTGGTATTTCATTATGTGGCTGTTTCTATTCCATGTACCCCTGCCTTAATCGGCATGTCCTCATCGTATTAACTAGTTTCATGGTAAGCGTGCTTGTCGCTTTTGTTGGTGTCTGTCCTTGTTTCCCTGGGCTAGGCTTGGGAAGGTGGCTTTGCATCACAGGAGTGGAAATGAAGGTTTGCAGCAGCAACTCTGAAACGGCCGTCTTTCTACTGACAGCATGGGTTCATTTCGAACACCAGGAATTAAAAGCCCTAATCATACTCATATTAATTTACTTTTTCTTCAAGATTATTCAAGATGGTTGATTAGAATATTGTATTTGTTGTTTGTATTTCTTCTTTTGTAGTTTTATATGCCTTTGACCCATTTTTCTATATTTGATAATATTGATTTTCTTAAAAACTGATGTGAATCCCCTATTCTAGCTGTATGCAGATAGATTATATTGATATACATACATGTTCTTGGTTTTTAAGACAAACTCTCTATGTGAAACTCAAATTTTCCCTGAACTCAGGATCTCCCTCCCTCAGCCCCCAAGAGCAGAGATTTACAGGCACAAGCTGTCACACAGAGTGACTTCAGTAACGCTCATTGAATAAACACAGATGAGGACAGTTTAGAGAATGCCAGGAAGTCTGCTACACACCAGGTGCCCGGTTCCTCCTGGTGTGCTTCTGAGCGTCTCTTTGATACACTGCAATCTTTCTTTTGACGAATTTCCACTGATATCCAAAATACTCAGCTCCAACCTGTGGCCCTTATATGCATGGGGTATGATTGCTCATGAGACCAAGGAGCGTGGATAGTGCTCTTGTGTGGTGATATTGTGTTCCCCAAAATATTGTGCACCCTAATAAACTTATCTGGGGTCAGAGAACAGAACAGCCACCAGATACAGAGGCTAGAAAATGGTGGCACTCACACCTTTAATCCTAGCATTCCAGAGGCAGAGATCCGCCTGCCAAGCATGGTGACTCATGCCTTTAATCCCAGGGAGTGATGGCAGAAAGCAGAAAGGTATAAAAGGTGTGAAGATCAGGAACTAGAAGTTTTTGGCTGGTTAAACTTTTAGGCTTTCGAGAAGCAGTTCAGCTGAGATCCGTTTGGATAAGAACACAGAGGCTTCAGTCTGAGGAAACAGGATCAGCTGAGGAATTGGCTGTGAGGTGGCTGTGGCCTGTTTTGCTTCTCTGATCTTCCAGCATTCACCCCAATACCTGGCTCCAGGTTTGTTTTTATTAATAAGAACTTTTGAGATTCATGCTACATCTGGTGTCCAACGTTTGTGGTATGAATTCATTAAAAACAACAACAACAACAACAACAACAACAACAAAAAACTGCTTGCCTGTGGCCTTGTGGGCCCCAGCTCAGGAGTTACACTCAGGCCGTTGTGGTGGCACATGCCGGTAGGATTTACTGAAGGAGGGAGAGGAAGGAGGATCCCGAGTTTGAGGCTTGGGAGAAGCTTTGGCCCGGGCTGAATCACAAACAGTGGTGGGACCATGGAGGCAGAGGCTCCTGCTCTGAGTTGCTGGCTCCTTCTTATTGGTGACTGCGGTGATGCTGCTACCTGGGACAAAGGGTTTACTGCTGCTGGTTTAGAGAAGAATTGCCAGGACCATCATGTTACAAGAAAGCATCAGCAAAGATCAGTTTGGAAAAGTTTGGCAAGACAAATGGTGGGGAGAAATTACTGGGAAGATTTTTGTCTTCTAGGGAAGAATGTTCATGGTTCAAAGAGACAGACATTTATCAGACTGTGATTGCTCCAAACACAAAGGAGGCACCAAAAAGAAAAAAAAAATCTAGAGGGAACCATGACCACGCCTAACAGCAACTTTGAAATCTTCAAAAGGTGATGGGATCCCACAATGATGATTCCACATGGACTTTGGTAAAGCCATTAACACCACAAAAAGATTGACTTTGGACTACAAACTGCTCAGGACATTTTTGAGATGGCTAGCTGAGATGATCCAGCCTGACAGACTACTCGAACACGGACTTGTGACAAGCCCTGAACTTTCCCATTATGCAGCGACTGGACAAATGATACAGGACTTGACAATTAACCCCAAATTTTTCTTTTCAGAATTTCTTAAAGATGACCTCACCCACAGAAAGCAGGAAGTAATTTTAAGAAAACGATGCCCACAATTCCAAGAGGTGGGATGGGAGGTTTTTGGTTGTTCAATGACTTATGGATATTGTCATTGTTTATGATGGTTGGTTACAAGTTATTAATTGCTAATGGTCAAGAAAAAAGCTGAACAAGGAGATTAGATTCAGAGGCTTTTTTTTTAAAAAAGAAAAAAGAGAATATAGATATGAGGTAGATCACTGACTCTACTCTGAGAAAAAAGATAAAGAAATAATAGGATAAATGGGTAGTTCACTGAATCTACTCTAAAAAGAAAAAGGGGAAGATATAAAAGTGAGAAAAGGTAGATTATTGAATCTATTATAAAAAGAAAAAAGAAAGAATATGGATATGATAAGATAAAAAGGGAGATTATTGAATCCACTTTTTAAAAGGAACTACTTGTGTTAAATAGGATAAGTAATAAAAATTTTTTTGTCTGAGTTTATCAAATATTACTGGACTAGACATTGTTAATATATATAATGGAGGGTTTTTTTTTACTGAATCTGTCAAATGTTAATGGACTAGACATAGTTAATGTAATTCTTGACTATAAATATTGTATATACTTATTGGATATAGTTTTTCTTGCATTAGTTATAAGCTTTTTAAAATTTTAGACAAAAAAGGGGAAATGTGGTGATATTGTGTTCCCCAAAATATTGTGCACCCTAATAAACTTATCTGGGGTCAGAAACAAAACAGCCACTAGATACAGAGGCTAGAAAATGGTGGCACTCACACCTTTAATTCTAGCATTCCAGAGGCAGAGGTCCACCTGGATCTCTGTGTGTTCAAGGATACAGCCAAGCATGGTGATTCACGCCTTTAATCCCAGAAAGTGAGTCTTTAATCCCAGGGAGTGATGGCAGAAAGCAGAAAGGTATATAAGGCGTGAGGACCAGAAACTAGAAGTTTTTGGCTGGTTAAGCTTTTAGGCTTTCAAGAAGCAGTTCAGCTGAGATCCATTTGGATAAGGACACAGAAGCATCCAGTCTGAGGAAACAGGATCAGCTGAGGAATTAGCAAGGTGAGGTGGCTGTGGCCTGTTTTGCTTCTCTGATCTTCCAGCATTTACCCCAATACCTGGCTCCAGGTTTGTTTTTATTAATAAGAACTTTTAAGATTCCTGCTACACTCTTGACATAAACAGAGATAGGTAATTTATGCTGGTTCTAATCCAGGAAAATTGTCATCACTAACTCTAAAATACGGACAAAGACCAAACTTTGGACTTGAAAGGAACAACCAAGAAAACACCAATATATTTTAACCAATGGTCTATATTAAACCAGCACTCCAACAATGCAGGATATAAAGGATAGATGATAGATAGGTAGATAGATGATATATAAATGATATATAGAGATAAATAGAGAATAGACAGAGGAATAGAAGATTGGGTAGATAGATGGATCCTAGAAGAAAAGCAGAGTTCCAAGGACCCTCCAGGTTCAAAGGGAATTATAGTATTCACCTACATAGTAAGAATTCCACTTAACTTCTCATGGAGTTGTTGGATAGTTTTGTGTTAAAATAAAAACACACCAGCAGGTATGCAAATTAAGATGAGAAGACTTTAGGAATATTTTCTGTGTTATCTTATAATGCTCAGGTGATGGGTGCCTAGAAAAATTACCCATGACCTAGAAAATAAAAAAAATATTCCCAAGGTATGAAGAGGAATAAAAATCAAATATTAAGAATATCCTGGAAGGTGAGAGTTGGATGTTTTATTTCCAGCCTTAGGCTACTATATTTTTTCAGTGAATAACTACTTCTTATAATCAGATAAATCATAAAGCTATAAAAAGTGGTAATTGACAAGTTCAACAAATCTAAGGAAATTAAAGCAAGGAGAAAATAATATAAAGAAATAATGTTTTATGAGGGGAAGCCTTGTAAGCCTATACTCTACTAACATCAAAGAAGCAAGATATGCATTTAGTCATGAGGTGAGTTCTCCTTTGCTGTCTACAAGAAACAGCTATGGGTGTGGAATGTTGAGTATGACACCTTCTGGCTGAGCACTTTTAGAAAATTCCCTAGGTGCTGGGAAGCTGGCTCAGTGGGTAGTGTTTGCTGTGCGAGCATGAAGACGTGAGATACTGGCATGATGGTGTGCCCCTATCATCCCCCAGGAAGGGAGGCAGAGGCAGGTATAACCTAGAGGCTCACTGGCCAGCCAATCTAGTTGAAATGGCAGGCTCCAGATTCACACGGGCACACACGGACACACACACACACACACACACACACACACACACACGGACACGGACACGGACACACACACATATCCATAACATACACATACAAATAAATAATAAAATAATTTTAAAAGGCCATAGTCTCTAGTCCTCTAGCCTCCTCACATATAAACTACAATAACATACACTTATAGAAAACACAAATTAGTAATAAGATATAAATGTATTTAGCAGTTGACATAAAGTGCCCAGTAAATGGAGAAGTATCATTTTTGTTATCATCATTGTGTCATGGAAATGGCACAGTTTGCCGGGCCTGGTGAGTCTGCAGAACACTCAGACTTCCTAGAGCGGAAATCCATGAGACAAGCCTTGCAGCTAGCACATAGCCGAGGACGCCTTTCTGTAAATACTTTCTACAGTGGCTGGAGACCTGTCTTGGTGATTAAGAGTTCTCTTGGGCTTTTGATCCCAAAGGGTTCAAGTCCACGACGGCAGAGTGGAAGTCCCATGCATGGTGGCTGCAACAAGCTGAGATCTCACATCTGGACTCTCAAGCAGGAAACAGGCATGGCGCTGAGAATGGTCCAGTCTTTCAACTCCCAAAGCCCGACGCCGGTGACACACTTCCTCCAGTAAAGCCACCCTTCCTCAACCGCCTGAACAATGCCAACTGGGGACCAAGTATTCCAATCATCCCATCACGGCTGCCAATCACTGACCAACAGAAGATAGCAAATCTGACGAAGGCAGACACTGTGCCCCATGGAGGGAACAGCCCAACTCCTCAAGGACAACACTGGGGCCTGGAGGGAAAGAGTCCCAAGGCCCCAGCACCTGATGTAGGTGTCCCACAGGAGGTGAGGCCACATTCCAGGAAAGACATCACCGTGCACAGAGGGAGGAGTGTGAAGGGTGAAGGGCACAGCTAACAAAGACACGGTGATTCAACACGGCTGAGAGGCGGCATGTGCTTAACCACTGTGAGAAGAATCAGTGAAGATGAGCAAGAGCCGAGCTAGGACAGCAAGCACGCTGCTCTGAGGGGTTTCAGGTTATCTTGAAAACGGACAGGAGAACCTGTAGGGCCTGAAGGGGAGGAGATGGGTAGTTTTGCACTGGTGCTGCCAGCTGGCTGGAGGACGTCTTTGAGGTAGCCACCATAGTGGTGAGGGCACATGAAGCAGTCACGGTGAGGAAGTGCAGTGACCTCAGTGCAGGGCTGCAGGACTGCAGGAAGGAGGCTGGTTCCTGAGCTGTCTGGGAAACACAAGCCGGGAGGGTGCAGCATCGCACACCCTCAGCAAACTGAAAACATCTGCACTCTCTCCTAGTCTCTGCGCCTCAGCTAAAAAGTCATTTCCAGAGGTCCAGTCAAGGATAACCTTATTGAGAACCAGGGCTCCCTGTGTCCTGACTGTGAATGCAACATGACCATCAGCCTCCTGCTCCTGACACCGTACCATGGTGGACTGTATCTCCTGGAGCTGTAGGCCAAAGTAAACTCTTCCTTCCTTAAAAATTAATTAACCACAATGACAGGTACGAGTGAGCAGCAGTGAAGAGGCTGAAGCAAGAGGACTCCAAGTTTCAGGCTAGCTTGGGCTACACAGAGACCCTGTCTCAGAGGCAAACTTAAAAAAATAAAAATACAAACAAACAAACAACTTCCCCCTCTGTTTCTGACTCATCTTCCTCTCGGTCTTTTTCACAATAGCGAGCTGCATTGGGAGTTGTTCACATATTTGTCCGCTGGTCACTGTTTCCCTCATGTCACATTCGGTGAGTGCCGGGGACACACATTTGGTGAGTGCCGGGGGCACGCATGGGACTGCATTCGGAGACTGACCTCACACATCACTACAGGGCCCAGAACTCCTGAATAATTACATTCACATTTTCCCACGGGCAGAGAGAAGATGAGGGTGCCAATGACCAAATTAGAAAATACAAAAGAAGTGACAGATTCTTGTGAAGACAGAAGAGAATTGCTTTGGAAGGGAACAATTTTAGCAGGAGCCTGTAGAAATTACAACTGGGAATATCTAGTGGCCAATAGATTAAACAAGTACAAGACTCGGGGCACAGATGTGGGCTGGAAACGGGGACATAAAAGCCAGAATGTTAGACGGTAGCATTGAATCCAGTCACCTGACAGCCACTGATCCAAGGGGAGGAGATGCTAAAATCCTTGTGTAGCTCAGCAGGCTTATGCTCTATTGAGAGGGACAATTGGCTGGGCAAGCATCATGCCCAAGCATTCATAGTGCCTCCCAGACAAAGGGAGCACCTTTAAGCATCTGTGGTACCTCCCAGACAAAGGGAGCACCTCTAAGTATCTGTGATGCCTCCCAGACAAAGGGAGCACCTTTAAGTATCTGTGATGCCTCCCAGACAAAGGGAGCACCTTTAAGCATCTGTGGTACCTCCCAGACAAAGGGAGCATCTCTTCTGACCCAAGAGCAGTGTCAGCTACAGAGCTTGTCTATATGAGTGAAGAGCACCCCAGACTAAAAGCATGGAGCACTTAGCATAAGCAAAGCCCAACATTCAATCCCCACCACTGTGGCAAAATGAAACCAACAGAAACATCCAGTAAGGTAAGAATATTCAAGAAAAAGAATAGAAAAGGCAGCCACAGACAGCCTGGCTCTCCCCCGGCTGGGCTGCAGGGATCTGCACTGTGTGTGACTTCAGCTGAGAAACTGAGGAAGGCTGCATGTGGACTCCAGGATGTACCTTCAAGTCCCAGTTTCTACATTTGCTTACTACCTGTCACCCCCAGATACATTTAACTCTGCAGGCCTGGTGGTTTTCGCTTTTAAAATTGAGGAAATCACAGTAGCTTCTCCACAGGTTTCTAGAGAAGATTAGATGAAATGACATAACTAACGTTTGGCACAGCCCTCAGTGCAGACCAAACCCCAGGAAACACCATCTTCGTAACAGTCAAGCGGGCCCTCGTGTGCCACCACGAGACTCTTCACATGGAGTATGCGCTGTCCCTGGTGGAGCGTGCTGACAGCAGAGAGTGTTAGCTGTCAGCTTCCACAGCCCCGTTGTCTACATTCACAAAGCCACCTCTCTTAGGTGACAATCCTTTCTGAGAGCGTGCCAGGTTTCCTCAACCCTTTAAGCATTCAGAAGTCCCCGCTTTAAAAACCATCCGTCCATCCTGCTTTGTTTAACTGTGAGGAAGAGGACATTCTCCAACACAAAATGTGTTTCTCTCCAGCAGGGCCCAATCTCTCTAAGTCACTAGGCAAGTAACTGTATACATACAACATCATGAGACATGATGTACCTGCTAAAGGAGGGCAGGAAGCCTGCCACAGAGGCACGGAGAGACATCATCAACATGGAACTCACAGGCTGGAGTGCATCATGGGACTAATTCTGAGGATGTCTGATCAAAGAAGCGTACTGCGTGACAAGGAAGAGCTTATGGATTTAGGAGCACTTTCCCAGGATATAAGATTTAACACTCTGGCAAGGATCTGGGGGGATGATGTGAGTATCTTCCTGGGATAACACCTAGAGGATGGTGAAGATGCTGATCCATTCAAAGAGCTGGAATAACCGTGGCAGATGGTAACATACAGGAATGAGACTGCAGGAATTGAGCCAAGTAAAGCAGATACACCACATGAGGCTGAGCACGCTTTGTGACTGGAGTCCGTGGTGCCAGAGCAGTAAGGACTGCACTGTGAGATGATGGCCAGTGTCGCAGCCCAGTGGTGGCTGCTCCACAGCTCAGCAAGGACAGTGGAGAGCTGTTACAGTGCTAACCTCACAAAGTGTGGGAATGATAGGACCATGAAATGTCAAGCCTGGATGGGTTCAATTATGACAAATGTTGGGTCTGCAGCCTCAACTACAGAGGCCATGGAGGTACTTAATTGTGTGTTTCATGCCAGAGGGGGAACAAATGAGTAAAAGAAAAAAAAAGATACTCTTCATATACATAATCAAAATCAAAAGATGCCAAGGATAGAAGAAGTAGTACCTCGAAGATGAGAATCGAAGAGTTATCTCAGGAGAAGGTTGGGCTTCTCTGTCCAGTGTCCAGGTTGTAGACCCAGATCTACTGGCTCAGGGGAAGAAAGCCCTATGATGTCATTCAAATGCATGCCATGATCCCGTTTCACAACTGTCTTCACTGAAAACTCTTCTGACTCCAAGTGTGTGGAGTCTTCTCACACATCAATTTATCCTCTCCTAACAGGGAGATGTCCTACTCAATGCTGACTATCTGGCACAACTCCCAAACCTCACTTATTGAAGTCTCAGGGCCATAAGCCATACGTACTTCGTCTGCTAAGCCCAGGGTCTCCCATCCTTCTCACCAACCAGCTATAAATTGAGAGTTCCCATGACCTCTTTCTTAGGGTGAACAATTTGCTATAATGTTCACAGAACTCAGAAAGACAACTCACTTATTATCTATTAATTATAAAGAACACAACTTGCCGGGCGGTGGTGGCGCACGCCTTTAATCCCAGCACTCGGGAGGCAGAGGCAGGCGGATCTCTGTGAGTTTGAGGCCAGCCTGGGCTACCAAGTGAGTTCCAGGAAAGGCGCAAAGCTACACAGAGAAACCCTGTCTCAAAAAACCAAAAAAAAAAAAAAAAAAAAAAAACCACACAACTGGGGAATAGTCCATGGAAGAGCAACATGGGGCGGGTATGGCCCAGCTGGGTGCAGAGCTTCCACTCAGCCCCCACGGGGTGTAACAGTTAACACCCACTCTCTGCACTCTCTGCCTTAGCTTTGCTCCGGGAATCTGTCACATAGACAAGACCGACTAATCATTCAGCACTGATGACTGGACTCAAACTCTGACCCCTCTCCCCTCCCTGCAGTTAAGATGGAAGTTCCAAACCTCTGATCACATGGTTGGTAGCTCTGACAACCTCAGCTTGACATACTGAAACTATCCAGGGACACACCAAGAATCACCTCACTAACAAACCCAGGCATGGCTGAAAATGATTATTAATAACAGAGATCACCCTTTCACTTGGGAAATCAAGGGCATTTTAATAGATCCAAGCCAAGAATTAGACATGAAAAATAAGTGTGTGTATGACATATAAAAACATATATATGACATTTTTATCATAATATTTCATTCTCAAAGTGGCATCCATTTACTTTAGCAACTGTACAGTAAAGAAAGGCTATTACCCAAACATTTGGAGAATTCTTAGACAAGAAGTCTTTGTTGACATTGATATTCAGAGACATAATGTGGCATTATGATCCTCTACTAGCATGAAGATAAAGAACCACCAGGCAGTAAATCTAGCCCTAGTCCAGAGTCCATGAAGTCTATGAATTATTTAGCACTCATTCTTAGTCCCTATGATAGCTAATCTTGATTGTCAACTTGATGGAATTAGAATCACCATGGAAACAAACCTTCGGGCATACCTGTAAGGGGGTCTATAGATTGAGTTAACTGAGGTAAAATGATCCATCCAAAATATGGAGTCCTGAATTGGATAAAAAGGAGAAATCTAGATAAGTATGAGCATCCATGACCCTTTGCTTCCTGACTGTAGATGCAGTGTGACCAGCCACTTCAAGTTTCTGACACCAAGTCTTCTTTACCACGATGGACCATACTCTAAGTGTGAGCCAGAGTAGTACTCTTGTCAGGAATTTTGTTACAGCAATGAGAAACACAACTAATTCAATACCTGAGTGGGCGCGCACGCGCGCGCGCGCGCACACACACACACACACACACACACACACACACACACACACGATATAGGTATGACCATAGCCAATAGTTGGCATAATTAATATTATCAAGAGCTAGCATATGGGGAAAAGCCAAATAGAAGCCTCTGAAATTGTCCCACACTCGAAGCATAAGATAGGGAACTAAAAATATCATGTCTCAGGCAGAATGGCAGGAAGCGGTGCCACTTCCAGACCTAAAGGATGTGGTGTTAGCCATCCTGTCACCACCTTATTTAATTCACAAGTCTGGCCTCTATGATGAAGCAGATGGATCCTGGAGGAGGAGTACACACTGGTGAAAAGCTGAAAATCAGGAGCCTCGACTGCAGCTGCTGTGCTGGATACGTTATCTACGGCAGCGCAGATTAGCACAGGCTCAGATACAGGCTGCACAGCTATTGATCCGGCAAACGAATTCTTTCCCGTCCCTATCAGAAAAGAGGATGGGAAGTAGCTGCACTGGCTTGAACAGACATGTGTTTGCAGTCTCGCCTAGGGCACTGTGGAGGAGACAGCCCACGGTGCAACAAGTGACCACGTGCTCAGATTTGCTCATCGTGACCCGGATGCTCTCAGACTCACCAGCTCATAAAATTGAATGGGCTCAGCAGCAATCCACCTTAAATTCGAAGTGGTTCACGAAGTCGAAAGGCCTGTGGCTTCCCACCTGCTCTTCTGCACCAGCATGTGTCCTTTCCCAGCCACTCTGCACAGCTTCCGCCCCAGGGGAGACCACTCGTGACCCATTTGAGATGTGGAAGAGACTCTGAGCTCTGTTCACAGAGAGGGCAGTGTGGTTCAAGAGTGAAGGCTAACAGTGAAGGTGGCGGCCTACTGCGTCACTTGGAGCTAACCCGGGTAAACAGTGGTAGTTGGGATTCCTCTCTCTAAACAAAGGTTTGGATAATGTCGCAGTGAGTTTTCTCATTTCTGTAACTGAACACTTGACAAGAAACAATTTAAGAAAGAATGGTTTATTGGTGCTCACAATTTGAGGGTGCAGTACTCCGTGCTGGGAAGGCAACGTGATGGCAGCGGCTCTTGGCCATAATGGAAGGAGCAGGAAGCTGACTGCTCACATCCTGGGAGATCAGGAGACAGAGACGAGACAAAAGTGGTCCAATATAAACCTCGAGGCTGGTCCACAGGAGAATATACACCCCAGATGCTCTCTGATGATCACCTGCAGGGGATCCTTAAATAGCATCACCAGCTGGGGACCAAATATTCAAACACATGAGCCTGTGGGAGACACTGCACAGATATCCTTGAATAGGCAGATTACTGGGGCATCCAATTTGTGTTAAAGAGAACTGGCTCCAGGTGAGAACATGAGTGAAGTCCCAGAAAGGGGCAGATGGCTTCGGCTTAGCTGAGGAGAGAAAGGACAAAAATGAGGACATGAGGAGAAGAATCTCCAAAGCATCGAGTGTGGAGGCTGAGGCCCAGTGGATGATAATCAACTGAGGTTGTATCGAATCCTGCTTCCACACACAATCTCTCCACTTGCCTGTTATGTTCCCACATGTTGAGTCCAAGAAAACAGCCCAGTAAACATGCAGGTCACACACAGAAACACCTGAAATACTGAAGTCACCTCTCTGCGCTGGACTGTGCCCCTGTGCCTGGTACTGCCATAGTAACATGTAAGATGGTTTTCATGAACACCTGAGGGGTAACGACTGGACACCAAGCAAGTGGTTTGGGCAGAGGTCTCCAATGAGTGATTTCTGAGCTCTGTACCAATTCTTGCCTTCTTGGCTATACTACAGGTCCAAGAGCCTAAGAAGGGCCTAGAACAAAGAGGATTGTTTATGTGCATTTTGTTACAACTACACACACACACACACACACACACACACACACACACACACACACACACTGCAGCAGGCATGCCAAACACATAGATGCTGGAGTTTGGACAACTACGCTGCCTACTAATAATCAGCAAATCAATCACTATCGTAACAGTAAAATTAAGAAAGACTAGCTATTGGAAGGGCCGGGTGGTGGTGGTGGCACATGCCTTTAATCCCAGCACTTGGGAGGCCAGCCAAGTTCGAGGCCAGCCTGATCTACAAAGTGAGTCCAGGACAGCAAGGACTAAACAGAGAAACACTGTTTTGAAAAATCAATAAACAAACAAACAAACAAATAAGTAAATGAATGAATGAATGATTGAATGAACGAACGAACGAACAAATAAATGGAAAGAGTAGCTATTGGACTTAGAGAAACACATCATCTTAGAGAAAAATGGTACGTCACAAATAAACTTCTTTTCTTGAAAATTAATTCTACTTCATAAGCAGAACTCCCTGGCTTCAGATGGCTATTCCAGATGTCCAGATGTCCACAGGGTTGTGCAGAGCTTGGAATTGGGCAAGCATTGGAATGGCTTCCTTAAATTAACTCTGTGATGTTTTTATTTGTAAGTTAATTAAAATAGAGTGATTCTATTTTAAAAATTAGTATTACTTTGCTGTCACAGTATCCCTGGCCTAAAATTCTTTCACAAATGCTCACATGCAATGCTTCAGGACAGTTGAAAATGTCTTACATATTATAAAAGCCTTTTTTTTTCAAACACTTAAGATAACAGAATAAATTTTATTAAAATATATGCAGTGTTCGCTGCAAAAGAAATGAGGCAAAGGTGGGCAGCCTGAAAGGTGTCCTTGGCGAGAGGCTGGAGGTCTTCTGCAAGGTCACCCTTCCAACACAGCAGGCCTGGGAGCTGCCTGCTGGGGTCCAGCTCTCTTCCTACCCTGCCCTCACCCTGCACCTGCCTGAACAGGGGAAGAGCTGGAAAGCCTCCTGGCACCTGGTGGGACAACATGAAGCTAGTTTTCACCAAGATCACTTCTTTCATAGATGAGCCAAAGTAACCAGATTCGGGCCCTTAAATGATTCACAGAACTCTGATGACTCTGATGCGTCCAGCAGCAGCTGCTGCACCTTGCCTTGATGGTTTAACATGTGACAGGTGTCTGTGCCCTTAGGAACACAGTACTTGAATAGCTAATAGCCTCCTCCTAATTCAATGCCCCAGTACTACTACCTAAATAATATTTCCTAAAGTTTTAAATAGTCCCTATTATTGATCCATTTGTTATTTGTTTTATGTTTAACTGTATGGTTATGTTTACTGGTTATAAAAGTGATTTCTTCACTCTAACAATGCAGAAGTAAGAAGTCCTGGTCCTCCCCTTCGTATTCCATCTACATGGCATCAGCAGCAGGCAACATTGGGAAGGTTTATACACATTTATATGCATCAATCTTTCTGCAGACAGGAGCAGAAGGGCACCCAATTTTCACACTTTCCCTCTTTTTCCAGATGGGCCTTGTTTTTGGTGTGCTGTGTTTTACAGATTTTTCTTTCTGTTCCCCTGATCCAATCCTTTCTGGTTCCCCCGATGATGTGTTTGTAGGTGTACAAAATGCGAATACACCTGTGCCTTGGATTGATGGTGCTGGAAGGAATCCTCCCCTCTCCCTCCCCAGCCCCCACCTCCTCAGCTCTGCGCCTTTCCCCCTATCAATTCTTACATTCAGGTATTTACACTTTGATCTCAGCCCCACCCCCACCCCCATCCCCCCACTTCCCTGATTCTTGCTGTGACTTCAGATGCCAGCCAGAGCTCATTATTTTGATTCTCATAATTGGCTTGATTTCTCCACCAATTACATATCGAATGTTTGAGAATAGCTTCCTTCTGTCTTTATTCATAAATAACTTAGCTAGATACGAATTCTTGGGTTACTCTCCATTCTCTCTTTTCAGACCTCTAAAAATATTGCTTCGACGTCTCCAAAATTTGAGGCACATTTGGTATTTTCCTTCCTGAATATCATTTGCTTCTTCCTGTAAGGGACCAGCGAGCCACTTTCTATTTTTCTTAATGTTCACTGTTTCAGCAGGCACGGCATTATTTGTTAGTCTAATTTGGGGCAGGGGTGGGGGGCGGTTGGCAGGTTACAACAACCTGACCTGGGGAAGCAACATTCTCTTTTGGAAGTTAGAAGATGGGTTCTAGAACTTAAAATGTTAGGCTTTACATAAGTCTTTGAAATTCCCCAAGACTTAATTTTCATGAAGAAATGCAGGAGTGATGCACATTATTTCTGAGAAAACTTCTCCATCTCACAGCCAATGATCCCCATTCAGATGTGTGACATGTGCAGTGTTTATTGGATACCATGGTCTGAAACACTGAGAATACAGTGTTTATTCTAATTTAAACTCATCATAATGAAAAGGGGGGATAGAAATAGGTAATCCACCAGCTCTTCCTCCTACATATATGTTCAATGAGTTAAAAATTAGTGAACGCTCACATGTAGGATGCTGCAGAGAATGTGGAAGAGTATTAGAAGAAACAGGAGAAGCCTCAAGCCTCATTCTCAGGTCAAGGGCCTGCTCGTTTGAAGGCATCAGCATAGGTATGAATAGTGCTGATCTGTGAGGTAAAGACAGAACTAGTCTTATAAACAGAGATGGGGGGCAGAATGCCAGCTCTGAAAGCCCAAAGCTAGGTTGCACCCTCAATTCCAATTAGAGAATGAGTAATGGTGGTCAGGAGACAATGGAAAGGGAAAGGTCCAGAGACTTCCTCATCTGAGGTTTGAGGTTTAGGTTAAAATGGAGGAAGAATTGGGGCAGAGGGTGAGAGATATGCACAGTTGCTAAGTCCTGGTTAGCATTTGGTTCCAATTGTCATTGATTCAGCTATGACCTTATAAGGTGTTCCAATAAGTTCTCATCAGATGAGAAGACCAACTAGTTCCTACAAGATGATTACCACTCCACCCTTGTGCCTTCTACAGGATGGTAAGTCCTCCAGGCTCAGCTCTTCTCAGAATCGAAGGTGACTATAGGTTTAGGTCAATGACTTGTTCATCTCTGCATCTTCAGCCTTGAAACAGGCTGAGATAGGTTAGGTAGGCAGACTCATGAGTGAGTCACCGGCCAATGCCGAGTCAAGCAGGAGTCTGAGCCCAAGACAGGATACACAAGTAAACTGTTACACAATAAAGACAGAGAAAAGCAGGTTCAAGTGCCCTGCTTTCCATCACCTAGTGGTACCAGGTGAGGAGTCAACACTTTTTGGCAAGAGCAGCTGCGTGCCTGTTGTTATGTTATTAATGTAACTGAACCATGGGTATGAGTTTGGGCAAACCAGAAGAGCCCTGGTTGGAATTCTGCTCTTGCGTTACCAATCTGTGGTGCTGGGCAAATTATAAAGTCTCCCCTCACCCCAACTTTCTTATATGTAAAATAGTTATTCCAACTTTCTACTGATATTGTGAGTATTAAATGAAGCATATTTATTTAAATGGATATTTAGCTCTCTACCTCCCAGATGCTTTCTCTCTGAGCTCTCTTCCCATTTTAACATTCTGTGAGTCTAATTAAAATTGGAATAATATAGCATATTATTCATTTCCCCCAATTTCTCTGTAATATTTTTGTAAAGCACTTGCCATTAGAGCTTGGGTGCAATATTTTTCTATTACTTGAAATCTAGTTTTAATGAAATATTTGCTGAAGACCCATTTATAGTCCCTAATTAAGCATGACAGATGGGTGTCCCTGAGATCACCATTTAGTAATTGCCAAATAGATACCATAAAAAACACATAAAGAAGAAGAAAACCACTTGGTAGCAGCCGATGTTTCTCATCTCCCCACCTAGTCATTTCATCAGATTTGGGGAATTCTCTGAGGTCAAAAAGAAATGAGATGTGTGAATAAGCAACTTGACATTTCATTTCTACACAATCCATCTGCAGAACCTGGATTTGACGTGAAAGCTTGCTCCATGAAAGAACAAGTGAAACGCTGCATTTCACAAACAACGAACAGGTGTTCGTGAACACACTCTATGCTGGTTCTATAAAAAAAAAAAAATGAAAGAGAAATAAAATATATGCTTAACTGCTTTAACTATTTTAACTTTGTTTCCTGGAGTTATACTTTATCTGGCTAGGTTATTGATGATATTATTTAAATACAATTCTAAAAAAAAATCAGACCATTAGGTTGCAAATAAAATTGTCATTGTTTCCATTCACAAAAAGACCAGGTAGAAGATGTGTCCATTAGCAGTCTAGCTTCCTTCTGGGGACCTGATGTAGAGCCTTAATGAAGCATATACAACATTATAGGACCAATACTGGGATCAGAACTGTACAGTCACAGGGTGACCTCAAGGCAGATTGTTCCATTTGGGGGGCCTCATTTTCTTCAACTGCAAAGTAGGGACAAAGACCCAAGTAAATAATGGTGCCCCCAAGAGTCAAAGGGCTGCTTTAAAAACTAAGGTAACAGCCTTAACATCATGTCATTAATGATTTCAGAGGAGGAAATAAAATCTTGGCATCCTCTTTTGCTTTTTATTTTATTTCCTGCTGCCCCCAAATCTAAAATACTTTGATACCTTCTCCTTCTATCAGTTTCTAGTGTATAATACAAATTTTGAGAAATTATTCTATTCTGCTTCATTCTAGTTTCAAAATTAAAGCCTTAATAACCATCCATCTAATCAAGTGGACACATCTTTATGTGTTAGTATCTCACAGGTACAGTATGTTCCCTTCGGAGCTATAAGTACAGAGGGATTGCAGAACCCATTATGAGACAGAATCGATGACTCGAATCCTGCCTTTGGTATTGCTGGGTCTAAAGATGTGAGTCACCCTCTTAAAAGGACTTCATTTATAAAGACTTTATAGGAGATCACAGGCCCTAGGGGGAACTCACTGTGGTTACGTTAAAGACTCATGCTATCACACTGCCTTCTAAATGTTTACATCCATACTCACAGATTTATGTTGCTCTTATCTTTGGTCAGAGAAGTCTCTGTTCTCAGTGGGGAGTAGTTAATGCTGATACTCATAACTAGTCAAAGTGCTGAGTATAAGTAACCATGATAACTCAGCTGTGGCTTCATCATCTGTATTAACCTCGCCCCCCCCCGCCACATCACAGGAAATAACACAAAACAGTGGGCAGAAAGAATGTAAGCGCTGACAGATGAGGGCAGTTGCAAAATGCTGACTTCTGGGTGTGGTGTGGCATCTGTAGAGACCTGCACAAAATCCAGCCAGTCAAAATTCTGACCAGAAGTAGGTCTGCTCTTGGGGGAGGAGCTGGTGACAATGGATGGTTACTGAGGGAGAGAGACACTTTCCTTTGGGGCCATGGCTACTAGTAGGTTACCCATGCTTCGGTGAATGGCCCCAAACCCATGCACATATGGGCAGCACCGACTAGACTCAGGAGATTATCAACAACAAGATATACATGGAGGCCATGAAGTCGGGAGGAAATATGGCAGGACACTAGAGAGAGATGGAGGATGGTAATGATGATGAATATGATCAAAATACATTGTATAAATACATAGAACTTTTAATGAATAAGTATTTAAAAAACTCTCGTTTTAAAAATCTAATCTCCACATAGGACGTCTTCTTCCTGCCATCTGCAGAGCCTTCTTCTGGCTCTACCGTCCTTTGCTCTGCCCACTGTTGGCTGGCAGGTCTTCACAGACTGGCACTCTCTTGCCCTGGAAAAATCACATCACTGAGCTTGGAAGAGAGCAGGAGGAGAAAGTGGGAATGTCCCCAGATGAAAGTCTTTAACTTTCAGAGTGCTAATGTGACACTTTGGGAATGTCCTTCCTGCATCTATTGTTTTCCAAGGGCTATTACCCCAGAAGATTCAAAATGCCAGAGGGGTAGCTGCTTTTTCATACTGTTTGGTTCATTTTCTTTGCACCATGTTTCTCATACTTACGAACTTGCCATTGTCTGAGAATGCATTTAGGCCTCTCAGGAGGCTATGGTTACCACTTTAAAATCATTAGTTTGTCCAACATTCCATATGCATAAGAGCCCTCCAGGTTAACTCTTTCCATGGCCGGGCCTGGTGAGACAGGCACATAATCCTAGCTAATTGAGAGACTAAGTCAGGAAAATGTCACATTCAAGGCCTGTCTGAGCAGTTTAGTGAGACTGTTTAGAAGAACATAGAAAGAAATGGACAGATATTGCTCAGGGGTAGAATGCTCATCTAGAAGGCAGAAGCCTGGGGTTAAATCAACAGGCACACACATGCAATGCATGCACCCACCACCACCACCACCACCACCAACACACAACAACAACAACAACACCATGGCCAGGGACTGAAGAGATGGGCTCAGTGGTTAGGAGCACTTCCTGTTCTTTCAGAGACCTTGGTTCAGTTATCGACACTCATATGGGTGGATCATAATTGTCTGTAACTCCAGTTCCAGAAAATCTGATACCCTCTTCTGGTCCTTGGGGGAAGGGCACACACATTGTATACATTCATACACGCAGGCAAGTAATCTTAAGTCTTTGTAAAAATGACCTGACTGGAGCAACTATATATTAATATACATAAAATGACAATTGCTCGTGAGACCTTTAGGGCTCATGAGAAACAAAGTTATTTCAATGTTTCCATGTTCTCAGTGTCACACAGCCCCTACTAACTAAAGTGGAAACTAGCTCAGCATGCACCCCTTATACAGAAAACAGTGAGAAGAGGTCTGCCTGGTAGGAAGAAGTTCCTATGAATCTGTTGCCGAAGTAGTGGCAAAATTACAGATTTAGGAACTATTAGGCTAGCAGGTATTTTCAGAGTTTACAGACAGGGAATCTAAGCCCCAGGAAAGATCAATAACTGTACCATCTGCCCCATATTTCCTGAAGCATTGACAGAACATGCTCTCCATCACTCTCAGAACCTCTAAGGGACCTCTGAATAATTTCATAACTGGAGTGCTCCCATAATCGACCACTTCTCCTGATGGTAGCCTTTTGCAGACACAAAGAGGTGCAGTTGTAAGATAGCAGATGAAAAATCAAACCCTGCCACCCAATAGAAAGTATCCACAGAATGGCTTGAAAACAGAACGGTGGCTTCGGAAGTGGTTCCCTTTCTAGAAGCTTCGTGGTGGCCAGTGAAGGCTTTTGAGGCAGGACGTCTTTGGCCCGGGAGCCGCAGTCGAGGCATCTGTGGTAACCTGTGCTGTGTGCTCACATTTGTGACACCAGCCCCAGTGTAGGACTCTCACGATAAACTTTTCAATCTCCATCTACAGAAGGAACAAGTGCCATTCAATCCTCGGGGACATTTCCTCCGCATCAAGAGATGCTATTAACGTCAAGCCACCGTCACATTTCATCTTAAGGGGCATTGAATAAGCACAGTGAATTCATACAGGTGAGCCATGTGGACTGGCCATAAAACAGCACATTGTTCAGGTTGAATTATTTCATTAATGCTTATTCTTTGAGTAAATTGGGTGATAACTTTGCCCAATTGTTGTGGTCTATATGGAGGAAGGCTATGAAATTGAAGCCTTTGGTCTCCACTGTGTTTATATTCAGCTCCATTTTTCTTTTTCTGCCACAATCAGTGGGTTTGGGGGGATTTAGACAGAGAATCTTAAGGTTTTTTGTTCCTTGTCCTTTTCAGACAAGGCTCCTTTTCCCTAGGATCTGGCCACCACCTACCTTGGTTTCTTTTCCTGTTGCTGTAATAAAATACCTGATAAAAATCAGCTTAAGGAAGGGTTGACTTCCGCTCTCAACTCAAGGCCCATTCCACCGCAGTGGGAAGTCTGGGCAGCAGGCAGATAAAAACCTGGTCCTGACATATCACACCACAATCAGAAGATAAGAGCAATGGATACAAGCACTCAGCACTGTCCTCCATGTATTCATCCCAGGTCCCACCCACAGGGAAAGTGGGTCTGGACACCCCCACCCTGGTAGGTATGTCCAGAAGCCATCTCTCTGGTGATTTTATATGCTATCAAGATGACAGTTGGCAGGAATCACCAGGACACCCTTTGTTCACCTCTACAACAAAAATATCATTTTGCTCAGTTGGGTTGGGGATTTTTTTTACTAAAACAAGGGAGGACGGAGAGAAATGGAGAAGAAACTCCCTGTCAGAGACTGATTGAGGAAATTCATAGATTATGAAGGTGGTTGGCTAGTATGACACCCAAGATCTCTTCTGATTCTCTAGCCCACTGGTTGAAAACCTCCACCTGTTTCTGGCACTAAGTTGGCTATTGCTAATAGAATCCACAGCAACTTTGCACAGAGCAACACCGGTTTGCGTAAGACATGGTTCAGGGATAAATGTTCTAGCCCGCCACTCCACCTCTGCCCTCAAGTGGGGAGCTATGACTCAGAGACTCATCTGGCCAACTGAGCAGAGTTCCTATGCTGGGGAGGTCTGTGGTACTCTGAAAGACCCCTAAACTTTCTGCAAAGCAAGAGAAAAATCCAAAGGTGTGGCCATGAACACTGGCAGAAAGCTTGACCCCCTTAAGTGCAAAGTGTGGCCCTTGGAGTCACAATTCTGTGTTTGAATCCTGAGATGTCCTTGGTCCAATTAACCTCTCAAGGGATTAGTGTTCTCCATGACCACACTGGGTACATCACACGCCCCGTGACAGTGTTCTCCATGACCACACCAGTATGGCCACATCTCCTGTGACAGTGTTCTCCATGACCACACTGGGAACATCACACGCCCCGTGACAGTATTCTCTGTGACCACACTGGGTACATCACAGGCTCTGTGACAGTGTTCTCCGTGACCACACTGGTATGGCCACATGCCCTGGAGGAGAGTGGGAGGGCTAAAGTGATGAGTATGAGGTGAGCTGAAGTTCAGCTCCAGTCTGGGAATAGCTAGCACTTAGCTTCAACTCTGGCCTTGATCTTGGGAAAATGTAAAACACAACTTATTGTTTCATTTTTTCTTGGGCCTTGAACGTGATCAGTGACACATGCCTCCCCTCACTTACCCAAAACTATCAGAATACATGCAATTAGTAACATGAGCAAAGGGGTTTGTTCAGATTCACTGTTAATGTGTGGGTATGTTAGTCCTGGCTCTGCTTGATTATTCTACTTCATCCGTAACACTAATAACATAATAATGTTTATGTTTTCTGCATTTTCCTATCTTCCTAACCATACTAAATTAATAGGCTGCACCATGGCAGCAATTTCATCTGCTTTGTTTATTCTAGAATAGTCCCAGCCACTTCACAGGCACTCAGTAAATTGTTGTTAATGAGCAAAGGATGAAGGAACCAACCACACACCCTGAGCTGTAGCCTAATACCAGGTGTGCAAGAGCAATCTGCTTTTCTCTGCTACACCTGGGCCAACCTGCCATGCTTCATCAGACTGACAGTATGGAACTCCACCCCTTCCCTAAGACTGACTGTGGAACTCCACCCCTTTCCTGAGACTGACAGTATGGAACTCCACCCCTTTCCTAAGACTGACTGTGGAACTCCACCCCTTTCCTGAGACTAACAGTGTGGAACTCTACCCCCTTTCCTGAGACTGACAATCTGAGACTCCCACTTTCTTGTGCTGAGAATACAGAGGTCATACAAGACACCTGAGTACCCTATCCAGTGCTAAGGTGTCAGGTAACCCCAAGTCTGCATTTGGTTTATGTTTCCATGTTGACAACTATAGAAATATCCTTTCTGGGTACTATCGGATAATTCTTCTCTACCAGACCTCTGAATCACCCAGAATTCTTACTCTGATATTTCTAGGCATTTCTGGGTGCCCAGAACCATTTTAGACTCCAAACCACACTGATTTGGGGGAGATTCTGTGCACCTGGGGTTCTGTTGGCTTGGACTCTGCAACTGTACGTCTTCTCTGGAACCCGTCTCTTACCTAGGAAGATCTCAGAGATGCCTCGGGTCCAGATTTTTCAGCCTCAGCCATTCTAGCCTGAGCCAGGCTCAGAGAGCAGGCACAATATTCCTTCCTTAGGGGCACATCCTGCTATCTCTGCATGTCCTGCCCCTCAGAGAGAATGCTTCTTACTCATCAAGGTAGCCTGGAGTCTTCTCCAAGTCTGTGCTTTTGAAACCCAAAAGGCAGGAAAGCGACTCCCCTTTCTCTTTTGTTTATGGCCACTTTTTTTCTTCTGATTATAGCCAGTCAAATGTAACAAAGGGGTCAAGGATTAAAAGGAAATAGGAAGAGAAACTGTTCATCAGTGTTTGGAAAACATCACGCATGTACATGCACATGTACACATGCTCGCATGAGTCTAGCTGTTTCCAGCTCTCCCACCCTCTCTTGTCTGTGAAACGGCAGATCAACTTGTGTAAGAGCCCTCCAGCCATCCTTAAAGAGCCAGTGTGGGGCATGTGCCATCTATGAACAGATACAAGCGTGCTCGGTGCCAGGCCCTCCACTCAGCTGCTCCCTGCTGAATCACCACATCCCATGAGAAGTTTCTGTTTGGTAGGAAGGCCACCAGCCCCTGCTTGCTGACCCTGGCCAAATCCCGTTGTATTCATTCAATGAATGTTTTCTACAAGCTACACAGTGTTCTAAAGAACAAGAGGTTAGCCCAAAAGTGCTTAATGCAAAACTAAGAGACTCCAGGCTAGAGATCTGCCCTCAATCACCAACAACCCAGATTTGGTGGCACTGTTTGTGCTGCTGTGACTTTCTTTATGTCTACACATTCAGGGCACCACAGAAGAAGTCGAAGAAGCTCCTCTCTGTGAGCAGAGAGCACCCCAGGTGTTACACAAAGAACTTCTTGTTTATATATTACGAATGGACTTGACAGAATAGTATTTGAGCCAAAAGATAATGTTCTCAACAAAACTGGGGTTCCTGTGGGTAAGTAAAAAGTAAATATGGATACTATAGAGCAACTAGAACTTTCTACCAATCTTTCATGTATTGCTATTTTATTGTTGTAAATATATTTATTAATACATTGAATGCCTTGTTAGCATATACTATAATGCACAATTGTAAGCTTTGTTGGATTTTCATATATGTCTATAATACATTTTGATCACATCCAGGTAAACTACCCTCTTGTGTCCCACTTCATGTCTGCTGATGTCCTTCCTCTTCTGTTTGTTTGCTTCTGACGAACCAGTCTGTTTCCTCTTAATAAATCAGCTGCCATACTTATTATACTTTTCAACCAGAGAGTGAGTTCTCCAACAAAACAAACCTCTCTAGCCTTTGCTTTCCAGATTCCAGCACAAGACATGAGCAACACTCGGTATTTAACAGTGGAAGAGAATCTGAAATGCCTGCAACATACCAGACACTCAACACGCATACTCTCTAGTTAGTAGTTAGTACTAACACAAAAGCGAAACACTAGAAAGGACCTGTTTCCATCTATTTCATGAAGGAATGGAATAAAGTCTCAGAAATATTAAGTCACTCATGCAAGCTTTAAGTCCTGTGAGTGGCTGCTGTTGGACTTAAAGAGAATGTCAACTGGCTCCATGGTCATAGGCTTTCTGCTCTTGGCCTCCCCTCCTCACTGCATTCAGGGTTCCCTCCCCACCTGACAATGACAGTCCAGGGAAGTAGAACAGAGTTTCGCACATTGGCCATGCCAGTGAGCAAAGCAACTGACGAGTGTGCTGACCACTTCCCAGGATTTCAGAAGGGAAAGCTTCATCTGTCCCTTTTATTTGCCACAAAAATCCTCCCCTTCCACTGGCCTGCCTCACCATCCTTCTACTCACCCCTCCCAACTCCGCTGAGGCTGAGCCTTGTTCTTTCCTAGGGCCAGTGGGAAATGGCTCTTCCCTGCCTCAAGGACTTCATTCATATGCACATTTGCTCATCCTATTAGCACAAGACAAGGCAGGATCTACACCCAGGCCAGCAAGAGTGATGTGTGCAGAATCCATTCCTACCTAAGATCCCAGTCCATTTAATGAGATTCCAATGTGTGTATTTGGCTTTGATCATTACTGGGACATGAAAGTGTAGACCATCACAATCCCCCTACCCATTGTGATGGTACTTTAACGTCTGCTCAATACCAAAACTAATTTCAACAAACCTACTTCCCATGGTTAATGTTCATTGTCAACTTGATTTACTATCACCTAGGAGACACACCCTGGATGGGAGTAGTCACACCCCATCTCTTTGCTTTCTGATTGTGGACGCGATATGGCCAGCTTCCTCACACTCCTGCCACCACACCAAGGGCCACTGTGTCTGTTATTTTGCCACAGTGATGAGAAAAGTAACACCAGATCCTTATTATATTTTATTTCTACTAATGTAACACCAATTACTTGCAAGAATATAATTATATCCTAAAAACACTCTAATCAAATATATTTTTTGCTTAAGTAGGCAAACCAATAAAATTCCCAATAAACTTTCATGCTGATTTAAATCACATCATATCACACCGCATTGCCTCTCAAATAGAGAAAAATTTGTAAACATATTTCACCTATGACTACATAACTATGAACCAGTCACAGATCTAGATGGGAAGGTAGAGCCTTGGGGGGCTGGGCCAACTGCACATTGATTTCCTCCCTTCTCTGCCCTGCTCCCTGCCAGGCATCATCTTGGCCATCACATTTCTCCAGTTGACACACAGAATAACAACATCTATAGCCAGTGACCAGGCCCAATAAATGCACGCTCTCTTTGACTTGTCTCCAAAACAGATCTTTTCAAGAAACTAATCACATTTGGGGAAAGAAGAGCTGGCCAGTTGGCCGTGAAGAGGAGAAATTTTTTACCAGAATTACAAACCGTCCAATCAAAGCTAGACTTTTCTCATTTCCCTCAGAGAGTTTTTCTAAATTCCCTGCCATCATTTTTAAATAGAAGTTATTACAGATCATTATTTTGGACTAAGTCCCTGCATTAGGCTCCAGAAGACACGGTCAAACTATGAAAATAAGTTCTCAGGTATTCACGTTCCATGTCACTAACACAAAACTAATTTGCTATCTGGTTTTCTGAGGAGATGAGAAATAGCCAAATTTCTCAAACCAGCCAGTTTGAGTGAGCATGATGATAAAGTTGGGTCATGTTTAAAGACAAAATGTCCCCACAGACTTCAGGTTTTAATGCTTTTGCTGACAATACTATTTGGAGAGAGTTCTGGAAACCTTAGTAGGTGGGGCCCAGCGAAAGGAAGTGGGTGACAGGGGGTGGAATTTGGGCTTATATTATCCCTGCCACCTTACTGTTTGGATGCCTCATGATCTCACTGCCATGGTGTACCACCAAATGCCCTACGCAGGGCCAAGAACCCATGGACGGCGCCCTCTGAAACCTGGGCCATTTCTCCCTTAGGCTGTTTACGTCAGCATTGGTTGCAGCTTCCAGAAAAGCTACCAGTGTGAGTTCCCTGTTTTAATCCTTCCCAAAGCCAGAGTGGCCTGAGGTCATCCGAGCCTCCCTCCCCGGGCAGTTATCTTCCAACTGCGACATAACCAGTCCACTCTTTGCTCTGCTCTTCAGGCCCTTCCTAGTAAACCAAGCTTGTCTGCTCAGCTCACTGAAACACTCACGCATTCTGTCTCATGGAATCAAACATTGCCCAGTTCTAGAATTGACAGTTCAGGCCATTAAGATCCTTAGGCTAAATCGCCATTTTGTCTTTAGACATCTCTTTGCGTTCAATATCAAAAGATGGTGATGAGTACTAATAACCCAGGTCTTCATTTCTTTGCCACAGAGGTGACTCCAAGGAGATTTCTAAAACATTAAATAGATCTGAAAAACACAAAAATTTAAAAGAACATAAACATTCTCTTCAACCAAATTAAAAATACATACCAGTGGAGGACATAATAGTGCATGCCCTTAGTTTTAGAATTCAAGAGGCAAGAAGATCTGTGAGTAACAGGCCAGCCTAGTCTATTATAGCAAGTTTCAGACTAGTCAGAGCTAGTATGCTTCACTGTGTGTGAAACCCTGTCACAAACAAAAAAACCAAACTGAACAAACAACTACAGCAAAACTCAAATATATACTGTAGATGAACAGTCTTATTAAATAAGAAACACAGAGCCAAATGCAGAGTTAAAAGCCCAAGAGGTCAGAGCAGTAGCTAAGAGCTGATACTAAAAACCCTTTCTTACCCTTCACAGCCGCTGCCATCCTTCCCCTGAGAAAGAGACCTACTTCCTGTGTATCTGTCTTTTTATTGACTTTCTGTTCTGCTTTTTCATTGGTTGTAAACCCAACCACATGACCTCGTCACTGTCTGTCTATACAGACCTCCAGGTCTTCTATGGTTGCTATTGAGATAAAAGGCGTGTGTCTCCATGCTGGCGGTATCCTTGAACACACAAAGATCTGCCTGCCATGTGATCAGGATTAAGGGCGTGTGCTACCACGGCTCGGCTTCTGCTATGGCTTGCTATTAGCTCTGACCCCCAGGCAACTTTATTTATTAACATACAAATAAAATCACATTTCAGCACAAATAAAATATCACCATATCATACCAAGTGTCTAATACATGTTAGGAAGATCAGTGTGTGCCCGGGATGCACACATGAGGAAGTGCATGTGCAATAGGCTTCCCACCCTCCTCTGGTTTACAGACATAGGAAGGAACAGTGGCACAGGCCATTAACTGGTGCCTGTCACACACTGGCATAGACCCTAAGAGGCACAAGAGGAAGAGCAGAGACAGGAACACTTTGAACACAAACGTGAGATGACTTGATGTTTGTGAGCGGCTCCCACGAGCTCTCAATACATTACCCATTGTCTTCCTCACGACAACCTGTGAGGTAGATGCCAGAACTCTCGTTTTGTGCTAGACACCAGGAAATGCTGGTGAGGTGAGCAGAAGGAAGTCATAATACATTCTGCCTTCCAGCAGTGAGAAAGGGTCCACACCAGCCAAGTAGTGTTTGTGAGGATCATCGTGTCTGGTACAGCCCCCAGCAGGCTGTGCTGGAATCCATACTAAAACCACTAATAGAAATTACATACTGGGGTATTTCCAATGAGACTGCTAATGGGGAAACTGCCTATATTGGATGACTAAATATGCTGTTCTGGGTCATTAAGACTGTATTATGCATATGCTGAGGCTGGGATTGGCTGGAAGCACACAGAGAGTTACTAATCTGATCACTAGACTGTGTTCGGTAAATTTGATCAGGGATGAGCCAAAGTTAAAAGTATAAATCCTGCTGTAAATAGGGAAATAATTAGACTGCCCCATCAGTTCATGGCGGTCTGCAGCCAGCTGGAAATCTCTAAACGTTTTAGTGTGTGTGTGTGTGTGTGTGTGTGTGTGTGTGTGTGTGTGTGTGTGTAATATTTCATACATTCACAAAGGTCTGCCAAGTGGATAAGGTCCAAAAGAATATCTAATGTGTGGACACTCATGGCCCCACAATGAGCTTAAAAAAAAAAAAAAAAAAAAAAAAAAGGAAGTTACTAATTCTGCAAGACTTTTGATATATTGCTCCTTGGCTTTACTTGTCTCTCTCTTCACAAGGAAGCTCTTACAAATAGTTTTGTTCTGTATGTATGCCATCTTCAAATACACATCGCTCGGTTCTGTCCATGTGAACTCTATTGAAACAGAACCATACCTGTGTATTCTTTCACGATTAGCTTTCTTCTCTCCATGATACATTTTCGATTCTCATCCCTGTGGAAGCATTTCCTCACATTCAGTCATCTCTGCTGCTGCTGAGCGTGCAGTTTATCGATCAGCTCTCCTGTCAATGGGCATTTAGCTGAATATCTGAGTCAACAGAGTCTGATATTCTCCACGTGCCCACCGACAAACAACCTCCTAGATATCAAGATATGCTTTCTTCACATTTAAAACAGATGTTAGGGTTAAAACAATGAGGCTGGGAGTACCGAGAAAGGTTAGTGAACAGGTTTATAACTGGATATGAGATACCCAAGGTGACCAGATAGGTGGACAGATAGGACTGATTAATGTGTGACTGTACTTCCAGTTGCCTGGGGCTAGGTAACAGAAAATTGGGCTGGTTTTCCTGCCCTCTTACTGTTGGTGGTGACAAGGACTGGGACAAGGTTTACATTCTCCACCTAAGGCCTAAAGGGCCTGGATATGCTAACATCCAGTCATAAATATTCATGAACCTTCTTTAAACTCCAAAAGCACACTCACTGGGCTGCCCCCAGGCTTGGAGCAGCCCGGCTCCAGTCTTCATGGGAACATTCCATTGCTTTGCTGATGTAACCATTACTTTGCTAAATAACTTTTGCTTAATTCTCTTGACTGAATTCATGCTTTTGAAGATAAGAACCAAGAGACCCCAACATCTACCACGGTAATGCCATCTGAGTGTGGTGTCATGTCATGATAATTAGATGTTGGAGAAGGCATGTGAAGAGGTGATAATGGGCATCAAAACACAGTTAGATAGAAATAAGAACTTGCAGTGTGCTGCAGTCCAGTCAGGTGAACTGTAACACAGAATAACAACATGCATTTTCAGAACAACTGGAAGACATAAGCTGGAAGGTTCCAGACACAATGTTAGGATGGAGAGATGGAAGAGTCATATGTCCTGATTTGCTCAGTACATATTGCATTGGTGTATTGTTACACTGTGCTTTATAACTATGTGTGAATATCATGTGCTATAAACAACTTTTTAAAAATGTTTACAGATGGGAATGTTAACTTTGCTGCTCTGATTAGCATACATTGTATACACTATACTTTATAAATGTATACAACTGAAATAATATTTTTCCCAAGTGTTATACAGTTTATACTCCCACAAGCCTGTGTCTCATTCTCACCAATTCTAGAGCTGTCCAGTGTTGTCGATCTAAAGGTAAGGAGACGGTAATGCACTGCCTTTTAACCTGCATTGTCTTGACCGCTAATGAGTTTGAATGTTGTTACATGTTTATAAGTATTCCAGTGCTTCAGTAAAATATTATACCCTTTTCTCTCTTCATGTATCTCCATCTTTTAATAAACACGTAATTTAGATAATGCAATCCCACTTACTACTTTTCAAATGGTGGCTTATGATTGGTGAGAACTGTTTAAAAACACATCTCTGTCCCAAGGTAAGTAGATATTTTGTCCTATATTCTCTTTTAAAAGCTCACTTTGAAACTTCTGAAGTTCTTTTTTCTTTTCTTTTTTCTTTTTTTGCTTTTTAAGCTTTTAATTCATCTGAAGCATAGTTGAAGAATGTGAGCAGGTCTAATTCTGCTGTTTTCATAGCGATAGCAGTTGGCCTGACCACTGACCATGTCTATCTCCCACCTTGGTGTATGATGCAAGCTCTGTATGTGGCTGACATCTTCAGGCCTGGGTCTGTTTCTGATCCCCTCTCTGGTGAGGTGATCTCTTTACCTAACTGTCAGGCTAATACAGAGATTTCTATGCTGTAAGTCTCAGCAGCTGGAAAGACAGGCTCTTCCATATCATTCTTGGGATGATCATAGCTGCTGTCTGTCTTTTCCTCCTCTATATACACCTTGAGTACCATACATCAAGATTCACAAGAGATTCAGTTGATACATAACACCCCAATAATGGGAGATCTGATCACCACATCAAAAAACATGTCATATCTCCATTTACTTTGGTACTCTGTTAGAACATAATTACTTAAAATTGACAATTTGTGTCTACCTGTTGTCATTATATGACTGTGGGATTGACTTTTAAAAAATTATCCACATGCCTTACAATCTAATTAAACTCATCAGAAGTGTGTGTGTGTGTGTGTGTGTGTGTGTGTGTGTGTGTGAGAGAGAGAGAGAGAGAGAGAGAGAGAGAGAGAGAGAGAGAGAGAGAGAGAAGCAGGGTGGGGGCTCTAAAATATTAGGACTTCTATCCATATGTGTTTGTCATCGCTAAAAACTCACTTTGATTTTCATTCATGGAAAACTATTTTCTTTTTCTTACTTTATACCAATGGCTAGAGTCTTTAGCATCATGTTGAACAAAACAATAAGTTCAATGCTGATGCACATGTCTGCAATCCCAACACTCAAGATGGTGAGGCACCAGGATTGTAAGCTTTAGGCCAGCCTGGGCTACATAAGATGAGGAGAGGAGCAGTATCATTGAGTTTGAGAAACTGACTGTTGGCATTATTCTGTACAGCACTGCGGCCGTTCTTGAACTTGTCCTGTTGTTTGAGTCATGTGTGCGCTGCCTAAGAAAGACAGAGCTCTGGTTTTCTTCCCTAAATGCAGTTGGCACCTCTCAGACTGACAGTCAAGACTCTAAGGAAAGACTGTACAGGTGAGGCTTGAGATTGCTTCCAAGGAAACAAATCCCAGCCTTTGAATTACAGCCATGTCCTAATTATATAGACCTATAGCACATCCCCTTGAACAAACTCTGTCTTATAGGCAACCACAAGATTTATCCTGTGACTTCTGTTTCAAAGAGGTACTAACATTTATACTACAAGAAGAACATAGGTAAATTCACAGACTCGGTTATCTTGCAGAAGTCCTAGCAATACCACCTTTATTGTCAGAGTCACCAGGCGAATGGACATGAAGGGACCTGAGCACTCAGGATGCAGAACCTCTTTCCTTCTAAACCTCTGTTAGGTCCCCAGAGTTTCAGAACCCAGTGGCAGGTTTTAGTCCATGCTACTTTTAACTGACATATGAAAGCAAAACTGAGCATTTCCAGCTTAACTCCAGCATCCACACAATTCACTCTACATACCAGAATACGGTTGGGAGTGGAAGGAAGCACTGAGTAGGTAAGAAGCCCAAACCCAGGCATAAACGGACATTCTCCAGAAAAAGAAAGAGTAGAGGACCACTCTAGCTAAATCACAAATGCTGTTTCTTTCTCTGGGTCCTGTCCCTGTGGCCTTCCTTCACTTCATGATTCATTCCTGGCTCAAACATGTTTTGGTTCTACTTTGTAAGGAATTCACCTGTCCACCATGTAGCCTCGCACTCGGAAACTAAAAGTACTCGGGAGACCTAGCTTAGGATCCTAGTGTAAAATGATCTCACAGCACCCTTGATGTCCTCAATGCTGCTTCACCCACTCTGTAGAGTTCCATGAGAAAAAGCATGGCCTATTCTCATCCATTGCAGTGGATGACATGCCACACACACACACACACACACACACACACACACACACACACACACACACACACACAGGCTTTGTCCCCAGACAGGGGAATTGGCTGCAAACAGCGTCACATCAGTATGCTACTCAGCGATGCATTCTGTGCTCTCTTGGTGACACTCGGAGGAAAGCATTCTGGTGTTTTCAAAGACATTTCAGTCAGTCTCCAGCACACACTGCCAGCATGACAGACCTGCTGAGCTGCCATCTCCAAATGCCTCTTCCACAAGCCAGTACCACTCCACTCTGGAGTTATCACTTATTAATTGCATTTTAATTGGTCTCAGTTACTGCCAGAAAATAAGAGGAGATGACCATCAAGTATGGAAAATGTGAACCTGAGTAAGAGTGGTGTAGGGACTGTAGAGCAGCCAGATACGAAGCAGATAATTCATTAATCTAAACCAGCTAATATTATTTTCACAGGCAACATTTCCTGATACTCCAAATGGTCTCCAGTTTTACATTTGCATAAAATTGCAATGCTCATCTGCCAAGAGTGGATCCAAAGAGCTAGATTTAAAACTTGCACTGGGTCTTCTTTCTCACAAGTATATGAAGAATTCAAGGCTTAGAACATAGAATGTTAAGAGCTACCATTTAATGATTTTCTCCTATGTAACCAGTACTTGTCAAGAGCTCCATATCTATTTCCCCACTTACACTCAGGATAGTTCAGGTACTATTTCTATTTCCAATTTCCAATTTAAAAAAATGAGTCACTTGCCTGAAGTCATGCAACAGAATAGCAAAACTGGAGTCTGATGCCAGAGCCAGTACCAGAGTATACAGTAGGGTTTACACTATGTATGTATACAGTAGGTATCAAGCAATGGAAGCCACTTTACTCTGCAGATCCACCCAACAAGTCTCAGTTATACCTTTTTAAATTTGTTTTTATTACTTATATGTATGTGTATATGTGTGTCCAGGTGCCTAAAGAGGCCCAAGGATGACATCAGATCCCATGGAGCTGGAGTTACAACCTATTGTGAACTACCCAACATGGGTTCTGGGAGCTGAACTTTGGTCCTGTAAGTATAGCATGTACTCTCAACCACCCAATCACCTTTCCGGCCCCTCAGTCCATACTCTTAACCAGGCCCTGTGTCTATAGTAAGATTAAAAACCTACTTAATCATACCTCTATTATGTATCAAGAAGATACCTGCTGTACCTATGAGAAGGGGTAGAAGCTTGCTTTCAGGAAGGTCCTAACAGGAGTTCATGAAGGCGGCTACAGCTAGCCCGAATTCTTCCAAAGCAAGCATGGGAGTCTTTCCAAACACAAGAGACAGAATGTACACAGCACAGAGTTAGGAAAACACATGGATTACATGGGAAACAGTGGTTTTCTGTGTGTGGAGAATATGAGACCACAATGTGAATTCATGTGGAAATGTGTTTCCAGCCAGATCTGATCAGGGAAAGCCAGCAGCCATGCACACTACAGAACAACTCACAGTTGCAGGGTTCTGCACCAGAGCATTTGTTCCTGTTATTCCCTCTCCTTAGAGGGACACTGCATGGTGCGTGGCTCTTCACAGACACTTATAAATAGACTAAACGCAGAAAGGAAGAAGTGCTATTCTTTCCAAGCCAATATGGATTTTAAAACCTGGATCAGAACCATAAAGGAAATGTATCCACTGGTCTATCCACATTATGAGAGGAAGACAGAGATGAAGTTAAGACTCAGCTAGAATCCATAAAGCTACATGAATTAATGATAAATAGTATTTTTCTGGATTGTGCTCCTAGCAGCCAACATCACCAGGGTCACATTCACATTGTATTAAATCTCCACAAACCCTGTGACATACAATCTTTATGCCCCATGTCCATTTGCAGATACTAGTGACCCATTCGTAATCTTTGTCACATTAGCTAAAATTATTGTGTAACTAGAATTTCTACAAGCTTTTAATTTAGGATTCTACCAGACCTCACTGCTTCTCAGGGCTCGGCATCAATGCAAACATTCTGCTGAGATGTCCCACAGTGGCCATCATGCTCTGCAGGAGGAAAGCTTCTCCCTGGACTCTTCCTGCTGTGGTTCAGGTTGGTCCTGGTGACCACAAGTGTCACCTTAGACTTTACACTCCGCTACGTTAGTCTTGATGTTTTTACTACAATTTTAATGAGCTAATTAAGTCTAAGTTGGTAATGACATTTTGGCTTAGATTTTTCTGCTTACTATCCTGAAAGAATTCAATATGGTTTTCATTATTTTGTTCTCCAACTTTCTGTAATCCTTGAGTGATTTTTTCACACTGAAAAGTTGAGAAGAATGTGATAAATGAACCAAAGCATCTTTTGATGTACCTAACTTCAAGGAAGGGAGGAAGGGTGGATGGACGGTGGGGGAGAGGATAAGAGGAAAAGCGAGGAGGAAGTGACCTGGAAGAAGGCCACTAATGAACTGCTACCCATAATCATTTCCTGTTCTCATCTGACAGCTCTATTTAGTCAAAGCATTCTTTCCCTTTGATCCGTGATGGAGCCTTCGGAGTCTTTCTTAACCCAGTTTCTAGAGAGCCCATGAGTGGACAGTGAATACCTATCCCACTCTCCATTCTGCACCTGCCTTTGATCTTTAGGAACACAATCTGCACGCACTGCTAACAGCTAATGGTTGTCCTGGCACCTTGGGAACCAGCCAGGAGACTCAGTATCACCCACCTTGCCATATTCAGATATGGTGCACTCCCTCTTCACATCCACCAAGAAAGACAGAACAAGCAGCCTCCAAACTGTGATATTTCATTCTCAGAGGTGAATCTTACCTCCAAGCTACTAACTTCACCAAAGTCTCCAGACTATGACACTTAAAAGGAAGAAAAGGAATCCTGAACATTCTAGAAAAGCTCCAGTTAGCAAATGCCCTAATGGTTCTGAAGCAAAGTGGATACAAAGGCATCAACACAGGACATTAGGAGGTAGTGAGGAGGCTCCAGAGTGAAAGTTACTAAGGCAGGCAAGGCTGGAGATAAATTGAGCTCCTAGATGCAATGTAGTTAGGGACAGGAATATTCTGCATCTGTATGCATGAGGTCAGCATGCTTGATCTCCACAACTACCTCAGAGTATAATTAGCTGCTTTACAAAGATGCAAAACACAATACAATCAACCTCTGGAGTTCAGTATGGAGGACAGAACAAGAGTAATTCGCACATCTGAATACTGCCTTAGTCATGTCTTTTGTTTAATCAAACCATTTCTCCCTCCACCAAAGCAAATGTTTGTCCTTTTTCACACCAAGTGTAGGTGCCAAGAGCTTCCATCATGCATTTCCCCTCACTGTACTGACGTCAGACAAATACTGTCACTGATGATTTCTGCTCAAGTCTGGCCACTGAAAATGCATCAGGAAGTGACAGCCCTTCACGTCTCATCTGAAAGACAACATTAAGTAAGAGCAAGAGATTCCCAGAGCTGAACCCACTGTACTATCCACAAAGCCACATGGTCTTCAGGAAGAGTCAAACATTTCACCATGGGCACTTTTGAGTCCGATGGCCATCTTTGTCAAATTATTAATGGGTGGAATGTTTGCATCTTTTGTTGAGAAGGCACTGAATTTAGAAGAAAGTTCTCACACCTCCTTAGAATCTGAAATTAAAATGTGGGCTTTGAGTGATTCCAAGTTTCCTGACATTTTAGGAGTATGGGCTGGTGAGTCTGTCTGCACAGTGTTTTCATGTTTTTCTTCATCTGCAGGGTGTCTTCATAGTCTTCATCTGCAGGGCGTCTTCATGGTCTTCATCTGCAGGTTGTCTTCATGGTCTTCATCTTCAGGGCGTCCTCATGGTCTTCATCTGCAGGGTGTCTTCATGGTCTTCATCTGCAGGGTGTCTTCATGTTCTTCATCTTCAGGGTGTCTTCATGGTCTTCATCTTCAGGGTGTCTTCATGGTCTTCATCTTCAGGGTATCTTCATGTTCTTCAGGGTTCTTCATGTTCTTCATCTTCAGGGTTTCTTCATGGTCTTCATCTGCAGGGCGTCTTCATGGTCTTCATCTGCAGGACGTCTTCATGTTCTTCATCTTCAGGGTGTCTTCATGGTCTTCATCTGCAGGGTGTCTTCATGGTCTTCATCTGCAGGTTGTCTTCATGGTCTTCATCTGCAGGGCATCTTCATGGTCTTCATCTGCAGGGCATCTTCATGGTCTTCATCTGCAGGGCGTCTTCATTAGGCCTCCCTCCCACCAGGCACCAGCAGGCAGCTCCAGAGCTTCACAGGCTGCCTCTTTTTCATCCACCCCAAGGGAACACCTTCTGTCACACTTGGCCAAAGCCTCATCCAGTTGACATTGCAGGCTTTAGAAAAGAAGTATGGGGTACCATGGAGTCACAAGTAACTCTGTTCCTTCTCCCTATGGTTCATTTTGTTTTAATTTTTAAGTTGAAAGCAAATATCTTTTCCTTAATAAAACATTTCTCTAAATAGAATATGACTTATATGTCAGTAAATGCCTGCACAATCCTCCCCCAGAAGGCAAATTAAAATGTGATTACTTCTATGCTTATTTAAGGAGTAAATTGCTCCATTTTCATTTTAGCATCATAGTCAAAACAGAAGGCTAGTCATAAAGACCAGTCTTTTCAGAATTATTTGCTTTTGTTAAGAGTTTATTAAGAAAGGTTTTATCATAAAAGACAGAGAGACAAGTAAGAAAAGGACCGCCATACATGCCCTAAAGTGGGGGCTGGCTTCTAGAGAGAGAGCCTCAATGATTTGTTATCATCCTTTCTATTTGTTTATTGTGTCTCCTTTTTATTTGTGGTTTTACAGCAGTAGAGACTGGACCCCAGGCTTCATACACAGAGGCGAGCGCTTTACCAAACTCCAAACGGGCACCTTTCTTCACGTATGCATCTCAAGGCCCTGCCTTAGGGTTCCCACTGCTGTGATGAACACTATGACTAAAAGCAACTTGGGGAGGAAAAGGTTTATTTTATCTTACAGTAGTAGTCCATCATGAAGCGAAGTCATGGCAGGAATTCAAGGCAGGAACCACGAGACAAGAACTAAAGCAGAGGCCACAGAGGAACATTGCTTGATGGCTTGCTCACCACAGCTGTCTTGGTCTACTTTTTTATACAACCCAGGGGTTGTACACACACCCTAACATGAGCTTAGCCCACCCACATCAATATTAATCAAGAAAATGACCTACAGACCTGCCCACAGGCTCTCTGACGAGACCTGCCCACAGGCTCTCTGACGAAGGCTTTTTCTCAATTGAGGTGCCTCTTCCCAGGTAACTTGAACTTGTGTCAAGTTGATAAAAAAACAACCAACCTACCCAGGACAGACTCTAAATTAAGCTCTTAGAAACATTCAGTTCATGTGTCCTTACCTAACTTTTAATTCCATAAGGAAATACTTCATCGGTCTTTTTGTTTCTTATCAGAAGACCAATGCATACTTCTTAGGAAAGTTTCGCTAAAAACAAAAATAAAATAAATAAAATTCACCAGCCTGCCATCCAAAGCTAAGCTCAGCTGATATTTTAATGAGGCTGTCCTCTCTTTCATCAGTCTCTACAAATTAATATACAGATAATGGATTCACTGGATGTGGGCAGAGGGAGTCTAATTGAAGCGATTCAAGCAAAAGGGAATTCATAATAAGGGGAGTGACTGTCTCCCTGAACTCTACCAGAGATGCACCAGGTCTTTGAAACCAACTAGAACACCTCAGGACATTAGGAAAACCTGTTCACTGGATGCTTCACCTCTGTCTCCTCATCTCATGACAGGAAATGGGCCCACCACCTTGTGACTTTGAACCTCCTCTCTTCAAGGCAACCAGACTGACAGTGGCTATGATCTCAAAGCTCTCTGGAAAGGAGTCCATCCAAAATCCGATTCCTAACCCAAATATCTACAGCACAGAGCATGATGTGGATGCTCTAGAAACAGAGCTCTCTCCCAATGTAGCTGCTTCTTGGGACTGGAGGAAGACAAGAGCCAGAAGAGGGGAGTCACTGTGTACTGTGGATGCGGCCACACACACTAGGGGTAGATTTACATTGTTACTCTGCAATAAGAGAAAGACACACACATTGTTTTTTCTCACTTTCGCTATAACGGGTCATGTTCAAATGAGCTTCCTTTCCTCCCCTTCATTTTTGTAATGGACGAGACTCTCAGGACATTTATGTTCCCAACACCATGCTTCCTATCGTTTGTTACTTTGTAACACAAACACACACAACTAGTACATGGATTGTATCCTCCCCACCCCATGAGTAGGGGTAAGATGAGGGCATGCTCAGCAATTAATGCTAAAAACATTTCATTGTATTATAAAATCACAATTGAAAATGGAAAATAGTAAAAAAGTAAATTTGACAAACATAATATTGAATTGATACAGTTTCCAATTAAACATCCTCAAGTTTAATGAAAATCTTGAGCTTGCTTCCAAAGCTCTAGCTTTTATTTATACTGGGTTTTATGTTTGAAATAACTATACAAAATTCCTGATGAAGAATTTTTTGTAATGATCTTTTCAGAGTCTTTATAGAAGACTCAGAAATTTTGTTTGCACAGGTAGATGATAAAATACATGAAATATTCTAATAATTCAAAAATTGCACATGTTCAAATTATATTTAAAGAAACTAACAGATCTTCCTTTTATCTATTAATGCTAAAATTTCTTGTGATTTTGTGAATGAATTTTTCCATTCTTTTAAATTCTCTTGTATCATGTAGTTAAAAATAATGCTGATGCCCTCATTTTCAGGATGAGCATATTTTCATAGAAAACCCATCCTGAAGCCAGCTAAATTGCCACTATAAAGGCATCCTGCCAGAAATGGACAGGGGTTTGATATATATGTGAACTCAGAGACTTTGTTGATCACTAAAAGCTGTGATCATCTGGAAGTCCCAGTTACATTGCCAACTGGGTCCAGACTGAGCTTGCGCGCGCGCGCGCGCGCACACACACACACTTTATTAACAACTATTGATAAAACAGGAGCCCAGATAATAAGTCGGCCTCCTGGCTTGTAGTCTATACAACACAGTGGAACAGAATAGAAAGGAAGGAAGACACACTACCAGCCAGTAGAGACCACACACAAGTCAACCTACGAAGCCATTCCGTCCTTCACGGACCCCCGTCTAGCCTAGACCCAAGCCAGAGGCTCTGGCCTCCAGCAGCCAACCCACTACTAAGGCCCAGTAGCCCCTAGCCTGCCAGGGTCCACTGCACTTACCCAGGGGCCAGAAGTTGTACACAATGTGACAGCAGGTTTTATTCCTGCTAGGAAGTCACTGCTAAGTTTGTTCTGTGAGGTCCAAGATTTTGTTAAAAGCCTCAAAGTTATCCTGTGGGTGAAGAGGATGCCTAGGGGCTAGCCTGGGATACTCTGCTCTCTGTTTCTGTTCCCCTCCCTCCCCCCTCTCTGCCAAGGCTGTCACTTCTATATCTGAGCATATGAGTGTATAAATGGAGTGAGTAAAGAATTTCAATTGCCAAAACCACAGACGGTTTGAACCTTTGACACTGGAACTCACTGTAAAGCTTTTCAGACACAGAAGTGGAAACACAGACATCAAGTATGACATGCAAACTTCAGTCTTCAAGTCGTATTTACACGACCTGGGATTTTCTCACTTCTTTTCACTGTGCTCTGTACCTTACTACCTCCCTTTATTTTTTGACATTTGCAGTGTGTTTCCTAATGCGTTAGCAACAGTAATCTAAATTTAATGCAATTCCACTGGCTTCATCTTTCAGGATGTTTTCTCTGATAAACCTTCCTGATTTCTAAATTCTTTATTATGATTAATTTCTTGGCTCACTGAAGCTCTGAAGTGGTTTTATCAGGAAGGCCACACTAATGGCCCGGCTCGTGAAGCCCCATACACTGGGATTGTTTTCTCCACCCTCCAGATGAAGGAACGGTGGGTATGGTGAAAAGTCCGGGAGTATGACATGACTTTACTCTCAAAACTATGTAGACAATGCTCCCGTTATTTGTGTGTGTGTGTGTGTGTGTGTGTGTGTGTGTGTGTGTGTGTATGAGAGAGAGAGAGAGAGAGAGAGAGAGAGAGAGAGAGAGAGAGAGAGAGAGAGAGAAAGATGTGCATGCATGGCAAGCATGTAAATGTCAGAGGGCAACTTACAGGAATCAGTTCTTCCCTTCTGAGTAGGTCACAGGGATTGAACTCAGGTTGTCAGGCTTGGCCGCAGGTGCCCTTACCCACTGAGCCATGCTGCTGCCCCTTCCCCATTATTTTAAATAGAAGAGCTCTGATGTCAACTACATTGTTTTTCTTACTAATGAATCCATTTGTTTCCATTGAACTGCATGATTTATAGGGCTTAGAAGTCTCTAAAATTTAGGAATTCTGCCTTAAATGTCTTTCTTCATTTAAAGAAGTTCAAATCTAAGATTTTCCTAGGCACATCATGACATTCGGCTTTCATTGCTTCTCTGATAGTTGTGTCTGGACACTGATGACTTCTTCCAAAAGAGTCTCAGTTGTGGAGCCCAGGCCTCCCCGACTCCATGGTCCCTCTGTGTCTCCTGACTTATTCCTCATCGTGTCTTCTATCATGTTCCATTGGCATCCACTTCCTCCATTGTGGAATTCTTTCAGAATTAAGATTTGTCACATCCAAGAAGTATTTTTGACCCTCGGATCCTTTTCAGGAAAAGGACTGCCCACACCTGCATGGAAATGCACACTCTCCTCTTACACAAACGACAGACCCTCCCACCCCATCCCCCGGAAGGGAAATGTGCCCTGGAGTTTTGAGTCGCTGCTTCTTCTGACATCTCCAGTGGGATTTCTGTTTGTCACTTTGCAAAGCGGCAGTTGTTTGCCCGGCATCAAGAGTTCAGGCAGATTCTACAGTTGAGAATATAAGTCCCTGGTCAAATATTTCAGACTCAAGACAAACAGAGAAGATTTAAAATTACTGTAGCTCCTTTTTATAAGATGAGACATTCAGCAGTCCCTGGGACATCAGGAAGCTGCAGGCCAGGGCTGACCCCTTCAAAATGTTTCTTCTCTGTGTGATGGCTCTGGTCCTTTGTTGGCAGCAAGGGTATGGATGGGGCTCTTGCTTTTCCCCTCCACCTGGCACATAACTACTAAGAGCCCAAGCAACATAACAACTGAGCTGATTACAACACTGTAGGGAATCCGTAGGAAGGGGCCATCTTCTTCATCTGTACTCAGTCAAACCGGCTGATGGAATGTGTGAGTGCATACAGGACCCTGTGCATGGAGGGAGTTCCATGTCTGAGTTTCCTGGATACATACTGATCTCATCCTGGGAAATCTGATACTAGCTGCCTTCTTGAAGATGTTACTGAATAAAGAACACATACATACACACACCTGCCAGCCAGAATACCCCACTAACACACATACTCATCACGTCCACAGAAACTCATCTTGCAGAATGACCCATTGACATACATACTGTCTCTCTCTCTCTCTCTCTCTCTCTCTCTCTCTCTCTCTCTCTCTCTCTCTCCCACTCCCTCTCTCTCTTCCTGCCCCCCCAGAACCAGTCTTTCAGAATGCCTCACTGACACACCCCTCATATTCACACATACCTCCAGACACCTCTGTTGTATAGACTGTCCCAGCAAGCATGCTAGTGACCGCTGGGGACTTTAACTGTGCCTCCTTTCTACCCACACAGCTCTTTTCCTTCACACACCTCCATTTCAAGGCAGGGCATCATGTCTCTCAGTTTCTCTTCTTACTTTCAAAGTTTATTTGCTCTTTCAGTGGCAGTTTAGAAAAGGGGGAGAGTTTTCACCCTACTCTGGCAGGACCCAGTTCTTAATGCAGATCTATTGGATTTACTCTACTCTTAACTCTAAAACTTTTCTGTTTGTGTAGGGAGTGACCTGCTGTCACCTCTAGAATGTCAAGGCTTACTGAAAACAGTTTTATCACAGTTGGCAGCAGCTGACACCAATCAAAGTCCAATTAGTCGATGAGAATGTCAGAGAAATGATTGTAGACTCCTTCAGGGCTGGGAGTTAGAAAGGCGATCGGTCAGATGTGTTAGACAAGAGGCTGGGAAATTTATTTCGAAGCTTTGGTTTTTGTGGGCCTTTGTTTTTGTTTTTTGCTTGCTTGATTTGTTGTTGTTGTTGACAGCTGAATGGAATTCATGAACACACCCTGACTAAGTTCATCTTGTTGACAGCTGGATGGAGTACACGAACACACCCTAAGTTCATCTGGGCTGTTCCCAGGTTTTGCCAGCTTCAGCACTAAAGCTCATGTTAGTCGCCATCTTTAGACCAGAGAGAAACGAGGAGGCCATTTTACATGGTTTAGAAATGCCAGATGAGGTGAAAGACTGAGAGTAAAGGGCAGAACACCAGATCTGCGCCTTCCCCCACACTCCAGGAGGGCAGCGGCTCAAACAGCTACCCACACACAAGGCCAGTCCTCCAACAGTCTCCAGTCCCGGCTCAAAAAAATATCGTGTTTGGAAAATGAAGCTGAATCTATTTTCGAGCAACTAGCATCACCCTTCTCCAATTATTAAGAATGTTGCAAATCCACCCAAAAACTTCCCAGATGACAACAGCTAGGCTATATAAATAAGTCTCCTGTGGGACCGAGGAGTGGGGAAGGGCAGATGATGATGTGAAGTACAAGGAAATAAGAAACAGCAGCCCAGACCTTCCTTCACGCAGTCCCATCTGTGGATCTGGTTAAAGGTAGCAGGAGCCTGATGGGTGAGTTCAAGGCCACAGCTGTCCACACAGCTGATGAGCAGAGCCTGAGGTGGGGGAGGGCTATCCTAACAGGGTGGATCTCGGTGCACGGCGCCCAAGCAAGAGCACCGAGCTTTGGTCCAAGCCACTGACACTGGTGTTCAGTATGCAGCAGAGTGGTCTGTGCTGGTGCCAAGGTTTCACTAAGTTAGGGTGTGAACACAAAATGTTAGTGGGGCTCAGCAGTTACGGGTTGCCTATGTCCATGTCATACATACACACACATCAGTATGTGTGCACACATATGCATAAATGTGTACGTCTACACACTGTTAGAGATATTTTCCTCCCAGCAGACATGGCTGCATCCCTCTGATGTGCCTTGTGTCCATTCCAGGTTTCAGGGAGGAGAAGCGTCTCCTACCTGGTTGTAGCTGTTCTGTTGAGAGTTGAGGAGGCTGCTGGGACCTTGGGACAGTTGCTAACCCCCATGAGAAGTGGTGCACACACTTCTGTCTCTGTTTCCCTGGCCCAGCCTGCTACAGTAGGGCAGGGGATTCTAACTCTATGATGGGAAAAGGTAGCAAGAAGTCGCAACAACACACAGAACCACCACATGCTCTCACCTTGACCGACGCATACATTTGCAGCACGATTGGTGAGCTAACACCAAATAATCATTTTAAAAAACTCGAAACACCATAACGATTTTATGTAGCACAGCACACAGATGGGGAAATTGCTAAACGAAGCTGGTGAGGTGGAAATCTGCACATTTGGTGACAACATCAGAGGTGTCTACTAAGCATCTTAAGAGGGGCTGGAAAGCTGACGTCTCTCTTGACTGGGTGGCGGCGACACTTCCCTGCATGTAGACCATGCACTTTGCCCGTGTTCACCCTTCACTGGCCTCCTTTCCCTCCCTCCCATCGGGCTCCCTATAGCCCCAGTACTTTCATGTCTGTCTGTCTGTCTGTCTGTCTGTCTCTCTCTCTCCATATGTGTGTGTGTATTATGTGTGTGTCATGATATTTCTATATATATGTGCATATTGACAAACATGTCGTATATGTATGCACACATGTATGTGTGTGTGTATATATATATATGTATGTATATATGGATGTATTGAATCTAGATTCCACACATGAGAGGAAATGTGACATTTGACTTTGGAACTCCAGCTTACTGCACTTAACACAATTATGTCACCCCCACTCCATTCATTTTCCTGCAAACAGCTTAATTTCCATCCGCCTAGCCAAATCTTCAAGGAAAACCAAGTGAAGTGATTGGCCTGGAAGCAAACAGGAAGTGCTGTGTAGTCAGAGGTCTCCGACAATGAGGCTGCAAGGGAGACGCCTCACTTTACCTCCCGCCCAGGGTCTGCAGCTGAATGTTCATCCAGACCCTTCATGCTGGTGAGAATCTGGGAGCTGCCTACTGCACTTGCCTTTCTTGGCTCGGGAACCAGGCCTAGAGGCAAGCCTCAGAGATGGTGCCCTGAGATACCCTTCCTCACGTGTGCCCATAAGTCGCCACACTTTACAACCTTTCTCTATTTTGTTGGTCGACAGGTTTCTGCAACATTTCTTCATGTCTTCCATCAACCTTTGCAATGATGTTTGCTAATCGAACAGCCTTGGGGTGTGACAGGTGGTACTCTAGCTACTGCCCAGCCTGCGGCCCCTACAGTGTAGTAAATAAGCCTGTTCTTCTTTAAAAAATAAAAATAAAAAGGCCTTGGAAGAGAGCAATGGTGTTTCCTTCCATGACAGAAAGCACATTTGTTTCCTGACCCAGGATAATAGCATTAGAAGATAACGTCTTCCTCCAGGGCAGAGGTCCAGCAGGTTTATAGAAACCACCCTTTGAAAGACAGGGGTTTCCTCATCTGTGATGCAAAGCCCATTGTGTGCACAGCATCACCTACCTGCCCTCACATCTCCTCTGCGGCCTCCGGAGCACATGAGAACACAACACTCCTGCTCCTAGCTGTGCGTCATCATGAAGTCCTTCAGTTCCGACCCGGAGGCCTTGTGCCTCCTGCCCTCCTCTGTGAAATGGTGGCCAGCTCATTGTTAGCCTCCAGGTGACTGAAAGTGAAAGTACAGAATCTTGCTGGCCTTGGAATCACAGAGGTCATTCCAGGACAGAAAACATTCCCATCAATCAGGGGGTGGGTTTCTAATGGAGAACTTTAAACATGAAGAAATCTTTTTATCCATGGAAGTTTTGCACAGCCTCCCCATCTTGCCTGTCTATGTGTTTGGACTGGCTGAGTGGACGTCACTGACCCTCTAAAGTGAAGTGCCGGGAAAGCTAAGGTGAGTGAAACTTAATGAGGTTATCATTGCCTCTCAATTTTTGAAAAAGGATGTCCTGAAAGCCCGATGACACTCTGATGTTCTCTAAGTTGTCCCTACTGCTGAATCGAATCATATTCTAGAATTGTTAGGTCACTGTCAAACTCTGCCTCCTAAGCTACCAGGGCTTATAATTTCGGAAGGAGTGGCCCTGGCCATATAAATAACCAGTTATCTCAGAAGCATTTGCATCCTGTGGGGAGACAGAAAGGAACACACAGAAGACAAGCAAAGCTAAGGAAAGTTGCATGCTTCCCCTCAGCTCATGCTCCTTTGAAAAAACCTAGCCATAGCTGGTTGCCAGGGCACCTTGGGGATGCTGGCTTTCACAAGGTTGCCTTGGTCACATGACATGCCAAGCTCTGGGAGGACTGAAAGAAGGTCTTCTGAGCACAGAAGGGAGAGGAGTAGGAACGAGGCAGCAGTCGGCTGTCTCTTCTACAAGCTGAAACCACACCAGGATGCACTCTGCTGTGCATCCTTGAGATCAATCCAAGATCAAAGGCAGTATGGATGAGTTCACTCCTTCCAAAGCCCAAAGGTGTTTATAAACATGGGAAGCAGATGCCTAGTTCTCTTTCTATGTGAAGTGACTGGACAGACTCTGTGTATGCCTACAGAAGGCCCAGGACAAGGTCCCGATCAGTGAAATCCCCTGCTGTGCCTAGCTGGCGTGACCCCCCCCTCCAATGGGGCAAAGTCAGTGTCACCGGTGTTGGAGAGTAGGAGGCACCTTGGTATCACAGTGTCCCATGTGGTGGAGTGTTGATCCTCTTTTAAGGCTCTGTGAACCTGCTTGGGGGAAGGGTAACACAAATTGCTAAATGGTCTTTTTAATAAAAAAAACACGGAGCCAAATATAGAGGTAAAAGCCTTAGAGAGATCAGGGAAATAGGGAAAGCCACCGCTAACCTTCCCTCACCAACTCAGCAGCTTCCAAATGTGAGTTACTCCCTGTCTACCCACGCCTATATGCCTTGCTGTTCTGCCATCTCATTGGCTCTCTTAGCCCAGCTACCTCACTTCCTCTTCCTACACAGCTCTGTCACAGTCTGTTTGTCTGTTTGTCTGTCTGTCCAGACCTCCAGGTCTCTATTGGTACTGGGATAAAAGGTGTGTGTTACCACGCTTGGCTCTGTTCCCTAGTGTGGCCTTGAACACACAGAGATGCTGCCTGCTAAGAGATAGGATTAAGGGCATGTGCTACCATTGCCTGACATGGCTTGCACAAATAAAATATTGCCACAGGGAAGAGCCATGAGAACAGGTAGGGGGCCTTGGAAATCTTCCTTCCCTAGACACAGTAAGTTCCCAAAAGGAGAGACTGAGAGATAGAGTGGAGGGAGGGGAACTGGTACATTTTCTCTCTTAGAAAATTTCTAGATGATTCATTGACATATATTTTCTTGCTTGACACAGAGGATGTATTCAAGAGGTGCCAAACTGCCTTTTATTCAATATCTGTAAGAATTTGGAAATGAGTTACTAAATTGCTTTAGATCTCAAGAGTGATTCAAATCTATGACAACAACAACAAAAAAATAAAAATAAAAATAAAATCCACTAAGCCCAGCCTTCCAGTATCTACACCTGCTAAGTGGAAACACTCAGCTAAATGAAAACTAAGTTGAGAGATGCGTCGACAGCATCCTCCCATCAGCAGGTCACAACCTCTGGGAACAACACTCCAGCAAGTTGATCTTCTAGAATCGGCCATGTGCCTCCCCGATACCAACTGGCTGCAGGCTGCCTCAGCTGGCAGGGTTGACTTTGTGCTCTGGGTTCTAACGCAGGTATAGTCCTGAAATAAGACTCCATGTACCTCCCCTACTTGATACTTCCCAATGGCTTCTCATGGCCAAGGACAATGGCTGCCAGTGTTTTTCCCACTGTGCCATACAAAACAAATGCCATCTAGATACAAGAACCCACCCACTGCCAGCCTCTGACAACTCTATTTTGTACATATGACAGACAGAACCACATGTTTATCTCAGATATCTTTATGTACATGGAAAGAGGAAGGGGAGTGAAGCCTAGTGGGAAGCTCCCTACAGGGGCTGGTGGAGGGAGAAATGCAGGAGAGGGTCAGGGAGGTCAAAAGGCAGCAACGGCCATGATCCAAAGACAGGTGCCATATAGGAAGACCTAAAAATTACTGCAAGTAAATATATTAAAATAATGGAAAGAAGGTTCTCACAACCAGAGAAAGGCTTTAAAATATGAAGAAGTAGAAAGCTATAAAAACCTCCAGAGATTCAGACTGGAACTGGACATTTCTGTGTGAATTCATGACATTTGAATGGCTATGAAATAGATCACAGTGTGCATATAGATACTAAATAGACATGTACATGCATGCACATAATAAAAATGTAAAAGGTAATTATAGTTGCATACATTACATATTTCATATCATGTATCATATGTATAGCATATATCTTAGATATGACTTGTGAAAGGAGATGGGGTAAGTGTAGTGAAATGCTCACAACTGGGAAATCTGTCTGGAGAGAATTTGGAAAGGGTTTTGGCATTGTTCTGTTAATTTTTGTAAAAATTTGTATTAAAAAATAAGTAACAAATGGTCCCAAATGAAAACTGGACAGGAATGGTAAAACTATGACTGAAGAGCCCCATCATGAGAAGGTCAGCTCCTCTGCTGCTGGAGTTACAGGTGTGTGTCACCGTGCTCTCCCTGAGAACTAAATCTGGATTCTCTACAAGAGCATCCAGTGCCCACCAAGTCATCTCTCCAACCCCACACCTACTTTATTGATATTTTTAATCATGAGTAAAAGTTCAACTTTGTCAAATCCCTTTTCTGTGTCTACTGTGCTGTAGGATGTCATTCTGTATGCTGTGAATATGTTTGCACTCATTGATTGATAAATAAAGCTGTTTGACCAATGACAGGGCAGAATAAGATTAGGTGGTACATTCAAACTGAAGAGAGAGGAAGAAAAACATCGGGGAGACACTGTGTGCGGCCACCAGGAGAAGCAAGATGTAAAAGTACTGTTAAGCCACGAAGCCACGTGGCAAGACATAAAATAATAGGAATGGGTTGAATTAAGTTATAAGAGCTAGTTAATAATGAACCAGAGCCATAGGCCATACAGTTTGTAATTAACATTAAGCCTCTGAGTGATTATTTTATAAGCAGCTGCAGGACAGCAGGGCAGGGTGGGACTGGAGAAATTTCTGTCTACACTATTGAGATGATTGTGTGGGTTTTTATTTCACCTTTTAAAAAGATATTTATTTATAGTTATGTGTATATGTGTGTCTATGGGGTATGTGCACACATGAGTACGGGTTTCTTTGATTCTTAGGTTGGCCTGGCCTGTGACATTAGTCAGTCCTGCTGGTTCCTAATTGGTTAACTCCACTGATAGTCACCCATTGCAGAAAATCTCCTTGGTCTACACTGATGTCCATTTGTAGCATGAATCTTAGAAGGTCTTATTAATTAAATCAAACCCGGGGCCAGTTATTGGGGTGAACACTGGAAGATCAGAGAGCTAGAACAAGCCACAGCTACCTCACCTTGCTGGATCCTCAGCTGGTCTTGCTTCCTCAGACTGGAGGCCTCTGAGTCCTCATCCACAATGGGTCTCAGCTAAATTGCTGCTCAAAAGCCTGAATGCTTAACCAGGCCAAATGCTTAACCAGTCAAATGCTTCTAGTTTCTGGTCCTCACGCCTTATATACCTTTCTGCTTTCTACCACCACTCCCTGGGATTAAAGGCATGAGTCACCATGCTTGGCTATATCCTTGAACACAAGGATTTCTGCCTCTGGAATGCTAGGATTAAAGGCATGTGCTATCACTGCCTATCTTATGTAGTGGCTTTTCTGTTCTCTGACCCCAGATAAGTTTATTAAGGTAGACAATATTTTGGGGAACACAGTACCACCACATCCATTTGCTCTTCTGATTTGTGTTTCTTTGGTGGTATTGTGTTCCCCGGAATATTGTGCACCCTAATAAACTTATCTGGGGTAAGAGACAGAATAGCCACAATATTAAGCATAGAGGATAGGCAGTGGTAGCACACACCTTTAATCCTAGCATTCCAGAGGCAGAAATCCATGTGTTCAAGGATACAGCCAAGCATGGTGACTCACACCTTTAATCCCAGAAAGCGAGCCTTTAATCCCAGGGAGTGATGGTAGAAAGCAGAAAAGTATATAAGGCGTGAGGACCAGAAACCAGAGGCATTTGGCTGGTTAAGCTTTTAGGTTTTGAGCAGCACAGTTCAGTTGAGAGCCATTTGGATATGAGGACACAGAGGCTTCCAGTCTGAGGAAACAAGATCAGCTGAGAAGTTGGCCAGGTGAGGTTAACTGTGGCTTGTTCTGTCTCTCTGCTCTTCCAGATTGCTCACCCCAATACCTGGCCTCAGGTTTGATTTTATTAATAAGACTCTTTAAGATTCATGCTACAGTGTTTCTTTTGTATACGTTGGTACTCTGATACTGACTGCATGTGCCTTTATAACCATCTCATTGAATTAGCTCTTCACCACACCATGATTGTCATCTTCGTGTCTTATGGTCCTGATGATTATCATCTTCGTGTCTTATAGTAGTGTTTAATTAAACTCTATCTGATATAAGATGGTTATCTCTGCCCCTTTGGTTACCACGTGCAAGGAATAGTCTTGTCGCTTCCTAGTAGGAAGCGTACCACTGTCTCCTTAAACATTCAGTAACGCTGTGTCCTTTGTTTAAAAAACCATGACAGGTAAGAACTGGCTCTCACCCTTTGGCCACTGATTTCTGATGTGCAGGTCTCCTGTTTCCTCGTCTCCTGTTTTCCTTTTAAACTGGTTATTTTTACAGTAGTTTCATGTAATTTCTTCCCTTTCATCCTCTTGTACCCACACGGCTTCTTTCCTTGTGGCTACCATGAAGACACATAAAGCTCCATTTAGTTACCGTAGTCTATTAAGAGTTGATTAAAGCTTAACCTTCATTCCATATGAAAGCTCTGTGGGTTCACTTTTCCTTTTCCTCACAGTTTTAGGATACTGGTGTCACACTTCATATACTCTGAAATCATTCTACATTTAAAAAATATTTTATCTTTAGTTATTTTAAACTTGTGCTGAATGTAAAGTAGTTTATGTAGCACTTCTACAATGTTAACATATTTTAAATTCAACCGTATACTTCCCTCACCAGTAAGGTTTCTACTTCTAATGATTTTCCTGTTACTAATTAGCAGGCTTTTGTTTCAATGTGAGACACTCCTTCGGCATTTCTTATCAGGCAGGTTTCCTGGAGGCACCCCTCAGCTTTTGTTTAACTGGGAAAATCTTTAACTCACCTTTCTGTTTGAAGGACAGCTTTGTGGAACATGGCATTTTGGTTAGAGATTGTTCCTTTGTTTTTATTTCAATATTTTAAATATACCATTTTTCTGTCTAATTGCATATTTTCTGCTGAGAAGTCTGCTAATAGCTTTTTGGAGTTACCTTATATACTAATTATGTTTTGAAATTATCCCTTTTTTTAATTTAAAGTTTTTATTTGTTGAGAATTAGATACATGGGCACTTGATTTAGATCACTTGAACACGTCCTCCTCCCTTCTCCAGCTCTTTCTGTATCCTCTCCACTACATCTCAAATTCATGACCTCTTCTTGGATTATTATTGCTACATATATAGCTGTGTGTGTGTGCGCGCCGGTGTGTGCAGACATGCTGGGGGAGGGGGACTTGCTGAGTCCATTTATTGTTGCTTGTATGTACATGTGTTGAGGGCTGACCCCGGGGTTGGATATGGAGAAGACAGATTCCCCCTCTTCTAGTAGCCATTGAGCCCTTAGCTCTTTATCTAGGGTGTGGCCCTGTGAGACTTTCCCATTCACATAGGCATATCACCTGGTATTGCCATTACACAGGACCTGTTAAGGCAACGGTAGTGTTGAGAATGAATGGAATGGCTTCCCTGTCATATCAGAAAACAAATCTAGCAGCAGGTATCCTGATCCTGCGGCTCTTACAATCTCTCTGCTCCTCTACTCCATCAAGCCTGAGCTGTCCCAAAGAGCAAAAGATCTAAACCATTGACAACTATCATAAAAGACAGGCTAAAGAATTGTTCCAGGGTAAAGGAGACCAAGACACTAGACTGAAAGACAGACCCACGATCTGGACTTAGTTAATCTCCCTATGACCAGACTCAAGCACACATGCCTCACAAGAATAGAAACAATTATACACGGGGCCATCAGGACAGCTCAGCAGATAAAGGTGTTTGCTGCAAAAGCTGGAGACCTGAGTGGGATTCCTGAAACTCGCATGGTAGAAGGAGAGAGTCAATGCCCACGATCTGTCCTCTGGCCTCCAAACACAGGCGGCAGCATCTGCATGGCTATAAATCAACAAATGTGAATAGAAGTAATTATATGTGTCTATATCATATATTCAATGCTATGCATCACATATCGTCTATGCTATATATTTTAGACATGACAGGAAAGGAGGTGAGATAAATGTGGTAAAATGTTCTCAAATGAGGAGTCTTTATGAATGTAATTTGTAAATGTTTTTAGAATTCTTCTGTTAGCTATTGTGTAAATTTGCACTAAATACATGCATAACAAATGTACCGAAATGAAAATTAAATAGGAATGATGGACCTATGACTGGGGAGCTCCAAAGCTATGACACACTGTCACTATCCCCTCACAATCCCATGGACACCAGGCCTCCCCATGCCCTGGGCACCCTGACACAGGAAGCTTTGTGTACAACTCTTCTAGCAGCTGTTAGTTTCCTATTCCGTTCCATTCACAAAAGCAGCCCAGGATGTGAGTGGACAAGACAGCTTGTGGAAAAACAGCCTGATCTGCTCTCATTTACAAAAGCGGCACCATGCCTATAAGCCTTGACATCTCACTAATATTGGTAACAAGCTGCACCCTGATAGGTAAGCGCACTCCCCATGTGACCTCTGGGAACCTCTGGCTTAGCCTGGTGCCTCCAAAACCACAGGACAACAATTGCAGGAGGCTTACTCAATCTGCAATTCAGATTCGTAGAGACTACTTTTAGACTGCATGATGCACTGGGGATTTGCAGGCTACATGCTGGGAACCGCCAAACACAGGTGAAAGCTCATTCGGTTAATCTTGTAACGTGTTCCTCTGACCCAGTTGAGATAAACACAGCCATCACCTTACCGACGCCTCCTGTGTTTCAGGAGGGCCTGGATCTCTTAGTTAAGGCTGTCGGCCTCTAGGGCTCTGACCAACATTGCACAAAATGAAGAGCTGTCATGAACGGATGTAAGAGGGTTGACAAGATCAAAAAGGCCGGAGTGGGGCCCCTCCCGAGGTCCAGGCCAAACACGGCAGTGAGATTTTGTCTCCATCTTTGCGTCACTCTTTCCAGCTCTCAGGGCCAGGCAGAGGAGGACACAGCTGCAGGTTGCGAACCCACGAGTTGTCTAGAGGAGGGTGGCGTCCCTTGGTTGACAGTGACAGCTGAGGGACATGAATGGGGAAGTCCCTGACGCTGATGAGTCTTGACTGTCGTGGCAGTGGAGCCATGGGGCTCCTGTGCCCTCATTCCTACTTAATTTCTGTTTGTTCTGTGACTGCGTTCATCATTTAAACAATTCTACAAAAGAACACCAAGGAGCATGGATGACATCAAAGCCTAATTGTGTAAGCTCCAATATTTAGAGCAAGCTCTACACTGTTATCAGGTAAAATAATAAAACTATATGAAGCCAGAGAACGAGCGCCTCTCCCCAGCCCTGAAGAAAGTATAAACCACATGACACAGGCTTTATTGATCCCTGTCCTGAAGCTCAGCTGGGCCAAATATCCTCCTGCTGTGAGAGAGGCTGGAATGAAGGTCAGTCTGGGATCCTGCTGCTCCACAAGCTCATGGCTCCGTGCATGGGACTGTCATGGTTGTACTGATGGTGTGTTTTCCTGTGTGTGTTCATGGGTATGTATATATGTATATCCATGCATGTAGAGGTCAGAGGTCAATCATGAGCACTGTTTCTCAAAGGCCTTCTACATTTTGCTTGAAGCAGGGTCTCCACATCACCTGATGGGCAGGAGAACCCTGTGTTTTCTCTCCTCTCCAGCATCGCAACCACAAACACAGGACACTGTGCCAGGCTTTTGTGGACTCTAGGAATCAGTCTGTGTCCTCACCCGTGCAGGGCAAGCGACTGGCTGACCCAGCCGCCCTCCCACTACCCATAGGGTGTATTTTCTACATAACTAATAATCAAAGCATTTCCTTTCTTCATAGTGGCTAAAAGATTAAGGAATAAAATACCATTCACCAACCTCAAAATAATTCTGTTTTTTAAAGTTTTGGGCCCCACTGTTTATATTGTGTATACAGGCGCATACATATGCTGTGTACCTGTATATATGTATAGATGCATGTATATATGGATGTATGCACATATTTATGTATATGTAATTATGTGTGCATACGTACATGTATACATAGATGCTTGTATATGTGTATATAGACATGGATGCATGTGTATAAGTATGTATACACATGTGTATGCACATATATATGCATATGTATATGTATGTATGTGTACATATATAAGGAAACATAAGTAAGAGCTATGTATTGGTGTTCCCTTGCTTGGACACATGATCCCAGACTTTGGGGCAGAGCTACATTCTCTAGGCATTGGACCATTGGGTGGCTCTACCTATGAAGGGATGTGACAGGGAGGATTCCATGCAGCAACCACTGTCTCCTCTCTTCCCTCTCGCTATTCTGATAGTCTTGCCTCACGACTGGAGAGACTTACAGCTGAGATACAAACTCCTCTGTGGTGACTGAACACTGTGAAGAGTCCGGGAGGGCGCAGTGGCAATTTCCAAAGGTCCCAGCTCCTGAGGCAGGCAGAACAGGGTTGGGGAGGTACCCCAGTCAAATAAGCACTGCTATGCAAACATGAGAACATGGGGTTGATTCCCCGGGAACCACGTTATTAAAAAATGGGCAAATAGTTACACACTCATAATATTAATACCAAAACCAGGGAAGCAGACATACAGGGATTCCCAGGCCTCACTGGCACCAACCAAGCTAAAATGGGCAGATCCAGGACAATGAGAAGACACAGTTTAAAAATATCTATAAAACATGAGGTGGAGGAATACCCATGCTTGCCTTCTGGCCCCTGCACAGGAACACACAAATGTACACGTGAAACAAACTGAAGTAAGACAGAGAAACAAAAACTATTGAAATCTATCAGATATAATCATTCAAGGCACCATCTCTGCTCCTTTGGTTGCCAGATGTCTGCATCTTACTCATGCAGATGAGCAGGGAGGACACACTGTATCTATCACTGATGCCTAGTGACGTACAGGACAGACCACCAACACAGAGGATGACGGTCTACAAGAACAGGAGTCTTTATTGTCCTGACCTCCGCTACAGAAGAGGCTTTGCTCCTCGCATTAAGGTAATAGCAATGCCAGTGATTTCCGGCAGCATCCTCCACCCTCCCACCTCCCACCCCCCACCCCCGCTGTCCTTCATTTTACTGTGATGTCACCTTCGGGTTAGCGTTCATACCATCGCAATAATGCTGCATAAAGCATCCGTGTACACAGAGTTACTGCTGCAGGAGGCCAGACTGTGACAGACGATGTTCTTGTGAGTATAGTTTTGTGTGTGCACATGTGTGTGCATGAGGAGGCCAGAGGTCAGTGTCCGTGTCCTCTCATCCTATATTAGCTCATCAGAGGCTCCAAGAGTCCGTCTCCACCTGCCAGGGGGAGGGTTAGAAGTGTGGACCACATTCACGAGTGTGCAGCACACCCAGCTGGTTCACCCCCCTGCATGTGCCGGGGCCCATACCCTGCTCCTCATGCCTGCAGCCACTTTACTGCCTGGGCCATCTTCCCAGCCCTAATTCCATTTTCCGTACAAGGAAGCAGACATTAAATAGCTTGTCTCTAGTTGTGCGGTGTCCGAGTGAGGATTTACAGCCACTGTCTGGCCCAGTGGGTACATCTCCTGGGTGGAGCTGTGTGACTCACTCGGTGTGATGCTGGGGTGCTGGGTTTATGGAGACGGCCTCTTCCCTCTGTGCTAGCTGCTGGGGTGGCCAAGAGAACAGCGAGGGTCTGTAATCCCTAGGAAAGAAAGAATAAACATGTTTCACACAACCACTGAAACTCCTGTGCATGTCAACTGTTTATCTTACAAAGATGAAACGTGAAACCTCATTAAACTTTAAGTAGCGTGAATTTAGGAGGATGGATTCTTCACCAAACAGAAGTAAACAAAAGTCACTGTTACCCTCCTTCCTGCCCCATCCCCACCCCCCAGCTTTAAAATGAAGTATATACTTCTTAACCGGGCAATCTCCATGAGGCGGTCTCTGTCCATCTTCCAGGGGCTTCGCTTCTCCCTGGTCACTGAGGTCACATCAAGGCCGATTCCTACCATACTGAAGTCTGGTCAGTTCCTTCCCTCAGCCTCGTGCACCAAGGACAGCCGTCCCTCTGCCCCAAGGATCTCTTCCCCCCTGCTGCCCTGGCCTCACACATTTGTGTAAACTGTATCTTTTTTTATTGTGTGTATTTTGATGCTTTGACATTACAGTTAGCCACTTACTGCAGACAGTGAGCAGCTATCGTAGGGACATACACACATTACCAGCAACCTCCGCTTCCTCTGCTGTTGTTTCTCTTTGTTTTGGGCACTGCTTTGGTTGTGTTTGAGACAGGACCTGTCTATATAGCCATGGGTGTCCTGGATCCTCTCCACTCAACCGTCTGAGTGCCAGGATTGGGCACCAAGCAGCCAGGGACACCAGCTCTGGTGCCTGCTCTGATCACCGAAACTAGCCAGTCCTAAGCCTGATTACCCTCCCCACAGAGTCACAGAAAAGGAAGGCCTGACCTATGCTGTCCCTCCCAATGTCTCGCTGACCTGTGCTCATCCTTCTCCCTGTCATCTGCGGCACGGTGTGTTCTCTCCTCTCCTCTTGGAGTTTCTAAGCACTGCGTGTGTGCTACCTTTGAATGCCCATCATCCCGTCTACTGGCCTCTTCATACCTCAATCTCAAACCTGGACTTTCAAATGTGTGTCCATTGCTCCTGTTTAGCGCTGTGGCCACAGCACAAGCATTGCTGTTAGTCAGGCTTCCACACTCCATGCTACAGCCCACACAGCTGTCTCTGCCCGTCATCACTGGAGAAACTCAAACCTTGGCGTTATTACAGGATGTGCTGTTACTCACCCAGCAGAACCTCAGCGAACACTTAGTATGAAATAACTGATGAACCGAATCTCATCACTTGCCAATTGGTCTTTTCACATATCACACATGTATATCCTGGCACCATGTTTATACACACAAAATAAAACTTCTACTCTGCAATATGTAGAACTAGTTGAAATGTGAAACAGCACCAACCACAGTAGCAAATGTCCACAGTGGAAATAAGTTTTACAACTGCAAAATATTATTAGGTTACAAAAATTTGGCTGAAAGAAGTTGAACAAAGCTATGGAATGGAGTTTTATTGCCTCAGTTTTATAGGCTTCATTCCAACCCCATGAATCAGAAGGTTCGTAAATTCTATTTGATAACTTACAAAAGGGAAGAAATGGCCTCCACATATTTGAGTCTTTGATGTGTAACAATGTGTAGATGGTGAGTCACCTGTAGTATTTATTTCGGCTACCCCACCCTTAGGGAAGAGTGATATCACAGGGAACTGAGGCCCATTGTATGCTGGGGCCTATGTCAGGAGGCAACTCACCTACTGAGTTAAGCCTCATGACCTAGCAAACTGGTCAGGAGTGCCGCAGCAGCCTGGTCCCCTCATGAGCTAGCAAACTGGTCAGGAGTGCCGCAGCAGCCTGGTCCCCTCAGGAGCTAGCAAACTGGTCAGGAGTGTTGCAGCAGCCTGGTCCCCTCATGAGCTAGCAAAGGGCCAGTGCCACGCCCTGGTCCCCTCAGAGCTAGCACTGTCAGAGTCCCGCAGCCTGGTCCCCTCATGAGCTAGCAAACTGGTCAGGAGTGCCGCAGCAGCCTGGTCCCCTCATGAGCTAGCAAAGGGCCTGTGCTGCAGCAGCCTGGTCCCCTCATGAGCTAGCAAAGGGCCAGTGCCACAGCAGCCTGGTCCCCTCAGAGATACTCTGCTAGAAGAGACGTCAGCCTTCTCTCCTGACTGCAAAGAGAACCACAGGTACACAGGAAGTTAGCCTCGGTGAAGGCAGCAGTTCCCAGTGAGATGGTTGTGTACACTGCACACAGTGGGACCGAGCACATGGGGTGCCTGTAGATGTCCAGTGGAGTGACTGAGAAAGAGGGGGCATCGAGATGGGTGACTGGGCTTCTGTCCTGGTATCTTCAGCCCATCCTGGCACGGTGTTGGATTCATCTAACAGTATTTGTTGAAGGAGTGAACAAATGAGTCAACCTTTTCCAAACACTTTAGGTTGGTAAGTAAGTATAAACGTTAACCTGAAATGAGTCAACATTTTCCAAACACTTTAGGTTGGTAAGTAAGTATAAATGTTAACCTGAAAACATCGGGCTATACCAATGATGTACCCATGACTGTGTCTCATAAAAACAGGTCCAACGAAACAAGCTACCGCGGCCCTGGTCTTGTCTGTCAGTTGGGAGATCCGCTGCTTACTGGTTACTTGTGGGGTGGCAATGGGGTGGAGTTCCTTCCCAAGCAGCTGATGAGACACATGAGGCCCTGCAAAGAGAGTGCTGTGCACGGCTCGGCCAGCACAGTGTCTGCTTCTCCACCTGCCTTAGGGAGGACACGGTTCCTGTGCTGTTTGGTTTCTAGGGCTCTGCCCCAGGGTCCTCCTCAGGGTGGTGAAACAGATCTGAGCTTCTTCATCCCAAAACAGGACTGTCTCTGATTTTAATTTGAGTAGTGAGTCCCTGGGCAAGTGGTTTTAACATGACAAGAATAATTGCAAAAGTTTTTTGTAATGGTTTATTATGCATTGACTCATAAACACTAGCATGGTCACATAAAATGTATGTACTCGGACAACATGCTGTGCTAACCTGTGCCTCAGTTTCCCTGGATGCACAAAGGAGCTCATGAAAGTGATAACTGAAAGAGTTGTTATAGGACGAGTGCTTGGCTGTGATGTAGGTTGAATTTCTCTCCAGGGTTCCTGTATTGAATACTGAGTTTCTGACATGGTGTATCAGGAGAGGGTCTGGCCCTTTAAGAACTAGAAGTTGAAGGGCTGAGAGATAGTTGAGAGGTTCCTCACTCACATCAGGCAGTTCTGGGAGGTCCAATGCCCTCTTCTGGAATCTATGGGCACTGCATGAACATGGCACACACACACACTCGTGTGTGTGTATGTGTGTGTGTGTGTGTGTGTGTGCGTGCACACACAAATAAAAACAAACAAACAAATCACTTTTAAAAGGAGGGTGGGGGTGTTAAGATCACTGACACCCCATCCTTGGAGAGAAGGGGAAGGGTCAAGATCATTGGCACCCATCGTTGGAGAGGGATGCTGAGAGTTCTCTCTCCCTAGAGCAAGCTGTAATGAGTTCAATCTCTCTCAGGATCCCTCTTCTGAGACATAATCTCTTCCTCCCACCAGCCTCCCACCACAGGCTCTTAGCCCAGCCAGGCCTTGCCCTTCAATCCTCAAAACTGAGAGTGAAGTGTACCTCTTTACTTTGTAAAGCCTGCCTGGCTTTTTTGTTATAGTAACTAATACTGACTAATACATTCTGCTTACATATTAGGTTCTCCTTGCTGTCTCCTTTGGTTCTTGACATTCCTCCTCTGAGGGATTGCCACCTTTGCACAGGTGACACAAAGGTACGAAGCTTTGGGGTCTGATTCGGGAGTCCTGCTTTTATGTGTGCTGGCAAGGATGGGAGTGCATCACAGAGCACATCGCCAGGGGAGCAGAGAATTGGAAGGTCCAGGCATGAAAAAAGAAATTTGAAAAATTACTTGTGAAATACTGATCTTGGGAGTTGGGGAGATGGCTCGGTAGGTAATTTGCTTATGGTGCAAACTTAGTGCCTGAATTTGGAACCCCAAAACCTACATAAAAACTAAGCACAGTAGTACATGCCTCTACCCTTAGCATTGGAGCATGTAGAGACAAACAGAGCTCTGGGGTTCATTCATCAACTAGCTCAGCTGAATTGATAAGTTTCAGGCCGGAGAGCCTGTCCCCCCAAAATAGGATCAAGTCAATGGATGAAAGACATCCAAGATCTGCCTCTGCTTACACACACACACACACACACACACACACACACACACACACACACACACACGCTATTCTGGCTTTTTAAATTTTAACATTGCACTACTGTTTAAATAAAATCATCTATTTTAAGTAGAATATATAATATTTCTAAACAAAAGTAAGATGTACACAAGTTACGTAAATCAGTGTGGGAAGATGGGCAGGCAGTGGCGTCTGGATCGGTCGCACCTAGTACGTTGACAGACATGTGGGGAACGCTAACAGGACTCCCTCTTGCAGCCGCTCCTCTCCGGTTACAGGCTAGGGAAGAAACACAGCCGTCTCCATTCCTCAGGGTGACCACACTCATGACGCCCGCTCCAGTCAGAGCACAGGGACCCACACAGCTGCCAGCCATCACCCTTGAGGGCTGGTCCTTTAGTTTCCAGACAAAGCTGGTCGTGGTGGCACGTGTCTGAGTCCCAGCACCTGGGAGGTAGATGCAGGAGACTCCAGCTCATCCTCAGCTATCCACAAGTTCAAGACCAGGCTGCGAAACATGAGACTCTCCAAAAACCACTTCAAAAAAGGGCCAGCAAGATGGCATAGCAGATAAAGCACTTTTCACCAAGCCCGCAAACTGAGCTCAATCCCGGGGACCCACGTGGTGGAAGGAAAGAACCAGTTCCCACAAGTGGTCCTCGAACCTCCACAGGAGCATTTGTATTCATGTGCGTATTCACATACACACAGATAGAAGATAGACAGACAGACAGACAGACAGATAGATAGATAGATAGATTATAGATGGATGGATGGGTAGGTAGGTAGATATTTTAAAGTTTGAAAAATGTTTAGATGAAAAGTTGTATTTGTTTATGGGGGTCATGGTATTGGTCATTATTATTTTGAAACATATTGTGTTTGTGTGTGTGTGTGTGTGTGTGTGTGTGTGTGTGTGTGTTGTATGGACATCAATTCTTAAAGCTCAAAACTCTTATACTGAATTCTCATGTTTTTCCTTCATGTGTATATATTTACAGAATTTAACTAATGTCCTCTTCCTTCTTCTCATTCCCCCTATTCCTATCGGTATACTATTCCTGTAGAATCATAATAGAACTAAAAATACACAGTGTTCAGTGGCCCTGGGCTTCATGTTAGACTAGCTAGGGACACTTTCAGTTGTTTTCCTTAGTGAGGCAGATGCATTCCTTTCCAAACATTCACAAACACTTCACACACTCTATATGCATCAAGTGTAGACACCTCCAGCAAAGGTTAGCCACGCCACTTTGCTGGGCTGTGTCTTGGTTCAAGAGTCCTCAGGAGGAAGACAGGAGAGCTGAGCTCAAATTGTGTCATAACTAACTGGGTGTGGGACGTGGCTCTCCCAGTCCTGATCTTCAAAGTTAAAGTGGTAACTTCTTCCGCAAACCTATACATTAAGTACCTTCTGTTTGCTAAGGTGGAAACAAATGTAAACAATAGGGAGCTTCTAAATTCAACTGTTCACAATGGAGATCAGGAGACAGACATCTGACCGCACGAGCAGGGGAAAAGGAAGGACCTGGAGAAGGGATGGTTTGAATGGGAGCTTCCTGGCCTCCTGTCTCTCCTTCTGCCACAAGAGGCAAGTTCTGCCACGAGGGAGGTTCCAAGATGTGAGGAACTCTGATGCTCAAATGCCCCGAGGAGTAAGTACCATGAATGGATGCCATTACTCTGCCCACGTCCCCATGTCACTGCTTCGGTGAAGCCTCCAACATCTGCAGGTCTGCAGGAGGCATTTATTCCCCAGCCCTGCAGCCTGCCTGCCTGACCACAGGAGCTGCTGCTGTGCATGCCTCCACACCAAAAAGCAGTGTTTTATATTTTTAAGTCTGCTTAGAAAAGTTAGAATTTGATCCACTCTAACTAGTATAAGCATTTGCCTAAGTGTATCTGTGTGTTTCCGTGTGTCTGGCACATGTACATATGTCCAAGTATGTGGAGGGTTGTTTTTTCTTTTCATTTTTCTATATTAAGAAATTTTCTATTCACTCTACATACCACCCACAGATCCCCCCTCCTCCCTCCTCCCACCCCCCAGCCCTCTCTCCCAAGCCACCCCACATCCTCCAAATCAAGGTCTCCCATGGGGAGTCAGCAGAGCCCAGCACACTGAGCCTAGGCAGGTCCAAGTCCCTCCCTATTGTACCAAGGCTGTGCAAGGCATCCCACCACAGGCACCAGATTCCCAAAAACCTGCCCATGCACCAGGGATGGATCCTGATCCCCCTGCCAGGATCCCCCAAACAGTTCAAGCCAAACAACTGTCTTCCATATCCAGAGAGCCTTGTCCAGTCCCATGGGGGCTCCACAACCACTAGTCTACAGTTCATCGGCTTCCACTAGTGTGGCCGGTCATCTCTGCGTGTCTTCCCATCATGATCTTAATGTCCCCCCACCTGCAGAATCCCGTGGAGGGGTTTGTACATGCAGGGAAGATCCACTTCACTCCTCTGAGACAGGGTTTCTCTCTGAACTTGGAGCTCCTGCTTTGTTTTGCATTGTGTTTTGCTTGGCTGGTATCCGTGACCCTTGAGTCTCTGGTCTCTGCCTCTCCGCCCAGCGCTGGGGTTCTCACACCTATAGAGTCAGCACTCTTACCCCCTGGACTAACTCTCCAGCCCAAGGACGGTCTAAATCCACCCTGACAAACCTTTCCCTGGCCGGATTCTTGACCTCTCACTCGAACTTTGCAACTTTTAGCCCTATCTTTTCCTCTGCTAACATGCCCTTCTCAACTCCTACCTCCACCTCCCACCCAGAAAGTCACTGCACCAGCTTCTGCACAAAGTGATAAAGACCAATGCTACTTGTAATGGCTTCCTTCTAGCTACTAGAAAACTCTTAAAATATTTTGATATCTATAAAGCAAACTACTTGCAGGTCGTTTTCAGGGATGTTGCAAGTATCAGTGTAGAACCTGTGGTTCCACTTCAGTGTGGATCCCAAGAGAAAACACAGGCTGCACAACGGTACAGACCCCTCTTGGGTTCGACAACCCCCACCTCACTACAGCTGGTCTGCTCACTGTTGGTAGGGGGCTTCTCTTCAGGTTCCCCAAGCCCCACAGTCCCACAATCCACTTATAAAATAATCACTCAGACGCTTATATCACTTATAAACTGTATGGCCGTGGCAGGCTTCTTGTTAATTGTTTTTTTTTTATCTTAAATTAACCCATTTCTATAAATCTATACCTTGCCATGTGGCTGGTGGCTTACCGGCGTCTTCACATGCTGCTTGTCCTGGTGGTGGCTGCAGTGTCTCTCCCTCAGCCTTCCACTTCCCAGAATTCTCCTCTCTCCTTGTCCCACCTACTTCCTGCCTGGCCACCTACTTCCTGCCTGGTCACTGGCCATCAGTGTTTTATTTATATAGAATGATATCCACAGCATTTCCCCTTTTTTTCTTTTTTTAAAAAGTAAGGTTTTAACTTTAACATGGTAAAATTACATAACAAAACAATTATCGAGCAAGAATTACAGTTACAATATTAAAGATGTCCTATCTATCTTATATTTGTGAGTTTAAGGTTTTATATCTAACTTATCTTTTATCATAACTGAGGAAATTACAACTATCTAGTTTTCAACCACATCAAAGACCTGAGAAGGAACATAATGGTACCTGAGAAATGGTAGATGGATGTAAGCAACTTTCGGGAATCTTGCAAAAGTAGACCAAGACAGCTGGCAGCCTGGACAGTCACCTAATGTTTTTCAGCATTGTTGGTGCATTTAAATTGGCTACAGGCCTAGAGTATCTGACAGACCATTTTTAGAAGCAGGAATTCTGAGAGACCATCTTACCCTGTCTTGGCAGAGTACAGTGGTCGCTTTCCTTGTGTCCCGCTTGTCCAGAAAGGACAGCATTGCATTTGTACTGTCAGCCATCAAGGCAAGGGCAGTTCTTTGCCCAGTAGGCCATTTTGTGCCAAAAAGACAAACTTCCAAATGGAAATGTCTTAGAAGCCCAACATTCTCTCGGGATCAATTGGTGCAGCCAGGAGCAATTGTGTCTCACATCAACAGAATTTTAAGTTATTTAAATGCCATATTCTCTAGGTCTATGAAGTGTTTGAAGATTACCTATCTATCTGAAATACATCTATGTATACCTAGAAAACTTAACTAACATGGCTACAAATATGATTATCATAGATGACTGATTAATCTATTTTTAATTATCCATTACAATTTTAAATGAGTTAAACATAATACCTCAAACAAGAATAGAAATATATATATACAGTATAACAAAATTAACTTCAAGTTTGTATCAATTAACTAAAATTTATACCAATGTAAGACATTTTAAACATAAACTAAAATCTATATCAATGTAAAACATTTTAAGCAAGTTGTTCTTTAAAAGTAGGTTCATTAATCTACCCTTTTATCTTATCATCTCTATATCTTCTTCTATATCTATATTCTTATATATCTATATCATATCCTCTTTTCTTTTTTAGAAAGATATCACATTTATAATCAACCTGTTTTAAATAAAAATATTGGTTTTTCTCTGTCCCACACCAGAGGTCTCTTCTGATTTGGGACACAAGAATCTCTTAACCATTTTTTTTTTTAAAGCAATATGTCTGGGTTTAGAGGGGGAGTGAGCCAATTCCACCTCTAAAGCCAGCTTGGTATATTTGGGAATTTGGGCGTAGCATCTCTTACTACTTCCTGTTGGAGGGGGGCACTGTATCTTACGGGGAAGCAAAGAAAATTTTAAGCCTATGGGGTAGTCCGTGAGGCTGTATTGTTTGAACCAGTTGCCTTGAAACCGCTCTGGATGTTGGATCATCTGGGCCATGGTGTCATCGGAGACCTTTCAGGGGGTCTTGGCTGGTCAAACCTGATGTATCTTAATCTGGAACAAATCCACAGCCTCTGGCTTTCTGTGGAAACAAAAGCAGAACCTCTTTTCCAAAGCAACATATCCTTAAATCCAAATTTTGAAGTCAAGGTACCTTTAAAATATACATTTTGGCATAACTCCACAGCTTTTGCAATCAAATATTTTTCTTCAGTTACGAATATCAAAGACAACATAATCCAGATTCTCTGTGTGGTTAGCCATCGTTACGTGGCTTATTTTTTATATTACCTTGAGCCTTGAGCCTATTGCTTTAAACTGCACCATTCTAAGACTGAAACGGCGCTGTGGCTGCTGGCTCCGCCCACTTCAGCTTCCCAACATGGCAGTGGTACGTTTTCCGCCAGCTCTGGGAGTCATCAAGTCTCAGAAATAGTGGGTCTAAGCTTTTATCAAAGCAGCGTGTAGCCCAGAAACCTTTTTTTTGTTTTTTGTTTTTTGTTTTTGTTTTTTTTAAATAATAGTAAAGACTAAATCTACCACACAGCTTAATGTGCCGCTGGCAGACGCCTCATTTCCGCCATACTGCTGGTCAAACGCACACCAGGAACCCGCCAGTGTTCAAACCCGCCTTTTGTGGCGTCTAGCTGCTGTATGAGACAAGAAGCAGGAACCTGGTTTTGGCTCTGTTTAGAATTGGTTATTAAATATTCTCAGGTTTAAGGTGGAAACTCGAGCCGTTGGGCGCCATTTGTTGCTGGAGGGCTTCTCTCCAGGTTCCCCAAGCCCCACAGTCCCACAATCCACTTATAAAATAATCACTCAGATGCTTATATCACTTATAAACTGTATGGCCGTGGCAGGCTTCTTGTTAATTGTTTTTTTTTTATCTTAAATTAACCCATTTCTATAAATCTATACCTTGCCACGTGGCTGATGGCTTCCCAGCGTCTTCACATGCTGCTTGTCCTGGCGGTGGCTGCAGTGTCTCTCCCTCAGCCTTCCACTTCCCAGAATTCTCCTCTCTCCTTGTCCCACCTACTTCCTGCCTGGCCACCTACTTCCTGCCTGGTCACTGGCCATCAGTGTTTTATTTATATAGAATGATATCCACAGCAGCTCACAGCCCCTAGGATGAGGTTCTACACTCCATGACTTGTCTATGTTCCTCCTGCGCCTGGAAACATTGGCGCTGTTTCCTTCTGCTCCTGGAGATCCTTGACAGACAACTGAGCATTCCCCTCTGCACATCCTGTCTGAGCACTGCCCCACGGCTGTGTGTGCGTCTGTGACCCTTCTATATCCCCCGCTGTTGCTCAGCTGTTACCCCGCACACTGGGCGGCAGTCCTCTGGAGTAGTACTACTATCTGACTCCTCTGTGCATCTCCAGGGGGCTGGAGTGAGACAGAGTATTTTGAAAACAGTGAGCTGAGGTGGCGGGAGGTCTCAGCTGACGAACCAACCTGGTCAAACCTTGGCTTGTCACTTTCTAGTCTCATGACTTTGGAGAAATGGCCGCACAACCCTCCTTCTCCTCTCCTGTCGGTGAAATGGAGATGTTGCTCTCACTTACCTCGCTGTGAGGATTAAATAAGCTGCCGTCTGCTGCAAGCACAGGGCCTGACAGCAGGCAGAGGTACGCATTAACTATTATTTTTATTACAAGCTCAATAAGCATTTGAAGAATGACTATGCCTCCCTTTCTGCAACACAGGCAGTCCCCTGTGAAAAATGTGCCTGTAGATTGATCCATCTGTGTACCCAGAAGAGTGATGGGCACTTTATGTAATTAGTGTATTTTGTCTATGCAGCCACCCTGCTAGAACAGTTTGACTATCCACCTGCTGCAAATGAGAAAATTGAGAATAGCCATCAATGGCTTCTCTTAGTTGTGTGACAGTTAAGTGTCAGAGACTGGGACATTCCTGGTCTGTGCTATTCCAAGATTGAAGCAGCCACGAGAAGCCTTACAGTCTAGCATGAGTGCAGCCCTGAAATCCCAGAAGTAAGGAGGCTGTGGCAGGGGGATCATGGAGTCAAGGCCAGCCTGGACTACATAGGGAGGTTTTGTCTTAAAACAACAACAAGAAGAAGACAAAAACAAAAAACATAAGCATCAAAAAAGAGGCTGTCTTAGTTAGGGTTTCTATTGCTGTGAAGAGACACCATGACCGCAGTAACTCTTATAAGGATAATGTTTAATTGAGGTGACTTGCTTACAGTTCAGAGTTTTAGTCCATTGTCATGGGAGGGAGCATGGCAATGTGCAGGTAGACATGGTGCTGGCTACATCTTGATCAAAAGGCAACCGGAAGAGAACTGTGACACTGGGCACTACCTTGAGCATAGGAAACTTCCAAGCCCACACCCACAAGGACACACTTCCTCCAATAAAGCCATACCTCCTAATAGTGACACTCTCTATGATCTTATGAGGCCCTCCCTCTGCCTACAAGTCATGAGGCAAGGCTGCTAATGGAGGGATCCGGGCTGCGGTGTGAAGGACCAGGAGGCTGAGGGCTTCTCCAGACTCGGTCAGTGACTGGAAATACTGCCAGTTCCAAGAATAATCTCCCATCTTGTTCCAGGGGTCCTTATGCTGTGGCATTGTAGCCAAATTGTCAAGAAGGATCTGGGGTGGTAGGCAAAGATGCTTTCTTCTACATCTTCTCAAAAGATACAGAAGTCATTGGGAAGGGAACAGACATTAAAAAGCCTGGCTGCACTGAGAGCTGACAAGAATGTACAGCAACTCAAACTCTCATTCACTGTTCAAAGGGGTTTATATCCCTTTGAACAACCACTCATCAATGCCTTCTAGATTAACCATGTGTCTATCTATTCTGTGGCCCAAGAATTGCATTTTTTGGGAGTCACACCAAAAAAATGCAAACACAAACCCACAAAAGGACCTATGCAAGAATATTCTTAATAGCTTTATTCATAACAAACAGGCAACAGTCCAAAGGTACACTAAGAGGAAACAGATTTTAAAACTGTGCTGTATTTACATAATAATTACAAGGAATAAAGAAGAGAAAGCTCTTAATATATTCAGCATGAATAGACCATGAAATATGACCCTAGCCAAAAAAGTCAGATGAAAATGTAGGCATGCTGTGGCATCATCTATATTGCTATAGAGCAGGGGAGTCTAATCTCTATTTACAAAAATCAAAACAGGGTTTCTTTGCATGTTTGTGGGGTGGTGGGCAATATGGTTGCTGGGCAGCATCATGGTGATGTCTAGGGTGATGGACATGGTCTGTACTTTGACAATGATTCTGTCAGTACTCACCCAATCATACAATGAATGTCTACATATCTCTTATGTATATATACCTCTTTTTGTATATATGTGTGTGTGCTATGTACATGTGTGTGGAGGTGGAGATGCATGTGTGCATGCAAGTGCTCATGTATGGACACCTGAGGTTGGCTTTGGTGTCTTTCTTCATCACTCTCAGACTTATATATTCAGGCAGAGTTTCTCATGGGGCCTGAAGCTCACCGTTTAAGCTAGCTTGGTTAGCCAGCCTGCTCTGGAGATTCCCCATCCCTGCCTCCCTTGCATTTGGGATTAGAGGTGGGTACTAAGATCTGAACTCTGGTCCTCAAGCTTGTAGGATGGGCACTTGATCCACAGATCCATCACCCCAGTATGTATAGATCTTGAAAGATAAAAATAGCATAGGTACATCATAAAATGAGAATTGCCTTCAGTTATGTTATCTACAGGTTACATGTTAAATAAATTCTCTCAAATTAGTCCAAGTTAGAGGTCAGTACAAGAACCTGCATGTGGGAACTTTTATCAAATTCCTATTAATTTGTTTTTAACAAATGTTCTTTAACAACTGCCTATAAAGCTAAACAGTCACTTTGCTATCTGGTGATAGGGCATTGAGTCTGACTTTTTGTTCATTCGTTTGCAACACAGAGACAGTTAAAATTTCCCTCAGGTGGCTGTTTTGGGGTCTTGTGATGGTTAATCTGCACTATCAACCTTTAGAACCAACAATCCATCACCATGTGCTGTGATAAAATGTCCCCCATAGACTCATTTATTTAAACACTGGATTGCTGGCTTCTGACTGTTTGAGAAGGTCATGAACCTTTAGTAGGAGGAGCTTCACTAGAGGAAGTGGGTCACTAGGGGTTTCTTAGTCTGGCCCACTTCCTGTTTCCTCTCTGCTTCCTGGTTCTATGACTGTAATAGTGCCAGCTTCCTGCTCCCCCAGCCATGTCCCCCAGCAGCAATGCACGGTATCCTCCAGGAAAGGAAATGCTTCCTTCCTTAAACTGCTTGTTGGGTATTTGGTAACAGCAAAGAGAAGGGAACTAGTACAGCTTTGGAACACACCTCTGGGAGTGTCTGCAAGATATTTGCAAGTTTAACTAAAGAGTGAAGAAGAACAATCCCGAATGTGGGACACACTAGTCCATGGAGCTGGAATCCTGGTTGAATAAACAGCAGGAGTGGGCTGAGCAGTGATCATTGGTCTGCTTCCTGGCTGTGGATATAATGCCAACAGCTTCCTGCTTCTTGCAGCATGCCTTTCCTGCTGTGATGAACCGCATGCATCCTCTGAACTGTGAGCTGAAATAACCCCTCCCCTTCTTAAGTTATTTCTGTGGGGTGTTTTAATCACAGCAGTTAAAAAAATAATAGGAGCCTAAATGAGTTAATATATACAAAGTTCTCAGAATAATACTGGTACAAAGTAAGGGACAGATAAATGTCAGTGATTAATATTACCATTCTCAGTTTTGTGGTAGGCTTGGTAGATATAATAGCAATGAAACATTGTCCCAGTTCTAAAAAAATTTATAGTTTGGAAGGGAGTCTCAGTGATAACTACAAAAATAAATATGATTAAATATGTTTGGTATGATAATAGAATTTGAAAAGTATTTTGAGAATATAAATGACTAACTGCTTTAGCACGGAGAATCTATCCAATTGAAAATAATCAGCCACCTAAATCACAGGGTTGTGGTTGATACACATGAGTCCTTTTCTTGCCACATGAAATTTGAAGCTCTCAGAGCTCAGATTTGGGATTCTTCTCTATGCTGGCTCATTCCCAGTTGATCACATACATTCACATTCACAGTGCCCAGCTCTTGCACCTTAGCCCAACAGAGCTCATGAACTGTAAGTGCATAGTATCTCACATAGACGACATCTAAATCCACACTCCCCATCTCTGCCCCTCTCACACCAGCTTCAAGCCCCAGCATGTGTTGCTCCTGTCCTTTTCAAAAGGCTTGTACTGGGGCTGGGGAGATGGCTCAGTGGGTAAAGTACGTGTTGTGCATCTGTAAGAACCTGACCTAGAATCTGCAGCACCCATGTGGAAGCCAAGTGTGCCTGCGGTCCCCATGTCCCTACAAACAGGGGAAGTGGAGACAAGAAGCGCTCATGTCAGTCATGGCCAGCAGAGACCCTGCTGCAAACAAGGTAGAACGTGAGGATCAACACCCAGGACTGCCCTCTGACCTCCATATGAGTGCTGTGGCTCGAAAGTTCTCTCTCTCTCTCTCTTCTCTCTCTCTCTCTCTCTCTCACACACACACACACACACACACACACACACACACACAGTTAAAGTACAGCTGAGTAAGATGCCATGTTCTCAGAGCTAGTAAGTGCTAAGAGCCAGAGTCAGAGTTCTGACAACCCAGAAGAAAGTTGGTAAAGTTTACAGCACAGATGAATGAATGTCAACCATGCTCTAGGACTTCCTACTGTTATTGAAAACTTTTCTTGCACCTTGCAGAAATGTCTTCCTTTTTTCTGAGACCATAAAACAAAGAGCAGTCCTAACTCCAATTCAACTCATGTTACATTAACGTATGTTTTTCATCTGTCTTAGAAATGTATGATGAGCTGGAGAAGATGCCTCAGTCAGCCAAGGATTTGACTCTCAAGTGTGAGGGCCTGAGTTTAGATCCCAGAACAGCAAGGCATACCTGGATCCCAGTGACAGCAAGATTGGAGGTCAAGACAGTTGGATCCTTGGACATTCCCAGGACCAGCTAGCCTGGCCTGCATGGAAAAATTCCAGGCCAATGAAAGATGCCATCTCAAAGAAAAGGTGCAATTATCAGAGACTCAGCATTCAAGGTTGTCCTCTGACCTCTGTTTGTGTGCTGTACACACTCACACCACATATGAACATACACGCATGTACACACACACACACAGAGAGAGAGAGAGAGAGAGAGAGAGAGAGAGAGAGAGAGAACCTTTTTCTGAACAAGAAATCACTTAGGAACCACAGTCGACCTCATGGGCAGTCTGCCGTGTGTTCGTCCCCTCCTTGGCAGTTCTCTGCCCTCCTGCTCTTTAAGTTCCAGTGCAAGGCCAATACTCCCTCCAAACTTCAGATCCTGCCTACTCTCTCTCCACCCAGGATATGCCTTCTTTCATAAATTCTCAGCTTATTTTTATCACATAAACTACATTGTGCAACACTCAATATCTTTTCCATTCTCCTTTTTTCAAAAATAGGAACCAATTTGATTGGATGTGATAGCAGGAGAGGCAGAAATGTGGCAAAATTTTAAGTGGTGAGAAATCTGTCTCAGCTACCTGGGTTTTGAGAGGCAAATTGTGACTCTCCTTCTCACTCTGTATTGAACTGCCAAAGCTAGGTGAACCAAAAGTCTTCATTGACTTCTCTACCTGTCTGCTTGCCTCCAAGTAAATCTAGTATTCATTAATTTGTGTATTTTATGTTTGTTCTGGCTATTCAGATTAGTAACTGAAAGGTTTATATAAAGGTACATAAGTACAGATGGATATCCTTGAAATTGCAAACTTCTTGGGTATTTTCTTTTAAGACAGGGTGTAGGCAGAGTTTCTCAGTGTCCTGAAAGCCACTCCCAAAATAACCACACAGAGGCTTGATATTAATTATAAATGATTGGCTGATAGCTCAGGCTCATTAACTAGCTCTTTCAACTTAAAATTAACCCATTACCATTAATCTATGTGCTGCCCTGAGGCCGGTGATCTTTACCTCTCCTGCCTGTACTGCTTCTTCCCAGCTTCCTCTGTGTCTGGCTATACATCCTGTCTAGCTACCAGATAGTCAGATTTTTATTAAACCAGTCTGAGTGGCAATCTTCACAGTGTACGAAAGGATTGTTCTGCAGTAACAGAGTCTCACTATGTAGTCCTTACTTGACTTGATAGATAAACTACTCTGGCCTCAGACTCAGAGATCCACTTGACTGAGCATCCCAAGTGCTGGGATTAAAGGTGTACCCCTCAGATCTTAATGTAGCAGGGAGGCAAAGCTGAGAAACAAACCTGTACATTGATTGTCCCCTATTCTGTAGCGCTTACCTGGATATAGACTGCAAGTTCCTGAGAATAGCAGACACAGGCCCTACCCATGACTGCGAACACAGTAGGTGCTTAACAAAGTACATACTTGATAAACATATGTTGAATCTGTCCATCTCTTCAATAGTCTGTTCATTAAGTTTTCTAGACACACACACACACACACACACACACACACACACACACACACAAAGTTCTGACCCCTTAGATGAGAAATGTGCTTGATTCACCTCTGTGTTTCCTAATAGATCAGGTCACAGGTGATCATTAAACAATCATCAAGTTGAGTTAACTGCCATTCCTTATCTTTTGTGCCCTCCTCTGGCCCTACCTTGTCCATTTGCCTCCCAAGCCAGAATCCCTCCAAGAGTTTCATCATCCTAATCAAATATTGGAAAGCCAGATACCTTGAAGTCCTTCAAATCAAGCTCAAAATTAAAATTTTAAATGTACTCTACTCATTTTGTAAGTAATTTTGTGACCAGCTAACTGCAATTCCAGGAGGAGGGCAAAAACAGAAGCTTAATGAGTCTGGTCATACACACCATGTAACAGATGTCCAACGTGCCGCCATGAGCTTAAGTCATAAATGTGATGTCTCTGTTTGGCAGGGCAAAATATATGAGAAGTGTTTTATCGGGCACTGGGCAACTTGCTAGATAGAGGGAGAACAGTCTGAGGAAGGCAGGAGCTTCGTCTAGCTGCATCTCCAAAGCAGCGTTGGAGAGGCACAGATAACCTGCTTGCAGTGATTCATCAAGTTGGTCCTTTGTTTCATTAATTTGAGTGTCAAGTGCAGCCATACAACAAAGAATTGCCGAGACCCGCTAAGACTCTCCTCCAGCTGCTGCTTTTCCTGCCCAGACAACGGGCACTATTCACGCCCTCAGCAAACTGAATGAACAGTTAACTGCATGGCTGGCATGCTGCACAGCACTTGGAGTTTTTGTGTTTTTCTTGAAAGGCTCCGTAGCATGTGTTTCTGTCTCCTGAATGTTCATTACTGAACCAATCATTTTAACTTTGTTAATAGAGTTTGGAAGTAGGCCTCTCAGGTTAAAAATAGTCCCTGTTGTATCATCTGTCCAGCGGTAGATTAGGGAAGATTAAAAAAGGGTTGCAATGTCTCTGCTGGCCCCGCAAAAGCTCTCACTGTGCCCATGGTCCAGGTGGCCTGCTGATCATCCCTGTCTTAATGTGATCTTTAGCCCCATACTGTTACAGATCCAATGTGAAGAGAGACACTGAGACCACTGTGTTCACGGAACAATTTCACAAGAAATATGTTTTCAGCTAAATTGGATGCTTAGCACATACTCTAATTGGATGCAGGGATGGGAATGCCTTAGAACAGGCCACCGATATGAACTCGACACTGCAGGGTTTTCATTTTAATCCAAGTTCCGAATGTGAAATTGTGTACATCAGTGCATTACACAACACAGGCGAAACATCAGGTTCTTAGGATGCAAGATCTTTTCATCTCCAACAGCTAGCACTTCTTCACTGAAATTAGGAAGACTCTGTATCCTGGTTAACCACATGGATGGGCTGCGCTGGCTGCTTCAAAAACTTTAAAATCATTTAAATGAGCACTGGGGACCTCAAAGGTTGAGTGGAAACATAAATTGTGTTCTTGGAAGCAAATGATGAATGAAGTCATTTACATGAAAGAGTGCAGTCCAAAGGAAACGTGAGACTAACGATTTGTCAAAACAAAATTAAGGAGGAAAAGGACATTTGAAAACAACTAGAAATTGCAGTGACATGATTTTTCAGGAAAACAATTCCATGATAACATTTACCAAACTGTAAACAGAAAATGCAAATAAATATAAATCTATTGACGCTTGGGAAGTTAACTTGTTTTTATTAAAATCACAAAACTGAAAATTTGGTTAGTAAATTTTCAGATGGCCACCGTGTTCAGGATCAAATTGGGTTCTGAGTCCTTTTAGCTTGACGGCTCCATAAAAAGATAACAAACCTCCGAACCAAGAAATGGGTACACCCTTGCGGTTAACTGTCTCGCCCCAGAAATTCCACTTCACTGAAAAGATGGTTTGGGGGCTGGGAGGGGGGACTGCAGAGGACTCTAGGACCCAGCAGGCGGCGGCAGGCGGCGGTGTGTGGATCGCTGAGAGACTCGGAGGGTCCGGCTCAGTTTTAATTCTCCTCTAATCTCTGCAACAGCAGCGCTTCCTGGGTCCCGCGGCTTCTGCTCCAGCTCAGCCGCCCGCCCGCCAGCCGCCAGGCGAGCATCCGAGCCGCCTCCGCCCCATCACCCACCATGGACAGCCTCCAAGAAAAAGTGGCTCCGGACGCGCTTGCCTGAGAATTCCGCACAAAAGAGGCGCTCAAAATGAAGACCCTGATGGTGAGTCTGTTGTTCCAACTCCGCCAGGCAGAGGCAAGGACCCCCGGGGCTCTGTGTCCGGGGAATGCCCATAGAAGCCTTCCCGGGTGCCCAGCCCTGTAGCAAGAGGTCACCTGTCATGGGTGACAACTTTCCACCTGGCTTGGAACCCGGGATGAGCACTGGAGATGCCTGAGCTCCTGGATCTTTATGGAGTGATCTAAGGGGCGACTGGAGAGCAGAAGAGCAGGCTGACCTCTCCGGAAAGGAGGGTGCCCCGCTGCGACTGCTGGGCACAAACTCAGAGGGGCGAGGGGCGGGGAGGAGGGACCATCATCGACTTTCTTGGTTTCCTTGTCGGATTTCAAACTTAGCGGGGATCGCTGCGGGAAGCCCCAGGGACCCAGAAGAGATGGTGTGCAGAGGGTTGGGATCCCAGCAGCTTAGGTAGGGACCAGACCTTCCTCCCCAAAATGCCCTCAGTGGGCGCGCTCACCCTCACCGCGGGTCACTGCGCGCCACCTGCCCTCCACTGTGAGAGGCGGGCTGTGAGCAGCGACACAGGGACATCCCTGGCAGGTGTGCTGGACCATGTCACCTCTGCTCCCTGGCTGCGGGAGTCTCGGCTGCCCGGGACCTGCGCGTGGTGTCAATAGGAGCGGCTAGCTTCCCGGCTGCACGCTCAGTCGCTGTCTTTCTCCCTCTCTCTCTCTCTCTCTCGCCCGCCCGCCCGCCCGCCCGCAGCACCATGGTCTGGCAGTGTGTTTAGTGCTCACTACCATGTGCACCAGCTTGTTGCTCGTGTACAGCAGCCTCGGCAGCCAGAAGGAGCGGCCCCCGCAGCAGCAGCAACAGCAGCAGCAGCAGCAACAGCAGTCGATTGCTGGCAGCGGGCAGCCAGTGGAGAGCAGTCCCCAGCCACGTAGAACCGCCCCCGCCGGACACCAGCAGTTGGATGGATACCTCGGCGTAACCGACCACAAGGTGACAGCTTGTGCGCCATCCTGCCCACCGCAGCTCGGCCTGGGCACCCTGTACACCTGACCCTTCGTTCCTCTTTCCTGGGGCGGTGAGGCACGGGAGAAGGTGTTAGTTCGGAGGCTGGAAGGTAGTGTGCACTAGTTGGGGCAGGGAGGGCTGTGTGCTAGCTATGAATTGCTATTCCGAGAAGGATGCAAAGTTCATCAGGGAATAGGAACGAGGTGAGTGGACCCCAAACACCAATGATCCTGGACTAGAATCCGGAGTCCTGGTAAAAGCAACTGCAGATGGATGTCCAGTTGCTGGAGCCTAGGGTTTTCCAGGCAAGCCCTGCGCGGGTGAGAGGAATCCGGAATGGTGCAGGGACCAGCCCCATGGTTCTTCCTACACCGACAGAGGGGAGAAGAAAGAGCCCCCACAGCTCAGTCCGCAGATTCCCCTCTGATCTCTGCTGGGCACTGCTCTGGGCTGAAAGGCCCCAGCCCCTGGGGAGCCCAGTTCTGCTAGGCACAGAGGGCTGCAGGCATACTCCGCTCCCACTGGCTTGAAAGCCTGTTTTCCTTTGCCTTCCGGGAAGCTACTGCATGGCTTGGCTAATAATTAATAAGCTGGGGTTTTTCCCCTTTAAATTTGAGCCTCCTTTCCTTAGACTAATAAATCTCTGGTTTCAGTGCAGGAAGCCTCTGGGAGAAACCAATCAAGTTTCCTGATTCCAAAAATATTTTAATACAGTTTAAATGTATCTGTGATTATTTGAAATTGCTAGTGTGTTTTTATTTAAAAAAAAAAAAAAACACTTCCATTCCATGCCTATAAGCCTAGAAGATGGCCTGAAATCTCTCAACTCTTTTTACTTTGTATTTTACTGCACTTTATGATCGTGAACCAAAGTAGTATTTGCATATGTTCCCTCTGTGTGAGAAGATTGCTCTTGTCACACATGAGTAAGTCAGACTTTAAGTGACAATCAAAACATTGCCACTCACCTGTGCTATGTAGAATGCCACAGAGGAGAAGAACCCAAAGGGATGCCATGCAAGACTCTGCTTGCCTGCCCCGAATGCCCGGGGAAAACAAGGCTATCCTGGGATCTGTGTAGCAAGATACACTGATAGACAACATTGTGCTGGTTACAAACCGTGCTCTGGGGTGCACCAAGGAGGGAGCTCACATCCTCTGGAAGAAGCAAGGAATATTTCTTTGAAAATATGAAAGTTGTACTAGAGAGACTGGAGAGAGATGAACAGGAAGAGGCTGAGGAAGAGGCCGTTTGGGGTGGGCTTACAACTCCAGAGCAGAGGCTTAGCAATTACAGCTTCGGTTTGCCTTGGTTGTTGATTGATTACATGCTCGGTCTGCGTGTGCACGCTGCTGATAAGGGCTGTAGTGTGGGGATGTCTAGCCCCGACTTCTGGCTGGGGATGGATGTGGCATTCGGGGGGTGGGGGGGTCATTGGCATGTGACAAACCAAGTGTGGTGGTGGATTTTCACCTTTGTTGTTTAGTGGGAGCCTATCTCAAATTTTGGAAATGTTCCTGATCAGGAAATGTCTGAGCAACACCCTGCAAGCTCTGGGGACATGGGAAGGTATTCCAGATAATCCGTTCCTTCTGTAACCCAGTGTCAACTGCCCCAGTTAGGAGGACTACCAGTTTAATAGTCATCTTCGGAAACTGCTCCTGTAAACAGGTGTGCGAATGAGAGTTTCAGTGTGCGGAGCCTTGTGTGACTAGGCGAACAACAGCCTTTGCACGCTTTAAGAAATGCTGCATGTGAGTGGGCATTCTTGGCAGAAGGCGGTCTTCTCTATCTCAGTTACCAATATCTACGCAATTCACCCTAGAAAACCATTGTCTCCCAGGGCATGGTGGTATGTACACATCAGTGAACCCGACACTGCAGGCCGAGGCAGGAGAGTGACAAGTATGAAGTCAGGCTGAGTTACTACATAGGGTATTTTGTGTCAAAAATTCAGAAGAGGCAGGAGAGGGGGGAAGGAAAAGAGAAGGGAGGGAGGGAGGGGGGAAGGAGGGAGAGAGGGAGGGAGGGAGGGAGGGTAAAAGCAAAGAAACCCATCTCACAAGTCCCACTCCAAGGTTGCACCAGAGCACCCATGACACCAAGCAAAGCAAGAAGTGCAAACCCAGGCCCTGTGCACCAGGGGGTCACGTCCTGAACACCAGGGGTCACGTCCTGTGCACCAGGGGGTCGTGTCCTGTGCACCAGGGGTCACGTCCTGAACACCAGGGGGTCGTGTCCTGTGCACCAGGGGGTCATGTCCTGTGCACCAGGGGGTCACGTCCTGAACACCAGGGGGTCGCGTCCTGAACACCAGGGGGTCGTGTCCTGTACACCAGGGGGTCACGTCCTGAACACCAGGGGGTCACGTCCTGTGCACCAGGGGGTCGTGTCCTGTGCACCAGGGGGTCGTGTCCTGTGCACCAGGGGTCGTGTCTGTGCACAGGGGGTCGTGTCCTGAGCACCAGGGGGTCGTGTCCTGTGCACCAGGGGGTCGCGTCCTGTGCACCAGGGGGTCACGTCCTGTGCACCAGGGGGTCGTGTCCTGTGCACCAGGGGGTCGTGTCCTGTGCACCAGGGGGTCGTGTCCTGTGCACCAGGGGTGTGTCTGTGCACCAGGGGTCGTGTCTGTGCACCAGGGGGTGTCTGTGCCGGGGTGTGCTGACACCAGGGGGTCGTGTCCCTTTGTCCCAAGAAGCTAAAGCAAACCTGCTCAAACGGCCTTTGGTGACCCTCTTTACTGCTCCTGTGGCTCCAGCCAGCAGGTGGACAGAGCTCCCACTGCCAGTGGCCATCTGAGGTGCACGTTCCTATAAACACCCAGAAGCTGCTGGTGCATTCAGTTTGGCTTGAGATCTTCCACAGTCTCCCTCAGGCAGGGCTTCCTGTCCTCACCACACTGCCACATGACACTTTTTTTTCCTTCTTCACTCTCTCTCATCAGTCCTCAGAAAAATTAGATGCACTGAGGGGACGACCACAAAGCATATGCTCCTGCATATTGAATCAGAATTCCAGCAGACACTAGATTTGCTATTGATTCATAGAGCCTTGAGAGAGTTGCAGGTACTATGTAGGTAACCATTCACATCTCACAGCTCGAGGTCCCAAAGACTGATAAATGTGTAGTGTTTATGTTCAGTTACATGATGGAATTAACATTATAACTTCAAGATTAACATCAACAGGTGGCCCTAATCCCTAGCACCTGAATTTTACAAATCTGTCTACATTGGTAGTCTTGTCTCCTATGACTGTGGACTAAATTACTATTGAGATTGAATCATTGTGTGCTTTTGTTAAGTGATAGGCTAAGTCAAGCCGGTGCATGTTAAGATTAAAATATCCTTTTGCCTGGCCATAGGCCCCTCTCGCTCTCCTCCTTTGTTCACAGACAAAATCTTAGGAATTGTAATCCTGGCATGACTATACGCACAGAAGGCCACTCAGTTGCTCATGGTCATGAAGAAAGTTGCTTCTCTGTTGAGTAGTCACCCTCTTTCCCAGTCTCTCTTCCCCCCAACTCATTTCACTGGGTGACACAGCAGCCCCTGCATCTGTAGTTAGAAATTACTCTCTGGGTTGTCAGTTCTGAAAGCCATTGATGGCTAACACAACTGGCCAGGGACAAGAGGAGAAACCAATTTTCATATCCGTGGGAAACTCCCTTATTTAGTATCGTAGCATAATGTAACCAAACAAAACATAGATGCATAAACACACACACACACACACACACACACACACACACACACACACACACATATACACACATGTGCACGCTCTCTCTTGCACTCTTGTGCTCTCTCTTTCTCTTGTGTGCTCTCTCTCTCTCTCTCTCTCTCTCTCTCTCTCTCTCTCTCTCTCTCTCTCTGTCCACATTCAATCAAGCCGCTGTCAGAGGAAAACTCAAGTCTTCCAACACCAAGAACGGAGACAGAGAACTCAATTCTGTTTCTAGTCCAGATCTTACTGGATAGATAAAGTCATTTCCCATCTGGTAGTCCTTCTGAATCACACCTGAGCTGATTGCCATTCCCAGGGCCCAGGCTCTTATCACAGAAGACCCACCTGTCAGCTGCCCTGCCCTTTTCTGCAAAGGCTAAGAAAAGGACAGTGAGTGGCAGCGAGAGCTGAGGCCCTCAAGCTGTCTCTGCACTTCACAAGCAGCCTTAGGGACGGGGCTGCCACATGCCAACCACATGATTGGACCTTGTGTGTTCCTTCCTCAGGCCCTGGGTCATTTGATACTTTTTGGTGATTGTGCTGTTACTATTCATATGCAGATGTCCCCTGGAAATATGGACAAGTCAATTCAGCAACTAAAAAGTAATCCAGAGAAAAAGTTGTCTTATAACTCATTTCAAAGTTGTGCATGAAGGATCCCTCTTTAGAAAGACTATAAATTCTTAGCAATAAGTTGACACCATTTATTAAGCTCTATTTGATGACATTTGAGTAATCCAATCAGTGATAAAGCATTTCAGTGTCCAGAAAATTCAGAGTGAGCTAATTTTCAGTGTTCAGGTATTAGCACACTCAGTCTGCCAACACTGATGAAATTACAGAGCAAAAGGGAGTCACGAGGTCAACCAGCTTTTGTGAGTAAAGAGTTTTGACAACGGGGGCTGGTGAGCTGGCTCAGCAGGAAAAGGCACTTGCTGACATGACCTGAGTTCCATCCTCAGGACCCATTTGGTAAAAGGAGAGAGCTGACTCCCACAAGCTGCCCCTGACTTCTAGATGTGAACCACAGTGCACGCATGTGTGCGTGTACACACACACACACACACACACACACACACACACACACACACACTAATAAAAATAGAAAGTTTTTAATTTAAAAGTTCTAACAATATGACTACAGGAGAAATTTTTGTCTGACAATAATTAAAATACTAACCCCTACATTGCTGTGACAGGTAGCAATTTTTCCTTGGAGGTAATGCCAGTATCCCTCCAACTTCCTGTCCTTGGTGAGGGACTTCAGCCTGCTCCTTTTGAAGTTTCTTCCTTCAGGACCTGCCCTCCTTCCCATGGGAAGCTCCCTGAAGTCTTTCTTGTCACACAGTCCTCAGATCATATGTCATCTTTTAATGAGGCGCATTTTGTTTTGCTTTCCTTGTGTAAAATAGGCTTAAAGCTTCCTATTAGGTCCACTCTAAGTAGAATCTAGTGTTGTGGCAATAAAGTCTTTGTACACCTTATTAACCAATGAATTCCAGGAACTGGAGGGAGCAGAGCCTGGCACTGGTGGGTGCACAATAAATATGCAATGAAAGAAATCAGAATGTGGGGCAGAGCTGAGCACCCCACTTTACATCAGTGCTTTCCCCACAGAAGACATCAAGTGTGGGCCCAAGGCCCTTGTAGGCCTTGTTTTTTTTCCTTGTCTTGCAAGGAAAAAAAAATAACAACTATAAGTATATCTGTGGAGAAGAAAAAAAAAAACAAAAAAAATTCAAACAAGAATCTTTGGGAACAAGATGTGGGAATCCACTTAACACGCTTCCTTGTGATTCTTGTACATATTCAAGTTGGGGAACTGCTGTTAGAAGTATCTTAGCATCACAATGTCCTGTAGCAGTTCATTCTGAAGGTTTGGAACTAATTGCAGGCCCTAACAAATGCTCACTGAAGGCCTACCAGTTTCAGAACTGGGCACTGAAGAATACAATCCCTACCCTCAAAGGGCCTTTGATCTCCTTGGAGAGGAAAGACAAAGGAGAGAGAGGAGTTAAGTAATAAAGCCGGGCTGAATAATTCGAGAGCAGGAGACATCCAAGGAGCACGGTCTCAGAGAAGGCAGCTCCGTGCTTTTGCTCCAACAAGAAACTGGACCAAATACTGTTATTACAGTTGAAGCATATAAAGCCTCCTCTCCAGTAGAAAGCATATAAAACCACCATTCTATTATTTAACCTCATCTATGGACTGTGGTGGGTGCAGGCTCCGACAACTAGTCAGTAAATAAAATGGGTATCAGAACTGCTGTGAAGGGGACTGATTTTTACGTTCAAGATTGTGAGACAGTCTCCTGAATGGCTTAACTTCCTTTGTAGCATGTACTTAGCATCATATCCAAGCTAAACCCCATACCTTCTGTTTGGAGAGTGTGGATACAATTTCATTGGCCAGCAGCCAGCACTTGCTGTTTGTTGTGGAACTAACACACCTGTTAGAAAGGTGCAGGTCCGTAACCCTCAGGCCAGGCAGCAGCAGGGGCAATTCCTGCCCTGAAAATATTGATATGGAGGGAGATTAAAGGGGTCAGGAGTTATCCAGTGCGTCTCCATACTATGTACTCTTCCAGAAGCTGCATAGGTCCCTAAGCGTAGAGAGACAATGAATGCTTATCTCTTAGGCAATAGTGTTACCTCTGCCCTTGAACTTGGTGCAAGGAAAGAATTCCCTTGTAAGTCAGTGCACTTAGGATCAGGCAAAATGTGGGTGCTGATGGCATTTGTGGGCTGTGTTCAGATTCTCTTCCACACAGTCCCCCGTCTCACTTAGGCCAGCATAGGACAAAAGAATGTTTTTACTGTGTGTTCCCAGATAAAAAAATCACAGGATGTGTGTCGGCAGCTTAGACAGCCCCCACACAGGCAAGCCTTCCCTGCCATGTAGGCCAGGCTAGATCAAGGCTGTACGTTTTGACTTCATAGCTAGAATGGAAATGCTCACTCTGTCCGACTCCTTGCTGGGCAGCTGGCTTTTGGAGACCAGGGTGTTTTCTTTGTGTGTACCATTATATTTTAGGTTTTAACATGATGCCTGGGGCTTCAGTAAATACTTGTCAACTAAACACGGTCTATGTAAATATTTTTAATTCCTTCTAAAATAAGCCTGTGTCGAGTGTCTGACCATTTGGAGTTATTGTAGAGGACTAGCTTCATGTCATAAATACCAATTTCTCCCACCACAACTTGTACTTCTGTAGTTAATTCATTTCTACCTTCTTGAACTAATCAGATCTCTTAAGACATACTCAGGACTTTTGAGTTACACAGGCAACTTTAAAAAATTATCAAAAGGCATTCCTGAGTAGTTGTGTGATTTGCCCAAGGTCACGGCTAGTGGCAGCTGGGGACAAAGTGTGAGCCTGATGTGCTTCATTTAATGAGGAGGTCCAGGGCCAATATCTTCTAAGCAGTGACTCACCATTATTTGGACAGAATTTATTAAAATGAAGAGCCTAGGCCTACCCAGTTATTGGGAAGAAATAAATATTTAAACATCTCATTATTCTGAAATGAATATGAGAATATGCCTCCAGATAGTTGAAAAGGGTCTTCCACCAATGACTGTGTTTGCCATGACTATTCTAAAGGGACACAGGATACAAGGCACCAACGTAATTGGAACAATCTGCAACTCAGAGTAGATTTCACTGTGAGGAGTCGCTGGGGCGAGCTGGTCGCTGAGGCGAGTTGGGGAGATGACTTGGTGTGCTGCTTGCTATACAAGCCTGAAGTTGATCTCCTAGACCCCCACAAAACCTGGGAGCGTGCATCTGTGATCCCAAATGGAGGGAGAAGGCAGGAGAATTTCCTGGAAGATCCTGGGACCAGCCAGCCTGCCATGTGTGTACAGCCACAGAGACAGAAGGGACATCCAAACAAGGTAGAAAGGGTGAGACCGATTCCTGAAAACTGATCTCTGACTCCCTGTGTGCACTGTGCTATACACATGCCCACACTCATACACACACCACACACTCACACACACATCACACACTCACACACATACCACACACTCACACACACACACACACACACCACACACTCACACACACACCACACACTCACACACATCACACACACTAACACACACACCACACACTCACACACACATCACACAATCACACACATCACACACACTAACACACACACCACACATCTCACACACACATCACACACTCACACACATCTCACACACTAATACACACACCACACACTCACACACATCTCACACACTAACATACACACCACACACTCACATACATACCACACACACACACATCACACACTCATACATACATCACACACTCACATCCATATCACACTCACATACATACCACACACTCACACACTACCACACACTCACACACACATCACATCACTCATACATAGCACACACACTCTTATATGTACCACACACTCACACACATACAAAACACTCACACACACTACACACTCATATATCACACTCACACACATATACATACACATCACACAGATATCACACACACATCACACACACACATACCACACACATCACCACACATCACACTCACCACACACACACACATCACACACTCACATCACACGCACCACACACTTACACACACATCACACACATGTACACACACATCATTCACAGACTCATACACACATCACACACTCGTACACACACAGAGAACCATGATTGATAGACTTTGCTTAAAACCCTCGGAAACTTCAGAAGCCAGGCCTCCAGCACCTGCATTTCTCTGTCAGCTCCAACAGAACATTAGGCCATTAAGCATTGAACACCCAGTGTTTTCCAGGTCAAAGTTACAAACGTTTCCACAATTATCCCCAAATCATCACAGTCAAGTCTGTCACACCGATAGTCCACTCACTGATATAAATTTCTGTCCTAGTTAGCTTCTTGTTTCTGAGATAAAACACTGACCAAAACCACGTTGGTTGGGGGGAAGGAAAGGGTTAATCTACTTAAGTGGCCCTGATCACACTGTAGTCACTGAGGGAAGTCAGGCAGGAACTCAGGCAGGCGCAGAGGAAGGACTATGGAGGAGCGGTGCTCACTAATTTACTCTCCACGACTCAGACTCACTCAGATTGCTTTCTTAGACAACCAGGACCTCCTGCCGGGGAGGCCCCGCCCACAGCAGTATGGGCCCTCCCACATCAATCATTGACGAAGAAAGGGTGTCCCACAGACACATTCACAAGCCAATCTGATGGAGGCTTTTTCTCAGTTGAGGTTCCCTTGCCTCAGATTTGTCTAGGTTTGTGTCTAGTTGACAAAAATTAACCAGCATACAAGGTAATCAAGCCAAGGGAGGTCATGTTTAATTGCATGCAGACATGCTACGGCCTGGACACTCATTTAGTGTCCATTACCTTTCCCCCAGTAGGGAAGATGGCGTCATCTAGAGACTAAGCCCACCAAGAGTTTGAAGGACAGTGTTCTGCAAAGCCCACGGCCTCCCCTAACCTCTGAGATGGAATACCTACTCGGAAGTACTCCAGGCAGCAAAGAAACCTTTTAAAAACTATGAGGGAGAAAATTAACCTTGACAGTTTTTGTAGCTCAGCATGAAAAGAAAACTTTATTATTATTATTTTCTCTCTTTGTGGCTATGGAGTTAATATGCAGTGTCTGAGAACCAGGCAGATGCTGAGAGTTCTCAGTCTGAAGTGCGGGAGTTAAACAATTATTTCTTATAAGAAGCATATTCTGAAAATTAATTGCACATATGGGACTTCTCAGCTGACTGGTACTGCATTTCTACTTACAGATTGACGTATGCTCCTTGCAAGCTCGCATTGCAGCGCCTGCCCATTGCTTAGAGGACCTAGCTCACATACTTAGGAAGACGCAACAGGATCTGCCTGAGCGTCCCCCGCCTGGCCCCCACAGCTCTCCTGGGGCCAGGCTTCACACACTCTGGGAGCACAGCTTGCTCATTCACATGTCCCTGCTGTTCCTTCAGCAGAAAATACCCTTCCAGGGGCAGGAGATGACTCAGAAGTTAAAAGCAGCCACTCTCTTGCAAAAGACTCAAGTTCAGTTCCCCGCACCCACACCAAGTGACTCACAACAGCCTGCAACTCCAGCTCCAGAGGATATGACACCCTCTTCCTGTCTCTGTGGGCAACTGCACTCAGGTACACATGACCCCATACAGACATACAGGCACATATACACAATTCAAATTAGAAACACATCTTAAAAAGAAATATTCTTCTCTTACTTTGCCAGACAGAGACCTACTTCTTCATTAAGACCCAGGCTCAGCCTCCGTCTCTAAAGTTGCCCCAGATATAACCTACATGCAAAAGAAGGAGATGTTCCTTCAGACTGCCATATCAGTCACCTCATCTCATCCACAAAGACCCAGCCCCCGCCCAGAAGAGGATAAGTACAGTCAGGCAGCACTTGACCCTGAGAATTCTGTTGTTCTGCATACATCACAGAGTGTACTTGTCAAAACTACACAGTGCCCTGGCCATATTCTCTTATGGAACCGCCATAGCATACGTACCTCGTTGTTGGTGGAAATGTCATTCCACTCACTGTGTGTGGCTATATTATCATTATACCCTAGTGAGTGCTAAGCTATTCTTTGTAGCATGTACACCTTTGGTCGCCAAGTATCTCCATTGGTTTTCATTACCTTTCCCAGCCTCATCTACCTTCTTGAATGTAATTTAGTCACATATGTATCAAAGCTCAGGAAATCCTTGTTGAGTACTAGGTAGGCAGAGTCTGACTGTGATTATACATATTATGAAGATATTTGAATAAATTTGGCTAATTAATCACACGAATGGACAAAGATGATAAGTGAGTCCAGAAAGACTTCACATACCTAGCCTTAATTTGTTAGTCTTTTGAAAATATAGACCAGTAGTAATGAACCTTCTAGAATGGTAGACCAGATGTCAAAGCAAGAGGTCATGTCCAGGCTCTCTAGTAGTGAGCTCTTGTATCTTCTAGGTTTTGGATCTCATCTTCTAGATGAGTGGTTAAACAATATGCATTCATTCCTTAGTTGGACCATACTGTGTGGGGCCCAGGAGGCAGCACATGACAATTAAAGCACAATCCCTCAACTCTGAGAAATTTACATCCAGCAGGAAAGGCAGAGAAATAGATATCAAGTAGCTGTGGAGGTTTGGATAGGAAACTGAGCATGCTTCAGCGGCTGGGTTTGTCCTGAAAGTGTTTGTGAAGCAGACACAACTTACCTCAGATGTGTGTTTCGGGTGCATCATTCTGGAATTGGGATAATGTGATGAAAGTAGTTCTTGGTTACAGGGTAGGACTGCTGCTCAAACTAGCAAACTAGCGCTGTGGTCAGAGTCAGCAACATTGGCAGTCCGAGGACAGAGATGACTCAGGTCTGTCTGTGCCAAGATTCTAAGCTTGCCACCAGAATGCTCGGTAAGAGCACAGCTTCTTCAACAGCAGAAGGTTTGTGGTTCAGTGGCTGCCGAGAGTCTCGGGATGATCCCAGATGGTAGTTCAACTTTGTCTAATTCTGAACCTCACTGTGCATCTTCATGCCACATGCCGACTTGAGCAGAACAGGAAGCAGTGATGCTCTGGTTAGGGCTGAAGCAAGCTGTTTGCAGAGACACCACGATGCATGCTGGTGACGATGGGCCTGAAACTGCCCACCTGCAGCAGAACCAGGAAGATCTGGGATAAAGATCCTCTGGGGCTCTTACCGTTCTCCAGTGGGGTAGGCAGACTTCACTCTTGTCTAGGGAGATTTTTGTCTCATAGCAAATCTTAGCAGGCGTAGGTATCACAGAGTCAAGGGCAGTTTCCCTTGCCCTCATTTCCCATTTAGCTACAGAGAAAACAATTACCATTCTTTGAAATCACCTTTGTTAACAACATCTAAGGAAAGGAAAGAGGGTTCCATTCTCGTCGCATCAGAAGGAAATTGGCCATAAAGTAACGTAAAATTTGTCAAGAGCAAGCCTGGATCTTAATTCCTCCAACAGCATCTGATTGGAACCAGAAACACATACTGTACATTTAAATGAATGGCAGGTTTATGGGACCCATATTTGGAGTGTCTCAGCAATTTGCACCTGCCAGGCTGCTGGCAGGAATATCTGCGAGGTGTCTCGAGGCACCTGAAGCTCCTACTCCACACCAAAGCTCAAAAAGCCTGTCGTTCCATTCTTCTTCACTTGTACAAGTTTTGAACAAGAAAAGTGCTAATGGTCTGCATGTGTTCTCGAACACAGAAAGGGGGCAGGGATTATGGGAACTCGTGGGAACTCCCACTCTCATGGCTCCAGCCACAGTCACACTGAGGGAAGCTTCACCCTGGCGCTGTATCTGCCACAAATCTACACTCCACGAGTCATGGCCGGGCCCAGAGCTGTGCGTAGTGTGGTGTAGGCCTATCATGGGGTGAATTTCTAGCTCTAAAATCAGAAATGATGCCGAGAAAGCGAACTTAGGGAAACGGTTCATCTTCCCATGGCTGGGAAGATGGCACCAAGGGGCTCCCAGGGAGTGGGAGCTGGGCCTGGAACTCACGACCTCTCCCACACCTCAGCAGAACTGGGAGGCAGAACCTTGAAGACAATGGGGCTGGGCTATGAGGCTCAAGGCCCACCCCAGTGGCCCAGCTCCTAAGGGAGCATACCATTCAAACACAGGAGCCTGCAGGGAGCCTTTGGCATCCAAACCATAGCAGGCAGGAAGTCTGTATGGCCTACCCTCTCAGAAAATCCTCTTCTTAAAGGACGACACTGGCAAAGTTATTATAATTAGATACAGGACCAAAATTAAGGACCGTGCGAAAGAGCACTAGCCCCTTTCCTGTTAGCTGAGAGGCTCTGCAGTCAGACGGTTAGAAAATGCTGCTCACTCTCTAGAAATGCCAATAAGGGTGTCTTGGCGTAAGCTCTGAATCATTGGTGGGGGGTCACAGTTCCTGGCCATTATTATATTTGAATATGATCTGATATCCTGTTTGATAATAGAGTATTAACAAGCTAGAGGATCAATAAGTGACCAAACCCCACAAAGTACTAAGGAGGCTCTGCTTTGGAATGAGCCGCACGGTGACTGTGGTCTACAGTGAGCCCCCAGGTCCCTGGGCAGGGAGGGGGTAGGAGGGTTTACAACCTCAGCACCGGATGGTCTGCAAGTCAAAGACCACTTGTAACTATGGAGAGGGGCTCTGTATGTTACCCAGATGCTTACCACACCCCCTAATCTTGTTCACGACCTACTTCAGTCATCTTTTCTTTTGAAAGACGAAGTCGTACCAGGTAGCCTAAGCTAGCCTTGAACTTGCAATCTTACAGTCTCCACCTTCAAAGCACTGAGATTGCAAGTGTGCACCACCATGTCCAGTGTAAAAGACCTTTTATTTGTTTATTTACTAATTTATTTTTATGAGCATGGTGTTTTTGCATGTCTGTGAGCCCATGGAGGCAAGAAGAGGGTTTTGGATGCCTGCAACTGGAGTGATTGGCCGTTTTGAGCTGCCATGTGAGTGTTGGGCACCAAACCTGGGTGGTCTGGAAGAGCAAGCAGTGCTATTAACTGCTGAACCATCTCTCTAGCCCCTAAAGAACCTTTCTTAATGAGTCCACAGAACTTTAAAAGCTCTGGAAAGTCTCAAGGGTAGAATGGAGCCAGGTGCTCCTCCATGTATCTTCTGGCTTTCTATGCCAACTTACTGAACACCCAAACTCAGCGGCAGCTCACTCAGATCTTTCCTGTGGACCATGTTTGCGTGCAGAGCGCCTTCTGTTGGAAAGTATGAATAAGGAAAAAGAGGCAGGGTGCTCACTTTGAAGAAATGAACATCACTCCCTTCGAGGTAGGAAATGTGGGTGCGCTTGGCAACATGACAGAAGATAAAGGAGAAACCAAAGCTTCTCCACGAATTTCTCACTAAGACATAATTACTCTTGATATGTTAATGCATGTCCTTCTGGAAGTCTTCATACCTATCAAAATGTGTGTAGATGGTGTTTACAGGTATTTCAATCTTTTATTCAACTTTGCAGACTATACAGGGTCATCATGTGATGCTTTGCCAGCATGAAGTGATCCTGGTACTAGGGAGGGTATTGAATGGACATAATTCATTCAGTAGCTTTACACTAAAGTATATTTCAGTTAGGGTTGGACTAGAGTGGCTGAGCCTTGGTGTTTGAGTTGAAGATCCCACTTGGCTGCCCCGAAGGTGTCTGCATCCTCGGCCACTCCTCTCTCCCTGTGCCCGTCAGCCCTCAGACACTTCAGTTGAGGCTGTGTTTCCTGCTTGCCTCTCACCCCACCCATTTTCCCAACTGAAGAAAAATTTAAATTTCATAAATCATTCCCAGGAATCTTTTCATCCCTCTTGGCATTTTTCTTTAAATTTCATTGGGTAATGAGTAACTGCTTTGGGGGTGTAGCCAGAGGTAGCATCATGTGGCACTTCCAGAACACTGCTAAAGATGAAGACGAGCTGAGGGAGTAGGTGAGTGGCTTGTTTGTTTCCTGGACCTCATCTTTCCAGTCCCATCCATTCCATAAACAATACAACTCAAAACAGCCATCCAGACAGGACAGAGTACTTGATGCTGCTTTCTTTCCTAGACAGAAATTTCACAGAACAATAATTTGTAATTTTACCTTCTTAATGAGTGACCTTTCTGTGTTGCTTTTAGTCTATGTGATCATATCTTTATGTGACACAGTCTCAGAAGGCATGTTCTTTCAGTCCATGGGCAGAGAAAGTCTGACATTAGAGCCACTGGGAACACCTCTCCCACACAGCAGAATGGCCAGGGACTGCTAGCCCGAGCCTGGGACTTGCAGAATGCCTCTTCAGTTCAGCAGGCCTTCTGTTTGTCCCAGCCCTCTTTTATCCATGTGATTAAAGAATTACTTATCCTTACCATTTTTTCTTTGGGAGGGCTTTTATTGTGGTGAAATATGTAATAACACCTGTAGATTCCATCATTTTACCTGTAGAATTCTCGGGCATTATCTGTATGTACTGTGTTGAGCAGTGAGCACAGCTACTTATTTCCAAAATTTTCCTCACCCTACCACAGACTCTGTAGATAATGAAGCAATAGAGCCAGCCCATCCCTTCCCTCCCCTAATCCCTGGAAACCTCAATTCTGCTTTCTATCTCCATGAATTTGCCTAGTCTCAATATTCCATATAAGTGGAACCTTCCAATGTGTGTCATGTAGGGAGGGTCTGCCTTTACGAGGCTAAAGGTGGGAGAGCAAGGAGTACCACTCCTCCTCTGTGAAGCCTTCGAGAGACACCTCCTCCGTGAAGCCTTTGAGAGATGCCTCTCCCCAAAGAGTGCTCGAGAAAATGTTTCCAAGGTTTATCCGTGTTGTAGAATATATCACACCTTGTGTGGTCTTAAGAACTAATAGCCTACCGGAGCACACTTGTCCAGCCCTTTTGTGATGGGCACTTGGATCGTGTCCACCTTTTGAGAATGATGCTACAGTGAAGTCAGTGTTCCCACCCCACTTCTTTCTTCCTCCCTCCCTCCCTCCCTCTCTCCCTCCCTCCCTCCCTTCCTTTCTCCCTTCCTTCCCTCTTCCCTTCTCTCCCTCTCAAGGCCCCAGTGGCACCTCGGTCTCTAATCTTCATAACTGAGGACATGCACAACAAGAAGAGAAATAAGAAAGTCCAAGAGAAACTAATTATTGCACTATTTTTCTTCATCTGAATACCATATTAAAATGTAAGAAAAAATTTTAAATGTAAGGAAAAAACAGAAAGAAAAATTTCTCCAGATCCCACGACTTTGAGATAAATAATGGCACCATCTTGATTTATTTTTGCGTTATTTTGCGTTGAATGCATTTCTGAGTGCTGATATAAGTATATGTTTTTTCTTTTATTGTCTGGTTTTGAGATAAGTCTCTCTTTGTAGCCAACTCTGGTCTCAGATGAATAATTTTCGTAAATCATAGTATTGGAGTGGGGAAAAGCTCATAGCCATCTTGCCTTGGCCTCCCAAGTGCTGAGATCAGAGTGTTGATAACGCTGCATATGATGTGACTTCCTAAGGTGGGAATGGGTTTGTGCTTTGTTTTGCAGATATTAAATTAGCCACTGAGATTTCCTTTAGTTGGTAGCTGCCTTCTTCCCCCTTTCAGTACCTATGATCAAACCCAAGCCCTGTGAACGTGAAATAAGCATCCACCAGTTAACTATGTCTTCACTTCAGCCCCCAGCTAGCGGTTTGGTTTTTGGTTTTTTTTTGTTTTTTTTTTTTTTTTTTTTTTTTTTTTGTATGACTTCTTTGTACTTACTTCCTGCACATGTCTAGGCTTGTCCCTGTGATTTGAAAAGCCCACACAAAAGTATAAATGGAGAGCCACAAACATTCTAATTGCTTTCATTCCCCAGTAATTACATCATTGTTCAAGAAAGGTTTTCAACCTTTAAAGGTTTCATCCAACTTCTGGCTTTGATCAGAATAACTCTCCCACCCTTTTCTTTTTGATTAATAATCAAAGTATCATGAGATAAAAATGGACAACGTGCTGCTTGAATTCGGGGGTTATCAAAAGTCGTCTGTTTTCATCATTTTCAGTTTTTGTGCATTAAACAGCCACCTTAGCTGTTTTTGTTGTTGTTCTGGCAACACACTGTCCAAGGCAACCTAAAAAAGAAAGGGCTGAGGGCCGGGGAGGTGGCCCAGTGGGTAGAGAGCTGAGGGCCGGGGAGGTGGCCCAGTGGGTAGAGAGCTGAGGGCCGGGGAGGTGGCTCAGTGGGTAGAGAGCTTGATGCACATGCACCAGGACCCGCAGTCAGATCTCCAACAGCCACACTTTTAAAAGGCCAGGTACAATGGTACACAATTGTAACCCCAGAGCTGTGGGAGTACAGACAGGCAGACCCAGGGGTTTACTGGCTAGCCAGTCTTTCAGAAACAGTGAGCACCAGGTTCCGAGAGAGACCTGGGCAATAGAGGCAGACATCTGGCATCAACCTCTGGCCACCATGCTTATCTGTTTTTAAATAACATTCTTGAAATTTGAATGTGTATACTCAACAACTCTTAGCATTTTTATTTTTTAAATCATGAAATAAAAGTTGTATGTATTGATCATAAACACCACAGTGTTTTGATATCTGTGTATGATATAGAATGGCTAAATCAGGTTAATTCATCCATATATTATCTCACATAGTTACTTTTGAGGTCAGAACACATAAAATCAACTCTGAAACCAATTTTCAAAATGCAATGTCACTTTTAGCCATCACCACCAGGTTCAGCAGCAGATCCCTTGAACATATTCTTTCTAGTGGGTGGTGTGCATCCTTGTGTGCCTTTTGAGGTCTCTTATGTAGCTCATGCTGTCTTGGAACTCACGGTATAGCTGAGGATGACCTTCAACTACTCCGCATCCTCCAGCTCTCTACCTCCCCAGTGCTTAATTATAGGGGTGCCCAGCAGAAATTGTGCAACTTCTCCCAATCACCTGAGCCTTTGCTGAATGCCTCCCCCCCCCACCCCGACACACACACACACTTCAGTGTTTCAGATTCCATAATGTGAGCCTCACACCTCCTGGCAACCAAGGAGCAAAGGAGAGGAGGGGGGAGGAGAGGAGGAACTCGGGAAAAGGATATAATTCTTCAAGGCATGATTCCGAAGTCATATGTCCTCCCACTAGGCTCTGCCTCCTCCTTTCCCACCATTTCATTCTACTCCAATTATGAGCCCACCATGGGTTAATCCATGCATGAGGTCAGAGTCTACATTATCAGCTGTTGTCCTGAAAGTCCTCTGAACATCCCTGTGCTCAAGACTAGTCCTCTGAGCAAAATGTACTCAAGACTAGTCCTCTGAGCATTACTGTGCTCAAGGCTAGTCCTCTGAGCAAAATGTACTCAAGGCTAGTCCTCTGAGCATTACTGTGCTCAAGGCTAGTCCTCTGAGTATAATGTACTCAAGGCTAGTCCTCTGGGCATTCCTGTGCTCAAGGCTAGTCCTCTGAGCATAATGTACTCAAGGCTAGTCCTCTGGGCATTCCTGTGCTCAAGACTAGTCCTCTGAGCATTCCTGTGCTCAAGGCTAGTCCTCTGGGCATGATTGCATTCCAGGTTAGTCCACTTAGCATTCCTGTACTCAAGGCTAGTCTTCTGAGCATAAGGTACTCCAGGCTAGTCGTCCGACTGTTCCTGTGCTCAAGGCAAGTCCACTGAGCATTACTTTCCTTTAGGCTAGTCCTCTGAGCATTACTGTGCTCAAGGTTAGGCTTTTGTAGCATGAGTTTGGGGGACATTTTTAGATCTGAACCATGACATACAAACCAGTTAATAAATGACTCTGTCTTCCTTCCGGTTAATTCAGACCTTAGCAGTTTAACTCTGGTGAACTTGAACATTGATCTGACAGGAATTTAGTGCACTAACTGCTGAGCCATCTCTGCATTACTTTATTTTTGTTGTTGAGTTATGAGTTCGAGGAAGCCTAGCAGATGTCTCAGACACTCAGGCAGCACCTGCTGGATTTGCACACATTACCACAGTACCCAGCTCTCCTTTGTTCTCGATTTACAGTGCTTTGACTCACTGTGCTACATTCTGAGCACTTTCTTCTGATAGTTCTTTCAATTTGCTATTCGGCTGTGTCTAGTCTGCTGAACACATTTATCCTGAAGTATTTTAATAATCCTATTTATCATTTCTAGATCTTAATTCAAATTGCCTTGAGAGTTTTTCCACAGTGTCTCCTGATGTATATAAATTTTATTTTTGTACCTATGGACTTTATTTTCTTAAGTCTTTGTAAGGTTAAAGATGGATTTTGTTTCTGTGCAAAGACCAGAGGAGGATGCCAGGTGTCAAGCTCTATCACTCTGAACATTATTCCCTTGAGACAGGGTCTCTCACTGCATTCTCTATTTCTCAGCTAGGCCAGCAGCCAGAAAATCCATAGAGACCCTCCTGTCTCTGCTCCCTACATCACAGGGTTCATGTGGCCATGCCTAGCTTTTTATGTAAGCGCTGGGGATTTGAACACTGAACCATCTCCCAACCCTTATTCTGACTCAATTTGAGTTTCTGTGATGCACAATATTACTGTGGTGCACACTGGCCATTTCTGCGTCTTTCCTGGAGAAATATTTATTCATATTCTTTGCACATTTTTCCATTAAATTACTTGCATTTTAAAAATGTACTTATTTATGTGTTTGTGTGTGTATGTGATCATATTCACATGTCTGCATTCACAGAGGCCAGAAATGGGCATCTGGTGTCTTGCCTTTATTGCTCTCCCCCTGTTCCTCCAAGGCAGGGTCTCTCCCTGAACCTAGGACTCTTGTTTTCTCCTCTAAGCTGAAAGCCAGCAAGCTCCACATATCCTCCTGAAGCTGGAAGTCAGGCATGTGCCAGACACCACAAGTGCTGTGTGTGGGTGCTGGGACCCACACACAGTCCTCACAATTGTACAACAAGCACACTCTTTGCTGCTGCGTCATCTCTGCAGCCCCAGAGTTACTCACATTCTTATTGTTGAGTTATACATCTTTATATATTCTGGATACATGTCCCATATGAAGTCATATGACTTGTAAATTATTTTATCTTATCTATAAATTGTACTTTTCACTTCTTGATTTCTTTTGGATCACAAAGTTTTTGATTGTAATGATAATTGATCTATGTTTTCATTTCTCACTGATACTTTTAGTGCTAGATTTAAGAACTATCACATAATACCAATATTATGAAGAAAACTCCTCTATTTTATAGCTTTATGGTTTCAGCCTCTTAAGATGCATGATCTGTTTTGAGTTAGTTGTATATGTGATATGCAGGGAGTTTCCCTGTAGTCTCCTGTGCGCAACTCTCCAATTTCCCGCATCCTTTGTTGAAAAGCTGTCCCTTCCTTTACCCCATTCACAGCACTCTCATCAAAGTAACTTAGAGATAGAAAAGTAGGGAGGTAGAAATGGGGGTGACAGAGAGACACACATCTCATCACCAGCTCTACCAGAGATCATAAGGCTGATGTTCACCCTGGTTATCATGGGAAATAACAACCAGCTGCCATTTCCAAAGATCCTGTGCAGACGCTTTACCATCGAGAATGAGACGTGTTTTGTTTTACACGGACGAGGAACAGTTTGTGCACTGTTGTGTAAGCAGTGGGAAGGTTGTAAAATCCCTCAGGTCTCTCTGAGATCATGTTTGTAAGAACCTTGATCTCACAACCAGTGTGTGACAGTTTCGCAAACAACAGCTCCCGAGAGAGTGCTACTACGGACAGAGACAGACTGTCACTTCCACTGATGCCGGGTTGTTCAGGGCTGCTTTGGTTTTTGATGTGGATGTTCAAAGATAGGATTTTGCAGTAAGTAGCAACACCTTGAGGTAGACGTTAGGCAGAAAGAGCCATATTTGGGACTGTTTCACACCTTAGTCACAGAGACGTTCCATTTACTCGGGAAGACATTTTCTGTTTCCTGTAGACAGTGAGGATAAATCTGGTGTCTGGTGCCATCTCTGTGTGTTTTGAATAGGAATGGAACAAAAGTGCATCTCAAACTTTTAATTTGGGATGATAGACAATGTAAGTGTGTATGTATGTATGTGGATGCATGAGTGTGTGTTGTATCCAAGTGTGTACCAATGTGTCCATGGCTTTTACATCAGTTATGAGGACTCAACTTGTGCAGGAAGCACGTTATGGATCCAGCTATCTCCCTAGCCCTAACATGATTTGGATATATTCTACCCAAATTAATCTCACTCTTCAGTTAAGCTTGCAAGCATGGGCTGGAGCACAGAGGCTGTGATGAGGAGCATACGCTGTCTGTGTTTCTTAAGAAGGAATGTCACTGGTGGCTCACACTGAGTAACTGTAGGAAAGAGTTCTCTAGGCAACGTCAAGTAAACATGGTGAGCATGCACACACAATCAAATCATTCTTGTTAAGTTTTCGCACCTCGGTCTGTGCAGTTTTGCAAAGAAAGGGGAGGGGATTAAATGTGCAGTTTGGTCGTGAGTGCCGCTGGCTGCTTCATAGGCAGCTCCCCAGAATGAGTTAACGTGTGTCCCTTGCTCACCATAACCTGTTTGTTCTCTATAGCAAACATCCTGTGCTGGGGCGCTCAGATTTATCACCATAGCCCCAAGCATGTGAGGTTCCTAGACAGCAGGGGCTGCATTCTAAATATCATTGACGCATTCACTCTTTAATTTATACCTAGACTTTTGGCAGGCATAAGAAATCTCACAATGGAAAAGAAAATGTAGTCTCCCCTCGGGATGGCGTTTCTTTAGAGACCCAGTGCTCAGAAGGCAGCTTAGCCTGGAGGAAGAGTTTAGCGAACATTTGCTGAAGGAAGGGAAGCCAAGGAAGAGAAAGAAACGGGAGGAAAGAGATTCCAGCTTCACATAGGAGAAAGACGAGGCGGTGTGCTGAGACACAGAAGCACAAAAGGCCGGAAGAGATGAATTGAAAAGGGTAGGGCTGGGGAGATGGCTCCGTGGGGAAACCGCTTTTGCTGTGTGAGCCCCGGGACACGAGTTCAGATCCCCAGACCCACAGAAAAAAACAAATCCAAGCCTGCAGATATACATCTATAAAACCAGTGCTGAGTGGGCAAAGACAGGTAGATCTCTGGGAAAGCTGTCCAGCCAGCCCCCAGTCAGCCTTTCCAACTCTGCAAGCTATAGGTTCAATGAGAGACCCTGCCTCAAAAAATAAGACGGGAGGAGGCAAAGTTCAGTTGTTGACCTTTGGCCTTCATCTCACACACACACACACACACACACACACACACACACACACAATAAATAAATAAATTTTTAATTAAAAACTAGCAACAGAAGGCTCCGGGGAAACCCCTGATGCACATCTGTAACCAGCATTTGGGAGGCTGAGGCTAGACTATTTAGTCAAAGCCAGACCTGAGTGGCATCATGAGGTGCTGTCTCAGAACTGAAGGATCAAAACCAGATGAGGAGGATTTTGGTGTGATCTCGAAGTGCACTGGCTTGGAGACAGAGCAGACTGAATCAGATCTTCACCCACTGCATATGCATAATTGGTTTTGACACTCAGTTTCCCTCATATCCTTTGGGAAGTAACAGTACCCGGCCCACAGGAGTGTTGAAGTGCTAGGAGTATGTAATCAGAAAGTGTTACAAAACCAGGCACACCAAAGCTTAGGAAGTGCCAGCCACACCCAGGAGATGCAACTCACATTCAGCTTTTCTTCAAACCCTGAACTATGGCCATCATCCAGGAATGTGAACATTTTCAAATCCACCCCAGACGCTAGGCCTTTAAATTCTCCTTGACCGCTGAAAGGAGTTCCAGTCAATGCTGTTGGACAGACCTCGGTAGGAGAGGCCAGATCTGTGATGTTCTGCTCATCACTTTCCCGGAAGCTTAGACAGAAACTGAACTGTTGTCATAAAAACATTCTGCACTTTGCTGAGTCAGTTTGGAGATGACTGGATGAAACTTCTTGGTCTGACCTGAACGCCCCCTTGTGGCCCCACCCCTGGAGCAGCAGTGTTCGGGGCTCCTAAGCAGCTTCCTGTGTGGGGTTGTGACAAAAGTGTAGGTACTGCCATCTGGTAGCATGGGAGCGCAGGGCACACAGAAGGGGGGGCAAGGGGACTCTAAGCAAGGGGACTTTGTGTGCGGCTGTGCCCAGTGGGCCTCCTCATGGAATCCATAGGCTCGCTGTGGCACCAATGGAGGTCATGATGCTCAAGGAGAAATACTACTTTCTTGACGATGTCATCTTTCAACAGCTCGTTTTCATGAGTGACATTCCAACAATTAGTCCCAATGTTTTAAAATGTTACAAAATATCTTCCAGGGTTAACAGCAGCAGATTGGGCTGGGGTGAGTACAGAGACCTGTTTGAGCCATTTTGGTATCTCTAAGTGTTGCCAAGACTTTAGGTCCCTAATAGCATCTATTAAGGGTCATGCAAGGCACAACATGCTAGAAATGCTCACTTTTCAGTCAACCCAGTATTAAAATATACTTTTGCAAAAGAAGACACTTACCAAGTCTGACACAAAAAGGACACAATTATTTGTTTCTTTCTAAAACTTTCCTAATTTCCATGATTTCTCGTCAAAGCATTTGAACAGACTCAACGTGAAGGAAATGAAAGCAGGAAAATGGTAACTCTGACTTCAAAAGTGAACAAACCAGAAAATGATCATTCCAAACCCCTTTCACACTTTGAGAATTACAATAACTTTGCTTAAATGCCTGTTTCTTACTCAATGATAAAAATCATATAAATATATTTGTCAATGAATTTTTAATGACTTAATATGTAATTTGTTGAGATATTATCTGAGATGTAACTCAGATAATCAACTGTGATGAGTCCTATGGATTACTGTTCACTCAGAACACCAGCATTCCAGCAAACAAGATGATTATAATTAATGAGCGCTTAGCCTCTTTAGATGTCTGTGTAGCTCTCAGGTTAGTAGATGTTTTGTCCTGAAGTCGTCTCAAATAAGAAAAAGTTGTGGTTTAGAATGCAAAGTGTGAGGAGACGGATTAGTTGGAATGAGTGTTCATGGTATATTAATCATCTACATCTGATGAAAATGTGAGTTGCATATCCCGTCAACAGAGCCACAAACTATTCGCGGGTCACAAAGAGTTGCTTCTTCCATGCTCAGCATCATAAGAGCTGTCAATTGCAAATCATGGCACCCTGGTCAGCATCTCAGGACTTTTCCCAAACAGGACTGCCATCTGCCTATGTCCGCTCCCAATACCTACCACCAGAGGGCAGTACTGAGACCATCTTCAGCCCCGAGTTCTACATGGTGATTATATTAAGTGTTGGGTAAAGCTCCCTTTGGGGTAGAAGAATTCGAGTCTGTCTATGATGATGTGCCTTTCATAGTCACCACGTATTATTAATTGCTTTTGTTACAAGTTATCACCAAATCCAAGGAACCTGAAGATTAATTATGGCACATTCAGAAACTGATGATAAAAATAACATAAACCAAGAAAGAAGGGTATGGGAATGAGAGGCCTTTGGAGCTGGCTGTGAGTGAGTTTTCATTCAACAAGAGCTCTGTTGTCTTGGTCATATAGCTCACATGTTTCTTGATCCTTTGTGACAGTAGCAGCTGAAATCCCTTTAAAAGTCTTTTTAGAACTTTGAGTACTGTCTCCGGATGTGAATTTCTTGGCTGTCTTGCCTTACTTTGGATGATTTGTTTGGCTTGAGCATGTTCACGGAGAGTGAGCCCCCAAATGGAGCCTGCGTCTAAACAGCAGTGTGGCACGCCTTGCTTTGTTTGTCTGGGTCAGTGGTACAGCGAGCTGAGGCTGTTGACCAGATATTCCCCGGGTATCAGAGTTACCATCATCCTCTCCCAGGAAGCTGACATCATATAATGTGCCAAGATAACCAGGATTTTTTGAAATTATTTTTCTTAAAACTAAAGGGAAGGGCACATACCTTTCCCATATAGCCTCCAGGAACACACTAAATTCTACGGAACCAGAACCTGAGACCAGTGCGGTTGCTAGATCCAAGACTAATGTACCGGATCCAGCCCTGTTTCTCTATATTTACAGCAATCAACCAAAACGGAGGGAGGGAGTCCACTTACAATACACTGGAAAAAGAGGGAACATCTAGGAATGAGTGAAACCCATGAAGAATGAAACTTCTACAATAAAAACTTCAGACCACCACAGAGGAACTGAAGACCCCAGTCAGTGAAGAGCAGCAATTTTCACAGCTTTTAAGATTTCACAGAGGAAGGCAGAACACCCCAACATCACAGATCAACCCAATACCTACTGGATAGCCTCTGGCTTCTCCATAGAAATTAACAGATTGTTATCAAAACTCACATGGGAGGCAAGAGATTAGGCCTCATTAAAATGGGGTTGAAAAAGAATAAACTTGGAGGGTTTCAAATGTTAAAATTTCCCAACTTCAAAACTAGTGTCAGTTGTCAAAGTGTTAGTAATCAAGACATGTTTCTCAAATAAGACAGACACATCACAGAGATGGTACTGAGCCTGCTGTATCTGTAGTCATGTGACTTTAGAAGGGGTGTCAAGACTATCCAGTGAAGAATGAGTCATCTTGTCAGCAAATGGTGCTGAGATGACTGGAGAGCAGATGTAAAATCATGGAACTGGACCCTCTGTCATGCCTTATAGCAAAATTAACTCAAAATAGAGCAAAGTTATAAGTGTAAAATGTATGTAAATATGAATATATAAAGCAGTCCCTTCTAGAAGACAATCTGTGTGAAGTTGGCAATGGAGTCCTAGATATGACAACAGTCCAAAGAATGAGGAACAAAGGGGAAAAAATGAAGTAACCTTTGTCCAAATTAAAAATGTTTGTACTTCAAATGACACCATCAAATGAAGAGACAGCCTGGAAAGTAAGTAAGAGAACACCTGCACATCACTCATCTCGTGTGGGATTTGCATCAAGATGGCGTAAAGGACGCTTGGAAATGGCATGGCTTGAAAATGGTGAAGGAGGATGCTATTTCTCCATGGAGATTCACAGGTGAGCTACCAATGCCAGGAGAGATTCCTGACATCCTTCATGTCAGAAAGGTGCAATCACCACCACGGCATGATATCATCTCACATCTCCCAGATGGGGGCCAGCAAGGATGTTTATAGAAACTGTATCCTTTATTCACAGCCAAGGGGAAGGCAGAGATGGTACTGTGGCCTTAAAATCTGGGACTTCCTCAAATGGTTATACATACAGCTACTAAATGTTCCTTCCAGCAGTTCTGATCCAGGCATCAATGGGAAGAAAGCATCTCATCAGAAAAAGATACTGCTATACCCACGCCCTCGTGACTTGCTCAGCCCTCCTCAGAGAAGTGTCTTCTTGCAGTAGATGTTAACAGAGACCCACAACTGGAGAACATGCAGAGAGTGAGACTTTAGAGTACTCAGTCCTGAATGGGATGGCTTCATTAAACTCCTCCCCTCAAAGCTCGGAGATCTGTGCAGAAGAGGAGGCAGGAAGATTGGCAGGGCCAGAGGTGAAGGGTGGCTTCAAGGAAACGGTGTCTTCCAGACACAGCAGGGCGGACGGACGCACACGGGAACTCACAGGAACAGTGACGGCACACACTGCTCCATATATTCAACTAGAAAGTCCCAGCACCAAGGAGGGGAAGTGGACACAGAGTGCCACCCCTAACCAAGAGGTTATGTCCAAATGTTACCTGCTGGGAATGGAAAATGTATTTCCTCCAGTGGGTGACACTGGGTATATTAAGCTCATTCCAAGGCAGGCCCCAGGCCCAGGAGTAGTTGGCCAACACCAGCAGACGCCATGTTTCTGTGGGCTTTTTTCTTTTGCTTTGGTTTCTTTTCATTTTGGTATTTTTTTGTCTTAATGAGGTTTTAATTTCATTTTTTGTTTTCTGTTAGAGGGGGAGAGAGAGAGAGAGAGAGAAACAAAAAGAGATAAAGAACATGAAAGTGAGTAGGTAGGTAGGTGGGGAGCATTTGGGAGGAGATGGGAGAAAGGAAAGAATGTAAATACATGAAAAAAATAAATATATATAAAGAAAAACCATCGCAGCATTTAGAGCTCCATTGTGTTCATCCACTGTTGAATCATACAACTGAATGATATTTGGTAGAAAAATGGACTGAAATACTAATAGGTGTCATGAACCCATGAAACCATTCTTCTGAATTTAAAAGATAATTATGGGCTGGCGACAGATGGCACAGTGATTAAGAGAAAGCACTGTTCTTGCAGGGGGCCCAAGTTCAACTCCCAGAGTCCACATTAGGTGGCCCACAACTGCCTGTGACTCCAGCTTCTGGATGACCCAGACCTGCTGGCCTTTTCAGGCACCCGCACTTAGGTGCACATCCCCCCACATGTACATTACAGATCATTAAAATTTTTAAGGTAAATTTTAAAAATATAGTCAGAAAAATTGTATGTTATATAATTCCATTTGTCTAGAATTTTTTCTTCCTGCATCCAGTGGTGAATGCTTACTCAAGGCTAGTCAGAGTGACCAGAAGGGCTAGTCACAGCTAAAAGACAAGTGATTCTTTCTGATGTGTTCAAAATGTTCCAGAATTACTATGGTGTCATTTTTACCTACCACTGAATTTGCTGAAAACCAAACAAAACCCTACTCCACGGTACATTTTAATGAGTTGCACCCAATAGGAATTGGGTATCAATACAACAGTTGTGAAAACAAACAGGCCTGTGAGACTCTAGCTGGCTGCGGCTCCGCTGTCTCTTGCAGGGAAGAGTCTCACCTGAGCCTGTGGGACATCTATTGAGCAGGCCCCTGAGTCATTTTGTATTTGCAAAGAGAATGCAGTTTAGAGACTCTGGAGAGGAGGGAGAAGGCAGTCTGATTGACAGCTGCAGCTCCCCCCCCACACACACACACACAGGCTCCATCCTTCCCTTAAAGGGATTGTACAAGAATGTCTTAGCAGTCCCTGGATTAGCCCCTAAATCCTCCAGTGCTTGAGCAAACAAACTGTGGTATACTCAAGATGGAATTCCAGAAGGCAGCAAGAATGAATGGATTCTGAAAAGCACCTGGTATGAATGCTGAGTGAAGAGAGCTGGGAAAAGGAGCTTTTGGGTCCACTTATGTCAAACTCCGAGTAGTCTAAATGAATTTGCAGCGAGCTGCTAGTGACTACCCCATGGGAGGCTGTGGGCACTAGTGAGAGAGAAAGGGCAGCTGTGCTTCTGGCCGTGTCTTAGCCTTTGACCTGGGGCTGTTTACACAGAGCACCCAGTCTATGATAATCCAAGGAGCTGCAGTCTTACTTGTGCGCATTTCTCCGTGTTATATCTGGAAATGAGTTAACAATAACAATGCAGAGCCCTGTTTATTTTCTGTATAGTTGATGGCTGACAGGTGCCCATAGAGACCAGTTGTGGTGCCTCCTGAGCCCCTCCCCCACAGTCCTTCCATCCCAGCAGTTCCTCTTAGCATCAGGTTTGTGGCTCTGTGGTCATTCTTTGCCTCAGAGGCCAGGCCACTCTGTCACCCACTGTCTTTACCAGATTGGCCTAAGGATGGAAGATTTGGAGAAGGAAGGGTCCAAATGAGGTGTGGAATCTGCTAGTGTTACAGTTCTGGAGAGAAAGGTATTCCGACTTGTCGGGAAGTCAAGCTATATACTTAAAGCCCGGGTGTGTGTGGGTGGGGGTGGGGGAGATGGTCTCCCCTCAGGATGTAGCAATCCTGCTCCTCTCCTAGAAGAACCCTTACAGCTGAGCTTTGCTTCCCCTCCCCCCTTAAGGGGGCTTCCCAGCAGAGTGATGCTGCTTCTCTCTGGCCCCAAGATGCGCTTCTTCAGCTTCCCTCTGCTAAAGGGGAACGCTGCAGAATATAGCAATCTCCTCCCCAAAAAGTTGTTACTTTTTCTGCTCAGCTCCCCTAAGAGAACATCTCAACAAAATTTTTTTCTCCTCAGCCTCCCTAAGGGAACGTCTGAACAAAGGTTCTTCTGTTCTGTGCTCCTGAAAGATCTTCACCCTAAACTCTTTCAGGAGATTTATTTGGGAAGGAGGAGTCCAGGAGAGTGGCTGCCTCTGCCAGGGTGAGAAAGAACAGCCCACAACTGAATGGGCAGAGGGGCATATAGGGCTTCTCAGGGCAGAGTTTCTCCACAAAGAAGATTTTCTGTCCAGGGATTGGTTAGTTTTCCAGCTCCGGGACTGGTTGGTTTCATTGATCCCGGGCAGAGTTGTGTCTGGTTTCAGGGCCAAACTGTGTTCTTTTACTGGCCCTTTTTTGGCTCTAATTTCAGGGCCAGGGTGTGTTCCTTTGGTTGTGGTTTCAGGGCTAAAGTGTTTCTTTCACTGGCTCTGGGTTCAGGGTCAGGGTGCTAGAATTCATGCTCAGGGATTGGTTGATTTCATGCCAAGGGCAGGATTGGCTTTGGTTTCAAGGCCAGAGTGTGTTTCTTTCACTGGCTCTTTTTAACCTTTTGCTTCCACTTTTAGGGCCAGGGCATAGTTCTTTCTCTGATTCTAGGGCCAAAGTGTGTTTCTTTGACTCTGGTTTTAGGGTCAGGATGTGTTTCTTAGGTTCTGAGTTCAGGGTCAGGGTGGGTTTCTTGGATTGGCCCTTTTTCCATACAGAATCGAGTCTATTTCTCTGTTGTGTACCCATATCTAAATCAGAACCTCTCCTCTTTCTCGTTTAACCATTGAAAAATAGAATTGTTGGGACTGGAGAGCGCAGGTGAAGTTCTTGCCTGGCACGTACCTGAGTACCTGAGGACCTGAGTCCCACTCCCAGGCGATCAGCCATGGTTGTGCCTGCTTACCACCCCAGCAGTGGGGAGGCACAGGCTCCTCTGGCCAGCAGGCTTCGCCTGTTTGGCAAGCTCCAGGCCAATGAGAGACATTGGCTTGAAAAAAGAAAAAACCAAAAACCCAAGACTGAGGAACAATAGCTAAGACCACACTCTGGCCTTCACAAGCATGTGCACACACAAGAACATATACTCAGATGCACACACATACAAAACACACACATAAAAGAAAAAATAGAATGGTTAACTCCCACTTCTTTAACAGAACCTGGGGAAATGGTTCTTTCCCAGAACTGAAAGCTACATGCTTCCGTAATAGGTAAGCCATGACTTTACTCATGAAGACAAAATTTCTGCTCTGTTTGCTAAACTGTTTTCATAAAATGAAATCTGTTTATCATACCAATCATTTGCAAACTGGGGTCCGTGTATGGGTTGTCCAGAAAGCAAAAACTGTCGCGGTATGCTCCAGCGTATTTGAGGAACACAAACAGGGAACGTGAGCGACACTCATCTCTTGCTCTGGTGGCCGCCTTCGGCAGACGGGGAGTGGGGTTTGAGCTGGGCGAGGTGGCTCAGAAGACGGTATCCACCGTGTCCTTGCCTGATCACCTTGTTTTCCGGGGCATGTAGAAAGTTAGCATGACCCGCTCCTTAGAAGCTGGCAAAATGCCTTCATTTTAAACGTATTCATCATCTCCTCTCGGAGCTAGAAAAAGCCACAAGTCCTCCTAACTGCAGAGCAGGAAGTCGTTTCAAGCCTTCATCTAACTACAAAAACTCCCAAGCTAATGTAAAAAAGAAATGTTTGATAAAGTTTGTGTCTAGTGGGTAGTTAATCCAGGCAAGTGAAAGCACTCTCAACATGGAGAATGTGACATGAAATTCGGCACACCTCTCCTCAAAGTGGGACTTCCAAGAGTGCCTAGAAGAAAGCCACTCTCCGGGTCCTCTCAGTGGAGCCTGATGGAAGCCTGTCGAAGGAGCCGTTCCCCAGTGGAGGAAACACAGTGATAATGTCTTTCATGGAGTGAAGTAAGAATTTGAATTAAGAAAGGCAGTTAAAAGAATAGCTGAACTTTTGAACTTCCTGATCAGATAATTATTCTGGAAAGTCTGTCTAAGATGTGAGAAGCAAATGAATGGCACTCAGTGTTGACTTTTAGAGGAATACCTCCATTAAATAGAGTGCTGTCCCATCGGGTTTGATTGTTGAGTGCGGGCGCAGTAAAAATTATAAGGCACCACTTCTGACTGGCAGGTGGAACGGGAATAGCTCTCTCAGGTAGAAAGTGTCTGTGTTTGGAAAGTGAGTGCATCTCACTCTGCATAGATGTTTACATGGTCCATGCAAGGAATTTGTCTTTATCTTGACCATGGTGTCTGTCCTGAACCACATATCTGTACATCCAAGCATTTACTAGACAAATAACTTTGACTGTCCGATGAATACCATGATATTCAAAGTGAAACCCAGCCTTCTCTACAACCCAACTCACCCTTCGTCATGCTCTCCTGTATTTATTTTCTACCAATCAAGGTGGTTGGTCTTGTCACCCTGACAGAATCTATTATCACCTGGGAGATGGGCCTCTGCCTATGTCTGTGGGGACTGTCTCCATTATGTTAAATTACATGGATAGACCCTTATTAATTTGCTGCAAGCCACAAAAAAAATATGAAGTGGGATTTCAGCTGATTTTGACAAGCTAATACCTGGAGGAAGCCAAGGGCCTTCCAGAGGTCAAGCTGAGACTCAAGGAGCCTTGGTGATACTCGATTTTGATTATTAGCCGTTTCCTGCTATGAGTTTCTCGTGTGCTATTGTAGCTTTTCCATCATTCACTGGGCACCATTTCCCCTCTACTAAAAGAACATTTAGATAACCTTCTGAGCAGTAATGCAGCAAGGATCCCTAATTTCAGGCCTTTCAGTCATTATCGTCATTATCAGCATCAGGCCAGGACCATCCCCAGATGGATGAAAGTATCTTACCTGAGATACCTCACAGATTCTCTAAGAACAGACTTAAGCAGCCAGACTATCTGTTTGAGAAGGCCTGGCAGATGTGCTAATTAAGCTTAACTTTCTCCCTTTCCAAAGTCTTAACTCTAGTTTTAGATCTAGCCTTAACAATTAACTCAGAAGTAAAGGGTTCCAACTTACAGGTACATCTAGCTGTGATGGAAGATGCCTAGCCAAGTTGCTTAGCGACCGAACACACTTGCCAGAAACAGCAGGAGCAGAGATAGCTTGGGCCAAAGGGATTAAATGGAGTTTTATTTTCAGATGGGGAGTCAGAGAAGAGAAAAGAGAATGGAAGAATTAGATGGGTAAGAACTGGAGAGGAATGAACTGAGATGGGAAGAACTAGATTGAAGGCTAGAAGAGAGGACTAGAGGAATGAGATGGAAGATGAGCAAGAGCCAGATGGGGAAGAACAAGATGAGAAAGATGGGAGAGGAGCTGAGATGGGAAGGATCTAGATGGATGAGAACCTGGATGGGGCAGAACTAAGATGAGAGACTTAAGATAGAACTTAGAGGGGACAGCAGATACATGTAGAGAGAAATCAGTCAAGAAAGAAGCTGGGCATGAGAACAGAATAGAAGCTTGTAGAGAGAGAACTGACTCAGAATAATAAAGTGTATGGACTAAGGAGTTTTGTGTACATAGATTCATTTCCTATCATCAAAGACTAAATTATCAGCTGGTTGTAGATTTTTCCTGGACCCTGGCAGAGGACTATCGAGAGGTAGGACCCCAGTAGTCCCCGTTATTAATTATAGATGAGACCAGTTCTTGGGCATGAAATCTTGGTCTGTATAAAGTGGAAAAGCAGGGCTGGAGAGATGAGATGACCCAGCGGGTAAGAATAGTTCCTGCTCTTCCAGGTCACCATGCTTTGGTTCCCAGTACCCACGTTAAGTTATTCCAATGCCCTCCTCTGGCCGCCACGGGCACCTGCACTTGCATGGCATACACATATACAGCTATATAAAATAAATACTGTGGTAGGGCAGCAAGCTGAGTACAAGCATTCCTTCATCCTCTGTCTCCTCGTTGTGGATGGGACAGGATGGGACTGGCTGCGTCAAGCTCCTCGGCCCTGACTCCCAACCACGATGTCTTGAGCTGGGAGTAAAACTAAACCCTCTCTTCCGTATATTGCCCTTGGCAGGGTAATCGATCACAGCAACAGGAAAAAAATAGACAATGACTATTCGAGTTTCCAAAACCATCTGTCTGGGTATCTCTCCTGGTTACCCTGTGTGTTGGTTAGTGGGTATCTCTTCTCCAGGTCACCCTGTATGATGGTTAAGTTTTTTTCCTGTCGACACAAGCTAGAGTCATTTGAGAAGAAGGACTCTAAGTTGAGAAAATGCCTCCATAAGGTCGGCTTATACGGAAGTCTGAAGGGCATTTTCTTGATTAATGAACAGTGTGGCAGGACCCAGCCAACTGTGAGTGGTGCCCCTGTGGGTGGTCCTGGGTGATATAAGAAATCAAACTGAGCAGGCCATGAGAAGCTAGCCAGTAAGCAGCAATTTTCCACGGGCTCTGATTCAGGCCTTGCCTGCAGGTTCCGGCCCTGACTTCCTTCAGCGATGGAGTTGACCTGAGGGCTTAAATCAAATAAGCCCTTTCCTCCTCAAGTTGCTTTGGACCATAGTTTTGTTTGTTTGTTTGGTTGGTTGGTTTGGTTTAGTTTCTAGTTTTTTTGAGACAGGGTTTCTCTGTGTTGCTCTGGCTGTGCTGGATCTCCCTCTGTAGACCAGGCTGGCCTTGAACTCACAGAGATCCACCTGCCTCTGCCTCCCAAGTGCTGGGATTAAAGGCGTGTGCCGCCCCCTGGGCTTTAACACAGCAGTAGAGGAGCGACTCCGGCCCCCAGTGCTCCTCATGTGGCGAGGCTCCTCCTAGGGCAGCACCAGGGGCTCATCAGAATGAGTGAAGAGTTTGGTTTTGTCCTGCTTTAGCTGGTGTCCTTCAGATATGTCCCTGCCTCACTTTAGCTTTTCCTCCAAGGTCACCCCAATCCCTCTTTGTATGTTTGTTCTGTATTTATATATCTCATCTAGTATTAATTAACTTGAATTTAGCACACTGCACAGCATTTTTGACAACTACATATGACATATTTCTGGCATATAAGTCCAACTTCAGGACCTCGGTATGGCTTTGTTTCCTGTGCACACAAAGGCTTACTCCCTGTTGTAAACTTTTTATAACAGTGGCTTTTTTCTCTGATGATAGTATTAACACTCACCAGTTTCTCTTACTACTTACGGCTCCACACCTACTAAATTTCTCTCAAGTTCTTATTTTTAACCTGTTTTCTGTCTTGGTTTGTTTGTTCTGTGTCTTAGTTTAATGGAGGTTGACTTTGGCTTATGGATTCTGGTATTCCAAGGTCAAAACTGCACCTGTGTTTGTCTTGCTAGCACAGTCCTGAGGCAGCCCAGAACAGCACAAGGTCTGAAGACAGAGAACATAGATGTGTCGTGGTCTCTCTCCGGTCTTACTAAGCCAATGATGGGCTCTTCACTCAGAAGATACCATGTAATTTTATTTAACTCACTGGGTCCTATTAGCGCTGCCCATATGCATATGAATGTGACACCACTAACTGGAGTACGGGGAACCTACTGGTGATCACACTCTACAGAATTGTGACTCCATCCCTTAGCAGCTATCACTTGCAGTTCTGCAGCTCCCCAGTCCATGCTGGAACTTCTAACTGGCTCGATCTCGCACAGATCTTGTGTAGGTTGCCACAGCTGCTGTGGGCTCATGTGTATAACACCATGTTATGTCCAGAGGACAGCATTTCTCAGCACTCCTCCTCATCGTCCAGCTCCTACATTCTGTGCAATGTTGTCCAAGCCGGGGGGCGGGGGAGGGGGCAGTGATATTGAGGTCCTCTCTATGGCTGAGCTCTTGAAATCATTTATTCTCAGCATTTTGGACAGTACTGTGTCACTGTATTAACCACTACCCACTGCAAAAAGAAGCTTGTCTGCCCAAGGTTAGGAGCTGCACAGGTCATGGCTGTTACACTGGGAGCAGCACAGGTCATGGCTGTTCACTGGGAGCAGCACAGGTCATGGCTGTTCACTGGGAGCGCACCTGCAAGCACAGGTCATGGCTGTTCACTGGGAGCAGCACAGGTCATGGCTGTTCACTGGGAGCAGCACAGGTCATGGCTGTACATTGGGAGCAGCACAGGTCATGGCTGTTCACTGGGAGCAGCACAGGTCATGGCTGTACATTGGGAGCTGCACAGGTCATGGCTGTTCACTGGGAGCAGCACAGGTCATGGCTGTTCACTGGGAGCAGCACAGGTCATGGCTGTTCACTGGGAGCAGCACAGTCATGGTGTTCACTGGTGGGAGCAGCACAGGTCTATGGCTGTTCACTGGGAGCTGCACAGGTCATGGCTGTTCACTTAGACACTTTGCAGGCAGTTTGGTGATCGATGTCACTTAATGCTGATCACTTCTCAAAGTCCTCACTTCTTAGCATCATAATTTGATGGCATTTCTAGCCTCACAATGGAGGCTTAACTTCAACAGGATGATGTTACAAACCACCACTGAGTGGGTAGCTCACAAACAACAGAAATGTATTTTTCTCAAGTCTAAACCATGAGAATTCCAAGATCAAAGCACCCGTGTGTGTGTGGGGGGGGGCAAGGGCCCACTTCCAGGAGGTGGTTTCCTGTCACTCTATTTCTTCATGGCAGAAGGTTGAGGCCCTTGAACCTCTTCATAAAGGCAGCAATCCCGCAGGCAGACTCTGCAGGCCCCACTCCCAGCTCCATTAGATTGCTAGTCAAGTTATGACACATAAATAAACTCAAGGAGGGTCAAGGTCAGCCTGGATCACAGCGCACTCTTTCCTCCCATGCCTTCTCCTTCCACTACCTCCAGACTAGCTTCTTGTCCTTCCTCTTTACCTGACTATTTCTCAGCACCCACTTAGGTCTGCCTTTCTCTGGGACACCCTGGCTGGAGTTTTTCTCTGTGTGTGTTCTCTTCCCTCTTCACAATACAACATACACTCCATTGGGTTGTTTTGAGGCATAGGAGCCTCATAAAGTCAGGTCCTCGTCCCCTTCATTTATTCTCACACCCTCAAAGCCCTGTCTAGTGACTGACCCAGAGCCAATGCTTAGTGACTGTTTGCTCATGAATGAACAATTATACCACTGGTCATATAATCAGTGACTCAGTGAAGGTGTGGCTGCCTGCACCATCACTGCCCTGGGAACCTGAAGGTTCAGTATCAATTATGTATTAGTCCATCTCTCAAGGAATCTGATTTGTCCCGCCTTTGGAGGATCACTTCTCAGTGTCTATTAAAGCTGTTTCCAGGCAATAAAATACAAAGGGCATCTTGGACTACCCAGGAAGCTTCTGGTGTTGGCTGCCCTGCTTTCATGGTCAGAACCTTCAGGCTCTCAGAACTTCAATGTCTTTGTCACTGTCGTTTGTAAGACATCTCAGCTCTGGCCATGCTACATCCATCCTTGCACCCTCACAGACTCATAACCTGTGTACTTCTGGAAGCCAGCTTAGTGTCAACCCGTTCACATCTTGACTCAAATACATTGGAACCTCTGGCACCTCTCTCTGCACACAGCTTGCAGAGTCAGTTTCCATATCTGTAAGATGGGCATTATGTTGATGAAAAGCCCCAGCACACTGGTATATCATGGAATGTTAAATATATGGTAAATAAGAAATTCAGCTCTGTGCTTAGAACAGGCAGGAATTCTGAAAATGCCAGAGAGAAAATGAATCTAAGTTCCTTTGTGAAGAATTCTAGTGTGCCAGGATGTTAATTTTTCAATGTCACGGTCTGCCAAGATGTGGCTGTGGATTCAATAAAATAACTGTACAAGAAACCAAAGAGACAAACTCCCCAATTTTTATATTAATGACATTTGTCTGATATATAAAGCAAAGTGAGAAATTGGGATGTAAATAAAATACACGACAATTTATAGATGACTCCAATGTATGAGCCTTGTCATTTGTCTTATGGCTATGATTTTCCTAAGAAGAAAATGATTAGACAAATATTCTCAGATATATACCCTTGAAAGTGATATGCATTTGGAGACATTGCTTATAGGGGAAAAGACAAGAAAATCACAGTGGAGTCAGCTCCTCCTCCTTAAAATTCCACAGAGTTATCTGTGCTTTATGACTGTAGTAATTATCCTTCCTCTTGTCTTTGGAATAACAATAAGAGATCAGCAAGGAGGGGGGGTCTCTTGTCATAATATGTTTTGGAAAGTCAAGATGTTAAGCATTCCCACTCTAACAAAAAGTTTCTCCCTGAAATGGTTGTGTCCTGCTATAGCACTCGAGGTTCACTTTGCTCAGTAAAGGTATTCTCATGGGAATGTTTGTTGTTTTACAGCTGGGTTCATCTTAAAACACTTCCTTTCCATGTATTGGTTTGTCTGATGATTTTCTTATCATTTAGTGTTATTTTAGGGGCAATTTGTAATTTTTTCAATTGTTGCCTATTCCTCTGTAATTATTGTAATTGCATCTTATTATATAATTTGTGCAAATATATGCAATCATGGAATTAGAACATGCAGGCGGTGATATGCACTGTCACATTGCTGTAGTTAAAGATGCATGATTTTTTTTGGTCTTTGAAAAAAATGCAAGGCCCATAAATACAGTAATTCCAAGGACAGCATCCTAGCTGTCTGCATTGATTGCCCAAAGAAGTCAACCTAACACTTCGATGGAGATGAAGATAAGGGTTTCGTTTTTGTCTAGTCTTCTAAATAATCGGTTTGGTAGCTGGTAGAAAACATACAATTTTTACTAACTTAAACATAAAACCTTCACTATACAAGCAAGAGAACCTGGGTTCTACCCCAGAACGCACGTAAAAGTGTACGATGCCGTGGTAAGCACTGTAACCGGATGGGGAATGCAGAGGCTGGAGGACCCCTGGAGCTCGGGCTAGCCAGTTTAGCATGATTTGTGAGTTCCAAGCCAACGAGAGACCCTATCTCAAAAAACAATATGGATGGCACAAGAGCAACAACAGTTGAGGTTATCTTTCACCTCCATGTGCATGCATGCTTGCACAGGCGTGTACACACACACACACACACACACACACACACACACACACACCAAGAAAACAGAAGTGTTAAGTTCCAATGACCATATTACCTCAATTATATTTTTACTAGAGAGTGTTCTCAATTTGGGTTTAAAGATATTTTTATACTGGACTGTATATAACCAATGGTGACACCTGTTTTCATTAGGTTAGCAGTACATATGCTGGTAGGTAAAGATATAGCCGGTGATGATTTATGATTTTTCTTTTCAAAAGCCCTATGTTTATAAAACTCTGTTCCTTAAGACAGCACATTAGGAAAACACTGCAGGCAAAGAAGTGGTCACAGCCACAACAGGGAGCATAACGCAAGTTCAGCACTCTCTTAGTTACTTCTGCATTGCTGTGACTAGAGAGAGGGGTGGGGGAGGAAAACCCTCACGGGCCCACTCCCCAGTGACCAACCTACCTCTTCCAGCTAGGATCTGTCTTCTAAAGTTTCTAGAACCTCTCAAATTAGCACCACCCCCTAGGCACCAAGCTTTTGACCTGGGGGTCTGTGAAAAGCTCTTCATATTCAACTCACCACATGCACCAAGGAAACTTGTACCTGGACTCTTAGCAAGCTAATTCCACACGCTCCAGAGGTCCACTGCTGTAAAGAGACTCCATCACCAAGGCAACTCTTAATAAAGAAAGCATTTAACTGGAGGCTTGCTTACAGTTTCAGGGGGTTAGTCCATGGTTATCATGGTGGGAAACAGAAATGCATGGTGATGGAGCAGTAGCTGAGAACTTTACATCTTGATCCACAGGCAGTAGGCAAAGAGAGAGAGAGAGAGAGAGAGAGAGAGAGAGACAGAGAGACAGAGAGACAGAGAGACAGAGAGACAGAGACAGACAGAGAGACAGAGACAGACAGAGACAGAGACAGAGAGGGCTTGGCATGGGCTTTTAAAACCTCAAGCCCACCCTCAGCGACACACCTCCTCCAACAAGACCACACCTCCTAATCCTTCCTAAACAGTTCACTAGCTGGGAACTAAGCATTCAAACACAAGCCTTTGGGAGCCATTCTCATTCAAACTACAACATCCTTCTATACTGAAAGAATAGCCTGTGGATCTCTATCCCTCTCTAAGACTGCTCTTACCCTTGGAGCCCTCGCATGCTCATTGTGATGGATAATTTCCATCATCAACCTGATTATATTAGGAAACACCTGGGGCATTTGTGAGCCACACCTGAATGTGTCTGCCAGGGTGTTTCAAGATGTTTAACTGAGGAAGAAAGGCCTACCCTGAATGTGAGTGGTACCATCCCATGTCTGGGTGTCCAGACTGAATAAAAGAGGGAATAGACAAAGAAAGTTAGCTAAGCACTGGAATTCCCCTTTGTCTACTTCCTGTTTAGTACCAAGCCATCCTGTCACCAGCCTGTCCTCCAGAAGGGACTGTGTCTTCTGATCTGTGAGCCTTATCGCTTAGTATCAAGTGTTTGACTACAACGAGAAAAGTTAACTGATACACTCACACAGGGAAGCTGAGGCTGGTGTAGATTCTGGGATTTTAACATGTGTATAGCAATCGCTGTGTGCCTTTGAGAATTTGGAAAGTGAAGAGAAAGGCTGTTTTCAGCCAAAGTCAAGGAAGGTTAATAGAGCCATCTGCATGGAAACCAAAGTCAACTGGCTGCCGCTGTCTGTGGAGAGCCCTGCCTCCTGCCAGTGTCTGCACGCAGAGTGTCGGGGGAAAGTGTCTTCCAGCTTTGTGCCAAGGAGGGATTCCATCCCGACTGAAAGTGTGCCCTGCCTGTGCTCTCAGTGCCGGTGAGACAGTTCGCAGGTCAGTAGCTGAGGCACCAGCACAGTGAGGCCTGGCAGCACCCACCACACAGCTGTGCACAGCTGCTCAGCATTGTCTCCAGCCGCTCATGTTAAACAACTGCACATTACCAAAGAGACTCCTCTCCACTCTGGTCTTCACTTTGGGTCTCTTTAACTGGAAAGGAAACCAGGACTGCAGCGGTTCCCCACTGTTTGCCTCTTCAGATGCCGTGCGTCAGCCTCGGGGGCTGGAGACAGAGACTTACACCATCAGGACGTTTCTCTTCCCAAACCTGATGTCTGACCTTTGGGCACCGGGATACCTCAGTGTCATCTGCACAGACGTTGATGCATTCCCGGCTGTCCTGGGATTCATGTGGATAACAGCTCACAAGCCAGCCATGTCTAGGTTTACTTTTCAGTGAACGGAAGGCTTGCTAACGACATCATGATGTTGGTGTCTGCTAGAAAGTGCATGATGGGTTGGTCCATCGTGGTGAACTGCTGTGTGTAATTGTGGAGTGGAGTCCTCAGTGGGGCAAGCTAGAGATCCAGGAAGATGTCTGTTCTACTCCATCAGCTACCAGGGAAAGAGCCAAGAAAAGCCAGGGTTTGCGGCTTTTAGTCCAAGGCATCGACATCACTAATTCACTTCAGTCCAAGGCATCTCCATCACTAATTCCCTCTCGTTGGGCTCTTCGTCCCAGTCAGGTGTCGGGTTATTTGGAGGCGGCCCACCCTCTCACACTAGCAATGCCAATCTGCCTTTCCTAGTCTATTGGTTCATATGTGAATCCATTCAGACCACCTCACAATCCTGCCCAGAACACATTCGACCAAACAGCAGTCACTTCATACCTAGTCAGATGCCATATAACCTAACCATCACACGAAACAGCATGTTTAAAACAAAACAAACTCTTCTGAAAAGCTAACCCATTGACTAGCTAACCGTTTTCAGAGAGTGGAGCCATGGTAAGAGCCAAGCGGTTAGTACATATGAAATCTCTTCCCTGGCCTCTATGACAACTAAGAAAAGAAGGAATTTGAACAAAATCTTTCCACTGTGAAAGTCATTGTTACTGAAGTATCATGGCTGAAAAGGGGATCAGAAGAGTGGAGCCCCGAGCAGACCCCAGATGCTCTGCACCCTTTTTTCTGCTTATGATTTAGCAAAGCTTGACATGCAAAGAAAACACACTTCGTAGTTGGACAGTAATAGAAAGAACTCTGAAAAATAAGCTGTGTCTATTACACACACACACACACACACAAGATAAAGAGAGAGAGAGAGAGAGAGAGAGAGAGAGAGAGAGAGAGAGAGGGAGAGGGAGGAGAGGAGAAGAGAGGAGAGAGAGGAGGTGGTGGGGGAGACAGACAGACAGAAAGGGACAAAGATTTAAAAAGCTGACATGAAGTTGATTGTGTAACTGAAGAATCAGGAGGATTTTATTCTATTTCCTGTTTTCTTTTACTTTGTATCTGTAGGTAGATTTATTAGAATGCCATCAGAATGTTTTAAAATTCCATTAAAATGCTTTTAATTGGCTTCTATTTGTCGAGCTTTTGGAGGTTTCTCCTAATTGCCTGTGTGGAGCGGCCTCTAGCTTTCCCCTTTCACACCCTCTGTGCAGTTGGGGGTGATCCTGCTGAGGAACCAAAATGCCCAAGGCTCTCAGCACATAAATGGCTCCCCCAGTTCCTCAAGAATGTCAGGACTGACTGAAGCCCCCCAGCAGGACCAGACAGCGCCCTTCAATCTGGCCCGGCTCACCTCTCCGCCCTTGTCACAAACATTGTTACTAAAGGCAACAAACTCACAGCTCTCAAATGCACAGAGAATGTTTGTGGCTTCATTCCCCAACGACTGGCCTCACTGTGAGTTTTTCCTGAAATCCCTCTAGACTGGCTGTAACATGGATCTTAAATTGGTCTTTTAATAAAAACCCAGGGTCAGATACTGGGGTAAATACTGAAAGATCGGAGAGACAGAGGAACAAGTCACTGCCGCGTCCCATCTCTAGGACTCCTTGGCCTGAAAGAAGCCTTCAGCTCTGTCTCACGCCTTATACACCTTTCTCTGCCAAGCCATCACTTCCTTCCTAGTGCTGGGATTAATGGCGTGTGTGCTTCCCAAATACTGGGATTGAAGGTGTGTGCCACCACTGCCTGGCTCTGTTTTCTCTCCTAGACTGAGTCCATCAAGTAATCCAGGGTGGCTTTGAACTCATAGAGATGCAAACAGATCTCTGCCTCCTGAGTGCTAGGATTAAAAGTGTGTGCCACCACTGCCTGGTCTCTATGTTTAATCTAGTGGCTGGCTCTGTTCTCTGATCTTCAGGCAAGCTTTATTTGATACACAATATATCACCACAACTGGTAGCATCTCCCCTAGTGATTTTTATTTGTTGGTCCAGGGGTGGCTCAGGAATCTTGTATGGAGTCTTTTCTGACACACACGTCTCCCTCAACAATACAAGGTGGCCATCCAAAGGAAATTTAGTGTTTGTAGCCACAGAGGGCATGAGCTTGGCTGTCTGGTTGTCTAGAGTATATAGTCTTTGATTTAAGAATGTGTATTAATTCACCCCACATCCCTAGTGCCTCCCAGGGTATAATACTGAGTAAATGTGGGCCGAGCTAAGCCAAATTCCCAAAGACAAAGTCAAGCATTCTTAGCTGCTTAATAAACTTCTGACCTTTCTTTGTTATGCCCTCAGCAAATTCAGACACCTTTCCCTAAGATAGCTTCAATCAGGAAGTGGAGGCTGAAGCGAGGCCGAGAGCCCTCTGCCTACACGCTGTGTGAGCACCGCATGAGGAATACTAGAAAGGCCTGCAACCTGTCACACAGAGGACCCATAAACAATCAGAGAAAACACCATAAATACAACATTCCATATGGTGGACACCTGTGTGGAAGCTTGAGATAGAGATGTGTTGGGGGGGGCAATAATGTCCTGTATCATGCTTTGATGTCCTGTACTCATCTTTGTGATGTTTATTTGACACATAAATTAGTTTTAAAAAACACACACTATTGAGCTAGAACAGGAGGGGAGGAGGCAGGGAGGGACACATCTGGATTCCTGCACAGGAAAGGAAAGCAAATCTCTCCGAAGCAATTCTTTCCTGGAGGGACAAGGTCACCTTGTGTCCCAGCTGGCCTGGAACTCAGGCAGCCTCATAGAGACCCCCTGCCTCTGCCTCCCGAGTGCTGGGATTAAAGGCGTGCGCTACCACATCTGATAACTCTGGCAATCCTTGAGCAGGTTCTACATACCTGGGCTTGTGAAATGCCAGCAAAATTTTGAATGTTACTTCCCACAAAGAAATAACAGAACTTTGAAATTTAAAAAATTTTAAAAAGCCAACTACTATAAATCCAGCAACCCTCTATGAATCAATCTCCTCATTCTCTGACATCTTAAAGAAAGGCATCTGAGTGATAATCCTTGGTGAATATTAGATGAATGTAACTCAGAAACTGAGAAGAAACTTCGACCTAAATGTATTAATAGGCTTTAAAAAAATGACACTTCAGATATAATATCAATCATTCAACAATCTACTTAGCTCCTTTTAATAAAAACAGTGCAAATCATAACTCATGCCAGAAGTATACCCAGCCAAAATTTTAAGTTATGCTCTACTTTTAATGTTTCCAGCTCTAACATGTTTCTTGGGCACAGCATTCTGGGTATCCACACTATCTTCCTGCACTGGTCACAGCTGGGCCAGAAAACAGCAGCTGGCCCAAAGTCAGCCTGTCAGTTCTAACAAATGGATGTGACCCGTCAGGCATTTGTTTGATGAGTGCCTGGATAAGCAATCCAATACTCTTTAGTGTGGAAACACCAATCACAAGGTGATGCCAAAGAGCAGAGACTCACAAGTCACAGGCAGGCTACAAGCCAAAGCAGAAGGTAGAAAGAAAAATAGAGAGGTTACTGTGGGTGGTGAGGGGGAGCAGTTCGTGTCAGGAGAGGTAGGAGCTGGGAAACAGAATCAGAAGTGAGCCAAGTCATGAGAATAGATAGTAACCCATGAGCGGGCGGGAGGAGGGTAGAGGCAGGCGTGGTTGGTGGCAAAGAGAAGAGTAAATAACTGAGTAGCAGCATGCCTGGGGTGGGGGGGCATTGTTTAGTGTAGGAAGGGGGCAGCTAACATGTTAGAGGTGAAAGGGAAAGCCAAAGCACCAGGTGTGATGCGATTCCAGAGGAGACCACGGAAGCAAGCTGGGGAGGGAGGTTCACCTCGGAGACAGAGATGAGTCTTCCACCAACACAGAAGGCAGGAAGAAAGGACAGAGTGTCCTTTGCTCCGACAGACACCAGGACCAAAAGCACCAGGACCTTCCCTACTTCAGTAGGTAAAGGGATGACGTCATCTCACAGGTCACAAGTTGGTCATCAGGGAAAGTAAGGGCAAGAAGTCAAACACAAACTGAACCAGAAAGTATGTAGGAATGTTGCTTCCTATTTCACACTCTGGTTTGTCTTCTGCTAGATTTCTTATACAGCCCATGTTCACCCTCCTAGGGATGGTTCCACCCACAATGGGCCGGGCCTTCTAACACTAATCAATAATCAAGACAATTCCCTATAGACATGCCCACAGGCCAGTGTGATCTGGGAAGTTCTTCAACTTCTTCTGAGGTGTGTCAAGTGAACAACAGAAGGTAACCAGCATAAGAAGAAACCAATAAAACTAAGAGGAGGCCGGGTGGTGGTGGCGCACGCCTTTAATCCCAGCACTCGGGAGGCAGAGCCAGGTGGATCTCTGTGAGTTCGAGGCCAGCCTGGGCTACCAAGTGAGTTCCAGGAAAGGCGCAAAGCTACACAGAGAAACCCTGTCTCGAAAAACCAAAAAAAAAAAAAAAAAAAAAAAAAAAAAAAAAAAAAGAGTTCTCCTTCCCTTGTCTTGGGGATGTGGTCCTCAATATAAAGAGGAGTCAGAAACAGTGTAAGAAGACAACAGGAAAAAATATCAATGAAACACAAAGCTTATCACTCAACAAAAATGCATAAGATTGGTAATCTCGCATCAAGGCTGCAGAAAATGTAAGCGAGGAGACAGGCATCATCGGTACCCAGAATAAAATATGGACATCGGTGCAAGTTCTGTGGCTGCTGGGAGGACAACGGCCTGATGCCAGGAGAAGCTTCACCCTCATGCACTGGGCAACCTGGAAGAACAGACCAATTCCATAAAAGCCACCAGATCCCAAGGACCATCTTCAGTCATCCTGTGTCCACTAAGGAACTGGATTAGGATTGTAAAAGCTCCACAGGGGTGCAAAGCAGATCCACCTCAAGAGTCAATAGGTCCCATTAACAGGATGCAGAGGGAATCAGCACAATGAACAGCTGACAGGAAACAATACTCACAACAGAAACTCTCAGCAAACTCAGGATAGGAATAGCTGATAAAAGATACCCACAGACAGCAGCACCCTAGGCCACTAGGATTCTTACAAAAAATGACTGAACACTCCCTGCTTCAGGACCAGAATAAGGAAGTAATGCAGGGTACTACTCTTAGCAAGCTTAGTACTGAAAGTTGCAGAGAGGGAGGGAGGGATGGTGAAGGAAGAGAGAGAAGAAGAAATAGGAAGAGGAGGAGGAGGTGAAGGAGGAAGAGGAGAAAGAAAAGAAGATAAAAAATTAAAAGTTAAGAAAAGGATGCTGTAGTGGTTTGAACACAAAATGTCCACACAGGCTCAGGTATTAAAGGAGTGGCCATCAGCTACTGAGCTAGCCTTTAAGAAGTGATTAGAATATGAGGACATTCATTAAGAAGTGAATATGAGGACTCTTACTTCCTCAACAGATTCACCCTCAGATGGGTTCAGGGAGTATAATGGAGACCTGGTAGAAACTTCTAGAATTGGAACCTGGAAGAAGTAGGGTTCTGGGTATGTTCTTGGGAACTCTATCTTGTCCTAGGACCCCTTGCCTGATCCTTCTGCTTCACAGTTGCCAACAACCAAGCAACTTTGCTCACCTGCCCCTTCCATTATGACGTTCTGTCTCATCAGGACCCAGAAACAATGGACCAATGGGCCCAGCCTCCTGTCGACTGAAGCCAGGGGACAAATCCTCCTTTAAATTGTTCCTCTCCGATCTAGTCACAGTGACATAAAAATAAGGTTTGACTAGTATATACATGTACACTCAAAAGGAAGAAATTAAGTTGTCCTTGTTTCTACATGATGTGATTATCAGTGTAGGAAATTACAAGGAATGTTCTTTAAAAGCAAAAGGAGGGGCTAGGGAGCTGGTGCCGTCGGTAAAGTGCTTGCCTAGCAAACACAGTGACCCTAGTTCTGTGACCTCACTGCTGGGGACGCAGAGACAGGCAGAGCCCCAGGCTAGCCAGCCAGCTGGACTGACTCGGTGAGTTCCAGGACAGTGAGAGACCCTGCCTGGCGAATGACACTCTCATATGTGCCCTGCTCTCTACATACATGTTCACACACACGTGTCACCTGTACAAGCGTGTGCATCCACACACTCATGACCATGCACATACACATAATAAATAAATAAATAGGAGCTGCTTGGAACAGTAAGTTATACATGGTCACAGGAGAGAAGATGAACAGGCACAAGAAACTGTACTTCTGTATATTCATAATGGTTACATGGCAATAAAATTTGAAACTTGGGGCTGGAGAGATGCTCAGTGGCTAAGAGCACTTGACTGCTCTTCCAGAGGTCCTGAGTTCAATTCCCAGCAACCACATGGTGACTCACAACCATCTGCAATGGGATCTGATCCCTTATTCTGGTGTATATGTAAAATACATGGATACATAAAACTTTTTAAAAAAAACAATAAAAAAAATTGAAACTCAAAACCATCTATAATCACTTCAAAGAAAATGGATACTTAGATATAAACTTAATATGAATAGGAACTTTTTGCTAAAACCCATAAAATACAATCCAAGAACATATAAAATCTCTAAATAAATGGAAAGGCATGCTGTACTCACAGAAAAGTCAACACAGTAAATGTGAATTCTCCCCAATCCATTGGTTGACTGCCATTTTTATCAAAACAAAGCAAGACTTCTGCAGCCATGCAGAAGCAAATCCTAAAATCTACAGGGGAAGGTAGAGTCCTAAAATACCTAAAACCTCCTCCGAAAAGAACCAAGTGAGAACATTTACCCCGTGTAACAGAGCTACAGTAACCAAATGATACAATGTCACAAGAGGTGTGGGCATAGTGCGACAGAACAGAGAGCCCAGAAATAGAGCCACACAAACATGCAGAACAGTCTTTTCAATTTGCGAAACAGCGCAGACCATAAATAGTGTTGGAGCATCAGAATGCGTAGGCAGTAAAGGGGTGTGATCCTGTGAAAGTGCCGCCCTGAGGAATCCGGAATGCTCTGAATCTAGCCTGGGTCTAGGTTGTTACTCTGGTTATGACACTGTAGAATGTGTTTGCAAAGTGTCACAACCAGGAATGTTAGCGTTACACGGGCCTCTGTATTCTTCCTTATGATTGCATGTGAGTCTATAATTTTGTTTGTTTGTTTAGTGTTGTTTTTCTTTTTTTTTTTTTTCCAGAGCTGAAGACTGAACCCAGGGTCTTGCGCTTGCTAGGCAAGCGCTCTACCACTGAGCTAAATCCCCAACCCTGAGTCTATAATTAAAATGCAAGCTTTTTTTTTTTTTTGCAAGCTTATTTTTAAAGTTTTGAACTTTTTATGATGCAAAGAAAATAATGGAACAGGAAGGTCAGGGAAGGGGGATTTGAAGCAGTCCAGGTGGGAGGCGAGAGTTGCCAACAATGGACACATAGTGGGACTATCCTCTTTGGTCATAGTGGGACTACCTTCTTTGGTCTCTAGTCCTACTGAGAACCAAGTTTCCAGGCTGGTCATAGAACAATGGAAAAAGCATGATTCCAAGATACCACCATCTAGTGTCACATCTAGTGATACAATACAGATGTTCACAGAACCTGTAATTCATCAGCTTTAAAAATTAACATGCCATTCTAAGGTGAAGTTATATGTGCTGCACTCCAGGACCTTAACCAATGCGTCAAGTAGAAGTCTTTCTGAAAAAACAGTCAGATAAACCCAGCATGAAGAATGAACATTAAAGCTGAGTGAGGGAGATCAGCCCCACCATGATACTGAAGGAGGAGAGACAGGTGGCTGCTGGGTTGTCTCAGTTTAAGTGTGTTGGGCACAGGGATGTATGTGTGAGTATATGCCCAGACACCCAAGCCTGAACTGAGAGCCTTTCCTTCTCAAGGAGGCACTACTTATATTTCCACAGTGCACAAACTAAGGTCCATTCTCTCCCTTCTCTCATTCTATAGGCTTTTCATTCAAAGGCAAAATCTGAGACGCCCACAGCAGAACACCGAAGGCATGCTGAGCATGTTCCCTGAGCATGTGGGGACAATGTCCCTAATAGGAAGGTTCGTTCAAGTCAGGTTTCCTGAGGGCAGTTCATCCCATTCATTTTGATGTAGCAGTCACCAGGAGCTGGTGTGGAAGCATGCAAGTTGCTGAGTGGAAGGTGGTTGCACAGGTCCATGGGATCAATTTTTGTGTCTAACATTTACTGTAGTTTCTGAAGGCACCAAGACATTCTATATATTGTCTCTTTCCTAAGACATTCAGAACTAGAATTCTGTGTCTCCTTTTCTCTGCTGACAACTTCAGGAAAAGACTAGTTTAAACATGTTTCTTTGGCTCCTCAAGGACTTCTATACACATGCCAAGGTCCCTTGTGCCCCGTCATTGGGGGGCACCAATGGCTAGAGCGTCTAGAGTTCCAGGAGGTCAAATGCCCACCGTTTCAGGTTGAGGATGATCTCAGCTAATGGAAACAGGACAGCCCAATGCATCTTCAAAAATGAAGGAATGTGCAGTCTTTGAGTCCACACATTTCTGCCTAGTGCAGATCTGTGAGCAGTCAACATAAATTTTATTCACTTTTGTTCGAAACTAAAAAGGGTAAGAATTGGATAACCTTATTTCTTTAATGATTCTGACAATTTACTTGGATTTACTAATTCATAACCAAATATAGCTTTATGTTTTCCACAAGAGTTGCTCATGCTTGAAGATCACAGCGTGGACTGGGCCAGGGAAAAGGCCCGTGTTCTGTTGTCAGTCATGAATGTCCTCAAACCAATGCCAGGTTCATCTGTGTACTGCTGTGAGATTTCAAGCAACAGGTTCTCACTGCATTGTGCTAAGTTTCAAAGCCTGCATCATTATGTATAATCATCTAAATGAAATATTTTATGCCTGAAAATAAAAATCAAAGACACTTACTGACAAGTCTGATGTTCTGATGACCTGAGTTAGATTCCAAGGACCTCCACACATTCACTGTAGTTTGCATATGCTTATTCTTACACTTACACACGTGTGTGCATGCACACACACACACACACACACACATTAAAAAAGAAAGGTGGATAGGCAGAAAGAAAGAACAGGAAGAAATAAGGAAGGAAAAAAGGGAAGGGAGGGAGGAAGGAAGAAGGATGGAGGGAAGGAGGAAGGCAGGCAGGCAGGCACCGGACGTGGCATGTGTGTCCCGTGATGTGCACGCCACCGTTACTTGAGTATACAAACGCACACGGAGGTTGTAATGCCTCCTGTGGCTCAGGTAATACACATGGGAATTGCTTCCTTTCTGAAGCCCATGGGAAACAAAAAAATGCTTATATCAAAAATGTGCTTGTTTTGTATTTGAAAAAGAATATTTCAAGATGACAAGAAACAAACCTCTCTGGAAGAGATGGCTGTGACAAAGACAGATGCACTGTAGTCCATGACCCTGATGATACTAGGACTTGTGGCCCGCACATAGCTCTTTAGGGCACTAACGCAGGATTCCTGGGCTCGGTTCCTCATGCTTGGCCCAGTCAACTGGACTTTAGTGCCACAGGTGCAGGTGTGCAGAGGACAAGCATGACTGTTACTGCTCGGGAAAAATCTAAATTGTGTGTGTTTTGTTTGTTTTTGGAGACAAGGTCTCTGACTAGTGAAACAGACTCGGCTGTCTGGTCAGTGGGCTCCAGGGATGACCTGTGACTGGCTTCCACCTGCCTCCCCAGGGCTGGGAGTGTAAGCATGTCCACTACACTCAGCTTCTTAAACGTGGGTTCTGGCGATCCACCCCATGTCTCTGTGCTTCTACAGCGAGCACTTTACTGAGACACTCCCCCAACCCCTCAAATATGATCTCATATATTCACTACTCACTTCTTTTGAAAACGTCCCACTTTAAGATGAGATTTTCATCTAGCTTAAAACTGCCTTGTGAAAGTTTATTTCATATTAAAAATTCACGCTTTTTTGCTTGTCACATACTGCAAATATTGTCCGGTTTGTTGATTTTTTTTTTAGTTATGATGTTCTGAGTGGTAGTGGTGGGGGTCCTAGGAATAGAGCACATCACCTCAAGCATGCTAGACAAGTGCTCTGCCACTGTCCCCAAGCTGGAATGTCGTTACTCCACAAATGTCCTTACATTACATATACATTTCTCTTTATTTTTGAGAAAGAATCTTTGCCCTAGACTGACCTCAACATCCCTGTGTCACCGAAGGTGGTGCTGGCCTGCTCACCCACCTGCTTCTGTGTGAGGACTAGTGGGCATGTGCCATCACACCTGGATTCTGCAGTACTGGAGAGGGAACCCAGGACTCTGCGCATGTAGAGCAAGTTCTCTCCCAACTGGGCCATATCTCCAGCCCCTGTGCATAGAGTATAACGTCTTTATACAATACCTAATAATTTCATTTTAGGCTTTGTACTTTTAGCACTGCCTCTAGTTTCCCATGTTCTTAAAATTCTAAGGTAATATTTTAATGGACACACAAAATGCATTTTAGAAACACCCCACTGCTTCTCTGTTGTTACTTAGACACACTTACATTTTTCCAGCCTCTGGGCACTATACATAGTGCTGTATTAGGGAGCACAGAGGGGATGAACTGAGGGGGGAAATAAAGTAGCCGTGATCCCCAAAAATGTAAAAATAAATTGAACGCAAGCGAGACCACTTTCCTTTGTCAGTGTTGGGAAAGGCATCAAGACTGACCAGGACCAGCTTCGACAACTTAAAAACATGACACACACATTAACAAAAATAGCCCCAGAGGGAAGAATTTCTTGTGACCGAACTATGGTGCATTCTATTTGTGGTTCCATAGATTTGTGATTGTAAGGGACCCCCATGTTCTTCTTATATGCCTTTTGTTTGCATGGGATATGAGGTCTTTCCTTTTCACCCATAACTGTGGGGTCTCTAATTGTCTCCATTGTGTTTTGTTACTCTTGGCAACAATAAAATGTCGCTGTTCTCCTTATGCCTGTCTAATAAATGCCATTACCATGTTCTCGGGCATTTACATTTGATTGATGAGTTATCCATAGAGGTTGTTCATAAATCTATTAAAGTCGCTTATTTGTGATTCTGATATAATTGTGCATGCCGGTGTCACGCTGCATTTTAGATCAACTGCACACTGTAAGGACCAAGCTGGGGTTCAGTTTGACAAGTGGTGTTCTTTTCGATGTGTAAAGCTTGGTGGGGATACCCTGAGCCAGCATTGGTGGAGTGAGTCCCTAGACAGGCTTTCTGTTCATTGCTTTGCTGTCGCTCAGGTTTATCCTGCGGAGTGTCCACTACCAAGCAAGGAGAGAGAATAGTTTCAGGTTTTACCAGAGCTAAGCTGCTTCCTCCCTTCTCCCCTCAGCTCGGGAAGTAGAACATAAAGGTCAACTGCTTTATCCTGGTGGGAACTGTTGTGAAGGCCACGCTTGCATTTCCATCCTTCATGACTGTCAGTGGTTATAGCCCTTCTCATTACAGCATGCAACTCCAAAACCACGCTGCTGCAAATGGTACTAGAAGGAAGTTCTTGGCATTGTTTGAACCATAGCTAATATGTCATGTGGAATCATGTGTACCTGATTCAGTTCTGGTGTTTTCTCTGATTCTGTAGTAATAAAGACAGCTCATTGATCCCACTGCTTTGCCTGGGCCTTGGGGTTATTTTGAAACACCAGGGTTGTTCTAGCAGCTTCTGTGTCTCACCTACACCCCCACTAGCAAGGATCAGCTGGCTAGTCGGTTAACTGCAGTAAATGAGAATGGTGCTTTAGCTCGCCACGTTCCCATCCTTCCTGCACCACCTTTCTTACACACATTTCCAAAGCCTCTGCTGGAGTCACCGACCACTCCCAAAGCTGTCCAGGCCCTGCTGCATGCCCACACTGTATTGGTAAAGAATCCAGCTTCTTTGTGTGCTTCCTAAGGACAAGGTCTGGGTTTGTCATGATCATCCTAGAGTCTGGTGTCTACCATAGGCCTTAGCACAAAGTGACATTTGATGAATTCAATAAGTGACACCAATCTGGACATATTAACATATGAAGCTATTAATGTGAAAATGCAAAATTCCTTGTTTTTTTTTTCCCATTTGAGTACTTGCTATTTTGTGAACGTTGTTCTCCACAATGAGATATAGAGATTGAAAAGGGTAGAAAAAATCCCTGCCATCAGGCAGCTAAAATTGGATGGGATAACTCAATAACTATCTGTCCAACCCATATGCTTTCCAGCTTCAGAATGAATGAATAAAGCAAGTATCCTCTCATGTTTAAAAAAAAAGAAGTTAAAAACTTGGGCTTTGCTACTGACAGGACAATGTACTAGCCAAATGGTGTAGAGCTGAGTGGCCCATTATGGCAGCCAGTGTTACCGCTCTGGGGGGAAAGGTGTCCTGACTCGTTGGAAAGTCAGGCTGTACCTACAGCTATGAAGGGAAGGTATCCTAGATACCTAGAGCTGTGAGGAGAAAGGTATCCTGATTTGTAGGGAAGTCAGGCTATACCTGAAGCTGAGGTCTGGTGGGGTATGGTCTCCCCACAGGATGTGACAATTCTCTCTGAGAGAGCCCTTACAGCTGAGCTCTGGTCTGCCCACCTAAGGGGGTTTCCCAGCAGAGGATCTCTCTCTTCTCAGCTCCAGCCCAGGATGTTACTTCTGCTTCCCTCTGCTAACGGGGAACCCCTGTAGAAGTGTAGCAATCTGCTCAGGCGAAGAAAAGTTGTTACCTCTGCCCTGCTCCCCCGGGAGAAGAGATTCCGCTCTGTGCGGCTGCCAGCTGTCCAGGCAGAGTGGCTTACACAGGGCTTCTTAGAGGCGGAGTTTTTCCAGGGAGAAGATTTCCAGGGAGGGAATTGGTCAGATTTCGATCCCCTTGAGCTTGGGCAAGCTCAGATAGGCTAGATTTCATGCTCATGGATTGGTTGGTTTTCCTGCTCAGGGATTGGCTGGTTTCATGCTCAGGTGGTCAGGAACAGATTTGGCCCTGGTGTCAGGGTCAAAATGTGTTTCTTTCCCTGGCTCTTTTTAGCCTTTGGCACTAGTTTCAGGGCCAGGGTGTGTTTGCTTTGAGGAGCTCTGGTTTCAGGGCCAGGTGAGTTTCTTTGGCTCTGGGTTCAGGGCCAGGGTGTGTTTCTCTCACTGGCTCTGAGTTCAGGGTCAGGGTGTGTTTCTTTTACTGGTTCTGAGTACAGGGCTAGGGTGAATGTCTTTGACTAGCTCTTTTACCTTACAGTCACCAGCCACATGCAGCTGTTACCACTATGTGCAAGCTGAAATCATAAACATTATACCACTTTTGAAGATGTAGTTAAACTCTCTTAATATGTGAATTGATTACAGGCAAAAATAAAACCATGTCAATGTCACATTGAGGAACGAAACCAAAAGTTCTCCTTGGGGTTGGCCAAGAGTGAGCCCACATTTAGATTACTCTCTTTCTCTGTGTGTCTTCCTGTCAGTGGTTACCGGCATGCCTATAGGCTATCTGCTCTGTGTGTGTGTGGTGTGTGTGATGGGAGAGGCCAGCTCCCACCTTTAAAAGGGCTCCTATGAGGAGAAGAGAGGGACAAGAAACTTTTAGATAGGAAGATAGTGAAGAGAAAGACAGAAACACAGGATGACTTTGGGAGAACCTGGACAGCCCCCTCTGCCTCTTCAAAAGGGCTTTTTATAACAATGCCAAGGGGTGGAGCAAAAGACCTTCCCCTTGCTAGATCAAAGCATACTGCACAGCCAAGTTAGACCCTTCCAAACACCTGGTAACCATGCCTGTGGTTAAATCATTCCCCTTATGCAGCCCTGCTGGGTAAAGCAAGCTCAGATTCTCAGACCCTGAGTAAGGTCGCACTAGAAAACCTCTGAGGGTCTCTACATTGTCACCTGTGCATTGAGCCTGTGCCCAACAAAGGGCTTTGAAATGTATTTATTGAACAGCACAGAAACCATGGCCTGGGGAAGGCACAAGGGATTCTTTGCAGAGCTCTGTAACAGTTTTACAAGAGAAGAAGTAACTTTACTGACCCAGAATGGCACTCAAACCACAAACAGACATTATCAATCTATAATCCAACACTTGTGGTGGGGTATTTGTTTTGTTTGAGGTTGCTTCCAATCTGTTGGATGTTTTCAGCAAATGATCACCACCATACACGTGTACCCACATGCATTATTCTGGGTCCGCAGCATGGAGGAGTACATAGCTGATATTAATGCTAAGCATTAGTTTAGGTTGTAAATTGCGTGAGAAAGTCAAGGAATAGTAAGGTTGGCCGTCACAAGTTCTCTTAAAAGCTAGCTAAACTTGCCTGGGCCGAGCACACAGTAGGACATCAGGTTAAGTTCACAGTCTTAAGTGATCTCAAGGCATGTTATTAACCTGGTGCATGATCTGATGAAAGTTCAGTCTCTTTGAAGACAGATGGTGTTTTCAGAAAATATATCACCACATAATTTTTTTTTTTTACATTTGAGCTTTAATAAATATGTTACTAAAAATAATTTCATCAGGTTCTTTAAAGTTTTAATATAGCTACTAGATGACTCATAATTATGGGTGCACACCTGCCATTCCAACATGCGGGAGACAGAGGCAGGGAGATCAGGAGTTTAAGTTCATTCTCTTCTACATATTGAGTTCAAGGCCAGTCTAGGCTACATAAAACCTCTGCCTCAAAAAACTGACAACAACAACAACAACAAAAAGATAGCTCATTTCATTGTGCAACTGGGAGGGGCAAATAGAAAGAGATGGGCAGGGGTGGGGGGCAGGGGTGGGGGCAGGGGTGGGGGCAGGGGTGGGAGGCAGGGTGCTCCTTTAAGTCTGACCTCCCCACTGGCTCCCAGCCGTCAGCAATTCTCTTCCTCTGTCTTTACCTCTTTGGCTCTATTATCTAGCAGAAGCAAGACAACCATCATAGGGCCTAGCAGATAGTGGTAGCTGTGAGGCTGCTTGTCTAAATTACTTCGAGCTCCGTCTGGGTCAAAATGCAGGTCAAGCATTCTCTGAGTCAGTAAATCTCCTGGTCAGCTGGTCTTCCACCCCGGGAAGCCCTTAGATGGCAGCTTTCTATATAATCTGTTTTCGGGACTAGCAGTAGCAGTCCACTGTGGACTCACATGGTCAATTTTTTATGGCTCCTTAGTACAGTTCCTCTCTCCTCAACCTCATCTTCCCTGAGAACAGATGGAGGGAAGGGCGAAACTCAGATGAATTAATTACATTACTGTCTGGCAGGCTCCTTGGGAAAAGGATGGAAAGCGAATGGCAGACTTTTCCGTCCACTTTATCGAAGCTCCTGTTCCTTTGTGTAGGAACCATGGAAGACATGATTTTAAAACTAAAACTCAAGCAGCTATCTTAGGGAGGGATTAGTAACTTTAGCAAGATAGACTGGAAGCTGGATTTCAGAGTTCACTGAGGGAGCCATGAATGAGGAAGCAGGGGTGACGTGTGACAGAGAACAGAGTCCAGAACGGAGGTTTCCTGAATGAGAGACACTTGTGCTTGCTGGCCTGGAAGAGTCACAAGAAGAATAGCTGTCCCCCTGTGGCAGAAATGGAGCCATCATCATAAGGATGAGAACTAGATGCAGAGAGGAAGACACTTCTCTTTCTCTGATCTGAGGGCAGGAAAGGAACATGGGTGACTCCAAGGAGCGGCTTCACTGAAAAGTCCCCCCAGTACCCGTGACAAGGAGAGAAAGCAGCGAGTTCCTCCCGAGAGGCTCTTCTCCATCAGCGATTTCTCACAGCTTAGAAATCAGCAGGAAGGTAGGAAATCCTCGAACCTGCCACCTTCTAACCTTCCTAAACCCAGTATGTTCGCAAGCTCTTTGAGCCCTGCAAGTTGTGTGGACTTCCTGAGTTGTGTGGACTTCCTGAGTTATAGGTGTCTCTCCCCTCCCCCTCCAGGAGGGAGAGTTTCCATGTAGGAAATGGCACCACCACAATGCCTAAAACTGCTGGTAGAAACGGGGGGGGGGGACCTGGGGGGGGTCGGGGCGGGATGTAGTGAACACAAGGAGGAATTCTGCTGGATGAACAGAACCTAGCTTTAAAGGAGCTGAGAATCTCAAACAGGAACGTAAGAAGCATCACTGTGAAAGTTCTCTATGTCAAAGATGAAGGGGTTTGGGGTTGTTTCTAGGAAACAGAGAAGTCTGAACTTGGACAATTCCTGCTGAGCAGCTTCCTAGGCTTTCTTGGTAAGGCTATCCTCCAGCGGCTTCATTGGTAACTTGCACTGGCTCTTGGTTTCACCATGACTGAGTCTGGGCCCACGGTGAGCAGGCACCATGGCTGCAGAAGCATGTAGTAAAGGCTCTCGTTTCGTGGATCATAGGAAGCAGAGAATGCAGGAAGGGATCAGGGCAGGATACAGTTCTACATAACTAGGTTAATGTAAGAAATCTGTCAGAGGGCCTGGTGTAGTAAGGGTGAGGAAATCAGCACAGAGAGAGGCGATGGTCAGAAACTGCAAAGAGGCTGGCTTTCTCGGCTAAGTCTGCAGAGCTCAGGGGACTTGCAGGTGCAAGCTGACAGCTTGTGACTGACTAGAAAAGGGAGCCTGTGGCATTGCCTCTGTGGATCACAGCTTTGGACAGCTGAACCTAAACCTAAAGAAGTAACTTGGAACCTAGGCACAGAGCTGCAACCATGACAGTCTCTAAGGGTAGCATGGCTGCTCCATCATTCCCTCTGCCACTGGGACAGAGGGAGGGAGGGAGGGAGGGAGGGAGGGAGGCTTAGAATAGAAAAGATGGGGCAAGAAGTCTTGCAGATGAGGGAAGTGGTGTGTGTGTGTGTGTGTGTGTGTGCGCGTGTGCGTGTGCGTGTGCGTGTGCGTGTGTGTGTGTGTGTGTGTGTGTGTGTATGTGCGCGCGCGCGCGCGTGAGGGTCAGAGGACAGTCTTAGCAGTCATTTCTCAGATACCATGCATCTTTTTTGTTTTTTGAAGCAGGGTTTCTCGCTGGCCTTGAACAGGGTGATTAATCCTTAAACCCCAGTGATCCACCTGTCCACTTGCCTCTGTCTCCCCAGGACTGGGATTGTAAGCACATGTCACCCACACTCTACCTTTTACACACGTTGTGAGATCTAACACATGTCCTGGTCCTTACAAAGCAGGCACTTTTCCTCATGAGCCATCTCCCTGGTGGGATGTTACCTCTTTGACACTCTTGTCTCCGTGACTAGTGACTAGTCCTCTGGCTTAGAGCATCCTGGGTGCTGGACCAGTACAGCTCAGACTTTGTCCCAGTTTTAATGGCCAATCACACAACCGTCTTAAGAGTGACACCTGCTCTTTTCTGAGCCTCACACAGGCATCAACATCCCAAGTCTTCTTTGGTTTAGGCTTTGGTTCTGAACCTTGAGTTCCCTAGCTGCATCCAGACTCTGGAAAATGAAAGTTTCTGAGGCTACCTTTGAAAGATCTTTGAGTGGCATGTTCCCTTTGGCCACACAGAATTTTAAGAGAAAAAAAATGTAGATTTAGTTAACCTGCAGCAGCATTTTTTTCCCTCAAAAATAGAACCTGGCAGTGGCTAGCCCCTGAGAATGTAAATACAACCTTACCTGTAATTAATCCAGGGCTCTCTTGCTCTTGATGCAAATGGAGTTTTAATTGTTTCCTTTAGTAGACTAGGAAGCCTACATTTCAGGGGAGAGCCAGCATTTGCACTGAGGACCAGCTTTCTGTGGCAACTCTCTCCCATCTCCTTCTAGAAAGCCCAAACAATAATTCAACTGGAGCCTCATTTGATGTGAGCCATATGGTAACTACTGTAATAATATTATCACCCAGCTTCTTCAACGGCTTTGTCAGCCAGGTGCAATTCCACATACTGTCTGAGAGAAGACCCCCACCACCACCAAACACACACACATTTTCTATTATTGATAGCATTGCCTTCCTAAAAAACAGTGTAAGTTTTGAGACAGCTGCGAAGTTCCGGCTTCATATGCAAGTAATTAGGTTGAGAATAAGGACTGCATGCTAACACCTGACCATGTGAGAAGTGGGGGAAACCCAAGGAATACTGTGAATATTTCTGATTGTTATTAACAGGCTGAGTGGGAAGCCTTTGCTAGCTAGTTCTCCTTCTGAAGAATCCTGAAGAGGGAAAAGAAGAAAGCGAAGCAAAAAAGAAAGGAGAGACGCTGTGCCCTTTAGAAAGCCTCTGTGGGGTCTTCAGTTACGATTTTGACATTTCAAGCTAATCAGATACATTATAAATTTGTAGGTAACATTTAAAAGCTATACACAGCACTCAAGAATTCGATCGTCATCACATTCAGCTCATTGTGCTCTGGGTTGTTCTGTAAGTCAAGCTTTACTTTGCTTAATTGCTAATTTAATAGGAGTTATTTCGGCATGGCAGGCCAGCGGGCATGCGATAAACACTGTCTGTTTGCTGCATGAGGAGCTGGCTCTGCAGCAGCCTGTTCTGGGCTTAGTTCTGTATATTCAGTCTCACAGCTGTTTCCAGGGAACAGATTCGGAAGACTCTAACAGCATGTTAAAATAGACCACTCTAAACCTTTTTTTAAAAGAAAGATGTGAAAAATAAATAATAAATAATGACAGCATGTCACAGTGATTTTTATTGCTTGGATTAATAAAAGGAAACTAATGCGGTGTCTACATAGGAGGAAAATCACATTATATTCTTTTTTCCCTTTTAATGCCATCCCTTGTGCAGAATTTATTTTTTAAAAATCCCACCAAAGACCAATAAAGCAGTGAGTTCTATTCAGAAGTTATTATATAGGCACAAATCATGGGTAGCCAATGTGCAGAGCACACTCTTGTTGAATTGAATAAATATGTATATGCAAAGTGTGGGTTGGCAAGTTATTCTGCTATGAAGTGCTAAATAACTTGAAGTAATGCCATTAACTTTGGAATGAAATTGATATTTTATTACTTTGTTGTTAGATTTAAATTATTTGGTTAACCCCCCCCCATAAGGGGGAAAATGCCCAGATGTCAAAGAATTGGGCTGCAAAGTTATCACACAACTACAGATCCCTTGTTCTAGCAACTGTAGAAGGAAGCTTTGGGTTTACATAAAGGGCAAAGCATGTAGATAGCCTTTAAGTCAAGTTACAGAGATTGCTGGATGCCCGGGAAGCCCAGACCCTCTCCAGTCCCTGCTAGTGCAGCCATGGATTAAATTAAGTGCTGCTTCTATTAATGTGTGCGTGTTAGGCTGGACTTCCTGTCACACCAGCATACAACATCTCAAGCATGATTGACAATGATCATTCCCAAATGAACCCTGCCACTTCTCACCAGATGAAACTGAAATGGTGAGCTGAGCCGTCACTTGTTGGTAAGGGAAAGAGGCAGAAGTCACCTCCTATCTGGCTCCTCAAAAGCTCTGAACTTTCATCTCAAGTAGCCAAAAGGTAATCTTCTGGCAAAACCAAAATAATGCACCATGCACTAACCCTTCAACCCCTTCAGAGCTGGAAAGCATCATTGTAGAAACAGAAGTATTAGAAGAAAAGTTAGAGATGAGAAATTGATGTCAGCACCTCATATTTTCAAGGACCCCTCCCAAGCTCCAGTCTCAGGTCCCTGGGTGCTCCTAGGTGTCAGAGACTCCCCGAGATTCAGTCCACCATATATGTATGTTCCTTAGAGGAGAAAAACCATCTAAGCAAACACCACCTAGCTCTCCATGTCTCTTTATTGGCAGAAGGATTTTAAAATGCGAAGTGTAACAGAGGTTGTCAGGGAGTCTCCCAGTTTCATAAGAGATTCATGGTATGAGTTCCATCCTTCATTCAACAAATGCATACCAACCTATCCATGAACAATGCCACGTGCTCGGATAATCAGCCTCGTCTACAATTAACAGCTGTTAGATGGGGGGATTTAGATAGTTCTCAGGATAGTCTGAAGCGTTTGTTCTGATCCACCCGACCAGTGACATTTATCTCAGTGAGAACCTGGGAAACGAAGCCCGATTCTGACCAAAACTTAGTGTTAAGAACAGCCTATTTCTTTGCATTCCATCTGTCCACCTTTTGGAAACCTCGTTGTGGAAGATGCACCGAGGGAAAAATAGTCAAAGGAACAGTTGGTGAGCTTCTTTAGGCAGAAGATGCGGTCTCGGTGAGGGCAGTGGCTGCAGAGTTAGACACAAAGAGTTGGAATGAGAAACGTACCCCACAGGCTCCTGTGTTCCAACACCTGTCCCCAGGCCGTAGCGGTTGTAGGGGGTCGTCTGACGGGGCAGGAGGAGTGGCTGGAGGAAGTGGGTCACTGGAGGCAGGCCTCTGAAGGTTAGCATCAAAACTGTGTGACAAGTAGCTGTCATAAACACTCTCACCTCGGACTGACCATGTCATCATGCTTTCCCAGCCATGACAGAACAACGGCCTCTGAACCCGGAGCCAAAACAGTCCTTCCTCTCTTAAGTCCCTTCCAGTGAGTCACAGCAACAATAAAATGCTGGACGTGAATGTTATCTCAGAGGGAGGATGGCTGAGCCTTTGTAGGTCAATCGAGGTAGAAAATGAGAGACAAAACACTGGCTGAGGTGAGAAGTCAGGGGCCAGAGAACCAGGGTGTGGAAAAGTGTGGTCATATGTGTGCTTATCTGCAGATATAGGAGAAAAGCAAGACAGACAAGACTCATTTAGGACCTGTTCCTTAGAGATGCTCAATAGAGAGCTTTATAGATGATGAATGTCTTCAGCTTTGTAAGACCCTGAGCTGAGCTGGAAGATTCAGGTCTTGGTGGGAAGCATAGCCAAAGTCATATAATTCACGCAAAAAAAAAAAAAAAAAAAAATTCAAAGCACTCAGAGAGAGGAATGGAACAAAGGGCAAAACCAGGCCTGCAGGGAGAGGACCAGAGGGTGGTCATTTCTCTTTGGTTTTGATTTTTTTTTTTTTTTTTTGTTATGGGCTTTTCTAACAACTAGTTTTACAAAACCAAATACCAACATAATAGGACAGCTCAAAATGCAGAGGTCTGTTACTGTAGCATTAGAATAACAACATCATTAAATGATAAGCATGGTCAACATATCAACAAGTTGGCAAGACGGCTCAACAGATGTTAGTTTCAGTTGTCAACTCAGCACATGCTAGAATCACCTGGAACGAGGGTCTCAATGAAGGACTGTCTAGATTAGGTTGGGCAGTGGACATATCATGTGTTGGTTGGTACAAAGCCCCACTCTCTGTGGGCAACACCATTCCCTAGGCAGAGGACCCTGGATTGTGCCAGAGACATTGAGCTGAGTGCTAGCAGGCATGTGCTAATACAGCGCTCTCTGCTCTTGACTGTGGGTGTAATGTGACTAGCTGTTCGGCCACCTTGCCTTCCTGCAATGATGGGTTGCAATCCAGAATTGGGAACCAAGTAAGCACTAAAGTTCTTGGTCAAGGTATTTCCTGCAGTAACAGAAAAGAAACAGAGCTGTAGAGGGTTTGCCATTCAAGCCTCATAACCTCAGGTGAATCCCTGGGACCCACTGTACAAAGGAGAGAACTGATTCCTGAGAATTGTCCTCTGAGCACCATACACATGCCATGGCACGCGCATACGCATGCATGCACACACACACACACACACACACACAAATTAATTTAAAAATATATAAACAAGTTCAAATGCTGTCACTGCTCCCTATTGTTTCCCACCCTTCCCTTCTCTCCTACCCATTTCATACATATGTTTGCTATCCTGCCTCAGTTGACTCCCAATTGTGGGGTCCTGTGTAAAGAAGTTGAGAACTGAGGGTGGTGTTCTCAGGCCAGAACCTAAAAGCTGGTCATGAGAAGCCAAAAGAGCTGTGCACAGAAATGTGAAAGCTGAAATCAAAGGGGAGAATTCCTGAAAAATGGCCATAGTCCTGCAGGGTGGACCAGGGAAGTCACGGCTCCACTGTAGGACAGCACAGGTGACTTTGTAAGAGCCAGGTGTGTGTGTGTGTGTGTGTGTGTGTGTGTGTGTGTGTGTGTGTGTGTGCGTGTGGTGTGTGGGGTGTGGTGGGTGTGTGTGTGTGTGTGTGTGTGTGTGTCAGGGGAGCCCACAGCAGAGCATGGTTGCCACACGAAGGAACAAGACTCAGGGAGGCTGAAGGCAGAAATAGGCTGCACTCTTCCAGGAAGTCTGATGAGGAATGAGGGGAGAGAGGGAGGCTGGCTGCTTTTGTAGGGAGACATGTTAAGAGAATTCTCTTTGTGCAACAAAGGACACTTGAACATATTATTTTTAGACTGAAGTGAAGCAGCTACTGGGGAGGAAAAGGGAAATGATTGAAGATGAGAGCCCACAAGCAAAAGAAAAGAATAAATGGAACGACTCTCCAGAGAGCCCTTCTGCATTACATGATTCACTAAATAAACATGGACTCGTCCCTGCCCCGTTCCCATCGCCTTTGATTGGAAGTGTGCATTCCATCGATGTGTTTATACAGCCTCTTGTGTCCTGCTTCCAACACACCTCAGCAAGTGTTCTGTGCAGGCCATATGTAAAGAAGCCTGCACTGTGGTAGCCTCTACCAGTAGATGCCTGCAGACACAACACTGACAACTCAGCATACAGGGCTGGATTCTAGAACAATCCCTAAGAGTTGTTGTAGGCCATTTCTCTTGTAGCACAGCCCAGAAGGTGGATGGAAGATATTCACCATGAGTGGAACCCCCTCATTACTGATACACTGCCTGCCTAATTATGCTTAACATTTCAAACACTATTAATTTTTTATTGTTTACATTTCATTATCTGCATTACTTAAGCATCCAAACTCCACAGCTAATGTTCTTGATGAAATATTTACTAAACAATCAGCGCTCTTGGATTCTACAGAGCTAAATGCTTCCTCTATGAGGGTTTCTCTCGCTGCTGGTGTGCTGGAAGTGACAGGAGGCTGGGCAGCATCCCTGTCATCTCAGGGACATCCTGTCAACTCTAATGAGATAGATCACACTGCCCGACATTAGCAAGAGCAGGTCAAGTACCGTTGGGACACTGATGCCCGCTCTCCTTCCATTTCTCTCCTGTTGGGTTCGGGAAACACACGGACATGGAGCTAGCACTGGTGACCAGAAAGAAAAACCTTATTGGAGATGAAAAGGCAGAGGCATCATGAGAACTAATCATAGCTCCCACAAGGGACAGTCACTCATGCTACAAAAGCAAGATCAGTTCAGCCAATACCTTTTCCAGAACAGAAGCCAGAGAAACCAGAGTATCCACCCCTGTATCCCAGACCAGTAACTTACAAGTGAACTTCCTTTATGCGTGAGAAGAGCCAGCTGAGCTTGTACTTCCGGGAGTGGAGATGGAGTAATGCTCATCTACTCACACCATCCTCTTGTCATGAATCATGTGATTAGGGAAAGGCTGACTATGCAGTCCATATGTCACATAGCAGTCTCAAGTGAGGGTTCTGAATTAGACTCTTGGTTGTTCTACAGCATTTACCAATCACCTCCTGCATCCCACGAGCTGGGCTGAGCCCCGGGAGACCGAAGCTAACCTGAGGGCAGGGGTTGCTACCTTATGGAACTGACAGTCCAGTTACTCCCTAGAAACGGAGTCACATCAGACATTAGTTGAAGGACTGTGTAGAGTTGCTTAACTACTATAGCACTGAATTTCCATATCTGTAAAATGGTAGGACTCATAGGACCTTTCTTACAAGGTGGTTATGATTACTTCCTCATTTACATATGGATCTATATGAAATCCTGAAATCATAAGGCTGACACTGATCCCTGGCTTCACCCAGTGGTTGTAGGTTAGTTACAGGTGTACAGTTTCACTAACACTTGTATTTGAATATTAATGAGATGGGCATCTCAAGCATTAAATAAAAAGCATCCTTACTGCATAACCACTCTAGTTTATGTGGCTGTAGGCAAGAAGATACAGCCAGAGTGGCCAGGTGCTAGAGAAGACAGTTTTCAGAACTCATCACTGTTGGGTCGGTGTGGAGTGTACTGTAAGGCTTGGGGACTAACCTAACTGGGGTGATGGAGAATCAAGAAATAACAGACACACATACAGAAAAGCTGGAATCAGGTAGGCTATGCTCTCTGATGAAGACATATCAATCCTGGGAACTCATTTACTATGTACCACTGAGAAAGGAGGCATGTTTACCGTAAGCAGTCGAACAAGGAGGCAGCAGGCTAGCTAATCTTGGCAGGAGGTCTCTCTAGGGAGCAGTTTAAGGTCACAGTCATGCAGCAGGAGGAGCCTGTGGTTCACAGTTTCTGCATACACTGGTTTTAGCTAAAGGTCAATCTTTTGTAATATCTATTCATGGACCAAGGAAGGCTTTGCCATTCCCGTGGGTCTGAGGCACTGGGATCCTGGACATGGCTGTGCTTGTGGTAACAATACACATTCACTCGGGACTTTATTTGTTTCCCATACTGATGCAAAAAAAAAGTGTTCAATAAATACGAGTAGTTTGGGATATTGTTGTTATCATTGAGCCTGCAGGCATTGTATTAATGTGAAACTCACAACTTATGCCTGGTAAGTAAACCCAGCCTGGCTCATATATGTTGCATAATTAATAAGCACCAGCTGGTACATATGTGCACATCCAGACTCACAGCCCACATACTCCAATGTGCACTTTTTTTTAGTGAGCAATTAAAAGTGTGTGCTAAAGGGGCTGGAAAGATGGATGGGTCAGTAAGTGTTTACTGAGAAAGTACAAGGACCTAAGATCAGATCTCAAGTGGACATGGCAGCATGTGCCCACAACACAAGGGAGTAAGATCCCTCAATCTCTTTGGCCAGTCTGCCTAGCTAAATCTATGAGCTTTGGGTTCAGTTAGAGACCTCGTGTCAAAATAAAGACAAAGGAAACACACTAGACATCACTGAGCTTCCACCCTAAAGCATACATACATGCACACAGGTATATCCCCCACACATATCACAATGCCCACCCACAAATGATTGAATAAATAAATAAATGAATGAATGAATGAATAAATAAAACATGTGTTAAATGGAAGGGCCCTTAGACATGATATGGTGTTTGTCTTTCCTATGTCAAACTTGAGCCATAGAGAAAGGAGGTCACCTACCAGCTTGGGTAGAGAATGGTAAACCCACTGCCCAGGGAGAGCCGATCTGCTCTACCCCAACTCTGCCTCTCACTTGCTGTGGTAACGGTGCAGAATGCAGACACTTTCTCCTTCATGCCAGGCTCGGTTAGCGGCTTTGGAGCACACCAGTTTGCTTTCCCTGGTTCCTTGCTCTTCTGTTACCTTCCACCTGGGTCTCTAATGGAAGTGGAAACACAGAAACTGTAGGCCTGACCCTCCCAGTATTTCCAGGATCGCTGTGGCTTACTTATTCCTGCGTAACAACTTTTGTATGGGCCCTTGACAAACTGGCCCAATGGGAGTATTAAATAAAAAATTACTGCCATGGAGTCACTGAGTCCAGATCGACTTCAGTCAGTGTTGGAGATAAGGCAGACATGTGGTCATGCTGACACATGTCAACACAGCAGCTCTGTGAACCAGAGTGGGGCTCAGACGCTATAAAATTCTTGCCCACACAGGCCTCCTAAACATTTCCCACGACCTTTCTCAAACAGCCTGTGTTGCGCTCTGCAGTCAGCACTGAGCATGACATCATTCAGGGAGGCAGCAGCTTCTAAATGGACCAGAGTCCATCTTTCTATCGCGTGCTTTCCCATGCTGCGCAGATATTACACTCAGTACCACAGGCATGTCACCCGTATAACACACAGAGTTCTGCTGGAACCCCACAATGCAGCTTCAGAATCTGGCTGTCATTCTCACTAGCTAGAGAGAGTTGAGAAAGAAAGACATTCTAATTTCTGATCCCCCGGCACCTGTAAATGTGACCTTATTTGGTCAAAGGATCCTTTCAGATCTAACAAAATAGCACACCCTGGATTGCCTAGGTACAATCTAAATCCAGTAGCAAATGCCCTGACAAAAGATGGGAGAGAAAAAACAGGCTCGAAAGAGCAGACCTGGTAAAGACCAAGGCAGAGATGCTGGGAGACCAGGATCTCCTGGAACAACCAGAAACGGAAAGAGGCGAGGAAGGGTTGACCCTCGACACCTTAGGAGGAAGTGTGGTGTTGGGGAAACTTCCTCTCTGACTTCTGGCCTCTGGGACAATGAGAGAAGCACGTTCCTCTAGTTTTAATGATGACGATTTGCCCAACAGCCCAGGAAACGCATCCCTTGCTATTCATAAAGCAGCATCTTCTGCATAAGCACTAACAATGGTAACAAGGCGTCATGAGCTTTGGACTGGAATTTTTTTCCTGATATTCCAATATGTCATTTGGGCTCTATATTGTGACAAGGTAATATGTCTAATTCATGGAAAGTACTGATAAAATAGAAATGCCTCTTAGTAACCAAGGTTCAGTGAGCTCATATCTCAGCCACGTGGAGTTTCTCTGGAGTGAAAAAAATACCTGAATGTCACATTCTCTAAGAGTGAGGTTTGCACACTTCTTGTACAGGAGAGCTGTAGGCCCAGCAGGTGATTTATTTATTGGTCATGTGCTGAGCAGCACAAGGCCCCAAAGGTGGGCAGATCAAAAGAAGGGAGGAGAGTGTGTTCCTGGTACTGATCCGGTCACCCTAAGGCCGCCCAAGGCAATGGTTTTTATCCTGGTCGGACGCAGAAGCGCTTCCCCTGATATACAATGTCCGAATCTTGAGCACACAGTGCCTGGGTTCTGTCTGAGAACACTAGCAACGGCTCCTTAGCAAATGTTTTCCTCTTCTAAAGACAGAAGAGAAGACTATCGTATCATGTCTGTGGCAAATGGTTTATAAGGCGAGAGGGTCTGGAGCTAAAACGTGATAAGTCTCATGATGCGGTATGAAAGAGGAAGTTTTGGTGAAGAATTTGTGCTTAATCACAGGAGGGGGTGAGATCAAAAGTGTTTGTGGTACTGGAAAATACAGGAGCTTGATCTTCTGGCTCCCATTCTTATGCCAATAATTATTGACCTATAACTCCTCCTCAGTCCAAGAACTAAAAGTACACAGGAGCAGAGAGTTGAGTTCATATGTTCATGGTACCATCCCCAGTGTCTTGAGCAGGAATCTATCCTGTATTCAACATGTATGTGTTGATTGGGGAATGAATGAATGAATGAATGAATGAATGAATGAATGAATTGAAATCTGGAGAATGAATTCATTTGTTAAGGCAGGCTAGTACATTCCATAAGGCAGCCTCCTTGATTAAGGGCAGATCTGAAGGTCAACATTTGACAGACTTTCCAGTTTGGCATCTGATCTGAGGACATTGCTTCCCCATAGAAATGTCTCTTTGTAAATGTCTTGATAGTGGCGACCATTTTGGGGTTAGAGAGAAACCTGGTACCAGGGAAACTCCTAGGAATCCACAAGGATGACCACAGCTAAGAATCCTAGCAATTAGAAGGTGCCTGAACTGGCCATCTTCTGTAATTAGATTGGTGAATACCCTAATTGTCATCAGTGATACTCCATCCAGTAACTGATGGAAGCAGATGCAGAGATCCACAGCCATGTATGGGGCCGAGCTCCCAGAGTCCTCCTGAAGAAAGGGAGGAGGAATTGTATGAGCCAGGGGTTGGGGGGGGTCAAGGTCATGACAAGGGAACCCACAGAAAACCTACAGCTGACCTGAGTTTGTGGAAGCACATGGACTCTGGACCAACAGCTAGGGAGCCAGTATGGGACCTACCAAGCAGGCCCTCTGCATGTGTGTGACAGTTGTGTAGCTTGGTCTCTTTGTAAGGCTCCTGGCAGTGAGATCAGGACCTGTCCTTGTGCTTAGCTGGCTTTTGGGAACCTGTTCCCATGCTGGATTACCTTGCCCAGCCTTGATGCAGGGGGAGGAGCTCAGTCCTGCCTCAACTTGATGTGCCATACTATGTTCAAGCCCATGGGAGACCTGCCTGGCCCTTTCAGAATGGAAACAGGGGAAGAGTGGATGGGGAGGAGGGTAGATGGGAGTGTAAGGGGACAGGACAGGAGGAGATAAGGGAGGGGAAACTGTAGCCAGTATGTAAAATAAATGAAAAAAGTTAATTAAATAAAATTAAATTAAAAAAGAAAAATGTCTGTCTGTGTCCCTCCACCAGGTTTTCGGCCCATTTTAGATCCAGTTACAGTATTGTGTGGCCAGAATTCACTGGAGGATTTTGAAGTTTAGCAAGCGAGTAGCAGCAAGTTAGGCAAAACCCCTATCCTTGTTTGAGATATGAAATCTTTTAAGATTGAAATTCAAGACAGCCCCACTGGTGCCTTGGGGATGCTGGGCAGCTTGGGGTCCAGCTGGAGGAGCTTTCTTACAAAGCTGATGGTGACTCTGGATTCTGCCTGACACAGCAGAGCTGCTATGACAATAGCAAGGTCCCCGGGGAAACCCTGTGCAGTGGTTGGTGCATTGGCTATCTGTGGAATCTCCCCTGGGCACGGGCCTGGCCTGACCGTCGAAGACACTGGGACTCATCTGCTCTTCAGGTGATGCCTGAGATGATGCTTATGGGGCAAAGGGAGACGATCTGTAAGCTGCGTTGAGGCGAGAGATGTAGCTCAGCTCGTTGAGTGCTTATCTTGTGTGTATAAGGCCCCAAGTTTGATCCTTTGCACAACAGATAAGCAGAGCATGGTGTTTCACATGGTGTCTCAAAGGCTGCATCCCCACCTCCCTGATTAGACTCTAAAGTGGACAGTATTATTGATTCATTCTTCATTGTAATCGCAGCACTCTGGAGGTGGAAGCAGGAGGGCCAGAAGTTAAATCATCCTGGACCATATACAAAGTTCCAGGCCAGCCTGGGCTACACAAGAGTCCCCCAAAACAAGGCTGCATGGAAGTAGTGTTTTGATTAGACTGGAAACTGGAAAGAGGAAGGCCATAGAAGAAAGCACAGTGGCCTGCCCTGCAGATGAGAACCGAGGTTATCAATCACTCTGCTCCCTGGTATTTGTTGAGTATGATGTTTCTAAACTTTGTAGACTTTAACTTTCTATGCAGTGAAAAATAACTAATGCCCAGCCCCACATGTTTAGTCTTGATTTATAGAAGATATTTAGTTTCGCTTTCCAAGAATACGATGCTCCTGGACTCTACTCACCACAGAGAGCTAAGCAGTGCACACTCTAACCTGACTTAGGAAGAACTGATTGGTGGATTCCCTGAAGTTCTCCAGGCCCATTGGCAAATAGCTTTCATCCTGACAGCTGAACTCAGTCCTAACAGAAGCCATGCACTCTCTCCCTCTTGCTGTGATAGAAAAATAACCTTTCCTCTGAGTGGAATGATGCTTGTGAAGCCATTTAGGTATTCACGAAAAAAATAGCCTTTTACTGTTGATTTTTATTGATTCCTGGAATGAGGCTGAGAGAAACCATGCTCCATTTTTACTGTAAATACTATTAATCCAGAGATGAGCTCTTAGTGCACTGAAATGATTGATTTGAATATAAATGAGTTAATAAGCAGAGTTTCAATGCAGACGTAGATCAACAACAAAATTACCCAGGTTCTATTTAGAATGCCTTAAACAAAAGCTTGTGTTTTCAAAGCACATTATGAAGAGAGTAAAGGCTGCATCCCCACCTCCCTGGTTAGACACTAAAGTGGACATTATTATTATTGATTCATTCTTCAGACAGCTCACCCATTTCTTCCATGAGCCCCAGAACCAGTGTTATTGTAAGTAAAAGCTTCGCCCCTCTGGTGAAAAATCAGGTCAACTTTTCTGTTTGATAAAGTAGACAAAAAGAGTTGTGGTGAGAGAGGAACTGAGAGGTCTGGTTTCCAATCTACATAATAATTCGACTGAATTTAAGGGTGTCTTTTGCATTTTGCATTAGCAGCAAGTAATTACCTCCAACTGGAATGAAATGAGGGTCAAGAATGGCTCAGAGTAATCCAGTGAGCGTGTTACTTGGTTTATTGAACATGCTAATACAAAGCTGTGTTTGGAAGAGCCAGACAAGAAAAATACCTCCAACCCAAATTGCCTTGTGAGCCTTTTCTGCAAGAGTGGTCCAGAGCGGCTGCTAGAGGATAAACATTTAAGTCATAGTTGTTAGTTTTAGCATTTTAAGTAACTCACCTGGGAATTTAAAAGATCGTGGGTATGTGCTTATGTCTCTAGATGTTCAAGTGATAGACATATACATTTTTTTCTACATGTAACTTATTTCCTTCCAAATGCATTTGCCTAATGCTGAGTAGACAGGCTATCATACTAGAATATTATAAAATTACTAGATGCTAGATATCAATTACATTATTTTTATATGTGAAAGTATTAACAAGTTCAATTTTATGAAATGTTAAGCTTATGAAACATATTTACCAACCAGTTTTTATTGACAAATCCTCATGGGTAGTTGTAGTCTTCATGGGCAATGATTCAAGCACAAAACAATGATTCACTCATTAGCAGGTTAATGTAGAGAATGCAATGCAGCCAAGTTTATAACTCATGAATTTTTTTAAAAAAATATTTTGTCTGTAGGGTGTTCTGTCTTCATCTATGGCTGTGCACCGTGCATGTGCCTGATACCCACACAGGCCGGAAGAGGGCATCAGAATATCTGGAGCTGGAGCTGACTGAAGGTTGTGCCCACCATATGGTTGATGGGAACCAAACCCAGGTCCTCTGTAAGAGCAACAAGTGCTTTTAACCGCCGAGCCATCTCTCCAGCCCCAGAATTTGTTTCCATTATAAATTACCCCAAGTTTAGAATGAATACATTTTATACCTCCAGATTTATAATAATATAAAAGACACTGGTCTGACAGTAATGACGGGTAGCTTGTAAAAAATTCTCTATTATATTTGGAAATAAGCAAACATTAATTTCTTCAAAATAAATGAAATGCTGAATTTACCAGGTTTTAATTAGATCAGGATTATTAATAAATTTCAAAGTATTGACAATCTATAGTGCAAAGCCATCAAGATGTGTAACTTACCCTTAACGTTTCATTTTCACCTTTTAAACTTATCCTAGTATACATACACTTAAAGAAAACTTACATTCGAACCAGAGAGTGGAGAGGACACAGGGGTCAGAATCTGGCCTCTCTGTCTTCCTCAGATGATGAGACAGACTAGAGTAAAAAGCTAGGACAGGATAGGCTATGCTTCAGTGACAAATAAGCCCCAAAGAGTAGAGTTTTCTTTGTACTCGAAGCCCACAATGCGCCAGATGGCCCTTCTCCTTATTAAAGCCTGTGAGGTTGCTGTAGATGTGCTGGACAGTAGCACCAGACATGTCAGCAAGGCCAGGTTCAGAAGTGCTTCAGGACGCTCACTCTCACAGTCCACTGATGGGGGAGCGGCTCAGCCACCTGACCCCAAATGAACAAGGAAGGTTCCAAAGGGCTATAGCCGGACTTGATAGTTACCAGGCTCAGCATGGGAGACTTCCTGGCTCCCATCTGCTCACTAGCCTCGGCACACAGCTGTCTGTAGTCTTCCCTCGGGCCTGCCTGTGGGCTCAGATTCTGCAGCAGCCATGTCTCTCCAAAGAAAAGGAACTTCCAGAGAGAAGAGATGGAAGGAGAGTACCGCCTTACCATGATGCCCCAAGCAGAACTACAGATGGACTTCACCCTATACTCCATTTGCTCACTAAGAGAAAACATCAGAAAGACTCAAGGAGAGACACAACTACTGGATTACAAATTCATGCTCAGTCTGCCGAGATGAGAGTGAAAGTGAGACTGTAGTTCTCACCTCACTTGCCTTTCCCTCCCACGCAAGTGTGAAGAAGCAGATGTCTGGGCACTCATCACAGACCTGATCATCACGTCTTGAAGGGTTCCAACCGCTGAGCCATTTCATATTCTTCTGTCTTCTGCGATATGGTAGTCACCAGCATGGGTGACACCTTCTGGGCTCATCCAACCAGCTGTCTGAGTGCCTCCCAAGTGCCAGGCCTCATGCCAACCTGTTCCCGAGGATGCCCTCTCACAGAGCTCGAGTCGAGCCAAGGACTTGTGAGTCGTGGCAGGGACATTTCAGAAAATACAACCATGTTCTTTGTATCCCATGCCCTGAGGTGCGCTACTGGGTTTGTCCTTAACCACAAGAGAAAAGGGATTTAGGATTCAGCAAGATACACCTTAAAGACAATGGCTCAGCTATTCACACGGATAAAGAATTAGAAAATGGGGATTCTTTTCCCAATCCCTCTTCAACTCTTTCATCACAGTCCTGGTCGTTTAGATCTTACTGAGAACTGGGGGCCAGAAGAAGGGTGACGCTCTCTACACTGCCTGTTTAGGACTCCCTTTTGTCCTTGTTCCTGATGGTGGGGCTGTAGAGGGGAAATTAGCGTTCTGCCGGGATTCCAGAGTATACACTACCCAGAGCAAATTCTGCTTCTAACTGTGACCTTGTAGGTGTCCTCTGGCCTCTCTGAGATGAAGTTCCCTCATGTGTAAAATCAAATGTTTAGACTAGACAAGGGCTCTTCCAACTGTGACACTCTGTGATTCTGGGCATCTATGTCCCTGCCTCTATAATTGAGGCCACTAGTCCCATGACCCGAGGTGTCTGCAGGGAGGATGAATTGAAGCGGTGTCACCAGGTGGGTCAACGGAAGACGCATCCTTCTCACAGAATCAGTCAAGAGAGACACCACCAGGTGTGTCCCCTCTGCAACTCTCTGGAATTGCATTTTGCTCCCACAACTTCCAAATGGTCCTTGTGATCATAAACTGAAGAGCACAGTCGTTCTCTAGGCAGCCTTCACCTAGTGCAGTGGCCCTGTGTCTGCGCACTCACTAATACATCTCTAAGATAGCCCTAGTCCATGCTGAGTGAGAGCCCATGGGCTTAGAAAGGTTACCTCCCTGCCTGTCACTGAGAGCCCAGCTCTGATGGAGGGGACGTGACCGAATGCAGAATTGTGCAATCATAGACCACTGGGGCTGCAGAGAGGCTCAGCCCTGTCCCCAAGTCCACATCCATCTTGCAGACCTAGACAGTCTGACTAATCCAAGGTCATGCACACAGGGCCAAGGTCATGAGCATGGGCAGAATCAAGGGGTGATCTTGCACCTTCTGACTCTCATGCCAGCTCCTCCAACAGGCTGCACCAGGTAGACACTCATGGGCATACTCATGGGAACTGCAAACTCTAATATCAGTATAGTGGCATGCTCATGGCAGAGCTGGTAATATCATTATATATACAGTGCAGCTATACTAATCATATGTAGACATATGGCATGCATATCATACAGATTGTAATTCATAGATTCAATCGATAACTTTTTAGTATTATTCACAACTTACAGACAAGAGAACAGATGAACTAACATTCTTTGATGAAAGATTATTGGGCTATTCCACTAAGCCAGACCCTTAAAACATTTTACTACGCACAAGCAATAAATTAGTGATTGTGATAAAATTTAGAGTTAAATTCCCAAAAGAAATGACAGTGATGTATAAGATAAGCCATAGACATGTGTGATAGTGTGATATAATATGGTGAGGGAGAATCAGGACTGATGTTAGGAGAGATTTATCTCAATTCTGGGGGAACTTGAAGATGGCTGGCTACATTTGGGAAGTTTAGGGAAGGAGCACACAGGAGAGGAAAACTAGGCTGGCCCTCACACTGGTGGGCTCAGGGGGTGGCCACAAGGAGGGGTAGAGAGTCAAACTGAGCCAGGAGATCTCAGGCCACACGGAGGTCAAGTCAGCTGAGGAGGCTGACCTGGCTGGATGAGGGGGAGAGGAAAACAAGTATACAGTGTTAGGAAGATGGACGTGGTCACATCAGGGAGCATCTGCCATAAAGAAATACCTTTTTCCCATTGTGTCGTACGAAAGGGCCAGGAGCCCCTCAGCATACTTGGTAGAAGCATGGATCTTGCCCAGGTCACTGTCAGAGCCAGGAGATGCCAGGGCACTTCCCTGAGCAGTCGCTGGGGTTAAAACGCTGACAGGTCCTGGGTCCGGATTACACAGCTCTGAGAGGTCAAAGCGCCCGCCTCAATGCAGCATTTGCAAATGGTAAAACGCTGAGTGGATACAACTGTTGCCACCTTACAGAGCACTGAGCCCTGATCGGCTCCAGTGAAGTAAAAATGAAAAGAGGCTCCGGCCTGAAGCCAGTGTGACACTGGGGACTCTCTGTAATTGCTGTCTTTAAAATGTACATTTATACATTTCTTTCAAATCTTACTAAAACCTGCCCATAATTTACAATGAACAATATATGTTCAATATTCATGGTAAAGTGTATCAATGCTGGAAGTGTTCTCTCTTTTTTCATTTTCTTTGTGTCTGTGTGTTCTTCCTCAATCACTCTTCTACCTTAATTATTCACTTTTTAAAACTGAGCCAGATACCTGAAGACAGCCTATGGGCTCACCTGACAAATGGAGGAGACTCTAACATGAATATGGTAAGGATTCTTGTTACCTCAAAGAGCAGGAGAGAGTTAAACAAAACCAATGAAGTTAGAACTTCCTTCGTGGTTTGAGGAACTCCTCAGAGGATCAAATAAGAAACTCTCCTTCCAAGTAAATCTGTAGTCTTCCCAGTGTCAAGGCTGCTGCCCTGACACACTTCAAAATCTAACCTTCACTACTTATACTCTATGCACCAGTTTATTTTCGTCCGATCTAGTTTTTGATTTTATTTTACTTTTTGGTCAGGGGGATTTTTTCACATCATGTGTGATGATCCAAGGAGGTAATTAACAACAAAAACAAAATATCACTTAAGCATTTATCACTCTCCCATGGACATTTCAAAATACATAGTCATGAGTACTAACTACAGTCAGTCTACTATGCCAAACACTAGAGAGTCCCCTCTGTCCACGGCGGCACTTACACACTGGCTTCCCTTCAGGTTCTTCACATCCAGCAGTGAAACACACCCAGTCCTGACTGGTGGCGCTTGTTCCTGTGTAAACGTTCTGTGTGGCTGGTTTCCGTCACCAGTGAGATATCATTATATCCAGATATTAGTAAATGTGGATGTGGCGGAATGTAAATAGCAGGACCCTATGACTATTTCCTCTATCATGGCCTAAGTATTTGTGTTTGTGCACTCCCCAAAGTCACGTGGTGAAGCCCTGCCCAATAACGTGATAGAACTGGTAGATAATGAAATCTTGACTGTGGAGCCCCATGGTAAGATTAACAGCTTTATAAGAAGAAACCAGAATGTTCTGTTTCTTCCTCCCTCCCCCTCCTTCCCTCCCCCTTTCCCCTCTCCCCTTCCCCTCTTTCTCTCCCCCTCCCTCCCCTTCCCTTCCCTTTCCTCCCTCCCTCCTATCCTCCCCCTTCCCTCACTCTCTCCCTCCTTCCCTCACTTCCTTCCCTCTTTTCTAACATGTTAAGGTACAATGACCACAATCCACAAAGAGGGCTGTCCTTAGAAACGGCAGCTACTGTCCTCTTGGTCTTGGATTTCCAGACAGACTCCAGTTCTGTGAAGAACACACTATTTAAGGCATATTGTCTGTGGTTCTTGTTAAAACAGTCTGAGCTGACTAATTAATACATCCACCGCATAGACAACATAAATAATTTCGGGGCATAGTTAACAGGAAAAGATCTATCAATTAGAAAGTGATGAGTTTTTAAGTATTTGTTTTCTGCATTTGTTTTGTTTGGCTTTTTATTTTGTAGCAATTACAGATACATAAGAAATTGAAAAAAATAGTACAAAATTTGCCCTGCCTTCCATGTGTTTCCCAGGGCTAACAAATTATACAGACTGGAAACCAAGCCTGTTACACCTCTAAGAGACTGTAGATTTTTAATCGCTTGTTACTATTTTATATGCACTCATTTATGTAGTGGTGGCCGTGATGGTTGGCTATGGTGGTAATGGTGGTGATAGCAGCGGTGGCCTGTGAGTCTATATATAGACAAAAGTGACTACAAGGATATAGAGCTGTTCAATCACCACAGAGGGCATCTCTCATGTGTAGCTAGAGTTTTCCTGCCTTGCCCACTGTCAGGACAAATCTTTGTCACCCGCCAGTCCCACAGTCACTCAGACCTAACCAAGTAAACACAAAGACTTATATTGCTTACAGACTCTATGGCCGTGGCAGGCTTCTTGCTAACTGTTCTTATAGCTTAAATTAATCCATTTCCATAAATCTATACCTTGCCATGTGGCTCGTGGCTTACAGGTACTTTACATCTTCCTTGTCCTGGCGGCTGCTGCAGGCAGTGACTCCTGCCTTCCTTTTATTTCTCCTCTCTGTTAGTCCTGCCTATACTTCCTGCCTAGCCACGGCCAATCAGGTTTTATTTATTGACCAAACAGAGCAACTTGACATACAGACCATCCCCCAGCACAGCCAAGTGCAGACCATCTCAGACACCTGCACTCAGGCCCGTGGTCTTAATCATCCTCTATGCAGACCTGCTGGGTAAAGCCACAAGGAACCCGAGAACAGGCTCCCACAGGACATACAGAACATCCCACAGCACTCATGTTTTCTTTATATTGTCACCATCTGATGACAATAACCACGATCTCTGACATCCTGTCATTTCTAAGCTTTTATAAACATTGTCCTGATTCACCTGAGTTTTCAGCTTACACAGCATACAGTCATCTGAGAGGCAGAGTTACAACTGAGAGATTGCCCAGCTCAGATTGGTCCGCTGGGGATCATCTTCATTATTAATGGAAGCAGGACACCCAGTCCACTGTGGGCAGCACCATCCCCAGGCTTGTGGACCTGGATCGTTTAGGAACGTTAGCTAAGCATGAACCAGCAAGCAAGCCAGACAGCCTGCCGGCAAGCAAGGTTCCTCCACGATTCCCGTTTCCTGCTCTGCTTTAGCTCCTGCCCTGACTTCCCTGATGCTGACTGTGCCCTGAATATATAATCTAGATATATACGACCTATACATAACCCTGTCCCTCCCCTAAGAGGCTTTTGGTCAAAGTGTTTTATCACAGCAACAAACAGAACTATAACAAACAGAACCAAACATCACGTAAACTTGAGATTACCCACCCCCCAATTGTAGTCACTTTCTTTCCACTCTGACAAAATGCCAGAAATAGAAAAAGTTAAAGGAAGAAGCGTTTGCTCTGGCTGGCAGCTTCCGAGATTGGCTGCCTTACTCCCAGCCTGCGGAGACCCTGGATAGTGTGTGACTAGTCACTCCTCTGAGCGGCTCTCTCCTTTCTTCCTTGTATTCCTTTGGGTTGGCACCCACATGCAGGACAGATCTTTAGCCTTCATTAATCCTCCCTGCAAATATGGAGTTGCCTAGCAATGAGCTTTACTAATCTCTTGTGCTTCTCAACCCCATCAAGTTGAATTCAGCCATCACATCCACCCAGGACAGCCCTCTAAGGCTTCATCCATATCGCTTCGTGCAGATGTATGGTGTGCATCACTGTATCAAACTTTGTCTTGCCTTCTCCTAATATTGGATATTTGTGTTATTTCCATATTTTGCTATGATTAGAGCCACAATAAAACATCAGCATACAAGTTTTATATAGATGAACATTCTTTATTTTTCTGGTGTGAGTGCCCAAGAGTGATTGGTGGGGTTGTATGATTAGTGGGAGGAACCTCCCACACTTTCCTTTGTGACTGGACCATCTTCGTCCTGTGTGAGAGAGCTCCAACCTTCACACACCCTTGCAGAGCCTCCTGTTGCTCCATGGTTGGCACTGGCATCTTCTTGTGGTTTTAGCCTGTGGCTGATGAGATTGGACATCTTTCCTCGTCCTGATTTGCCACCCAGGCGCCTCCATCATGAAGCATCTCGCTTATCATCAGCCATTCCTCTAAGTGGATAGTTTGTTTCTTTACCATTAGGTTTCAAGAGCTCTTTATATTTTCTGCATAAAAGGAATTTTGAGGTACATCGTTTATAAATTTTCCAGCCCAGTACCACCTTCATCCTCCTCTTAGAAGGATCTTGCTTCCACTCCATGGGAGTTCTTGATTTTGGTAAGTATGACTCCTCAGGATTTTCCTTTTATGCACTTGGTGTAATGCCTAAGAACACCTCCCCTAATTTTAGATGTGGAACATCTTAGCCCATCATTTATCACGCAAGTTTTATATTTCTGTTTTGATCCATGGTCTATTTTTTAGTTAACTTTGTATTGCGTGGAGAGTAAATGGTATCTTTTAACTTAAAATTTTCAAAGATTTATTCAATATATTCTGTCATGCCCATTTGCTCCTCCCTTCCTCTAACTCTAAGGTGGGAAGTTGGAGATCAGGCTGGATGTTCAACTGTCTAAAATAGTTAAAAAGATTATCACTACTCCATTGCAGTTTGCTTTACTGTTAGTTTATTTTATTTTTCTGTAAATTTCACTTTTAATTAAACAACTGCCTCGAAATTGCTAAAACTTAGTTCAAGGGGTCCAGACTGGCTCCCAAATACTGTGATGTATGTTGTGGGTGAGCAGAGGAAGGGCGCTCAAAACGTTCCCTGTAGGTAGTGCTTACAAATCTTGAAACATACAATCAACGCATTAGTAAAAGCACGAAGGCCCAGAAGTGACTTTCCTACAGTCTTAGAGAAGACTAGAACCCAGGTCTGAATTCAAACCTCACACATCTCAGGATAAGGGCTGAGTAGGAACTAGATGTGATTGATATTTTTCCCCTTTTATCCATATTTAATCTTTGCAAGTATTAATTGCAAAGAGTCATTGTTCTGGTTCGAGGCCTCTGGTTTCTGCTACACTATTGATGCTGGGCCCTCACTGGGACTCCTCTTGGATATCCTGTTGTTACCCTGTGTCATGGAGATCCTGCAGATTGGGGTCTGCAGGACCAGCCCCTTCACATGCTCCAGCAGATCATAGATGGGGTAGATGTTGGGGTGGGCCAACTCATAACCCTGGTTCTGGGCCTGGGTAGTTGCAGGGTTAGTCGGCCTGCCATCTCTCTCCTGTTCTCACCACCAGGGGGAGCTCTCCAGCATTGCCCTGGCTCGTTGATCCCCTGCAGCAATGGTCAAGCAGTGGAGTCAGTTCTCCTGCCTTCACCTTTGGGAGTGGCTCTCCACATCTACACCACCAGGGCCAGCTCTTCTGTCTTGCCAGGGTGAAGTGCAGGGGCCACTCTCCCGAGTGCTGCAGCTGGTGATCTTGTCTGATCTTGGAAGTGATTGACATTATCAATTTGAAATTGACTCATTAATAAGTGCCCTTCTATTAGTTGGTTGGCCAGGGAAGTTGGTAGAATCACCATGTCCTCTGTGGTCCAATGAAAGAAAGTCTAAATCTTGCCTCCAACACTTACTAGCTCTGAGGAAAAGCCTCACTTGCCTTTAATTAACCCTTAGTGAGTTCTAGGCTCCTTGGTAAGGGGTCAGGGATGCAGTGAGCACAGTAGTCATGAGGTATGCTCTCAAAGAACCTTCATTCCTGTGAAGAGGTGGACGCTGGCAAGATGGCCTTGCCACTGTGACAGGAGGGGAAGGGAAGAGCGGGGCACTAAGATCGAAAGAGACAACAACAATGAAAATAAATTCAGCGTTGTCCATAGCACTCAGAGTGATAGCTACACTCACAGACAGAGTAGGGGAGATCAACACGACACAGACAGAGACCTGCAGGCTCCCTCGGAGACCTGACACCTGTCGTCACGTGATACACTGCCATGCCCGCTTCGTACACAACGCTGGTTTGAATAGGTTTTCAGGTCCACCCCCGACTCTAAGAGTGCAGCTGAAGTTTCCTCCAGCTCCCGCCAAGCCCCCAGTAGTCCCGCAGCCCACTTATAAAATAAACACACAGACACTTATATTATCTAAACTGTTTGGCCTAATGGCTCAGGCTTCTTGCCAGCTGTTATTATATCTTAAATTAACCCATTGCTATTAATCTATAAGTTGCCACGTGGCTCGTGGCTTACCGGTATCTTAACATCTTCTCATGGTGGCGGCTAGCAGCTCTCTGCCTCAGCCTTCCACTTCCCAGAATTCTCCTCTCTGCTTGTCCTGCCTATACTTCCTGCCTGGCTACTGGCTATTCAGCATTTTATTTACACAGAGTGATATCCACAGCACTATGAGTCCATCACCATCATCTATGACTTGAAGATGATGACGATTTGATAAAGATCCCAGCAAGTTTGGTTGTCACTGGGTAGATGCTAAGCAGATTTTAATAAAGTCGTTTCACTAGGTTTCCTGTTCACCCTGACTTTTCTTAGATGGATAAAGCTGTGATAAAGTACTCAGAGAGCTACAGTCCTGGTGCTGAGGGCTGCGACGTTAGAGCTGAAGTGCCTGATTTTCAACTGTTGCTGTACACTGAGTTTCATTTGAGAAAAAGTCATTTTTAATCAATGCTTTGTATAATGAATTCCATAAATCAGCATTAAATAAACATCCAAATCCATCAATGCCCTATGCTTTGCTGCGTGACTCTGCATTTCCATCAGAATAACTCAAAGAGTAGTCTTTATCCTAGTCTGTGTTTACAAGAACAGGAAAAAAAGAATAGGTAACACCTGTGTGATGATGTCTAGATGCACTGTAAATGTACATGTGCGTGTGTGCACATGCGCGCATGTGCTCAGCCTACAACCAGTTGGCAACGTAACTGGGACTTCCAGATTATCACAGCTTTTAGTGATCAACAAAGTCTCTGAATTCACATATATATCAAACCCCTGTCCATTTCTGGCAGAATGCCTTTGTAGTGGCAATTTAGCTGGCTTCAGGATGGGTTTTCTATGAAAATATGCTCATCCTGAAAATGAGGGCATCAGCATTATATTTAACTGCATGATACAAGAGTATTTCAATGGATTGAAAAATCCATTCACGAAATCACAAGGAATTTTAGCATTATATTAATAGATAAAAGGAAGATCTGTTAGTTTCTTTAAATATAATTTGAACATGTGCAATTTTTGAATTATTAGGAGAATATTTCGCATCTTCTATAAAGACTCTGAAAAGATGATTACAAAAAATTCTTCATCGGAAATTTTGTATAGCTATTTCAAACATAAAACCTAGTATAAATAAAAGCTAGAACTTTGGAAGCAAGCTCAAGATTTTCATTAAACACCTTGAGGATGTTTGATTGGAAACTGTATCAATTCAATATTATGTTCGTCAAATTTACTTTTTTACTATTTTACATTTTCAATTGTGATTTTATAATACAATGAAATGTTTTTAGTACTAAGCGCTGAACACTCACGGGGTGGGGAGGATATGACCCATGTACTAGTTTGTGTGTGTTTGTGTTACAAAGCAACAAACGATAGGAAGCATGGTGTTGGGAACATAAATGTCCTGAGAGTCTCGTCCCTTACAAAAATGAAGGGGAGGAAAGGAAGCTCATTTGAACATGACCCGTTATAGCGAAAGTGAGAAAAAAACAAAATGGTGTGTATGTGAGCAGTGTGCCTACATGTGTGGAGGCCAGAGATCAACACTGGGTATCTTCCTGTCACTTCCCATCTTTGGGACAGCGTCTTACTGAACCTGAGGTTCTTTGATAGAGCTCGTCTGGCTGGTCCCCGAGCTTCAGGATCCCTGTCTACAGATGTGGCTTGCCACGGTCCCAGGCTTTGGTGTGGGTACAGGGACACCATTCAGTTAATAAAGTGAGTGTTACATACTCATTAACTGAGCTTTTCCTTCCTTTCTCTCTTTTTCTTTTACTCTGTCTTCTCTCCATCTCGTCCTTCCTTCTCTCTCTCTCTCTCTCTCTCTCTCTCTCTCTCTCTCTCTCTCTCTCTCTCTCTCTCTCGTTGGTTTTGGTTTGGTTTTCGTTTTGGTTTTGGTCTTCTGAGACAGGGTTTTTCTGTTTAACAGCCTGGCTGTCCTGGAACTTTCTATGTAGAACAGGCTGACCTCAAACTTACAGAGATCCACCTGCCTCTGCCTCCAAAGTTCTGGGATTAAAGGCATTCACCACTATGCCTGGCTGATTTTGGATATTTTAAAGAGACTGAATTAGTTTTATTTTAACTTTTTATTTTATTTATTTTAATTATTTATTTTATTTTTTTGGTTGTGGTGGTTTTTTGAGACAGGGTTTCTCTGGGTAGCTCTAGCTGCCCTGGAACTTGCTCTGTAGACCAGGGTGGCCTCAAACTTACAGAGATTCACCTGCCTCTGCCTCTGCCTCTGCCTCTCAAGTGCTGGGATTAGAAGCATGTACCACCACCACCACCAGCTAACTGAGCCATTTCTTAAGAAAGCAAATACATTTTTTACAACCACCCTGTGTGAAATTGTTTCTATTCTTTTTTTTTTTTTTTTTTTGCATCAAAAAGGCTGTAAGAGACAGAACCTGAATTCAGACCCAGTGAGGTTCGTCCAAGAGTCCAGTCTAGGAGACAGTCCTCTGTGTAATGAGTCCCAGCACCCATTCTCCTTTGTAGCCACTGATACAGAAGTCCACATCTTTCTCCCTTGTCTCAAGCTGGGTCCAACACTGTTTCCATTTCATCTTCCACGATACTGCTCAGCATTCCTGTGAATGGAGGATCTGTTTTGTCTTTCTGTTGTCCTTCCAGAACCTTCCTTTCACTCACTCTATTGAAGACCCAATTCCACCCCTGACCAGCCATCTCTCCAGTTCACTGGAGATATCACACAGTAATCAGACATCTCTTTGAAGCAGTCTGGAGGGATGGGAGGAAAATGACGAAGTACCTGCTATCATGGTGCTGAGAACGTCTTCTGAGGCCAAAGGAGGCCCTTCAGACCAGCGGAGACGGCCCAGATTAGTGGGGTTCCTAAGCATTTTACTACGCGCTTCACATTTTAAAACTCTATTTTTGTGAACTCATGGTTCTGAATTAACTCAAAACTACCCACCTAAAGGTGTTTCACTGAGAGCTTTTCATCTTTACTATATCAGTTTCTTTGAGCATCTGTATCCACTGCTCAACATCAGGTGGCAGAAGACAAACCAACACTCTGCAGCTGAGGTGTGGCATGGCCCTACCCTCTGGGAAACTCCTTCCCAGAAGCGAAATCTTCCTCTCCTGTTCCCATGTTCAAATGGAGGCCAGAGGCTGCTTGCTCCTAGGCTTGTGTCTGCAGCACACCAGTCTCTGCCTCTCCATCATCTCATTCCCTTCCTCCCAATTCTTCTTTCAGTGTCCCCTCTTGTTCTAAGGGAATCAACCAACCTGGACGTCAGGCCCACCCTAGCCACACACAGCCTTATTTTAATTTGGTTACATCTGCACAAGACCTTAGTTTTCAAATAAGGTTACATTCTGCAATTCTGAGTGGGCATGGCATTTTTGTGAGACACACTGTTCAATCCAGTGTACCTATGGTTCTAGACAATCATTGACATTTTTGACATTTGTTTAGTATACTCATCCACCTACCCACCCACCCACCCATCTACCCACCCACCCATCTATCCACCCATCTATCTATCCACCCACCCATCTATCTATCCACCCATCCATTCACCAATCCACCCATCCATCTACCCATCCATCCATCCACCCATCCATCCACCTATCCACCCATCCATCTACCCATTCATCTATCCATCCATCCATCGCTTTGATTGTTACATCTGAAAGTACTAGACCTAAAATCTCATCCTTGGACAATTTCATTTGCTGTATATCCTAAGGGAAAAGATACTTTTCTGCAGACCCATAGAACATTCATCACAACAGAACACTAACTGTGACATCATAATATTATCTAATGCAGACTATTCAGAGTTCTCCATTGAATACTTCTTAGCTGGCATCTTCCCCCAGATGAAGATCAAATAAAGGATCAGCTATTGTAGCCATAGGCCATGTCTCCTTGCTCTAGCATTTAGCTGAACAAGTAACTGTCTCTCTGTTTTCCTATTTTAGTGCTATTTTTAAAAGTTCAAGTCAGTTGTTGATTCTTAACTTGTATGATTTTTATTTCATTATTACATTCAGAATTAACTGTTTGAGGGTGCACTGTGCCCTGCCTCTTCCCATGAGTCTCCGACCACCTCTTTGATTTTCTGTCACTGAGGCTGTATGTGACTGCTTGGCACAGATGCTGATGGCCGTGTCTCTCTGCCATATTGTACAGCGTTTGTACATTGTTTCCTGCTTCTTTCTACTCAGACTTCAACTTCCCATCTACCTCTTACTTGCTTTCTTTTGAATTCTGAACTTTTCCACTTCTGGTTAGAAGTATTTAGAAATATTTATGATTGCTTTTGTCTAGACATTTGACTGTGGCAAATCTTCCATGTAGCTGTTTGGAGAATACTGCCCCCTGCTGAAACGGTTCACTCTCTACACGACAGTCTTGTCCTGGTTTTGTGGGGGAGTCACATGCTCTTTAGCTCCTTGCACTTCCCCAGACCAGCAGAAATGCACAATGTCACGGGCGTGCTCAGTTTTCTAGTTCAAAAGCGTTGTCTTCCATGGGCAAAGTAAAGCTCACTTTCTTTAAAAGGAATGGCACTGGGGCTGAGAGATTTATCAGCTCCTGAGAGCATTGCCTGTTCTCCCAGAGGACCTGGGTTCAATTCCCAGCACGCACATGGTGGCTCACAACCATCTGTTAACTCCAGTTCCAGGGGATCTAATGCCCTCTTCTGGTCTCTGTGAGCACTGCGGGCAGTTGGTATAAAGATAGACATTCAGGCAAAACATCCACACATAAAATAAAAATTAAAAAACATTTTTTAATTTAAATGGATGGCACATTTGGGCGGGGAGTAGCGCCAGCCCTGGGCCTGTGTTGGGGTGTGGTAGCTCACCTTCTTTTCCTTTTCTCATAGATCTGTGGTTTCAAACACTTCCGTCCTCTGTACCCATGAAGAGTTTCTCTTTTCCCCAAATAGCTGCCTCTCCCAGTCTCCCATTGTGGGGTCTCTGCACTCTCCAGACCCCCTACTTGTCTCTCACAAGTAGTTTTGTGATCCATCAGCCTGTGGACCTTGTGGTTTATCCTGAGTGTGGCATTTTCCCATGGTGTGACTTTTCCCAGTCCTCTGCCGTCTAGGGTCTCTCCTTCCTGAGCACTCTCCAGCCAATTCTCATCTCCAGAAAGGGCTCCAGTGCTAGCTCTAGAGGTTTCAAACCACTCCCTATAAGTGGGTGGGTAAAAAGAGGTGGTGCCTCTGTCTGTCTCCCAGCCATACAGGCAACAGAGATCATGGGTAGTCTTATTTGCTGTCCTTGTTTGTCCTTGTAGGGTTTGTAGAACACATTTGGAAAAATAACCATTTTAGTTAATGAATAGAAACTCTAAACCCTTATGTCTTTATGTACTTACTGGAACTTTTTGATAGTATTAATATTAATATAATTGTGTGTTTCTCATTTTAAATGATAGTAAGATGCCATTTTATTTTTTCTGGCTTGCTTTTTATTTTTAACTCTTTAATCCTCCTACAGTTATTCCTTGGTTTTGGCTTGTTTATTTAGACCTTCTGTTCTTGCCTGTGGGCACAGGAGAACATAAGGAATCATGGCCTAGTTTACCCAGAAAAATGACAGATACTTAGAAAAATGAGAGGGGAAGCTAGGGCTTTGTCCAAATGTAGTCCAAACATGGCTGATGGCTTTTGAAGTTAATGGCCTGGGGAAGAGGAAAGCTTCATTGCAAATGTCTTAGAAGAGGAGAAAGGCAGCCTCCTGGCACATAAGGCCCTCCCCCTCCTAAAATTTTTCAGTACCAACTGCACGTCAACCTGGATGTTGATCCTATCCCTCAGGGCAGCTCTCAAGGTCATCATAGTCAGTTACCTGCCTATGCCCCAGATTCTCTATGAATTCCCAACTATACCCTTATCCCCAAGGGCTTCCAATAGACTCACCCCCCAAGGGCTTTGAGAGACAGCTCAGCCCCCTTTGAAAGCCCTACCCTGAGATCATGAGACATGTTACATCAAGAGTAGTTGATGCTAGGAGATGCTCAGTCAGTTCAGTGCTCGTCACACAAGCATGAGGATCTGAGTTCAGCTGCTCAGCGCTCGTAAAGAGCAGGTGTGGTGGCTCACACCCATGACCTTAGCCTCTAGGAGGCAGAGACAGGAGATGAACGGCACTGGCTAGCAGCTAGTCTGATGGAACAAGTGAACTGAACTCTAGGTTCAGTGAGAGACCCTGTCTCAAAAAGCAGGGAAAGCAATTGAGGAAGAGAGTCAATGTCAGCCTCTTACCTCCACACTCCTGCACACACACGCACACGTATACACGTGTGTGTACACACACACACACACACACACACACACACACACACACACAACTACAGTTGAATTTTTCTGAGAGACTGATATTTGAAAGAGAGAACGTATTTGAAAGAGTGGGGTAGAACATAGAGGTGCCCTGAAGTCTGAAGTTGTGACATGTTTGGACAATTCAACTTCCGGAAGTGGAGACAATGGAAAATCAATCAACAATCTTTTTCAATATATACTTTCTGGGTATATCCACAAATTATCCACCTCAACTGCCTCAGCATCGCTCACTAAGCTATTTGAGCTGAAGTTGACTATGAATCAAATTAAAAATTTCTACATTGCAAATTCAAAAGGTGTTATGCAAATCCTGTGAGTTATCTCTCTGTTTACAATTATTCACAGTGTGCCCATATCCACAGAATGCAAAGGAAGAAAAACAAAGACGGGGGCATGGATAGTGTCTCCCTCACTTGGGTGAAGCATCCATGATATTCCTTGTTATGGGAAGAGAGAGAATTTGTAGTAGGCCCTATAAGATCTTATAGAAGATCCCCACTCCCTTGAGTGCCCCTGTGCATCTCTTTCCATTGCTTAGGCATGAACATCACTCAGATACAGATGGAATTGTCTTCAAATATCTGGGTTACAAATCCGAACAACAACTGGAACTATGAAGGCATTCCTTACCACCATGATTTTCCTCTCTTACAGGTCCTTTCACTAAAAATGTCCTCCTCTCTAACCAGTGGTGAGTGATTTTTCCTGAGGAAATGGGAACAAACATCTTTTTACCCCAAAAAGGCATTAAGGAAATTACTTCACCCAATGTAGCGAAAGTGAGTTTATTGGGGTCACTTATAGGAGCCTGGATGGCTCAGAGGCAGCACCATCACGGAAAAGCACACCCCAGCATGAATGACCACCCCAGATTCCCTCACAACTTGTAGACAGCTTCACCGAAAAGCCTGCTAATCCTCCCCTCCCCAGTAATTGTTTTCCACATGTACAGCCTGCAGGGAGGGACCTTGTGAGTGCTCGAACTTTCTGAGCTTCCTGGGACTTGTATGTTGTGAGCTCAAGCCCCTAAGCATCCCTTCTCCCTCCAGGAGGGGACGCTCCCAGGCAGAGGCAATAGTCCATGAAGGAACAAGTTCTCTCCAGGTGCCTAGAACAAAGACTGACCCACAGGAGATGCTGAATAAAGATTTGTTGTTGCTTAAATGAGACAATTGATTCGAAACAACTGATGACTGGTAAGTGGGGCTCTCAAATCAAGCCAATGGCAACCAGCCACTGAGGCAGATCAACAGCTGGCTGCTTTTTTAAGTCACTTGTCTGGTAAGTTCTGACAAAGATGCTGGAGCAACTGAATAAATACACAGGCTGAGAGACAGGTAGAATAGCAAAGAGGGAGAGCTGAGGAAGGTTTAAGAAAACATGATAAAAAATTCAGAGCTCCTGGCTGGCTGGCTGAAAGCGGCGCTCTGCTCCCTCCTGGTCACAGGGCTGTGGTTGGAGCTGGAAGACGCAGTGGGGAAGAGCATGGGAAGAGCAGCCCGCACACTCCAAATGGAAGGCCAGGCAGCCCCCAGGAAGGTCACACACTTACTGCCGACCATCAAGAGGACTTGAAGAAACGTAATGACGTACTCATTGCTCAGTGGCTGCATGTGATACGTCCCCTCCTTCAGGCTAACAAACACTTGTTTACATAACATAGATGCTAAAGGGGAATTTGGGGATAAAAGCAAATCTATCCAGCATTGTTATTTTCAACAACAAATAAAGGCACAAAGGGGTATAGTTGCTATTTAAAGAGAAGGTATGAATTCTCTCTCCTGTGAGGCAGACACACATGCATGCGCGCACACACACACACACACACACACACACATACCCTCAAATGTTAAGAAAAGCAATTTGTTAAGAGCATAATAAAATAAGCTTTAACATGAATACTTTAAACAACAACACTACACTATTCTTTTAACAGTCTTACTTCATGGTTCAGTCTCTGTTCGAACACTTTTATTTAATGTTTCTAATTTTTATGTTTTTCAACCAGTAAACCATCCAATCCAACCCCTACCCCAACACTCGATCTCTACTCTACCCAACACTCCCACCTCTGCTCTAGGTGCTGGGATTGTGTTCGCACCAACACACCTGGCTGCGAGTGTCAAGCATCACCTTCCATTGCGATCAACCTCTTTCCTTTCAAAGAAACAGAAACATAGCTGCTTTCCCCATTCGTTAGCGGATTCTATTGATTCCAAATGTGAACAGAGAATCACAATTCCTTACTGTCAACCAAGAGCTCCGAAGGAAATAGCTCTGTGTTACCTATCATTCAGAGACAGGGTAGGCTTGGTTCTCTAAAATACATCTCATCCTCAGGTGGGAGTTTTGTGCATGGGATGATGGGAACACTTACGGAAGAGAAGATGGAAGGGGTTTGGTGGGAGGCCTTGGAACAGAGATGGGCGGGCTGCTGAGGCAGGACTCTGGCAGGAGAGGTGAGCCATGCTGGTGGCTTAGAACCGTGGTTTGCAGTAGTTTCTGTTGGTGCTTCAGTCAGTTATCACAACCAAAGGAACTTAAAGCAACACGACGTACTATTTTATGCTTTCGGGTATTCTCAGTGCGACATAGGCTCCTGATCTAAGAGTCACCGTGTTGACAGGGCCATGCTCCTTCTTGAAACTCTAAAGAAGATTCCATCTCCTGGCCATATTGGTCAGGTTCTGTTTTCCCTGCATCCGGTTCTGTTCTTCCCCAGCCAAGCACCCAAGCACCCGGAGGTGTCTTCTCCAGGAAACACAAGCTGATGGTATTTGCTGACTTAAGGCTGTCCAGTGAGTCCACTGCCCTCAGGAAAAACTCAGAATCCTTAGCGGCTCCCACCTTCGGTCACCTCCAAACTCCCTGCACTGCTCCTGTACCCCACGGGCCCAGAAATTCCTGGGGTGACTTTTTCCAGAAGCATTCCCTTACTGGCCTCTAGAGCGTAGCCACCTTTATAACTTAGCTTTGTCATTTCTTTGTCAAGACCTCCACTTCCCTTTGAGCACAGTCATGGAGAAGCTTGCTTTACATGCAGCCAGAACTCTTCATCTTCATTCTGCAAATCCACCTTAAATTCTCTTGGATGTGCAGCATAAATAATCACATTGGTAAATAAGGAAAATGTTGGTTCTTGCTGCTATATATTCTTTGAATATATTCCCCATTTACAGGTTAAGAACTTGACCCCCAAATTTGTGTTAGATGTTGTTTAGAGGTGGAATGTTTGAGAGAAAACTATAATGTGCTGAGGGATGAGAGATCCCTGATTGACAGCAATGTGGCTTTATAAAACAAAGACCTGCTGGTCATGGTGGAGGATGGCTTTTATGCCAGCACTCGGGAGGCAGAGGCAGGCAGAGTTTGAGGCCAGCTTTGTCTGCATAGCATGTTCCAGGACAGCCAGGGTTGCATAATGAAACTATCTCAAAAACTAAAAGAGGACGCTGGGCGGTGGTGGTGCATGCCTTTAATCCCAGCACTCGGGAGGCAGAGCCAGGCGGATCTCTGTGAGTTCGAGGCCATCCTGGGCTACCAAGTGAGTTCCAGGAAAGGCGCAAAGCTACACAGAGAAACCCTGTCTCGAAAAACCAAAAATAAAATAAAATAAAATAAAAGAGGACGCTGGGCGGTGGTGTGCCTTTAATCCCAGCACTCGGCTTGAGCGAGAGCCAGCCTGGTCTATAGAGCAAGAGCCAAGACAGGCACCAAAACTACACAGAGAGACCCTGTCTTGAAAAATTTAAAAAAAAAAAAAAAAAAAGAGGAGGGGGAGGAAGAGAAGGAGGAAGCACAGACCACCCCCCTGTCTGACTACACTACGATGAAGCAGAAGAGCCCTCACCACATACTGAGCTACGAGGGCCTCATCTCCCTGGTTTCCCAGACTTCAGAACCATAAGTCAAAAAAACTTAATTTTTTATAAATTACTCATCCTTCGACAGTTTGTTGTAGTAACGAAAGTTAAATGTGGGCCCACCAGAGCTGCTTTGGGGATTTTGTTGTTGTTGTTCCTTCTGGCTTAGCTGACTTGCCGAACATGGTTTCCCTGGAGGGACACTGAAGTGCCCTGAGCCATCCTTCCTTTTCACGGCGTGACAACACCAGTTAAACCTGGCTTTGTCCGCCCAGCCAAAGCCTAATGCCAGAGGGCACCTTAACTTCCTTTGGTTGTTAGAATACTTTACCTCTGCCGCTCTGGTCCAGACTCACCTGACCTCTGGGGTTTGAAAGTCCCAGAAATACCATGGCCTTTTATTCTAGTACTTGCTTCAATTACGTGAGCGTTTTGACTGAGCTTTTTCATCCTTCCTTGTTCCACATTACCAACTTTTCCATCCCAGACCATCTCTGTCAGCCTCTAACATCTTTTCTTATTTTAGTGTGTCTCTGGCCAGTGGCAATTATCTTTTCACTTTTAGTCTTTGAAAAAGGGTTTCTCTGTATAGCCCTGGTTGTTCTAGAACTTGCTCTGTAAGACTAGGCTGGCCTCGAACTCAGAGATGTGCCTGCCTCTGCTTCCTGAGTAGTGGGATTAACGGTGTGCGCCACCACCTCACAGCAATTCCCAATGTTTTTAAACCATCGGTTCACTTTTGATGCCTTATTTAGCCACGCTTACGTAAGAGCATTCCGTCCCTGCTCTTCTGCTCTGGGCTTTCAGTTTTGTGCAGCATGATGTTCTTGTTCCTTGGGAAGGCAGCCATGAGCTTGGCTCCCGACCTCTTCTCATCCGGAAAGCCACTGGAGCTTGAGTTCAACATTTCCAGTGACTTCCGGTCTCTCACTTTCCCTCTGTGTCTTCACCCCTGCCCTCCTCTCCCGGCTTCCCCCGGGGCATTGTCTTCTACTCTATCCCATACTTGCCTGCTGGTCTGTTGCTGTACCTAATAACTCACTTTCTAATTCAGCTTCTTGTCATTTTTTGACTCTATGGTCTCCACCATACTTCTACTTAATTTTTCAGTTTCTAAACCTAAGTTCTCACCTTGTCTTTCTCACTTGTAAAGTGACAATAGTTATTTCAGATTGTGTATCAGAAGGGGATAGTATCTGAGGTCTCCTGAGGTCTGTTTCTATTGTGGCTTTGTGCTAGAGCATCTAGGTGGCTACTTCAAACTGTAAAATCCTCCAGAGAAAAATAATCCCCAAAGCCAGTATCCCTCTGTGTCCTTGATCCCAAGCTCACCTTGTTGAGTTTCATTATTTTGTTATCCTTCTAATGCCTCCAATAGACTTTAAAAATATTTTTTAGCTTTTCTTATTGTTTTTGGTAAATAAGCTGGTCTAAAATATCTACTTCTCATTAGCAGGACTTATGAAGCAATCCTCTATTGTTTTATTAATATCACAACTAGGTTACATGTGCATATCAGAAATTATAAAAGATCATAGAGTTAAGAGTCTTTCCTAACAAAGACCTCCATCTACCCAGTTCACATGCCTGCTTCCATAAATCTCATCTATTTTAAGGTTTGTATTGATTGAGAAATATTTTATGTAGAACTGGAGAGAGAGTTCAGTGTTTAAGAAAATGCACTGCCCATGCAGAGGCAGTTTTGTTCCCAGCACCAACCTCAGGTGGCTCAGAACAGTTGCAGGCTCAAGCTGCCTGTAACTCCAGCTCCAGGGGGTCCTCCCTGACCTCTGCGGGCACTGCATTCACAGGAGCAGACACACACTCAAACATACATAATTATGATATATATATGTGTGTGTATGTATGTATGTATATGTATGTATATATATGTATATGTATATATGTGTATATATGTGTATATATATGTGTGTATATATATGTATATATATATATTATATATATCAAATAACATTTACTATTCATCCAGCTTTATAAGAATGATGGTATGTTTTATAAGTGACTGGACCCCTCATTTCCAGATCTTGAATCTTGGCTTTTCATCTCTATACATAAAACTCATTACTTTATAAAAATCATGTAAGTTTCTCTCAGATACATATGCCATATTTCATCCATCTGGTTCCTTACTTGTGAAATTTGGGATGTTTCTAATTACTTCTTTGTATAAACCTGAAAGCACAGCACATATATCACCTAGCATAGGACAATATATTATCTATACAATACGTTTCTGGAAAGTGAGGTGCTGAAGATACAAGGGGCTGTATTTGTCATCCTGATGAATACTTCCATTTATCTGCCAAAGCATTGCTATTGTCTGTATTTCCATTATCAGTATTTCACACATCTATTCCCACCAATAACAGCTAATACTTTTAGATTTTTGCTGCTCTGAAACCAAGAACAATAATGCTCTATGACTTTAGTTTTTATTTCTAGTTATGAGTGCTAACGACTATTTGTCTAAGTGTAGGAGCGATATAAGGCTGTGGGTCCTCACCGAAGTGTAGGAGCCATGTAAGACCGTGTGGGTCCTCACTGAAGTGTAGGAGTCATGTGAGGCTATGGGGCCTCACCGAAGAGTAGGAGTCATGTAAGAGGGTCCCTGGAATTACTGTTAAAATGCATAGAGACTGAGTTACAGTGCCTATGACAACCACCTAGCATCTATGGTCAACTTGAGTGACCAGGTTCTAACACCTCTATTTTATGTCAATTACATTTACTTTTGTTCTGCTTCATTATTTATTTATGTAAAATCAATAATATGTTACTATAAATACTTGTTTCAATTTCTTTTTCTTTTCTTTTTTTTCTTTTTTCTTTCTTTTCTTTTTTTTTTTTTTTTTTTTTGGTTTTTCAAGACAGGGTGTCTATGTGTAGCTTTGGAGCCCTTCCTGGAACTCTCTCTGTAGCTCAGGCTAGCCAAGAAACTCACAGAGATCTGCCTGCCTCTGCCTCCCAAGTGCTAGGATTAAAGGCGTGCGCCGCCACCGCCACCGCCACCGCCACCGCCACCGCCACCGCCACCGACCACCCCCCAGCTTGGATTGATTTCTATGTGAAGTTCTCCAGTAGTATTTAGTGGTTTTTAACATGTGATTTTTTATATTTTTGCTGTTTTTAATGAATATTTGGATTTTTCAGCACTTATAATCTCTCTGTTATGAGGGAGAAGTTTTGAACACTTGAATGGTACTGGCTTTTGTTTTCTGAACTTTAATAATTCATCTCTTGTTTATAATAGAGCTTTTCATTTTTTAAATTTACTGAGACTTTGTAAGTCATTAATTTTTGTGACAGTTATAACAAAGGATACATTCTTCATTTCAGAGTGGCCCATCAACTTGACCACAACTATGACATATGGCACTCTTATTCCTTGCTTATTTTTTCCCTCCAGTGTGTTATGAGCAAAAAGAAGAAATTAGAGCCTACTTTAAATTGAGAAAAAATAGAGATTTTTTTTTCCAGCAAGTGATGTGGGGACAAGTAGATGTCTACATAAGAAGAAGAAAGTTGAGGCCCTATCCTACACTGTGCACAAATATCAACTGAATGAATCAAATATTGGGTCTTTTATAAAAAAGATAAAACTAAGAATATTTGAAGAAAATAAAGACATAAACATGACTTTAATTGCCTAATATGTTCTTACATGTGATGTGAGAAATGCATACTTTTTAAAAATATGGACAAAAATGGAAATTACCACAATTTAAACCAGTTGTGCTCCATAGGAACATCAGCCAAAAGACAACTCAAAGACTGAAGAAACATGCTAACTAAGAATGCAGTCAACAAGGGATTTACATCTAGAATATATGAAAAGCTATTATACTTCAAATAAGATAAACAACTCAGTTTAAACATGGGCAAAGGACCTCCTCCAAAGAGGATATGTAAATAGCCAAGAAACATTTGGGAAGGTGCTCACTGTCATCTGTCACCGAAGAAATGAAAACCCAAAGCACAGTGAGATGCCACTGGACAACTGTTGGGATGGCTACATTAAAAAAGACTCACACTAACACATGCTGGCTAGGATGTAGGAAACAGGAGCTCCTGTATTGTGCTGATGGAATGCAAATTGCTACAGCCACTTGGGATGCTCTCTGGCAGTTAATCATAAGCATGAGTTACCAAGTGATTGAATAAATCCACCCAAGAGAAATTACGTGTTCACATAGAATTTTCTAAATGCATACTTACTGTTAGAATTGTACGTAAAAGCCCAAACAGAGAGACACATCAAATGATCCATAGATGAATGAATAAAAATGTGGTTATGTCCACACAATGATGTATTACTCAAAAATCAGTACAAATGAATCACCATTACATGCTCAATATAAATAACTCTCAACACACGATGGAAAGATAAAGAATAAGTCAAGTTCACTACAAAGTAAAGTAACTGCACTGACAGGGTTGTCGAGGTGGCTCAATGGTCAAGAGCATTGCTGCTCTCGTAGAGGACCTAGGTTTGGTTCCCAGCATCCACACTGCAGCTCACAACCTTCTGCAACTCCAGTTCTAGGACATTTCCTTTTGGCTTTCTCAGGCACTGCATGCATGTGGTGCACAAAAACTCAAATTCATAAAACTTTTTAAAAAATAACTCTATTTCCATGCAGTGGCCAGGATAGTCAAATGTACAATGATAGAGGTTAGATTAATGGTTGCTAATGAGGGCTAGCACAGACCCATGGGAACATGTAGGTGTGAAGTCGTGGGGGGAACATAAGGAAAAATGTTCTAAAATTCATTATGCCTATGGATACACAGCTCCGTGAACATAACAAAGGCCGTTGGGTTGTTCACGTTAAGGAGGTGAAATGTGTGTTATGTGAATTATGGTTGTTAAAATTAAAGAGATTTTCACTGGTCTATTTATTTTTCTTTTAAAATATTCTTTTTAATTCTTGCTCTGTCAATCATGATACTCTCTTCTTGATGGATACCTAGTACATGGCTGTTATAGTCTGCATCATGAATTACATCATTAACATTCATTTTCTCTCATTTCATGCTTTTTGCCTTGATATGCAAGGAATATAGTCACTAATCACAGGGTGTAAATGGACTGGGTTTAATTCTCGCATTACTATTTACTGCCCACATGTCTTTTTGCCACATTTCATTCATCTAGGGGGAAAAATGACATTGCTAGCAACTATTGTCACTGAACGGGTGGAATGTTTAGAAGTTTGTTTCTATGAAGGGCTTCTGGTAAGCCCTGAATGTAGACTGTGTTTTATAAATGTTAGGGTAGACAACATTAGCTACAACGCTCTATCACAAGAAAGACTTCTGGTATATTTTGTTTACAGTTGCCTGACATTTTTATTCTTTAACTTTTCTTTTTACTCTCCTGAATCACTTTGATTGTCGACCCCCACTCACACTAAATATCCCATCTGAGGTTCACTTTAACTGGTCAGATAACTGATCTGGAGTTAGATACTCCATAGCACTTTTATGATTTCCTCTTACATCGTGCATTTTCCCTAAACCTTTAAAACTAAATTGCTCACTTTATGGTCTGTTTTCTTCCCTTTATTTTCTTTGTGAAGCTATGTGTTCTCCTCATGTTGGAATGTAGATGTTTATTCTCTATTGGTTACCTTGTAGGTGTTCACATATGTGTATGTACCACGTATGCAGGTGCACACAGATATGTGTGTGTTTGTTTGCAAGTGTGGGCAATTTAAGCATCAAATTGTACAATAGGCTGGACACCTGGCCAGTAAGCTTCCATGGCACTGTTTCTCTGTCTTGCGTCTTACCATTGCTGGAATCTCAGCTCCACTGTGCCTGGCTTCTACGTGGTCCTCATGCTTGTGAGGCGAGTGTTTTACGGACTGAGCCACTTCTTCAGCCCCTGTACGTTATCTAATTATAAACTACTCTTGGTCTTCTACTTAGTGAGTATCTATTCTTAAAGTTGTGACTCTGAACAACTAAGCAGTGGGTGCATGTCTTCCTGCACTTCCTGTGATGTCGTGATTTTAGTCTGCCTTACTTTCCTTGGTGTTTGCCAAGTTATGATTAAGAGTGTCTGCCTGTGTGTTTTTATGTAACATTAGCTTCAAGCTCTTGACAACAAGACAGAAGCAAGCTCTCCTTCCAAGTGATTTCCCTCTGCCTGGGTTTTTAATTAGGGTAGGCCTTGGTTTCTTTTCTTGTCGGTGTGATAGAGCATCTTGGGGGAAAAAAGGATTCAAGAGCGGAAGTTTACTTCAGCTCACAGTTCAAGGTTACAGTCCACCATCACAGGGAAGTTGAGGCAGCAGAAGTCTCAGGCAGCCGGTCACATGACGTCCACAATCAGAAGCAGAGAACAATATGTGCTGTGCTCAGCCCATTTCCTCCTTTACACAAGTTGTCCATGATCCGAGTCCAGGGAATGGTGCCATCCACAATGTTAGGTCTTCCTACTCAACTACCCTAATCAAGATAAAATGCCCTAATGGTGTGCCCAGAGGCTCCCCTCCCAAATGATTCTTTTCACACTCATCGGGTTGACAACTGAAGCTAACCATCACATGCTGTGTCTATTTTTCTCCCCCATGTTTCTTGAAGTTTTAATAGAATTACTAAATCTATAATTTCCTTCAAACTTTGCCTAAAGCTTTGGTTCACAGGTTTGTCCATTATTAGTCTCAACAAAAAGAAATTGTCTTAGTCACTGTTCTATTGCTGTGAGAGACACCATGACCAAGGCAGTTTTTATGAAAGAACGCATTTAACTGGGGCTTGCTTACAGTTTCAGAGGGTCAGTCCATGATCCTCATGGTGGGGAGCATGGCGGCATGCAGGCAGATGTGGTGCTGGAGACGTAGCTGAGAGTTCTGCATCCTGATCTGATCTATAGGCAGACCGACAGACAGACAGACAGGCAGACAGGTGACAGACACACATACACACACACACACACACACACACACACACACACACACACACACACACCTACTTCAAAGCCCATCCTCAGTGACACACTTCCTCCAATAAGGCCACACCTCTTAATCCTTCTATTCCTTTCAAATAGTGCGACTCCCTGGGGACCAAGGATTCAAATCTATGAGCCTATGGGCCCATCCTTATTCAAACCACCACAGAGACCATTAAAATTTGTCCCGTTTGTAGTCTTGAAGAAAAAAATTTAATATAAATACAATTCTTATATCCTAATCTTTCTCAGGGTTCTCATAGCATTTTGTCCAGTTTTTGTTATTGTTAAATACATTTACATTATTTTATTTGTGTGTTTGTAGGAGTATGTGCACATAAGTGCAGGTGCCCCTGGAGGCCAGAGGCATCGGAGACAATTGTGAGCTGCCCATCACAGGTGCTGGGAACCAAATTCAAGTCCTTTGCAAGAACAGCAAGTGCTTTTAGCTGACCTGACAGTCCATGAGGCATGTTTGGGTTGATGCTGCCATTCTTTACTCTCTTTTCCTTCAACAACTGATTCACTTACCCCGCTGCTCCAGGGACTCTTCCCTGTGTGAGGAGCCCAGTGACAGCCTCGGTAGGTCACTCTGGGTCCTTCTGACTGCTGTTTCGTTAACTGTCCTTTCTCTCCTCTGTGAATCATATCGGCTCCGTGCTGTCTGTTCTGGTGCGTGCCCTTGCTCTCATCTGCTCTTCTCTCCAGGCACAGCTTCTCTGTAGTGGACCAGCCAGCCCTGCAGCCCCACCACACTGTCTTCATCCAACACTGGCGTACTACTTTCATTTGGTTCTATTTTGCCACCAAGCACATGGCAAAACCTTTCTTCACATCCCTCTTCTCCCCTGTGCTGATATCTTATAGAAGGCAACAGTTTGTTAATCAGTTTTGGCCCCTTTTCTTCAGACTTTGAGTATTCTTGTATAGATGATATGTGACCAGTAATTTTCACTTCCCTGCCCTGGGAACTCACAGGGTAAGATTTTGCTTGAGGCATGGCCAGGTCACCATTTCTGACTAGCATGGTCACAAAATGCAGAGCTATTCTTCTGAGTCTTCCTTGATCTTCTTCTTCCTCCTCCACCCTTATCCTCCTCTTCTTCTCTGAACTCACTTGTGGTCTTGATGTGGTAGAAAGTGGCCAGTTTCTGCCACAATGGTAGACACAGCCATCCCCTCTCAGGAAGTACATTTCTTGCCTTCAGAAAGTGGCAGTTTGTGGCATATGAACTCTGGTCTCCTACCACTCAGATCCCAAGCCCTCTCTACTTCATCTCAAATATCTCAACTGCTTTTAGAAAAATCTTAAAAATATATTAGAACTCTCTTGAAGTTCTATCATTTGTGTTTAGACTTTTTTCCATCCCCTTTGATGGTTTCTGGGTGGAGAAGCCTTAGAAGGCTGGGTTTCCAGGGGCTTCTTGTCCTTTTCTCTTATGCTCTTGGACATTCTTCCTCCTGACACGGTAGCTTCTCCCCACAGTGTCCAGGAATAGTGTAGGAACATCCTCCTTGCAGCACAGGCATTGCTCAGAGTGACAGGCGGATTTGCAGAACTCCTGCACCACAGAATTGATGGTTCTGGGCATGAACTCACAGAGCACTTCCCTGGGCATCCAGACTCATGAGGTCTGTCCCTTCATCTGTCAGCTCTGTCAGGACAATGCACAGCTCCTCAGCATCCTGCTGTCCCTTGTTCTAGGCTAAGTGGTTGAGGAGATGCCCAGGGGAAGGACATGGTACTGGCTCCCACGTTCCATGCGGATAGCAGACTCCAACACAAAGCAGCCTGGGCCTTGGCTGACACATCCTGCTCTTCTCTCATCAGGCCCCTCGATCCCACTCCTCATCGGTGCCAGCCGGTGGAAAATGGGTCACTGGCAACCAATTATTGTGTGAACTAATCTCTTTCTGGCAGTGAACCAGCCTGACAGCACACTCAATTTAGATGATTAGAGAGTTTAATAAAGGGGCTACTGGGCACAAGAACCCGCTTTCAGGGCTCAGAGAAAGAAACCAAGGCATATTGCAGTGTGTACGTTTATAAATAGTGGGGAGCTTTTACCCTCTTTAGGACTGAAGGAGGCAAAGAGTAGGAATAGCACCGGGCACCCACACAAGGTTATTATCTAGACCTCAGCTTGTTAAACTATGGGTCACAGTCCCAAAGTCACATGACTGAATGTGGAGGTTGTGAAAAAAAAAATGGCAACAACAGAAGGTTTCCGAAGATGCAAAGGCCAAAAATAAATCCAAAGTGCAATGCATAATGAACCCCAGAGGTTTCTGGCAGGGCTCTCCTCTGTTTGTCCCCAGCACCACTGCGGCCATGATTCTGAACACACAGCATGCATGCATTTGCACTGGTTACCTGTCGAACCTCACAACACCAGCAAATACTGCTCAAATCCCAGGCTATGTCAGCGTCTCATTGCACCTATGAAGATTTCTGCTCTGCTACAAACATAATGGCTAAACCACAAAACCCAAAGATGTTGAATGTTTTCTAACTCTCACTTCTCAGCATGTACCAAATTAGTATGTCTTCAGATTGTATTGTGTTAGAATATTTGATTTTGAAATTGATCTTTGAGTTGCTGACTTGAGTTTCATAAAAAAATTATTCAGTAAATTTTGGCTTGGGATTAGAACAGAATTTCTGAAATGGCTCTAAACATTCTTCTACTGTGTATTCCATATCTATGCAAAGCAACATTCTCAGCATTGATGATTATGAAATCAAAATATTGATCCACTCTGAAAAACGTGGAATATGTTCTATATTCTTCAAGATAAAATATTCAGCCAAGGTTTAATTCTTTATATAAAAATAAATAAGCAAATCCATCTGATCAATATCCAAATTTGCTTTCATCTTAGTAAGTGGAAAATTATATTATGCCAAGAGCTGTTTTAAGATAAACTCCTTTGTGATTTATCATCAGTAGATGTTTAATATACATATTTTATATATCTACGTACCACCCAGGGCCACATAAATATTTCTTAGGTGAAACAGTCATCAGTGAAAACCTTTAGAGCAGCCTTGGTCTAGACAATGCTTCCAGAGGACAGCTACGCCCTTTAGAGGGTCAGGGACAAAGCAGAGGCAATCCCTTCCCCGTTCAGCTCTTGTTTCCCAGTTCTAGCCAGTGTGTCCCTTGGCCCAGCCATTTGAAAGCCAGGTGGCAAGCAGACACTGGATCCATCCCTGAAGTCTGCCTCCAGAACAGCAGGGGAGAGAAGGAAGTGAGGACCTGTGGGGGCAGTCCAAAGGTGAGCCCAACAACACAGCATGTGAAAGGAGGCTCCTAAAATGTGTGTGTGTGTGTGTGTGTGTGTGTGTGTGTGTGTGTGTGTTTGTGAGTGTGCGTGCACGCGCGTGTGTGCGTATGTACGTGTGAAGGTGTGTGCATGTATGAAGGTATGTGTGTAGGTGTGCATGTGTTAGAAAGTGTGTGTGTGTGTGTGTGTGTGTGTGTTTCAAGCATGTATATGACATTGTATGTTTGCTGAAGTCAGAGGACAACTTCAGATGCCAGTGCTCATCTTTTGCGGTCCCGTTTGCTGTTCTGGATGCCAGACTTGCCAGTCCTCGGGTTTCCTGGAATTCTCCTGTCCCCATCTTGCTGTGGGAATGTTGGTATCACAAATGCTCACGTTACACGTCCTACTTTATAAGTGTTCTGGGGACTTGAACTCGGGTTCTCACTTGTGACTCAGGTCTTAGACTTACACACCCAGTGCCTTGCCCACTAAGGCATCTTTCCAGCCCCATAAAATGGATTTCATTCATAGAAAACAGGTTGCTGACTTGTGGAGCACAAATATAAGGGTATTCTAAGGGCCTGTCTGAGCCATGTGTGACGAGGTGAATTCAGGGGAGGGGTCGCTGACAATAGCCATATATCACAATGCTAAAATACTGAAGGCCTAGACATGCAAGCTAGGCCCTTGGGTTATTTAAACACGCCCACTGAGCATTATCCAAAAGCCATCAAGAGCTCTGTTCTTCACGCTCTGCTAACAGTTCCCTTCCCATATTTATTTTCTACTTTGCATTCCCCAGCTCAGTCATCTCTGGTATTCCAATCTTTCTCCTGAGGAGATCTTTCTTTTTCATTTCTTTAGCAATAATTTTCATATCCTCTCTAGTAAGAGTCTGAACCAGCTCATGGACACCTGGGTTGCAGACCTAGCTGCCTGCTGGACATTTTTAGATGGAACTTTATGGAGAACTTAAATTTACATGTTGAAAGTTTATTTTTTATTCTCAGCCTCCCCTACCTCAGTACCACACCGTGCATGTTTCCTTAACCCTCGACATTTTTTAAAAAGATTTATTTATTTTATGTATATGAGTGATCTATATGCATGTACGCCTGAACGCCAGAAGAGGGCATTAGATCCAAATATAGATGGTTGTGAGCCACCATTTGGTTGCTGGAAATTGAACTCCAAGACCTCTGGAAGAGCAGTCAGTGTTCTTAACTTCTGAGCCATCTCTCCAGCCCTTAAGGTTAAAATTTTTTGTTTTTGTTTTTTGTTTGTTTGTTTGTTTGTTTTTGGAGATGGAGTTTCTTTGTGTAGTTTTAGTGCCTGTCCTGGACCTCACTCTGTAGGCTAGACTGGCTTCAAACTCACAGAGATTTGCCTGCCTCCCGAGTGCTGGGATTAGATGTGTGTGCCACCACCACCTGGCTTGTTTTTAAAAGATTTATTATGTACACAGTGTTCTGCCTGCATATATGCCTGCATGCCAGAAGAGGGCACCAGATCTCATTATAGATGGTTGTGAGCCACCATGTGGTTGTTGAGAATTGAACTCTTGACCTTTGGAAGAGTAGCCAGTGCTCTTAACCTCTGAGCCATCTCTCCAGCCCAACCCTTGACATTCTTATTCAATATCCTGTGGGTTCAATTATTGCTTTCTAACAACAAAAATGGCTAGTAGGAGTTTTTTGTGAAGAGATAATAAAGCATTCACAGTTTTCCTCTAATGTTCCATAGAGAGAAAGTAACCGGCATGTCATGTCAACAGTACGTGTCAGGCCAGTCTCCTTGGGGCATCCAGGAGTACTTCACAGTCCCTTTTCCCCTGTGAACCCTAAGCAGGTGGCCTCAAGTACACTGAGAATACGCCATTTCTGCCTTCCTTTCCTGGTACTCTGTCCAATGTCTGGACTTAAAATGACAATGTTTTTGAAATAAATCATTGTGCCTTTCAACTCTGCCTGAGCTTTCTCTACCTCTCCTCCATCCTGTCAGTACCATCATTTTATCACCATCTTCCAAGAACACTGAAGAGTCTTCCAGGGTCCGTCCCACTTCAAATATTAGCCCTCAGACTTTTCTCCTGAGGCCAAGTAACCCTTCCCGGGTGCAGATCTGGCCCTCTCATCCTGCTTTTTTAAGCAACAAAATAAAACTCTTGACATCTTTCTCTTGTTTACTGCCCCACCTGTGAAATCTCCATGTGTCTGCCTCGCAGAGTTCCTGGTGTTTACATGCCAGTGCTTTGAAGCGGGCATGCCTTTCCTTTTCTTGTTATCCGCTACCTCTGAGGCACTTGTAGGTCTGTGGCCTCCCTGAGATCCTGTTGCTTGGCAATCCGCTTGCACGAACACATCTCTTTCCTTATTCACTCACAGACCGGAGACACCTCAGCCTGTCAAAGTGCCTGTCACAGCCCCATGCCCTGCTGTCCATTATCACTCTCCCATGATGCCCCTCGTGAACTCTAGCTGCTCTTTGCTGCTTTCGAAGCACCTTATCACCTCTGTGCCACCGTTGTGACATCTTCATATTTCTGTCTGGCTCACTTAAGACCCAACTTAAGGCATGGACCATGCTGAAGTTTTTCTTCACCATCCCACCTTCACACAGAACTGGAAACATAACAAGAGCTCTGTTGACGGTTGCTAATGAACACTCTATCAGCCTACACTTACACTGCCTTCTCAGGATCCACTCGACAGTACCACGTGTCCCTTACTTCCAAATTACAGTTCTCTGAACTTTTCTCTAATTAATTTGGACTATTGCTACACTAATCTTTGGTCACATGAGGGTTGAATCCTATTTATATTTTTCTTGTATTACTCACAATGATGATGGTAACTACTTATTTGGCAAATCTCCAAGATTTCCACTTAAGGAATTTGTTAAAGGTTATAGAAACTTGTAAAGCCTAATCCTATCAGGGTCCTTTTTCCTCATGGCTAAGTGGTTGTTTCCCTAGTGTGTTATGTTTTAGCTTTGGTTCTAGAAGATGCTCTTCTCACACCTCCTTTGTGCAGATATCCTAGAGTCTCCTCTTCCTGTCACACGGCGTTCTCCAGAAAGTCACATCCCTCTTCTGTTTTTGACTGGGACTTTCCATCCCCTGGAATCTTCCTGACTCAAACTATTTGAGGAAGGTTTGGTCACAAAAGAGAGTGAGGGAAAGGAACTATTTTTAAGTTTCCCTTTTCACCTAGGCCCAGTATCAGAGAGAATCTCTTTATGATTAAAGTAACTCGGTGTAGAATACACACTGTGAAATACATATGCAGCCACAGTGTGGTTATAAATATACTTTTCTTATCAGAGAAGAGAACAGGCAAATCAGCCTCTCTTGCAAGGTCATATTTCATGCAGACAGCAGAATTCACCCAGTGCTGAATTATGTTACGAAGCCAGTGATTTAGCGTTGTCATCTATTTTGATTGACACCAAAGCCTTCTAGGACAGTAAATATAAAGACATTACAAAAAAAAAAATCCACTTACAAAATGGCTTGATAGACCCTGTTAATGAGTTTTAAAATGTAGTATAACAACTTAATCAAATCCGACAGCTCCATAAAAGAATTAATTTGGTCACTGGCTCTCTTTCCAAAATGACTTTGCTGCTCTGTTTGTGAAGGTGAGAATTTCTCTGTGGCCAAACATTCACAAAGTAAATTCAGATTGACATGACCTAGGGTGAGTCATGGCTTTCCTAAAGCCCCTAGAAGCTGGTGGGATTGTAACCATTAGAAGAGACGGATACCTTTTCCTACAGTTTTATGTCAGTGTGAGAGATGTACGGACTGTGTCACAAACTGTGACCTGTGTGTTAAAATTTAGGAATGGAAATAATACCACAGTGCTCTTTTGGGCCACAGGTAGGAGGAAATTTGATACTATCTGGAACTTCCCAAGACCATGGTAGCCATTTTGTGCAGTGTTTAAAGAAAAATGTACTTGGGACAACTACCAGCCAAGCCCCCTTTGTTTCCTGCTAGCCTTTAATCTCTAGGCCCAAACTCTAGAGATTATTAGAATGTTGACCTTGTTCCCAGTATGTGTGGTCTCAAGGCCAGGCAAGTAGCCTATGGGACACATGTCCTTCCTACCCAAGCTCAAACCCCAAATGTCAGCTACCTCAACCCTGTAGTTGGTTTTAAAGTCAGTTTTAAGGGAAGTACATGTGTTCAAAATAAACCACCAAGTTTATGAATTACCCACCATTGGTACAGACCATAGGTGCTTGGATTGAGACCGTCATACTTGGGAGGCAGCTTGCTTATAAAGCTTTGCATCCTCTAGCACCATGCCTCACCTTCAGAAAGTCACTGAGAAGCACAGACCGGCAGAGGGTGACAGAAGAGAAAATCCAGTCACAACCTGTCTTACTGAAGGACAAGGTTCCTACACTGTTAAAATTATTTCCTCTTCCCTTCTCCTCTCCTCTTCCTCCCCTCCACTCTGCTCCTGTCTTTCCTCCCCACATCTCAATGCAAGAGAATATGAATTATATTCATTAAGAACTGAGTATGCACATACAGACTCCACTTTGGGTGTGTGGTGCTTGCTACCATTGCTGTGTTTATTAAATTCCTATCTGTGTCATCTGGGAGTCTGTTGGCCCTGTGATCTAAGGACAGTATCTGTTTGGTTCATCATTTCATTATCAGCGCTAGCACAGAGCCCAGGAGGAGCTGAATCTATGGTGAGTGGGCAAACAGAGCGGCATGCACTCCTTGAAAGTTCATGGCCATATTTCAAAGTCAACAGGCATGACTGTGCCCCACCCAGCACTACAGAGCAATGATGCTTGGAAATGCTAAACATTTTGTTTGAAGTTGCACAGCTAACTGTTAGGACCAGGTTTTGAATCTCTGTCTGGCAACCCCAGTCTAGACCAGTTGAAGTTCCCCATGTCAGGTGGTTTCTGCTTTGGGGGCTCCTCTGTGCCATGGTTTGTGGACTACAAGTTCATATGAGGTAGAATTCCATCTCATTCCTCATAAAGAAGTGTGTGTTAGGTTCCCATTCAGTACCCGACATTGCACAAAGCCTTCCAAGGCAAACATAAAGGAGTCATGGTCTCTGCCCTCCAAAGCATTCCCCAGTTAACCCGACAGAGTGCTTGAACACATTAACGTCAAACACATCAGCGTATGTTTTGTGATTAAAAGGCCGCTAAATAATAATCAGGTTACGTGGAAGAACAGCAAAGCGGGTGGATTTTCCATCCATTGACTCTTGCTTCGGGTTTATAATAAGATTTTAACCGTTTTCACATATGCTTGGAAGAGTCTTCCTGATGTGACCGGCAGGGATACGGTCAGGTGGCTGAAATTCCAGATATAGCTGTGTACATTGGAGGTAGGCTAGCATTGTTACAGCTGGGAGGCAGCAAGCACATTCTCGCTTCCCTCGCTCCCGCATTAATGTCTCCACAGAATTCCGAGTGAGAAGAGAGCCTGCCAAGGTGTTAGGGCCAGCTCACATCACAGCCCTCCATCAGGTGAGACTGCCAGCATCGGACAGATGAAAGCAGCACCTCTGGCAGGAGACTCGTCTGCTAGGATTTGTACCAGGACGTGATCGTTCGCAAGGGGTCTGTGCCAAGGACGTCACATGAATATCCAGAGATGGAGGCATGGCCGATTGGCTGTCACCCTTACAGCCTCCGAAGTCTGGTGAACAGGACTAAGGGAGAGGCAAAGTCCACTCAGTACAGATTACAAAGTGAAGGGATTTTTTTGTTGTTTCATGATAGATTACTCTGAAACAAAGAGAGACATAACCTTGGACCTGACTAGAAAATCAGGTAGAAAAACCGAGGGATGGAAGTTGGTTTTTACTGTAGGATGTGCGTTTGTGGAAGGTTCAGTCTGGTGGAAAGATGGAAGAATGCTTGGGAAGATCAGTTATTTCAAAAAGTGGCCCAAAAGCTCAGGGACACGAGACTGTGAGGGGACTGTGGAGAGGACTGTGTCTGCATGGAGTCTGTCTAGCTTTGCTCCCAAACACCTAACCTGGCATGTGAAGTCCCCAGCTGGTCAGCACCATGGTGTGGAAGACTCACCATGTGGACTGAGCCCTTCTGTGATGAGTGGTTAATCCCTCGGAAGTAGGACCCAGCCAGCTAAATTACCTCCCTTTGAATCCTGCAGCAAGCGTCATGCCAAGAATTCTATGCCATCTTGCCATTGTACACTAAAGAAATAAAATTAATCATCTATGATGCAAATTATATTTAGAGATAACAAGTTTAGGTTGTCTCTAGCATCACTCTCTCTGTGAGTGACATTTTAAGTAAAGCCTCATGATAATTATGATTTTGTACTTTTTACAGTAGATCCCATGAAAAAACAAAATGACAGTGGCCAAAGAGGTAAGTTAAACTCTGTGCCAACACAATTAAGGGCGGAAAGGGAAAAGCAAGCCTGGTTCCCTTCCATCCCCATTGCACACTGGGCTACGCTCATTACTACAAGTTTGATTTTTAAGTTTGGAGTTCTGGAATGTTCCCAGAGACATATTCAAACCCTGCCCTCTCACAGAGTGATCCATCAGCAATCCAGAGGCGGAAAGTTCTGTGACTAATACGTGTGAAATGTGTGAAGATGAAACTCTCTTTTGCAATTATACACTGCAGAATATGGAATATTCTCGGTCGTGTGAATTACCTACCTGGGGACAGTATTTGAAAGTTCTGCCTTGCATAAGTAACAGCCATCGTCTTACAGGAGGGAGGCGGTGTTTTCACATGTGGAATGGAAATTATTTTAGAATCATTTCCATGCAACATTTTCTCGTAACTACTTGGATCTAGTGGCTATGAAAGGGAAGTAAACGCGCACAGCTGGCTCTTTTCAGACAGCAATTCAATTTACTCTTGCTCCAACGCGGTAGGAGAATACAAGGTTAGAATTACCTCTTGGATTCCATATGGTATTGCTCTGGATGCCTAAACAAATGGAAGCCAGGCAGTGTTCCCAGCTTTGAACTTGAGCCGAGCAAGAGATGATTCCCTTACAGTGTGTTTTATCTGGCCTCCAGTGATTGCTTATCATTAAATAAGGAATTTACAGAGGGAATTTAATCCTTTAAACACAGACATTGTCTTGTGACTTTTCCAAATATCGCCCTGATTCTTAAAAAGACAAGACTTCATTTAATATTGACCTAGTGTACACATCGCTTTGAATTACACACAAATGCAGTCGGGGGGGGGGGGATTGCTCCTCTTGGGGAAATACGATTTACTTAGTCTGGAGTCCAGTCTTTGAATTTGCACATTTGAAGTTTTCTTAACTGTGAAACACAGAAACACACACACACACACACACACACACACACACACACACACACATACACACCCCATAAGGGGCTGCATTGTTGGCTCAGTCAGCAGGCCACTTGTTACTACACAAGAATGAGAATGTAGGATGGGTCCTCAGAACCCACATGGAAAGATTTGGGTGTGGTATAATAACTGTGAAATTTCAGACTGGAGAGGCAGAGGCAGAAGCCGCCTAGGACTCACTGGCCATCCAGCCCCGTCTAATGGGCCACCTCAGGCCAATGACAGATCCTGTCCCCCAAAATCAGGTAGATGGGTCGTGCAGTGGTGGTGCATACCTATAATCCCAGCACTCAGGAGACAGAGGCAGGTGGATCTCTGTGAGTTCAAGACCCACCTGGGCTATAGAGTGAGTTCCAGGAAAGGCGCAAAGCTACACAGAGAAGCCCTGTCTCGAAAAACAAAACAAAACAAAAATAAGGTAGATGGGACCTAAGGAACAACATCTAAAGTTGACCTCTGGCCTCCAGTGCATGTTCACAGATGTGCATATGCAACCCCACACACATACATACAGGAACATGCAAATACACACACAATATATATGTATACATAACACAAAATGGATCTCTTTCCTCGTCCTTACACATACAATTCAGAGGCATCAGTACCTTCAACTCTGTGCAACAGGCACCAGTACCCCACCCAAATGTTACCCTCATCCTGAGCAGAAGCCCTGTGGTCACGGCAGGACAAGTGTCCCTCCCCTCTTCCTCAGCCCCCACGGACCACTATTCTCCTTTGTGTCTTTGTAAATTTGACTCTTCTGGGTCCCTCAGCAGGTCCTATATAAGTAACATATATAAATTTATATATCATTTATTATTATTATTATAAATACAGTATTGGTCTTTCTGCATCAAGATGGTTTTGTGTGGCTTCAGAGCTCACCCATGCAACAGGTGATCTCTGAGCTTCACTCCTTTCTAAGGCCAGACATGCACCACTGCCAGAACATGCACATTCTGTTCCTTAATCCACCAAGGATACTGGGGTTGTTCTCACCATTTGGATACTGGGGAAAATGTGGCCATTGACACTGATTTGCAAATGTCTCCTTAAGTGCACACTGTCAGTTATGTGGGACATATGTCCACAAGTGGGATTTCAAATTGTGAGCCAGTGTTCAAATCTTTAAGAACTCACCAGACTACAACAATGTAGTTTTTAACTTAGAAACAGTTAACTTGGAAAAACACTTACCGGTTACCTGTGACACCAAAGAGCATCTCAAGCCATTGGTGATGTAAGATGACATCTGTTTATTTGGCTCAGGGCTAACTGCGCTGTTATTTTGGCCTGGATTGTAGATAAGTAGCTGGTCAGCTGGGAATGAAGTGTCTGGTGGATATTAGGCTATTGGCAAGAGTGACTGGGCCTGTTGTCTGTGAGGTCTAGCAGACTAACCTGGGCTTGCTCACATGGCCAAGGGGCTGAGAGCAGTCACGCACAAGTGCCTTGCTATCCCTTGCTTGTGTATATGTTTGCCCCACTGACCATAGAAAACCAACCGCCAAGTCCAGAGTCTAAGGAGGACAAAAAGAATATGGATATGGGGAGACAGAGAAGGACCCAAGGCCATCACACTGTGATTACTGCACTCACTGTGTGTCTCACCTAAGTCCAAGTTCTGAGCAGCTCCAGGTTATCTGGGAAGTGCTGTGGGATGTCTTTCTGTATGGTGTGAATATATATGACTCCCATCAGATAATAAAGCTGCATTGGCCTATGGCAAGGCAGGATGGACCAGGCAGGAAAATCCAAGAGAAATAATGAGAGAAGAAAGGCAGAGTCGAGGGAGACGGAGCCACAGCCCAAGATGTCAGCAGACCAGTAATTCCACGGCCATGTGGCAACATACAGATTTATAGAAATGGGTTAATTTAAGATGAAAGAGCTAGCTAGCAAGAAGCTGAAGCCATAGGCCATACATTTTGTAAGTAATATAAGCCTCTGTGTAATTATTTTATAAGTGACTGCAGGACCATGAGTGGGAGAGATTCATTCTGACCTTGGGGCCAGGCGGGACTGAGAAAATTTCACCAAATTAGACCTGGATGGTTGGAAACAGGAGTCTAAACAGGCTTCAGAACCACAGAGCCTGTGCAATGTCACCATCAGCATGAGACAGGAGGAGAGGGTTACTTGTTCCCTCCAGGTGACCAGGGAAACTTGGGTGACTTGGGACTGGGACAGCAGGGACACAGAGAAATTGGGGTAGCGGGGAGAATAGTGTGTGTGAAAAGGGCAGCTTTCAGCTGAGTTCTGTAAGCAACGTCATCTGTAACTCTGGGGACAAACGCCATCTTTTTATTCTTTGTGTGGCAGGAAGTTGGCCTACCTGCCTGATTTATTTCCCCCCAGGGCTGTCTTTCCATCCTTGATTCTGATCTAACCCCCTGCCTTGTTGTTGAAGCTTCCCCCTGAGAAAATACATCCAATCATTGAAAGCTTTCTTCCTAGTCAGAGTATTATCTTAGGACAAATTGCCAATTTCCTTTTTGATGGAAAATACTAAAATGTGGTTTTTAATAGAATGGCCTGATCCCTTCCCATTTACTGTTCTTTCTAATTTCTAGACAGGACCTGGAAGAAGGGAATGGAGTAGCTGTCAGTCAAGTGATAATGACTCATCGAGAGCATTGACATACTCTCTCCAGACTCTCTGGACCTCAGTCTTTCCATATCATGAGTGACTGCTGGGCACGAGCTTGTTGACCAAGAGTTCACGTGTCTGTTTATCCAGTGCCTAAGCCAGAGTCCAGGGCAATTCTGTACTCAGTATTTACCCAAGAGCTGGACAGATGGCCCATGGCTCAGACCTTAGCAGCTCTGAGCACATTTCCCTCCTCCCTCAAAGCAGGATGCTGAGACAGTGTCCATCAAGCCACTGTAGCATGTGGTCTCTGTTGGAAGGCTCCATGTGAACAATCATTTGAACTTTGGGTCTAGGACACCTCGACATCTGGACTGAACACTCCTCAGCTCCCATCCTTAAACATGTTCAAAATCACAGTCTAATTAGCTCACACACAGGATTTCCTGGGCTCTTCCTCCAAGCATTGCAGCCTGGAGATCTTGGGACTCTCAGGAGGCAGAAAGCCTTTGTGCCTCAGGCTCCTTGGCTGATGAGAGTCTGGATAATTTTCCTTCAAGTCTGAGCTGCAGCCTGTGGCCTTTAAAAAGCAGGAAATAGACTATCGCAGAACTTTCTGGCAGGTGGAAGGTGCCTTCCTGGGAGCAAGCTTTGGCCTTTGATCTGCCAGTCATCTGTGAGTGGTATTCAGTAAGACAATTACAATCTGTTGCTGTGAGGAGGAAGGACTCTTGGGGCGGAATTAAGAGACATGGATACATTCTTTTGTTTATGTACCTTGTTCCTTCTGGTTCATACAAGGGCACCCACGCTCTCAAACTGGAGATGTGGGAACAAAAATAAAAAGTGTTACTGGTGGAGACAACACCAGGAGGCCCTCGAATAACACAGTGTTCCTTAGCTGCTGGGGCAGAGGAGCCATTACTGATGTCCCCTGGGCACGCAGCTGACGTACTTCTATTTTATGACTAACTCTAAGTGACTCTAGAGCATTGGAAACCTTAGGAAGCACAGATCTTGAGTGCAATCTCCTAGTCTCAATTTGCATAACTCTATCTTAGGCTAATTGAGCTTGTTTTTATTTTATTTGGTATATGAACATAATATTTTATTTCCACTTGGCACATGAAGTCATTTTTATATTTCCTATATGTAGCAGATAATACTAAATGTCACCAGCCCTCTCTGTCTGCCAGCTCCATGTCTGCAATCACCTCTGTTGCAAAAGTATTTCAGAGGAAATACAATCTGTACTGACATTTACAGACTGTTTTACACAGATTTTTAAAATTATGTATATGCTGTGTGTGTGTGTGTGTGTGTGTGTGTGTGTGTGTGTGTTCACATGAATGCAGCTGCCTACAGAGGCCAGAAGAGGGCATCAAAGCTCCTAGAGCTGGAGTCACAAGGCAGTTGGGAGCCGCCTAAAGTGGGTGCTTGGAAACTCAACCCAGGTCCTCTGCAAAAGCTGTGTAAATTTTTAACTTTTCCTTAGATAATATAATGGTATTTGTACATAATATAATATAAAGTCATTTATGCATCATTTACATTGCTTTAGGTATTATGTAGAGAAAACTTAGAGATACTTAGAATTATGGGAATAGACCTTATGCAAATTCTCTAGTATTTTACTAACAAACAAGCATCTGTGGGTTTTGGCATCTTGAAAAGTCTTGGAATTAATTCCTTGTTCATCCCAAGGGATGATCCTTGCGCTTTTGTCTGTAATTTTCATATTTTATAATATAGTGATGATGGGAAGTACATTTTACCTCATATATAATAAATATTACTTACATACAAGGTAGCAACTTAAGTACTTTATATACATTAATTTTCACAGTGACTTTTTTCCATTTTTCATTTATGCATGTAAGAATATGTGTGTGTACTCATACATGAGTATGTGTATGTATATACATGTATAAGATTATGTAAGAGTATATGTGCATATGTGTATGTGTGCATATGTATACAAATGTGTTTGCATGTGTGTTAGCATATGTATATGAATGTATGTGTGTACACACATGTGTTTGTACATGTGTGTATAGGAAAGAGTGTGTGTTCATATGTGTGCATGCATGAATGTGTGCCTGCATGCGAATGTCAGTGCATGAATGTATGTCTCTGTACATGTGCATATTTGCATTTGTACAGGCACATGTGCATGGGTAAAAGAATCATCCTCAGTTTCCCTGACAACCTTATTCATTGAGTCAAGTTCTCTCAATCAAACCCAGAGCTCATCAATGAGGCTGGTCTCACTAGGCAGCCTCCTCTGCAGATCCCAGGTCCTCACCTTCTGAAGCTGGGATTACAAGTAAGCCACTATAACCCTTAGCATTTGCATGTGCCCTGGGCATCTGAAGCCAGTCCTCACGCTTGGGAAGCAAACACTTCACCAGTGACCGATCCAACCCCTCTTTACAGCAGCTTTCAGCAGAAGTGATCGGGTCACTGCCATTTAACAGAAGAGGAGGCACAGAGTAGTAAGGCTGAGGCCCCACAGAGCAACTGAGAAGCCGAAGCCGCCACTCAAACCACGTGATTCTGATGATAGACGCTTGACTGGACTTGAGCCCGGTGACCAGGCACTTCAGGAAATTTGACTGGACAGATCATGGAAGGTCTCTTAAGAGTTTCTATTGCTGTTAAGAGACACCATGACCATAGAAGCTCTTATATAATCGGGGCTGGCTTCAGGCAGACATGGTGCTGGAGAAGGAGCTGAGAGTTCTACATCTTGATCCTCAGGCAGCAGGAAGTACTGGCTTGAGCTTCAGAGACCTCAAAGTCCACCCCCAGTGACACACTTCCTCTAACAAAACCACACCTACTCCAACAAGGCCACAGCTCCTAACAGTGCCTCTCCCTGTGGCTTATGGGGGCCGACTATATCTAAACTACCACAGGAGGTATAAAGTATCCATGGAAAGAGGGGAATGCTTTATGTATGCTGAAGGTTTTGAGCCTCCTGTTAATCAGGCCATCTATCTGTAGGCAGCAGTGTACCTGATTAACGTCAAGTCTGTAGAAAAACAGACTTTGAAGAACCTCAGCGGGCAGTTGCTGTGGGAAGAGTAGAATCTGCGGGAATTTCAGGTCAGCCCTTGCACTGGAAATGAAGCTGGGAGGAAAGCTTGTATCTGAGTGCCCCCTAGACAAGAGGCAGTAGAGGAAGAGGGCAGGACCCAAGGGATCTTCCTGTCTCCCAACAGAGCCATATAGTGCCATCTGGTTTCCTGTCCTCCAAGGAGAAGCTGGAAAGACCGGTCCTAACTGGACAGGCTGGCCCTCCTTAGATGTGTGGCCATGGTGAGCAGGTACAAAGCATGTGAGAATCTAACCCCGGTGGGTTTTAGTGGAAGTTCCAGTTATGAGTGAATACAGAGTTTTATAATGGCTTTTAAGCCTAAATTGTTTATTCACAAACATCCACAATTGCTTTTGATGACCAGAGATTATTCCAGATGATACATGAAGGAAAACAGTGTGGGAGAATACAGGAAAAATAAAAAGGTGAACCCTCTTTCCCAAGGATCTCAGAGTATAGTGATAAAGACAGAGTGGAAGGCACGGCAGTTCGGCAGAGTGCCCTGCAGACATCTCAGCTTGCTGTGCTATCTGGGAAGCAAAGGCACTTGAAACATCTGAGGGCTGGAGTACCTAGGCTGCTGTGGGAGGGGCTGCCAGCAGGGAGCATGTGTGCACACCAGGTCCAAGGGCAAGATCATCCAGCAGCGTTGCCTGTGCACTGAGGATACACAGCGCTAGCCCGAGCTCTAGCAGCCCAGCTCACAGCCCAAGTGACCTGGGCCAGGTCCACGTGTGGAAACCAAGTCTCTGCTTCTAGAGCCTTCTGAAAGATGCTGCTGGTTGGTGTGCCAAGGAAGAGACAGTTCATGTCTCCTGACTAGTCACTAAGCTTCAGGCATAGTTCTGTGTGAGGATTTTGCTTTTGTTTAGTTAGGGCTGCTGGTTCCTTTGTTACAGAGTTTCCTTTAACTGTTCTTTCTTACCCACTCCAGCCCTAATCATATCCTCTCCTCACCTATAGCTAACTGGGTCTTCATTTGAGAGTGTTTTGTTGTGTTGGAAATGCGTCTCATGATGTAGCCCAAGATGGCCTTGAACCCATGATCCATCCTACTTCGTTCAGCCTTTTTCTGCAATTACAGAGGTGGGCTGCTGTCAGATAGACAGGGCTTGTTTTCTCATTGCATTGGGATACAATTTCCTTCTCAGTCAGGAGAAGCCGTCCCTAAAGCCCAAGGCTGTGTCGTACTCCTCTAAGTGGCCCGAGTCACTCCCAGCTGCCCTTCATCCCCTAGGGACTGTTAACATTATTTACATCGACTGTCTGACTCACTCCCACAAGTGAAAGGATAAACAATTAATGTGCCAGCTCCAGGCAGCAGGCTGGCTTCTCTGGGATGCCCTCGAGAATCGTCTTGGAGAAGACTGTGAGCGTGTCTCTTTAGACTGAACTTTAACTAATTATTCAATCAACAATTTGGCAGGTCAGTCAATAGGAAACGATGTACAGTGAATGAAATTGATCACACTTCATTTCCCATCAATTGTCACAGCAAATTGTGGACGAAGTCATAAGCAAAGGACCATTACTTGTTATTCTTCGGCTGTTTTTCCCTATCCCCTTCGCTCACTTACACCCCAGGATGACTCATAAAAGCAAGAGTCTTTAGCTCACACAGAAGAAAGCAGGATAAAATGTTTACCACCTTCCGAGATGGAAGGCAAGGTTGAGTATTTTCTATTTCATAATTGATGTGGCTGCAGCCATATAATCCCCTAACCTTTTCAGCAGCTCGGATGTGGATGCTGGATTTTAAATCCCATGATCCATTATGCATCACTCACTTCCACATCTATTACTGTTCCATCGGCCGAATGACAGGTTTCCTATCAGGGCCTTTTGCGGTGTGGAACTCTGCAACTTTAGGCTGGTGGATAAACGTGTAGAACTTCACACATGGCTGATTTACAGGCAATTAGTAGGAAGCAATGGCAGATTTAATGTCACTTTTTTTTTAAGTAATGAATAAAGGATGCAGGGAGAAAGATTCCTTCACCGCTGTGAAAGGCTTAGAATGATCTAAACAATGAATTTGGTGACAGGAACTACTGCCCTCTCCAAAGATGCTGTAGAAATGGAATATATCCATGATTGTTGTGACTGGCAGTTCCTAAGCCCGCTCCCAGGCCAGGCTGGTAGATCTCTGAAGGATGTGCCAATAGACCATGAAGAAGGCTGGGCCACACTCAAAGTCACACACCGGCTTCCTCTTTCCCTCTTTTCTTCCATCCTGGGACCTGCCGTATCCTTACATAAAGGTCTCTGGGATCTGGCCATAGGCTGCCTGGGACCTTCTAGGAAACACATCCATATGTATAATGACGAGGTATCTTCTCCCAGTGATCTGTGAAGCAGAAAGTATATAATAGTTCACCACTTAGGAAACTCAGGTTTGTAAATTTGACTGTTTTCCCTCTGATTGCATGGCTACACAATGGTAAAGCTAGGTTTAAACTCCAGATCTGGAGGGCAAGATAAGTTTTTCCCCAAATGCCACGTCTATACAATTAGTGCACTGAGGCTGACCGATTTGCTTGTGTGCATGCACACCCTTTACCCTCTCACAGACATTTACTTGGAACCTTCTATGTGCTGGTCTCAGTATTAGGCACTTGAACTGACGGTGTTAGAGTCTCATGCCTTGTATAAACGATTGGTTCCCCCGGATGTAGAGCCTGAGAAGTGTGATCTACAGCTCACAGTTGCGAGTCAAGAAAGCAGATGGTGTAAGTCAGCCCAAGGGCTGAGGACAAGAGGAGCTGTTGGCAAAAGAAAATGAGATGAGAAGTCCCCGACAACACCATGAGTCAGGAACGAGTTGGATGGAGAGCTGTGGGCTAATTGACTACACTGAGACCACCAATTCAAACACTAGCCTCATCTGGAAACACCCTCTGAGACTCCCAGGATTGACTGGGACGTTGATTGACATTCCTCTGCAATGTCTGGTGGCTCAGGCATCCACTAGGAGCCCAGAGTCCAGTGGGAAATGACTAATTGGGTCGGAGTGACAGTGCTTTCAGAATACAGAGAAGGGACATCTACTTCACTCTGGGGAAAGGAGAGCATCTCCAGGTCTTTTCTAAAGACATAACATAAGGCCTCAAGGGCAAGCAGGGAGTGAGCCAGATGGGAGAACTTCTAGGCAGAGGGAGCAGCACACAGAAAGCTGAGAGGTGGCAGGTTAGCAGGCAGCTGGTAAGCTTAGCGTGCAAGATGGGAAGGCAAGAGTTAGGTAGAGAGCCCCGGAGACAGGTTCACGGAGGGGCTCACAAGATGCCTCATCCCAAGCATGGTCTACTGTTCCTAAAGGCATGTGGATAAGCTTCATCCAAGCTAAGCTCAGCCTCCTCCTCCCCTCCTTGCAGGCTGGAGGGTTTACTTCAGGGTATCACTTCTCAAGGCAACACCTATAGCACACACAGCGATGACTGCTCACCCGATGTCCCCGCCTGCCATAAAAAGTCATGCATGGCTTTACCAAGGTCACTGGATGTCCTCAGAGACAGAGCTGGGATTGGAGTCCAGGCTTCCTGGACCAGCCGTTTTTGTCCCAGAAATTAAATACTAGCTCTTTTTTGTGTGTCCTTCTGCCCCACTCAAAATGTTCACTGGGATGGCATGTCCCTTGAAATTACATCTATTTCTTCCCTACATTATTTCACAGTGGAGAAAATAGTATGGTTCTCAAGCCTTTGAACTGGCTACATCCACAGAAGGGAGAAGGGACATAATGCTGAAATTAGGGTCTTCAACGTCTTATAAGTTTCCTGTCTGAATGGCTGAAAGGAACGTACTGGTGATTGTTTCAAAAACAATGAGCAAGCCTGGTTATTAAAGCCTCTTGTTTCTGAACGGCACAACGATTTGAAAGGATGAGGAGCCAGCGCCACACAAGTGGTATATGATGTGCTACAAAGAGAGGAGGAGGCACGCTGGGCCCCCAAAATGTCACAGAATCAATTGGCAAGCATGAAGGGAACAAGAAGCCCCATCTACACATCCACTGCATGGACTGTCATTGGGAAACACTACAGGACAAGAGAGGCAAGACCGAGTCTCCAGCCTTTTTCCAGGAAGGAAACACTGGGGGACACTGGACAAAACAGGAAGCTGGCCAGCCACTGTTTCCTTCGGTGTCAGAAAGCCTACAGAGTGGAACAGAAAGTGTCTCCACAAGCTGTGAAAACGACAATCTCATTCTCCAATCAGTGTGGGTTGAGAGGTGAAAAACCAATGCCTCTCGAAGCTATGGAGGTGGGACAGGTGTGTGAGTCCGGTCAGGAGAAGGTCCAGGACATAGGGACAAATGCCTGCTCCATACTGCTGAGTCCCACAGGCTGAGAGCACTAGGGACGATCAACCTGGGGAGTCCTGAGGTTTTGAGAGAAACTGGATGCTGTGCAAGTCACTGATCCGTGCTTGTCCGTACATAGCACGAAGGAAGGTCCTTCACCACAGACTTAGTGAATCTCCACAGTGTGGGGAGCTGCAAAGACCCCTGTGTGGATAGGCCCTGCAGCCTGTGGGGAGAACATGAGCACGGCACGTGGCTTCCCAACCCACAGCGTGCATGGCAAGGGCTCACTAAGCCTTTGCTCCTGCCTTCAGTGGTAGAGCAAAAGGCTTGACTCAGATTCTAAACTCATCTCCAACCTTAACCCTGGTCATAGATGCACACACAAAATCCTCGTGACACCTCATCAGAGACACCCCATCAGCAGGGCGCAGGACTAGTTCTACTTTCAAATGTAGAGTTCCCTTCCCTTAGGCAACTTCAGACTGGAAGAAGATTCGATCAGACCACCTTCGCTCTTTACTGTTACTGTCAGAAAACAACTGAAACAGTTGACTTCAGAAAATTAAAAAAAAATGCTCACAGTTTTGAAGGCTTTGGCGAGAATGCTCACAGTGTCTTGCTCTTGGGCCTGTAGTGAGGAAGTCCATTGTGGCATAACATGTAACAGAAGAAGCTGCCCATCTCCTGTCAGCTGAAAAAATCAAAGACCAGGAGGGGTCAGATGCCCAGGATTCTCAAGAGTGTACAACCAAGGGCCCCATCCCAGGAGATCCCCTTCCTCAGGCTGCCCCCAGCTCCTAGCAGTTCCATGAACTCAGAACCAAGCTTTCAGACTTGTCGAAGACATTCAAGATCCAAACGACAGCACAGAACTTCATGAATAAAAAAGAAAACAGAAAGGAGGAAGTTTCTAGAAAGAGCCAAAGTTCTGGTGCACTTTTCCTCTCAAAATCTTTTTTCCTGTATTTTCAGCCTTGGGTGCCACCTTATGGATAATTCACTCTCCTATCAATAGTCACAAATCCTAACAGGAGTTCTGAGTCTTGGAAACAGCAGCCAGCTACGGAGTGCTCACCACACCCAGCGCACATAGGGACTCATGGGCGGGCGTATCCTCCCAGCAACCTGAAGCCGTGGATTTTGAGAAAATCAACGCTATGGACATCGCATTGCAGACTGAAGGTCTGGGGCTTAGAGTCATCGAGCCGCTTGGACCAAGTGCCAGGGCTGGGCAGGGGGCTGTTCTTCCACCGCAGTGCATTTGATCTTAACCGGTGTGAAAAGGCCTAACCGTGCGCCAGGTGGTTCATTGGAGCCAGGCCGTTCATTGGAGCCAGGCCTCAGTTTCAGCACGAAACCCTCCCCACCCCCCCCCACCCCCACCCCCACCACAACATGGCTCAGCTGGGGAAGGCACTGGCCACCAAGCTTAACTACCTGAGCTCTATGTGATGGAAGGAAAGAACTGAGAATTGTCATCTGACCTCTATAGGCAATCTACACACACACACACACACACACACACACACACACACACACCCCTAATCAAAGTGTCCTGTATCGCTCATGTGGCAAATATCCTTGAAGGTCATTTGACTTCTTGTCTTGTTCCATGAGGGAGGCGAACATGCCTAGCACAGGTGTTGAGGATTAGTGACCACTAGCCGAGGTGTGGTAGCAGGTCCGCCCCCATCACCTGGTGTGGTGACCACTGTTAGTCCCTGAACACTTTCTAAGGTCTGTTCTTCCTGGCTGCCAGAAGGAAGAGATGGCAAAGCCAGCCAGACTTACAGAACAGCCAAGAAATCACTTGACAGATGAACACTACATTTCACAAGGGAGGCAGGAATACAGGCTGAGAGAGAACTTGGGCAGCCCTGGCCCTGCCAACTGGACAGATGGCTTCCTCAAAGCCCCAGGGAAACAGTGAAGCCACATTAATTCCCCTGCACTTCTGGGAGGGGAGCATGCCACCCCTGCTTAAACTGTTCCATTGTGTAGAAGCTGCATCCTCTGGATGACAGGCCAGGGCAGATCCACCCAGACATTCCCAGTGTCATTTATTTGGGGGCAATCATGGTGCCACAGAACTTGAAAGGCAGGTTATTTTCTCCACATAGGACCCATAAATGGAGAGAGAGGTTTGCCAGCTGAGTGGAGAGTAGGGACATTGGTTTTGCTGTCACCACGGAAGTGCTTGGTGACACTGGACAGGAGTAACCTTTGTTCTCACGTCTCCATTCTTACCGCACTGTGATGAGAGCCACTTCCAAAGGGTGCATTATGGAAGCCTGCCCCTTCTAGCTAGGGGTGGAGAGTCAGGGCAGGTTGGGCAGACCGTCTGGAGCGTCATCCAACTCCACACTGGTGCAGCTTTCGCACAGTGTGCAACTGGCCCGACTCTGAAAAAGCCAGGCCTTGTTCTCCATCGTCTAAGTAGCTAAAGGTTTCCTGAAGGCTCCGTCCTGATCGCAATTACAACCTTTAGGATGCGCATTCTCTGGTGCTAGAAACTACTTTGGACTCTCTAATGCCCCAGTCCACGTTTTTTAAGTGTGCATTGATCCAAGCAGGTGATATGTAACCAGAATCCCAACTATGTGGGAAGCTGAGGCAGAGGGATCACCAGACCCCATGAGTTTGAGACCAGCCTAGGCAACGAAGCGGTGCTTTGTCACGTCAACAGAGGAGTCCCTCATACACTGCACACTGGCGCTGCCACACCTCAGCATCTCAGATGCTGTTACATCTCTGTCTCCCTTGATCCCGAGGCTGAGAGCAGGGACTTCAGATGTGCTGTGGGTAGGGGTGTCTCCAGTGACTTCTTCGTGTTAGATGAGCTTTCTCACAGCATCACTGCTGGGCACCGACTTGAGGAACTCAGGACAGGGAGGTGACAAAAGCCACATTTCACCAGCTCCAAGGTCACCTGCGCCATTTCCACTGCCTGCTGTTGGCTGGGAGAGGCACTCAGTCACCTTAAGTCTGGCCAAGGAGAAGGAAGCGTTCCCTCCTGGGAGAAGGGCTAGGAAAATTGTCCAAGATATGGAAACCTTCAGATCAGACTAAAGACAGAACGTGGTCCACGCTGTCTCCTTTTAAGTGGCAGTCAAACATTTGCTCTATCCCTGCTCCACACCCTGGACAGAACCCAGAATCTAGATGGCTGAGGAGTCTGGGTCTATTGTTTTTATTGTCTGCACATGAAGATCTGTGCAAACGGCTCCTCCTCCCGTAAGCAGCTCCTGGAACCAGCAAGTATTCTCGGGGTGGTAATGACTTCATTGCATTTTAGTAGCACTGTGTGCAGCTGGGCCTCTGGATGTGGCAGGTCTGTGTCCAGAGGCATCCCGAAGATCAGTGGTTGGCCGTATTCATTGTGCGCAGAGCTGCATCCCTCACGGCCGCCTTTGTGCTGGCTAACAGCGCCTGTTCATCAGCGTGATCCATTATACTCCGGCTTTCTACTTCTGTCTCTCCGTGCAGATTCCACTCTCCTCTCTGATTGCTTTTGCTTCTTAGACCATTACTCTAGTTGATGGTGCCAGGTTATCATTGGACCCCATCTCTCTCTCCAATAAGCCTGTGATTGATACTAATCTTCCTCATGGGACACATTTTACAGGGTGCACAGCAGAAGCTGCTCTCTAAATCTTAGCTCTCTATGTGCTGACAATTTACAGGGCTGCGCCTCACACCCATGTCAGGAGACTTCAGGGAAATTTGGGAACCGTGTAATCAGACCTCCTATAAGAATAGCAATGCCTTTTATATACAGACAGTCGCTCCCTTCAGACTGAGCTACACCCCATTGGTACTTTGTCCCTCCAGCCAATAAAACGCATGCCCGGCCGGGTAAGTGCTGTCTGGACACGGCCAGTTCGTAGAAACTCAGCATGCAGCATTCTCTCTTCCGCGGAGAGTGGTATTTTAATTACTCTAATGAAAGCTTTCCCGTGCCATTATGTCCATAAAAACAGAAAATTAAGGTGGCTGCGAACATCTCACTGAAACATCAGCCTTACTTTTTGGTACCCCTGCCCTTTGCTCTGGAAGCTAAGCTCCCGAGACATTTACAGGTACATGCCTTAACCCTCAGAGTAACACAGGCCTTAGAGTTCAAACTTTTCAGACATTTGATGAAGAGTTTTTATTTCTCAGGACAAGTTTGTGTCTTACAGACAGGAAGCAAATGTCATGCACTGTTTACTTGTGCAAGTGTTAGGGTCCCTGTCCTTTAAGGGGTAGCATCCACAAAATCGACTTCCCAGACTCTAAACCTCCAAACAGGGAGCCCCAGTGATGGGCACCAGCTAGATTACCCAGCACCAAGGGAGCTTCACTTGAGGTGCTATTGTGTTCCCCAAAATATTGTGCACCCTAATAAACTTATCTGGGGTCAGAGACAAAACAGACACAATTTTAAACATAGAGGTTAGGCAGTGGTAGCACACGCCTTTAATCCTAGCATTCCAGAGGCAGAGATCTACCTGGATCTCTGTGTGTTCAAGGAAACAGCCAAGCATGGTGACTCACGCCTTTAATCCCAGAAAGTGAGTCTTTAATCTCAGGGAGTGGTGGTAGAAAGCAGAAAGGTATATAAGGCATGAGGACCAGGAACTAGAAGCTTTTAGCTGGTTAAGCTTCAGGCTTTCGAGCAGCAGTTCAGCTGAGACTCATTCTGGATGAGGACTCAGAGGCCTCCAGTCTGAGAAGTTGGCCAGGTGAGCTTAGCTGTGGCTTGTTCTGTCTCTCTGACCTTCCAGTGTTCACCCCAATAACTGGCTCAGGTTTGATTTTATTAATAAGAACTTTTAAGATTCATGCTACATTCACTTGTGCTGCGGACCAGGAAGACTTCCACAAACTGGCTTTGTTTCATATTTTTTAAAGATTCCATCCAGTTATATACTGTGGAAAATAAATGCACAGAAACTATTTTTTCAGTGCCATGGGAGGGCACACACTTGTAATCCCAGTCTGAGTAGAGGGAGACAGATATCCCAGGGGCTGGAGGGCCAGCCATTCTAACCTACTTGATGAGCTCCAGACCAGCGAGAGGCCCTGCCTCAAAAACTAAGGAGGATGGCACCCAAAGAATAACAGCTGAGACTGTCTTCTGGCCTTTACCACACATATATGTACAAGGGTACCTATACATACACACATCTACAAGGGTACCTATACATACACACATGTGTATGCATGCATATGCACGCATGCGCGCGCGCGCGCACACACACACACACACACACATTTTTTTAATGGCTGGACTTCACAGGCATCCTTATTCTGTCTCTGAAAGTGTGTCCTTCTCTGGGCTGTCCGTTAGGAGGTGAGATCTCAGAGACTCCTTGTTTTCCTCATCTGATTTTGGGAATTTTAGAAAGGTCTTTGCCATATGAGACCCAGAAACTCTACATGAAAGACAAGGGCAGAGGAACTGCCTGTATGCCCAGACTAAGGTATGAGTATGCAGGAGTGTCATGCACACAGTTAATCACCAGGCTCTGTGCCAGAGCAAACCAAGACCTGACCATCCGCAGAGTGCCAGAACCCCCAGCCTGTCTGGATCTGTCCAGGGATGCCTCCCATCTCCAAAGTCCATGAGCTGTGACCCACCTTCCTGTGTCTTCTCAGCAATGGTCAGGTCCCCCTGGTCCTCTTCCTTCTACCTCTTCTCCTCACTGGCCCCTGCCCTATGGATTCCATTTGCCCTTCGTGTAAACGTGGCAGGTACTGAAAGGTGCTGGGGAAGCGCCACTGACGTCAACGTCTCTAACATTACTCCATATCCCGGTGTGATGCCAAGATACCTCATGCCCCATACAGTCCCCTTGGCTCAAGGAACTCTTGGACTCTTGTACGTATGTCCAATTCACACTAAGAATCAACTGTTCCTGGGCACCCAAGTGTTTTCAAATTGGGTCATAGAGGACCAGTTTTGACCTGGAAATGCCCGAAATGCAGGACACATTTGTAGCCAGGAGTCTTGTGATCCTTGGAAGGAGAGGAGTGAGAAGAGACTGATGGGAAGCTACTAATCACCTGCCTCACAGCTCTACCTATGGGACAAAGCCTCCCGGCCCGCCCCGCCCCGCCCGCCCCCGCCCCAACCCGGCCCCGCCCCGGCCCGGCCCCGCCCCAGCCCGCCCCGCCCCGCCCCGCCCCGCCCCTCTCCCCGTGCAGCCTGCCCTTTCTAACTTTGAACCCCTGCCTGCAGAGCCAGGGGCTTAACGGCTCTCAGAAGGGAGGAAACAAATATGGGCGGGTTAGTAGGACACTCCGACTTGTCCAGAACTGATTTCAGGAAAGGACATCACCCGCCCACATACCCTCTGACCCCCTGGCCCCGTTTTCTGTTAGGAGACACAGTGAGGAGGGAACTGGTTGGTCATTTGAACACAAAGCCCACAGTCTTAGCTTTGGTAAGTTCCTTCACATCCCAGGGCTGCTCTCTCTTCCATGGTTCCAGACGTGGGTAGTTTTAAATGGTATGTACCATCTTTGATACATTTTCTGTCATTTTCATAGAAAACAAAGGACTCTGGGACCAGTCATTAGGGAGAGGCTCCCAGCACCTCAGCCAGGGAAGGGCCCTCCCTGCTCCCATCTGTGAGCACTTGAAGCAACCTCCAACCCTCTCCAGCTGGCTTCCTCTCTCCTCCTACCCTGCTGTCTCCCCAGAGAGCACAACATGGGCGTGTTATTTGAGGTTGTTTTCTAGAAGGCACAGGCATGTCTGCCTTTGCATGGAGCCGGGATTGATTTGTCTCAAGGGCCTCATTCCAGCCTTGGCATTGGCTTGTAGAGGTGTCATTGAGAGGGGTTCAGCAGGCTAGCCTTAATGTCTCCCCAGAGGATGGGAAATACAGCCTCATGTCCAGGTTCCTGGGATTGGTGCCATGTGCAGGGCTTTGTAAAGCCAGAACAGACAGCACAGTGGTCCTCAGCCCAGGCAGGTCTCACTCTCCATCTTCCCAGTACATATATAGGCTCAGTTATGGGGAGGAGCTATTTGGTTGAGTCCTTTTATCCCTAGCATGAAGAATGGTGCCTGGCACACAGCAACTGCTAAAAAGTACTTGTTTGAATGAATGAACACACAAATGGGAATGTGTCAGGTGCGGGTGTAGTGCTGAAAACACGGCTCCATTACACCACCCCCATAGGTCTGCTCCTACGTAGGAGGCTCAGGAACAGGCAGAGTGTCGGGGCCGTGAGGTACCAAGCACCCTAGATATAGGGTGTGCATCTAGCCATTCATAAAGGAGCCTGGGAAGGATGGGTGTGGCCCAAGTATTAGAGTGATGACGGTTAGTGACATAGAGACCGACCGGAGCCAGTGCCACAGCAAGCTCGCTATGCACAGGCTGCCCACTCTCAGCTCTAGAAGGCAATTACCTCAAAAGATACGTGGCCTGCGCCCAAATCCCTTACACCAATGCTGTGTTGTCTTTCCCACTAAAGATGGATTGAATGTGCCCAGGTTCCTTTCTTCTTGACTCTGGGGATCATGACCCCTTCTCAGAGGGCATCTGCCTGGGAACAGGGTGAAGGGTACTTTACCATTTACTGGAAGCCAGAGATTGATATGGGTGACAATACATTGAGTATATATTGTGTGTCAGGCACTGTGGATAATATAATGTCTCCAGAGTTCTGTGTATGTGGGGGTGGGGAGCATAAAGCAGGTGGCACATGCCTGTAATTCCAGCGCCTGAGAGGCAGAAGCAGAGAGAAGTTCAAGTTCATTTTAACTACATAGTGAGTTAGAGGCTAGCTCTGGGATACGAGAGGTCTTCTCTCAAAAGAAATTTAAAATGTCTAGCACCCAGCAAGAGATGTTGGCCAATAAGCAGACTCTAGAGTGAAGTTCAATGAACTTAGGGAGAGAGGGCAAGAGGCCAGCAGATGGAAGAGAGGTATGTGGGTCGAGCTGAGAGAGCTGAGGCTGAAGGATAATAAAGACTGGGCCAGGGTGGAGAAAGAGAGGCAAGGCTGAGCATGCCGAGCCCCTGAGCTCTGGCTGGAGCAACTGGCTGGGGTTGTCACCTTTCTGTGGGGAGGGAAGAAAGGCTGATCTAGGGAGGCTGGAGGTAAGCTCAACTTGCAGAGAACCACTGGTGAGCATCTGTGCTGTCCAAGAGGAAAGTCCAGAAGGAAGGACTGAAGAGCAGATATAGGCTAGGAGGCTGCCACTATTTCAGAGATGATAATGTCTTCTCGGGGCTGGAAGAGATGGCTTGGTCAGGAAAGTGCTCACCACCTCAGCCTTAGCATGGAAACCTGAGCTGGATCCCAGAACACAAGTGATAAAAGCCAGCCATGGTAGCTCACGTTGTAATCCAAACCCTGGGGAAGCAAAGACAGGTGGCTCCCTGGCTGGCCAGGCTAGCCTACTCTGAATTCCAGGGCAGTGAGATTTATTTATAAAAGTGCAGGGGAGGTAGAAGGCATTGAGAAATGGCACCTGAGGTCATCCCCTAGTCCCCATGTGCGTATAAATATGTGGGTGCACGTACAGGTGCATGCACACATACATGCGCGCGCGCGCGCGCAAGCGCATACACACACGCATGCATACACACACACACACACACACACACACACACACACACACACGTTTTCCTATGTCTGATGGAACAATGTCTGTGGTGGTATTGTGTTCCCCAAAATATTGTACACCCTAATAAACTTATCTGGGGTCAGAGACAGAACAGCCATTTGATTCAAAGGCTAGAAAATGGTGGTACTCAAACCTTTCATCCTAGCATTCCAGAGGCAGAAATCCCTCTGGATCTCTGTGAGTTCAAGGCCACATTGGAAACAGCCAGGCATGGTGACATAAGCCTTTAATCTCAAGAAGTGAGCCTTTAATTTCAGGGAGTGATGGCAAAAACAGAAAGATATATAAGGTGTGAAGACCAGAAACTAGAAGCATTTGGCTGGTTAAGCTTTTAGGCTTTTGAGCAACAGTTCAGCTGAGACCCATTCTGGATGAGGACACAGAGGCTTCCAGTCTGAGGAAACAGGATCAGCTGAGGAACTGGCAAGGTGAGGTGGCTGTGGCTTGTTCTGCTTCTCTGATCTTCCAGCGTTCACCCCAATAACTGGCCTCAGGTTTGATTTTATTAATAAGAACTTTTAAGATTCTTGCTACAAATGTCCTACACTTCTGATGTCCATCCTAAGCCTTATATTTGAAATAAACATCACAGCATCCCTGAGTGCAATTGAAAGTGAGCCAGGCCAGCCCAGTGGGGACGGTGGCTGTGAGGCTCTGTATTTAACAGTGCCCTGCGCTCCACCTCCCACACCGCCAACCCCAAAGGACATGCAGTCCTTGAAGCCTCAAATTACTTAACCCCTCTCTGGCTTTCTTTTGAAACCTCAGGCATGTCCAGGAGTAAAGGCCCGCCACTGCTCTGCGTGACCTGGCCGCAGTGACTAAGTCCTTCGCCTTCGACACCCAAGCAAAGTTCCCAAGTACCGTGGGAACCCTCAGATTAGGGACACACAGCTTCACCCACATGTGATCAAAGCCCTTTCAAGGCATCAGAGTGTTAAAAGGGTCTTAGCATGTCTGGTTAGAATTTAAGTAGGATCAAAAAAAAAAAAAAGAAAAAGATTTAAAAAAAAGTCATAGTTCTCTGAACAATGGGGAATAGGAAGATGAAACCCACTTTCCAACACCTCAGAAATCCATATATGCATTCATTCATTCAGCCTACGTTTATTGGCCCTGCTCTGTAATCCAGCCACTTTGTGAAGCAGTATGGACATGAAGATTAGAAAATCAAATCAAATCACCACCCTCCAAAGGAGGTGGCACGTGATTGGCTGCCCCTGGGGAAGAACTGATCGTAGTGGGAAGGGCTGGAGGCAGATGAGCAAAATCCCCTCCCTGAAGCCACACACCCTCCACCATTTGACAGACGGGAAACTAAGAAATAGGGAAACGGAACAATTTCCCCAAGCTCAAAGCTGGTAGACTACTGAATTTTAACCCAGGCAATCTTTATGACCCAAAGCGCTGTTGGGCAGGTGGCCTTGGCCCAGGGTCTGAAGTCGTAGGTAGGTAGGGAGAGGGTGTGCCAGACCTAGCAAGCCAGGCAATGTGCTCTGAATGGAGGCTGGTCTGGGGACAGATGCAAGGACAGGGCCCATTCAGAGCAGTGAGCGGTGGCCCAGTGAGGGGAGTTGAAATTGATCAGTAAGAAGCAAGCTGTGAAGGACTCCATTTAGAAATGTAGACTTCCCTTGGTGGGGAAGGGGGTAAAGTCCTAGAAGATAACGGAGTTTGAGAGCTGTGGTCAGAACCATCCTTAGGAAAGAAGTGAGGACCTGTCCTCTAGCCTCATGCTACAGTGTCAACAGATCAAGTTCCCTGTCTCCCTCCTAGAAGAATCATGCTTCAACTACAAGCTCTTCCAAACAGATTGCCCAAAAGGTACAACGGCTCAAGATGAGTTTCTCTGTCACAGAGTCAAAAAGAAGTAAAACTTTTTAGAGACTAGGGTAGTGGGCCTCCATCCTTTCCCTCCTCTCTGTCAACGTCCATGTTTCCTGTTCACAAGGCCGAGCAGATGAGGGCATCGGAGGGCAAAGAGTTATGGGAGTGTCTTCTTCCTAAGTGTTCAAGGGATGTCTGCTCAGGTCCATCAGGAGGCCCTGGGTTCACCCTAAAGACACAATAACTGGAGATGTGATATGGGGCCCAAAGGCTACGTCCACCCAACACTTCGTGGAAGGAAGCTCAGGTTTGGAGGAAGTTAGTCTCACTGTCATACCTGAGGGCAATAATGGTCATTTTCCCTCCAGCGATAACTTCTCAGTCTAGCACTCCACTTCAATGCGCGGCTGGGAAATAAATTTTACTAGCAAATGAAGTTTAAAGTGCCATAAGCATGGTCCGCTTAGCACCAAATCCTATTTGTCTAGATTATTTTTGAGGGTTCCAAATTGATTTTGTACTTTCCTGAGTGGACAAAGCTCGATTCCAGCTCTTTTGATGACTGGAGACGACAGGTACACGTGTTACCTGTGAGATGCAGTGTGTTGCCTCTACCATGACTTTCGGTGTGGGACACTGTTCCCACTGCACACCTCCTGACTTCTAGACTGTTCTGCTGAGGTTCTTCTCCCTCCCCCATCTCTCAGAATCTGTGCTGTCACTGTCTTCTTGGTTCTTTGAATTTCTACATTTCTTCAGGATTTCTAATTTCTGCTGCCATTTTTGTTCCCTCCCTTGCTCAGGTTTCCTCCTTTTTTGACACTTTCTTCTCTCCTTCCTTTCTCCTCTTCCCCTACTTCCTTCTCTCTCTCCCTGCTCTCCTTTTTCTCATCTACATCCTCCTTTGGCCTCCTTTCCCCTCTTCTTCTGATGTGTTTCAAGACACAGTCTCACAGTGTATCCCAGGCTGGCCTAGAACCCAAGGTGTCCCTCTCTCCTCAGCCTCTTGAGTTCTGGGGTTGCAGGCATGCATGATCACACCCAACTCTCCATCTAAGTCTGCCAACAATGATGGGCCTAAGGTTTGTCCCCATGCCTGCCTCCCAAGCTGGGTCCCTCCAGTTCAATGCTGCACATTCGCTGTTCTAGTCATGTGGGTTGCTCTTTTTTTTTTTTTTTAAATGTGGTTGTTTTTTTTTTTTTTTTTTTTTTTTTTTTTTATACAGATGTATGACTGCAGGCCAGAAGAGGGTACCAGATCTCATTTCAATGTGTGAGCCACCATGTGGTGCTGGAATTGAACTCAGACTCTGGAAGAACAGCAGTCAGTGCTCTTAACCTCTGAGCCATCTCTCCAGCCCCATGTGGGTTGCTCTTAATTCATTGACTGAGTGAGATATGCTCATCTCTTCTTGCCAGGAGTCTGTGTCATTATGTGTTGTACAATCCTCCCATGTCTGAGCAGGGTATAGCCAGACGGGTGAAGACAGTAGTGTCCTGGGTAACTACCCAAGAGATTCAGTTACATAAACAGTTGGTGCCTAAGAGCTGTGTGTGAGCAAATTAAAGCGGGGGGAGCAGAAACTTTCATTAACAGAACAAGTTGCTGCCTGGCCTAGAGGATGCACCATGGTTACAGGATGCCCATCAGCTTTTCCCCACTCTTTACTCAGCCATATACAGAACTCTCAGTTCTCATGGCCATCAGTTCAGTTACCTTCCCAGGCTTGGGATACTGCTCACTTCTGTCTTAGATTTCTTTCAAAGCTGGCAGGTGCCAATCAAGCCAGCTTTATAGAATCATCCTTGTCCAGCAACACTCAAGATCACCTTAGGCTGAAAAGCAGCCTTTGAATTTTTCTAATGAGCACATGGGGTCTTCATGTGGCCTGTCCTCCAAGGAGTACCTGCATGTGTGTGAGGAAAGTTGTATCAGGGAGTTATATGAAGATGGCAGGGGAACCCATGTAAACTACCAACCACTGTGCCAGCATCCCAGGCAAGAAGCAGCCTCTAGAATGTGACTCACCCCTCAAACCACTTTGCACACTCATGGGAAACAAAGAAAATTATCTATGGCTTTCCAAGAACATAAGGGACCAAGAAAGCAATAAATTACTTCAAGTACCTCCTGCTGTGAGCTGTGTACCAAGCACCAAAATTAAAAATGAAAACTTCCAGTCATTCAAGCTTGTGACAAGAACCGTGAAGAAAATTAGCAGGACTATATTAACTCCTTTCTGGTCATCAGCAAAGATACCTTAAGGAAAAGGGGTCTATCTGGGCTCATAGCTCTGGAGGGTTGGATTCAGAGCTTTTTGGCCCCATGTGCTTGGGCAAATCATCACAGCAACAGGAGCCCGTGGCAGAGGAGAGTCCTCACGACAGACAGAGGGCAGAGCAAAGGAATGCCAACCCTCAGCTGGCCTTCTCCCTCCAGTTTGACTCTCTCTGGGAGCTTAGTCAGCAGATGGCACCACTCAGAGTCAGAGCGAGTCTTCCCCGTTCAGTTAACCTCACTGGAGACACCTCACAGACACCCTGGTGTGCTTCACTGATCTCTTAGGGGACTCTTCGTCCAGCCAAGTTGATGTTGAAGATCAACCAGCGCATTGGCTCAACACATACAAGAAGTCAACTGAATGTTGACTCTGAGTTCAATAGTCACCTACTTTGGGTGACATGTTTAGTGTGGAATGTATGATGCAATACATAGAATCAGAAACTCAAAGTATGGCAAAAGAATCCCCCCCACACACAAAAAAAAAGATGTCTACTCCATTAGTCGTTAGAAACCTGCAAATCACAAGCACTTCCTCCCACCCGTCAGAATGGCTATCATCAGAGGCGTTGTGACACATGGGCAATGACTGGAGCCCTGTGCTCTGCAGGTGGGAATGGAAGAATCTGGCAAACTTTAAGTAATGTCTTAACAAGATTATCATATGACCCAGAAATGCCATCCCTAGGCTCCTCAAGGGACAGGAAGATGTAAGTCCACATAAAGGCTTGTATTTGAGTGTTCACAACACCAGTCATAATAAACAAGAGATAGAACCCAAATAAACTAGTGAATGGAAAAACAAACTGTAGAATGTGTGACCACAGACAGTGATTCCTTTTACAACAAACAGCTTAAAAATGGCCATCTGAAGATTCAAAGTAGCCCAGTGGTCAAATAGGGTGGACAGGAAATGGGCAGGGGCTATAAAGGTGCTTGGGCTTTCTTTTCAGAATGATGGAAATATTGTAAAATTAGATCACAGTGATGCCCACATAACTTGAATTTAAATCAGTGAATCTGTCACCAGGAGTTATATTTCACATCACTTAAGAGGTGGAGACAGGATCAGAGGTTCAAAGTCATCTTTGGTTACACAGTGAGTTTGAGGCCAGCCTGGGCTACAGGAGACCCCGTATAAAAATGGTAATAAAATAAAATGGGTAAATTTTATAGCATACAAATTATATCTTAATAAGACTGAATGTTAAAAGCTCATTAAAATGCAATTAAATTAAAAAGGAATTATGGGCTTTCCCAGGCCTCCCCTTGAAGTTAATTCAGTACTACTTATGGTTATGAAACATACACAAAACTCCAACATTGCACTTTAGAAAATAAAACCAACTTCCCAAGTCAGAGAGTCTCTGGGACTGGTTACCTGCTGAATGGTCACACGTAAGTAAACACAGCAAGCACACCCATGTGATGGCGTTTTTGCGCCACGTCCCATGTAAGTGCTCTACATGCCTATTGCTCAATTATTTGTTCAAAAGCATTTGAGCACCTCTGTGCTGGCCATCTTTTGTGGTGCTAGAGAAACTGCGTAAAAAGATAGTATCCCTCCTGTCACATCCCAGAATATGAGAGAGACAGTAACACATAGGCACACAAGTCAAAATCAGGATACTTTAGAGTGACACACGCGTTCATAAAAATAAACCCTGGGTCATGGGACAGTGACAAGAGGTGGGAAAAGTGGCTGGTGAGATGGGAAAGTGGGAGGATTTCTTGACGTGTAGTTACTTCTGAAGGACTTGAAAAGGGGTCACACAGAGAAGGGGGGCTGCTGACACGATGCACATCAGACAGACAGCCGCGGGGAAATGGCAGCGGAATGTCTGTACAGAGGACTGCTGGAGGGACAGACGGAGAGCAAGCTGTGGATGCTGGGGCTGCGGCAGAGCGCGGAGGGAGTCTGGGGTTTTATTAGCTCAACAGGAAGCCCCTGGAAGGTTCATCAGAAGCATGACAGGACTTGATTTGCACACTGAAGATGACTCCAGGAACGTCTAGGTGAGGCGTGAGGGAGAGATATCAACTCAGAGCTAAGAGTACTATCGGCACTCTTAGGTGAGAGGGGGCGGCTTGATGAGATGGGGAGGGATGAGATGGAGGAAGGCAGACCCAATAGCGGACACGTATCAACAATGAGCCCAGAGTTAGGGGGTGAGCAGCGACGGGCAAGTTGCATTGTGGGTTGAGGTGGCAAGCCTCCCCTTTGAGATCGGCGTTCCCATGTTCATGTTATGGATGAAAATGAACTTTGAAAAGCTAAGCAACTTGCTCAGTGATGTCCATATCTGGGAAGTACAAGAAGCAGGTTTGAGGCCAACAACACTAAAAACCCAATTTTTGGACATGGCTCAGTGCCACCTGCCTTCGGGCCACAGAGCTTGACTGTCCTTATCCAGGCAAGGGGCGGGAACAATACAGGTGCCTCGGGGTGGAGAGAGATGCTGTGTGACAGATTGCTGATGCTTGCGGCCCCAGAGAGTAGCGGGTGAGCCTGTCACTGAACAGCAGGGAGGGCATCTTCTCGAGAGAGTAACATTTTCCTGGTGACTCACATTAAATAATCTGCGTGGCTTTCACCAAGGCTCCTGGACTGAGATTGACAGCTAATAACAGCCTGGTAATTACAGGAAAACATCAGATTGCAAGGCCAGAGTGTCTCAAAACACCTGAAGCCATTTAATATATCTGTTTGCTCCAGACCAACGGGCTGCACCACGCCCTCTCCCAACTCCCCAGAGCAAGGCCAGTGTCATTACTGAGCTAATGGGCATCACATTCCAAGATACCTTTCCCCCTGCCAAATAAATCAGAGTTTTAAGAAGTGAAGCCATGGTGTTGCTGGCTGCAAATGTGTACAAGGACATCTCTGGGTATTTTAGGTGTCAGCTCTAATTTGACTTGGCTTGGCCTGTTCTCTTAAGAAAGGCTCCAGAGGCAGCAGCCAGGTCACAAGAGAGAATTCTTGCTCCTCCGGCTGTGGCAAAAATCAGACCTTGATTTCTTAAGATTTCTTAGCTTGCTTCCTTAAGTAGGAATTGTTCCTGTCACCACAGAGTGAAGGAGTTAGCCACGATAGAAGTTGTCATGTTCCCCTATCCCGGGGGGCAGGTGTGCATTTTATGGGCTGTTTTAGGTTAAGAAAGAGGCCAGGAATGTGATAGAAGGATTAATCTACACATTCCAAAATGATCTGGAGCCCACTGAAGGGTGCATACCTTGTCCTGGGTTCTAGGATGATAAAAAAAATGCTTCTAAAATTGCCAAAGTTCAGAGGGGACAGCAAAAGTAAAATTAGAGCTCCACGTGAATGTACACACGCATGTCCCTGTGTTCCACATGTATGTACACACGCATGTTCCCCTGTTCCACATGCATGTACACACGCATGTTCCCCTGTTCCACGTGTTTGGACACATGCACGTTCCCCTGGACATCCTGCTGCCCACTTGCCTCCCACAAGCTCCCAGGAGCCTTGCTTACCCCTTGTATGGGGTGGTGGGAGAGGTTGTCTGCAGCTTCGGCCTCTGAGGACTCATCCTCTGGAAACACCTCATGACTCCTAACGCGCTGTGGATTTTTCTGGGCATCTTTCACCCAATACCAGCTCTAATGACCTTGGCATCAAGCTCTTACTGGGGACTAATAACTGGCTGGGCTTAATGACCCTTACTGTGTCCTGGGACATTATCCCAGCCAGCCATTAATTTCAGGCAGTGCCCTGAGCTCTAGCCATAATGACTCCACTGTCCTTTCCCGTGAAGACAGGTGTCTTCACCAGTTCTCTCGCTGCTGTACATCAGAGCCAAGAGACTTACTGGCGAGCTGCTGGCTGGGCCATCTTATCCCTTCTGCCCATGTGTTCTCAGAGGACAGAAACTGCAGGAAGCTGGGAATCACTGATGTAGCCATCACCTTCTCTGGTCAGCATTATGTTGGAAACAAAATAAGGTCTCACATAGCCCAGGCTGGCCTAGACTCACTATGTAGCCGAGGATCTTCGTGCCTCCACAGAGCGAGTGATGCCATTGGCATGCACGACCACTTGACGAGTGCTCTATGTGGTGCTGGGGACTTAACCAGGGCTGTGTGCGTGCTGGACAGTCACCTCGTCTGAGCTGCATTTCCAGACCCAAGGGATGCTTTTTATAGCTCAGCACAGGAGACGGCCAAGATTGGAGTGACCTGATGTGGGTGGCCATATTTTCTACCAGCTACACAGCTGCTGAGCAAATGGACTATAAAGAGAGAGAATCTGGGAGGCTGAGCACTGTGAGGAAGAAGCCAGACAGGCTGCCTTTCTAGGTAAGAACTCCCTTTGGAGCTCTCCTACCCCCTCGGCTACAGCGTTTTCTCTCCCAAGCAGAACCCAAAGTTGGCCTTCTTAGGCTCTCCTTAGCGACCTGTCTACCTTACATCTCATCACTCGGGAGGAGCACACAGACACTGTGCCAGGAGCCAACTTACCACCTGGGAATGCTTCACGCAGCTCAGTAAGACACTAGGACTTTATCGGGGCTGAGATGTGGAAGGACACATCCCCCTCGGAGGACTGCAATACATCCTAAGAAACAAGGTCACACAATTTGTATGATTTCTAGTCATTCTGCTTCCAAGACAGCATTAGTCCTGAATGCAGGAACCAGACTCCGTTCCCTCTTTGGAAGTGGTCCCACCTTCCGTACACTGTCTTCCCAGCTGCCGGAGGTGTGGTATCACGTGGAGAAGAGCAGAGACGCTCTTGCTGGCACCCCTCAGCGATGGGCACCTGAAGCGGAACTCGGACTTCACTCTGCACCGTGTAGCACATGAACGCAGTTTGGAGAGTGGGTGTTAGTGCCAGCGGGGCGCTGGCAGAGCAGAGCCTGTGTGGGTGGGCATGGAAGAGAAACGACGGCTACCTGGGTTTGGTCAGCTCCTGGTGGGTTCTGGTTGTGTCCGGTGATCACAGAGGATATGTATGGCAGATACAGAAGCCTTCTCCTTCCCTGAAAGGGTCTTCTGTAGGGAAAGATGAGAAGGAAAAACCAAGGTCCTTGGAGTCCCCCTGGCACGATCAGTGTTCCACCTCAGTTAGCCTCAGCTGTGAGAAGTTAAAATGATAGAGGAAATGAGCTGCTGGGACCCTCTTCAGAGTCCCCAGTCACAGTCAACAAAGTGACTGAAAAGTCAAAACTAACCTGGAAAGTTCAGCTTACATGGACTCGGGGTCCACTGAAGTGAACTTATGGCATAACCTGACAGACTGTCAGGGGTGGGCCATGACATAACGTGATGGAGTGTCGGGGTGGGCCATGACATAACATGGAGTGTCGGGGTGGGCCATGACATAACATGATGGAGTGTCAGGGTGTGGGCCATGACATAACATGATGGAGTGTCGGGGTGGGCCATGACATAACATGATGGAGTGTCAGGGGTGGGGCCCATGACATAACATGGCAGAGTGTCGGGGGTGGCCCATGACATAACATGATGGAGTGTCAGGGTGGGCCATGACATAACATGATGGAGTGTCGGGGTGGCCATGACATAACATGATGGAGTGTCGGGGTGGGCCATGACATAACATGATGGAGTGTCAGGGTGGGCCATGACATAACATGATGGAGTGTCAGGGTGGGCCATGACATAACATGATGGAGTGTCGGGGTGGGCCATGACATAACATGAGGAGTGTGGGGGCATGACATAACATGATGGAGTGTATGGCCCATGACATAACATGATGGAGTGTCAGGGTGGGCCATGACATAACGTGATGGAAGTGTCGGTGGGCCATGACATAACATGGGTGTCGGGTGGCCATGACATAACATGATGGAGTGTCAGGGTGGGCCATGACATAACGTGATGGAGTGTCAGGGGTGGGCCATGACATAACATTGGTGTCGGGGTGGGCCATGACATAACTGTGGAGGGGTGGGCCATGACATAACGTGATGGAGTGTCGGGGTGGGCCATGACATAACATGATGGACATGTCGATAACATGATGAGTGTCGGGGTGGGCCATGACATAACGTGATGGAGTGTCGGGGTGGGCCATGACATAACGTGATGGAGTGTCGGGGTGGGCCCTCCCAACAAGTTGTCAGGGAGACCCTTGAAGCCCCTGAAGCTATATGGCCAAGTGACACTGAGGTTGGTTGACCCCTGAACCAGACGGTAAGACCCTATTACTGAAAACAGCACATGCTTTCCTCACGGGGTACAGAAAAGTCAGTCTGGAACTGGGCTGAAGGCATCTGCTCTGCTGTCTAGCCCTCTTAGGCCCAGGAGGTTCAGGCTACCAGGGAGAATCGTCAATAGTCTTACTTAGCTGTAGTCCCTAACGCTGTAGTAGTGGCCATCCAGAGAAGATGTGCCACGTATGCAGTAGTGGCAGGACTGTTATGGGGACAGCCAACCGCTTTCTGATTGGATCCACAGCACAGAGCCCGAGGAAGGGGTGAAGCGTTGTGCATCCCTGTGTACCATCCATGACATGGGGCTGTTATATCCTGAGCTAACAGCAGCTCTGACGAGATGAACAGTCATCACCCAGTCACGGGGGGAGGGGGAGCACAAGACCCCTGTTCTCTTGAGGATCTATGAGTAGTTAATTATTGATGGGGGAAGAAAAGACATTTTCTCAGAGGTATAGCGACCCGGTAAAGTGCCCAGGCTGCTCCTGTAAGCATCTCTCTCTCTCTCTCTCTCTCTCTCTCTCTCTCTCTCTCTCTCCTCTTCTCTCTCTCTCTCTCACACACACACACACACACACACACACACACACAGAGGTTAGGAAGAGTAAAGAATCAGTGGAAAGGGAACAAAAGAAGCTAATTTAGGATTGATATTATTAAAAATACATTATATACAAGTATGAAAATTTCATAATGAAAACTACTATTATGTATGATTAATACATGCTAATAAAAACATAAAAAGTTAAAAAAAAACAATAAGTAAGCCAATGAAGAAAATGTTCTGAGTTACATGGTACCTCAGGGCATGTGAAGTAGTCATTAAAGGTCTTCAGATGAATGTCAGGATGAACAAACAAGTGAAGGAATCAGCATCATTGGGCTACAACTATCTAGCTCATCCCTTTTGTTTTGTTTTTTTTTTAAGTGTAGGAGGTTAGTGAACTTGTTCTGAAATCAGCCATAGACTGTCTCCTGACACACTCCCCCAATAGTCAGTCCTCTATCTGCAGAAGCTCCTCACTGCCACAGGACATTTCACCTCCCTATGAGTGGTGAAACTGTGACCCAGGATTCCTGATTTCCCAGGATGCAGGATTTTCAACTCTAACACCCAGACAACCTGATGCTGGGTCAGTCACTGACGAAAGTGTTAAGATCCATTCCGTGAGTCTTGTTCTCCAGTGTCAGCCCTCCATTAGCCCTTAGAAATCAAGTTTCTTTGGCCTCTGCTTGCCCACACCTGCTGCGGGGAGGGGAGGGGAAGGGGGAGGGCGGGGGAGGGGTGGCATGGGCGGTGTGGGGGGGGGCACTGGTCCTAGTCACCAATGTCGAAGAACACTTTCCACATCGGTGACTTCCTCTTTCTGTCGGTTTCCCCGACTGCTCCCTTGCTGATTGTCTCCCTGCCTCTCTGGCTTTTCTTTCAAGCGCAACTGCCCCTTATCTTGGGTCCCAGAGGTCCTTGTGCCAGCTTAGTTCAGCATTTACTGTGGATCCTTTCTGAGAGTGTCCTCTCCCTGGACTGCAAGCTTCTTGAGGGAATATCATCTTGCTTTATCTATAGCACCAAGTTCAGTGTCTGATACACAAAAGGACTCTGTATTACTGCTGAGTTGTGGGAGCCTTGAGACGCCTGTTTGGACACTTAGTCCTCTGCTGCTGGTGGTTTCAGAAGCCTGTGGGAATCTTGGGGGTGGGATCTAGCTGAAGATATAGAGCTCTGGAGGTCTATAGCCCTGTCCTATTCATGTTCCCTCTCTGCTTCCTGATTGGCCCAGATGAGAGAAAGCAAGCTCCTGCCTCACTCTACTGCCACATCTCAGTGACAAACAACATAACTAATGGCATTGAATGTTGAGCTCTGAATAACTTACATACAGAATGTGACAGTAAAATGTGGAGCATTCTCCCCAGAGTTTACACAGAGGATTCAGCGGTCTCCTTCCTCTAGATTCCCAAAACCTGGTGAGGTGAACAGGAATGATGGACGCCCTTCCTCAGGAAGTTCAGGTCTTGACCATAGGTCACCCTGGTGCACTCCAGGTCCCGAGTGAGTTCTACTCCGAATGATCCCCACAGGAATTGGAGCACTGGCTGAAAAACTTGTTATTTTATTGCATCTGCCCAGATCAGAGTCCTAAGAGTTGGAACACTCACAACTAAGAAGTACCTTCCTGGGCTTGGGTGGTGGCACTGAATGCAGCTGATATTCTTAGCACTCTGGTTAATTACTGCCCTCTGCTAGCCTGATGGTTCATCCCATCAGCTCTGGAGCTGGATCCCTGACTTCCTAGCCCACCTCTCCCTTTCTTAACTGCGTGATCTTGAGCAAATTACTTTTCCTAATCCTTCAAATTTCTAATTCATAAAGTAGTAGCAATAATACCTTACAGTAATATTTGAAAGACAAATATGATTACATAATAAGCTTAGAGAAGTTCCTGCCCCATGCAGAGCACTCAAATAAATATTAGCTACTCGACCACTCTTTTTTATACTCCTGGCCTTGCAGTGTCCTAACTAATCTCCATCAATCAGATTCCAGGCCAGAGCTCCTCCATAAATACCATCATACCTTGATGTGTTCCTTCAGTCACAGCCCTCACCAAGATCAAGCCTGGGAGGCGGGAGCTCTGTTTCCCTCTTTTTTGCATCTAGCTGCTAACTCCATGCTCTAGTTTGCTTCACTTTGCTATGTTAAAACACATACAGATATATAAATACAAGTAACATTATATGGACTCCATTGTATTTATTTAGGAACACACACACACACACACACACTCTCTCTCGTATGTAACGATCCATGAAAAGGAGGCCATGAATTTGAAAGAAGGCAGGAAGGAATGTATGGGAAGGAAGGAAAGAGAAGGGAAAGTAAGTCATCTCAAACCACAACAGCTTAAAACCAACTTGCAAGGGTTTACTTGACTTACAGGCCACACTCCATCATCGAGAGAAGCCAGGGCAGGACCAAAAGGCCAAAACATAAAGACAGGAACCGAAACAAAGACCACAGGAGAACGATGATTACTGACTTCTGCTCAGTCAACTTCCTTAGATGACCCAGCACCACCTGCCCAGGAGTGGCACCTTCCACGGTGGGGTGGCTCCACTAACGCACAAGCAAGAAAATGCCCCTCAGGCATGCCCTACAGCCAATCTGATGGAGGAATTCCCTCAGTTGAGTTCCTTCTTCCCAGATGGGTCAAGTTGACAAGAACAGCCATCACACCCACTTACTGTCACCTAAGAGGAGCCAAATATTGCATGCCTGGTGATAAGTTACAGTGGTTAAGTCTCTGACTTCCCAAGCCCATGTGTCATCCATTAGCTCAAAGTGCTCAGTCCTGATTTCCTGAGCACTTACAATATGCTCCATATTAAATGATATTTGCTTTGGAGACACAGTATCACTGTGTAGCCCTAGCTCAGCTGGAACTGGCTATGTAGACTTGCTGGCCTCAAAATTGCAGAGATTCACCTGCCTCTACTGCCACAGTGCTGGGATTACAGGTGCACACCACCACTTAAGTGATAGACTCTGAGAACACCTGTCGTTCATTGACTAACTCTTGTGATGAGTCCCCTGCTTCAGCTGGGCTTTGCAACAACCATTTTCACAGGTCAGATAGTGCTGATTTTTATGACTTAATCAAAACTACCATTAACTTAGGATTTTCCCCTTCTACCAAGGCAGAAAGGGCCATTTTGAAGGAACGGAGGCTTCTGGAAATCAGCGACTTAGCAACTCCCTATAGTAACAGATGTTGCAAACGAAGCTGGACCCACCTTGCCATGAGAGAAGGTCTTGGGGAGTACTAAGTAAGACTATGGCATACTCCCATGGTTCAAGAAACTCTCACAGTAAACACAAGGCTGAGTATTTGCAGTGCTGAGATGGATCCCATTTCCTAAGACCAGGGAGCCAGCTGCCCAGTTCACAGTTGACAGAGAAGGGCAGAGCTCTGGGAGAAATCAGTGAGGCAACTTTCCTTCCCCATTTTTAATGGGCTAGGCATCAGGCTCAGAGTGCCTTCTGAGAATGCATGGAGGCCTGGGTTCTCCAGCACCACATAATTGTGTGTGTGGTGGTGTGTGCCTGTAACCCCACCAGTTGGGAGGTGGAGGCAGGAGGACCAAAAGTTCAAAGTTATTCTTGGCTACATAGTGAATTGATTGAAGTCATCCTGGGCTAAGTGAAACCCTGTCTCCAAACAAACATTCTGATCATCATTTTCTTTTGAACTTCCTGGCTTTGGACTCAGGCTCTAATTTCATTATCTTCTTAGAACAGGGAGGAGATATTTCCCATTAAACATGAACAGGAGATGCTTAATTTGTTAGCTCTTATATGTCCCTGGTTGGCTTTTCTGTGCAGGCTGTCATGGGGTGTGTTTTCAGAAAAGAACCGGAACTCTGCAGTTCCAGAATGGGGTCTGAGGTTTTGAGCCTGGGGCTTTATTTACATTGATGAAAATGGGGTACTGCAACTTCTGCCCTTCCCCAAATCTTAGGAGAGAACACTCAGTTCTTCATTTCACAATCACAGCATTGACTGCATGTCATTGCTCTTGTGACTCGTGAATGGTATTTTACTGAGGGGCAACGCACTCCCAGAGCATCCAAGAGCCGCGGTAAGTGCTTGGCTTTTCAGCAAGGGGAGTCAGCGCCAAACCCGAGCCACAGCAATTTGCAGAAGACACTTTGCTTTGACGCGGGGCCAACTTTGGATTCAGAAAAACCTAGTTCTGAAAGTCTGACTTCTTCCCATCTCTAAGCTAACTAAGCCTGGCAACAGTGACCTTGATGGGTCACATGCTCACACAGGGATCTAAGCCCTGAGCCAGTGACAGACAGATCAACACCAGCTTTCTGCCTGGCCTAACAGCCTCTGCAGTTTAGAAGGAAGTGCAAGGATTCATGCAACTGCAAAGGACCAGATATAATTGGGCATGCGGCCAGCGTATGGAGATGGGGGATGGATAAAAGAAGGGAGGAGACACCCTTGTCTAAAGACAGGGATGTAACTTGGTAGTGCCAAGGAGGGCAATTCCTCTGCCTGACACCATCTTTCTCCTCCTTCTGCCTTGCAGCCCCTGAAAATGCATTGCAAGGACTGCGCCCTGGTGACCAGCTCAGGGCATCTGCTGCATAGTCAGCAGGGTGCCCAGATCGATCAGACAGAGTGTGTTATCCGCATGAATGATGCCCCCACCCGAGGCTATGGGCTTGATGTGGGCAACCGCACGAGCCTGCGGGTCATCGCACATTCCAGCATCCAGAGGATCCTCCGCAACCGCCATGACCTGCTCAACGTGAGCCAGGGCACTGTGTTCATCTTCTGGGGCCCCAGCAGCTACATGCGGCGAGATGGCAAGGGCCAGGTGTACAACAACCTGCAGCTTCTCAGCCAGGTGCTGCCCCGGCTGAAGGCCTTCATGATCACACGCCACAAGATGCTGCAGTTTGATGAGCTCTTCAAGCAGGAGACTGGCAAAGACAGGTACGGGGCATAGGGCAGTGGGGATGTGTGATGGGGGCAGAGTCGTTAAAAGCAAAGCTTTGGCTGAGGGTCTGTGTTGTGAGCCCACGGTCCATGTCATCAGCATCAATGGGGTTCACATGTTGGGGCACCCTGGTAATGGATTTTTGAGTGTATTAGGCAAAGTGACATGACACACAGTGACCATTACTGAGTAATTCTTGACTAAAGGCTAAATGGTGACTGGCCTACATTAGGAAAACGTGGGACACTGTAGCTTCATTTATGGAGGAGAGAAGTGTGGAGAGATGGCTGGCTTTACAAAGTGCTTACTGCACTAGAACCAGGGCCTGAGTTTGATTCCCAGTAATCATGAAAAAAGGTGGGGGGCACAGTGGTACATGCTTAGAATCCCAGCACTGGGAGGCAGGTGAATGACTAGGACTTGCTGTTAGCAACCCTAGCCTACTTGATGAATTCCAGGCCAGGGAGAGGCACTGTCTCATAAGACAAAGTGGACAGCCCTGAAGAATGATAGGTTGACCTCTGGAATTCACAAACGTTCACATGCACCCACATGCATGCACACATGCATTCAGAGAGAGAGAGAGAGAGAGGGAGGGAGGGAGAGAGAGAGAGAGAGAGAGAGAGAGAGAGAGAGAGAGAGAGAGGTGAGATTATGTTTCCCTTTCAAAGATACACAGCCCTGCAGTCAACTGCACCTACTGCTTGCTCAACACTGCGTCTTTCATCTGCCTCTGAACATAGTAAAAAAACAAGATGGCGCCCTCCGCACTCATCGCCTTAGACAGTCACCAAGTAGTGACAGGAAGAAAATGGGGCTGTAACTTGTATGGCAGGAGACAAACCATGGTCCAGGGCAATGTTTTCCAAAGTGCTCATTAAGACTAGATCATAGTGGCTGGAGAGATGGCTCAGTGGTTAAGAGCACTGGCTGCTCTTGCAGAGGACCTGGGTTCAGTTCCCTGACACTAACATGATGACTTAAAACCACCTGTGACTCCTGTCCAAGGGACTCTAATGCTCTTTTCTGCCTCTTTGGGCACCAGGCACACATATGTTATATGCACATACATGTAAGTAAAACATACATGCACTTTTTTTGTATATATATATTTTATGTATGAATGCTCTCTCTGCATGTATGTCTACATGCCAGAAGAGAGCATCACACCCCACTGTAGATGGTTGTGATCTGCCATGTGGGTGCCAATTCAAAACCTATTTCAGATGGCACATGATGATAATGATGATGCATGTGTCAGATAGATGATAGGTAGTTTTTTAGATATGAAAATGTTCTAAACAGTGGTGATCATTATGTCTGTGAATACACCAAAATCAATTAAATCACACACTTTAAAAGTGAAATGAAAACCAATCACATATATACCCACATCTCAATGTACTTAGAGTCCTGGTATCAAATGTATTTCTCACTATAAGTTGCAGATTTTTTAAAAAATCAGTGGGATAGGTAATCAAAAGGCTATCTCAAAAAGATGCTTCAAGCTGAAGCCAAAGACTGTTTCTACAAGTATGGAAAGAGCTGGGTAGGGAGAGAACTCCCCCAAGAGACCAAGGGACCAGGGAAAGAACATGCAGGGGAATTGCAGAAAAGGTACCCACATGGATGTATCCAGATGTCAGGGCAAATGGCACAAGATAAGGTCAAGGGAAAAGGGTCATGAGCTGCACAGGTCCGGAGAGGACGTAACACAGGACACTGAGCTACTCAGAGAAGCCTCAAAGGGTGGCTGGACACACATCTCTGGGTGGAACTTCAGCTCTCTACCTTCTAGAGACTAGATGACCTCACTTCCCTGTGAAAATAAGGGTAGTGACCACCAGTCATCAGACTGAACTAATAATTAATTTCTGTGGGGTTTTTCTAGTTCTGAAACGTATACTATTTTAGTTGATGTACACTTAGTGGTCTAATACCCTTCTTATAAAAACTGATTTATAAAAAAAAAAAAAATTGGTCAGTTTCTTATCTTAAATTTAAAGAGATTTGTTAAGTCAAATAAAGACCAGAAAGTACAGAATCCACTATTTGGCTAGCTTAGGAACATATGATTGGAAAACAAAGCCCATTATCCCCAAATTCTTTGGACAAAAGAGCTGTGTTCTTAAACCTTAGGAGTGTTATGGCAGTTTGAGAACTGGACCTGACAGTAGGGACCAGAGGAGAGCATTACCGCTGTCCACACTACAGCCTCTTTCCTGGCAAGACACAATAGACCTGTGGTTACCACAGTCCAGACCCATGGCGGGCTTAACAGGTCTACAGCTTGATCAGGAGAGCTTCAGTTAGCTGAACACACCTGTGACTTGTCTATTAGACCCTTGGCTAGCAAAGTCCAAGCCTGTAGCTAACCTAGTCCATTTCTAACCCAGCCATGGATTACACTGCTACTCCTGATCAAAGTTAGGAGCTGATAAAACCCACACTGTGGTCAACCCTGTGGCCCAGCAACAAGAGGCAGCCTTACATGTTAAACAGTTCTATGTAGCTAGAGTTTTCCTGCCTTGCCCACAGTCAGGACAAATCTCTGTCACCCACCAGTCCCACAGTCACTCAGACCCAACCAAGTAAACACAGAGAGTTATATTGCTTACAAACTGTATGGCCGTGGCAGGCTTCTTGCTAACTGTTCTTATAGCTTAAATTAATCCATTTCCACAAATCTATACCTTGCCACACGTCTCATGGCTTACCGGCATCTTTTCATGCTGCTTGTCAGGGTGGCAGTGACTCCTTCTGCCTTCCTGTTCTTTTATTTCTCCTCTCTGTTAGTCCCGCCTATACTTCCTGCCTAGCCACTGGCCAACCAGTGTTTTATTTATTGACCAATCAGAGCAACTTGACATACAAACCATCCCCCAGCACAGCCAAGTGCAAACCATCTCAGACACCTGCACTCAGGCCCGTGGTCCTAATCATCCTCTATGCGGACCTGCTGGGTAAAGCCACGAGGAAACCACAGGACATACAGAACATCTCACAGCAGTTCTCTTACCAAGAGCACGTTTTTTTTGTTTGTTTGTTGGTTGTTGGTTGGTAGGTTGGTTGGTTTTTTTTGTTTGTTTGTTTGTTTTTTCGAGACATGGTTTCTCTGTGTAGCTTTGCGCCCTTCCTGGAACTCACTTGGTAACTCAGGCTGGCCTCGAACTCACAGAGATCCACCTGTCTCTGCCTCCCAAGTGCTGGATTAAAGGCATGCGCCACCACCACCCAGCTTCCAAGAGCATGTTTTATAAAGACTAAGACAAGCAATGAAGTTTACAATTAAATGTTGCTGCTCTGAAATTTCAAAGTAAGTTTCAAATGTCTCTTCCATAGAAAACACATTCTCTCTTTTCTTGTTTGATGATTATTCATTAAATGTAAGTTTTCCTACAACCCTGGCGAAGGATTCATGAAGATAACTGTACATGGCTGGTCTCAGTAAGGGATCACAAGATGTGGGTAGCCTAGAGACTGGATCATCCCATCCTTTGGCCACTTGAGATCCCTAAGAAACATATCCTACCCTTCCCTAAAGCCTGACATGGAACACCTGCTCAGTAAGTACATCTGTGTTAGTCCCTGCTGTGAGAAGTCTTTGCAGCTGAGCTCTGGGGCCTCTTTCTACAGATATATGTCAATTAGCATGCACCCTGCTCAGAGAATCTCACCTATGACCTTATAGCACACCAAAGTATACCAACCTTTCCAAAGGAGTTTTGTCCCTTACCTTAGAAGACTGTCTTTAAAAATATAGTATTATATTGACTCAGTGTTCTTATATGTCCCCATTCTTAAGCTGAGAGAGAGAAATAACCTTCCAGAATAGATTTCCATTCAACTGAAACCCAGAACATTTGGGCTGAAACCATTTATTCTATGTAAGCTAAAAAACCCAACAAAATAGGAGCATATGTTGAAGATACATAAAGAGTTTAGTTTCTAATCAAATCAAACTCATCACTGGGACATCAGTCCAGACTAATATTTTTTAAGAAATAGACTTTGTCAGTAGATTTTGATTTATAGGAAATTTTACCCTTAAAAGTGGAGATGAAAATGACTCATGAACAATCTGCAATTAAGAAGCACACAGATGACAGAGATGGCCGAATCATGCTCTTTGATATTAGAAAGTAACTACACTTCAAAATAACTTTATAATTGAATAAGGGCACATTAGGAAAATATGATTCAGAACCAATATTATAGTAATTACATAAAGGAAGTATAAATGAAATAACTGCAGGAAGAATATTTCCGTTGAGATTAT